>NC_136059.1:1219811705-1221142531 GCF_964261635.1 Lissotriton helveticus | reverse complement strand
AATGGAGAGGGCCACGGGGAAAAGGGCCCTGATAGTGACCCCGAAAGTCAGTTTCCGAAAGCTAATCCATGTCGTAAAGGCCAACATGAATCAGCTGTCAGAAACCAACATCATAATCCCCACAGCGTTTCCGCTGTCCTTAAGGGATTATGAGTACTTTTCGAGTGGTCGACTGGCTACTTGAGCCCATCGGAACTGCGTCAGATACCCCACTAGTTTAAACTCTGACCGCCGGCATCATAATACTTTAAACCTACATGTCAGTCAGAAAGCCTCTGCCCAGCAGTCAGAGTATTTCTGACCGACATCGTAATCAGCAACAAAATATGTGACATGGCTTTGCTTTTGATTTTACGCACAAAACAAGCAATGTTTGATATAGAGTAAGCCAGTCTGTGAAATGTTAAACCGTAGCTGGCAAGTGGCCCCATGTCATGTATAACACCTCCAGCCAGTTCTGCCATTTTAGATAATATTCCTTTGTATGCTGGGGTTTTGAGGCCCATATTGAAAGTGTTAAAAGCAAAACTACAATCCCCAGAACACACGTTTGAGTGAATAAAATAAAAATAGATGATGCTATCTTGTTGTGCCAAAGTGCAGAGTTCTGAAATGCAAAATAACATTTAGGTCCTGGCTTTCTGCCTTTTTAGGTCTCCCCTAGATAGAACTTGACCTGTCTATTCGAGACCTTTTGTTTTCTATCAGACGGCCTAGACACCGCCCATCACTAACCATTGGTTGGCTTCATTGTCACTTTCGTTTGCTTGCTTCCTATTGGTCAACTGCAGTAGGCTTCCGTCCTCTTTGTATGCTTGTCCCTCCCCTGGAACATGGACACATTGCTTATGTCCTTCCACTGCTCATTTTGTTAGGAATTCATTTTCTCTTTATATCGAAACTCTCTAACAGAATGTGTTCCTGCTGCCCTCCCTCCATCCCTAGTCTGTGTTGCTTGTCCCCACCTGTCCTCGCTTGTTTGTGTTTCTTGCCCCTACCTACTGTCTCTCTTGTTGTTTGCCCCTGCCCACTATTATCACATAGAGAGAGAAAAAGGAGCATTAGACACCACACTTCCTCCTGACATACAATATACACACACAAATGATACTGTGGACTCATTGTAGAGGATGCATAAATTTTCTACCAGGTACTCAAAAAATCCATTATTATTGGATGAGGAAGGTCTCGCCCATGTAATGTGGAATGCTTCATCATCTGCCACCTCACTTCACCCTTGTAAGATGGTATTAGCAGGGAGGACTCGAACTCAGCCGTGAGGTAGTTCTTAGATGTAGTCTAATCCTGGATATTCCAGGGATCCAGATTAATAATTAATAAATACAATGATGCACATTCCAGATGTCTACCTAGGGCACCACATTACGAGAATAATTGCTGATATTTTTACACTGTTGCGTCTTACACTGTCATTAAGTGCTCAGGCAGATTGCACAATATACCACTTCCAAAGAGGAGTATTGTGAGTAATTTTCAGTCAGAAATAAAAAGGCGAATAATATCAGCCACTAGCAATTACTGGGTGCTGCAGGAATGCAAGAACCCCAGGCCAGCTTCAGCCTATTTGGGCCTCTTCAGTTGGTGCAACTTAAGTCCTATGACAAAGTGAGGCAGGTCCCACATTTGGGCACATACATCACACTTATGGTGCTACACTGAGGAAAACAAACAAGTAAATCGGTAAAACAGAATTAACTGCACACTCACTGCAAAGCAACCCACAGAGGTTACAAGCTGCAAAATTGTCTTTACAATTGCTATTCCTAGCAGCTCATGCCCCCACTTTTGCAGACAGGAAACTGTCTGCACTTATGCTTACATGTCAGTACCAGATTCAAAGTGCCTACGAAGGCCCAGATTTACTATGATTTTGCACCGCAGTTTCGTCACTTTTGTAGTGATGCACAGAAGCATAATTGCTTTTACCATTTACTAAGCCACGCAAAGCCACTTTGCATTGTTTAGTAAATACAAAGTAATGCAAGGCAATTCATAGCACTACCTTGCAAGACTTTGAACCTGGTAGGCATTACATTGGTGGAGCAGAGGCATTCCCATGCATCCACCCATGTATTTTGATAAAAGAAACAGATATATGAAGACTTACAAAAATTGACTTGTGTCAAAATGGTGCACCTATCCGGCAGAGGTATAACAAGGGGAAATATCTTTATTTCTCCCAGTTACTTCCTCTTTGCATGTGCGCTACATTCTTCAGCACACATAGAGAGAGGAATATGCTTCTAGTCAGGGCTGGCTTTAGTGCTGGTGGCGCACGGTGCAACAATCTTTTTGGGCGCCCCTCCCACCCATGATCTCCTCCTCTGATTCCCTCACTACCACCCTGCAGAAGTGTCCCTCATCTCTCCATATCCCCTCCCTCACATACATTTCATTTGTTTTAAAGCGCTGGTAACTGCTAGCTTTACCAATTTTCTCAGCTACCCACATAAAATACAGATCTGTTCTTTGCAACAGTCATATTAACCCTATATGCTACTTTATGGTGAGTCAAAACTGCCACTAGACACCTTGGATCTCTCTCTAGCAGGAACATTAATCACAAGAGTTATCTTGACATTTGTATTGCTGCCTGAAAGCTGGATGCCCAAGGAACTCTGCAGCAGAAGCTTTGAAATCTTAAGTTATGCTAAACACAGTGCCTCAGATCGGTGTTCCCTCCAGGTCAGTGCCCAGTGCGGCCGCACCGGTTGCACTGACCTAAAGCAGGCTCTGCCTCTAGTGATTATTTGTATTCATGAAGGTGTTTCTTTCTGCACAAAAACAATCCTGTCCATAACGCTGTCACCTTTACTCTATGGTAAAAGGGTGCCTGAGTTGAAGGTCGGCAGCACAGAGTGCACCAGCACAAGGAGAGAGCAGAAATGCTCCGTATCTTTGTAAATATGGAGTATTTACCCTCTTTCATGTGGCGCTGCACAGCAGGTTCCCTTGCTGTGCCCTGTGAAATAACAGTAAACGTGCCCCTAGTTTCTTACGTGATCGATAATGCCGCAACTAAGCAGCAGCCTGACTGATATGAATTTTTCAAGCCAGCAGATCTCTCTATCCCAAGGCAGTCATTCTCCGCTCCCGTAAACCACTTCAGTCCCACCAGAGTTTGCTCAGAGTGCCAATAAAGCGTATTTTCTAGCATAGTGTGTGCATATTGAAGGCTGTGATTAATCAAGCTTCGGTACAGTGAAATTCTGAAGCACAATTTGTGAACTGTCATAGCACAATTAGGAATGCGTCAATGCAAACAGGCATTTGACAAAAAATGTTTGCATCAGCTTGAAGTCTCCTGCTGTGTGCTGAGGAAACTCATTTATCATATTCTTTATTTTTTCTAAAATGTTACCTGAGAATACACCTGCAAAAATGATTACATGGCCATTTTCTGATTCCAGGGCATGCAAATCATCTTACTTTTTCTACCGTTTCATTTAATGTTTGGCTTCTGAATTCTACACAAGTAGAAATAAAAACATTTACCCTTGTTAACTGTGGGAAGTATGACTAACATATTTATAGTTTTTGTCAGATTTAAAGCAACATTTAGGATATTTCAAGATAAGCCTTGCCTCTAACTTTAGCAATCATTATTGATTCATGTGGATCTGTACGCAAGTGTGTTTATTTGTATAGCGCAACCCAAGCCAAAAGGAAACTGGGTGCTGTTTGTCAAAGTCCTGGATGAAGTCAGCAAGTCTAGGGGGAGGTAGCCGTTTTCTGGTAGCAGAAGCTGCCCAATTCTGCATCATATTTAGGTCTCCCGGTTTTATGGTATTTTTTTCTTTACATTTCGGTCTATATTTATCCATATTTATTTTTGGGCCATTTTATCTGTATTTATCTATATTTATTTTGTGTTTTGCGTATAAATGAAGTTGTAAAACTGTACATTTCCATATTTATTTAACAGATATACGAGCACTCATACTTTGAGGTCTGTCGTGTTTTAGCTATTTAAGCTGCCAAACATTACATAACAGTACATCCACTGGTAAATATTAGCATTATACCAGAAAAGTATATTGACACATGCAGGTATTTAAAAAATATCATCCTTTTTTTTAATTTCCCATGCTGTCAATCTGCTCAGCTGTTGGGCTATAATTTATGAAAGACAGCATGAAGAGTCACTTAAAAGAAGCACAATTTTCTGTATTTATCCACTTTTAAAAATAAATGCAGACAGAAAGTACATTGTTTTCTGTCTTTATATATCTGTAAAAATCAATAAAAACAGAAAACCGAGAGCCTCAATCATAGTGTATTGTAGTGTTCTTTAACCCTTTCGCTGCGGCGGCAATTCCGCCGCAGCGCTAAGGGGGTGGGGCGGCCGCGCAGTGCTCCGACCCTTATGACGGAACCGCTCCGTCATGGCCCTCGGGTGGGCTGTGCTTGTGACGGAGCGGTTCCGTCATGGCCCCGCCCGTTCTTTAGAACGTCAGCGCAGGCGCAAAATCAGCGCCGCGCAGGCGCTGCGAGCGGGCCATGACGGAACCGCTCCGTCACCAGCACAGCCCACCCGAGGGCCATGACGGAGAGGTTCCCTTAAAAGCGTGGGAGGGGTTAAAGAGGGGCATATTGACCTCTTTCCTAAAGTGGAGCATGAGTGTGTGGTCTTGATAGATATGAGGATGTTTTGGAGCTGCTGGTCATGAAGGCTTTGTAAATGATGCAGCTGTTTATGAAGTTGGTGCGGGCTGGTAAGGGTAGTTGGGGGAGTTTTATTAGGATGGGTGTGATTTGATTGCAGTTCTTCAGGCACTGGATGAGACATGCTGCAGTGTGTAGGATGCTCTTAAAGTGGGGGAGGGGCAGTGAGGAATCTTTGCACCCATTAAGCATGGTGTTAAGTCTGACTGTCCTCAGGATCGGTTTGATGATAGTATGGTCCACCTCTAGATCTAACCAATGCCTGGATAGCCGTGATGGCACAGGACATCGGAAGGATCAAGTGGGGGAAGAGAGGAATTGGGGGAAGGAAAGGAAGGGGACAGCGGGAAGGGAGATATGAAAAACACAAAGAAACAGACAAGGTAAATATACTAACACTCTTTCTCTACTTTAAGCACAGTATTTACACATTTAGGATTAACCCTTCTTTCACTAAATACCTGTAAAGCAAAATATGTATCATGAGGATAGGCAGTAGTGCTTGTCAGTGCAGAGGATCGTATTGGGGTATCGCTGCATGGATACAAAAGGAATACATACATATAGGAATACAATCCACAAGTACACCAGAGAACACTGAGCAAGGCTATGATGAACCAGAGAACATACCCATGTCTAGACTCCTTAGCGAATCACAGGGGTAGAGCGTAGCCCTCTACCACTCATGGGGAACCCCTGTTAACCCCTGTTAATAAAGGAAGCCAGAGACATAATCGTTAATGCCCCTTCAATCATACACACTCTTCAATGACCTTACTTTCCATTCAAAAGAAATGATAATAAGAAGATAGGCTAATGCTTGGCCACGTAGTAATTAACTACAGGTAGTAGTCATCCTCAGGACACCCCCACGCTGCGCGGCCCTCCAGCTGTGTCTGTGCCCCCTCGCTGCTGCTCTTTGTGCTGTTTTGCCGGTTTTGCCCTCCTGTGCCCTAATTGCTTGTCACTGTTGCCTCTGTTGTATTTAGTATTTGTATTTGTATTTTGATAATCCTTACCTCTGTTCTTGCTTCATTGCCTCCCCTGGTGTGACCCCCGCTCCCCGTTTCCCGCCGCCGTGACATCGCAGCCCCGCCCCCTTTGCTTCTGTGTCCTCCCCGCTCCCGCCTCCCAGCTGCTCCTCCCTCCCACTTGGCCTTAAATGGAGACCGCGCGGTGCAGGTGAGTGTGACCTGTCCTCAGGACACCCCTGTGCCACACGACCCTCCAGCTGTGTCTGTGCCCCCTCGCTGCTGCTCGTTTTGCCGTTTTGCCGTTTTTGCCCTCCTGTGCCCTGAGTGCTTGTCACTGTTGCCTCTGTTGTATTTAGTATTTGTATTTGTATTTTGATAATCTGTACCTCTGTTCTTGCTTCATTGCCTCCCCTGGTGGGACCCCCGCTCCCCGCTTCCCGCCGCCGTGACATCGCGGCCCCGCCCCCTTTGCTTCTGTGTCCTCCCCGCTCCCGCCTCCCAGCTGCTCCTCCCTCCCACTTGGCCTTAAATGGAGACCGCGCGCGCAGGTGAGTGTGACCTGTCCTCAGGACACCCCCGCGCCGCACGGCCCTCAAGCGGTGTCTGTGCCCCCTCGCTGCTGCTCGTTGTGCCGTTTTGCTGTTTTTGCCCTCCTGTGCCCTAATTGCTTGTCACTGTTGCCTCTGTTGTATTTAGTATTTGTATTTGTATTTTGATAATCTGTACCTCTGTTCTTGCTTCATTGCCTCCCCTGGCGTGACCCCGGCTCCCCGCTTTCCGCCGCCGTGACATCGTGGGCCCGCCCCCTTTGCTTCTGTGTCCTCCCTGCTCCCGCCTCCCAGCTGCTCCTCCCTCCTACTTGGCCTTAAATGGAGACCATGCGGCGCAGGTGAGTGTGACCTGTCCTCAGGACACCCCGCGCCGCACGGCCCTCCAGCTGTGTCTGTGCCCCCTCGCTGCTGCTCGTTGTGCCGTTTTGCTGTTTTTGCCCTCCTGTGCCCTGATTGCTTGTCACTGTTGCCTCTGTTGTATTTAGTATTTGTATTTGTATTTTGATAATCTGTACCTCTGTTCTTGCTTCATTGCCTCCCCTGGTGTGACCCCCGCTCCCCGCTTCCCGCCGCCGTGACATCGCGGCCCCGCCCCCTTTGCTTCTGTGTCCTGTCCGCTCCCGCCTCCCAGCTGCTCCTCCCTCCCACTTCTCCTTAAATGGAGACCACACGAACGTGCAACGGTCACGCGCAGCAGGCGCGCCGATTGTGCGCCAAAGGCGTGCCAAAGGCAAGCCCATCTGCTCTCGTCCGCACCTGGACCGCGCCCAGTGCCAGGACCCCTGGCCCCCGCCGATACAAGACCACCCGACGGACCTACGACGCCGCCACCCTCAACGCACTCAATGCCGGCCGGAACCCCGCCTGCTACCGAGCCAACCCGAAACGCACCCACGAACCCTTCACCTGCAAAGCCAGCCGGTTCACCTGCCTGCGAACCTACACCACACCCACCAAACGGAGCACTAGCAACAACCACCTCAAGTGCATCTTGCTCAACACCTGCTCCGTCCACAGACATGCCGTGGAACTCTGGAATCTCCTCGACACAACTTCACCAGACGTCGCCTTCCTCACGGAAACCTGGATGAACGCCTCCTCAGCCCCCGACATCGCCATCGCCATCCCGGACGGGTACAAGATCACCAGGAGAGACCGCGTCAACCAGACCGGAGGAGGCATCGCCATCGTACACAAAAACACCATCCGCATCACGACCAACTCTGACGACACCCTCACCGCCGCCGAACACCTCCACTTCCAGATACACACCGACCCCAAGACGACCCTCAGTGGCACACTCATCTACAGACCCCCAGGACCACGCACACAATTCAGCGAAGACATCGCAGACTTCATAAGCCCAAACGCCCTCCCCTCCGCTGACTACATCCTCCTAGGGGACTTCAACTTCCACCTGGAGAACAACAAGGACAGCAATACCACCACCCTGCTGGACAACCTCGCCAACCTCGGACTCAAGCAACTGGTGAATACCCCCACGCACTACGCCGGCCACACGCTTGACCCAGTCTTCTCCTCCAGCAAGCACATCTCCTTTAGCCACTCCACCGGACTTCATTGGACGGACCACAGCTGCGTCCACTTCAGCTTCAGAAGAACCATGACCCACCACCACCCGCAGCAGGCCCCTCGCAGGAGCTGGAGCAAGATCACCGCCGACCAGCTCACCACCTCCCTCAGCCAGAACCCTCCCACCAGCACAACGGACCCCAACAAAGCAGCCAGTAACCTCACACAGTGGATCACCAATTGCGCAGACAACCTCGCACCACTGAAGCCCCCTCCCAGCAGACCCGGTAGCAAGAAAGCCTCCTGGTTCACCGACGAACTCAAGAACTCCAAGAAGACCTGCCGTACCCTCGAGAAAGCCTGGAGCAACAACCAGACCATAGACAACATGACTGCCCTCAAACACGCCACATGCAAACACCACCAGCTGATCCGCACCACCAAGACGACAGCATTCAAGGAACGACTGGACAACAACGCCCACAACAGCAAGGAACTTTTCAGCATCGTCAAAGAGCTCTCCAACCCCAGCGCCGGAAACAACGACATCACTCCCTCGCAAGACCTCTGCGACTCACTCGCCTCGTTCTTTCACAGCAAGATCGCCGACATACACTACAGCTTCGGTGCACAGACCACGCACCAAACCACCGAGCCAACGCCCCCCACCACCACCCTCCGCGCCTGGACACCGATCAGCACCGAAGACACCACCCGCGTGATGAACACCATCCACTTCGGATCACCAACCGACCCCTGCCCCCACCACGTCTTCAACAAAGCCGACTCCATCATCGCACCCCAACTCCGGGACATCATCAACACCTCCTTCAACACCGCCACCTTCCCGGAGAGCTGGAAGCACGCCGAACTCAGCGCCCTCCTGAAGAAACCAACAGCGGACCCCTCCGACCTCAAGAACTACCGTCCCATCTCGCTCCTCCCTTTTCCTGCCAAGGTCATCGAGAAGACCGTCAACAGACAGCTTGCCGCCTTCCTCGAGATGAACGGATCCCTCGACCACTCGCAGTCCGGCTTCCGAGCCAACCACAGCACCGAGACCGCCCTCATCGCAGCCACAGACGACATCAGATCCCTGCTCGACAACGGGGAAACAGCGGCCCTCATCCTCCTGGACCTCTCCACAGCATTCGATACTGTCTGCCACCGCACCCTAGTGCAGTGCCTCAACAACATCGGAATCCAAGAGAAGGCACTGGATTGGATCATCTCGTTCCTCACCGGAAGAACCCAGAGGGTCCGCCTCCCCCGTTCAGATCCGAGGCCACCGAAGTCATCTGCGGCGTACCACAAGGATCATCACTCAGCCCCACCCTCTTCAACGTCTACATGAGCCCCCTCGCAGCCATCACACGCCAACACAACCTCAACATCATCTCCTATGCCGACGACACCCAGCTGATCCTCTCCCTCACCAACGACCCCGCCACCGCCAGAACCAGCCTACACGAAGGGATGAAAGACGTCGCCGAATGGATGAAGAACAGCCGCCTGAAACTGAACTCAAACAAAACAGAAGTCCTCATCCTGGGATCATCTCCCTCCGCCTGGGACGACTCCTGGTGGCCCCCTGCCCTGGGCATCGCTCCCAAGCCAACGGACCACGCACGAAACCTGGGCTTCATCCTGGACTCCTCCCTTTCGATGACCAGACAAGTCAACGCCGTCTCGTCGTCGTGCTTCAACACCCTGCGTATGCTCCGAAAGATCTCCCGATGGATCCCCACCGAAACCAGGAAGACGGTCACCCAGGCACTCGTCACCAGCCGACTGGACTACGGAAACACCCTCTACGCCGGAACCACAGCCAAACTTCAGAAAAGACTGCAACGCATCCAGAACGCCTCCGCCCGTCTCATCCTGGACATCCCCCGATACAGCCACATCTCTGGACACCTGAGAGACCTGCACTGGCTCCCCGTCAACAAGAGGATCACGTTCAGACTCCTCACCCACGCACACAAGGCTCTCCACGACCTGGGCCCCAGGTACCTCAACAACCGCCTGACCTTCTACACTCCCACCCGCCAGCTGCGATCCACCAGCCTCGCCCTCGCCACCACTCCACGCATCCGCAGAGCCACCACCGGAGGAAGATCCTTCTCCTACCTGGCAGCCAAGACATGGAACTCCCTCCCCATCCATCTCCGGCTGACCCAGGACCACCTATCCTTCAGGAAGCAACTCAAGACCTGGCTCTTCGAGCAGTAACAGACCCCCCCCAGCGCCTTGAGACCCCTCCGGGTAAGTAGCGCGCTATACAAATGCTATGATTGATTGATTGATTCTTGCTCCTGAGTATAATGCCTCTTATACTGGGAATCTAATGACCAGTCATGAAGAACCTCGGATTGTGCCCATGAAGAATCTGTGCGCAATCTGCTCCTAATACATTTCCTTGGAGAAGATGCCGGGAACTGTATATATATATATATCCAACTAGAAAACAATGCTTGGGGAAACCATGGATTTCAAGCCATTCACTACCCCGTCGGCCGACAATACCGACCAACCTAATTCCTGATTGCCCAAAACGAAAAGTCAAGGACCAACTTGAGGCGCGTCCGGCAACCTTGCCAACGTGCAGGAAAATACGATAATCAGCGCCCTTGCTGATAAAAGAGAAACTGGTGCAGAGCACCCTTACTGCCACCACTGGGAAAACAGGTACACGATGCAGGCCTTACGGGAACGGAGAAGGAATCCCCGACGCCGAGCCCGGACATTGCTTCCTCTTATGTATCCTCTTGCGATGTCTAGCGTGATGTCTAGCGTGACTGAGTAGTTCTGGCCCGCGCCTGGTCGGGAATTGTAGTTCTGGCCACTGCGTGATCGTAACACATGGAGTTGCCACAGTTAATTCATTAATGTATTTGTAAATAGCAGACTCCCACTCAAAGGCATAGCAGGCCTACCCCCTTAATCTGCTTGTTGCTGCGGAGAATTCCTCTTGTGTGATCTCCTATCCAGAATAAGTCTTGATTGTGGGTACAACATAAGAACTGGAATGACAGACTCAAACCCCAACAAATCGTCACTGAATACAGCAAGTCTCAGATTATACAGACATAAGCAGTAATTGGAAAATTGCTTAATCATTGCCACATCACCATTAATCAGTTCTTTAGCATTATGGCATAATACATGTAACCAGTGGAGACCTTCTCCATCAGGGCTGAGCCAACCTAGCAGATTTATTGCTGACCTCATACAGGTTTCACTGTTTTGCCAAAAAACATGAATCGCCTTACTCTGGTTTCTGCCATTGCTCTACACTTCTCCATCTTAATCATCAAAAACTCAAGGCATCTTAGAACAGAGGGAGTTCAAATATAATCTCGCTAATGCAACAAACTCCCCCTCCAGCACTCTTACAATCTAAATCACTTTCTCCTTTACACTGAGACCTTGAGGATGGCTTAAACCTGAAACACCATTGTATAGTCCTCCCACAGTGTGTAGTCTGAATAAGCTGCCCCTAGATTCTCTTGAAAATAATGTTTAGTGACATCAACCACAGTTCCCAGGTATTTAGGCTCCAGAAATCAATAATTTGAACACCCCGCAGGAGTAGGGTTGTCTCAAGAGGAAGTGATTTATAGTACTGCTAACCAAAAACACTGGGCCTTATCTACAAGAAAATTAGGAGGCGTGGTACTGCAAGCCATTTAGCAGCGCCGTGCTGCATCATTTTCAAAGCGGATCACTGACAGAATTTCGACAGTCAAAATATCGAGGTAAAAATATCGAATGCCAGAATATCGACTCTACAAACAGGTAAGTACAAAAATATCGACTCCAAAATATCGATAGGAAAAAATATAGACAGTCAAAATATCAATTTTTTAAAATATCTTAAAAGTAATTTTAAAGTACTATAATAATAAATCCAACTAATTTAAACATACTTAAAATACTTAAATAAACTTAAAATTAATAAATAATTATTGTAACTTAAAAAAAAAATTAAAACACACACACACACACATATATATATATATATATATATATATATATATATATATATACATATTATTAACAAAACATATACAATAGCGAGAGGTTTAAATTTACTATTCCAACTCCAGTGAGTGCAACAGTAAGGAAAGCGTTGGATAGCGTAGGGGTAAAAATGACTATTCCCACTCCAGAGAGTGCAACAGTAGGGAAGACGTTGGATAGCCTAGGGGTAAAAATTACTATTCCAACTCCAGCGAGTGCAACAGTAGGGAAAGCGTTGGATAGCGTAGGGGTAAAAATTACAATTCTCACTCCAGCGTGTGCAACAGTAGGGAAAGCATTGGATAGCGTAGGGGTAAAAATTACTATTCCCACTCCAGAGAGTGCAACAGTAGAGAGCGTAGGGGTAAAAATTACAATTCCCACTCCAGCGTGTGCAACAGTAGGGAAAGCAGTGGATAGCGTAGGGGTAAAAATTACTATTCCTACTCCAGAGAGTGCAACAGTAGAGAAAGCGTTGGATGGCGTAGGGGTAAAAATAACTATTCCAACTCCAGCGAGTGCAACAGTAGGGAAAGCGTTGGATAGCGTAGGGGTAAAAATTACTATTCCCACTCCAGAGAGTGCAACAGTAGGGAAAGCGTTGGATAGCATAGGGGTAAAAATTACTATTCCCACTCCAGAGAGTGCAACAGTAAGGAAAGCGTTGGATAGCATAGGGGTAAATTTTAATATCCCCACTCTAGTGAAAATAAATTAATCTAAGTCACATAATTATAAATTAATCAATTAATACATTTTAATTACCAATTAAGAATTAATTAATTACCAATTAAAAATTAATTAACAATTTATTTAAAATAAATACCAATTAATTAATTATCATGTTTAATTAATTATATTAAATTACTTCCCACCCTATTCCCCTATAAACCCACAACCCGCTACTACAAATAAAATAATATTATTCACATAATTATTAATTAATCAATTAATAAAAATTAATTATCAATTAACAATTAATTAATTACCAATTAAAAATTCATTGACAATGTATTCAAAATAAATACCAATCAATTAATTAATTAACATATTTAATTAATTACAATTAAACTACTACCCACCCTATTCCCCTATAAACCCACAACCCACTACAGAAAATAAAATAATATTATTCACATAATTGTCAATTAAACAATTAATTAAAATTAATTATCAATTAAGAATTAATTATTTAGCAATTAAAAAATATTTAACAATTCATTCAAAATACATACCAATTAATTAATTAACATATTTAATTAATTATAATTAAATTACTTCCCACCCTATTCCCCTATAAACCCACAACCCGCTACAGAAAATAAATTACTAAAATTAAAATATTTATCAATTAATCAATTAAAATGAATTACCAATTATATTTTAATTAATTACCAATTAATAATTAATTAACAATTAATTCTAAATAAATAACAAAAAATAAAATAACATATTTAATTAATTATAATTAAATTACTTCCCACCCTTTTCCCCTATAAACCCACAACCCGCTACAGAATTATATTACACAAAAAAATAATAATATTAACTTACCTAAAATTCGATATTTTTGTTGTCTATATTATGTCTAGTCGATATTATGTCCATTCTATATTTTTGTTTCGATATTATGTCCATTTTATTCGATATTATAATTTTCTAGTCGATATCTTGGTAGTGTATATTATGTCTAGTCGATATTATGTCCATTCTATATTTTTTACTCGATATTATGTCTAGTCGATATTAAAAACTTGATATTTTGACTCTATACCTTTCAAAGCACAGGGATGCGTTGTATTAACAACAATACGATGCATCCCTGCGCTTTAGCACAATTGGCTGCCATGCACCATTGCAGGTACCCTTGCGCCATATTGCAAGGGTGTCTGCACTGTGGGGATGATTGTTTTTGTGCAAGAAGGGACACCTTTCTGCATAAAAACAATAATGAATGGCATTTTCCTCTTTCAAAGCAGCAAGCATAGAAGGAGGAAAAAACGAGGAGAAGTAAAAGTATTTCTCCTTGTTGCGCCATTCCTGAGCCTCCCCTGGGGAGGGCTAGGATTCTGACGCATTCCCAGTTTTACAAAATGTTCTAAATTTAGGAATGCATCAAGTTTCATGGATGTTGTGTGGGAACACCCACAGCAACACCCCTGGAATGCCCCTTTCATGCAGAGTAATGCGTGAAAGGGGCCCATTGTTACAAGGCCATGCAAAGTCACGCAGAGTGACTTTACTTGACCTAGTAAATATGGGGAAGCCCATTGCGCCACTTGTAAGCCAAAAAACGTGACGCGCCTGCGGTATAATGGGCTTGTAAATAAGAACCCATTTTAGCCCTACAACTAGAGTAAACTTCTTAAGGGCTCACCTTGTAATCTAGGGTTCAATTCACAGAACTAATTTAAGACAAAATCCTAAACTTACTACTTTTGGTATTCACAGAAGGCATTCAGTAGTAGTAAATTTAGGATTTTGTCGTAAGTCTGTCTTAAGTCTGTCTTAAGTCTGTCTTAAGTTTGTCTTAAGTCTGTCTTACGTTTGTCTTAAGTCTGTCTTAAGTCAGTCCTTCTACTTTTGGTATTCACAGAAGGCATTTAGTAGTAGTAAAGTTAGGATTTTGTCCTACGCTTGACTTAAGTTTGACTTAAGTTTGACTTAAGTTTGACTTAAGACAGACTTAAGACAGTCTTAAGACAAACTTAAGACAAACTTAGGAAAGACTTAAGACAGACTTAAGACAGACTTAAGGCAAACTTAGGACATACTTAAGACAGACTTAAGAGAAAATCCTAACTTTACTACTGCTAAATGCCTTTTGTGAATACCAAAAGTAGTAAGTTTAGGATTTGGTCTTACGTTAGTTCTGTGAATCGGGCTCCTAGTCTTTAGAATGATCTATGAGCTCCAGAGTACATAATTCTGGGGATGGTTTTGAGTTTGGCGGACAGGGTACTCCATACCATTTGTGAAGGAGTACCAGGACCACCAAATTGATGGTCTGCCCACCCTAGGACCATGAGCTTTCCATTGACAGAGCCCTTGTTGGCTTTGTCAACAGAAATCCTCACATTACTCACTGTATTTAGAGTGGACGGTCTATTGGTATTTTATTTCTGTCCCTCACCACTCATGAGAACCTGACAATGAAAAATAAAAATAACCCCTACACTCTGTAAGAAACTCCCAGGGTGTGGTATTATTAGTTTTGTGTTTTTCAATAATGAACTCTCTCAAAATCCAATGGCCATCATCCACCAAACTTTTTGTACCTTGAAGGGAACCCTCAAGACAGCGGTTCTTTCAATGTACAGAGATGGCCCCTGGGCTGATGTTGTCTCCAAACATGATAGACTAACCTCCTTCAGGGTGACAGATCTTGAGTTCTCCGCACTCCATCTGTCAGCGTATAAATCTAGCCCTATATGCGATCCAGACACCAAGTATCCTCCAGACCAAGTGCTTATGAAAATCTCTCCAGTTCTAAACCTTTGTCATCATCTCAATCCAGGGATCCTGAGCGGTCCATGTTATTAGTCATAACAAGGTTGAAATCACTCACTATTGGCCACTTTAATTGTGGAAATCGTAAGAGCAGTGCTTCTAACTTCTCTAGCACGAGTCCCTGAAGTCTCAAGGAAGGAATATCATGACCAACGCCAACCTGTCACCTTTCAAATGCCCACATAGCACCATAACATTAATTGGAATCAAACCACACTTTCACCACCAGAAGAAGGGTGGGCATTCTATAAAGGATCATGATCCTCCCATGGGGATGATGTAAATCCAATGGTACATACTTGCCTTTGACAAATAATTTGCGCTTATTATGTATCATGTGGATCATCTGCAGGATAACCACCTCACTGTTTTGTATACATAAAAATGTGGTGCCACCCCTTGTTTGAGTTTTCTATCAAGCAAAGTAGTGTTCCAAGTCAATAACACATGGTAATTACTAATGTAATAGTTCTCTATTTACTGACCTTCAGAGGATGGTGTAGTCTGTAATGCAACACTGTTTTTCGAAGTGGGCCTCGATTCATGAAAATAGGCATTGAAAACAGAAATACGCTGCACATTTTTGTCTGTCGAATTTACACCCGTGAGGCATATTTATAAATGTTTCTATCTCTGGTAAGTATGCTCTACTTCGAGGGAAGACCACAGGTGTAGATGAACGATTTTCACGAAGAATTGTACTTACAAATGATTCCTATCCCTGCGTACAGTATAGCGATATAATTGTTTCTAAACGTTTTATTCTAACATTACATTTATTTTCCTTTCAATTTTGAAGGTTTTTTTTATAATGGAAATCCTTCCCAGAGACCCCCTGTGAATGTGATGAGTTTTCCCACACTTTCTGCAACGTTTACATCTGGATAATTCAAATATAGTCAGAAGAATGGAAAATATATTAAACTTCCTGTGAATATCTACTAAGTCAGAAAAGAGCATTCATGTACCACATTTGAAATGGGTATTCATGGCTACTCCTCTGACACACCCATGAGAGTGCCCAATAGTTTCCCTTAAGTTTTAAACGTCTGCTTCAGACTGGGTACATTTTTCATGTATATGAGCCATGCATATACACCTGGTGCTTCTTTTTTGGATCGGGTGTCAATTACACAAGTATATATTACACCACATTCCAGCTATAAGACAGATTTTTACAAGGAACACCCTTTAAGGATTGGGCCCTATATGTACAGACCCGTCAGTAGAAACTTCATTCATTGTAAATACCAAATTAACAATATGGATGTTTTACTTATATTTGAGAGCAAATGCTTTCTAATGGCCTTCTGTAGAGTTTGGCGGACAGGACACTCCATCACAAACATCCTGGATGCCCCATCCATTGTATTACACATGCATTATAGGCTATGGCACTTATAATATGGCATACAGCGTTTAATCGTAATGTGCTTTTGAAAGAGAGTCAGCTCATAACCGGTCAGACATGCACTGGTGAGGTGCTGCGTCTTATTCAAAAGTGAATCCACAGCATGGGGTACCATAACTTTGAGATTAGTATTGATTGTCGTATTGAGACAGCCACTGCCGCAACCACTCTTAGACAGCTTGCGAGGGCTCAGGCGACAGCGTCAAGCACGGGAGAGAAATAAGCACATGGTTGTTGCTTAACCCTGAAATTTTTGTGTTAAAACAGAAATCGCGCAACCACCCAGCTCATGGACATACAACACAAAGCATTTGGCATAGTTCAGGGTACCAAGCACTGTAGCCAAGCAGAGAGCAGTTTTCAATTGCTCAAAAGACTTTTGACACTCTGACCTCCAAGGCAGGGGCTCATGTACATCTTTTAGTGTTAGTGCAAGCAGGGGCTTAACAAGCAGTATGTATCCAGGTATCTACTGCCTGCAATAGGAAGTGATAAATATGAAAGCGCGCACATCTTTCTGAGTTTGCAGTACATTTTCACAATGATACTGATACGCTCAAGGGTCAGTCTCCTACCCTACTTCGACAGTAGGTGACCTAAATAGGTGACCTCCTGTCGACAATACTGGAATTTGGAAAGGGATACCTTATGACCATGGTCAGCTAGATGAAGCAACAATTCAACTGTACTATCTCTGCAACATTGTTCTGTGTCTGAGGTGATGAGCCGGTCGTCAACATATTGAAGTAGTACATTACCAGTGGTGAGTGATAAATAATCCAGCTGGCTTTTCAATGCCTGACTATAAATACTCAGACTCGCTGTATGGCCTTGAGGAGCACTGCAGAATCTAAAGCTTCCACCAGCTAGGGTGAACCCGAACAGATATCTGCTAGGCATCTCACCGGGCGTCCTCTTCTGGGCCCATGCTTTAATCTGATCCAAGGTACCGCCCAATTCCACGATGTGGTCCTGTGTGTTTACCTGTCTCCAAATATCAACGGGCACCAACAGACCAAAGAACATTTCGATATCCGCAAGCGTCATTACTGTTGAGGAAGCGGCCTCAGTCAATACTTTATAATATGCAGTAGGATATTTACTAAGGTCAGGTAACTGAGTCTTAAGGGACAAGACTTCACTTGGGCCTCTACCCTTGGTCTAGTAACAACATCATGCTGATCCCGAAGCTCTGGTATTTCAGGGTGATATATAGGGTGGACCTCCCTCATCGGAATCTGAGACACCACTTTCGGGCTCTTCTCGAGCAGTCTGCTCCGATAAGCAACCAACGTTGCAATAATACCAAAAAACTGACCAGGCGCCATATCAGCTACGTAGACATGATCCTTAATATCATAGATAACCTGTGGTGCCGCCTCATTGAAACACTGCTCCCAAAGCCCAATCAAAGACGCCGACATGTGCTTAAGGGCATGCTGCTGCACAAAAGGCTCATAATCTTTCATCACAATCCACACATCCTCCACACCATAAATGGGATTCCAGGCCCACTGCGCAGCCTGATTAGCTACTCCCTGTTTTTCAGCCTCCCCTCGTCAGATCGTTTCAACGTTCACCCTAATCGTTCTTTGAATGTCGTCCAGTCTGTATCTTCAGAGCCACGTACTGGAGTCCTAATACTCTAACAGAGGTAGTGGGCATTAACGTCGCCGATGGCTGGGTCATGGGTGTAAGAGCTGGTGAAAGGGATGCCAAAGCAATAGGTGTTGCAGGAATGCTAACAGTCGTAGTTGCCATTGGCGGTGAAGACAGAGAAAGAATAGAAGGTGCCGTGGCCAAGGCAGTCTGATCAACAGTAACAGAAGCAGAGACAGCAGAGGCAGAAGAACCAGGCAGCTGGGCCTTTGGGGGGAGAAGGGTATATACCTTCTGCGGGCCATACGGAGGAGGGGGTCAAGTATCTAGCAATTCTTCCACAAAGCATAATTTTCCCCTCGAGCTACATAAGATTTATCAATATCCAGTTGAAACCTCATATCTTCACGTTCAATTCCTATCTCCTGCTTCTCTCTATCATGTGCTACAGCTTTCTGAGTCAATGTTTGCATCCTCCCCTTTTGGGCGTCCTTCTCTGGTTTTATTTGCTTCTGTTTAGCCTCTTTTTTGCCATGTTCTGAGGGAATCAAACATCAACTGCCCGCTCCTTTTGGCAAACAACTACTCCTGTAAAAAACTGATTTTTTTGTTCATCAAAAGTGCCCATCAACAGCCACTGCAACTCAGCATTATCCCTCATATATTTGTGCAATAACGTACTAAACATAATAGGACCAATGTCATGTTTCACATTAATGTCAAAATTCGGAGTGCCTTCGGAGGCGCAGGCTGACTTTCTTCCAGTCGAGCATCAGCAGAACAACAACGACAACAAGAAACCAAGAAGTGACTTTGGCAAGGCATTTTCAAAAGTATGCCAAATTTGTTTTGTTTCCTAACGAAGTGTTCAGAAACACTACGTATCCAAAGCGGTCCTCAGACCGTAACAAAGACAATTCTAAATCATTCCTCAGACCGTACCAAAGACAAACCAAAATGGCACCATATCCACAAAGAACCAAAGAAAACTCACCCGGTGCACACAGGTCAAACAAATTGATTCTCCCCTGCCGACTCTTCGGACCAACCAGTCAGATCCAAGGGTTTCGCTGTTCAGGACCCCAGTCGGGATGATCGCTGGGAGAGGCACCGACTGGTCAGACAGACGGGGCAGCGGCGAGTTCAAGACTCTTTCATGCAGGGATCCCTGGTCCGCCCGTCCAACCCAACGTGGCCCCACCTCCTCACCCGAGGGTGGGGCGCCCGATGGAGTTCCTGTTCGGGCGCCAACTGAAGGAAATTACCCGATTAGGGACACCCAGGTCATTCTCGACCATCTCTCGGCCTTCCACACAAATGAAGAGTCGGTCAGATAGTAGAGAATACAAACCAAATATATTTATTCAGGTACACGAGTGGAGTCCGGTCTGACCAGCCTCCTTGGATTTCTGCAGAGGTACTGACTTCAGCAAGCATGGCGATACATAATGTACAATTCATATCCAACAAAGACACACCCTCACTGGAATTTTCCAGTTGGTAGCTGGTGAACAAAGGTGATACAGAAGGATGGGTTTAGATCCTGAGACCGGGTACATGCTATCTCAGCACCAAGGTCATTCTGCCTTGACCGCCGCTCTAAGGGTGGGAGCAGGCCTATCTAATGGGAAAGGTATGACTGACAGGAACAGTGTATTCATTAGCACAGTGAAGCTCAACCTTGGAGAAACAAAAACTATCACAGCTGCTTTCAACTGGGGCAGAGAGAGAGAGTTTCGATCATGACTTAAAATGGCGGCTGAATATAAAATGGTGCCGCAAATGCTAACTTAAGACATACAATGCATGGAAAACTCAGCTAAAACATTTTTATTCCAAGACAACTCTAAATAAGGACCTAAGATTTGAATAAGGGCCTGTTTTTAAAATTTGGAACATGGGATTCTCTGTCGCAAATGTGACAGATATTCTGTCCGCCTTATTACAAGTGCATTATATACCATTCCACTTGTTTTAAGGTGGAAGGAATATCTGTCACTTTAGTGACAGAGTAACCCATCTGCCAAACTCTATATCAGGCCCTCAATTTTCAGTTTATGTTGTCCACTCCTGATAAATGGGAGCCCGGAAGGAGCATCATCATCAGTAGTGAATATATATGTCTCAAAACAAACTTAATGCGAACTGGACAACAGGAGCGCATGTTTAGAGTTGCTGGACGTAAAGGGACTCTTTTGCTGCCCATTCCATGTCAGATTGCTCTGTAAAATTAATCTCGGCTGAAAACCACCTCATAGTGTAGATAGCCCTATATTTTTGTAGACAATGGTACTACCTTTGCTCACATAGTCTACATTTCTGCAGATGTGACGTTCGTAGCTGGTGACACTTTCCTACAGTCAATTAGAGCACAAATAATGCATCACTTAAAAAGCAACTGGAGTCTATTACTTAACAATGGAGTTAGGCTGCTAAGAAAGACATTGGCCGGCTGCTGGTAGCTTGGAGGTTAACTAAGGCCAAAATGAGGCTAGGGTGTCAGACGGCACTAGAGTGGTGAGAAATATAAACATATTAAGCAAATCTACTTAGAGGCACGGTGACCAAAAAGGTGATACTATTAAGTGGGCAGTGCTGTAAACTTTCCAGGAGTTATACATTGCATATCATGTGTAGTCATTTTATTCTGTGAGTCTATCTCTTAGCAGGTAAGAACTGACACCTCCTCCGCACCCTATAGGACCTCACGGCTCTCAGTTATCCTGTCTCCTTGGCCAGCAGCTTGTCCTCTAGATCCACTCACTATTGTCACCATCCCTAAAGTCTTGGTTGACCACTGTCCAATGGGTGGTGACCAGATCAATACCGACCAGCCAGAGGTCCTGCAAGATGCCCTTTTTGGGTCAAGACCACATTGCTGTGGTGTCACGCCAGACTGCAGCTCTGAATCTGGTGCCCCTTCTCTCAAATGGACCTCAGACCTCCTCCCTTCACTGGTTAGATAGTTCAATCACACACTATGAAGCCAGAGAATAAAAACACCTTTATTTTGGAGGTTGTCTTAGTGTTTGTAGGAAAGTGCCCCTTTTTGCATGGTTGTCCCCACTTTTTGCCAAATGTTGATGTACTTTGACTGAGTGTGTCCCGGGTTCCTGCCAACCAGGGCCTATGTTTTTTCACTTTTGCTGTTGCAAAACCCAATTGGCAACTCTCTGGCCACAGGTAACTCCCTTATAAAAGGTACCCTAGGTATCAAGGGCACTGTGACCAGTGAAGGCCTCTAAGGGCTGCAGCACTTATTGTTCCACCCTTAGGGGCCCTGTACCTATATACACACTGCTATTGCAGGCTGCATGTCTTGGTGCAGGACAAAGTCCCTGTGTGCTGTGACTACAATCTACTGCCCTGGCATATGTAAGCCACCCCTCTCTCTGGGTGTGGGTGCACTATACCAGTCCATTCTTAGACATTCTAAGTGCAGTAATGCCATAAAGATTATATGGTATGGGAGGTTTTCACTACGAACTCCACAGCACATAATGGCCTTACTAAACACTGGGAAGTTTGGTACCAAACTTCTTAGCACATTAAACCCACACTGATGCCAGTATGGGATTTAATGAAAAATGTACTCAGAGGGCATCTTAGAGGTGCCCCCTGAAAAAAGACCTAACTCTAGTGTCCTGGCTGAGTCAGTGGAAAAACCAAAGTTAGGAGGAGAGGTGTGCCCACCTTTTCCTCCCCACCCCTCAGGTGGGGGAGGCAAGGTGAAGCCCAACTCTCAGATGGGGGGCCCAACCAACAACAGTGAGGCTTATGCCCCCCTCCCACTGGAGAGTGACATAATAGGGGATGCATCCACCCCTAGGAAGGAACGAGGGGTGGGCGTAGTTCGTGAAGTAGCACTACGCGTAGCTACGCAAAGTGCACTTTGCACTACGCGAGCTACGTGTAGCACTACGCGAACTGCGTAGTAGCATGTTTGCACTGTGCAAGATGTCGTTTTCAATGATTGCACAGTGAGGACAAGCATCTTGCACAGTGCGAGCTGTACTTTTCTGCCGCTCAAGTAGATTTTTACTTGAGCTGCAGCTTTCTCAACGCGGACTGGTAGTTTATCATCGCGAGCGGACACGAGCATGCGCGACCACTCGCAATGAGAAACCTGACCTCCCCGCATTGAGAATCTCGCCAGGAGGTTTATTTTCCATGCTCGTGATCGGCAACTTGATGTTGCTGATCGCGAAGAAGGAAAAAATCTCGCTAGGATGTCATTTTGCTTGCTCGCGGTCGTCAACTTGACGTTGAGGACCGCGAGCAAGCAAAAAATGACCGCTGCACTACGCTACGGATGTTTGCACAGTGCTACGTCGGTATCCCCTAGAGACGGACAGAGCGGGGCCTCAGCCAACCGGGCAGTCCGCCGGGTGAGGTGAGGCTTACTCCCACATAAAGCTGGGAATGAAGATTTAGTTTATCATCGACATATACATGGGATACATGTCTGGTAGGGTGGTAATATACCACGGATCTAATTCCTATTGATAATCTAATCATATAATTCTTTCACCACTATTTTCAATATTCTTTTTGCAGTAGCATATTATGTTTATTTGGTCCTGAAGAAAGCCGAGCAAGTTAGCTATACGGGTGAAACATGTTGACCCCACTCGTTGCCATAAGATAGATTCATTTTTCCATTCTATCAGGCGGTTTTTATCATATGACATTAGGACAATCCCTAATAAACATAATTTTTGTCCTTCTAGTCATTTTTAATTCACACACTTTTTTTGTTTGCACTGCACTTCATCAGTTTCCGTATCTCTTGGACAAATTACTATGGCTGAGAAGTTCTGAGAGTATGTGGCCCTGTACCCATGCATGTAAGCCTTGGAGAAACATCGGCTACATGTGACCTTCTCTCTCTGCTTTCCAGATGACGAAGTTCCGCCAAATGGGTGGGCTGATGGAAACTTATCTCAAGCCAAGTATTGGACAGGCTATATTTTACTGGTGAACTGGGTGTGTCCTAACATTGGAGATTTTCCTGTCACATTAGAACAGACCGATTCCCTCTTTTCAGTTGAACATAGTATATACAGCACCAGCTTCCTACAGTGCTCTGCTATGCACTTGCTGAGCGTGCATGTATATATCTTATCCTGACTCGTCATACATATTGTGTGCAAAGACTCATTTTGGCTGAGCCTAGCATACACTTTCTGTTTCATTTCGTTTTGTCTTCCAATGATTGTTAAACTACTCATAAAAGTGTGTAACCTTGATACAATTAAGCCTTGGCGGTGACCTCCGCTCCGCTTGCGGAGTTCCGAAAAACTCTGCTCCGCGTTGTGAAGCGGAGTTTTTTTCCTCGCTCTCACTCACCAATATCAAGTTGGCAAGCGGAAGCGTGAAAAATCCACCTTCCAGTGAGATTTTTCCTCATTCACGCTCATCAACATCAAGTTGGCGAGCGTGAGCAAGGGAAATCATCCTCCCAGAGAGATTTCTCAACGCGGGTGGTCAGATTTCTCAATGCAACTGGCAGCCTATGCTCGAGACCGCTCGTGTTGCAAAACCGTCTGCATGCTTTGAGAAAGCTGCTGCTCGAGTAGAAAATCTACTTGAGTGGCAGAAAGGAAGCGCGCCTGCTTGCGCTGGGCATGGTGCCGTTCGCGATAATTTCACAGCGCGTTTCAACACCGGCAATGAAAATTACTGCGAATTACATTTTTTCTAACATACTCAGCTTCTTGCAGAGCTCTGCGGAGCGCGCCAGAGTTCTTTTGCGCAGAACTATGCGAACACCGTCCAAGCTTATATACAATCACCTTATCATGCTCAACCTCAGAAGCCAGGTACTACTGCTAGTTGAATGAATTTTTAATTACCTCCTTTTTCGGTCTGATTTGACAACACAGCTGTCTCCAGACATCATGCTAGTAACTTAATAAAGAGCTTTAAAAAGCAATACCAGGAGAGGGACTCTGGCTCAGCCCACAAGTTTGGTAGCCAGGAGTATATGTTTTGATTGAACAGAAGTGTTTTCACAAAAAGTGCTTGCCCTCTAGGCAGCTGTGATTATGTTGGTCATTTATCCAGCTGCCTCAGCCAGTAGCAGAATGTCTGTCGCAGCTTGAACTTTTAGAGCACACACATGAAATTGTAATGCTATTTAAGTGTTTTAGATAACTAGATAATTTTTGCTGTTTGTTTTTTGCTTGCAGTAGCAGAGATGGAAGGCAGGCACCCATTAGGTTTAGACTTCAGAGAGCAGTTTTGCCCAGGGATAAACTAATCTTAATGAATTTTTAGATCGGCTTGATAGTCTGTGTCTGGGTCACCAGGGTTCAGAGGCGGGCAACGCCTTACCCGAAGAGTTGCCATGGGTCTTGATCCCTGGTGCTCCTGCATCAAAAGCAAACGAGTACCCTTTTATTTTTGCAGGACTTCCAAGATAGTGGCAAAAACGGCCAAGGTAAGGCAAACGGACACAAGACAACAGGAGCTTCTTTCTCATTTGCTGGCCATGCAGGAAGAAGGAGGAGCCTTTTCAAGCAGAATTGGAGTTGCCCTTTAAAGCTATGGTGTGATGTGGAGAGAGAGACCAGGAGCGGAGATTCCCGAGATGACCCCAACCTGAGAAGTACCTGAAAAGAGTGCCAATTTGGAGGGTAGCTGCCAGCAAAACACTGGACCCAGCAATGCCCCAGAGGGAGCCTGACTATCCCAGGTACGTGTTTGTTTGTGATTACATCATGCTAAACCTGAAGAGGCAGAGTCATGGGTCAGACTGGGGTCTGAAGTGAAGGATTGCTGCAACGGGAGGGGAGTTTTTATGCAGGAAACCTCAGCATGTGGGGCCTAATCCCAAAATGGATTGTGTAGCTTAACAACTTGCTTACCCGTATAATTGTGCATGTGTGATATTCACCTACATTGCCATGCTTGAAGTTGCACTCTTGAGGTTGCGGCAGTCTCATAGGGCACTGCTGGTCACAAAAATCCGCATAGAAGCAAAAGAGAATGTTGCAGATATTCTGCCCAGGAACAGAACTATGCATAGGATTATGGGACCTTAGTGCATAGGGACTGAATCATCCTACCACCATCGTACCCATGAGCCCAGGACTGACTAGCTATAGTGTCTCACTTGCCCTCCTACTCACACACAGAGAACCAAGTGATTAGACACCCCAGAACACAACACTCCCAAATCTCTCAGGACTCGCAGTTGAAAGACACACCCTTTCGCTCACACGCTTGTTCTTGTCCACAATAAGATCTAACAGAGACACAAACAAGTTTAAAATATTTATTTTAACTAACGTGCTCTTACATGCCGTATGTGTGCCACAACAAGCAGGAAAATGCATAATACAAATACTGTCAGCATAGGAGCTAGGCCATAAATTATGAAAGGAGATGTCATTATAAAAAAGACAATATAGCCTAATCTCCCTCCCCTTGCTTAGAAGCTGTATTATTATATATTAAAAGATCTGGGGGTTTTGTCTGCAGACCCCATACCTTAGACTATAGATGGTTGTTCTACATCATAGATGCTGTCTCGCTCTTCTCCCTGGAAAGGTCTCTCTCCAAGTGTCCGTTCCCTATGCATGTATCCCCATAATACCAAAGTACAATTTCCAAACAACTGCTGCATTGGTATAATTTGTCTAGGTGCTAGGGCCTGAACAGAACAGAATAACAAGGGGCATTGTTTATCAACCTTGCACACAATGTTCAGACTTTGTATGACGGAGTTATCATTCTGCCTGTGATTAAAAGCTATTATTGGGCCCCACAGCTAGTGGTTCTCAATCACTGGGTGCACCGCCCTAGTGCGGATCCTGCGTATAGAATGTATAGGCTCATCATGCTCCCTGGTAACTATCCCAGGGCCCTCTACGGAGGGAAGAAACATACACCATCACATACTCCAACTTCCACCCCAATTGCTATATGGCAAGTAGCAAAGGCCGTCCTGGGGTAGAAAGACAAAATAATACAAGCCACTCCACTGCTCGACGGATACCAGTTGGGGGTGCTGTCAAAACGACCGGGATTTGATCAATGGGGATTAATAGGTCTCTCGAGGGTTGGTGATCTGTGGGCGGGAGGCAAGGTGACCCCGCCCACGCATTACTGGCAACCAGCATACATACAGTTATAAAATTACAAATATATATACAAATAAAGCTTGCAAAACCAAATACAACCCCTCTCAAAAGTACCTAACAATAATCATCACAGTGAAAACACCCCAGAGTTTGTCAGAGTGCGTGGTCAACACCTTAACCATTACCTACTACAGTAATATGTGAGATTAAATGCAACAAAACAGCTATCTAAAGCCTGTAACACAATGTGATAACAACCAACTGCTACAGGATTACTGGCTTTAACATATACTTTTCTCAATGAATATGTTAGAACAATTGCCTATGCCATAATGTTTCGCAATACGCAGACCAGACCTGTGGCATCAGACATAATGTTTCTAGTGCACCAAACACGCACATAACTTGCCACCATAATCAGCTCAGGCCTACAGTTTTGAATGTAAACTTTCCCACAAGTCAACCATCGGACACATAGTTATAAAATTAGAAAGTTATACAAAATTACAGTAGGCAAAGCAAAATACTATCTCTCCTAAAACAGCCTAACAAGGATTCTTACAGAGCAAACCTTCTATAGCCATGACTTTTCACACTGGATGATCAACACCAAACCACATTCTACTACGGTAATCTGTTGAGATTTTATGTAACAAACTACCCATCTTTAGGCTTTAATATAATGCAATAACAATCCACATTAACATATGCGTTTCAGAATAATGCCAGGCTTACTGCCTTTATCATAAAATTTCATAACAAACAGATTAGGTCTGTAGCCATAACCATTATTTTACCACCATGAAAAACGTGGTCCTACTGTATTACGTTTAAACATAGCCACAAGTCAAATGTGCAATACAAGCAGTGGAATCACACAACTTTTGTCCAGTCAAATCCTGTACTCAGGGAACCAACATGTGGGTGGAGCCTAAGCCCCTCTCGCAATAAGATTCTGAAAGCTCTTTTTTGGTGATCACATGAGATCAGGTGACAAGCTGTCCATTGGTATGTGATATAGAACGCATAACACAAGGTTTTTTCAGCAGAAGCGTTTATTTTTACAGTAGGTATATCACTGTGTTCTTCATAAATCACCTTATTCTTGTCACATGGCTCATGGGGACATTGTCGTTTTCTCTAAGTTAACATGAGCTCTGCAGACAGTGCGCAGCTTTGCGCACAATATTACGAGCCTTGTTTTTTGCAAAGACTTTCTTCGTCTCTTTCACATGAGAATTGTCTGCCGTGTTCACTTTCTGTGAGTTCCTGGGATTTAGTCTATGATATGTACTTCTTTCACTGATGCTCCCACAGGGTCAGCTGACCACGATATTAGTAATGTCTTGTTAGCAATGATGTATGTAATATGTGACCTTTTTCTAATTCCGCAGAGTTGCCACGATAATTGATGTACTAATGCAATGACACTGTTGAAAAACGATGTTGATTGCACTGCACTGCACTTTATTATTCTCTGTTTATGCTGCTTCTGTTTTTGTTTACATAATAAAAAAGATATATAGAAAAGAATGAGTCAACGGATTAATTAATGGATACATGAGTGCAAAGATGAGTGACAGAATGCACGTGTGATGCCTTTTGTGAGTGCCTCTACCCATCAATGACTCGAGGGACATTATCATTCATTAGCCAGATCTAATGGCATTGCTGATGCTTGTTAGTCTTTTATTTCAGTAGCTAGTGACGTAGGTTAGTGAATGTTTACTTTTGAAGGGTACTGTGGGGGGTAGAAACATCTAGATTCTGGCAACACATCTATCTCACAATACATAGAATATCCAGGAAGTCTTAATTCTCTTTAGAGAAAGTGATAACTTTATCTTAAAATATAAATACTCAGAAACTTGTGTACATTCTATTGCTTATAATACTCTAAATAAGTTTCTGCTGATACTCTGCATCATTAGTTTACACTGGAAATTCTGTATATCTATCGGAGTGAAACACTTCTGTGTGAGGAATTTAAATTAGTCAAATTGCAGTACCTGGTTTCTCAAAAGGCATAATTCTTACAGATAAGTCTTTCACAATTCGGGGGGCGCTAGAGGGCGTGCATGCAGATGGCCGCATGTAAGTGAGGCTCCTGCAAGCCTGGACCATAAATCCTTTAATTATCCTGTACAACCAACGCCAAACCCGGAATAAACAAGCAGGAGTGAGGAAGACATTGTGTCCCACACTCGACGAAAGTTTGGAGGCTCTCCGACCAGGTGTGACGACGTGAGAGTCCGACAAACAGTTGACCGCGGATGACCTGGGGCCCGTAACAACAGCGGACTGGGAGCCGGAGACTACGCTAGCCCGAGGCTTCCCACGAGGCGCACAGGCCTCAGGGCGGAGACTGCCTCGCGCAACCCTGCGCTGCCACCCGGTCGTGGCGCTGGGACTCATGTGCCGCTGAGGAGAGTTGGGAGGGAACCGCCTGCTGTAGCAGACATCCCCGAAGAGATTGAGCTGCCTGCGGTGGAGCACCGGCGCTCCAGGTTCCAGGCTGGGTGTGGCGAGATCCGGCGCCAACCGCTGCGGGGACACTGCCTGGCCCGTCCGATGAAGCGATCACAGAGGAAGACAGGACACTGACCGCAGCTGGGAGCATTGGCTGCAGTGCGGGCATGAGGTGAGGTATCCTACGCCACCCCCCCCGAAACTGGCTGGGATCGAGGCGGCCCACGGGAGCTCAACTGCTGGCTACACGGCGTGCTGGTAGGCCGGTCGCCGGCTGGGATAGTGCCGCCTGGATGTGGGAGATATTGGGACTCGAACGTCCTTGAAAGGGACTTCTGGGACACTCCACTACAACCCGCGGGGATTAGCGGTACGACAGGCCGCAGCACAGCACGCAAGCAACAGGCCGGAGGCGGCCCCGCCTCGAGTAGCGACGACACACGGCTACAGGCATAACCCGGCATCGGATGACCGACTGGCCTACACGTCAGGGGCATCCCTAAGGGCCTGCGCCGAACCCTGCTGATACCCCTCCTGGAGAGAACGACAACAACCACACAGGGGGAGTTGTGAACTGGTGGGACGCGAAACCAACTTAGGGTCCGGCTTTACAGCCGAGTGAGAGGGGAGTGCCTGTGCTGCACCCTTGTGATCGTTCCTGCTTGTTTCTTTTTTGCAGAGTGGACAGCACTGTGACGGACCCTACACACTGTATTCGCAGCTGGGAAGAGCGAAACAGCAATATAGAGTGCTACTCCTTTGCTGGACCGGACAGCAGCACCTCGTAGCGATATGGGGCCGGGCCATGCCTACCATCGCCATTGACTGAGAAACTGCGCAAGGAAGAGGCATCGGATAACGACAGAAGTCCACAGCTCTGTAGGACACAAATATGCAGGAGAACCCATTGCCTGGCACGCTACATCATACATGAAGTACGATGCTGTACACAGCTAGCGATACCTACACCGCCATCGGGGTACCGATAACATTGAAGACAACGGTCCGCAGGGCTTGGGAAAGTAGCTCTACCTCAAGTGCAGTTCTGCAGCACAACGCGGAGCCATACAGAAGGCAGCGCTGGTGCAAGGACCCCGAACGCTCTGGCCCAATCTACAACGAGACTGCAGTTTACCACCGCATACTGCGGATCTCGAGAGTCCGGCTGACTACGCCATCACTTACGTTTCAGAGTCACGAATGCCTAGCTGAAGGAGGTGGCGGACGGACGACACAGCGCCTATGACACAAGGCTCTAGCCCTACCCTGAGAAAGTATACCACCCGTACAAAACTGAACACCACGGGCTCTAGTACTAACCCAACTATGGGCAAACCGGACAATCGTCAGTCAAAGCTCACCTTCGAAGCCCTGTCTACAGAAAAGGGGCTGAAGCCGGCGTCGGAAACCTGAGGATCCGGTAGTCCGCAGGCAACAGGGACAGGGCCCAGCTCTCCCAGTATGGACATACAACAGTTAGTGCAGGAGATGAGACAGGGCTTCGCTACTGTTGTGGACAAGGTGGATCGTATGTCCTCCAGAATGGATGCGATTGCGCATAAATTGGATCTGCATGACGAGAGAATCAAGGAAACCGAGCGACGGATCTCTGACAATGATGACACTACTGCCTCTCATATCACACAACTTGCACGTATGGACAATATTCTTCGAGTCATTACTGCGAAGAACGAGGATTTGGAGGCCCGCAGCAGACGAAACAATATCCGCGTCACGGGCGTGCCAGAATCCACAAACACGGGGCGCATGGAAGATTATGTCGAAAAGCTACTCCTTTCTGCGATTGGGTCCGAAGTATTTTCCAAGCAATTTATAGTGGAAAGGGCGCATCGCTCTCTTGGACCACGGCCTAAACCTGGGGCCCCGCCGAGGCCCATCATTGCGAGACTTCTCAACTACCGGGACCGAGATGTGGCACTACGAGCAGCACGCACCAACCAAAATCTATCTTATGAAGGTGTGCCCTTCTCAATTTACCCAGATTTTACACCAATGGTGCAAGAACAGCGACGTAAATTTCTGGAAGTAAAGAAAAAACTACGAGAAGTGCAGATCGACTATGCCTTATTGTATCCCGCGAAGCTACGCGTGACACATCAGGGGAAGCAACAATTCTTTACCAACCTGCAACAAGTAAATGACTTTTTGAAACATTTGCGTCGAACGCGTCGTGGGAATGGAGATCGTGATGGGGCACAGTCAGAGGACGAACCGGAAAGGGATGACGAACACTGAATTACTGGTAGATGCTGCTTTGCATCGCTTTCCAGACTAAGACACTGCACATACAGACCTAGAGGTGCCCGTATCGTTGAGGACTGATGCTGTATGACCGAGATACCATGGACGGGTATTGGACTGTTGGTGGTGACGTATTCCAGGTACCACGTCCCTCCCTTGATTAAGCCCACCCCAGGGTCGATCAGGTTGTAGGGCAAAGGTGACGGGAGTGGGATATGTGCACCTCTAGATGTCCCCCAGCAGGAATTCCCCAATGTTTACGTTTGAAATACTAATGTTACTGGGGAGCTTAACAAATGTTGTGGGAGGGGGGCTGGAGGGATATTCTGGCAAGTTGGGGAAGCTTCAGTGGTAGGGGGGTGGGGAAAGGGGCAATTCGAGAACCAATGTAATGCATGTTGTTACGGGAAGCTTTACAACAGCTCTACAAGATGGTTATGATCATAGTTGGACTGCTCATGGATGGGGAGTAATTTGGGAACGACTGAGGAGAGGAGGGAGGGGAGGAATTGTTAACACGGTGCATTTGGGACACACACACTGGACAGTCGGATACTACTGCAATTGCTGCGATTCATGGATGCCGAGACACAATCAGTCCTGCATTATGCAACCAATAGACATTACATATCACACCATAGTCGGATGGTTTGCCTACCTGAATAAGACACGCGAGCAACAATACCAATGTAAACCAAACTACACATGGCACTAACTGACTTAAACCTTCTCACGTGGAATGTACGGGGGCTAGGGGACCCGCGGAAAAGACGACAAGTATTGTCATATCTAGACCGTCATGCTATACATATCGCTTTCTTACAAGAAACACATTTCATACCTCGCACTGGACACACCTTTGCCTGTAGATGGGAGGCTAATGTGGTCTTTTCCTCTTACTCCACATATGCTAGAGGAACGGCAATTCTTATTAAAAAGGGCACGCCGTTTACCTTGGTAGGTGATAAGAAAGACACTCAGGGGCGATATTGTGTGGTGTGGGGGAGGTTGGGGCACATGGTGGTCACTATTGTGTGCTGCTATGGTCCCAATATCGATGACCCTCAATTTATTACTGAGCTATGGGCCACTGTTATAGGCACAGGCCCTGCTCACATAATATGGGGCGGAGATTTTAATGTAGCACTCGTACCAACCATCGATAGGCCGCACCCAGCCCCCCATCACTACACTAGAGCGAGGACTGCACTGCATACGGTGCTTACAGAATATAACCTGATCGATACATGGGGACACCTCCACACTACTACGCGGGAGGGCACTCATTTCACTGCACAGGCACAATCTTGGGCGAGGCTTGACTACCGTATTTATATCTCCGCAACTCTGCCATGCACTCGTAGGGGCACAACACTTAGCTAGGACTTACTCTGACCACTCACCTGTGAAGATCACATTGAGGGCGGAGGACCTTTGTCCGCCGAGGTCCGCCTGGCGTCTGCAACCTACCATGCTTCTAGATGCCGTCTTTCAGGATGAGATGAGGGAAGAGACTTTAGAATTCTTTGCACGCAATAAGGATTCAGTAAACGTTGTTGAAACTATTTGGGACGCCTTTAAGGTAACACTAAGAGGAATATGCACTGCAAAAGGGTCCGGAGTCCTTAAAAGCATACTGACAACATTGAATAGCCTAGAAGCGGAACTTAAGGCACTAGAGGGCTCCCTGGCAAATTGTCCAGATAGACTAACATTATCGAACCTCCGGGAAAGACTCACAGAATACACTGAGGAGGCTAATAGAGAGGCCAAGTTTAGAGGGCGTCATTGGACTGCTCGCCGATATGGCGAAGGTGAAAGGCCTGGGAAAGCGCTTGCTGCGACGGTCAGATTAATGCGGCAACCAAATACTATACTGGAAATTGAAGGTTCGGATGGGCTGGTATATAGATACACGGCACAAATTCTTAATGCTTTTGTTACACATTATACCGCTTTATACACTACCACAAGAGCTGATGAGGTAAATCTGCAAGACTATTTGGAGGACGTATCCTTAGGTTGGCTGAGAGACGCACAGAGGTCTTTTTTAAATGCTCCATTTGAATTGGACGAAGTGCGCGATGCTATAATGCATATGCAATCGGGTAAGGCACTGGATTAGATGGAATCCCAGTGGAATTTTATAAAACTTACATTGACTTCATGGCCCCGATATTGCGGGAAGTGTATGAAGACGCACTGGAAGTAGGACATCTTCCCCCTTCCATGCGCATTGCGCTTATCACGTCCTTGCTAAAACCAAGGAAACCGGCAAGTAGTTGCGACTCATACAGGCCCCTGTCGCTGTTAAATTGTGAAGTGAAGATACTAGCCAAACTTATTGCTACACGTATCAACCTGCTTCTCCCTAATCTGATTTTACCCGACCAATCGGGTTTTGTCCCTGGCAGGGCAACATCTCATAATATACGTACTTTTTTTACGATTATGAATAATGTCTACGAAGACGTGCCCATGGCTGCTATATTCTTAGATGCCACCAATGCCTTCGATTCCCTAGAATGGGACTATGTGTTCAAGGTAATGGAACGCATGGGCTTCCCGACCCTATTCTTGTCCTGGATTAAACTGCTTTATAATGTGGAAAAGTAAATTTTGTCATGTTCTGTGTCCCTACGTGTCATCCATCATATGTTATGTGTGCATGACCAATATGCATATGTTATTCCCCATGGCCGATTAATGACGCAATTACAGTTGTGTCCTCCTCTGATATGTCATTTCCCAGTCCTCGTGAATACTACGAATATCAGGCCTATGTAAAGCTACGTTGCCACGTTTCTCAGTGTGCACGTTATTCCATTATAAAGTCCCCGTTTCTAGGCCTCAAAAGGGCCTGGACATCAGATTCAGCTCCTGTCTCCTGAAGCCTCGCTGAGGAGCGATACAGCCCCCACCTGTATCCTCGACCTTTCACTTACTTCCTGCCTCGCAGTGCCCGGTGCAGCTTGGCTCTGCCTCTGAGTCTGCCAAAAGTATGTTATAGTTCCAGTTATCAGTTCAGTCCTCCTTCTCTGCATTCCTAAGCTACTGAACTGCATCAATAGTTTCCGTCATTGTCTAGCCTATGCGGCTCCACGTTAGAGAAATACTGCATATAACGGTCATTTAATATTCTTCATCACGCACTACATGTAGAATAATGCATGGTCCAGTCTTAGAATCAAGTTAGCCTCTCCCCTCATGACTTCTAGTTTATATCAACATGTTCCCTAAACATCAGATACTAGATAGGGTTTAGGTACATGTCGCTCCGACCCTCCAGACTTTAGTCTCTGCTCCTAGCACAGAGTTCATAGCCCCCAGCTTCTCCTAGTAACACGTCATTGCCAGTTTGCGCGCACCATCAGGTTAGAGGTCCCGGCTCCTTAGGTAGCCCCCTCCAATGTTTCCGCCCCATTCATGACATATTCTGTTACGTCTGCACCACATGTCTATGTATACGCCTAGTTACACCTACTTTTACTGTTATCTTTCGCGACTGCTACGCGTCACGCCTTCTGTTCCACCCACTGCTACGCCTACTGCAATGTAATGCTATGTGTTCGCGCTATGTATATATGCTCGTGTATTGTTATCAAAAGTTAGCGCGCTCATCCCAGACTCAGCCCCAGCAGCTGCTGGGCCCTGCCATCCTATTCCCGTGCAGGTTGTCCTGTTCCTGTCCTTATGCTGTATTAAACCTGCAAAACTCCTACTACCTCGAATCTTGACTCTTATTTATTGAGCTATCTGTTATGATATATGCCTAGTCAAAAATAGGGTATTATTTATTTATTTACCACATAATGGCGCCCGAACAGGGACTTGCCCTTTCCCCACGCGTCGGTGAAGCCACGCCGACCCCCTGACCCTCTGCAGCCGTGACGGAACCATACCGGCCACGTGCAGATATTTCTGCTTCAAGTATCCCTCAGGCCCACGGAGGAGACGGAGGAGGCGGTCCAGCATCCAAACGAGACGGTGGAGGAACGCGGCGAGTCCCGACCAGAGCCCAAGCCAAGAGTCCAAGGTCCGAGGTATCCGGAGGCCCACCCGTAACTGAAGTCCGAAGTTCGTCGTCCGTCGTCGTAGCAGTCCAGTCCAGTCCGAAGCTTTCCGTTCTTGCTGCCCGGTGAGTACCATTACTGGGGTAGTATCTAGACAGGGTCAATCTAAATTGACTCTGGTCCGTGGGTTGGTGGTACCCAGGCCCACAAACGAAGTGTTCACCTAGGTGGATACGGGTCTTGATGCGTCCCTTTATGGGACCGGTATGTTCCGTACTGTTTCAGCAGTGCATCCAGTAACTCTAGTCTGTTCCGTTCTCGAGAAATTCTTGTGTTTCTGTTCTCAGTATTCCAGGTAATATTTCTGTCCGAACTGTAATATTATGATGTTGTTCAATGTATTTCCAATGTCGTGGTATGTCTGAATTGTTTTCCCAATTGTTATTGTTCCTCGTCTATTGTATTGTGTTCCGATTCAAGTTTACAATGTCTCTCTTTTCGAGATTACGTCAGTTAAAAACTAGAAAGGGTTTGTTAGAAGAAGCAGTTCCTGTCCCGCCCAGGGACAGTCCAGGTCATTTTATGTATCAGAAACATGGCATAAGCGCCATATTGTATCTAGATTTATGGGTAGATTATACCAAACAGTTAGAAGAAAAGTATAGATGGCCCGTATCGGGTACATGGGATGCCGAATGCATCATGCGAGTAGAAGAAGCATTATGGAAAAAGAAAGCCAGACAGTCACAGAAAGATGCCATCGAGTTATGGCGCAAAGAAGCTCATAAAAGAACCGAAAAAGAAATCAGAAAGTCAGAACTAAGTAGAGAATCCCAAGAACGAGCCCAAGAAAGAGAATTAATCGAGATAGGTGAACGAGTTAGAACTGAGCAATCAGACAGACAGAGGCATGCCCTTAATAAGGGTATGTATCCTCTTCTTGCTGAGGGCTTGCCAAAAGCGACCCCAGAGGCATCCAGCAATTTCCCGCCACCATTAGTTCCGACCAAGCTACGTCACAAACCGACCGCAGCTGATATTTTTATTTCGTCCTATTTGGACGACACAGTCCCCGAATATGCAAATCCTGTCCACGCTCCGCCAGTCCCTGTAAATCAGGTAATTCCTGCTCCTCCAGACACCGGGGTGCCCTTAACAGCCCCCCCGGGTCAGCCCGCCATACAAGTCCAGCCCACGTTACAATTACCGACCCTGCCAGGACGAAAAGCATCAGTTGATGATTCTAGTTTAGGGGCCGCAGGGGGAGGTCTTCCTCAAACCCCGCCGCCATACAAGCGTTTATCAGCACTCGAATTACATGCTCAAGCATCACAGCGTACTCCTAAAAGTAATAAGTCTGTTGCAGAAATCAGGCAAACCCTTGGCGAATGTGTCTATGACCCAGTTCCAGGCGAATTTAATATGGTTTTATATTCCGTACGCATAAGGAGGGTGACCGAGTATCTAGTCACCTTGCCGAATATGAAAGAAGATCTAGACAGAATATATCGTTTCATCCGTACAGGGGATGATCCAGAAAGTATTAGTAATGCCATGTCTCAAAGGAAAGCCGAGATTCAGCGCATGATATTAAAGTTCTTAATTAACTGTTTAATAAGAGAACAAGATTACCCGTCTAAAGATCCAGAAGAAATGAAAACTCTGACAAAGTGGAGTGATAATATAGCCGAAGGAAAGCACAATACCATTAGTGCCATGGAAAGTATGTACAAGAAAATCCGTAGAGAGATAATAAAGATACACGAACAGCGTAAAGCAGCACAAGTAAGCGAGAAAGAAAGTACCTCCGATCCTGAAGAGGAAGACGATGAGAATACTGCCAGAATAGCGTATGTAGGGAAACCTAGATTTCCAGATCGCCATTTACGTCTAGAACCCAAGTCTACTTTCCAGCATCCAGCACCAGAACAAGGTTCCCTAGAACAAGTATTTCAAGCTACCGATCACATTCTGAAATCACGAATTGGTTATAGTGAGTTAAGTACCATGCATGAACAAGAACTAGCCCGATCAGCAGTCCGATGGATTACTGATTCTACCACTTTTCCAGACGAAATAGTGGCACAAATGTTTCTGAAAATGCCCCCAGCCGAGCAGCGACTGGTGGGTATGTATATGATTCAGTACCTCATTACTCTGTATGAGGGTCAGCACTCTGATCCAGGTCCGTTACATGATATCCTGAACGAGTTACTCCAGTATAAATGGAGAGGTCTAGGTACCGATTTAATTAGTGTCATTCTAGAACAGCGTCACAAATATAGAACATTCTTGAACCCGCATTTTGTTCATGTCTCACCCCCAGAAAGTAAATCATTCTACATAGACAGACAGAATCCGTTACGAGAAGTCCACCCAGTCAGAGGAACGGGTGGCGAAATGCAACGAGTGTTTGTATACACTCCAATCACAAAGATGGAACTCCTTGAAATGAAGAAATTAATTCCCTGTCATGACAAAGATCCAGCAGGGTTCCATAGAGAATTAAAAGACATGCTCCGTATGGGAGAATACACTTACCCAGATATCATTAAAATGTTAAAAGTTCTGCTACCCGCGGGGGTGTATGAAAAGCTAAAGGAAAAAGAATGGGAGGTGGGAGAGAAAAAGATCGATTGGGCAGTTCTAGAAGCTGAAGACAAGGCACGAGTACCAGGTACTGGTCTAGGAGAGAAATGTAAAGAATTACCAGAATTATTAATTCAAGTTTTACCCAGATTATTAACAACGAGAAAAGAAGACTGGGATGCAATCTCAGCCTGTAAACAGAAGCAAGATGAAGATATTAGTGATTTTTATTCTAGATTTGAAAAATGTTTCAGTATCAACAGTGGTCTCAAGACAAGTAGTGAGTCATACCCTCATCTTTTTGTTACTAAATTAGTCGAGAATTCAAGCCCACAAATTAAAAATCGAGTTCTGAAAGTCGAAAGCACCTGGCAAGCTAATACTCCGTCCCAGATGCTCCAGATGCTCCAGTATCACCAGAATAGAATCAGGGAAGAGCAAGAACACGAAAGAAAACGTATGAAAGACACGAAAATGAAAGTGCTAGTTGCACAATCTGTTCCTCAAGACAGTCAGAAGAGGGGTCCGAATCAAGCCAGTCATCCTGCAGCACCCGTTAAAGGGAACTGCAATTACTGTAAACAGCCAGGTCATTTTATAAATGAGTGTGCAGTTCTGAAACACAACATAGCTACTGGTAAGACTAAAGAAAGACCACGTCCGCCTAGACAAGAACAAGTTTCACAGATTCCTCAGTCACAGAATGCACCACAGACAGTTACAGCACCGCAGCCTATTGCTGCAACACAGCACGTTACATCGCAGATGTACCAGTATGCACAGTCTGAGTATCCAGAGTACCAGCCATATTCATGAAACAGCCTAGAGAGGGAGGTAGGCTTGCCTCTCATCGAGATACCTGTAGATCAAGAAGGTCCCTATGTTCACAGTCAAGTATTAGGGAAAGACAGAAAGTTTCTGATTGATACAGGGGCAAGTAGGACCACAATTAGTCATGCCGAAGTTCCAGGGGCTCCGCTCTCAGGCTCAAGAAATGTTTCCCTTGGATTTTCAGGAAAGCCTATCGTAAATGAGATTTCAAAGCCAGTCACTCTAGAAGTAGGTCCATTGTCCCGCACTACTGATCTGTTACTTACTAAGTCATGTCCAGAAAACCTATTAGGCATTAAGACACTGAAAGAATTAGGTGCAGTTATATGCTGTTCCCCAGAGGGAATACGTCTGTTCCTACGTGACTTTAAGGGTCACTATGTATTACGAGATTTTGATTCCAGACTGTCTAATGTTCCGCAGCATTTATGGGCGCAAGGTCCAACTGATGTAGGTTACATGCAAATCACACCCCATCGTGTGACTCTCAAACCAGGTGTAGTGTTACCACGAATCAGACAGTACAGATTGCCACCCGAGGCTGTAGCAGCCTTATCCAAAATTATAGACGAGCTCATCGCTCAAGGAGTAGTTGTAGAAACTGACTCCAATGTATGTAACTCTCCGATCATTCCAGTCATGAAACGTACTGATCCAAATGCACCCCCAGTATATCGATTAGTGATTGACTTACGAGAACTTAACAAATGTATTATTCCTCAGTACCCAGTTGTCCCAGACATCTCTTCCCTATTGACAGCCATTGATTCCGAAGCCACGTTCTTCACTGTAATCGACCTCAAGAATGCATTTTTTAGTGTTCCAATTCATCCAGACAGCCAGTTTCTTTTCGGATTTTGTTTAAATGGAAGGAGCTATATGTTCACACGCGCTCCTCAAGGTTTCACAGAAAGCCCTAGTATTTACAGTCAAGCACTCAAGAAACAACTAGACAACATTCACATGCCAACTGACACTGCCCTGCTCCAGTATGTCGATGATCTCCTGATCACAGCCCGTTCTGAACGTGACTGCGAGCGAGCGTCACTCACGGTTCTGTATTTCCTAGCCGAGATGGGGCACAAGGTGTCACCTTCGAAGCTTCAATTCTGTGTCCAGCAAGTGGTATACTTAGGACACTTGCTGTCCAAGAGGGGTAGGCAGTTGACACCAGACCGTATCCAGTTAATAGCGAGTCTTCCCCAGCCCAGGACCCAGAAGGAGGTACGTGCCTTTATCGGCCTTACTTCTTATTGTAGACAATGGATTCCCCAGTATGCATTTCTAGCCAAGCCACTGATACAGTTAACGACACAGGAGGCAGCCGTATCGACTGTTCTCCCTTGGACATCTGAACATACACTTAGTTTCAACGAGTTAAAGAAAGCTTTATGTCAAGCTCCAGTTCTAGCTACACCGAACTACAGTAAGCCTTTTACACTTTTCGTTACTGAACGTGAAGGTACAGCATTATCTGTTCTCACACAAGATCAAGCAGGACAATACAAGCCCTGTGCTTATTTTTCGAGCACACTAGATCCAGTCGCCCAGGCGTTGCCTGCGTGCCTCAAGTCAGTTGCAGCCACAGCACTAGCTATTAGACAAAGTGATTCCATAGTCTTAGGACATACCTTGACAGTACAAGTCCCACACTCCGTGGAAGTTCTTTTAAACCGAACACAAACGCAGCACTTGACAATTGCACGTTTAACAGGTTATGAATTGACACTGTTCCAGCCACACATAGAAATTAGACGCTGCAACATCCTGAATCCTGCTACCCTGTTACCGTCAGTTAGTTCAAATCCAGCCACACACGACTGTGTGGAAGTAGTCAATATTACGACAAAGCCAAGACAAGACCTGACAGACATTCCGTTACCAGATCCTGACCTGACACTTTATGTGGATGGTTCATGTATGAGAACTAGTACAGGAGAACTAGTCGCCGCGTATGCAGTGACTACTGACACCGAAGTTATTGAAACACACCGTATTGACACTCTGTCCGCTCAAGCAGCAGAGCTAGTTGCTCTGACACAAGCCTGTATACACGCCAAGAACCTGAAAGTTAATGTTTACACAGATTCACGTTACGCATTTGGAGTTGTACACGACTTCGGAGTGCTCTGGCAGGAGAGAGGTTTCATGACTTCTCATGGAACCAAGATTCAGCATGGTCTCCTTATTCAAGCTCTGTTAGATGCCATACACTTGCCGACATCTATTGCTATCATGAAATGCAAAGCACATACGAAAGTTACTGACATTATTTCTCAAGGTAATGATCTAGCAGATCGCACAGCCAAGCTTACAGCACAGACTCTAGACATTCCAGTTAACCTGACACACACTCCAGATCCGACTACATGTATGACAGTTAAAGACCCCACTCAAGATGTCATAGATATCCAGTTACATGCTACTCCCGATGAAATCAAGAAATGGTCTGAACAAGGAGGGGTCCAGACAGATCAAGGATGGTTAACGAAGGGTAGAGCCACATGGTTTCTCCCCGACTCTATGGTTCAAGTCATCATTAATACCGCACATAGTCCAGCACATTTAGGAGAAAAAGCAATGTTAGACAGTATCCAGAACATTTGGTTCAACAAACATTTACGAGCTGCAGCCAAGCAGAAAGTCCGTACCTGTATGATATGTTGTCAGTTTAATCCAGGTAAAAGTGTCCCGGTGGAACAAGGTGGTTTCCAGCCTCCTGACCACCCTTTTGAGGTCCTCCAGATGGATTATATTCAGATGGAGCGATGTCGAGGTTTCAAGTATGTACTTGTAGTTGTATGCGCTTTGTCCAGATGGACAGAAGCATATCCAGTCCCAGATTACACAGCCGCGACCACTGCCAAGCAGTTGGTTCGTGAATTCTTCCCTCGATATGGACTCCCTAGAGTCGTATATTCTGATAACGGTCAGCCATTCTCATCTGAACTCATGAAGCACGTTTCCCTGTTGTTAGGGTACCAGTGGAAGTTTCATTGTGTACGCCATCCTGAAGCAGCCGGTCTAGTCGAGAGACATAATCAGACTCTGAAAATTCGAATTGCAAAAATATGTAAAGATAAGGGTGTGGACTGGCTAGTAGCTCTGCCAGTCGCTTTGTTTTATATGCGCATGGTCGCACATTCCAGATCAGGTCTGTCCCCGTATGAGGTCGTATTCGGCCGCCCCCCTAACATGTGGGGTACTCCTAGACCCCGAAGTATTACTGATGTTTCATGTAATATGCTGACAGATTACCTAGCTTCCTTGATGTCTGCCCTCAACTCATGTCGTTCACAGGTTGCTGCCGCATTTCCAGACAATACCGAGGTGGCACCGCATGAAATCGTTCCAGGTTCCATGGTGATGGTCCGTAACTTTGACAGATCAAGTCCGCTGGAGCCTCGATGGAAAGAGCCCCGTCAGGTCCTCCTCACCACCCGTACAGCCGTGAAATTGGAAGGACGCAAGGGATGGATACACCTTTCTCACGTTAAACTTTTAAAAGGACTGAAACCCGTCTTTAAGAACATTTCCCAGGATTTTAAGGACTGTCCCGCAAAAGACATTGATACAACCCCTCCCTTGGTAGAGAAAACTCCGCAGCAGGAGTATAAGCAAAAACTCCGGTCTAGTAAAATGAGTCAGTCAGTTTGATTGTATAAGTCCTCCCCAAGGTGAAACGGTTAGACTGTTTCTGACATGTATAAAATAGACCCCCATAGTGAGAGAGTTAGTAAAAACTCAATTCAATGTATCGTTTTTCTAAGTTTCATATTATTCATCAGCATTATGATTTCCTGCACCAGTTATGCCTTTTTCCTATATTTCCCAGTTCTTCATGTAAATAAGTCTGCTAATGCTACAGTAGAGCACACGTTTAGTGATCTGCCTCCTCACGAATATTCCTACCGCCTCGCTATGCGTAATAACTCATTTATCCGCATGTTACATTACTCACACCAGACCAGCAATGCCACTAATTGTTGGGTGTGTGGTCGACTCCCCCCTTTCCAGACACCGAAGGGAGTTCTGCCACTTTTTCCTTATCCGTTTTCACATAATGGTTTGTGTGGAGCATGGTCCACGTTAACGTCATCCTCAACAGATATGTCTTTTCTTAACAGTACATGTTTCCCAGACAAGCAAGGTTTCCCCCACAGAACAGGTTTAGATCTAGAAAATGAAGTGTATAATTTAGGTAACTATTCGTCGAATTTCATGGTCCTGAATGTTCAGTCTGATACTACTCCAGACTCACCTGCTATTTCAGTACTACCAGTCAAAGGCGAATTATGTGTCCGAAATAAGGGTTCCGTACATGTAGGACATAGTGATTGTACTACTATTATCAAGTATAGTGACAGTGGGAAATCTATTTTTAAAGCTTCACGTCATTCTTATTTTGTTTGTGGTCAGACCGCATATGTTCGTCTGCCCCTCGATTGGGAGGGAACCTGTTACATTGCCTTCCTATTGCCACCTGTTTTTCTAGCCCCACCTGACTACCATAGGAATTCCTTCCTAGTACATACTAGACACAAGAGAAACCTCCCGATTGTCGACTATACTGAAACTGCTGCAGAACAATTCATTGATATTGATAAAGGTGTGTTCCCTTATTTAGGTACAGTTGTAAACAGTAAGCTAATCCGTAGGTTAACAAGAACCCTTGAAGCAGTAGTAGATGAGACTGCCTCCGCTCTAGGTAACTTAACCGAAGAGCAATCCTTTATGAGAATTGTCGTTTTACAGAATCGTCTCGTCCTTGACGTCATACTGGCCGATAGGGGCGGGGCCTGTAGAGTCCTCGGATCCAGTTGTTGCATTTTCATTCCAAATAACGCGCCGTCTGTTTATTCAGCTATAACCAGACTTCATAAAATTGCCCATCTGTTACACCAAGATCCAGGCACCTGGACATGGTCCGGTTGGTTCTGGAATATAATTTCCGCTTGGGGATGGAAAGTCCTGTCCTTTCTAGGTATCGCAGTAGCGATCATATTCAGCTGCTGCCTCTGTATACAATGTGGCCCTGCGATTTGCGGCATGTGTGCTACCTCTTGTATTCCTAGTCCCAAGCCCCGTTCTAAATCCCGTTCCAAGACAATTCGAGACGAGCAAATGGTACTATATGAAATGATAGATGGTATCATGAATATTGATGTTTCCTGATGGAAACTTAGGGACAAGGAGGGAATGTGGAAAAGTAAATTTTGTCATGTTCTGTGTCCCTACGTGTCATCCATCATATGTTATGTGTGCATGACCAATATGCATATGTTATTCCCCATGTCCGATTAATGACGCAATTACAGTTGTGTCCTCCTCTGATATGTCATTTCCCAGTCCTCGTGAATACTACGAATATCAGGCCTATGTAAAGCTACGTTGCCACGTTTCTCAGTGTGCACGTTATTCCATTATAAAGTCCCCGTTTCTAGGCCTCAAAAGGGCCTGGACATCAGATTCAGCTCCTGTCTCCTGAAGCCTCGCTGAGGAGCGATACAGCCCCCACCTGTATCCTCGACCTTTCACTTACTTCCTGCCTCGCAGTGCCCGGTGCAGCTTGGCTCTGCCTCTGAGTCTGCCAAAAGTATGTTATAGTTCCAGTTATCAGTTCAGTCCTCCTTCTCTGCATTCCTAAGCTACTGAACTGCATCAATAGTTTCCGTCATTGTCTAGCCTATGCGGCTCCACGTTAGAGAAATACTGCATATAACGGTCATTTAATATTCTTCATCACGCACTACATGTAGAATAATGCATGGTCCAGTCTTAGAATCAAGTTAGCCTCTCCCCTCATGACTTCTAGTTTATATCAACATGTTCCCTAAACATCAGATACTAGATAGGGTTTAGGTACATGTCGCTCCGACCCTCCAGACTTTAGTCTCTGCTCCTAGCACAGAGTTCATAGCCCCCAGCTTCTCCTAGTAACACGTCATTGCCAGTTTGCGCGCACCATCAGGTTAGAGGTCCCGGCTCCTTAGGTAGCCCCCTCCAATGTTTCCGCCCCATTCATGACATATTCTGTTACGTCTGCACCACATGTCTATGTATACGCCTAGTTACACCTACTTTTACTGTTATCTTTCGCGACTGCTACGCGTCACGCCTTCTGTTCCACCCACTGCTACGCCTACTGCAATGTAATGCTATGTGTTCGCGCTATGTATATATGCTCGTGTATTGTTATCAAAAGTTAGCGCGCTCATCCCAGACCCAGCCCCAGCAGCTGCTGGGCCCTGCCATCCTATTCCCGTGCAGGTTGTCCTGTTCCTGTCCTTATGCTGTATTAAACCTGCAAAACTCCTACTACCTCGAATCTTGACTCTTATTTATTGAGCTATCTGTTATGATATATGCCTAGTCAAAAATAGGGTATTATTTATTTATTTACCACAATACGTCACCAGTAGCTAAAGTAACTGTTAATGGGAGACTATCCCCAGAATTTCCCATCACGAGAGGCACGAGACAGGGCTGCCCCTTGTCGCCCCTACTCTTTGCAATTGCCACTGAGCCCTTGGCTGCAAAGCTGCATCAACATCATAAGGATAAAGCGTTACAATGTAACCAGCGACAGATTTTGATATCTATGTACGCGGATGATATCACCTTATATATTCGCGATCCCAGCCGTAACTTGAACCCCATCCTCAGAGAATTTGTTCGATTTGGCAAACTCTCTGGCATCCAGATTAACTGGAGTAAGTCGTGTCTATTTCCCCTGACAACATCCATGTTGAAATTTGATTTGGATTACCCCATTGCCTGGTGTGAGGAGGATTTTAAATACTTGGGTATTCGCGTAGCAAAGGACAGAGATGAATTACTTCGGATAAACTATGGCACGACCATGTCCCGTATAACTGATAATATCACAAGGTGGATCACACTGCCGCTGTCGATGGCTGGCAGAGCATCTTTAATAAAAATGGTGATTTTACCACAATTGCTTTACCTTTTCCTGAATGTACCGTTCTATCCTGGACGGTACTTCTTCCAACAGCTTCGGTCAGAACTCACTCGGTTGGTGTGGGGAGGAAAGACGGCTCGCTCAAAGTGGGATACCCTCATTCGGCCGTACAATCAAGGCGGATTTGGTATTCCCGATTTTGAAATGTATTATTACTCTGCTCAAGCACACTATACCTATTTCTGGATATACCAGCCTCGGTATATGCCACAAGTGGCAGCAGAACACTGGCTTGCTCATCCAATGCCAATAGAAGGAGCATTATACACCCCTTCCCAAGGGAGAGATCGGACGCCGTTGACGGTGAGGAGCACTGTCAATGCGTGGGCTCGATTAGGAGCCATGCTAAACGTGGCTATGATATATTCACCATTATTACCGCTCACCTATCACCCGGACATGCCCCTGCTACAGGAGACTATCTTCCACAAACTCAATAAACGCTTCCATATCGCAACATGGGGGGACTTATATCATGCAGGGTCATTCCGTGCATTAAACCATTTATGCGCTGGCACACGCCCGTCTCCGCTCGACACCTTCCTTTACATTCGACTGCGTCAAGGACTGAAATCAATTACACCCGATTTTCCTAATGAACCCGAAGTCTTTGAACCACTACACCGTATACTTTAGAATGAAACTCCTAAAAAACTAGTTTCGACAATTTACCGAACAGTACACATGTTGAAAGACAGGCAGCCACTTGCGGCTAAGGCTAAATGGGAACAAGAATTGGGTGCTGAGCTCACAGATAAGCAATGGGAATTCTGCTTACAACAAACTGAACACGTCTCGTCGAGCAGCAAATTTAGAATAATACACTACAAATTTATACACAGGCTATATTACACTCCGGTCCGCATGCACAGGTTTCACCTGCGTGACAATGACACCTGTGACAGATGTCACGCTCCAGGGGCTGACTTCTTGCATTTGGCGTGGGAGTGTGAGGGTGTACAGACCTATTGGCGCCAGGTGTTTGGAGCGATATCCCAGATGTTAAATACAGTAGTGGAACTCTCCCCAATCCTTGCCCTGTTGGGATACGTAGAACTGATACAGGCAACACACCGTAAATTCATTGCACTAGCATTCCTTGTGGGTAAAAAGAGAGTGGCGTGTAGGTGGGGAAGAGGTAGAGCCCCCAAATTTAAGGTTTGGCTACAAGATCTTACATATTGTCAGGAACAGATTGCTACCTATGCTGAACTATTGCCGGTTTCCTCAAGGCCGGCTGATATCTGGGCTCCACTGCACTACTATCTACTAGAGAGAGGTGACCCTGGTAACGCAGAGACACCACACGAATCACGATCATAATGCCTCCATGTAATAGTTCACAGCACATCCTCGTACGAGAAATGGTACAGCGCAGTTGGGAACTGAGTTCAAGATTGGGGAGTGGCTGCTCGATAATATAATACAGGCTAAGATGGATTGGCCCGAAGGACTCGGACTGATGGGATTACTCGCTTTTTACCTAAGGCCTCTTTAAGCATGTGTGAATACTTACTTCTATAATGGACTAAATTGAACACTTGTGTTACTGCTTAGATTTGTTGCCTCGCTGCATTTACATATCTGAACGGTCCAATACCTAAGGGGGAAGGTCTTTTGTGCTGATTGTAAGATTATATTGATATGTTTTTCTTGCCATGATGATGTGGCCGGCTACATGTACGAATTGATGACTATGAGCTGTGTTGTGTATACATAAATGCACCTTACCTGTTTTTCTCATTGACAAAACCTGAAAATAAAGTTTTAAAAAAAAACAGAAAAAAAAGTCTTTCACAATTCATTATCCTACAGATGGTCATCATTCAGGGGGAGAATAAAATAAATCACCAATCATTTCAGGGGTGCAGGTTGGCCTGTCTCATAATCGCTACAGTCAGTCCTAGATCTGGTGGGCCTGCAACTCTTTAGGGTTGGAAAATAGTTGGGCATCTGTGGTGGCTGGGCACCAGTGGAAGGAGAGAGCAGATGGCCCACAGAGGCAAGAAATAAATAGTGCATCATCTGACTGGCTCATATTACTTTGGTCACAGTCAGGAGTGTCAAGCATGAGGATGTTACTTAGATGCATTGACTCCAAGCACCAGGGGGGACATATCACTGTTGTTGAGCTGCAGCATTTGGATTGTTTAGTGTTTCACTGGACCTGGGCTGAGCTGAATTGAGTCAGGGTATCCATATGCATGCCTATCTTCATTCTCTTCACTTCAAGTTCCCGTAACAAATATTTGCATCAGTTCCCTGACTATGTTCTCTACTCCTACAGTGTTGACAGCCAAACGTCCTGCTTTTAGTCTCAGTCTTTCTCTACACAGGCATACTAGGTATTAAATTCCAGGAGTCCAGTTAAATGAAAATAAGTTTAATCTTCTGGAGCACAGTACTCTTTCCAGCCAAGTCCATCAATAGAAATCAGGATACACATTCTAGTGATGTCATACACAACTGCTTGGCATGTGCCACAATCAAAGGAAAACAATGTACCTTTAAAGGGAAATACATTTAAAAGGGAAATACACAGGATGAAAGAAATGAAGGATATAACACATCTCTTCCCTTACAAAAAGTATTAATCTTTCATACAACATTTGGAGACTCGCCTCACATTCCAAACTTGACCATTCTGGGTGACAATACTATTTCTGTTAACTTTAACAACCCTCACAGGTCTGCTAAATCTTGCTTCATCCTTGAGCAAGATTCCAGGCTTTCGTATCCTAACATAATCCCCAACACAGAAATTCGGAGTTTTAACATTCATGTGAGAGTCATAATAGATTTTGCTTCTCGTCTGACATTTTGAGCAATATCATCCTTAGACGGCAGTGAAGACTTATCTTTAACAACCTTCTTGAACCACCAAGGACATAATTTGGAAACGGGATCTCTACCCCTAAGCAAACGGAAAGGTGAGACTTCAGTGGTGGTATGGGGAGTTATCCGATACAACCATAACTTCTCCCTTAACTTGTCTTTCCATTCAGCACCAAAATGTCGTGCCCAGAGTATATCTTGCTTAAGAACTCTATTGTACCTCTCTACCTGACCATTTCCTTGAGGTTCATATAAAGGTGTGGTCAAGTGACGGATATTTTGTGATTTAAGAAAATCTTGCATCTCACAAGACTTCAGTTGCACACCATTATCAGAAATAATCACTTCTGGAATACCTTCCCTGGCAAACACCTCCTTTAAAAACAAATTCACACTACTGGTTGTGACTCTAGGTACTAGTTTGACCTCCGGCCACTTAGAATGGTAATCTACCATAACAATGGCAAACCTGCAATCTTGTGGCAAAAAATTGAAAGGCCCTGCAAAATCAATACCCACCTTCTGCCATGGGAACTCTGGCCACTTAACAGGAATAAGTGGAGCCGGACTGCACCGGAGAGACTTTTCACTACTAACACATTCCGGGAACTCCCTTACCAACTTATCCACAAACCTGTCAACTCCTGGCCACCAAAACAAAGATCTAATAAGTCTTTGCATTGAGGAGATACCAACATGACTTTCATGACTCAAAATCAAAAAATTTTCCCTTAAAGAAACCGGTGGAATACACTTTCCTTGTCTGTAAATAAAATCACCCTCAACAAAAACTTCATCTGAGACTTTCCAAAAAGGGAATAACTCCTCTGGAACTTCATTTTTGGAAGGCCACCCTTCATGACAGTACACCATAACCTCCTGCAACACTTTGTCTTCTATCATACTCTTTTTCCACAAATCCTCTGAGATACCACCAAAATTCCCAGGTAACACATCAGCAATTCCTGCTACAATCTCATCATTGTCCAAATCTTCACTATCCACACAAGGAAGACGCGACAAACAATCTGCAGTAACATTGACTTTCCCAGGAACATATTCCACAGTAAAGGTATATTCTTGTAAGCGTGACATTAATCTAGCAATCCTTGCTGTGGCATTCAAACCTCAACCAGGAGATAGGATGGAAACTAAAGGTTTATGATCAGTCTTGATAATAAATCTCGCTCCCCAAATGTAATTCCTTAAGTGTTCTACACTCCACACACACGCTAGTAACTCTCTTTCAATCACTGCATAGCGTCTCTTTGTTGAATTAAGAGTACGTGAGGCAAACGCCACATTCCATTCCTCTTTACCTGAAAACTGCGAAAGAACACAACCTAGGCCATACAAGCTAGCGTCAACAGTAAGAACACATGTCTTCCCAACACAAAATGCTTTAAGAAATGGCGCAGCAATCATGTTCGCTTTAATTCTTTCAAAAGCCTTTTGCTGACTATCTCCCCATTCAAATACAACATTCTTCCTTATCAATTCTCTTAAAGGTTCCATTTTTGACGCAAAGTCCTTAATACATTTACTGTAGTATTCACAAAGACCAAAAAAGGAAAGAAGCTTCTCTTTTGAATCTGGCGCAGGTGCTTTGAGAATGGCATCAAGCAATGATTTTTTTGGAACAACCCCAGTTTTAGAAAGAGTATGTCCTAAGTATTCGACAGACTCTTGGAAAAATTTACACTTGTTTTTTTTTAAAGTCAGACCATAATTCTTGAGGATCTCACATACCTTATTTAAGTGCTTCGAATGATTATCTACATCTGGTGAGAAAATCAAGATGTCATCCTGAAAACACTTCACACATGACTGCATTCCCTTAAAAAGATGACACATTGATCTTTGAAAAACTGAAGCCGCAGAGGCAAGACCAAATGGCATTCTTTTAAATTGATACAACCCTTGTGGCGTTATGAAAGCAGTCAAATGACGAGAATCCTTAGCTAACTCTATCTGATGATAGGCCGATCTCAGGTCTAATGTAGAAAAAACAGTGGCCCCTCCCAGCGTACTAACAACCTCATTAATGTTAGGTAAAGGATGGCAGTCAATTAGAATGTTAGCATTTAGAGCACGAAGGTCTACACACAACCTCAGGGAATTATCCGATTTTCGTGCCAAAACGATGGGCGAAACCCATTCAGACGATTCCACTTCTTCTATCACTCCCTCACTCAACATTCCATCCAACAACTTTCCCAACTCATCTCTCACATTAATGGGTACATTCCTGAGTTTTTGTTTGACAGGAGAAGCCCCAGCCTTCAATTTAATCTCATGACAAAAACCCATAAGTTTTCCTAACGTATCAGTAAAAACTTCAGGAAACAAATCCTCAACCACCACAGAATAATCATTTATCCCAGAGCAACAATCCACCTCTTCAACTAACATAACAGGTTCTTTACTTCGTGGATTGAGTTTGATACCAAGTTTCCATTGATCTCTCCAACCCAAAACATTGATACCTTTTTTTGCAACATACATCTTCACTTGAGCTGATCCCCCTTTGAATTCTAAATTCGAAGCAATATAACCAACAAAATCAATGGCAGATTCATTAAAACATTTGGCAACAATGTCAGGGCTAGTTAAATCATCCAAACTTAAAGTATCTTTAAATTTTTCATGAAAATATTCTACAGTTATAATGGTCCATGGCGAACCAGAATCAGCCATGAGAATCAAAATCTCACCCAAAAATTTGACATGACACTTTGGAGAGGGAAGATACTCCTCAACCACACACACACACCTTGAATTGAAACAACCATCCCAACACAAGAATCCTCATCCGCAGCATTCAAATCTCTCACAACTGAAACATCTCTACTTCTAGACCCCACACTCCTTTGAGGTTCTATAGTTCTCCTACGATCATCTTTACAAGCTTTAGCAAAATGCCCAATCCTACCACACTTGACACACTCCTTCCCAATAGCAGGACCAAATTTAAACAATGCCACATGTTTGGTACTTCCACATCTAAAACAGACAATGCTTCTAGAATCTTTAACAAACTGTGGTGTAGACTTCTTCTTCAAACTACACACTTCATCAATAGTTTTACTATTATCTCCTTTAGCGTTGACATCATCCATAGTCTTTCTCCATTTCTCCGATTGTTCAAAAGCTTTTGCTGTGGATATAGTGTCATTGAGATTTGGATTTCCCAAAATCCATAACTGCTCTTGTGTTTTTTTGTTCTTCACGCTTACAATAATTTGGTCTCTTATCATTTCGTCTGCTAAATTACCAAAATTGCATGAAATCACAAGACTCCTGAGAGCAGTTAGAAAATCATCAAAAGTCTCTGAATCTCTCTGAGCCCTTGTATAAAACTTATATCTATTGAGTGCAATGCTAGAAGAGGGCTTGAAACGAGTTTCAATACGCATGAGAGCTTCATCAAATGTTCCAAAATCACCACTAGCAACAGGGAGAGTTCTGAAAATAGCTTGCCCCTCTGAACCCAAATAATGTAAAAAAATACTTTTCTTCCTTTCATTACCCATCCTCTCTTCATCGATCGCTTTTAAATAAGTAAGAAACTCTTCCTTCCATCTGGACCAAGGAATTAGAGGGTCTCCCTTAGATTGTGAGAACTTAGTAGGTGGGTCAAATTGCATAGTGGTAATGACAATTGAAACACAAAACTGAATAAATTTTGTAAAAGCAAAATATCACAGAACTCTGTAAACTGCTAAAACATAAAAGATGTTGTCAAATAAATAAACAATACCCCTCAGAGAATTAATGCAGACACGCACGAAATCTGCTCAATGAATACGAATCCAGCAATTTTCAGGAAACAAATCGTTCCCCTATGCGCATCGATGACGAAAGGTTCATGCGATAATAAATGTTGCAAGCTTTTGAAATGTTATAGCTGTGCGCATCAGCGTTGAAAACCTTCACGGCGTGTAGAAGAACACAAACACGGCGCTTCCGTAGCCTCCGCGTTTATCAGGGTTGCCAAGGTAACTCAAAATGGCCGCCGACGTGGAATTACGCTGACGTTAGCGTGAAGTGCGTTGACGTCAAACGCTGCAAGGAAGTACAGTAGAACGATTAGAACTTTTGCGTGTCAACATCACACGCTGTGTTTCGCAGCACGTCAAGACTTCTGCGTGTCGACATCACACGCTGGTCATCGCAGCACGTCAGGACTTCCTCAGCTTCCAGTACGTCAGAGCCTTCTCCGCTTAACAATCTCAGGAGAACGTTCGCCTCGGGACTCACACGCGCAGCACAACAGCGCGACTTACAAAACCATACAGGTAATCCACAAGAAGAGCCTCAAAATGTACAAAAATGAATAACAGGCAATGGAAATGTCCTAGAAATCTCCAAACAGCATGTAGATACCCCTCCGAGGGTGAGGAAGGTGAAACAGCAAACATAGATCCACCAAATCCACAAGGAAGAAAAGTTTTTTTTTTTTTTTTTATTATTCCCAAAATAGTTGTACCGCTCCTGTGCTCCTTAAAGTAGCAGGTACGGTTCTCCTCGTCGCCAATATTAAATTCCAGGAGTCCAGTTAAATGAAAATAAGTTTAATCTTCTGGAGCACAGTACTCTTTCCAGCCAAGTCCATCAATAGAAATCAGGATACACATTCTAGTGATGTCATACACAACTGCTTGGCATGTGCCACAATCAAAGGAAAACAATGTACCTTTAAAGGGAAATACATTTAAAAGGGAAATACACAGGATGAAAGAAATGAAGGATATAACACTAGGCTCTTAGTAGAAAGGTCAATACTTCATAATCCAGGGTGGTCACTTTATATTCAGAAACAGCAGCAGATGCCCCAGGCCAACTGGCCATACAGATTTAAATTTTCCCCACAAGCATTCCGAAGGAAAACTCAATTTCAACCTACTACCAAAGGTACAGTTTTGCTCAGGTTTACTTGGGGATAGCAGACATTCCATAATGCCAAAGTGCATTTTCTAGTGAGGAGGTAGGTAGCCTTCTTGCCAATCAGGAGCAGCTACTGTGCACTTGTTCTCCAGCAGCTCAAGGCACAGGATATAAGGGATGTGCTTTCAGACCATCTCTTTAGATGTGTAGTGTTGTCTATGTCATTGGACATGCTCCATCGTTCAGTTTCCCTTTAATTTATAGCCTTCAGCCGCACCCGGCCAGAGGATGCAGTGCTTCACATCTGAGCCGGTGATTGAGGCAGAGTGGCTGGGTGGCTCACTACATCCCTTCCCCGCTTTACTCCAATTTACGCCACAGGGTTCATTAAGTCAATGGCTTGGCTGGGGATTTGGGTGTAGGTTGTAGTGCTGGTTCCAGGAACTGCTGGTTACTTCATCTTGGCTCACGTTCCCTTTGTGGCTTGCCACGGGACTCTGATTTTGGTCACAATCCCCAGTCTGATGGTTCTCTGGCCACTGACTAGGAACCCCTCCCTCTTCGGTTATATGTTTTCTTCTTCTTGGGCCTCTTCATCATCCTTCCATTCCACCTTCCAAGGCGCCCACCTTCTTGAAACATGACACATTCCAGGTCACTATTTCTGTCCCTCAGAGGGCAGTTACCATAGTGCCTTCCACTGTTATTAACTCCCATACTCCAGAATCATATGGCGTCCAGAACTTCCACCCTAGTCGGTGGTCCTTGAGAAGCACCTGGTCCCCAGGTTCCAGCTGGCGGTGATTTACTCTCTTCTTCAGGCTGGCCTTCTGCTATTCATTGCTTCCCTGGCTTGTGTTCTCTCTCGGTCATACTCGGGTGGGGATCACTCAGGTTTAAGTTGGATCATATCCCTGTGGTACCTTCATAATATGAGAGACCAAGAAGAACATTGAACCGTGCAACGTGGGGTTCCTCAATACTCCAGCAGGAATCAGTGTAGCCGGAGTTCTGGGTTTTTGCTTTTATGCACTGCAATATTCATTGCCTTGTTCAATGTGTGCATAAAACGCTCTACATCGCCATTAGCTTGTGGTAATTGCAGGATAATATGTCAATGCCGAATGCTTAGGGTTTGGAGGAGCACATTGAATTTGAGTCCTTGAAACAGCAGGCCATTACTACTAAGGGGATACCCGCCATCCAGTCTGGGGGCTGGGGGAGGATAGATGGTAACTGCTTCTGCTTGAGGTAGCTCTTGATGACTGTGTGACTACAAAGGGCATCATCCCTCACCAGACTCGATTGCGGGAATACCCTGAAAGAGGGTTTACTACCACTAACACCAGGTCAGATTCACTCTAGTCCTTCTAGTGCACAGTTTTAACATTTTACTATTAACTATTTGATTGTCTAGGTCTTTAGGGTTCCTTAGCCCTGATGAATGCCCTCGACTGATGTGGTGACTTAGAATATGGCAGAAACATGCTGGTGATAAGACAATGTTCTAAGCCTTTTTGCTCTCATTCCATCGCGTAGTTGGTTTTAGATGCACCAAAGGTCACCACTTATAAAAGTAAAAATCCGGTTACTTCTAGGCAGCCGTGGTCGGTAGTGGGAGTACCGGCCGGGCGGTGAAGTGGGGAGGAGGAGGGGCAGGGTAGGGGGTAGTAATGTATGGATTACGGACTTTAACAGGTAAGTAAACATATAAATAAATAAAACAAATTTCGTTGTGCGCACTGCATCGCATTTGGTGATGCAGTGCATGCAACGAAAATCGTTTTATTTATTTATATGTTTACTTACCTGTTAAGGTCCGTAATCCATACATTACTACCCCCCACCCTGCCCCTCCCGAAGGCCCCGCCTGGCCGGTACTCCCACTACCGGCCGGGGCTGCTTCTAGGTAAGTTTTCGTTTATTTGGATCCCTCTGTTTAGTCTTGGATTTCATCTTCTTTAAGTACTTCTTCCATCGGGTTCACTAGGAGATCAAGTCCACCTTGGTGGTATTGTCCTACCAGTGTGGGGAGAGGTTGCTTATGAGGAAGCATGTCACATTGTGTGAGTGAGGCTTCCTCTTCCAATAAGATTTGTCATTCTTCTCCTCTTGGGCTTACCCTTATCCATGCCAGAATTTTGATGATTTAGGTATCAGTGATTTGCACCATGACACTGATTAAATAGAACGTTGCAGAAGCCACCATACCTATATGCATCACTTCTCCTCATGAGGTCCTCCACCATGGTTTCTAGTCAGGGGGAACAATATTCTCTCTGAGTCGTCTTTTCGTCTTGGCTGTCTCTTGGTGCTATAAGTGTGCAAGCTCTGCCACTCACCACATCATAAGCATATTTAAGTTTTATGCGCCCACCACTTTCAGAATTTGCCAGCTTGTTCTGAATGAGAATATCATTGGGACTGATGTTGGGCTGTCTCTAGATAAGACCATGGAGCGTCTTGAACCGACAACCTTGGATGATCTGTGCCCAGGCCTCCTTTGGCTGGCCATCAGTGGTGCAGCCAGTTCGCAAAGGAGGGCATAAAAGTTGTCAATCAATTCACCTTCACGCTAGCAAATTTGGCACAGTTTAAAATGATCAAAAATCGGGTTCAGCTGAGGGTCAAAGTGGGCGTTTAGGGCCCTCACTGCAGTATCATACGTGTCATCTGCAACCGTGTTGGGGAGCTGTTCAAACAGCTTATAGATATTTTCCCCTGCATAGTGAAGGAGCAAAGAGCACTTGAAGGCTCCATCAGTCTTACAGGTGGCTCAAAAGTAATTGTTCAGCCGCCTACCTAAATTTTCCGTCTGAGGGAGGCAGTAGCAGGTTCCGCCAGTCTACTGGAAGGATGAAGCCCAGCCACTGTGTTGTGCCAGTAATGGACGACAGGTACGGGTGGGCGTATGGGTGTGTGCAGCATTGGTGCCATAAGCCATGGTGCTGAAGACATGCAACCAGTGCAGTTGCAGCAGGGGCAGCCACCTTACCTCTGAATCTGGCTGTGGAACTTTTCAGGGGACAGTGCACCTGGAACTCTTCAGGAAGAACCTCCCAACCTGGCTGTGGCACTCAGAGTACCCTATACCTGGAACTCTTTAGGAGACACTGCATTTTCCAATGCTAGAGAGTGACCGGTCTGCGTGGGACAGATAGACCCACCAATTAGAGAGGCCCAGTGGCGTCAGAGTCTCCCTCCTTCATGCCAGTTCCAAGCAGCGTGTTGCTGACCAGGTGGCCTGGGCCAGTGAAGGGTAATGCAGCCCCAGGAGGCATAAGCAGATTGGCGGTGGGCCCTAATGCCATCAATGACCACCCAAGAAGAGAGAGCAGCAGTGCCGACACAGTCATGAAGAGGTGTCGCGCGGGCAGGGCGGCAAAGGTAGAGCCACGCGGTGAGGCTGCAGATACCAGGCAGGAGCAAGGCGGTAACATGCAGTGGGTGTTTCCTCGTCACCAGTGTGGAAAGGCCTGCTTCAAGGACTTCTGCAGTGGTCGCCTGCCGAAATAAGGGCACAAGGTGACAATGATTGTGTGGTCCTGGGAAAATCCCTTGAGCAGCCTTTTCCCTTTTATTTATAGCCAGCCAGAGGATGCAGAGTCTGGAGGGTGAAGCATAGTGGCCGAGTAGTTCACTACACCCATGACTACTGATTATCTATCAGTAACTGTTAATCACCCATGATAGAGGGAGTAACAGGGTGACCACATCGCTCAACATGATCGAGTACTCTATTGGTGAGCATAATGTAAAGATCACCTGTTAGGAGACTCATAACATGAGTCTTCCTTCTGTCCAAGAAAGCACAGGGGTCGGCTAGATTAATACATGAGGAGGAGGACGGTGAATACTCATTTGGCAGACACTTTGATCCCCACAACCTGAATATCCAAATAAACATATTCTACCTCGCAATCCGTATATCACACATTGGCATAGATTCGTCAAGGTAAAATCCGCTCGCAAAGGGGCAGATTCTGAGAATCTGCCCCTTTGCTACCAGTATTTTTGCATTTGGGATGCATCATCCCAAATGCAAAAATCGCAAATTAAGAAATCGCAAAATTGCGATTACTTGCATTTAAGGAATCTCAAATTAAGATTCCTTAAATGCAATGCATTAAAGGTTAAAAAATAGCGATTTCACTAATAGGGCTCGCAAATTACCATGAAGTTGAACTTCATGGTAATTTGCAAAAACTTTAAAAAATGCACTAAAGTGCATTTTTCAAAGTTTCATGTTGCGCACACACATGCCCAAGGGCATGTGTGTGTGCGCAACATATGTGCACAGATCAATTTCAGGGGTGCAACAGGGTGTCCTTTGGACACCCCTGCACCCTTGAAATCGCATTCTCAATTTGCGATTCGCTAATTGCGATTCGCAAATTGAGAATGTCTTCCCATTCATTCCTATGGGCCTCTAGGCCCATGGGAATGAATGGGGAGGTATTCCTTAATTGTGACTCGCAATTTGCGAGTCGCAATTAAGGAATTTTAAGAAATCACTATTTTTTTGGTGATTTCTTCATGGATTGCATTTTGCTATTCCTTAATAGCAAATCGTTATTTTTCGCTATTAAGGAATAGCAAAATGGGTTCTTAATGCATCTGGGGGATTCTCTCTTTGAGACACGCATTCTCACAAAGGTATCTATCGCACAATCCTCTAATTTCAGTAACCACCCATTTTTGTTTCCTTTACTCTCCCATCCCTAATCTCTCATTTACTTAGCCAGTCTTCGTGGTTCTGACTAACAAGTTTCCCTGACGCATGCATGTCAACATTTTTCAACTGGCATGTGGAAGATTTTGAAATAAAAATCGGAACAATGTATTTTCCCCATTGACTTATATTGTTGGAGAGACTTACTTACAAAAAAATCAGGGGGCAGATTTACAAGCCCCTTGTGCCACTTTTACGTCACTTTTCCCATGTTAAACGTGACGCAAAAGTGGCGCAAGGAGCTTGTAAATATGCATGGTTTGGCAGTTCGGGCTGGACTGTTCCCATGAGGCACAGGGTCAGACTGATTTGCATATGGCCATGTCTGAACTGGGGTGGCAGAGTGGGCTAAAGAACGTGATGGATTAAACCCAGATCAGTTGACTGGGGGTGAGTGCTTGTATTGTCAACGCTCCGTCCATCATTTCCTTTGGTTTTTCTTTGTTCGCCATAAGTTGGCAGGGTATGCTCAGACGTGAGTCCCTTTCTCACTTTGCCACTGGATTCAAGCAAGTCGGGCTGAAGACAGCTGAAATGCCAGAAACCGGTCCTCGGTAGCTTGTTTCCGGTCCAGGGAAGGCAAGGCTTGGCAGTTCGAGCTGGACTGTTCCCATGAGGCACAGGGTCAGACTGATTTGCATATTGCCATGTCTGAACTGGGGTGGCAGAGTGGGCTAAAGAACGGTGATGGATTAAACCCAGATCAGTTGACTGGGGGTGAGTGCTTGTATTGTCAACGCTCCGTCCATCATTTCCTTTGGTTTTGCTTGTAAATATGCCCCCAGGAGTCTCAAACCTTAATCTGGTCTATTGGCTTGTATGCTGACACGCTCTCCCCACGGCTAAAAAATGATCTAGAAATATAGTGGTGGCAGCAGCCAATCAAAAGTGGAGTGGCAATGCGGGGGAATAATAACATTTTAAAAATTAAAAACGTACCTGCCCCTGCCAGCCACCTCAGTGCTCCTCTCCAGCTCTCCTCCCGGCAGTTTATTGGCCAAAGCACCGGCAGTTTATGGGCCAAAGCACAAACTCCCCATCCAACCAGATGCTGCTCTCATGCTATACCTAGCACGAGAGAAGTATTTGGATTGGCCTGAGCAGGCCGGTCTGACGCTCGCTTAGGCACAGAGAGCCTGTGGCTTTTCTCCAACCCAGCTGTGCAACACAGCTGGATCAGAGAAATATAAGTGTGCATGTCTGTCTGGCCAATCTAAGACAGCCGGCCAAACTGACATGGGCACTTATAAGTACCCACCACTCCTCCCCCCTGCCATGGCCTGGCCCTGCCCAAAACTCCATGGCTCAGACAGTGGTAAATAAAATGATAATAACATTTATTATCATGCTAGTTTTCATCTGTTGGCAGTGGGGCCACTCTCCTCCGCTATTAAGGAGGAGCCATGCCTATAGAAATATGCCTAAAATTGCTCAGTAACTACATGTTTTTTTTTTTTAGGTCGAGCCTGGGCAGTGCATGCGCTGCTCTGCGAGCCATACTGTATTGGAGTATGTACTTGGAGCCCCGCCCACTCTCCGCCCATATTTGCCACTGGCTCGTGTCATCGGCCTTCGTAAATTCTAGCTTCTGATTCTTTATTAGGCTTGTTAGTCCCTCCTTAGTACCGCCTTGTCTTCATTTATAACCTCCCATGGGGACTGGTCTATTCTCTTCAGTTGTTACACAGTACGTCTTCTTTAGTCTGTAAGCATTATTTTCTTTAATGAGTTTCTCTTATTGCAGGAGGGTCACTCAGGGGCAGTTGTGACCGCCGGCTTGTTTATTTAATTCGTAGCAAAGGGGGAGCTCTTCAGGGAACATGGGAGAAAGTAGGGGGCAACTCAGCGATGCCTTCAAGCATCTGGAATGCAATAGGTTTCGCATTTGTGAGAGTTTAAGCTATTAGCATTGTAAATGACAAGCATTTTATTTATGTTTTAAAAACCAGAAAATAAATAAAAGGCAGTGTCATTTACAAGACCAATAGCTCAAACTCGCGTAAATGCCAAACCTATTGCATTGCAGAGGCTTGTTTTAGACAGGACTGTAATGCTTTCATTTTCAAGAAAATCATTTTCATTTCGCGCAAAACACCGCCCCCTAGTGCTCATCTGAGCCAACAACACACACCGATTTTCTTCATGCATGGCAGGCCATAAATATGGACAATCAACCGCAAATTGATGTAGAATGCCTCACAGATTTGTATTTGAATCAACTGATTATTTAACATAGAAGAACAAGTATGACCCTCGAAAGTCTTCAGAGCCATGTACATTGTGGCTTTAATCAAGTCACAGCGAATAATAATAGAAATGTAAGTATAATCTTTTTCAACACTCAACAAATCGAAAACACGAATGGTTACGGAAGGATGCATATCACGATAAAAATTCCAGGAAGTATATACGATCTCACGAAGGAAGCCAGCTTTTTAGCATATTTCATTTTCTTAGCCAGGCTGATGAATAATATTTATAGGTTGGACCGTTGTTTTTGATTAACACCTACCACCACACTTCTGCAATTTTTAAGAGCTGTAAATGGCAGGTGTTATTATTCAAAATGTAATTACATTTCATTTATCGACCTTGGAAGGATAGAAGGTTGTTTGTCATGAGACCTGATAAGTAGCTTTAAGGAACGCTTTTATAAATCCTTAAAAAGAGAGAGTACTCGCTTACTTCCAGCTGCTTCAAGGGACACAATAGGCTGAGGACACCTCCGGTCCGACCGACCAGAAAGTAGCCCCCTCTCTTGTAGCCTACAGGCGGTTTTCAGTGTTTCTCGCCCGGTCAATCCAATTTTAGTATGCCGGCTTCCCCTTGGCAGGCGAGATTTCTACTGACTCAGGGTTCGAGTCTTCAGTTACCTTCTGGTTTATAGTTCGAGAAGTCTAGTGGGAAATGTCGTTAGGGATACAAATGTTTGTAGGAGATGTATACTTAAAAAAATACAGAGCTAGTAATAATTTGGCAGAATGAAAAATAAAAGTTTTAGATTGTAAAGACGGTAGGTTGTTTTTTGTTTGTACAGCAAGAACTGAAGGGAGGTTTTCAAATGGGAACTTGAAGAGAACTGCTGCCTAAAAGAATTCACTGGTAATGTTGGTATATCAATGAAAAGTGACAAAAAATGTCACTCCCATTTTTGGGAAAAAGTTCTGCAATTTATTTATATTTTATCTTTGTTTACATTATTCCTTTCAGTTCAATCCTTGGGGTACTGGCAAAATGAACATTTTAGAAAAGGTGCATGCAGAGCCGCAAAGTACATGCGCTAAATTAACAATCGCCAAACATATTCTGCACTTTAAATGGACCATATTAAAAAGCTAAAAGATCATGTTAGTAACCTGATCAGGGCACAAACAGAATGGGTCGCAAGAGCATGTTGGATTGCTTAGAGAACATCTGCAGGACAGCTAACATAACATAATCACTAATATCAAAACCCTGGGCCAACCTGGCTCCTTGTAGATCCTCGATAAAGTCGCACCTACCACCTGTATACAGTTGTGCGAGGTTTCTAACCTTATTGAACAGCCAGTAGAAATGAACTTCAACTTAAATACTTGCTTTTCAGGTCCTTGGGATGCCATCAGACAAGTCCCAGGACAGCCCAACTTCAAACAGTGCATCAGGAGCGGCCCGTGCAGGTAACAGCGGTGGGCTGGTAGAGCAGGGTGGGGAGGGAGTCAATAGACATCGAAGAGGGAACATTAAATTAAAAAAGAGAAAATAACTTACCTTCCACTCGCCGCATCACCGATTCGGCAATGCAGCGAGCGCAACCTAAATGGTTTCGCGCAATAAACAGACCACGCTCATATTTTAAGCGTAAAGACCATTTATTAGGACCAGGCTGCACAACAGTAATCAATAAACCAATAACATCAACATCAATACCAAAACCCCACATCACTTCTTCATCCCTTCACTCTCTTCACCCACTCTGAACTCACATCTCCAACCACTCCATGCCCATCCCGTTCCTCAACCATTTCCACAAATCTCACAGCATCCTCCCCGGTATCACCTGGCATTCCAGTCATGCCTCCAGCTCCCCACATCATTCAATCTCCCCCCCCCCCCGAGGGATGGGATCGCCCGCTATTGACTCCCCCACCCCTCCAAAATATCACCAACCAGGGAACCCCCTGTAGGGTGGTTACCAGCCCCCCCTCCCCGGGGCCCATACAGTGCATCTTTGAACCACCCACTCCCACATCCCTGTGATACCAAATCGACTAATTCCACAGCTTACTGACCACATCTCTCATCTCCATCACATAGTAAGCATTCCCTAATCTTGAAAGATGCACTCCGTCATCCCTAAACAGTAGCGGTTCCTCCAGTCGTAGTCCAGCATGAGCAATGACGTTAATGTCCTTGTCCCCACAGAAAAGTCTCATCGCTCTGTTGAGATTCCGTCGTGCCTTCTCCACAGCCCCATGTTTAATAGCACCCCTCATACTTTCCTGGGTCCAGGCAATGCAAGTCCCTGCCAGCCTGTGCTTCAGCATCCCAAATCCCTCTGCATCCGCTGCGAGAGTGCCAAACCCGACAGCTGAACCAAATTGTTCTCCCCCAAGTGTATGATCAACAGATCAGGACATCCCTTCTGGGGGACCATCTTCGCGAGCCAGGGCAATAGTGTCGCCCATCGCATCCCCCCTTTACCCCACCAATGCACCTCAGGATGTTGTCCTTAGAGTCCCAGGTTACGGCCGTACACCTGCTGCTCTGCATTCCAGGATGCCCAGTGAACGAAGGAATGTCCCATGATCCAAGTGACCGTCTTGGCCCCAAGTCCACCCACGCAACCTATGAAAGAGAAATATGTTAGAAACAAAGCCTAGAACCAAGCACAAATTCCCCAACCTGCTACCCCATGCCCCCACACTCCTCACTTCCTCACATACCGCTCACAACTAAGCATGGGCTGAAAATTTGTTCCGCTCTCGGAATTTGCGGATTTTCCGCGATTTCGCGATCCGCGAATCTCGCGAAATCGCGGTAAAATCCGCGGATCAGCGGGAATGAATTTTCAGCCAAGCACTTACAGGGTTACAGCAGCAGGTGCAAAAGTTAAAGCTAATTTTTTGTAACCTTTTACAAAAGGGTTACAAAGAAATTAACTTCAACTTGGCACCTGCTGCTGTAAGCCTGTAAGTGCTTCCTGGCGACTCGTTGCCTACTTGCAACTATTCTCTTACCCTGCTCTGATCCTTGAAGCAGGGTCAGAGAATAGTTACAAGTAGGCAATGAGGCGCCTGTCACGAAAATTAAACCTCAACAGGAAGCACTGACAGATATAAAAACAAGCATTTGCAATGCAATAGGTCTCGCATTAGGAAAGTTTGAGCTATTGGTCTTGTAAATGACAATTTTTTTTTATTTATGTGTTGGTTTTGAAAATAGCTAAATTAATAGCTTTGTCATTTACAATGCCAATAGTTATAACTTTCGCATATGTGACACCTATAGCATTTGTAATGCAACATGTTTTGTATTTACGTGACTTAGCTGTATTGATATTACAAATTACAATGGTTTTTATTTTTTTTAAATAATTAATACTTAAATAAAAGTGATTTTAATTTATAATGGCAATAGCTTAAACTTTTGTAAATAACTTTTGTGAAGATTATGTTCAGTGCATTTTATTGTGACGAAAATCCAAGAACAGAAGTGAAATGTTAACATCGTTTTTTGACATTTGAAATATAGTTTGAAACATTGAGAGAACATATTTGAACCAGTTTTTGTTGAATGGTTGCGCAGATTGATGCTGGGGTGGCGCTGAGTGGTGCTGTGGTGGTGCTGAGTGGTGCTGTGGTGATGCTGAGTGGTGCTCTGGTGGTGCTGAGTGATACTGGGATGGTGCTGAGTGATGCTGGGGTGGTGCTGAGTGGTGCTGTGGTGGTGCTGAGTGATGCTGTGGTGGTACTGAGTGATGCTGTGGTGGTGCTGAGTGGTGCTGTGGTGGTGCTGAGTGATAATGTGGTAGTGCTGAGTGATGCTGTGGTGGTGCTGAGTGATGCAGTGGTGGCGCTGAGTGGTGCTGTGGTGCTGATTGGTGCTGTGGTGGTGCTGAGTGATGCTGTGGTGGTGCTGAGAGATGCTGTGGTTGTGCTGAGTGGTGCTGTGGTGGTGCTGAGTGATAATGTGGTGGTGCTGAGTGATAATGTGGTGGTGCTGAGTGATGCTGGGGTAGCGCTGAGTGATGATGTGGTGATGCAGAGGGCAGAAAGGCACAAAAAGCAGTCTAACAAAGGGCAGAAGGGCAGAAAAACAAGGGAAAAACGAGTCTAACAGAGGGCAGAAGGGCACAGAAAACCAGTCTAACAGAGGACAGAAGGGCAGAAAAACAAGGGAAAAACGAGTCTAACAGAGGGCAGAAGGGCACAAAAAACGAGTCTAACGGGGCAGAAAGGCCCAAAAACAAGTCTAACAGAGGGCAGAAGGGCACAAAAAACGAGTCTAACAGAGGACAGAAGGGGACAAAAACAACGGAATAACAGAGGGCAGAAGGGCACAAAAAACGAGTCTAACAGAGGGCAGAAGGGCAGAAAAACAAGGGAAAAATGAGTCTAACAGAGGGCAGAAGGGCACAAAAAACGAGTCTAACAGGGGGCAGAAGGGCAGAAAAACAAGGGAAAAACGAGTCTAACAGAGGGCAGAAGGGCACAAAAACAAGGGAAAAACGAGTCTAACAGAGGGCAGAAGGGCACAAAAAACAAGTCTAACAGGGGCAGAATGAATCCCGCCCTGCCTGTTTGTCCACGAAGATGCCACCTTTTTGTGCAATACCTCTACTCAACTGGAGTACTTTCTACTGTCTAATCAGTAAGTGCTCCCTCGTTGGCTAAATGTATAGGGGCAGATTTACAATAACTGGCGCATCCCCAGGGATGCGCCAGTTATTGTACGCCGCAGCTCCGCCACCCATGGTGCGCCGCATTTACAATGCGGCGCACCATGTGGCAAAAATGGCACAGATGCGTCACGCATCTGTGCCGTAAAAGTAGCGCATTGCTGGAGCTGCGTCGCGCTTGCGACGCAGTTCCAGCATTGCTCTGGGGGGCCCTATCTCCTCAATGCTGCATCAAGCCTTGCGCCTGCTTCAAGCAGGCGCAGGGTTTTGACTCAGCATTGGCCTAAAAGTGACTGAGTGAATTCTTGTAGATTTCACTCAGCCACTTTTAGGAGGCGTTCCTGCTCAGGAACTTCCTCCCCTGCGCCGGAACGCCTCCTGATGGCGCAGGGCTTTACAACATGACGCATCTCTCAGATGTGTCATGTTGTTAATACCCAGCACCATGGCGCATCTTTTGTGCTGCCGCTGCGTCACAAAAGGTCTCGGTAGAGGGTGGCAGTGGTGAACCAGAGTGTGGCAGTGATGAACCAGAGGGTGACAGTGATGAACCAGAGGGTGGCAGGGGTGAACCAGAGGGTGACAGTGCTGAACCAGAGGGTGGCAGTGCTGAACCAGAGGGTGGCAGGGGTGAACCAGAGGGTGGCAGTGATGAACCACATGGTGGCAGGGGTGAACCAGTGGGTGGCAGTGGTGAAGCAGAGGGTGGCATGGGTGAACCAGAGGGTGGCAGTGGTGAACCAGAGAGGGCAGTGGTGAACCAGAGGGTGGCAGTGCTGAACCAGAGGGTGGCAGTCGTGAACCAGAGGGTTGCAGTGGTGAACCAGAGGGTGACAGTGCTGTACCAGAGGGTGGCAGGGGTGAACCAGAGGGTGCTGTGATGAACCAGAGGGTGGCAGTGGTGAACCAGAGGGTGGCAGGGGGTGAACCAGAGGGTGGCAATGGTGAACCAGAGGGTGGCAGTGCTGAACCAGAGGGTGACAGTGGTTAACCAGAGGGTGGCAGTGGTGAACCAGAGGGTGACAGTGCTGTACCAGAGGGTGGCAGGGGTGAACCAGAGGTGCTGTGATGAACCAGAGGGTGGCAGTCGTGAAACAGAGGGTGGCAGTGGTGAACCAGAGGGTGACAGTGCTGTACCGGAGGGTGGCAGGGGTGAACCAGAGGGTGCTGTGATGAACCAGAGGGTGGCAGTGGTGAACCAGAGGGTGGCAGGGGTGAACCAGAGGGTGGCAGTGGTGAACCAGAGGGTGGCAGTGCTGAACCAGAGGGTGACAGTGGTTAACCAGAGGGTGGAAGTGGTGAATCAGAGGTGCTGTGATGAACCAGAGGGTGGCAGTCGTGAACCAGAGGGTGGCAGTGGTGAACCAGAGGGTCACAGTGCTGTACCAGAGGGTGGCAGGGGTGAACCAGAGGTGCTGTGATGAACCAGAGGGTGGCAGTCGTGAACCAGAGGGTGGCAGTGGTGAACCAGAGGGTGACAGTGCTGTACCAGAGGGTGGCAGGGGTGAACCAGAGGGTGCTGTGATGAACCAGAGGGTGGCAGTGGTGAACCAGAGGGTGGCAGGGGTGAACCAGAGGGTGGCAGTGGTGAACCAGAGGGTGGCAGTGCTGAACCAGAGGGTGACAGTGGTTAACCAGAGGGTGGCAGTGGTGAACCAGAGGTGCTCTGATGAACCAGAGGGTGGCAGTCGTGAACCAGAGGGTGGCAGTGGTGAACCAGAGGGTGACAGTGCTGAACCAGAGGGTGGCAGGGGTGAACCAGAGAGTGGCAGTGCTGAACCAGAGGGTGGCAGTGGTGAACCAGAGGGTGGCAGTGGTGAACCAGAGGGTGACAGTGCTGTACCAGAGGGTGGCAGGGGTGAACCAGAGGGTGCTGTGATGAACCAGAGGGTGGCAGTGGTGAACCAGAGGGTGGCAGGGGTGAACCAGAGGGTGGCAGTGGTGAACCAGAGGGTGGCAGTGCTGAACCAGAGGGTGACAGTGGTTAACCAGAGGGTGGCAGTGGTGAACCAGAGGTGCTCTGATGAACCAGAGGGTGGCAGTCGTGAACCAGAGGGTGGCAGTGGTGAACCAGAGGGTGACAGTGCTGAACCAGAGGGTGGCAGGGGTGAACCAGAGAGTGGCAGTGCTGAACCAGAGGGTGGCAGTGGTGAACCAGAGGGTGGCAGGGGTGAACCAGAGGGTGGCAGGGGTGAACCAGATGATGGCAGTGGTGAACCAGAGGGTGGCAGTGATGAACCAGAGGGTGGCAGTGGTGAACCAGAGGGTGCTGTGCCCATACACGACAGCATGGGTAACTTCGCTATGCAAGCGGCCCGCGAACACGCAAAAAGCCCCGCGAACACGTGAAAAACCCCGCAAACACGCAAAAAAACCCGCGATCACGCGAAAAAGAAAATCCGCAAATTCGCACAAATTCGCGGATTTTGCGGATTGCGAATTCGATTTCGCGCAAATTCGCAAATTTCACCCGCCCATACTTACTTACAACACCGAGACTTCCACCTTCCAATCTGCCGAATCCTGTCCCAAGACCACCCCAGCCGGGCCGCCGCTGTCGCGGCCCCAATGCGGCAAGAGTGAGTACTGAAACCAGCCGGCTCCATCCACAAGCGCCGCAAAGCCACGCGCAACACCGCCAATAACTGCACAGACGCCACCTTTGCCCCAGACCTGTAACAAAGAATTTCGCCACTCGCAGCATGCATGGCAAATAGAAACATCCTCCATTCAGTCACTGGACACACACACCCCCACCAGTATCGCACAACCAAACCCACTTGCCCCGACCCAACTGATCCATTTTGGAGTGACCCAACCAAATCCCCAAACGCCCGCCATTCAACCGCATCTCCTCATACCATCTGCCACACACCGACCGCGTGCCCAGCAACTCAGACACCGAAAGGCCCCAAAGAACATCCAGTCCATGCACGAACGGAAAACATGCACTTCAAAGGAATCATAGCAACAAAGCGGCAAAACCCCAACCAGCCGAACCAACAAATCAAACATGATTGCCTCCCGCAACACCCCTCCTTCCCCCTGCCTCTCCCTGCCCCAACCTCTGAGTACCCTACCTATAATCACATCCTTAGTAGGATCAAAACCAAAGAACAAGCCACAATAAAATGACACTCCTGCCAATTTTCCTGATATAGTCGCAGCTGTCAGCCCCCTGGTAATACAATGCAATACAAACTGCAACACTCCTTGCTCCACCGCTGAGCGATCTCCCAAAGCAGAATCCCCACGCCATCCCATAAAGGATCCAAATTCCACCCAAGCCAGTCGGTATGTCCGTCTTGTGGTATCAGCAATAGGTTTTTCATTCAGGCCTATCACCCTCACTCCCACAAGGCCCAGATGCTGTCCGGCAGCTCGGTCTTGCACTGATCCTCTCCTGGTGCCAATCGCCGGAACCGCTGCAACTGCGAACGAGCAAAGCATCCGCAATGTCATTATTTGCTCCAGGGACATGCTTGGCTCTAAAAACCACATTCAAACGCAAACATTATAACATGAAACTTCTCAGAAATCGCAGCACTCTCAGGTCCCTTGCCCTCTGACGGTTAACCAGCTCATTCAAACAATGAGATTTTATCAAATGATATTTTGTATTTATTTTTAGTAGGTGTAGTGAGACTAATACAGTGAGTATTGGCTAGTCCTTGTGTTTGACATGGGCAAGCACTATGTGTTTTTAAAATACCCCTCACACACTATGATTCCCATAGTGTCACGCTTCATCATCGGGGTCTTCCCGTCCCTCTACGGGGCGGGGCTTGCTACGACTTATGAACTACGCGGGAGCACTTTTTTTTGTGGAAATAGGCTATGTGTAGTGTGAGGATAGTGTGAGTGGTAGGGGGCGGAGGAATTAAGTGAAGGAAAATGAAATATTTAAAAATTCCCTGGCTAGTAGAAAAAATAGTTTATTCACTTCTCTAGCTGGAAATAGTAAAAAGGGGTTGTGGTAGGGTTATTTATTTAATCCCTACTTGGTCGACATGTTTCGTAAGCCGTCCCCCACTGCTTTACTCATCAGGACCTATGTTGATCCCTACTGCACTCAAGTAAATAATCTTGGTAAAGTATGCCTACTTTCCTAAAATAGACTCGCAAAAATAGGCTAGTCTATTTGATCCAGGGCTTGAGTGGGCTCTTGAATTGCGGTAAAAAATGTGACCCAGTCTGGTCTCTAGAAGAGAAAGAAAGAAATGGACGAAAAAAGGATCAAATCAATATTCTGAAAATTATTTCAAAATAACATGTCACTGTTGCTTAGATCTCCATGAAACCTGTAGAAAAAAAGTGATATATTTTTCTTTATTCTATAGTCTTTTTTCTCTCTAGTCATGGATGCTCCTGTGTGGATCCATATATTTTAACTGGCGAAAATCGTCATTTTTAGAGCTCATTTTGCGGTTATTCTAGAGCTTTTTCACACACATATAATATAACTGGCGAAAAACAACATTGTTAGAGGTAATTTTGCTGTTTTTTGGGGATTTTTCACACACACGATTCATCCGTAATCACACAAAACACACACAGTTGGTAAGTGGGCTTTTTTGCAACAAACTGGTCAAGGCTCCGCTGGTTTTTGCCGTGCTTAGTATTTTCATCGTCTCTTTAGGTAATCCTCAGTGGCGATGTTACATACATGGTCAAATACAGTCTATTGAAATACGTAGTGACAACAATGCTTTGTCTATTTGTATAGTCATATTCTGCCATTGTGAAAAAGATTCGAAAATACATAAATTTTTCAATTGTTCTCGTGCCCCATGAGCGTGGCATCAGAGGAGTATTCAAATGGTCACTGTAGAGAGTAAGCATTATGAGTCAGTGACAAATGTTTTGCAAAACAGGCAATCTATTAGAGACCTCTGGCCGTGGTCTTACTCACTTTTCCGCTTACGATACCTCTCCTGTCTGCCTCTGTGCCGCTCCATGGGTTACCTGGATGTGAATGGTACTTTCGTTTTATCCTTTAATCGGTCTGAAAAAGACCACAAAAAAGCTTACGTGCCGGAGGGCTGGTATGCTGCCTCTGCTCGCCCTGGATGGGGAAGTGTATCCAATTGACTGAAAGAACTAGAGCGCTGACAAAGATGGCCGCCGTGTTTTGGCACTGTATTGCTTATAGACCCCTCATCTCTTTCTTTTCTTATAATGTACAAAAAATTTAACTTTGTCTTATCGATGGTACTATTTAGAGGAAAGGAAGGTTCATTTATAAATTCTCAGTGTGATTTTACTATAGACTGCATATTTAGGAAAAAATCAGCCTTCACTTCTATGTTTTTTATATAATGAGGCACGGGTGTGTTCTACTCGTACTTCCTATTTCGCAAAATACCGGCCCCCACTTCTCTGTTTAATATATGGTTCTGGAGCTTTAGTCAAAACTGTATCTTGCATCTTATGGAGAATTGGTGTATCTGAGGCAAGAAATAGACATCACCTATGAAGGGAAACGGACATTGTCCGTGCTCATCCGTTTTTTGTGCAGGCCAGCTTATCCTACTTATCCAATTGTTTTTTGGACTAAAAAAAGTTAGGCAAAGAGCAAGGTTGTTATTATCACATTGTGTAACAATCAGTAATAGAGAGGAAAAATGTCATTAGATCGTTTTAACTGGACCTGCGGTAGCTTCAGCCGGGATAGCATAATGTGTTTTCGGGGCCACTCGAACATATGTAGTACATAGTTGTTGCTCTTTCCTGTTCATATACCGGTACATCTTTGGGTGGGTTGTACATAGTTGGGGTTACAGTTGTCCCCACAGGATTTCATCGTTCAATCCTTGCTGATTAGTCTTGAGGCGAAACACCCATCTTTGCTCTTTCTCGAAAAGATATTTCTCGTTGGCTACTTGTTCGATAATAGTCCATGAAATGTCTTCTGGTTTGTGGCCTTTCTCCAGGAAGTGAGTTGCCATTTTTGTGCATGTTTTTTTGCATTTGATGCTGCTCTTGTGTTCACCTATTCTTGTCTTGACTGGTCTGGTAGTCATACCAACGTATTCTAGTTTACATGGACACGTGATGAGGTAAACCACGTTGTGCCTGCTGCATGTGGTGAACTTCCTTTGTTCCCATGATGTTTCATTTTGAAATTTCAGGTCCTTGCTATTTTTAGTTAGGCTGCACACTTTACATCTCCCGCATGGATGGTGTCCCTGCAGGTTCCCCATGCTGGTGGAAAGGTGTATATCTTCCTTTTTCCTTGGTCTGGTGTGGACCAGCATGTCTCGAATGCTTTTACCCCTTCTGTGTGAGAACATTGGTTTTGAGATATCTAGACCTCCACTGTTCAGAATTTTCCAATGTTTTGTGACTTGATTAGAGTTTGTATTGTATGTGGTAATACAAAATGGTCGTCGTTCGTCTTGTTTTTGCTGGGTCTTCTCAAGTAGGCTTTCCCTACAGTTGTTGCATGCCCATTTGTACGCCTGATTGATTATTCTGTCAGGGTATTGGCGTTTTTCTAATTTTTTCCACAGATCCTTTGATTGTGATTTAAAGTTGGCAATCTCTGTGCAATTGCGTCGTAGTGCTTTTGAAGTGTGTGGTTGTCATTAACCTCCCTTCTTTTGGGAAAATGTTAAGGTCTAGGAATGCCAGGATTTTATTTGAAATTGTGCTGGTGAATTTTAGGAAGTCATCTTGATAGTTCAGCCAAGAGATGAATTGTTTAGCCATTAACTCCTCGTCATCCCATATGATAAAAATGTCATCAATATATCTTTTCCAGATATTGATGTGTTTTCTGAAGGGATTACTGGGGTATAATATCTTTGTTGTTTCTAGATGGTGTACATAGAGACCAGCTATGCTGGGAGCAAATGTGCTCCCCATGCTGGTCCCGTGCTTCTGGAGGTATAAGGTGTTCTCATATTCAAAGAAATTTTCTTTGAGGGCCAGATTGCAACACTCCATGATGACATTTCTTGGTGTCTGAAATTCCCAGTCATCTTCAAATAGGACATCTTCAATGATGTTCAATGTCTCATTGTGGGGAAGGCTTGTGTAAAGACTTTAGACATCTAGCCCTAGTCACATGTATCTACCCCCCCCCAGAGTCCCTGCCCGCACATAACGGCTTACTTGATTTCTGCACTATTTCAGAGGAGGAGGTTAACGATAAACTGAAGAAAGCCAAATCTGGCTCTCCTGATGATCCAGCCTCGGCTCAGGTACTTGTAAAGATAGCCCCAGCCTTAGTCCCGGTATTAACCTCAATCTTTAATAGATCTTTATCACTTTCCATTTTTCCTACAGCGTGGAAAGAAGCCACTGTTAGGCCAATTCTAAAAAAAAATAATGCGGATCCTAACCAATTAATAAATTATCGTCCCATATCATTGTTACCACTCTTTGGGAAAATTATGGAATCCATAATTAACTCGCAGCTAGTAAAACACGTGGAAGAACACATGCTCTTGGATATATTCCAGTCGGGGTTTAGAGCCTCCCATAGCACCGAGACTGCCCTGTTAGAGGTTACTGACAACATCCGGTTGGCTCTGGATGCTAAACAATCTGCCATTCTGATTCTTTTAGATCTTTCGGCGGCCTTCGACACCATATCCCATGGCGTCCTGTTAGAACGACTGGCTGGGATTGGTGTCGGAGGCCATGCCCTCAGATGGATTCAGAGCTATTTAGCAGGGAGATGCTCCAGGGTCAAAACAGGACCATTCTCTTCAGAGGTGATCGGGAATGATAAAGGTGTTCCCCAGGGCTCAATTTTGAGCCCTACCTTATTTAACATTTATCTGTCACCTCTAGCTAGGATAATCAGGGACTTCGGCTTTGATACAATATCCTATGCCGATGATACCCAGATTTTGATCACCCTGAATTCAAACCCCTCAGACGCCAAAATGAGATTCGGTAAATGCATGTCCGCGATAAAGGAATGGATGACCAATAACTACCTGATGTTGAATGCAGGCAAAACCGAAATAATGCTTTTCGGTGCAGCCAATAAACTCTGGTCGGAGGAATGGTGGCCACAGGAATTGGGCCTATGCCCAACCCCGAAAAGCACGGTCCGGAATCTCGGCGTCACCCTAGATGACAAATTGACCATGGCCCCTCATATAAATAAAGTGGTCCACATTAGTATTGGCATTATGAGAAGCCTAAGAAAGATCTTTAAATGGCTACCTATGTTATATCGGAAGCCTCTGATTCAAGGCCTTATCATAAGCCGTTTGGATTACGGCAATGCATTATTTGCAGACATAAACAAAAACGCACTGACCAAGTTGCAAACGCTCCAGAATTCAGCTGCAAGATTGACCTTGAACCTTCCTCCGCGCACCCCCTCAGCTCCATGTTTGAAACAACTACATTGGCTCCCAATTAGGAAGCGCATTAAGTTTAAGATATGCTGCTTAGTGCACAAGTCAATCGACGGACTAGGGCCCACATACCTGAAGAACAAATTGCATGGATACTGTCCAGATAGAACCTTACGTTCAGCCAACAAACACCTCCTAAAAATCCCTAAGGTTCGGACAGTGAGAAACGGGGACAGAAGGTTCTCTAAGATAGGCCCGGTCACATGGAATTCCCTACCACTGTCTCTAAGATCAAACCCCAACCACAAAGCATTCCGTAAAAACCTCAAGACATGGCTGTTTTAATCAGGAACCTGGCTCCCACTCGTTCTGTTTCTTTTTCTGCTTTCTGTCAGCGCTATGAGACCGAATGGTGATTTATGCGCTTTACAAGAATAAATACATACATACACATAGACATTGCAGCTTATTAATAGTTGTTTGTTGGGATCAAAGGTGAGGTTTTCCAGAACATCCCGTAACACCATACCTATATACGATACCTAAGATCCACAAGCGCCCGGATAATCCACCTGGACGTCCAATTGTATTGGGCATTGGGTCAATCCTAGAGCCAGTATCTAAATTTGCAGATGCATTTCTTAGGCCCATGGTACAAAGAACCTCAACCTACCTTAGAGACACCAAAGATGTCCTGAACCTTCTGGAAAACCTCACCTTTGATCCCAACAAACAACTATTAATCAGCTGCGATGTCGAAAGTCTTTACACAAGCCTTCCCCACAATGAGACATTGAACATCATTGAAGATGTCCTATTTGAAGATGACTGGGAATTTCAGACACCAAGAAATGTCATCATGGAGTGTTGCAATCTGACCCTCAAAGAAAATTTCTTTGAATATGAGAACACCTTATACCTCCAGAAGCACGGGACCAGCATGGGGAGCACATTTGCTCCCAGCATAGCTGGTCTCTATGTACACCATCTAGAAACAACGAAGATATTACACCCCAGTAATCCCTTCAGAAAACACATCAATATCTAGAAAATACATATTGATGACATTTTTGTCATATGGGTTGGCGAGGAGGCAATGGCTAAACAATGTATCTCTTGGCTGAACTATCAAGATGACTTACTAAAATTCACCAGCACAATTTCAAATAACATCCTGGTATTCCTAGACCTTAACATTTTCCCAAAAGAAGGGAGGTTAATGCCAACCACACACTTCAAAAGCACATCGAAAAACTGTCTCCTCATGCACCAAAGCTTCCACCCCAAACATTTGAGAGAAAACCTCCCTTATGGTCAATTTCTGCGACTACGACGCAATTGCACAGAGATTGCCAACTTTAAATCACAATCAAAGGATCTGTGGAAAAAAATTGAAAAACGTCAATACCCAGACAGAATAATCAATCAGGCATACAAACGGGCACGCAACAACTGTAGGGAAAGCCTACTTGAGAAGGCCCAGCAAAAATAAGACGAATGGCGACCATTTTGTATTACCACATACAAAACAAACTCTAATAAGTGACAAAGGTAGTCACAAAACATTGGAAAATTCTGAACAGTGGAGGTCTAGATATCCCAAAACCAATGTTCTCACACAGAATGGGTAAATGCATTCGAGACATGCTGGTCCACACCAGACCAAGGAAAAAGGAAGATATACACCTTTCCACCAGCATGCGGAACCTGCAGGGACACCATCCATGTGGGAGATATAAAGTGTGCAGCCTAACTAAAAAAAGCAAGGACCTGAAATTTCAAAATGGAACATCGTGGGAACAAAGGAAGTTCACCACATGCAGCAGCCACAACGTGGTTTACCTCATCACGTGTCTATGCAAACTAGAATACGTTGGTATGACTACCAGACCAGTCAAGACATGAATAGGTGAACACAAGAGCAGCATCAAATGCAAAAAAACAAGCACAAAAATGGCAACTCACTTCCTGGAGAAAGGCCACAAACCAGAAGACATTTCATGGACTATTATCGAACAAGTAGCCAACGAGAAATATCTTTTCGAGAAAGTGCCAAGATGGGTGTTTCGCCTCAAGACTAATCAGCAAGGATTGAACGATGAAATCCCATGGGGACAACTGTAACCCCAACTATGTACAACCCACCCAAAGATGTACCGGTATATGAACAGGAAAGAGCAACAACTATGTACTACATATGTTCGAGTGACCCCGAAAACACATTATGCTATCCCGGCTGAAGCCACCGCAGGTCCAGTTAAAACGATCTAATGACATTTTTCCTCTCTATTACTGATTGTTACACAATGTGATAATAACAACCCCGCTCTTTGCCTAACTTTTTTTAGTCCCAAAAACAATTGGATAAGTAGGATAAGCTGGCCTGCACAAAAAACGGATGGACACGGACAATGTGCGTTTCCCTTCATAGGTGATGCCTATCTCTTGCCTCAGATACACCAATTCTCCATAAGATGCAAAGTACAGTTTTGACTAAAGCTCCAGAACCATATATTAAACAGAGAAGTGGGGGCCGGTATTTTGTGAAATAGGAAGTACGAGTAGAACACACCAGTGCCTCATTATATATACATAGAAGTGAAGGCTGATTTTTCCCTAAATATTCAGTCTATAGTAAAATCACACTCGAGAATTTATAAATGAACCTTCCTTTCCTCTAAATAGTACCACCAATAAGACAAAGTTACATTTTTTGTACATTATAAGAAAAGAAAGAGATGAAGGGTCTATAAGCAACATAGTGTCAAAACACGGCGGCCAACTTTGTCAGCGTTCTAGTTCTTTCAGTCAATTGGAAACACTTCTGATTAAAGGATAAAACGAAAGTACCATTCACATCCAGGTAACCCACGGAGCGGCACAGAGGCAGACAGGAGAGGTATCGCAAGCGGAAAAGTGAGTAAGACCACGGCCAGAGGTCTCTAATAGATGGCCTGTTTTGCAAAACATTTGTCACTGACTCATAATGCTTACTCTCTACAGTGACTATTTGAATACTCCTCTGATTCCACGCTCATGGGGCACGAGAACATTTGAAAAATGTATTTATTTTTAAAACTTTTTCACAATGGCACATTATGACTATACAAATAGACAGAGCGTTGTTGTCACTACGTATTTCAATAGACTGTATTTGACCATGTATGTATGATCGCCACTGAGGATTACCTAAAGAGACGATGAACATAATAAGCACGGCAAAAACCAGCGGAGCCTTGACCGGTATGTTGCAAAAAAAAACACTTACCAACTGTGTGTGTTTTGTGTGAGTACGAATGAATCGTGTGTGTGAAAAATCCCCAAAAAATGGCAAAATGACCTCTAAAAATGACGATTTTCGCCAGTTAAAATATATGGATCCACACAGGAGCATCCATGACTAGAAAGAAAAAAGACTATAGAATAAAGAAAAATATATCACTTTTTTTCTACAGGTTTCATGGAGATCTAAGCAACAGTGATATGTTATTTTGAAATAATTTTCAGAATATTGTTTTGATCCTTTTTTGTCCATTTCTTTCTTTCTCTTCTAGAGACCAGACTGGGTCACATTTTTTACCCCAATTCAAGGGTCCACTCAAGCCCTGGACTAAATAGTCTAGCCTATATTTTTGCGAGTCTATTTTAGGAAAGTAGGCATACTTTACCAAGATTATTTACTTGAGTGCAGTAGGGATCAACATAGGTCCTGATGAGTAAAGCAGTGGGGGACTGCTTAGGAAACATGTCGACCAAGTAGGGCTTAAATAAATAACCCTACCACAACCCCTTTTTACTATTTCCAGCTAGAGAAGTGAATAAACAATTTTTTTCTACTAGCCAGGGAATTTTTAAATATTTCAATTTCCTTCACTTAATTCCTCCACCCCTACCACTCACACTCCCCTTACACTACACATAGCCTATTTCCATAAAAACAAGTGCTCCCGCGTAGTTCGTAGGTCGTAGCACGCCCCGCCCTGTAGAGGGACGCGAAGTCCCCGATGATGAATCATGACACTATGGGAATCATAGTGTGTGAGGGGTATTTTAAAAACACATAGTGCTTGCCCTTGTCAAACAGAAGGACTAGCCAATACTCACTGTATTAGTCTCACTACACCTACTAAAAATAAAGAAAAAATATCATTTGAAAGAATCCCATTGTTTGAAAAAACTGCATTGGAGGGTGATTCTATCACTGAAACCTCTAACCTCCCCTTTTTGGTTGATTCAGGTGAACCAGCTCAACCACAGTCATGTTGTCCATGTGGAACAGCACAGATCTGTTCTGAAACTCCAGGCCCCACACTTCCAGTGCCACCAGCAAGGGAAAAAATTCCTGAAAGACAATGCTCCTCCCCTGCTTCACCTAGTGAGCCAGCCAGCTCTCTGCGCACCACCTGCCATCCCAGAAAATCCCCAAACCAGCTGCCTCGGCTGCATCGGAGTAAATTTGACTTTGCCAAACCGTCCTGTCATCCTCAAATTCTAGGGACACCCCGTTGAAATCCGTCAAGAACGTCAGCCATGTCCTCAAGTCCGCCCGAACCCCCACGGAGATCCGGACCCTGTGGTGCGGAAGAACTGCCCTCGACATGACCATGCCGAGCCGGCTGCAGAACGTCCGCCCAGCCCTGACCACCCTGCACATGAAATTCAAGAAACCCAGCAGTTGTTGCACAGCCCTCAACGCATTCCTCTTCTCTCCGATCGCCCATAACAGGCACGTCTGTATCTCTGTCACTTTCACGGCAGGGAGCCGAGCAATCTACTGTATGGAATCCAGCTCAATGCCCAGGAATGTCAGGCTGCAGCTGGGCCCAGCCGTCTTTTCAGGGGCCAAGGGGACTCCAAAGCACCGTGACATCTCCTGGAAATGTGATAGGGCCCTGCCACAGTCCCCAGAGTGTGCCTTCCCCAGAAAGAGGAAGTCGTCCAGATAGTGAGTAACGTCCCAATGCCCGCTGATCCGTGTGAAGGCCCACTGCAAAAAGGTGCTAAACAGTTCGAACAGGGCGCAGGAAATAGCACATCCCATGGGCAAACCTTGTCCACGTAGATGGGTGGCCACCCCAAATTGCATCCCGAGCAGCGAGAAATCCGCGGGGTGTATAGGAAGTAGGCAGAAAGCTGACTAGATATCACATTTTGCCAGTTCCGCCCATGACCCACACACCCTCACTAGGCGGTTCGCATCGTCCACTGACGCGTAAAGCACCCCCGAGTCCTCCTCAGCGATGAAATCGTTCACAGACTGACCTTCGAGCCACAAGAGATAATGTATCATCCGAAACTCACCCTCTTCCTTCTTGGGCACCACCCCCAGTGGAGAGATGATTAAGTCATACGCCGGCCAGACGCTCTCCCAGCTATTCTCCCCTCCTCAACCTCCTTCTGCAATTTGGCAGCTACCACTCCCGGCAACTCCTTCGCTGATTTAACATTTTCCACCCATCTCCTCACCCTGGGACCCTGATAGCCCACCTGAAAGCCCTCCGTGAAACCCCACTGGATTCTCAACACCGCCTCCTGATCCAGGTAACACGAGAGCCATGGGGCCATGGCCTCCACCTTAACCGGTGTAGGCACCCTTCCGTCCAGCCTGTCCGCTTCCTTTCGCGTTTTGCCACTGTTCCGAGGGGGTGAGCAGTGTAAGGCATTGGGTAAGGGCGTGCTTCCCCCCACACTTGGAGCACTCGTGTTTGAACTTACAAGGGTAGCGCGAGCAATAGCCCCGGTTGTAGCTCCAACAGGCCCCAGTGTTATAACTGCCTGGATTGGTGGTCTGGCCTGTGCTACTGGCACCAGCGGTGTTCCCCCCGCCCCGCTGTGGGTGGGAGGCGGTGGAAAGGACCGATACGCCACCAGCAAACCGCTGGCAGTGTGGGTAGATCCCGACGAGCTCGTGGATGCCATCCACTGCATCAACAATTCCTGATCCACCTCCCCCCAATGCTTGTCCGGATCAGCGCTAACCCTGGCCCTGAACTCCTCATCGTAACTCAGCCAAGCGAACCCCCCAAACTGCATTTGGGCCTTCCTGATGATGTCCATATACTTCAGTAGCGCTATGGCCCTATCCAGGTGCTTCTCACCGTAAATACTAGTGTAAATGAGAAACGCCGAAGTCCAATTCTCCATAGTCACGGGAGCCCTGGGCCGCCTAGTCAACTCCCACTCCTCCTCCTTGGACCCCTCCTTCACCTGCACCTCCCTGTGCAATAGTTTACACACGTCCACATACTCGTGTTTCCGGATTCTTCCCTTGATTTTGTCAGACAAATGAGAACCCAGGGGCATGGCCAGTCCCATGTAGGGGAGCTTCTTCTGGTGTTTGTCCTCCGACTTGTCCCCCTTCTCATCCTTCCCGTCCACCTTGTCCGTCTAAACCCCTGCCGTCGAGACCGACTTATGAAGGACTGGACTTTTATCAGTACCAGCGGTGCCAGGGAACAACACCTATAACCTTCATGGGATACCTGTTTCGGCGCACAAACTACAGAGACACGGGACACTTCCTTCGACGTCAAAGATTCAAGGTTTATTACTGCAGGGAACACAGAAGTCACGACAAGTACAACACGTGCAACTTGGGGAGACTGCTTCAAATTGGTTCTGTGGATCGCTCCTTTTATACAGATTTTCCCCATAGGACATCATGATACACAAAGTTTACAACCGGTTCCCATAATTATTCCTCAGAGGGGTCGCTTTGGTCACTTTGAAGCACATAAGGTCCGGAACATGAGTGCGGAAACATTTGGTGGTTCCCAACTGTAAAAACCCATCTTCCCAACATTAGCAAATTCCAACCGGCAGTAAAACAGATCGAAATAGGAACTAAAACAGGTGGAGAGGAAGATGGAAACAGTGGCCGAGTCGAAAAGGGTGTAAAAGGGGAGGTATCGGGAAACACGAGATACAGGCATCAAAGGGACGTGCCTAATGAGATGCACGGCTGAGACAATAAACTGGCACGGCAAGATGAGCCTCGAGCGGGGCCATCTGCCTTACAGTACCATCCCCCTCATCATAAAGAAACTTACAAAGAACATGCGTCTTCCGCAAATATCGTGGGAGTCCCAGGGTCACGAAGCGGACAGTGTCCGTTCGCTGGCTACTTGAGGGCAAGAGACAAAATGGATGCCGTATCTAAGATGGAACCCGTAGGTACAGGTGAATAACCCACATAACTAACGAACAGTTTAAGTTAGCACAGCGAAACTGCGCACACTTACTAAACTCGTCATTTACGGTTCTTAGATACCAGACTCGACCATATGAGTCGAAAACATCACCTAAAATTGTCACGGAACCTCAGACGCTCCTTTTGCCCTCATGTAGGCAAGCACTAGTCGGAATCATATTCGATATTCATCAGACCCTCGAGATGTTGTTGCAGCATAGCTCTGTCCAATCGAGACCCTTTGGTAACAGGTGGCTGTCTCATACACGTTGTAGCACAGAGGCCACATAAGGCAGGACCGCACTGTACACAAAGGCAACACGTGAACAGGAACACTACAACGACTCCAATGATCGTCAGAATTTTCCAACCCCAAGTCGACATCAGGCCCCAAAACCATCCAAGTAGCGTCCAATCCCCTACATCCACGTGTATGGATTCGGAAATTTTATGCAACCTCGAGATGGCTTGATAGACAGTCGGAGCGTTATCAGGAATAAAAATACAGCAGGCCGAATGGATCACCTTACAGACCCCACCTCGATCTGCTAAGATCACATCCAAAACCATACGGTTTTGTAACGTCATAAGTCTATCCGCCTGAAGTTCTGTGGTGATATTACCAAGGGCACTGGCAGTAATATTAGCTGTCGATTCTACCACTCGAGTCAACTGTCTCAGATTCCTACTATTAACCATAGGTCCCCAAAACGGGAGGAAACCCTTGAAAAAGTCTCCTGCCTCTTGACCGGCAGTATCCTCTTCGTTAATTACGCCTCTCACAACTCTAGTCTTGTGATAATCTGCGTCTACAGTGAACGTCGGAGGCAACAAGTTTGCGATAAAACATGAGCCCACAAAGTCAGAGGGCAACCATGCATATGCACGATCATGACAGATAAAGTAGGTACCCTTGGCAGCCAGGAACACAGGGGACGAGACCATTGGCAATATATAATTTTCAGTGCAAGCACTCTCTCCAAGTCGAGCTTTCGATCTACGGCCACGACCTATTAGACAAAAATTACCAATGTGGGGTACGACCCATATCGGAGGTGAATCTTTAAGCTGTTTTTCATTAGTGAACACACTATATTCGCCTCTACTTAAAATCCTATAGGCTTGTACCTCTTCTTCAGGGATAAGCGAAAGATCATAGATATCGCTATCTAAATCCTCTATTGCTATCGACAAAGATTTTTGGTACGAGGTAGGACCAGAGTAAGGGGAACGTGGTTCTCGAATGGGGTGGAAACCCAGTGCGCTTCGAAACATTGTTTGAAATGCTCGAGCAGACCCTTGGGAGCTATACGGTAACACTAGATATGGAATTCCCTTATCCGTAGTATGGGGCATCAACCCACATACCCAACAATTAGTAGTGTTAACCACTAACTGATGCTGATGAAGGAGTTGAATAAAGGAATTATTGCGGAATTCTGCACGTCTAGCCTGCTCGTGTTCAGGTAAGATGTGAAAAGAATGAGGAGAGTCAGTGGGGATGAGTTTAAGGTCAGGGGTAGGAGTAGGTATGATAGAAGACAAGAAGTGAAACATTGTGTAATACACTGCACCTACCAAAAATGCAGAAATAGTCATAAACAATACGAATATTTGAAATATGAAACATTTGGTACGACTGAGTTGCTGCAGCTTGAATCTTCTTGCTTGAGCTCTTTCCAAGTCCATCAGCTTCGAAAATGCCATTCCCTATGACCGTCCGCAACGTTTCTTGACGCACTTCGTTCTGTGTAGCAATAGTCAATTCCTAGGAGTTCCCAGGCATCGACGGTCTTTAACCTAGCGTCAAGACCTACTAACCAGGAGGAAGTACACGCGCGGCCCTACGGTCTTTATTTCATAAATATATATATATATATACGCAAAAACAATGTCTCTCAGCTGTGGAAACAAAAAGGTGTAAAGAACGGAACTCAATAAATATACAAAATAATTGTAATAACGTGAGTGTTTTACAGTGTTCAGGAAAAACGGGATAAATGCATTTATCAAGGGACAGAACGGATTTTTTATTAGTCTCTGGTGCTTGATCGCAGAAAATAACGAGTTTTCCCAGATCGTGTCTGTTCATTAAACAAAAGATCCATCGGAGGGACAACGCCCTGTTGATCAGTTGAGTGTTCTGGTCTTGAGTTTTCTGATGACAAGTGTTCAGTAATGCCTTTTGGCTGCACTGAGGATTCTCCGACAGGTTGTGCGTCGCTGAAAGGTACAAACGCTGGCAATCCTTCGGTTTCAGTTGATGCAATGCCTTTCCTTACCCACGAGTCTGCTGGCAACGGAATGGGGACTTTCTTGGTGTGGGTGGCGTGCACCCAATTTTTCTTTCCCTCGAGACGAACTGCAGTTCTCGTGGCAAGGAGGACTTGGTAGGGTCCAGTGAATCTAGGGTCCAAATTGTTCTTGCGTGAAAAGTTGCGCGTTACCACCCAATCTCCGGGCTGGAGTTGGTGGCCTGGACCCTCCGTCTGTGTTGGCAATGCTTTGTGAACCTGTTGGTGAATTAACCTCAGTTTAGCAGTCAAGTCATGAAGATAATCAATCAACATTGGATACTCAAGTTCACAAAAAACACCTGGTCTAGGGACCCCCCAAACATTGGCAGGACGACCGAACACTATTTCATAGGGACTGAGCCCTACTCGGGAGTGTACAGTTGCCCTTGTTGACAGTAATGCTAAGGGTAAAGCGTCAGGCCACGAAAGACCTGTCGTAGCCTGAATCTTTGCTAGTTTTAGTTTAAGGGTGCCATTGTACCCTTCCACCAATCCTGCTGATTGTGGATGGTTTGCACTATGAAATTTTTGAACAATCCCTAATCCGCGACACACACTCTTCATCACGCTCCCAACAAACTCACTTCCGTTGTCTGACCACACAACCCGAGGCATTCCGTAACGGGAAAAATATTCTTTGAGTAAAATTTTTGCCGTGGACAAAGCCGTATTATCCTTAAGGGGGTAGGCCTCAATCCATCGGGAGAATGCGCACACCACAACCAATACATACTTCAAGTTATTACATCTTTCCATGTGAATAAAGTCCAACTGGATAACTTCGAAAGGGTATGCAGGAGGAGCAAAATGGCCAGGTGGAGTGGGAGTGCCCTTACCAGGATTATGCATCAAACATACCATGCAATTCTTAACCAAACGTTCAGCACATTTCGTAATACCATCATTCTTCCACACAGGAAACAGCAATTTACAGATACCTTTCGCGCTAATATGTGCTAACCCGTGTGCCATAGTCACAACAGCCAGCACATACGCATCAGGCAACATCCATCTTTTCTGTTCCGACAAGTCAATCCAACAATCATTCGCATCCAACTTTCCCGTACTTTCTTTCCACTTCGTCTTTTCAGTCTCGGTAGCCTCATTCTGAATGGATTTCACACTCTCAATAGTGTTTTCACACATACTTGATTCTGTAGGCCACCTTACCGAACTCGTCACATACATTCGAGTGCTAAGGTTCCGAGCAGTCTCCTTAGCAGTCTCATCCGCAAACGCGTTACCACGACCAACATCATCCGTCACTTTACAATGCGCACTACACTTAACAATCGCCACTTGCTTAGGCAACGTAAGTGCATCCAGAAGATCATTCACAAGCTGGCCATGCTGAATCTTCTTACCATGTGACGTAAGGAATCCTCTCTCTCTCCACAGTCGTCCAAAACTATGTGCCACACCAAATGCATACTGGCTATCTGTAAACACATTCACTCGTTTATCTTTAGACAATACACATGCTCTCGTCAAGGCAATGAGCTCAGCAGCCTGAGCTGAATTTTGACTCAACCTTGCGCTCTCCACAATTGTTTTTAATGTAACTATAGCGTACGCAGTTGTCACATCACCATTCGGTAATTTAAAACAAGAACCATCCACATACAGAGTACCATCAGGATCTGTCAATGGAGTATCCTTTAGGTCAATGCGACCCTTGGTTTCTTCCTCAGTTCTGAGGTAGCAGTCATGTACTGCTTCACTGCTTGATTCTGTGTCGATCGGCAGCAATGTTGCTGGACTCAACACATTACATCGTTTTATCCGTATATGACTGGCCAACAACGTCAACTCATACCCAGACAATCTTGCGCTCGTCAGATGTTGAGTTTTCGTTCGGTTTAATAGAGTGTCGACTGCATGCGGAACCATTACCGTGAGCATATTACCCATGACTAGACCTGCAGACTGTCGAATGGACGCCGCAGCTGCCGCTGTTGCCCTTAAGCAACTTGGCAAGGCTCTTGCTACTGGGTCTAAAGTCGAAGAAAAGTATGCACATGGGCGTTGCTTACCACCAAAAGATTGTGTCAAAACACTCAACGCGCAACCATCCCTCTCGTGAACGTATAGTGTAAACGGCTTACTGTAATCAGGAGTACCCAACACAGGAGCCGAACACAACGCATCACGCAATTCAGAAAAACTTTTCTGACATTCTTCAGACCAAGGTACTGGAGATGAAACATCCTTGCACGTAAGGGCTATCAATGGTTTTGCCAACAATGAAAAATTTGGAATCCATTGTCTGCAGTAAGACGTAATACCTAAAAAGGCACGAACATCTCTCTGGGTTTTCGGCACAGTCATTCGGGAAATCACTGCAATTCTCTCTGGGGTCAACCTTCTCCCTTCTTTTGACAATAAGTGACCTAAATAGGTAACTTCTTGGCAACAATACTGTAGCTTCGAAGGTGATACCTTGTGGTGCAAGTCATGTAAATAGTGCAATAATGATACTGTAGCCGTTTTGCAAATAGCTTCTGTATCAGCTGCCACTAAAAGATCGTCTACGTATTGAATCAAAGCTGCACCTTTAGGCAATATAAAGTCATCAAGCTGACTTTTAAGTGCTTGGCTGTAGATTGATGGACTCTCACAGTAACCCTGTGGAGCGCGTTTTAGCCTAAAACTGCGACCTCCTAATGAGAATCCGAACAGGTCTCTGCTTTCTTCTGCGATCGGAATACTAAAGAAAGCATTCTTTAAATCGATCACTGTGAACCAGGAGGCAGATGCCGGAATCATTGTTAGTAAAGCCGTAATGTCGGGAACCACAGGAAATTGCGGAACCACTATTTTGTTTACCTCTCTCAAATCTATAACAAAACGATACACAGGAGGTTTAGTTGGGTCAGTTCGTTTCAAAATTGGCAATACAGGGCTATTGCACACGTTTCCACGAGTTTCTTCAACAACACCCTTTCCAATGAGATCATGAATGATTCCTAACAGTGCTCGTTCGCCTTCAAGAGAAATACGATATTGAGGTAACCGCGGTAATCGCGCATTTGGTTTTAATTGGATCACATAGGGTGGAATGTCTAACAGACCCACATCATTGGGACCTGTGGCCCATAAGGACGCTGGGAGGGAATTCAATTCCGGTGGGAATTTATCAACCGATAAATACATGGGAGAGATCACTCTCCTCCCCAATGTAAGTTCCACTCCTTCAGGGGAACAATACAATGTTGCATATAATCGTTTCAACAAATCCAAGCCCAAAAGATTTTCACCACAGCCTGTAGATAGAATCAGTGGAGCCGTTAGCTCACGTGGTCCAATCATAAGAGGCAAAGGGTTAGAGACTGGGTTACTAACAGGGGCGCCAGAGAATCCAACGGAAACATTCGTTAAGCCAGACAAAGGTGCGCCAGGGAGTTTTGAATGCATGATGGAACTTTTCGTCGCACCAGTGTCTAACAGAAAAGGCTCAACTACACCCGATGTAGTCACTGCAACGTAAGGCCCACTCTGATCGACCGGAACTGACACTACTCCCTCTCTTTGTCTTAGGCTGTCCTAGTAGTGGTCATTTACAACAGTCTCGTGGTCTATATAATAATCATCAACATTATATTGTGCAGACCGAACTGATCCCGCATTTCGCTGGTCAAAATAATTATTTGCATCCGATTGATTCTGATGACGATCAATCTGATTGTGGGATGAACCACGACCTCTACCACGTGGTGCCTGCTGAGGACCACTGCCACGATTTCCTCGAGCTGACCCACCATTTAAACGGTCTTTTAAAGCAAGACACTCATATTTCAGATGTCCCTCTTTCCTACAATATGCGCATTGATTATATCCTAGTGTAGATCTGGGATCAAAGTTGTCAGGACGCTGCTGCATCCTATCAGGCTGTGCACGGGGTCGATACTGCTGTTGCGCATCATTTTGGTTCGATCGCGGAGGGTATGCTTGTTGCAACAAGACCTTCGTTTTGAGTTCTTTCGTTTTCTTTTCTACACGATCACTTTCTTCCTTTTCCCTATTCTCATAATACTGAGCCGTTGCCAATATTTGCGCAGGGGTTGAGACTGCCCACGCACTTTCTGAATTCTTTAATTTGTTGCATAGCTCAGGCAGCAAATTTGACACAAATTTGTCAACGAATAACCGCTGACCTCCCTCAGCGCCCATGTCCTGGCCGCTGTGGTCGATAAACGCTTCCTCAAATCTCGTAAAGAAATCCGAGACGCTTTCGTCTTTCTTTTGCTTACAAGCTGACAACTTATCCCAGTTCACCTTCATCGCTGGCATGAGAGTTTTCATGAGCGTAATGATTCTCTGAGGCAAATCCAAGATCAATTGTTCAGGTTTAGCTCCACCAACTTGTAATGCATCAGCTGCTAGCAGTGCAGCCCAATCACCCCCTAATTCAACAGCGTGATTGGCTTGACGAATTTTAGCCCAAACTGGTTGCGGTACAACGTTGCCAAACAACATGTCGATGTCGGCAATATTCATAATAGAAGCTTCCACCAGTTGTGATAACTCCTTATAATAACCAGCCGGATTTTTACGCGGATCGGGTAAGGATTGCTTCACCTGCAAAACTTCCGATCGTTTCCATGGAAGATGTATCCATACCCTTTGAAAATGCGGCAGAACCGGAGGGTTAGCTTGCGGATCTCCAGGCACCCACAGTGGCGGGACTTCTCTCATGGGATACTGACCAGGAACCGCTTTCCAATTCTCAGTGGTATCATCTAATGACACTCGAGAACGTGCTGCGGGTCTAAATGCTAATAAACGTTCCACGGCACGTCGTACATCGTCACCTACAATCATACCATTCGAAAAGTTACTCTGGAGTTCAATTAGGTCGGACGGTACATTCTCTACTTCATCATCGTACCATTCCTCCCTCAAAAAGTTACACATTTCCTCAAATACGAATCTCTGCGTAGGCTCATTAAACTGAGAAAATGTCTCAAAGACTATACGTGGAGTGTAATTAGCAGGACGTCTTATCCATTTACGTGCCATGGTTACTAACGTTTCTTTCTCCCTACCACTAGGGATCTGACTCCGTCTCTGAGGAGTTTCAGATGTATCAGACAAAAATAACGGACCAGAAAGAGGTGAATAAAGGGTAGCAACAGAATTAGGAACACGCTTACGAACAGAAGGAGAAAGAAAAACAGGAGCAACAACATTAGAGGTAAAAGAAGACATAGTAGGAACGGACAAGGTAGTCGGAGAAGCAGAAACAACAGTCTGAGAAGGTACAGGTACAGGAGCAGTAGGAACGATAACAGATGGAGGTACAAACGTAGGATTAACAGCGGGCTGGCCCGCAGCCGCTGGAGCAACAAGGGGAACAACAGGGGGTACTACAGGAGGAACTACAGGAGCAGTAGCACCCTGTACATAAGGAGGTGGTGATTTCATCAAGTATGATAGCAAGGAATCCTCCTTCAAATCTTCTTCTTTCTTTTCTGATTTATTCGGTAAAGCTGGGTAACATTTATCTATTTTCATATGATGCAATCTAGTAGCTATTTCCAGGTCTTTTTCTTCTTTGTCTTGTCTACATTCTTTTATAGCTTGCATTATCGGAACAAATTCCTGCTTTTTATCCTTTTTAAGTTGTTTGATTTCTTTCTGTTTGGCCTCTTTACGCCATATTCGAAAGGAATCAAACATAGCTGGCCTAGCTTTCTTTAAAAATAATTTAGCCTCAAGATTATCTAAAATCAAAAGTTCAAAAGTTCCGTGTGGTGGCCATCTAAGGTCACCGTCCTTCTTCGTGTAGCGGATCCAGTAATCATTATAGATTATGGGACCCACACCGTGTCGACTATATAGATCATGTATCGGAGTTCCAACTGGAGGTATCGGACATGAGTCCTCCAACCGGGAGTCCATTGCGCAACATTTGAAAATACGAAACAAACCACTATGGCTAGGCATCGTGCTCACTAACCTAGTATCAAACTTCAAGGATTACCGAAGCAATAACACCTCGTGTAAGTCAAAACCCTCGGTTTTTGGCAATTGCAACTGTCAAATAATACTAAGAACCAATACTAAGAACCACAAATGCAATGGAACCATGCAATACAACAAAGCCGTAAGGCTATTACAAAGCTCGGAGAGCTATTACCACAAAGCCTGAGGAGGCTATTACAAAGCTCAATGAGCTATTACAACAAAAACCTTAAAGGTTAACACCAAAGCTTTCAAAAAGCTAAAAACAATCACTAAGGACTGGGAGCGACCCACAAATACTTAACTCAGAACTTCAATGGCGTCACCAGGAAGGCCCGTCTATCGTCTCGCTTTGTACAAAGATCTACGCCGGGCGTCGAAGACAGGTCGACAGTCAGGGCATCGGTCCGTTGCAGCCGTCAGGAGGCGGGAATCTTCGCAGGGAAAAACTTCGGGCCACTTATTTCGACAACAGGATCGATGAAGCGGGGTGCACCTTCCCTCGGAGATTTCACACGAAGTTCCTCACGAACATCAGGCTTTGGACCGGACCGGTACCGCTGAAGTCGCCCCACGTTGGGCGCCAACTGAAGGACTGGACTTTTATCAGTACCAGCGGTGCCAGGGAACAACACCTATAACCTTCATGGGATACCTGTTTCGGCGCACAAACTACAGAGACACGGGACACTTCCTTCGACGTCAAAGATTCAAGGTTTATTACTGCAGGGAACACAGAAGTCACGACAAGTACAACACGTGCAACTTGGGGAGACTGCTTCAAATTGGTTCTGTGGATCGCTCCTTTTATACAGATTTTCCCCATAGGACATCATGATACACAAAGTTTACAACCGGTTCCCATAATTATTCCTCAGAGGGGTCGCTTTGGTCACTTTGAAGCACATAAGGTCCGGAACATGAGTGCGGAAACATTTGGTGGTTCCCAACTGTAAAAACCCATCTTCCCAACATTAGCAAATTCCAACCGGCAGTAAAACAGATCGAAATAGGAACTAAAACAGGTGGAGAGGAAGATGGAAACAGTGGCCGAGTCGAAAAGGGTGTAAAAGGGGAGGTATCGGGAAACACGAGATACAGGCATCAAAGGGACGTGCCTAATGAGATGCACGGCTGAGACAATAAACTGGCACGGCAAGATGAGCCTCGAGCGGGGCCATCTGCCTTACAGTACCATCCCCCTCATCATAAAGAAACTTACAAAGAACATGCGTCTTCCGCAAATATCGTGGGAGTCCCAGGGTCACGAAGCGGACAGTGTCCGTTCGCTGGCTACTTGAGGGCAAGAGACAAAATGGATGCCGTATCTAAGATGGAACCCGTAGGTACAGGTGAATAACCCACATAACTAACGAACAGTTTAAGTTAGCACAGCGAAACTGCGCACACTTACTAAACTCGTCATTTACGGTTCTTAGATACCAGACTCGACCATATGAGTCGAAAACATCACCTAAAATTGTCACGGAACCTCACTTACCTCCCCCCTGCTTGTCCGCCCGTGACGCCTGTCCTTTAGCACATCACCTGTCTCCCGCACTGATCCTTCCCCCACAACCACTGTCCTACATGTCTTCTTCCTACCCCCATGTGGTCCACCATCCCAAGCCGTCCACCAAGACCTCTCACCTGACAGTGCTGAGGGCATTTCTCTGGGCCGTCCTCTGGAGGCGGAAGCCTTGGATGTCTCCGCCTTCACCTTGCCTTTCAACTGCTTATGGACCTGCAAAACACCAAGTCTGCTGTTGCTCTTTGCCCCCCATCCTGTCATCGTCATTCCTCACCTCCCTATCCTCAAACTCAACACTCCCCTCATCATAGTCCAACTCCACCACAGGCTCCACATCCACAGGCTCCCACAACACCTCTCTCACAGCACGTTTCACACATTTACTCTTCGCAGCACACACACCCGACCCCCGGCACACACAACGCCGTTGCCCACTCCCACGCTTGAGAGATGGCCACCACGGACCGCCTTGCTGCTTCAAGCCGGCGCCCAGGGGCTGTCTTGCACCCCGCCGGGCCACCCCACACTCTGCCAACATCTGCCGGCTTGAACCCCCCTACCCCACAGGTCGCTCCAACCTGAGTGGGCTCGGCACCATCGGGCCTCAAAGCCATCCTGGTCGTCCCTACCGGGCCCTGAGGCCACCGAAGTTTAACTGCCCCCCAACCTACCCCTCTCAGCCCTATCCAAATCCTCTTGCTCCGCCCACCTCTCCTCCTCCGAGGTAGGGGTAGGGGGCCCCTCAGCCTCAGCGTCCCAGCCCGCAACCACACTGGATAAATTATGCTCAGCCCACCGCGCCTCATTCAACTGTACCAACAGCGCTGCTCCCTGATCCTGTCCTCCCAAGCAAGAGCCTCCCAATGTGGATGGGGAAGGGGGGGCAGTAGCCCTGAAACTCCCCTCCAGGCTGCAATATCCCAGGTGGAGGGACCGGCACCGGGACCCCCACCACACCGCCGGCTGCCCCTGGGGCAGAAACCTCCTGCACCTCCTTTTTCCCCACCACAGGGACTGGGGTACCCACCCTGGACCCAGTAGAGAGGTCAATGGGAGGGTCCACCCATTGCCCCAAGCCTTCCCCCACACCCCCTGTGCTCATCCCAGTCTCCATGAACGAGTTGCAGGGCCCCCCGCACCCCCCACCCACCACCACCCGTTCTGAAACAGCTGCAGTTGTGCGATTTACTGGCCCGGGCCCCCGGCCCCCTTCCCCCTCCCTCCTCCATTCGCATGCCTTCTGAAGAAATTAGCAGCTCCTCAGTGGGAAACGGCCCGCCCCATGTCCTCCCGGCCCGGGGGGCACGAACTCCAACTGCAGGAAAGACAGGCGCGGAGACAAGCTCTTCCGCCAGCCTCCGCGTGCGGGCTCCTTCTAGGCCATGCCCCGCCCCCTCCCAGCCGCATACTTTACAGGTGGCGGCGGCTCTTCTTGGCAGGCTAAAACCGCGGCCGCCACGGCAGCAGAAGCCGCCCACGGGGCCCTCGCAAACCCCACCTATGCCTCACCCAGTACCCCGGGCTGGAGGAGATCCTCCCGCCCGGCACGCCCCAGCACCCGCAAGGCCTCCCGTACCTCATCTGCCGAAACGCCCTACATCGCCACATCGACGTGACCTCTCCTGCACTTCCACAGAGCCACCGGCCAGCAGCCCCTGAACACTCCTCCAACTTGGTAAGTCAAACAGTGCGATGACAAGCTTCAAACCGCCGCCAGGAAAATACCGCCACACAGTAAACGGACCCTCGGCCTGCACTACCACTATAACCCTCCTTTCAAACTGACCCTCCCGATGGTGCCGAGTGCGGGAAGAGGAAGTTGCCTTCCTCCCCTGAGCTCATATACCCACTCCCTAACTCCACCCTTTGACCCTGCCTGGTCCTCCCCTGCGCGAAACACCCCGGGGGAAGACTAGTCTGTGACTCTGCTTCCCCCGGGGCCCAGCATTCTTTTTTTTAAATTTTAATTTTCCCTCACCATCGTCGACTCCATCCCAGCCCCACCTCACCACTCTTACCTACACGGGCCGCTCCTGCAGTACCCATGTACTTTTAAGCTGCTAATCTGCATGCAGTACTTTAATACCTTCTCTGACCCCCAGGACCTTCTGATCTAGATGGACTCTCGACTTTAAAAGCTGCTAATTTGCACACCCCACCTTAATTAACGCTCTTGGCCCCCAGGACCTCCCACATCTGTCACGACATCTCGGCCAGGCTGATCACTGGGGAACAGTCAACTAACATTAACATTTTGGAAAACTCTTGGCACCCAGGAACCCGTTGGCAAACTTGAATGCTCATTTCCAAAGACAGTTGTGAGACTCCGTCAAATTTACGAAACAGCCTGACAAAAAACATTTTTTCTGTTTACCAGCACTTTAATCCAGTACACAGGGGGACTCTGGACAAGCTGCCCATCTGATAAACCCCAGACAGCACTTATGCATTTACAGATTGTACATCAGTTTTAATTATGTTCGGAGCTTATATTCTGTTTTATGAATTGTAATTATTGTGTTTTCTTTTTGTAAGATTTTAAATACTCAAAACAAAAAAAGTTACGCAAGGGGCAGCAGGGATGACTAAATTATGCTGCTAGAAAAGGATTTACATTGATGACCCCCATTGCGAGTGGGCCAGTGCTTGGTGCAAAATTTGTCGCACCTGATATATTCTGTCTTGGTCGGTGTCAGAAATTATCACGTGTGATAAATAACACCATTTACAAATGTTTGGGGAATAATAGTGAATTTTAATTCTTAGGGAACCAAAATAAAACAAGCATTTGCGTTTTGCATTATAGGTCTCGCAATCACGCGAGTTTGAGCTATTGCCATTGTCAATGCCAATGCTTTTTATTTATGTTTTGGGTTTTAAAGCATAAATATAAGGCATTCTCATTTACAATACTAGTAGCTTAAACTCTCGCAAGTGCGAGGCCTATTGCGATGCAAATGCTTGTTTTTGGTTCCCTGCAAAATGCCATAATTAGGCCCAAGAATTATCATTCTTAAATCTTTCTAAAAATGAAAAGGAAAAGAAAAGCATTTTGCTAGATATAAAAGAACAATGCTTGGAAGTAAAGAATAGCTTTGTCCCCGCCCAGTGTTAAGCATACTAAATGGAAGTCTGTCTTTAAATTGCTGCATTTTAATTTCTATAATTCCGCTGGATTTCCATTTCATCAAGCAGGCATTTATTTTTCCCCAAGGTCACAACCGTTGCCTGGCATCTAACAAACCCCTAACTAGTTATCTCCCCCACTTACCCACTACTCCCTTCTCACATGTTATGAGTGGGCCCGAAACAGTCCCTGCAGCTCACGAGGTCCCGAAACAGGCCACAAAACCATAACCACTATCTCCACCCAGCCACCCTAGCTGCCCCAGTCAACAGAACACCAGCAGCACCACTCTGCTGATTCCCAACCACAGCGCCTTCTCGTGACTGGTGCACCCACGAAGCTCTACCTTCACTTCTGTGGAATGCAATTGCGATGTTTACTCATTGTTAGCGAATGTTGGGGCATATTAGCAAGAACCTCGATAAAATTATCGCCGTTTTAGCGACAGGAAACTGCCGCGAAAACGGCGATAATGGGCTTGCTAATATGCGTTATAGAATTCCAATAGAAGCCCAGGTTAGATGTCCTGCACATCTAACCAGGGCTTCTATTGGAATTCTATAACGCATATTACAAGCCCATTATTGCCGTTTTAGCTGCAGTTTCCTGCTGCTAAAACGACGATAATTTTAACGAGGTTCTTGCTAATATGCCCCGTTGTTCGTCCTAGGTCACTCAAGTTTAGCAAAAGAAGCAAAATGTGCTGCACAGGGCCTGGCCTAGCTTTTCCCATGTCAGCGGTGCCTGTTGAAAACCAGCGCTATAAAATTACTTCCAATTTAGCTGCCACTGTTGTGGCCCTATTACATTCAATCCCGATATCCCGCCTACTCACTTACAAAAATACTTGCTAGTTATCATGCATCAAAGTTATTGAAAGCACTGCCATGTGTTGCAAGAGTAGGCTAAAACTTTAGCTCCCCTAGTGTTAAAATTGACAAAACTGTGAAATAGTTTGCGACAAAATGTGCGGCATATTGACCTTTCATGCTCAGTCCAAACCACCAGCAGACAAACGTCTGATCTCATGGCAGCAGGAACAACATCACCATAGATATCCTGACATTTTCTTGTTATTTGAAAACTGTAGCTCGCTCCCCTTGCCCCCATATAAACCCAGAGGAGGGCGTGCATTTAACCACTGAGGCACAGTTACTTACGTTACTCTCCAGTGCCTCGTGGAACTATAGGCAAGGTACTAGAAACAACGGAAACCATAGATCTAATACCCCCATCCCAAAAAGAGAGAAACAACCCAGCCTTAGCTCTGGAGACCGTGCTGTTTGTTTGGCAAGCAGTTCAGCCACTGGATGGGGAGTAGAATTTGAAAGTGTGCACAGGATCACACTTTGTGGTGGTGCTGTGGTATCATCGTCTATTAGACAAGTAAAACAAAAGGTGTCCAGTTTACCAATTAAATTGGCTCCAGTGACACATGGTGAAGCAGACACTCCCTCCCATACACAATCGGGTGCACACAGCGGTGCAACAGTAATTAACAATCATGTCAACCTTCACACAAAATATGCACCTTATAAACCAGATTCATTCCAGATGCATCCATTGTCCCATATTAGCACTGCGCTTCCTCTGACACAACCAAATTGCCCCCCCACCCTTGCCATACACACTGCAGCAACCAAGTGCACGAAAACTCAAGGAACTGGCATCCAGTACCCCTAACCCGACTACTCCCCCCTTCCTATGATCAACACTCCGCAAGTGGTAAACCCTGATACCGCACACAGCCAAAGGGCATGCGCAGCATGGAGTTGGCTGCATGGCCTGGTCTCTGGTAAGGCCCTACTCCCAACCCCCTGCTGGCATCCAGTGTCATGCCACTGCCACCCACTACCAGAGGCTGTGAAGAGGATAGGTTTGGTCACAGGACAGGCCCTGCGTCAGCCCTCTGAGGGAGCCTTCCCCTGCAGATAACCGTCCTACAAGTCTATTTAATGTTTTTACTTTGTCACTGTATCCAGGTACTCCTTCTGTACCACGACTCACCTCCCTGGTATTTTGGGACCAAGCAAGCCTCAGTCCTGAATTTTCCATGGACCCATGGTACAGCTCCTGTGGAAGTGCCACAGTACTGGTGAAGCAAAAGGCCAGAGTTTGCACTGTGAAAAGACTAGAAGATGTCATGAATTATGTAATATATGGGGTAATTAGCTGGGCATGTTGAGGGTGCCCAAGTGCATGCAGGGAAGGCATCTTTCTCTTGCCTGCTAGATGATTTAAAAATGCTCCTACTGGTTGGGAGCAAACATATGTTTCCCTGATTGCAATGATGCGGGCAGGGAAACTAATCTGTCCTGAGGTTGAGATGGGGGCCAGGCATCTCCTCCCCTTTTTTAATATGTCAGCCCCAGGTGATGGGGTCCTCAGAGCCTTTTAAGACTCAGGAGATGGGCGTGTTCCCAAGGGCCTCTTAGTGGCTTGCGGAGGGGGCCACCTGTCCCCCTCCCCTAAATGCAAAAGGTATCACCCCCAACCATGGCCCTCCCCAGGGCGTATATTTTTACAAGCGTGGGAGGCAGTGCTTTTTATTTTAAAACTCAAATGATATCCACCTAAAAGATCCGCTTAACAATTGCATATTAATGAACTACTTCTGACCATGTGCTTACCTTGTTTTTATTTGTCTCCACCAGAATGTGACTACAGGGGATCACTCCCTCTTTCTCGACAGTTTTAGCATATTTGTGAAACTCAGTGAGTTGAGCGTCCTGTCTTACAAGTGTGAATGAGTTGAGCTGACAGTAAGTGGACACTAGTTCAATGACGTACTACTACCTGCGGATATATATTGCTAAGGTAAACTTGACTAAGGTTTGGATGACATATCTGACTTTGGGTATGCATACAATGTGTAGTGGCTGACCTTGGCTAGAATTAAACAAAAAAAATTCCTTTCTGTGTATTCAATTAAGTTTATAAAAATAGCAAATTATTTATTACACTGACCATCCCTAATTACTCTTTTGCATACATTGGTCAATATACAAAGTACATTCATTATATTCAGTATACAATTAATACAACAATGAAAAGTCCTTATGTTGACGCGTTTCGGTGTCTCTTTGTGTATAAAACACCTTCTTCAGGACAGAACAGATTAAAACATCAAATCTTCTTTCTAAAAATATTTTATTGACCAATGTATGCAAAAGAGTGTAATAGTATAGGCAACATTGGAAACCAATGTGATTTTAATTGATTTTTAGAAAAAGGAGTGTTTTTAACAGTCATGTTTTTATAAAATAAAAATAAAGAACAGTACATATATCTACGTGTGTGGCTACATTATATGAATGGTTTGTTTTAATTAGGGATGGTCAGTGTAATAAATAATTTTCTATTTTTATAAACTTAATTGAATACACAGAAAGGAAATTTTTTTGTTTAATACTTGCATTACCCGGTCCTTTCTGGGTGTTTTGGGAAAATCTCTCTTTTTTGAGATTGACCTTGGCTAGATACATTATTCATGGTGGTGCAAGCAAGTAGATTAACAATATTGTGTGAATATTTTTTATATTTCTCCCTGCTTGTATGATCCTCTACAGTACAACAAGAGTGTGTTACGAAGGGATACCCTCCTGGTGGGAAAAACTGGTTCCTAGAAGTACCATATCCTGGTATTGAGGGACAATAAACACTACTGGAAACAGAAAGGTTCTGAAGAATGACGGCGTGACCCTACACTGCAGGCACCACGAACACGGCAGAAAACATGTCGACAATTTTGCAGTAAGGAGGGGTGTAGATATTCCTAATTCTTTCCTGTCACCACCACCCTTCACATTTTTAGCCCTGTTTGGAGGGTCGGGGAATAAACTCTGAGCTAGTTTTAACCTTCCCTGCACTTTTTCTTTCAGTGCCGGCATGTATTTCCAGATCGGCGGCGGGGAAGCGACTCCAGCGTGTTTTTAAGAGTAGTTAAGATGTATTCACTTACCTTAAAGTTTTTTTTCATAGTAAGAGGTTTTCTAAAAAAATAACAAGAGTAGAGTATTTATTGACCAGAACCATTTTAAAGGTGGTTTTAACACATTTTGCGGAGTCACAATGTCACTGCGACCTGATCGCGATGGCGCTGCGACTCTCATGTGACATAGAAACCAATGTTTATGATTAGTTGAACACCTTTCTATCTTTTTGCATCTTTTTGTTTGTCTCCTGGGTTTCACACCGTTTGTATTGTCTAACAATTCTATTTTATGGGGGTGTTTCAGTTTATTTTTGGGGAATTTGAAGATGGCATTTGGTGGAGGACAGAGTCCAGTAGACAATGATAATATCTTGAAGGATGAAGAACCACTGAAGGCAAAGACAGAAAGCATTGTTTGGGCCTTCCTCACCATTCCTGAAGGCGAAAAGAAAGCTAATGCAAAAAAAGTGACTTACAGCCTTTGCCAAAAGATATTGTCTGATAAAAAATATTCATGTGGGACATTATCTATGAAGAAACACCTATGGACCATCCACTCAACCCGCCTTCTCAGGGAAGAAGGAGACAGAGAAAAGAAAGAGCAAGCAGCTCGTGAGGGTACTGGAGTACAAAGGACCTCATCTGCTCCAGTGTTGGTGACTGAACTGCCTCCCTTCGTTCCTTGGTTTGCCACAATTGGCCAGCATTGTTTATAATGCACAATAATGTTTTGTGTAGGGGAGCAGTCAATCTCTGCATTTGTCCAAAGTATAAACACTCATAAATATTAGGTTTATTTTCCTCCCAACTGCTGGTGCAAGTTTTCTTGTTTTATTATAATATACTGTGTTTGAAACTTTTGGAAGAAACTTAAAAAAAAATGAAATAGTTAGAAAATACAAAAAACAAATTTAAACTTAAAAAAAACTTCTTTTTAGAACCACCTATTCTGGTTCAAGAAAGAATAATTACATGGCATATGAATGCTTGTATCAGTGTGAATACATTTTGTTCTCTGTTTTGGTGTGTGAGTTAGAGTATAGATAATTGATTGGCATGTGAGTAAATGTATGTGTGACTGAGTGGGTGTATTAGTGGCTGTATTGGTGCGTGACAAGGTATATGAATGTCTGTAGGGGTGAGTGGCTGGATATATGTGAGAGTGAGAGGGTACATTAGTGCTTGTATGGTTGAATGAGTAGGTGTTGAGTGGCTGCATGAGTGAGCTAGAGGGTATATGAGTAATTGTATGAGTAAGTGGCAGAATGCATGACTGGGTGTACGGGTGAGTGAGTAGGTATATGAGTGGCCTTATGAGTGAGTGAGTGAGTGAGTGAGTGAGTGAGTGTGTGAGTTACTCATTGGGTAAGTGAGGGAGTGTTTGAGTAACTTTATCGGTGAGTGATTGTCTGTGTGAGTGGCTGCATGTGTGTGAGTGACTGTTGACCATTATATATATGAATGAGTGAAAGGGTGCAAGAGTCCCTGTATGGGTGAGTGAGTGATTGCTGAGTGCCTGCATGGCTGAGTAAGCAGCTGTGTGAATATCTGTATGGGTGAGTAAGGAGGTTTGTAAATGGCTATATGGATAAGTCACTGGATATGTGAGAGGCTGTATGGGTGAGTTAGGATCAGTTGCCAGAGCTATGAATCCGACAATCCATTGTATGACAGTTTTCTAGTATCCGTACCTGGTAAAAGAAACTATTGGGATAGGATATCAACTGGGCATGAAGACTATTTGCATGACTATGTCAAACTAATATGCACGTGCCACTACATGTATGTTCAAACATCTAACCACATATCCCTCCAATACCTGTTATGAAATGAAAAGAATAGAAATAATAAGTTAGTATTTGATTTGTAAAATTCAAGAAATATGACAGTATACATTGCTAATGCTGTAACGGTATTTCACAATATAGTAAAACATTTTACTTTCTCTTTTAACTCTTCTCAGCATTCATACTTTTACACCATACACGATGTACTATCTGAAGCTTCATCCTTGAACAGTCTGGGAAAAAACAAGTGTATGGATTGTAGAAAAAAAAACATTACTGCACATTACACCATTGTAAATAAGTGACACTGTGCATTGCATGCACTACAATTTGTTACACTGTTGTTTCACCTACACTTGATACACTAATGTGCACAAATGTACCTTAAAAAATGTCCCTTTATTATTTTACCTGGTACATAACGACTAATAAATGTAAACTACACTTGAATTTTGGAGATCCTTTTGAAAACATAACATCTAGTAGGCCAAATGATGAATAAAACGCAGATGAGCCATGCAGATGACATACAATACATTACTTTTTTTTCCAGAAATAGCATATTGCATGAAGAAACAAAGCGTGAGACTTTTTTGGTTTTGAAGGTAGTTTTGGTGTCAATTGAAGGTTGCTGTGATTCCTTTGTCGCATCCTGTTGTAGTGTTTAATAAGAGAGCTTAGTATTGACTTAGTATATTACCTCCTTTGTGGAAGTCAAAATACTGTTGAATTTTGGAGAACTTTTTCAAGACTTCACTGCTGATAGGCCGAAGGATGTCTAAAACATTGACAATCCATGTTCCCTTTTCCCAAAAATACTCCTTAGAACTTTAAAAAACAAGAGGTAAGAATTTGGCAGTTTGAAGGCAGTTTTCGTTTAAATTTAAGGTTGCTGTTATTGCATTCCATTCATCCAGTTTCACTCTTTAAATAGACAGTGTAGTGTCCAGATGTTACATTAACGCCTTCATGAAAGAAAATAGCTATAGTAGTGTAAGTACTACCAGAAATTGATCTGTGTCTAGCTTTCAAGTTTGTTATTTTGGTTTGCAATTTAGATCCACCTGAAATGCATTGTTGTATCATTAATATAAGGTATGTCCCTGTTCTTTGTAGATGAAACATAGACATAACATTTAATCTATCTACAATTTGGACAGGACATATTTTGGTTTGTTTTTAATCATCAATCTGTCAAAAGGCACAGTTTACAAACTGCACATTTTTAGTACAGAAATCATTCTAAAGTTATTTGAATGGTGAATGTAAAAGAGCAATCTTCACAGTCATGATTCCATTCTCCATTGCCGTTATTAATTTTCAAAAAAGGAGATCAGATACACTGAAACTCATATGTATTCGGTGCTCACTGAATCTGCAATGTTTGTTCATTACTGCCACCACCAGATCATTTTGAGAGGCTCAATACTTTCAGTTTTGATTTGTTTTGGCATTTCTAAACTGGTTTTGCTAGATTTGCATCTATCTGATATGTTTGTGTCTGTTTCTTGCAGGTAGGCTGTACTGGCTAACTGTACAGTACTACATACAACCTAAATGCTTTTCTACACCTTCTGTTGTGTTGGATATGTAGCGGAGGTGTCTTGAGACCACTAACCGCTTAGGTATATACATCAGTTAAGGCAAAGGGAATTCATACATACAATGACAAGCATTTGCTTTGTTCAATTGGCCACATCTACTCTTGAAAATGAGAGCAGGGGCAGTGATGCAATTACACAGCAAAATCCGGAAACTCTTGACATTTTGTGGCCTCCGTGAATAAGGGAGATACAACAACAGAGCCGGCAGTTCCTTGGACATGTTGTCACTAAGCGCTCTCATGTTTTTTCTCATCATTATTCTCCCATTTGGGGATATCTATAACAAGTTATAAATGTGTCTGCAATTTAGGGTACAATTGTGCATCTAAGTGATCAAATACATTTAAAATATCATATTTGCTCTTCGGGTGCTGGCTCTTTTTGTTGAATCTAGCATCGAGTAGGGCACCTCTACAAATCATTCTCTAGGCAGCAGGATAAAAACAGCAGCCAGGATCTGTCCTAATGCTCCTAAAATTCTACCTGGAAAGGGGAATGTGATGTTCTGGTGGCTACCTTTCCCCAATTCCAGATGGAAGTAAAGCTTTCCTCTGTAGTCTCCTAAACTCCATTATTCCAGAAGAGACATGTTTCTGGTTAACATTAGGCATTTAAGTTTCATAGTAGTTTCATGTAGAAGAAGGTGAAAGCAGTTCAATGTATGTTACATTAAGCAGACATTTTGTTCTGATTGGTATTTTGTAGGACAATGATGTTTAATGACTACGACCAGTGTTTATGGGCACCATTGATTGAATGAGGTTTCCAACAATGTAATTTATGGGAGGAGCTACGAGAGCGACCAAAATGGCCACTTGAGTCCCGGGCTCCCGAGACCCCCGCCGCCCCGGGGCATATCCTGAAATTAATCCTGCCATAAGACCGTCGAAATTGTTGTCGGAGAGGAAGCGGTGCTGGATGCAACAAACCGCATCTTTCTCGGCCCGCTGGAAACGGAGATAATGGGGTTTTAAATATCGCGACCGATAGGCCCAAGAGCCGGGGCCTCAAGCAGTGAGCATATCCGGACCACAGTGAATCAACATCGGGCCTGCGCCGGGGGTCCCGGGTCGGATCCCATAGAAATTCCAGACGCGCTGCTGGCGCTTGTTTGACTGCGTCCCCCACACCCCCCATCGCTGCCCCCGCAGGGCTGCATGGCTGAATAGATAGAAGTGAACACAAACACCACTGGGGTGTATTGGGGTGTCTCGGACCGGAAGGGCCCGCAGCGGAGATCTGGAGGCAGCTGCTACACGACTCTGGGCTCAAATGACTCACCCTGCACCGAACACTAAAGCGGAGATAAGGGCGTTCACCCGAGACCTCCGGTGATAAACCCGCTGACATTTGAGAGGACCCTACTGTGGAATAAGCGGCCTGAATGCCTGAACTGAGACGCTGCAGACTGGAGTTACACCATAGCTGTGATCAGGGTTTGGAAGGGGAAGAATACCCTATATTGAAGTCCACGTGTAATAAGTGTGAGGCCATCAGGAAGAGAGTGCGCCCTGTGAGGTGGCCATTGTCTTGAGCACTACAGACCACTGCGGTGTAATTGTGCAGACGGATGGTGAGACTGAGATGATCACTGACCCTCCCCCCCGGAGACTGGGTATGAGCCGCAAGTGAGGAATAAAGCTGTACGGGAAGGACGGTTTACGAGGCGGTTGGTGTAACTGAGCACGGTAATCAGTGCATTGTAGTGGGAGCACTGCTACTTCTTGTTCCCCCCCCTTTTTTTTGCCCGCACAATGGCGACCAAAACTGAAACTGAAAAGACGCAGTCCAAGACGACTAGAGGAGCTAGATACACCCAAACTAACAAGTTGGATCGTTACAGGCAGCCCAGAGGTTCGCCAACTGGATTCGGGAAATCACAGGATGGACACAGGGGGGACTCGGCCGCAGCTGCGGAGCCCACGCTGCAGCATGTGATGGCAGCGATAGACGGGGTGAAAACCTCCCTCGGCAGGAAAATGGAATCCCTAGATCATAAACTTGATACGGTAACTATAGAAGTTAATTTGATTCGAGTGGACCTCAAGAAGACCAGTGAAAAAGTTAAAACATTAGACATAAAAACCTCCAGTCTTACAGACGATATGGCTCTTTTGCAGCAGGAAGTCCGTGAGCTTAAGACTTCAAGTGAGGTCGCCAATTGCAAGTTGGATGAATATGAAGGGAGGGCCCGTAGTAATAATGTGCGTATTATTGGAGTGCCTGAAAAGGCAGAGGGACAAGCGGCTGACCTTTTCGTTGAAGACATCATTCTCAATCACTTGAAACCTAAGGGCCTGGGACATTTCTTCACAATTGAAAGAGCACATAGGATACCAGGAGGAAGACCGCGACCTGGTGCACCTCCCCGGCCGATAATAGCGAGGGTGCTCAATTTTAGGGACAGAGACGCTATCCTGCAAGCCTCCAGGACCGGGGGCCCTATGCAGTATGAAAACTCCACCCTAAGTTTTTATCCGGACTTTGCACAGGTGGTACAGAAACAGCGACAGACCTTCATGGGCGTCAAACAGAAACTCCGGGATCAAGGACTCAAGTATGCCATGCTGTACCCCACCAAGTTGAGAGTGGAATATGCGGGCAGGGCAATGTTCTTTGACAATCCCGAAATTGCCTCGGACAGGCTGGAGACCATCTCCTCTCAGAATGATCAGTGGCGAATGAGTGGAGACGAAGAGGACGGTGCGCTAGAGGAAGAATAAGAACTAACACTATTGCTGATGATGTTTGACTAAATTGAGAGATGGGGACGATATGAAAAGAGTATGTGGAATAAGTCAATTATAGACACTTTGTGACACGGACTGATGGAAGGTATGGGGACCGGCCGGGGAATTGGGGGTCGTACTCCTCCTCGAGGTAACTTTTCGATAGTTCAGTAGTTAGAGTATGGGGCGACAGGCACACTGCGAGTTGGGGGCTGAAGAACACAGTAAGCAGGGGTGCGGGGAGGGGGGTGGTGCACGGGGTTTGTTTAGGGGTGGGAATGTGTGTAATTTTTTCGTATGTTCGTTTGTAGGCATCGTATTTCAAGTCTTTTTTCAGAATGGTGGCATTTTTGTGGTGCAGGAACTGGAGGGGAGACTGATTCACTACATGTTTTATGATGGGGGTAGGGGGCTAACGCTTTTAAGCTGGAATGTAAATGGGTTGGAGGACAAAATCAAGCGCAGTATGGTTCTTCAGTTCCTTAGACGCCAAGCCCCGGATGTGGTGCTGCTGCAAGAAACACATTTAGTGGGGAACTCCTGTAGGGCAATGCACAGAATGGGATGCCGTTTGGTAGCACACGCGGGGTTCACATCAGGATCCAGGGGGGTGGGAATTCTGCTTAGGAAGACGCTCCCTATGGTGATTGACTCTGTTATTGAGGATGATAGGGGCAGATATGTGGGGGTGTCGGGTCGCTGGGAGGGGCACACCCTCTCCTTGCTGTCAGTGTATGTCCCCCCAGGTATGCAGGCAACCACATTTGTGGACTTGGGGAAAATCTTTCTGGACCTCTCGAGAGGTCTTCTAATTATGGGGGGTGACTTCAATGCAGTGGTCTCTGGTAATATGGATAGGCATCCCCCTAGAGATACGGGGCGGGCGCAAAGATGGCTTCCTGAGTTTATGGATGCAGTGGGTCTGATTGATGGTTGGAGATTGCTTCATCCGGACAAACGACAGTTCACTTTCCGCTCTGGTGCACATGGTAGTCTTTCACGTTTTGATCACTGTTTGGTGCCGGCGGCCCAGGCATATTACATCACAGAGGCTACACACCTAGCGAGAGGTATATTGGATCATTCGCCGCTTTGGGTCAGGCTCAGTGTGTCCCCGGGATCAAGCGGTAGAATAGCCCCCACTAATCCCTGGCACCTACGAAATCCTAAAATCCCTAAGGATTTGCTAACGGCGTTGGACCACTATTTTCAGGAGAATGAGGGATCGGTGTCATCCTCACTTTCGCTATGGGAGGCTTATAAGGTGGTCATGAGGGGCCAGGCCTTGTCACTGATTGCAGGAGCAAAGAGGGATCGGAATGCAGAAATTGTGAAAATAGAATCTGATATAGTTTGTATTGAGGCGGACTTGGAGCAAGAGGTGACTCATGCTAAACTGCATGTTCTGAATCTTAAGCAGCTCGAGTATTAAGAGTTAGTTACTGAAAGTGCCAGATCACTAAGTAGAGAACAACAGGGCCGGTTATATGATGTTGGAGTTAAGGCTGGGAAGCTTATTGCATGGTTAGATAAGAAAGACAGGACTGATCGTGTGGTTCCGGAACTTGAGACGGCTGACGGAGCGAGAATAACTGATCCCCAAGGCATAGTGGATAGCTCTGCAGAATATTTTCGTATAGTGTATACCTCAGTCGCGAGGCGGCCAGAGGAGGACTCTAAATTAATATTGCGGGATATCCGACTCCCAGGCCTGACTAAGGAAGACCGTGACTTTATGGATAGCGCTCTTACCGTAGATTAAGTGGCTCTTGCAGTGCGCTCTTTGAACTCTGGTAAGGCATTGGGTCCTAATGGGCTCCCAATTGAGCTGTATAAGCTCAGACCAGATAGGATTGCCCCTTATCTTAGAGGGATGTTTATGGAGGCACGTGAAAAGGGAGTGTTTCCGTATGATCAGAGAGTGGCATCGATTGTAGCTATTCATAAGGAAGGGAAATCAAAGACCAATTGTGCCTCTTATAGGCCTATTTCTTTACTCAATGCGGAGCCCAAGATTCTTGCTAAACATTTATCGAACAGGCTCGTCAAGGTGATTAGCGGTCTGGTACATGCTGATCAATCGGGTTTCATTCCCCATAGAAATACGGCCTTAAATCTTCGCAGATTGCAAGGGGTGTTGGCCAGAGCTCATACCCTGAAGGAACAGGCTGTAATAGCATTGCTCGATGCAACAATGGCCTTTGACACGTTAGAATGGCCATATTTGTGGGCAGTCTTGACTAAGTTTGGATTTGGACCTGAGTTCCTTGGATGGGTACGTCTGTTGTATACTGACCCTCTTGCACAGGTGGTAGTGAATAACCGGGTCTCGGCAATGTTTTTTTGGGGCGAGGCACCCGACAGGGGTGTCCGCTCTCTAACCTTTTATTCTCATTGGCATTTGAGCCGTTGGCGGCCTGGATCCGCTGGGAACCGTCTATTCGAGGTATCCGATGGTCCCCTCAGGTGGAGGACAGGATCTCTTTATATGCGGACGACATTCTGCTCTTTTTAACTTCGCCCAGAAAATCTCTGAATGTTGTCTGTGATGTTCTGGCCTCCTATGGTAGGAATTCGGGGCTCACTATAAATTGGGGGAAATCCTATTTGTATGTGCTGAGTGGTGATACCCCGATTCATCCACGAAACTGCCCGATCCAAATCGCTGCAGATGGGTTTAAGTATCTAGGAATATTTATTTCATTGGATCCCGCAGTCCGATACGAGAGAAACCTCCTCCCCCCTTTAGTTAGGTTGAAAAGTGACGCAAATAGTTGGAGGAAGTTGCCTCTCTCCCTGTTGGGGAGGGCGGCCCATTTTAAGATGATTTCTCTACCTCGCTTTCTTTACGCTCTTCAGAATACATTAGGCTTGGTCCCAGCCAGTTATTTCCGAGAGATAGAAGGGGTGCAGCGTTGTTTATTGTGGGAGGGTAGGCCTCGTATTGCTTTGGCTAAATTGACGTTACCGTGGTATGACGGTGGTATTGCCCTCCCTGACATCAGAAGGTATTATTGGGCTTCTCAATTGGCAGCTATAAACCAAGGTACTTATGGGCCCGGATCGGACCCTGAATACGCAATGGACAGATGGCTACTCCCGGGTGGAAATTATAGTAGAGCTTTATATACCAAGTCGGCGGGGAAAGTTTGACTGGACCTACGAAGGTAGCGGTGCGGATATGGCACGACGCCACTAGCTCTTTGGGGTGGAAAGGCCGCCTTACGCTGGCCACTCCACTATTTGACTCGGACAGACTCGGAAAGCTTTGGCACACGAAAGGTTTTAATAGATGGGACTTGATAGGGATTGCTACAATCGGAGATATCTGGGTCAAGGGCAGGATTAAGACGTTTGCTGAATTACAAACTGAGTTTGAGTTGAATGGAATGGAGTATTTCCGCTGTGCGCAAGTTTGACATGCGCTGCAGTCGGCGGTACTGGCGGAGGAGGAACTGCCCAAGGTCTTGCCGTTGGAGGATAGGATAATGGATGGGCATTTGCCGGATAGAACTATCTCCCTCATATATAGGAAATTGATCAATCACAGGGCAGATCTCCTTGTAGAGTTGAGGGATAAATGGATGAGGGATGGTATTGAACTGGATGATGAAGACTGGCAATCGGCCGTGTCCTCCCTGAAGGATGTAGCGATTCGGGCGTGATTGAGGCTAGTCCAGTTGAAAATATTACACAGAGTGTATGTCACAGGTCCACGCTTGGTTCGGATGGGGCTTTCTGAAGAAGGTCTATGCAGGCGGGGATGTGGGCAGGTGAGCACGTTCCTCCATATCCTCTGGGAATGTCGCTTTATGGTGGATGACTGGAGTTCGATACATGATGTCATGCGAGAGGTGTTAGGGGTAACATTGCTACCAGAGGCGAGGATATGTCTCCTTAATATCTGGGAACCCACAGCTCTAAACATAGCACAGACCAAGTGGGCCACTCTAGGGCCAATGGTAGCGAAACAGAATATTGCACAGCAGTGGGGATCCGGAAGACCGCCTATGCTTGAGGAATGGAAAGAGAGCATGGACTGGTGTATGTTTCGGGAGAAGACCGTATACCTGGCCAGAGGCCGACCCCGTAAATGGGTGACTATTTTGGGGCTGTGGAATCGATACAGGGGTGAGATTTGTATACCACCGGTTGACCCTCTTTTGAATATACTAGCATCCCCGAGACCCTTGTCTGTAACAGTATCCCGATTCCCAACCCCCCTTCCCAGCCACCTTTCCTTTTCACATCCCCCGAGTATTTTTGATTTGTTGTAATGATGTGTGAAAATGTCTGGCCTCTGTTCTATGCACTCATTTGAATGCCTTGTATCAATAAAAAGAAATATAATAAAAAAAACAATGTCATTTATGTTGCTATTTGGGTTTTTATAAGCATAACCTATTTTCAGACAATACAATAGTATACTTCTGGTGTGAGGTTTGTATCAATCACAGCAAGTCCAGATTCCGGCTGAAACATCTGTAACCACTGGCCTGTCTACACGTACATCTGGTCCCTCAGCTAATTACCGTTGTATATATGTTCTCCTATTTTCATTTACTTCAGTCAGTGACAGACCACTGTTTTGGCATTCCTTGTCAGTTTGCCCCTATTTACTATGATTTGTCCATCTCACATACCATACTGTCTTTCATAAGGCTATTTGCTCTTTTTCGAGTGCACGCATTTGGTGTAACTATTATTCCTTCCCCATCTTAACTGCAAGATACATATATTCACTTATGAACCACAGTTACTCTGCACACATTGCTTTTCGAGAGCTGAGGCTTGTATGGATAGACATGCTCACTACAGGGACTGCTACTGGAATAAATATTGTTAACTGTATAAATAAACATAGAAGTCTACATTTTATGTGACTTTCCAAATGTAAGTTGGGGAGTAGTCATCAATTACTAAATACACAGAAATCTATGCTGTTTGTAGGTGTGATGCTGCAGTTCATTCGGTTTTTAATCAGTCCCAGTGGGTGCATGCCGTTCAGTTCCCAAAGTTCACATGCAATCGCGCTCACGTAGCTTGCAAGCCATCAAGTTCTCATACGTTGAATGCCATCAGGATCCCACAGGGTTACATTGAGTTCTCACAGGATTGACTGCACTAATGTTCCAATAGATTGCTTAATTTTGAGTTCACATAAATTACAAGCCATCCAGTTACCATAGGTTGCATGCCATCAAGTAGCCATAGATGGTATGCCATCAAGTTTCCATGGGTTTACAAGCCATCGAGTTCTGTAGGTTGTTTAAAATTGAGTTTTCATAGATTGAAAGCCTTGAGTTCCCATAGGTTGAATGCCATTAACTAACTATAGTTTGGAAAAAATAATGTCCAGAAAGGCAAAAAGTGGATGTTTATTTCAACTCCTCGGTTAAGCCATCTAACACCTGGAAGGACCACACTCTTTTTGAGGTTCTGGAATCCCTTGCCTCTGATTGGAACTCTGCCAGCACATAACTCATGGTTAAAACATCACATATCTTCTTTTTCATAAACAACAACAAAACAGATATAAATTAACAAATCAATAAAACAATATATATTTCACAAAGGTGTAGATGAGAAATATGTCATAAGGTGGTGTCACCATAACTACACTGGCCAGTGACACACCCTTGTATTATTTAAGCAAATACTGATACTCCCAGGTATGTAAACATAGTCTTTAAACCTGTTGGGTCTACTTCTCACACAAGCGATTTCATTCTCCTTGAAGACGTGTGAATGATCTCCCTCTGCATTTGTTCTACCACACCAGTTTTAACATTTTTCTCCAACCACATTCAACGCTCTAAATCATTACACCTTCTTACCTTCCTTGCATTTCACATCTTTCCATCATCCAACCACACACTATTACCTCTCAATTAGCTTTCTCTTTTAGGGCTTGCCCACTTGGAAAAATTCTTCCGCGCATTCAAACCCAATTATACTCTCACAAAATCACCACTTCTAAATACACGTTTTTTTACTCACATTGGCATCGTGTTTTTGCACATAATTCTTGTGGTATTCTGATGCCCTTTCTTTTAATTTGTTCTTGTTTAGCTCTGGAGAACTTGCCCTACTCATACAACAGCAGTGTCACCTTAGTTGATGCTACCCTGCCTCTGAGTAAAAAGAAAAGAGTTTCACCTGTGGTCAAAAGTGGTGTATTCCTGTAAGTCCAGAGCATGCTCTTGACTTCCTTTTTACAAACAAAATCACTCTCCACTGCTAACTGAACACACCTTTCAAAACCTGATTAAAATGCTCCACCATGCCATTTTCCCGGAAATTATAAACTGCAATTTTGTAATGCTTTATGACTTCCCTTTCCAAAAACTGCTGATATTCCTCCCCCACAAATTGCAGTTCATTGCCAGTAACTGCCCATTCATGGCAATCTTCTCGTCTGAAAACATCTTCTAAAAAATTTGCTATATTAGCAGCTTTGGCCTCCTTCATGAATGCTAAATCAGGCCACTTACCACAAGCACAACAGCATACTTTCCCTCTAAACCTTTAGAATTGAATGGACCACATATTTCCATTCCTACTCTCTGCCATGCTTTCTTGGGCCATTTTTCTGACGCAATGGAAGTTCCACTAACGGTATGAGATTAATCCCTGCACATGCAAGCAATACAATTTGCCCATGTACCTCTCAATCTCCCTGTCCATGCCTGGCCACAAAAAATCCACACGTGCTATCCTTTTAATGGCTGACATTCCACCATGTCTCTCGTGTAACAACTTCAATAATCTGAGCCGTACCTTCTTGGGCACTATCAATCTATCACACCTTCTAATAATTCCTCCCAGTACAAATAACTGTGACTAAATCATTCTATGTTTGCTTAACTCTAGTCTTCCAAAATCAGATTGCCTCATAGGTTGAGATGAGCATGTCGCAAGTTGATGCAAAGTTTCATCCACTGCAAATGCCTATTTCCACTCTTCTGTGAAATGGCACCCCCCACAATTATTCCACATCTGCCACCCCCAAATCATCATCATCATCAACACAATCTTCATCAGTTAAGGGCAGACAATACAAACAGTCTGCATTTACATTTTTTGTCTCAGGTACATACTTAATAACAACATTATATTCCTGCAACTGTTACAACAATTGAGCAATTCTAAGGTGTTGCTCTTCCAGCACTTTTGGTGGAAAATAAATCTAGGGCTTATGATCACTGTGAAAATCAAAAAACAGTACCCCACACAAAACTACTAAAATGTTGCACTCCCCACCAGCGCTTCTTTTTCAATTGTGGAATATGTACATTTAGTTCCTTTCAATGTTCGACATGTGAACAAAACAAATCTCTCTTGCTTATTATTCCTTTGCAATAATACCAGTTCCAGTCCATATGTACTAGCATCCACCCCTATTATAGTCTCATCTTTGGGATCAAACGGTTTCAAGACAGCCTTGACATTGGACTTTTTTGTGGTTTTGAATGCTGATTGATACTCACTTGTCCATTCATTGACATCTTGTTTTCATCCACCATGTCCTTCAGACTTACACACCAAGGTAAAATTTCCTACTTTCTTGCCCTTAAAAATGTTGCTTTAGTGGCCAGACAAGAATAAGACTCCGCTATATGTTTTGCACTTCCGCATTTCTAGCATGCACATTTTTCCATGCCAACTGCGTTTTGGCATGCACTTTGGAACACATTTTATTTTAGTGATCCGTGCGCTCCATGTACATTATCAAGATTACTTCTTTCAATTTTGTTGATCTTCATAAAGTTCCTTAACATACCTAGATGTATTCTCCATGCAACCTGCTATACTGTTGGCTTTATCAAGAGAAGGACGTTTCAGTTCCTACAATTTCTCCTGGATCCTAACATTATTTGTTCTATTGATTAATTGATTCCTGATAACCTCTTCATGTAAATCTCTAAATTTACATGTCACAGGTAAGGTTCTGAGAACTGAACCCTATTGCTCAATACTTTCCCAAGGCAACTGGGCAGACAAAAAACATTTATGGATTTTTACCACTATACTCATTTTTCTTCCAAAGTTCTCTTTCAATGCTCTCGTTGCACTCATATTTTCATCTTCATGCTCCTCATCAGAATCTGACCCATCCTCCCCATCACCATCCTGATTCACCGGAATGGGGAATGTTTTCATGGCACAGGAAGACTTGAATCGATGAGCTTCCATTATGTATAAGCACTCAAGCACAGCTTCACTACAAACTCAAGTTCTAACATTTGAAGAGTTTCTTAAGCCCTACACAGTACCTGCCCATGACAGTACATGCAGAACCTCAGCGACCACTACCTAATACACATCAGCCTTACCAGTCACTCTCAGGGGTTGGAACATCAGGCTTACATGTAGACACCAAAAAACAACCAAGATGGCAATACTGATAAATATTTATACAATTAAATAAATGGTGCAAGGATATCGAAACCAGGCAGCCATAAGCTCATTAGTAGCCTTTTATTTTCGAATATTCAAAACTTTCCTCAATAAAGAGACACATATACAGGGAACATATCTATACTACTATTATAAAGAGAGAACTTTGAACCTTTGAGGCGCGTAAACTCAGGAACCACAGCACCAATCCAAACACCCGATACATCGTTGTAATTGTCAGGGTCTGCAGATGGACATAGGCTATATAAAAAAATAAAATATACGTTCTTTAAAATATTTACAATTAAAAAAAAAGTAGTCCCTTGTAAGTAGCGCCGGCCGCAGATTGCTCTGAAAGCTGTCAAGGAGCGAGCAGTGAAATAGATGCAAATAAACGTGCTGATCTGAACTTCGTGTGGCTTTGCTTTAATTTGGGGCTTCCTGTTTAGACTATATGGATATCGACTGTTTGCCCAGTCGAGAAGCGAGGCCCACCTTACGAAGGGTTCGTGCAGGCTCTGAGAAGGGGCTTGCAAAGACGGAACGAAGACAAGAGCAGCTCCAATGCAGGTGGTGCTGCCTTGAGCACGAATTCACTGCTGCAAAGCACAATCTGAGGGCTTACAGCGCTTTACTTTACTCCACTTGGTGAATACTTGGTTCAAATTGCAAGGACTGTTAAGTGGCCACACTGTGGGAAGAGGGCCAGCGTACTACAAGGCACATAAGGCTTTGCGATTTAGCCACGCCCACTGTGGCAGGTGCCAGTGATTATATGAGCAGACACGGCCAAAAACTGCTCTTCCAGCCCTTCGTGAACAATGCCTCTGAAGAAAGGATTATTTCCTGAAACGCGTCAGGCTTTACATGTTCAAAGATTGCTCTGAAAGCTGTCAAGGAGCGAGCAGTGAAATGGATGCAAATAAACGTGCTGATCTGAACTTCGTGTGGCTTTGCTTTAATTTGGGGCTTCCTGTTTAGACTATATGGATATCGGCTGTTTGCCCAGTCGAGAAGCGAGGCCCACCTTACGAAGGGTTCGTGCAGGCTCTGAGAAGGGGCTTGCAAAGACGGAACGAAGACAAGAGCAGCTCCAATGCAGGTGGTGCTGCCTTGAGCACGAATTCACTGCTGCAAAGCGCAATCTGAGGGCTTACAGCGCTTTACTTTACTCCACTTGGTGAATACTTGGTTCAAATTGCAAGGACTGTTGAGTGGCCCCACTGTGGGAAGAGGGCCAGCGTACTACAAGGCACAGAAGGCTTTGCGATTTAGCCACGCCCACTGTGGCAGATGCCAGTGATTATAGGAGCAGACGCGGCCAAAAACTGCTCTTCCAGCCCTTCGTGAACAATGCCCCTGAAGAAAGGATTATTTCCTGAAACGCGTCAGGCTTTACATGTTCAAAGATTGCTCTGAAAGCTGTCAAGGAGCGAGTAGTGAAATGGATGCAAATAAACGTGCTGATCTGAACTTCGTGTGGCTTTGCTTTAATTTGGGGCTTCCTGTTTAGACTTTATATATATATATATATATATATCTATACTACTATTATAAAGAGAGAACTTTGAACCTTTGAGGCGGGTAAACTCAGGAACCACAGCACCAATCCAAACACCCGATACATCGTTGTAATTGTCAGGGTCTGCAGATGGACATAGGCTATATAAAAAAATAAAACATGCGTTCTTTAAAATATTTACGATTAAAAAAAAGTAGTCCCTTGGAAGTAGCGCCGGCCGCGACGTGCGTGCTGACATCAGGAGCGCGGGGAGGAGTGGTGTACAGGAGCGCGAGGAGGAGCGGCGGACATGAGAGCGGGGAGGAGCGGCGGACAGGCGGGGAGGAGCGGTGAGGAGCGGCGGACAGGCGGTGAAGAGCGGCGGACAGGCGGGGAGGAGCGGCGGCTGAGGCAGGTGAAGCGGCCCGTGTGCGGCTCATTGGGGGCCTTGAAAGTGGCGGGTGCGCTCCGAGGGACCCACAGACAACGTCGGGGCGGGCAGGGGCCCTGAAGCCTGAGACAACGTCGGGGCGGGCGGAGGCCCAGAAGACTGATTGCTCCCGGACAACGTCGGGACGGGCTGCTAGTTTATACATAAAATGCAAACACCATGTAATAAATACCTTCTACAACCTACAATTTTCAATCACTCTCCACACTCTTACAAACACACTGTCACATCCATCCTATCTACAGTCAAACATTCAACATTCACCACACACCACAAAGTCCTTTTTGGGCCAATATGATTTATTCGATTAAGATAAAGGCCCTTACACCCTCCAAACAAAACATTGATATATATCAATTTAGATGCATGCACAATATAATGGCATTTAATAATCATCAAACATTTGCTAAAATTAGCATGCTCCACATGATGTTAAATACAATTGTTTGGTGGTGTAAAATAGAAAGGTCTACGCGTTTCAAACCCCGATCAATATTAGGGTTCTCATCAGGACCAGGAAACACCGTGGGGGACAAAAACCGAAAAAACAATATCAAAACTGTTATAATCCATAAGTTTTAATGCGCAAATCCTGGTTCCTAAAGGTGTCATATTCACAAGGTAACTGTGTGCATAGCATAGGTTGTTATTTATCCTAGGATTATCGTTGGGCTATGCCCTAGCCCTACACAGGTTAAGGTTTTATAAATATTGTTATCCAGTACTTGGTATCTTCCTCCAACCCTCCCTCTTTTCCCTCCTTGGAACTTCCCTTACCCCCGAAGGCTGCTTTAGAATGTTGAGAGTGAGAGACTGATCTTGAAGAGGGTGATGTACTGAAGAGTCCTGTGATCCTGTTGGCACAGTGGAGGCCGTGAAAAAAGAAGAAGTTTAATCAGACCTGGTCTGGTATCTTTTTAACACTGGCGACGAGGATGGGATCTGAACCCACGTGTGCAAAGCACAATGGATTAGCAATGGATTGGCGAGCGTGAAGGGAGGCTCGGGCGGTAGCGCCTGCTCAGTGTGGCAAAGCATGTATTTCCATCATCGTGTAACCGAGTGTGAGGGGAGGCATGCCTAAGTATTTACACTAAGCTGGAGAGATTACCGTCATTGCTGAACACCCGCCCTGCGCTCACACTTTCTATTTAAACTCCGTGTCAATTTGCCTGAACTATTATCCTATGAGGAAATATGAGCGCGAAGGAAGGCTGGTTATGAACGCGTCTGCTGAGTAGAAGCAATAATAAATGCCGCATGGTGAACAGTCATCTAAGCTCTAGTTTTCTTCGCTGGAGGGGAGAGGCATTCCAACGCTTTGTCTAACGCGAGCGTTTTCGTTTCTGTCAGCTGCTCTTCCCTCAGCTGAAGCGGGTGCAATAGCGCGTTCCTGGCGCTAGAGGGCATTTGCCTTGGATATCGTTCTCCCAGCGCTCTGACATTCAGCGACTCCGGGCATTAGGCAGCCAGCACTCTGTATTTCAGCCGCCCCTGCGCATTGAAAGTCTCCATCTAATATTGCCTGCCAGAGAGTTTTCAAGGGTTCTGCGGTTTACGCAATTCTCGCTGACAGGCTCAGCCTTTTATTAAAAATAGGCCTGTCTGCTGTCAACACCATACGCACTGACAGGCTCAGACTTGTTATTGAAAAGAAGCCTGCCAGCACAAAAGTTTATTGGCTATAGGGTCCTTCACGCTGACAGGCACAGCTGTTCATGTTAAAATGAGCCTGTCCGGCAACATATGTTGGCCTACTCAACGCCATCACGCTGAAAGGCACAGCTGGTCATTCATATTTAAGCCTGTCTGAATTAATTACATTGGGGCTATTTATTCTTAACGCTAACAGGCACAGCTTGATGATACATTGGGCCCAGTTGTAAGACTACCAGCTCATGCAGGGTTTTGAAAAAGGGGCTTACTACTGTGCCTTATCTCTATCCAAATGTTGCGAAACTGCTTGTATTACTTTAGGTTACATGAAATAATATTGTAAAGACATTATCAAGCAATTACCTGTTCTGCACGGGATCTTTTCCCCTGGTTATCCGTCTTTCTTACTGGTGGTGTCATTTTGCTTCTTTTAAAGTGTATTGCTACATTGCTAATAATATATATTCTGCAAGTGTTATTGTGGTACACATTGTGCGACATTTATTATCTCCATTATGGCTGCTTCTAATATGTCACAACCCACCTCTTTTTTAAATGAGTGTGGGGAACCCAATATGCCATGGAAAGAGTGGGCGAGAGTGTTTGAGTCATATCTAATTGCTATAGGTGGGGAGAAATTCAATGTGTTTAGAAGGCAACATGTTCTCCTCCACAATCTAGGCAACCGGGGCAGAAAGATATTCAACACTTTACCTGAACCAGAATTGGAGGATGCTTCTAATGTTTACAAAGTATCGTTAATTAAGTTGGGTATCCATTTTGGGGACAAGATTAATATTGTACAGGAACGCCACAAATTTTTTTGTAGAGTCCAGGGAAAGATGAGAGTATTGCTAGCTACGTGGCAGTGTTGAGGGGTCTAAGTGTTCATTGCCAATTTGGGGACCTTAATAATTCCCTCATAAGAGACCAAATGGTGAGATGCACTAGCAATAGTAGAATTCAGGAAAAACTACTCCAAAAACAACCTGATCTCGATGAAGCCATTGAAATAGCCAAATCCATCGAGCATACAGCCAAATGCATTAAAGAAATAAGACCCAAATCTAATCAAGGGGAACACACCAATGCTGAAAGTAATTTAGTATCTGAAATAGAGGAAGCCTCAGAGGAGGGAGAAGTATTAAAGATCAAAGGGGAAAAATACTACCAAGCTGAGTAATCCAAATCCGCTGCTACTAACAAACTCAAGTGCTTCCGTTGTGGCAGCAATAATCATCTGGCCAATAACCCTACATGCCCAGCTATTTCAGCTATGTGCAAGAAATGTAACAAAAAAGGCCATTTCTCTAGGCTTTGCCATAGTCCCAGTCCAAAGTATTTTTCCCCTTCAAGTCCACAAGAGAAAAAAGTACAGTCCATTAACAAAATTGTTTTCCAAATAAAAGAGTCTGAGGAGGCCAATCAAATAGAGTATCCTCAATGTGAGGTCAGAATTGAAGGGAAGTTAGTTAAAATGTACGCAGACTTGTGTTCTCCCTTCACATTGATGAATTTAGCTGACTTTAAGAACATTAATATATGTGATGAAAAGGATTTGTTGGGAGCGGATATCAATCCGCGTAGCTACACTAAGGGACTTATTCCTGTCAAGGGTATGTTAAACTCCAACATCACCTTTAAAGACCGTTCCACACTAGGTAAGGTTTACAATGTAAAGGAAGGCTCTAACCTTCTGGGGTGGCAACACCAAAAAGAACTGGGCATAATACTTAATCCAAACGGCCTTGAGCAAGTGCTTTCTATGGACTCAACTAGTTCCAGGGACAAGTGGGTTAAGGATTTCCCAAAAGTATTTTCATCTGAATTGGGGCTCCTTAAAAACTTCCAACACAAGATTAAACTCAAGACTAACGCTAAACCCATCACCCATAAAACTAGGCCCATACCACATTTAATGGGTGAACCTTTAAGGGAGGAACTGAACAGACTACAAAAACTGGGGGTTATCAGGCCTGTAGATTGCAGTGCATGGGTTTCTCCAGTAGTTATAGCTAAAAAGGCCGATAAAAACGGAATAAGATAATGCATAGACCTCAGAGATCTCAATGACAACATTATAGTGGAAAGATTCCCACTTCCCCGCATTCATGAAGCATTGAGTACCATGGGGGAGGCATTTTGCTTTAGTGTTCTAGACTTATCAAGCGCATACCACCAGGTGGAACTTCACCCTGCGTCAAGGGAACTTACTACCTTCACCACTCCCTTAGGCTCCTTCTTGTTCATCTGCATGCCGTTCGGGTTGGCTTCCGCGGCTGCGGTTTTTCAAAAGATTATGAAGCACATCTTGGAAGGAATCCCTCAGACTATTTGCTTCCAAGACGATGTCTTAATATATGGTGCCACTAAGGAGGAACATGATACCTATCTCAGGTCAGTTCTTGGGAAGTTCAAAGAAGCAGGTCTCACTCTCAATGAAAAGAAATGTAGGATTGGAGTGGGGTCTGTAGAGTACTTGGGGCATTCAATATCTAAAGAAGGTTTCCGTCCTAAGCTCAGCCTCCTGGAGGCCATAGAAAAAGCTCAAGCCCCCACAAACAAGCAGGAATTAATGTCTTTCTTGGGTCTCGCTGAGTATATGGCAAAGTATGCCAAAAATGTTGCAGACATTGCTGGAGATCTCAGAGATCTCACTAAGAGTCATGCCCAATTCAAATGGTCAGAAGTGCACCAGAATGCTTTTGAGGCCATCAAGTCAGCTATTCTTAATGCCCCATATCTGTGTAATTTTGATCCCTCAAGAAAAACTATACTCACCACGGACGCCAGTAACAAAGGGCTGGGTGCTACCCTGTCTCAGGTCATCACGAGCGGAGAGAGAATAGTGGCCTTTGCCTCTTGCACCCTGACCAGTGCAGAGAAAAAACTATTCGGTGATAGAAAAGGAGGCACTAGCCTGTTTCTGGGCCGTAAGACACTTCAAATTTTACCTATGGGGCATCAAATTCACCGTTCGAACGGATCACAAACCTATGGTGTACATCTTCAGTTCTAAGGGGGCTACCAGCTGCACACCTAGGATAGCCAAATGGGTTCTAGGGTTAGAAAGTTTCATCTTCAAGGTGGAGTTTGCTGCCAGAGAGCATAACAAGGCAGCAGACTTCCTATCAAGAGCACCCCTGGATACAGTGGAGAAGTTTGAGGTTCAGGAATTCCCAATTTTGCAAGTACATTCAAACACCATTAGTTAGGAGGAATGGACCATGAGTATGAACAATGACCCAACCATCCGTAAATTGAAGGACCTGACTGTAAATGGGTGGCCTGAGAGTCGGAAAGAGGTCGACGATGAACTGAGCAAATTCTGGGAGGTAAAACATGAAATGAGTCTGAATAATGAATTGCTCTGGAGAAAGGACAAAATAATACCCCCAAAGATCTTAATAGACAAAATTATCGATCTAGTCCATGAAGGACATTTGGGGAGAAGCCTTACGAAGAACAGGCTCAGGGAACATTACTGGTTTCCTGGCATGGATTCATGGGTGGAGAGCAAGGTGAAGAACTGCTACGCTTGCGCCAACAGTGACAAATCCAAACATATCCAGAAGGTCCCATTATCACCGGTGGCAATCCCGAGTAAACCATGGGACAAACTGGCGCTGGATATCATAGGCGCGATCAACAGATATGGGGTGAATAAACGTTTCATTTTCACTTTGACTGACTTCCATTGACACTGGGTGGTGACTAAAATGGTCAACGACATCACTACCGACTCATTAATAGAGTTCTTCAGCGAAACGTTCTCGAATGAAGGCATTCCCTCCGAATTGGTCACGGATAACGGAGTAAAGCTTACATCATCAGCAATGTCTGAATTCTTGGAGAAGCTCAAGATTACACATCTCAAAAGAGCATTGTACTGCCCGCGGGCAAATGGCATGATCGAAAGAGTAAATAGAATGATCAAAGAGAACATCCAGTTAGCATGTGCCAATAATGTTCCGGTAGAAAAATCAATCCGAGAGCTATTATGGGCCTTCCACACAACTCCTAACACAGTAACGGGAATATCTCCTTTCTGTTCCCTAAGAAGAAGGAAGCCGAGTACCAAATTCTTCCCGTCATGGATAGGAGGTGGAGAATGTTCGGATCACTCGTTTGAAGAAGCCAGAGGAAAAATACAATCTCATCAGGCCAAATATAAAGAACAATATGATAATAGACATGGATGCAAAGCACAAAAATGGGCGGTTGGAGAGATGGTAGTGGTAAGGAGACCGAACGTTTCAGGAAATTTCGAATCCAAATACTTAAAGCCCAAGAAGATCATAGAAGTTAAAAACAACACTGTAACATTAGAGAATGGACAGAACTGGAGCATAGACCATTTGGTAAAGTGTCATGACCCAGGAACCCCTGCACAGGGGATCTTTCGGAAAACCACTGACCAAAGGGTGCACACCAAGAGAGTTACCAATGCTCCTAACTGGCACAAGGACTATAAGATGTACTAATGTATATTGTAGACAATTATTATCTTCTTGCATTTTGTTAGGAAGGAAGATGTGTTATAATCCATAAGTTTTAATGCGCAAATCCTGGTTGCTAAAAGTGTCATATAGACAAGGTAACTGTGTGCATAGCATAGGTTGTTATTTATCCTAGGATTATTGTTGGACTATGCTCTAGCCCTACACAGGTTAAGGTTTTATACATATTGTTATCCAGTACTTGGTATCTTCCTCCACCCCTCCCTCTCTTCCCTCCTTGGAACTTCCCTTACCCCTGAAGGCGGCTTTAGAATGTTGAGAGTGAGAGACTGATCTTGAAGAGGGCGATGTACTGAAGAGTCCTGTGATCCTGTTGGCACAGTAGAGGCCGTGAATAAAGAAGAAGTTTAATCAGACCTGGTCTGGTATCTTTTAACAAAAACCTTGCCAGCACTAAATTTGCCAAATGCTCCTCAACAAAGGCCACCAGCAGCCACTACTTACCAAAACTTAAAGAAAAGCCACAGCCGTGGACTTCCTACGTTTTTTAACTTGCTGTAAAATTTCTAGGAAAGAAACAAATAAAAGCGTCCTTTTGTCAAGCTTGTCAAAAAAGCATGTGCCCAACTCAACCCCATATTGGCTTGTCTACTTACTTCGTGTCAACAATGCCCAGTAGATAATGTTTAGGTGCTGTGTAGTCACACGTTCCCTGCATACCAGATGCGTGGGCACCTATTTTGAAAAGGAAGGAGTGTTTTAGTTGGTGCCTGTCTCCTTCACTTTGTATTGGTGCAATGAAAATGTTAATCTTTTCAAATATAATTCATACCTTGTCAATACGGCGCCTACGCTTGGAGTTGCCTCTTAGTTGTACTTCCCCTCGCTGTACTCTTTTGTTTTTATGCGCTGCAAACATAAAACTTGAATTTTATGGCAAGACCGGAGGCTCCTATTATGCTTTCTTATCTTGCATTTATTTTAACAGCAGCCAAGATAAGTAAAAAACTACAGTTCCCAGAGGGCCAGGAACACACTGGGCCATGGGAACGAGAAATAACGAGAATACAGTAACCAATCACAGTAGACCTATTAGATAAACACCCTAACTGACTGCGCAGCTTCCTCTTTTCTTGCTGCTCGCAGTCAGATAAGTGTCTATCTTTGCTCACAGTTATTTATATTTACTGCTTTTACATTTATTGTGCCCGTTTTCTTCTCATATATGTTTATTGGTAAAGCGCGACCTCGCGCTACTGTTTTCACGCTCTCCGCGTGTATTTCTGGCCGGCTCCGGTGCGCTGTTTCCCCGCCCCCCTCCCCCCGTTTTGGGCCTCGCTTGGTTTCTTCCTTGCGCGCGCTGCTTCGCGCGTCTTCCCCGACCTTCCTCACCTCTTCAGGGCTCCTCTGGTTCCCGGCTCCTCTGCGCTTCGATATTTTCAGCTCTGGTGCTCTGTCTCAACTGCGTGTGAAGCCTTCTGTTGACGCTTCTGCTCGGCCCGCCCCCTCACACGCCCCTGCTCACATTTTAACCCTCGCCTACCTCCTTTGTTCTTGCTGTCTCAGCCTCCTAATGGAACTCGATAGTTCCTCTGAAGAAGTTCCTGCACAGGACTCCCAGTCCTTCAGGAAAGATTTGAATAAGTTTATTAATAATTCTGTGGAGACTGCAGTGGAAGTTTCTATGAAAAGAATGTCAAAAAACATGGAAAACTCCATGTTAAGCATCATGTCCAAAGTTTTGGCCCAATCTGCGGGGGAAAGCAGAAAAAGAAAGGTGGAACACTCTGCTCATTCTCATGTCCCTAAAAAAGCGTCATTGTCTTGCGAGTCTTCCTCGCACTTGATTGAGGACCCAGTTCCTCCCAGGCCTCCTGCTAAGGAGGGGTTTGTTGGCTCCGAGGGCAAGCGCAAACAAAAAGCCAAACATGCAGAGTCTCCTAGAAAAAAGTTGGTAATATCCACCATTTTGGACACAGACGATGATGATGATGCAAATTTTGATGACGCTGATCAATTATTTGACCTCTTTGACACTGCTGACCCTTCCCCCCCTCCTTCAAAATCTCATTCAGATTCCTTTTCTTTTGAGCCAGTCTTTGACTCCGAGGGCCTTCCTATGTTCGATCCCTCAACTATTCGACACCCGAATTCTACCGAATGGCTCCCTTCTCACCATGTCGGAGAGTATATTTCTGCCAGATTATGTCTCCCGCTGGAGGCCCCTGTGAGAGCCAGACTCAAATCTGAATGCCCTAAACCTTCTCTTCCAGACAAAATCACTTTGGTTCCTTCTATCGACCAACCTCTCCTCACTTTCTTTTCCAAGTTTGGCAAAGACCCCCGCAGAGGGGTGGACAAGGCTTGGTCCACTTGCCAGGACAAATTATTGGATGTTGTGGGCCCGCTAGCCCGTATTTTTGATTTGGCTGAATGCTCCCGCTTGGAAGGTACTGACCTTTCTGCTGAAGAAGTCTCCATGTGGGCCCAACGCGCCTTCTGTCTTTTGGGTAATGCAAATTCCGCAATTACACATGAGCGTCGCAAGGGTCTCCTGATCAAATTGGATCCCAAACTCTCCAATCTAGCTCCTATGGATCCTGGCCCCAAGGCAAACGGTCTCCTCTTTGGAGAAAATTTGGTGCGTGACCTCAGTAGATTCGTTTCTACTTTTGCTTCTTTGGACAAAGCCCAGCAAACAGTGAAAAAGGTTTTCGCCCCTCGGGTTTTTGGACGGGCCGGCAGAGGCAGGGGCCGCTCTTCCGGCCGTCCCTATCACCAAGGCTCCAGAGGTGCGTCCACCAGCAACCAGGACTACAAGCCCCAATTCTATCCCCAACGTGGACGTGGTTTCCGTGGGAGAGGTCAACGAAACTACCGCCACAACTCCAACCAACAAGGTAAGCCTTTCTTCTTCCCCTCCTGTCGGGGGCCGCTTAAAACTGTTTCTTCAAAAATGGTGCACTCTCAGTACAGACCCTTGGGTCTTACACACGGTGCAGGGATTCCTAATAGAGTTCATTTCTCCTCCCGTTCAGTCTTCTCTTCCTCCCCCTCCCGTTTTTTCACTTCTCGTGGCATCTCAGATCTCCGCCGAGATCAAGGCTCTTCTCCAAAAAAGGGCAATTCAAGTTTTTCCCTTCGACTCCTCAGGCTTTCTAAGCTCCATTTTTCTAGTTCAAAAGAAAAACAAGAAGCTCCGCACAGTCATCAACTTGAAGTGGTTCAACCAATTTGTGGTTTATCGCCATTTCAAAATGGAGACCATTTTGCACCTGAGGGACACTCTTCGCCCCAACGATTGGATGGTCCGTTTGGATCTTCAGGATGCTTACCTCACGGTTCCTATTCATCACTCTCAATGGAAATATCTCCAGTTTCAGTGGGCAGGTGTCAACTACTGTTTCACCTCTCTTCCCTTTGGCTTATCATCCGCGCCCTGGTGCTTCACAAAACTCTTGAAACCAGTGGTCGCCTATCTTCGATCTCTTGGCATCAGACTAATTATTTACTTGGACAATATCCTCCTCATGAATTCCGACCACCAGTCCCTCCTCTCCGACCTGCGGGTGACTCGGTCGCTTCTTCTGGACCTGGGTTTTCTCATCAATATCGACAAGTCATCTCTGATTCCATCTCAGAACATGGAATTCTTGGGCTTTCTAGTGGACTCTGCTGCAGCGTCCCTGCGCCTGCCCCTCTCCAAAGTTTCCAAGATCAAAGCGGAGATTGTTTCCGTTCTTCAGTCCTCTCTTTTGTCTCTCCGATCCTTAGCGAGGATCGTCGGCCTCCTATCCTCCTCCATTCAAGCCATCTTCCCTGGCCCTCTCCATTATCGCGCTCTCCAGCGCCTCAAAATTCAACACCTTCGACAAGGCCTCGCTTATTCGGATCTAGTGTCTCTCGATCCCGAGTCTCGTACCGAGCTTCAGTGGTGGATAGACCATTTAGATGCGTGAAACGGACGCACTATCTTCGCCACTGCCCCAGATCTTGTCTTAGAATCCGATGCAAGCCTGTCGGGCTGGGGCGCCCGATGTGGACCAATCTCGACTGGAGGTTCATGGTCCGCCGAGGAGTCCAAGTTGCACATCAACTGTTTAGAGATGCTTGCAGGTTCCTTTGCGATCAAAAGCCTTACAAAAAACAGGATCCACTGTTCTATCCTTCTTCGTATGGACAATGTTTCTGCGGTCCGCTACATCAACCATCTAGGCGGAACAAGGTCCAAACCCCTGGCGGACTTAGCAAAGAGTCTGTGGGAGTTCTGTCTCGCACATCATCTTTCCTTGACCGCAGAATATCTCCCCGGAGATCTCAACAGTGTAGCGGATTGGCACTCGAGATTTCTTCGAGATTCCAGCGATTGGAAGCTATGTCCATCCGTCTTCCTGTCTCTTTCCCATCTTTGGGGCCCTTTCTCTATCGATCTTTTTGCATCCCGGCTCAATTCACAATTACCCCGGTTCTACAGTTGGCGCACGGACCCCTTGGCTTTGGCGACAGACGCTTTCCTACAGGACTGGTCTCGTCACCTTCATTATGCCTTCCCTCCTTTTCTGATGATCAACAGGGTCCTTTCTCAGGTTCGCCGCCAGTCTGCGTCTCTGGTTCTTGTGGCCCCCTTCTGGCAAGCTCAAGTGTGGTTTCCGACTCTTCTCGAGATGGCAGTGGATTTCCCTGTCCTTCTTCCCTCCTTCGAGGATCTTCTGCTCAATCCCCAAGGCGTTCAACACAGTCTCATCCTAGACTCCTCCCTGCAGCTCTCGGCCTGGAAAGTTTCCGGCCTTCCACTTCTGACGTCCTCATTTCACAAGAGGCTTCAATCTTTATCAGCCAAGCCTGGGCTCCTGGCACATCCAAAACTTACAAATCCGCCTGGTCTCTTTGGTCAAGCTGGTGTTTGGAAAGGGACCTCGATCCCATTTCAGCCTCTCTGAATTTCATCATTAATTTCCTTGGTTCTCAAGCCAGTGCCGGTAAGGCTTACCGCACTATCAATCTCTATCGTTCAGCCATCTCCCTCTACCATTCCCAAATCGATGGCAAACCGGTTGGCGCTCACCCTCTGATTTGTCGCCTACTCAAAGGTGTTCGTTGTGCAAAACCACCGTTGGCTAAGTATACCTCTTTATGGGATGTTACAGTGGTTCTTAAATTGTTTTCTAATTGGCCAGACAATTCTGCTCTTTCTCTCAAAATGCTATCCGCCAAACTTACCATGTTACTGTGTCTAATTTCTATTAAGAGAGTATCTGATGTTAAGGCTCTAGATGTTTCTGCTCGCCAATTCTCTCCTACAGGTGTCCTATTTCAGATACGCAGACGTACTAAGACTCACTTGGATTCAGTGTTTTATCCTTACTTTCCAGATCATCCCAAATTGTGTGTGGGACAATGTTTAAAAGTGTACGAACACCGAACTGCTGATCTCAGAACGCCCTCTCATTCTCAACTCCTCATATCCTTTCGTAAACCCCATCTTCCTGTCTCCTCTCCTACCCTCGCCCGTTGGGTTCGTTGGGTCATGTCTCTTGCCAGAATTGATGTCTCCGTTTTCGGGGCTCATTCGGCCAGGGGAGCCATGGCTTCTACAGCCTTTTGGTCTGGCTCTCGTTTGGAGGACATTTTGAGATCAGCAGACTGGTCAAATGACAGTATTTTTCGCATGTTCTATTGTAAACCTGTACATACTGTGGCTTCTGATGTTGTTCATATGCTTTAAACAAGCATAATAGGAGCCTCCGGTCTTGCCATAAAATGTAGATTTTTCTAGTGTTCATGACGGAAAATCTTAATTTTATTAAAGACACGGAGGCGAGTATTATCCCGCCGCAACATTTTTTAACATTGTTCTCCCTCCCTACAGCGAATCCAGCCCTGCCGCCGGCTTCATCTTAGAAGATCTTCACTTCGACTACTTCGATCTTCACCTCCATCTTCTCCTTCTCCAGCGCTCCTGCACCATCGTACTGGACTCCTATTTGGTCTTCCTTGGATTCCCCTGCTTCAAGACTTATGTTCCTGGACTTTGGCTATATCCTTAATTTTATCTATTTTCCCTTTGTTTAATGACTATACTTGATCTGCTCGCCAGCGAAAAGAGGAAGCTGCGCAGTCAGTTAGGGTGTTTATCTAATAGGTCTACTGTGATTGGTTACTGTATTCTCGTTATTTCTCGTTCCCATGGCCCAGTGTGTTCCTGGCCCTCTGGGAACTGTAGTTTTTTACTTATCTTGGCTGCTGTTAAAATAAATGCAAGATAAGAAAGCATAATACTCGCCTCCGTGTCTTTAATAAAATTAAGATTTTCCGTCATGAACACTAGAAAAATCTACATTACTGTCTGTTTTAGCGCAAACCCCGATGTTGCATTGTGCCAGTTGCCGAGTTTTCTGGGCTTACCGTGATACTTCTTCGACTGCTAGTTCAGTGCGCCATTACTCCAAACAATCGTTTTCGGATGAAGCTCGAGTATTGCGCGCCAAAAGATAATTCATTCCGAGGCGTGTCGGGAATTGTAGTTCTTTGCCGAGAGACGCATCATAATGACGGGAGATGTAGTATCTTAACGGGGACGCCCTAGGCTACAGTCACCCGTGGCAGGAGGGTACATGGCATGCCGGAAAATGTAGTTTGTGTCCGGACTTTATTCATTTTTGCACAATGGGCTCAGACCGTGTAAAGGGAGCATTTGAGGTGACAATATTAACTGTGAGATAATGGGGTGTAACTAGAACTGTATCTTAGATGGCTGATATTTTTGGAGGGTAAATGACAAGTATAGTGGCAACTTAGGATTGTTTAGGTGGGCTGTATTAATGCTTCCTTAGGCTTCAAAAATGAAGGCAATATCTGCAAAAGTATAGATTACAATTTATATAATTCAGAGGTTTCATTCAAACCTGACACAGCCGTGTCAAATTTTAAAATCAACATGGCTTCTTTTTGCAATAACTTCAGGTCAATGTCTCAACCTCTAGGATCACGTTCAACTTTGAACATCACTGTCCATCTCACATCGCCTTCCACATGGGACTTTTTAATCCAATGGTTGACCAAAGGCGCAGTTACAACTGAATTCCTAATGCGCGATTTATGCTGCGAAATGCGTTGGCGTACCTCCTGATTAGTTTTGCCAATATATAGCAATCCACATGGGCACACAATCCCATAAACCACATATCTTGTTTTGCAATTGGTAAAGGAGTTATGTTTCCAGTGGACATTTCCGTTTTGAAATAAAGATCCCTCTATCGTAGAGTCACAACAGACACAAGTGCCACATCTGTGATGTCCTGTTCTTGGTTGCATTCCCATTAGTTCCCTTAGCGTTTGTTTGGGTGATTTCTTCATTGCTGCTCTCACAATATAATTAGAAATGCTTCTTTCTTTCTTGAAGTCAAACAGTGGGACAGATGAAAAATCTTGGTCCAGGTTTTTTATTAGATGCCAATTTTGAAGGATTATCTTTTTCAGATTGTTAGAGTTGGAACAAAAAGTTGATACTCAAACTTGGCGTGCCAAAGATGATTTGAATAAACATTATCTACTGGGCATTGTTGACACGAAGTAAGTAGACAAGCCAATACGGGGTTGAGTGGGGCACAAGCTTTTTTGACAAGCTTGACAAAAGGACGCTTTTATTTGTTTCTTTCCTAGAAATTTTACAGCACGTTAAAAAACGTAGGAAGTCCACGGCTGTGGCTTTTCTTTAAGTTTTGGTAAGTAGTGGCTGCTGGTGGCCTTTGTTGAGGAGCATTTGGCAAATTTAGTGCTAGCAAGGTTTTGATATTGTTTTTTAGTTTTTTGTCCCCCACAGTGTTTCTTGGTCCTGATGAGAACCCTAATATTGATCGGGGTTTGAAAAGCGTAGACCTTTCTATTTTACACCACCAAACAATTGTATTTAACATCATGTGGAGCATGCTAATTTTAGCAAATGTTTGATGATTATTAAATGCCATTATATTGTGCATGCAGCTAAATTGGTATATATCAATGCTTTGTTTGAAGGGTGTAAAGGCCTTTATCTTAATCGAATAAATCATATTGGCCCAAAAAGGACTTTGTGGTGTGTGGTGAATGTTGAATGTTTGACTGTAGATAGAATGGACGTGACAGTGTGTTTGTAATAGTGTGGAGAGTGATTGAAAATTGTAGGTTGTAGAAGGTATTTATTACATGGTGTTTGTATTTTATGTATAAATATGTTCCCTGTATATGTGTCTCTTTATTGAGGAAAGTTTTGAATATTCGAAAATAAAAGGCTACTAATGAGCTTATGGCTGTCTGGTTTCGATATCCTTGCACCATTTATTTAATTGTTTAAATTTTTATCAGTATTTGCATCTTGGTTGTTTTTTGGTTTAGTTGACTCAGCCTTACTGATTAGAGTCAGGCCCATTGTTGTTATATTACATGTAGACACAGCATCCCATCGTCGTCACCAATTTTGGAAAGAAATAACATACAGAAAGGCTAAAAGTGGATGTTCATTTCAACTCCTGAGTTATAGCCATCTAACTCCTCGCAGAACCAGGGATGTCTTAAGGATTTTGGGGGCCCTGGGCCAAACGTATTTTGGGGTCTCGTGTTAGGAACAGATTTGAATTCATGACCCAGTTACAGCTCTTTCATGTCCTCTTTGGCCAGGTCACTAACAGTGCACAGGCACACTTGTCCAAATTCAAAATGTGTTTACACCTAATACTCAAGGATAATGAACTGTTTTCCAATATTGTAACCCAGATCCAGCTCACTAATATTACTGCAAAACTTCTCTGTGCCCTCCCCCCCCCCCCATGTGAGTAATGTTTTGATCTGAGAGAAACTTTTTTATGGCTGTTGTATGAAACATAAACACATTTGTGTGAAAAATGTCTGCAATAGACTCTCACACATTCCCCTCATTAAAAATGTATGAAAGGAAAAAGCTATTTACAACAATCTGTTTAAGAATTATTCAAGTTCATCAAGGCAAGACTCTCTCAGGAGCCCTCAGGGAAGCTAGGGCCCTGGGCCAGAACCCACTTTGCCCATGCCTTAAAACATCTCTGCGCAGAACCAGACTCCTTTTGAGATACCGGAATCCCCAGCCCGGCCAGAACATAACTGAAGAGTAAAACAACACAGAGGTTACATGCATTTAAGTTCCCATTTGTTTGTATGCCATCAAGTTCCCATAGGTTGCTTTCTACTGAGTTGCACAGCTTGCAAGCAATCGAGTTCCCATAGGCTGAATGCTATAAAATATCCATAGATTATATGCCATCGAGTTCCCATAAATTGAATGCTATAAAATACCCATAGGATATATGCCATCGAGTTCCCATAGGTTGAATGCTATCCAAAACCCATAGGTGACATGCCATCTAGTTCCCATAGGTTGAATGCCATCAAGTACCTATAAGTTACATGCAATCAAGCTCCAATAAATTGCAAGTCATCGAGTTCCCAAAGTTTGCTTTAATCGAGGACTGTAGAACTAACTTGTCAGCTCACCACCAAATGCGTATGTATGATACATTTATCCCAGCACATTTTCTTGCGCAATTTCATAAAAAATGTAACCGGATACGGGGATATACATAGCTAATAATTATCCAGAAATGACTTTTGAAATCATATATTCCCATTGAAGAATAATTCCGACTTTCCACACACAGCGGGTTTCTAGTAAACTGCTTCGAGCAAGATATACTTCATTTTATTTTACAATATTGCTTGCAACGCCTTCATAATCTCTGGCGCATGCAAAATTTAGAAAAAGAAATTATTATGTAAACGAGGCTGCTCATAACATTATTTAAACGGTAAGGGCTTTTCGAGGAATCTGTCTGCTAATTCCAATTTCTGGGAGTGTGAATTGTTTCTAAACGAGTTTCATTTTCCTTGCATATTAGGAAATATAATTGCCTGGAGCCACATCTCTTGGACATATTATTTCTCTGAGACTCTCTGCATCTAACAGTATTACGGGATCTAAAATGGCTGCCAGCTGTTCCTTTATGCTACACAAGATGTGTGCATCCTACATATAAGAAGCCTTGTAAAATATTACATCACCAAGAGGGAATCGAATCCACTCTTCAAGTGGGTACAGCATTAATTAATGTATACATGCACATATACATATCTGCACGCTGTAACGTGTGTACATGATCATTAATTCGAAAACGACGAATTAATTCAACAGCCAGCTTTGCCTTCTGTGCCAGGCGGCGCTTCTGAAGGTCACCTTTGCCTCGCTTGCCTGTCACGGAAGGAACTCAATTGTGCCGAGGAGACCTTGCGTAAAATGATACATGTGCAGTGTTCTATGCCGTGTGGGTCTGGCCTCAGAGCTCAGGTCCTAGGAGCCCCCGTTTGACATTTTCATTTCGACCATATTAACCCCGATGATGGAAGGGAAGATAATGGTGCTGGGGCGTCAGCGATGTTCACTTTTATTTCGTCCCCATCTTATAAGATATCGAATGATATTGTTGCGCAATTCATTTTGGCAGCTAAACCGAGCTCAATAAGCACATTTGAATGTAGTGACGATACTCAAGGCGGTTAATAGTGCAAGGCTTCCAGAGATTAACATTTATATATATATATATATATATATATATATATATATATATATATATATAATTTCATGACGAAAAAAAGCAGGGGCAGAGGAAGTGAAAGAGTATCAAAATGTGGTTGTTGGAAAATGTGAGAATGTGTATTAAATTTGACTCCCGAAGCACATCTCTCAACGGGGCAGCTGTCATGAGAGGGGTGACCACTACTGTCAATCAAGGGCTGCAAACCCCAGCAATGAATGCTACCCCAAGAAAAACGAGAGTATCTCGGGCAGGCAATGCGATAACAAGAAAAAAGACCTTGCGAAAATATAATTGATATGCGAAATGCAATTCATGCGTTAGTTCTCGACTGTTGAAATATTAAGGGCCTCATTTATGAGGCCCCTTGCGCCGCCGGTGCGTTAGTTTTTCTAACGTTCTGTGGTGCAGGAGCCTGCTCCATATTTACCTGGTACCACTAAGCCACTTTTTTGGCTTAATGCTGCCTCGTAAATATCATTCCCTTTAATACAGTTTTCTGCATTAAAGGGGTGTGCAGTGGGTGTTGCTGTGGCCGTTCCCAGCAACATTTATGGCTTTTTGACACTGCCCCAGTTTTATGACAAATCATAAATCTGAGGCAGCACCAAAAACATATGCCTACCCAAGGGAGGTGTAAGGGAGGCACATCAAGGAGAAATATTTTCATTTCCCCTTGTTTTTTCTTTTTTCTATGTGTGCTGCATTCTGCAGCACATATAGAAAGAGGAAAAAGCCTCTTGTTATTGTTCAGGAAGGTTTTCTTCCTGCACAAAAATAATCATCCCCGCAACTCAGGCAGCCTTGCACCATGGTGCAAAGGTGCCTGCATTGGCACACGGCAGCCGATTGTGTGTCAGTGCAGGGGAAAAGGACAGGAATGCGTCGTATCTGATAGATACAGTGTATTCCTGCCCTTTTCTTTTGCTGTAGGTCAGCGCAGCAGGAAGGCCTGCAGCGCTGCACTATGTCAAAAACCCCATAAATGAGGCACACAATTTGAGTAAAAGAAAATGTAGATTTTCCCTAACCTTGATGGTCAGAAAATCTGGATTTTATTAAAGACATATAGGCTATTATTATTGTAATCTTCTTTATTTAGCTACCGCTACCGTTTTAAGTTCTTTTACCACTTTACAGAACTTAAAACACTTCCAAGAAAATATTCAACCTAATAAAAGGCCAGAACACTCTGATCTCTTCCTTCTTTTCTAAACTTTTCGAACATTACTTTTTCATAACTATGCTCCAAAACAGCAACAAGAAAAAATTAGAAACAAAAAAGTCCAAGTCAAAATACCCTTTCACAGATGGTTTCATCTCCAACAGCACAGCTTTGCAATATAGGAATACTCCAAGCTCCTTATCATTTTCTTCTATTATTGACTGCGTCCTACAAAATAAAATAAAAGATGTAAATGCGGGTTGGGTTCACGGTGGGAATAATATTAGCCTCCATGTCTTTAAAAAATCCAGATTTTCTGACCATCAAGGTTGGGGAAAATCTACATTTTATGTCAAGACTGGAAGTGCAAGTTTAAAGCTTTTTTTAACACACAACAAGCTGTCTTCTCAAAAGACTTGAAGTAAAACCTGCAAAAGATGACATCATTCGACCAATCTGCAAATCTCAAAATGTCTTGTGAGGGACCATCTCGCATATAAGCTTGAGAGGCAGATGCCCCTCTAACAGAATGTGCTCCAAACATACAGCCACTCCAGAATTCCTCATCACCTCTTTAACCCTTCTTGCCAATTTTGAAGATGACACACCCTTATGGGTTTCCTGAAGGAGATCAATGACTGTTTTACATTCACCGTTCTCAAATGTCATGTTCAAATGTTATGTTCTCCTTTTGTATTCCTTCACACAATGGACCACACATAATGTCACATTATCATCGAAATAAGGATAGAATATATTCCGCAAATTGGTCTTGGCTCTTCTATTTAAATAGAAACACACACTCTAGGAGAAAAGATTATGTTTGATATTTCCAAAGCTCTTACATCAGAAACTCTTCTAAACGATTCTAAAAATAGCAAAGTTGTTAACTTGTGTGACAACAACTTTAGACTTAATAAGTAATTCACACCCAGGTCGTGTCAGTACCTCAGTACTTTTTGACACATCCCATATTGAAATCGGTGGTTTTAAAATTCTTATACTTCTTATAAGTCTCTTGAGCAACACATCTTGTCCAACAGAAGTACCATTTAATAGAATGTGACCAGCAGCAATTGCCGATCGATGAACATTTATAGTTCTAAGATAAACATCTAGCCAAACATTTCGGACAGATAATTTGCTATCTCTATGTTATCCACTGAAACGGGATCAAGATTCCTTTCCACACACCAGCAAACACATTTTTGCCATGCCAATCTATACAAGTTATGAGTTCCCGGGGCCCAGGATTCCTTTATAAGATTATATGCTCCCTTTGAAAGTCCTGGCACCTCCTAGATTCTCCTGAAATTCTCCATGTCATCATTCTCCATCATTCAACTAACTCTCTAGCATAAAGTTGTGCATTTCTCCTTGTGGTTCTATCAAGAACTCAGGGAATACTGGCAACAGGAATGGGTAGTCCACCAACATTTCTAACAACATAGGGTACAATACTCAAGACTTCCAAAGAGGTGTCACCACAATCACCATCTCAGTCCATTTGCGAGCCTTCATAGCTACCCGTGTTATCATTGAAAATAGTGGGAAGGCATATCCTATCAGACCCCTCCAATCCCACCTGAAAGCATTTATTCCTGTAGACTTCAGGTCCGGATGCCAACTGTAAAATGTATCCAACTGGGTATTCAACGTGTCTGCAAACAGATCCACCGAAAAGTACCCCAAAGATCCATCAACTTCAAGAATATTCCTCTGTCCAGAGACCAATTGCTTGAATCCCTGTGATTCCTTAAAAAACATTCTGCCTCCACATTGCTCAGACCAAGAATATGTTCAGCCTGTACTACAATGTTCTGTCTCAAACAATAGTCCCAAAACACCTTGGCCAAATGTGCCAAATCCTTTGGTTTGGACCCCCTAACTTGTTCACATTTCTCACAGCTGACACATTGTCCAGTCAAAAGAATTGAACACCTCATAGTGCTCTTTGTAAAACATTTCATCGCAAAAGACCCTGCTAGACGTTCCAAACAATTTATGTGCAGGTTCCCCTCTCTCTCTGTCTACAAACCTCCTGTAGAAGTTGAACCGCAGCTTGCTCCCCAACCTGACAAGCTCACATCCAATTGTATGACAAAGTCTGGCAGGGACCCAAAAATAGCACTCCCATTCCACGCTTCTATATTTTTTAACCACTAGACCAATTCTTCTTTGGCCTCCTCTGCAAGGACCACTTCCTCTGAATATCTCAAGCCTTGCCTCAGATGTTTGCTCTTCAAACGCTGGAGAGCATGATAATTAAATGGTCCTGGTGTTGTGAATCTATCTAGGACCCTAATTAGATATCCCGATTCATGCCCTTATGTGGTTATAATAAAACATATCCTTATAAAGGCATAGGAATCATGTCCATGTCTAGTCATAGCCCATGCAGTCCAAATACGGCAAGGCTACTCCCATAGACTCCTAGAAAGTACAACGCGTTCTTTAAACAAAACAAGCCTCAGCAGACCGAGAATTCCCCCTGCTTTTGTTTTGATTTGCACAAGAACTCCTGGAGTCCAGAAAGAACTGTTAGTTCTTAGTGACGTCTTATGTCCAACCTTACGTCAAACACGGCACCTTTCAGGTATAAATATTCCTACGTTGCCTTAAGCAAGGACACTGTGGTTTGGAGCAGAGCGGCTATCTACTTGCCCGACGCCCAGCTGATGCGAGAGCCGAAGGAAGCCGACCCTCCCATTGACGCACTGAGAGAGACGCTGTCTTTTCTCTTGCCGAGAAATCCAGCTCCGGTGTTTCCAGTCACCCTTGCGGGTTGCTGGGAGATCGAGTCCTGAGACACGAGATACAAGACCTCCTTCATTCTAGAACCAAGGTACGGGGCTGACTAAACCCTTAAGAGAATTCTTGATTCAGATTCTTGGCAAAAAAACAACTTAACTGCAACTTACTTACTCTTTCCCACGTATTAGGCTTAGGTCAGGTACACCGGGGTAGGCGTATATTAGAAGCACCAGTTGAGTACGTTAGTCAATGTTTTTATGTATGTATATATTTTATCCGTTTTAAAGTATCATATGGCTAAGAAACCATATCAATGCTTTTACAGTATTATATCATAATACTCCTTTTACTGTACGCACTTTACTTCATGATAAGTATTGCAATTGTGGCAACTCATTTCTCTTGCATGAGAAAGAAGACTGCTCAATAATAACACCTTTTATTGAAAACGCCTGACTCTCTATTTCTCTGTACTCTGGTGAAACTAAGTATGCACGATTGACTGAGTGAAATAGTTGTCTATTGTTTTCACACGACTCTAGAGATATACTCTTTATTCTGAGGGAGCAAAGTTGTCATGTTTATGCGGTTGTCAGAAGCTAATCCCTTCTTGTCTATTCAGGGAAGTTAACACCTCCTTGTTTACTCGAGAACATTTCTAGTGACCTCTGAGCTAGCTGGCAAACCTAATTAAGTCTAATATAGTCAGTAGAGACCTAGATGACCTCAGTCCTACGTCTACACTGCTGTTTATATTATTCCAATGCGCAGAGCCTATTGGGAATATAGGAACTACACTACATGGCGCCCAACGTTTGGTAAGGCGATAATCTAACGCAAGACGCTAGAGTAACTCAGTCGTGCTTTTTCACACAGACCCCTTTTCCCGTAAATACTCCAAAAGACGTCTGGAGTGGGTAAAAGGTTAATATCCGCCGGAACTTAGTAGGAAGAGATTCCTATGTATTAGTTTTTGGTTTAGTCAACGTTGAAGGATACAGTGTTCCAAAATATTGTGCACCTAATCTTTGTTTCCCTTGAAACTTGATCTGCAACAAAAACTTTCTGTTAATAAAATTGACGGAAAGTGAAGACGAAAGGGAGGAAGCTAGATTAGCAGCTCAACTCCTAGCGGATGACACAAGTCTCCAAGAAAATGACCCGAATGCTATAATCATTCCGGTAAATGTAAGAAAAACTATAACTAAAAAACGTATAGAAAATGGAGTATCATCACGAGGTGGTACAGTCATATTCGTGGTAGAGGCACATGAATATCGGCAGACAGAGGTATTCTATTCATGGATACATTTTCCAGCAGCACACGCTGTGACACACGAATTCCACTATTACAAAATAGAGGAACCTCCGGATGAATACGCTCCTTTCGAGGACGTTGAAATCCCACTAACTTACCAAGAGCACCTGCTCTGGTTTAATGGCACCCTAAAACATCAAAATCACATCACCAGGCTAGGTCCACTAGGTAGACCAGGAGCCACGTGGCCGGTTCTAGCCAGCTACATACCACATCCTGACATTAAAAAGATGTCAAGTAAAGAACTTTTAGTTAAACTAAAAGAATTAACAAAGGCATATAGAGAATTAGTTCAATTGGCAATGGACGATATAACATACCTCCAGAAATTGAAAGAAACAGATATAGCCGAACAACCTTTTGAACTCGCCAGATTCATAGAAAAATCCTATGAAGAACTAGGTAGAGATAGTTTGGGTGGGAAACCAGTAAAACCCCAACTACTAGAAAATCCTAAAAAAACATTTATTAAAAATAATCTCAACACTCCAAAAAAGAGTTGGGAGGGTAATAAACAATCTACTCCCAGAGAAAAACGGTTTCAGTCCAGAGGAAGGTATCCACAACGGAGAAATAGATCTCAAGAACAAGGAGGCAAGTCTCCCCAGAGGGAGCCCTCTGAGAAAAGATACAACCTTAGAGATAGGGATAAATTAAGAAAACCTGACAGATATCAAGATAATGATACACGTCCCTCTCGATCTTTTCAGACTTCCTCACAGAAATCGGAAAGAAGAGGACGGTCAGAACACAAGGAAGAGCACGTCAAGTCCAAAGACAAGGAACCTGCTCATCAAAGTAAAAAATTACAATTTCCAAAAAAGAAGGTGGCTAGTATTAAAATAAAACATGCCGAGGATTCTGAGGACACAACTGAAAAACGGAGAGTGGGCCCAGACAATGCTAGACAACGCAGCAGAAGTAACCATAGCTCGCAAGATCCTGATAAATCTTCTGGAGACAGTGGACATGAATGAATACATTCAAGTGGAAATTGCAGACATCAGAGTTAGCAAACCCCATAAATTATACGAAATAACATTACGTATAGAAGTCGACAAGACTAGGAAAGTAAGGGGTCTCTTTTGGGATAACCTTTCAAAAGGCTATGACATCCTGTTAGCTGAGAAAGACTGGCCACCAGAGTTTGTCAGAGAGTGCCCTCATGGCAAAGAAATGATTATGCCTGCCTTCTCAAATCACATTCCAATTCATAAACAATACACATTTGCTAGGAAATGGGCAGTAGCCCAAGCTCCTGCATTATATAAAAATCATGTAGGATGGGATGAGGATTCTCCTCACCATAAAATCCAGTTAAAAAATCAACCCACTGAACAAAGGCAGTATCCTGTTAAGCAAGAAGCTAAAAAGCAAGTCAGGGAGATCTTAGATCAACTTGAATACCAGGGGGTGATTGAAACATGCACCTCACAAATTAACAATCCTTTGTTCCCTGTCTCCAAGCCAGATGATTCATATCGTCTAGTTTTGGACTACAGACACCTAAACTGCTGCTGCAAAACATTTGCAGTACAAAACTCACACAGTGCAGCACTAAAGAATAACATTGTGCGCAAAAAATATAAAACGACATTAGATATCTCAAATGGTTTCTTTTGTCAAAGCATTGCACCTGAAAGCAGGTATTTGACCGCCTTCTCAACAATGGGGTCGCAAAAACAATTCTGTCGACTCCCACAGGGATTCAAGAATAGCCCAGGATTATTCTCAGCAAGGGTAACAGAGTTACTACAAATGTATGATGATGAGGCATTATCATATGTCGATGACATCTATCTTACAGACGACGACCTGGATACACACTTGAAAAGAGTGAACACCATAATACTTGGGTTCGCAGCTGAAGGGTATAAATTCAACTTTAAGAAGTCACGAATTGCTCATCTAACTGTCCTGTTTTTAGGATATGAATTATCAAGTGAAGGCAAAAGCCTAGCAGACAATTTCTTAGAGAAGTGTGCAGTACACCAAGCTCCGAAAACGCTGAAGAACTTACAATCAATTCTAGGTTTCCTGAATTTCGGAAGAACATACATTCTAAATTATGCAGAGAGGGTTAAACCTCTCTATGAATTAATAAAACCTGATTTCAAACCAATTAATTGGACTCAGAAACATACAGAAATTTTAAGATCATTACAAACGGACATGTTAACTAAAACAAAACTGCAAATACGCGCAAATGAACGCAACCTTGTAATCCGAGTCATCCCAGGAAGATGCGGATTCACATACCTGACCTCTAATGAGGGAGAAACGGTACCAATAGCTTATAAATCACATTTGTACACACAAGCTGAAATGAAATTCAGTTCAACTGAAAAAATTCTAAATGCAGTTCAAACTGCTGTAGCAAAAGAAAGAGCCCTAGCGCAAGGCAAGAGCATATCTGTTTTAACAGCAGTATCAGCCCTTGTGGCAGTGATAAGACCACGCATTCCAAATGCAGTGGCATTAGATCCAAGATGGATACAATGGGTTAATTCTCTTGCTGCATCAGACGTAGTATACAAATTCAATCCTAACTTAAAAACACAGGAATTTCTCCAATATGAATATGAATGTCCTCTGCCGACCGAAATCCTGCCTCTGGAACATTACGGCTGTATAATATATACAGACGGTTCAGCACAACCCGCAGTTGGGGGTAAACAAGCATACAGTGCTGCGTGCGCAATTGTTAAAGGTCGTTGGCACGAAGGAAAATTTAAACCACTGGTCACTAAAACTCAATCTCTAGGAGATTATACAGCTCAGCGAGCTGAACTACTGGCTTTTAAGATGGCGCTTGAAAATACCGATCGCGAATTCCCCACACTAATAGTGTGCGATTCATATTATTGCGTCCAGTCTTAAAACGAATACTTGCAGAACGGCTTCCGTTGTTGCTATCACCCGGTCAAAAAAAAAATAGACAGCAATTTAATGCAAGCTGTCAGTGCTTCAGTAAAAGATGATAGAAAAACACTCCCGAAAGGCTTTCCAGTAAAGTACTCATACATAACTGATGCGAATAATGTTCCTTTTGCTCGAATCCCTGGAGTGGTGGATAGGGCAATTCCAAACATGGAACACAGGTTAGGACTAATTTTAGCGGCACACGAAGGGCTCGCTTCTGCACACGCTGGTGTTTCCGCCACAGTATCATTATTAAAACAGAGATATTGGTGGCCACGCATGAGGAAACAGACTAGAAACTATGTTCTAGAATGTGAAATATCCCAAAGAATAAAAGTATCAACGGTGAAACAACCAGCACAGATACCCCTTCTAATCTCAGATAAACCATTGGCATGTGTTTACCTGGACCACTGTGGTCCCTTACAAAGGGATGGCAACTATAAATATATCATGGTCGCAGTGGATTCCTGCACGAGATTCATTTGGATGTTGCCCCAGCGCTTGGCTGATGCCAGAACTGTTATAAAAGATTTGCGAGTCTTTATCGGCACATACGCATTCTGACCAGGGTCCTGCGTTTAGCTCTTGAGCTTACAAAGAGGCCATGACCAGCATGGGCATTGCATTGCGGTACTCTTCTCCCTTCCATCCTGAGGGAAATGCGGTAGTGGAAAGAAAAAACCGTGACATAAAGCAATCTATAACGGCGAGGGTATTAGGTTCGGGTGATGGGTGGGTCAAACATTTAACAAGTGTCCAACGTAGTCTTAACAATCTGCCAAGAAATTCTCTAAAAGGTATCACTCCATATGAACTATTGTTTGGCACTAGAATGCAAATACAGGACTTAGATTGTCACACTTCAGTGGTAGAAGAAAAAGCCTTTGATATCAAAGATCGTTTGGCTGTTTTACAGGACTTAAATGAAACAAGAAGAAGTCTGAGTAATATAAAGTTAAAGCCAACAGCCACTGAAGAGAAACCACCTGTCCCAGCAAGACCTGTCTGGATTCGAAAGATTGGGGATCTAGTCAGAGAGAAGCTCGCAGTGAAGAAGGAATTTGGGCCTTCTTACAGAAAAGCAGTACCTGTCTTAGCTGTCAACGGAACAAGATCAGTAGTACTACCGCCCCTTGCTGGTAAAAAGGAGAACAGAGTTGTATCCATCGACCTGGAAAAACCACAATCATGTGGCCAATAATAAGTAGTAGGCCCAGTGGACTCCCAAGAAATAGCAGAAGACCAAATCTTGCTACAGGTTCAAACTGAGAGACTAATCACTTTTGATAAACCTGCAGTGAATAAAAAAGGACTATGCAACAAAGCCATGGAACTTGTGCCTCTTGAAACCCAAATTGCAACAGTTCGTCAAGAAACACCTGCCTACAATGATGTAGCCCCAGACTATTCTAATGAAACAAAGAAAAATGCAAAGACTTATGAAAATCCGGAAGCAATTCCAACAATTGACAGAACTGCATCTGGCTACTTCATCAATTTCGATGACTTCTCTGATGATCCAAGTGAACATGAAGAAACAGGGGCTAGTATCACTATGGTGACTGAGAATCTAGTCCCCTCAAGGCAACTTTTACCTGGTGCCACATATCAGGTGACTAATATTGATGGAGTGCAGAAAAATCATCCCATGGCAGTGGTAAATCTCAGCTGGGGAGGTGTCACTGGCCCAAAGAGAGTGGCAGTGTCAACAAACTTGCCTGTAGATTGTCTACTTGGGAATGATTTAGAAATCTCAGCCTGGGCTGAGGTTGAACAAGAAACCCATTCTAAAATGGTAAATGTCCATGGAAATGTTAGTGGGGCTGTGATGGCCACAGCCCCAATCCAAGATGTCCTTCCTGAAAAGGTTGGTAGGGCTGTGCAAGACTCAGCCCCATCTGCAGCAGAATCCCTTCCTGAACAAGTTAGCAGAGCTGTTATGGTAACAGCCCATACCCAAACCGAGTCCATTACTGAAAAGGTTGGTGGGGCTGTGATGGCCACAGCCCAAACTCAAACTAATTCATGTGTTGTGAAGCCTGAAACTATGGATCACTCCACACAAACAGAGAGCATTGAGGAGGAAGATAAATCTCCCTCCCACCAGACATTAGGAAAGGATCAGCCTCCTCAGGGAACTGATCTTACCCCTTGTGAAGAAACTGCCCCAGAGGTAGTCAGGCCTAGCCTGGCAGAGCCCCTGATGTCAGTGGACCCTTCCAAGGTGGGACCCAGTCTGGAGCAGGTAACCTGCCCCTCTCTACCCTGCCTCAGTCAGCCCAGGGCTGCAGAGGTCAAGGAGGTCAGTGAGCCCCAAAGGGCCCCCTGCCAAATAAAACACGGTAAAAACTTTAAAAAGTCCTGCGGGATCCACCTTACAACTAGTTAGGGACCTCCCCCAAATGGGCACTGTTGGGCACAGCCAAACCTGGGACCCCAAGGCCCCAAACTTGACCTGTCCCTCCAGTAAGCCAACAGAAGGGACCCAGCCTCCAGCTGTAGGCAGCCAGACGTTGACCCTGAGAGCACAGTACAACTCAGTCAAGGAAAGAAAGGCACACATGGTGGAGAATGATTGGAGGAAGCTGAGCCCTACATTAGTGGAGCCTCACTTCAGTACTCCATCTCAACACCAGCCTTTTACTTTGCCAAAACACACCACAGGTAGTGATTCCCTATGGTGGAGACCCTCTGATACCCCTAGGGTGAGGGATTGCTTAGTGGACATTGAGACAGGGGGTAACCATGCTAGTGCAGGTACTTCCTTATATGGCCACTTAGGCAATATAGGTTTACCTGGTCAAGGATAGCCTTATCTCCTTTCGTTTGGGGGGGTTATGTAGGAAGGTGGATACCTGACTATGGTTACCCCAGATTTTTTGCCTTGTGTTTAGCTGGTTTTCGACTTAGTTGGCCCGGGATCCTGCTAATCAGGACCCCAGGCTATCTGCTCTCTCTTAAAATGGACTCAAGGTACCCTAGGTGCATAACTAAATTGGTACTGGACACCTTACCAGACCCTGTACAGTGCACTATAGTTGCCCAGGGCATAGGTGCATCCAAGGCCTACCAGGGGCTGCAGCATATCTTTTGCCACCCCTGGCTGGTACTTAAATAGACACAACTGGGATTTTCAGACGGCTACACATGCATCGATGGATGATCGCTTTCTGATCTATGCACTCAGCGGGTCCTACGAATGCCACAAAAGTGTGACAAACAAGAAGCCGGCTGCAACACCCAACTTGCTCTGTGACACATATAGCAGACATTTTATGGATTTGGATGCCACCTCGAGTTTCTGTGTGAGGTTTAAGGTGTCTTTGGTTTACCCGATAACAAGGGATTCCACCCGTGCCATGCTTTGGGGAAACACTCACCTTGGCCCCCCGACCTGCGGATCCTTGCTGCCTGCTGTGTCCCCCCTGCCGCAGCACACCATCTTGCGGCCGCTGAGCAGAGGGAGGACTTCAACTCCCGGGATCCTTTGCGGCCGCTGCCGCCAATTCTGCGACCGGAGGCGCACAAAAGGGAGGAGAGCCCCTGCGTCACGGGACCGCGCGCGGGCTAAGCCCGGGCAAAGGGCGGGCCCTCAGAGACCGAAAGAGACTGGGCTGGGCCTCTCCCTTGGTTCTTCGACCTGAACATTGCTTAAGGTACCAATTGTTGCAGGAGTGTGCTTGATTCGTGATTAAGAACTGACTAAGTAACAAGCTGTATGATGGCTAAAAAAACTCCCATGTCCACACGAGCAACAACTAGGAAATTAATGCAGACCAAGACACCGCTTCCAACCCTAACAGCAATTGATAAAATGCTGCAACAAACAATTGGGGTTGTAGTTACTGCAATTGAAAACACCGAAAGGCGCCTCTCGTTGCCACCAAGTATGCGCTTGAGAACCCCGTCTACACAAGGGACCGATTTGTTTGTAAATACCTCCATTAGAACTGCTCTTTCACAGGACTCTATTTTATTAGATTCTTATGTAGATCTGCCAGGGAATGATCAGATTCTAGTTGAGGCACCACAACAGTCACCATCTACTGTATTTGCTACCCGAGAGAACAGGCTGTCAGTAACACCTAATTTAAAACCAAGTGAGATTTTCCATCCATTTACGGTGACCGAAGAGCCTAGTGCTAGAGCAGAATCAGAGGGCAGTGACATTATCGATATTAACCAAATGGCCGAGTCAGCTGATACTAGTCTATTGAGTTGCACGAGCGTTCAAGGGTCAGGCCGGCGCAAATGTAAATGTGCCCGTAGTAGGAAACTGGTGGTTATAAATAAACAGGGGAAGAGACATAGGAGTAAAAAGAAGAGGCTAATTCAGACCACACTGAAACAAGGGAGGGAAGGAGGGATAATGCGGCTGAACACAAACCCACAGCAGAGTGAAAATCCCCATACTGATCAGCAACATTTACCCCCCACTGATATGGAGGGCCTCATACACCAATTAGAACTAATGGTAAAATCTCACATCACACCGATGGCCGATAGACTGAAGACCTTAACGGAAAAAGTGGAAATTCTTGAAAAACTGGGAATAGCCAACTTAGATTTGTTAGAAAATCTTATTACACAAACTAAGCCATCTACAATGAATGAGTTAAAGAGTAAACCCGGTAACAACATGACCACTAATGAAATAAGAGCACCTATCTCCTTAACCCCTGTTATAGCAGTTCCAGCCCCTGTCACAGTAGCTCCAGCCCCGAACAAATTACCTACCAACATTCTTACCACCACAAACGAGTCAGAAACCTGTTCCAAGGCAAAGGTAGAAAGGGGGCGCTACATTTAACAACAGGGGCAGGACAGCGCCAGTGCGGCATATTAACAACATAATTCCTGCAACGATTAACCTCCCACCAGAATGTAGCCCGTACGTAGCCATTCTTGCTAATGTCCCAAAGCTCAAGCCCACCCAACTTGAAAACCAGCAAACCCTCAAGAATAAAACCCTGCATTGGTTTGCTCAAAACTGTGGATTTCCAATGCGTAGGGCAAATCAAATTATTTCCACACAGAGAGTAGGCTGGTTGGGGCCTAGCAAAAAGGAGATAAATGGGGATTGCATAGTAATTAATTTCAGGATCTCTGAATGGGCTAGAGATTCCATTTTAAATGCACCCATACCCTCAAAACACGAATACAATACAACTCTGCTCCCCCTTGATTACTTCTATAGGAGTCAGTCAGGAAAACAAGTTACAACACAGATTACTGACTGCTATAGAGCTACTCATTATAACTACCTCAATGCAGCCCATGAACCAGCACCTTTGTACAACCAATGGGACAACATTTCTGTTCCGACTTATAATAGATTCCAGGTGCTTGTTTCACTTGAAGAGAACGACTGACTGAGGGGACAAACTATAGCACCACAGCCTGAAATAGTCGCATCTGGGGGAAAGAATTTAATTGAACAAGAATTGTTATGTACAAATAAGTCAGACGGGGGCACTGTCGTGAACTTAGTAAGTAGTGACCAGAATAACACTGCCGATATAATTGAACCTGCTGTTAGTCCTAGTCTGGACATAATTATGAATGTAACCTCAAACTATGATCCAATAGCTGATAACACTGGAGAATGCCTAAAGGTTATTACCTGGAACATTGCGGGAATTTCCTCCAAAATAACTACTCCGTTCTGGGAAAACTTTATCAAGCAAGGCCACGAAATAATCTGTCTCCAGGAGACGTGGCATAAAAACCAGGTACAAGTTGAGGGGTATATATCGTACAGTGTAGATGCCATAGCTCCAGCAGGAAGAGCAGGTAGAGCAAAAGGTGGCTTATTAACCCTTGTATCCACTACCTTAACAGAATTTAGCCCCCGTGGCTACGTGGAGGTGGCCCAGCACGCATCAATTCCGCGCCTAGTGCATGTCAAAGGCAGGGGTTTAATAATAGTACATTTTTATAATAATATTGTTGGACCCAACCGGGGCGCGATTGTACTGGACATAGAGCAGGCCATAGAGGAAGTACTTGCTTTATCAAGTGACCCCCCTGTAATATTATGGGTGGGTGATTTTAACATTCAATCATGTAGTCATGCACAGAAGGGGATCTGTGGCCATCGCGATGAGTACTTTCATGGTGGCAGTACTGTTTTTAACCACTTCCCACACACTAACTACGGGAGTGCGTTAAATAATTTAGTGGCCAAACTAAATCTGGAATTATTGGACTGCACAAAGAACAAAGATAATGAAGTGTGTCCATCATTTAGAGGGAGAGATGCCCACTCGAACATCGATCACATTCTGGTTTCCAATGGAACTCTCTACTCTAATGTCTGGGTAATAGAGCAACCAGTGAGCGACCATAACAGTATATCGCTAGGATTGGCAGGTTGGGGGGAAAAACCCATGTATATGAAAGTTCGGTCCAAGGGATTACAGCTAAAAGACCCAATGGCATGAGAATTAAGTGGACCAGAATTGACCCGACTCAATTCATGGAGGACCTGTTTCTAAAATGCAGTAGGGAAATAGGTTATTGCCTAGAATTTAATGTGGTCCCTGGCATTTTTCTTGCCAATTTCTTAAAAATAACCAAGGCGATCGATAACTCACTCACAGCACGGAGTCGTAAGCTGAGGAGAATACAGGTGGTGTGGTTCGACAAGTATTGTGCCCAGTCATTAAACAAACTCAAAACAGCACTTAATACCAAGCCCAGGGACATAGTAAAAATTAGAGAGGAGCGCCTCAACTATAAGACCGCCCTTGCAGTTAGGAAAAAAGACCTGCAAAATGAGGCCTGGTTGAGTTTGGATATGGCTGCGGAAACAAAAAAACACAAATTATTTTGGGATACTGTAAATAGTCCTTTCTTAAAGAATGATAATATCCCTGAAATTTCCTCCCATGTTAGTTGCCGCGCTTGGATAACCCATTTTACTGGGATTTTTAACTCTGCTTCCAACCTAGATGGGTTAGTTTTAAATATAGATACAGGGTCCAGTTTTAAACCAAAAAAAATGCAGCTATCTGTGACCCTATTGGAGGTCACCGAAGCAATAAAAAATAGCAAAGGAGGTAAAGCCCCAGGGCCCGACGGGGTACCCATGGACTTTTATAAATTTGAAACGACCCTATGGGCCCCAATATTGACAAGATATTTTAACGCAGCTTTAGAAGACATGTTTCCACCTACCTGGGGCCAGTCCATTATAGTGCCTCTCTATAAGAAAGGCTCCAGGTCGGAGGCGCGAAATTATCGTCCCATCTCACTTCTGGACTCGTCAATTAAAATCCTTAGTCGAGTCCTTTCAGAAAGACTAGAAGCCTGGGTAGAGGAAAATAACATCTTATCCCCAGTGCAGTACGGGTTCAGAAAGGGGATGGGAACAATGGAGCAGTGTGTGAACCTGGAACTCATAGTCAGCAAGTACACTAAAGCCAAAGAGGGCAACCTCTTTCTGTGCTTTGCTGACTTGAGTTCAGCATTTGACTTGGTGGAACACTCACTCCTCTGGCCAGTTTTATTGGAGATGGGTGCCCCGACTGAAATCATACACTTCCTGGCTAGACTTTATGAAAACTTATCTAGCAAAGTTAGATTTGGGCCTGATGGAGAATGCACACCCTTTTTTAGAATTAATAGAGGCATACGCCAAGGATGTGTGCTTGCCCCACTCCTATTTTCGCTTTTTATAAACCAGATAGACTTAACTCTAAGAAGTATTCAAGCAGATGCCCCTACTATTAACGGTAACTCAATCCCGATTCTTTTATACGCGGACAACGCGGTTCTCCTCTCCCGGACCCAAAATGGCTTGCAATGTTTGATTAACAAGTTTCATACTTTCATTGAGAGCAGAAAATTGAAAATCAACAAAGTTAAAACCTTCACAATGTCTTGTGGCAAGAAAGCAAGAAAAAGCAGGCCCCTTTTATTTAGATGGGGAGAAATTAGAACCGGTAAGAAATTTTTGTTACTTGGGCATCATATTTTCCGGAGATGGGAGGTGGGTCAACGAACAAGATAGCGTTCGTTTTAAAATGGCAAGAAATACTAGCTGTATTTTTAGATTTGCAGCAAAACTAGGGGGCCGCAGAATTCAGGAAATGGTATCAATATATAACTCTAGGTGCATATCGTCAGCCCTATACGGGGCTGGGATATGGGGCTATCATTCCCAGAGTGCTAACCTAATCCAGAATGAGGAGAATGCCTTCCTGAAACGTTTGCTTTGTGCTCCGGTTTCGGCGTCTAATGAACTAATACACAGGGAAGTTGGCTTAAAACATGTCAATGACCTAATTGCCCTACGACCCCTGTCCTTATGGCGCTCCATATGGGCAAAGGAAGAGACAAAATTCACCCAGGATGTGATCAATGACTGTTTAAAGCTTGACCACTGTTCAAAGATTCCCTGGCTATGTCACATCCAATCATGGTATAAGACACTTTATGGCTGTGACATTTTCGAAGAACCAACATTGGGTACAGGGTTGTCAAAAAAGGAGCTTAAAATTACCTTCCTGAAACATACAGGTAATATGAGGATGGATAAATATCTAAAACAAAGCACGTTCAATTTTTATTTGGAATACAATATTAAGGAAGGCTTACAACCATACCTCACTGTTGTTAGCAAAAGTTCACATCGTTTTGTATTATCTCGCCTACGTTTGGGGGTTGTGCACCATTTAGTTGCATTTCCAATAATTAAGAAACCAGGTTCATGTTTATGCCCATGTGATGGTGTATCTAAGCAGAGTGGTCTTCATTTTATGCTGTTTTGTAAATGTTATGCTTATTATAGAAAATTTGATCTGAAACCCATCTTTTTAAAATATAACATTCGCAGCACCAAGAAAGCGATGCAACTGATGTTTAATTTAGAGAGCCCAGATATATGTTTTTATGTGGCTACTTATATTTTAAAATGCATTTTTATACGTAAATCAATCACTATATGAATTCAATACTTAACCCCGACTCCTACGCACTTTATCACTGTTAGTTTGTATATGAATAATGTCTGTGTGTACTTATATGCATTTTAACTTTGCTAATTTGCACACACTAGAAAACGAGCACTTTTAGCACTTTCCGCACTTTATTGCTAGTTTGCACATGGATGAGTAAGCGACTGTGTTAGGATGCACTTTAAGAAATGCTTATTTGCACACGTGTTATTAAAAGTTTAATATACATAGCACTGATGTTACTTAGCAATTTAGAGTCGATATAAACTAGATGTATTGTATTTATTTTGATTGTTGCTATATGTTGTATTTATACATACTGAATAAAGCATATTTGAATTTAATTGAATTGACACAACTGGCTGATCACTAAGCTGGGGCAAGGTGGTGTAATCACCCCTTGCTTAGATATAGTATACCTATATCTAAACCTATATCGGGACACATATATACCTATCAGTCACTCCTATAGCAGGCCTTAACAATCCTGGAGACAGAGTGCTTGGTTTTATGTGAGATGGTGCTCTGGCATGAGCTGAGCCTGTCTGCAGAGGTCAGAACCATTTCCGTACTGCTGTTCCAGTGATACTGCCATACCATATACTCTTAAGTGCATTATAATCCTCGCGGTTACTGCTAACTTTGGTTTGGCTTTATCAAAACATGTCGTGCTTGGTGTCATACACTTTGGAATACTACCCCCTCGCCAGTTCTGGCGAAGGGGGTAGCATTCCACCCTTCTAGAGGGAAAAGATATGGTACTTTACTTAAAACGCGGTTAATCCTAACCAGAGCCTCAGCATCACAAAATGGATGCTGCTGCCCCGACACAAGTCTGACCTCCTGCTGCTGACCAAAACTTGGCAGGGGAGGCCTGGACAAAGGGTTTCCTGTCACAGGGCCTGATTCACAGAAGTAATCTGAGACAAAATCCTAAACTTACTACTTTTGGTATTCACAGAAGACATTTAGTAGTAGTAAAGTGAGGATTTTGTCTTACGTCTGTCTTAAGTCTGTCCTAAGTTTGTCTTAAGTCTGTCTTAAGTCTGTCTTAAGTCTGTCCTAAGTTTGTCTTAAGTCTGTCTTAAGTCTGTGTTAAGTCTGTCTTAAGTCTGTCTTAAGTCAAACTTTAGACAAAATCATAACTTTACTACTACTAAATGCCTTCTGTGAATACCAAAAGTAGTAAGTTTAGGATTTTGTCTCAGATTAGTTCTGTGAATCAAACATAATTGAACAGCTGAGCTCTCGCAACCACAAACAGAGTTCCACAATTCAGTAAAATGTTAAGTAGAGAAAACACAAAATGACATAGAAGCAGATCCTTTGGTGTGAGTCTTGTCCCAGCAGGGTGGAGTTTATTGGGTCCAGACTTGAGGAATAACAGTAAGCCGACACGTGTTTCGTCGTGTGCCGTAGAGTCAACACGACTCTTCAGGGCTTAGACTCCAACCCAAAAGTTGGGTCGAGTGAGGTCTGGGCCTTATAGCGGTATTCCACGTAGGTGGACTAGAAAGATGCTATATAACACAGGGGTTACTGTGCATCTATTATCTCTGGTTGCAAAGGGATGAAATGTCCTGTGGACCTGTATATGAAATCACGTATCGTTGGACTAGTAGCTTCTATTCCTGAGATGTGTCTGAGACTTCCTGGTTAAGAGTCTCTGAATCACGTTGTGTGAAAAGTGTATACCAGGAGGGGATCCATAAAGTTGAAGACCAAGGTAAACGGGTATGTTTCCTGGTTCGCGGTAAGCTAATATTCGGTATCCCTCCTCCGTAGGTTCCCGGTGGCCGTCTGCCATGAACGGACTGTGAATCAGGCCCTCAGGGAGGTGTTACACCACCCCAGACAGGAGATAGTGGATTGAAGCAGGGAGGGTTGAAAAAAACTAGACACTGCCTGGGGCACACAAGGTGTCCCATGCAAAATCCAGTCAAACCGGTTCTGGGGCACTCCAGCCCCAGCTCTGGCACGAAACTGGACAAAGGGAAAGGGGTGTAACCACCCCCTTCCTGGGTCCCACCCATAGGAGGGACCTAGCAGGTAATCCAGCCCCATGATTTGGAATAAAGTTAGGAGCTGTGCTGATGCACATCAGATTATCCTGACTGAAACTTATGAAACGAAACTCTGGACCCTTCGACATCCTACTCAACGTAGAAGACTGAAGAATATCCCTTGTGGTCAAGGAGTGACCACCCTGTGCAAACATCAAAAAAACAACACAAGTGCCAGTACTGTAACTTGCTCTATATAGTCAAAAAACAACCAAAATGAATAAAGCAACTTGGTCTGTTTCATATAACGTCTCTAGTTCAATGGTTTATTTAGTCCATAGAATTGTTTTGTTTTATTTCAAATTTTTCAGAAAAAACCTTTTTTGTGCATACACAGAAAAAATACAAACTTTTTACAAAAATATGACATACCTATACATATTTACAATACATCCTCTCCGTATTTACAATCTACTGCATTCATTCCACAATCAAACCTTCCTCACACATACTATGAAACAGAAGTAGCTTAGTGTCGACAGAAAACTTTCCTTAACATTTAATGCAATAGTCGCCTTATAAGTCCAACAACGTTAGATGTAAATGTAAATGTAAATGTAAATGTAGTTGAGCTTATATAGCGCACAGCTACCCGCAGTGGGTGTCCCGGCGCTTGCTTAGGGAACCCTTCCTGGTATTCCCCTGTGAGATAGCAGGGTATCCACAAGGTGAAAGTCAGGCATCCCGCCGCGAGGGGCCGTTGTGGAGATTAAGCAAGCTATTGCCCAGAGTCGCAGAGTGTGAACCCGTGAGTCGAGGAGGCACCGGGGCGAGAATTATCGAGTCCGTGGAATTTTTAGCCCAAGACCCCGCCGAGGCAGGGAATTGAACCCTGGTCCAGGACCGATCTCAGCATCCGGGTCTGCTGCCTCTAACCCCTGAGCCACTTCTCCAAATGTACATATTCGGAAAGAAATTCTAAATATTTGGGACAGGTTCAAACTAATCTTAGTGATTGACACTAAGCCACCTATAGTCGACGCGTTTCGAACTCCCTGGTTGCGGAGTTCTCCTCAGGACCAAAAATCAATCTTAATTCCAACAGGGTAAAGCTCCTCATGTATGACTCGTGAGATGGATTAACCTCGCGGTAAACATTTCCAAGTGTTTCCGTGTTGCAACACGGAAACACTTGGAAATGTTTACCGCGAGGACGTGATGGCCGAATGAGCCTGAATTTAGCTGTGGCAGGCACAATCCACTTCCGAGCCCGGTTCCTAAACACCGTGAGACATACCGGAATCTGGTTAATCCATCTCACGAGTCATACATGAGGAGCTTTACCCTGTTGGAATTAAGATTGATTTTTGGTCCTGAGGAGAACTCCGCAACCAGGGAGTTCGAAACGCGTCGACTATAGGTGGCTTAGTGTCAATCACTAAGATTAGTTTGAACCTGTCCCAAATATTTAGAATTTCTTTCCGAATATGTACATTTACATCTAACGTTGTTGGACTGATAAGGCGACTATTGCATTAAATGTTAAGGAAAGTTTTCTGTCGACACTAAGCTACTTCTGTTTCATAGTATGTGTGAGGAAGGTTTGATTGTGGAATGAATGCAGTAGATTGTAAATACGGAGAGGATGTATTGTAAATATGTATAGGTATGTCATATTTTTGTAAAAAGTTTGTATTTTTTCTGTGTATGCACAAAAAAGGTTTTTTCTGAAAAATTTGAAATAAAACAAAACAATTCTATGGACTAAATAAACCATTGAACTAGAGACGTTATATGAAACAGACCAAGTTGCTTTATTCATTTTGGTTGTTTTTTGACTATATAGAACAAGTTACAGTACTGGCACTTGTGTTGTTTTTTTGATTATTGCTGGCTTAGCCTTACTGTGGTAGGAGCCTAGACCCTGTGTTGTTCTACACCCTGTGCAAACAGGCACCATCCAGCACGTCACCGTTTGCTTTGTTGCAGTTCCCGCCGGAACTCGAGCGACAGAGATCGACAAGACCCAGCGTACCTGCCTTCCAACAGCCCGATCCACAGTCCCTGCAAAGCTGAGACCCGCGGAGGCGACCTGAAACGTGGGGCCGGCCATCTTGGAAAAACTACGAAGTGCTGACCGTTCAGCTTCCGAGGCTCCCTCGAAGCTGTGCATTGGAGTTTGAGAAGCTCCAGCCCCGAGCAGCTTTTGCACCGAAGCGCACCCCTCCACACTCACCGAGTTCTGCGTGGGGCCTGTTGTAACTTCACTCTTAGTTTCACCCATCTCTCTTCCACCCCCACCTGTTCTTCCGTAGTGGTTCACCCCATGCCCTCTGCTGAAGGCTGGCATAGAATGTTGAGAGGCCAGTGCCAGTACTTTACTCGACAAGCTGGGAACACCGTGTTTCAGATTACTTCAATAAATAACCTTTCTACTCCTACGTTTGGACCCTTTTTACTACAATTTTGGCGACGTTGGACGGAAGCTGTGCCAGGAACAGCAAGGTGCCTCCCCCCCTGGAATATTCTGAGAAGCTTGGTCAGAAGTTATAAGAATCAAGGACTTACCCACTCCGGGTTTTTCATCCTCCCTACGTGTCCTGTCGAACGATCAGTGCGAGGTTCGCCTGGTGCAGAGAGCCTCTGTTTGGCGGATTTCGAAGGTGGCAGCGTTGTTCACGGAGGCAGGATTGTTGTGACTAGTCCTGTCACATCTGCTTGCTGGAACCATCGGATTGCAATCTGAAGTGTCGGGTCCCTGCTCGAGGCGCGTTGGGAGCGAGGAGGCAGGAAGGTGAGCCGGACTTGGGCGAGTGTGATTATATGATCAGTTTCGGTTTCCATGAGGAAAACTTGACGTCCTGCCTGGCATTCGTAGACGAGTGGTGGTGATCATCGAAGTGTTTTCGCAGCCGCATGGTGGAGCGCAGAGAGAGAAAGGTACTTTGATCTGGATTATTTGTTGAACAGCAGCGGATCACGTTTGACCTGACTGAGACTGCAGCACTCCTCACAGGAAGTTCCCGCCTTCAGACGACGTGTGTATTCTATTGGCTCTGTGAGGAAACTTCATCGAACAAAGAAAGAGGACTAATATCCTTTCTCTTCTTGTGTGTTTTAAAGGAAAATGTTGCAAATGTCCTATGTTGATTGAGAAAATGTAAAAATTTGAGGATGCAGTAGTTTGTTGATTATTTCAACAAGTTTTGTTTATTCATCTCTAATTGTTTCTTTTCCCATCAGTTATTTTGAGCTTTGTTGCCTCACAGGGTTCTGTATTTTGTAAAAGGGGGAAGAAGCTAGGTCTTTATTTAAGGAACAACCCTACATGGCCAAGGCAGGAGCAGGCATGAGTCAGCCCCCACCTTTCTTAAATGAGCTTGGCGAGCCTGACATCCCTTGGAAGAGGTGGGAAGGAATTTTCAAATCATACCTCATAGCAATAGGGGGTGGTAATTACAACAATGTGAGGAAACAACACATTTTACAACACAACTTAGATATTCATGGCAGGAAGGTTTTTGAAGACATAACAGGCAGACTGGTAGACGATGAACAGGAAGAGGTTGAAGGGACAAATGTGTATGAATATACTTTGAGGAAATTGGAGGAACATTTTAAAGTTAAACTTAATGTTGTACTAGAAAGGCACACATTTTACAAGAGGGTGCAAAAGAAAGATGAGAAAGTCACTAATTATGTTGCAGTCTTGAGGGGTTAATCTGCCACTTGTGAATTTGGGACTTTGATGGATTCCATGATTAGAGATCAAATTGTGAGGTGTACAAATGATCCCAGGATCCAGGAGAAACTACTCACTAGAAATCCTGACCTTGAGGAAGCACTAAGTATAGCAAAGGGATTGGTGCATACTGCGTTGCGCATGAAGGAAATGAAAATTCATGAGGGTTTCAGCAGGGAAAAGAGTGAGAGCAAGGTTGCACATGAGGGGGAGACTGTATGTAAGGTTGGGGAAAAAGTGAAGAGCAATCAACGCAGCAATGCTCAAAGTTTATTTTGCTACAAATGTGGTAGTCCTAATCATTTGGCGAACAATTGGAAGTGCCCTGCCCTAGAACCTCTAGCCTCCTGGGGTGGAAACATCAGAAAGATTTAGGGATTAAGCTAGATCCCAACAACAGAGAGCAAGTACTTTTAGTGGAACCACCTAATATTGCAGAAAACTTATCCACAGACTTTAAGGAGGTGTTTAGTGAAAACCTAGGTGTGTTAAAAAAACTACATGCATAGAATCACTCTCAAAGAAGGGGCTGTACCTGTTGTACATAAAACACGATCTATTCCACTTCGCACGAGGGAGCCATTGAAAAGTGAGTTGGAAAAGCTGGTCAGCCAAAGGGTTATCAAGGAGATCGAAAGCTCGGCATGGTTGGCTCCGGTCGTCATCACGACCAAGGATGGAAGAAAGAACATAAGGCTATGTGTGGACGTGCGAGACCTGAATGCCAACATTCAAGTGGACAGATATCCCCCTCCCGAGAATTGGAGAGATGCTGAGCACCATTCAAGGGGCGAAATTTTTCAGTGTCTTGGACTTGTCTTCGGCCTATTATCAGATAAAGCTACATCCGGAGTCACAATCCCTGACGGCATTCACAACCCCGTTCGGAAATTTTAAATTTCTGCGGATGCCTTTTGGCTTGGCGTCCGCAGCTGCAGCCTTCCAATGAGTTATGCAGCACATTCTCAAAGACTGCACAAAAACGATGTGCTTTCAGGATGATATCCTGATTTATGGATCTAATGAAAAAGAGCACAATGAAAACATCAAGGAAGTTTTGGAAAGACTAAGAGAAGTTGGTTTCACCACCAGAGTGAGCAAATGTAAGTTGGGTGTGAGCTCAGTGGACTATTTGGGTCACACCATTTCAGAAGAGGGCATCAAACCGAAGTGTGATCTAGTTAATGCAGTGAGAGATGCTCCCACTCCCAGCAACAGAGAAGGTGTGGTGTCATTTATTGGATTGGCGGAGTACATGGCGAAATTCATCAAGGATTTTGCCACTATGTCATATCCTTTGAGAGAGTTGGTAAAAAAAGATAGCATCTTCAACTGGGGAAAGGAACAAGAGACGGCTTTCAAAGAAATAAAAGAGGCGATCATACAGGCACCCTACATTGGCAAATTTAATCCAGAAAGAGACATAATAATTTCAACAGATGCCAGTAACAGAGGAATTGGTGCCACTTTAGCTCAGAGAGTGGAAAAGGAGATAAAAGTGGTAGCTTTTGCGTCCAGAACACTCACCGGTCCTGAAGCTAACTGTTCCACTGTGGAAAAGGAGGCCCTACCCGTCTACTGGGCAATCAAACATTTCAAATACTACGTGTGGGGTGTGCAATTCAAAGTGCATACAGACCACAAGCCTTTGGTGCCTTTGTTTACAAAACAAAATATGGAAGACATGACCCCGCGCATAGCAAAATGGGTCTTGGGCCTACAAGGTTTTAATTTCAGAGCAGTGTACATACCGGGACAACAAAACAAAGTGGCGGATTTCCTATCAAGGGCTCCCATCTGCTGTGAAGCTGAGGAGGAGCAGGTGGAAGATACTATTTTGGAAGTGGGCTTGGCAGCAGTGGCGAAAGAAAATTGGGAAACACACATGGAACAAGATGAAATCTTGAAGAGTGTGAAGAAATATATTGTGTCCGGATGGCGAAACAAATGTAAGGAGCTTGATATGGAAATTCAACCATACTGGAATGTTAGGGATGACCTTTCGTTGGAGGGGAACTTCATCTTGAAGTCTGGAAAACTTGTTCCTCCGGAGGGGATGAGGAATCAAGTGATCGTGCTGGCCCATGAAGATCACTTGGGCAGAAGTTTATGCAAATCAAGGTTACGTGCAGACTACTGGTTCCCAGAAATGGATCGTGAAATGGAGGAAAAAGTACGCGATTGTTATGCTTGCAGCTTAAGCGACAAATCCAAAGTAACTAAACATACTCCTTTGATCCCGGTTGAAGTCCCTATGGCACCCTGGCAAAAGCTGGGTTTTGACATTACGGGCCCCATTCATGGAAGTGGTCCCCAGGACTGGTACCTGTTGGTATTGATTGATTATTACTCCAACTGGATAACTCACAAGGTGGTGTACAATATCAATACCAAGTCATTGATTCACCTCTTAAAGGAGGTGTTTTCAAGAGAAGGCATTCCTACAACGATGGTAACGGACAATGGCGTACAACTGATCTCGGAGGAGATGAAAGAGTTTCTAAGAGACTGCTCAATTACCCATGTCCGTACACCATTATATTGTCCCAAGGCAAATGGCAAATTGGAAAGAGCGAACCGCCTGCTGAAAGAATGCATACATCTGGCCAGCAAGTCAGGAAAAAACGTGGAGGATGCCATCATGGAAATGCTATGGGCATATCATACCACTCCAAATTCTACTTCAGGGCACTCACCGTATGAGCTTTTGAGACGAAGAAAGGCTGGTTCAAAGCTTTCTCCAAATTGGATGGGCAAGAATGTTTATGTGGAGATCGATCAGGAGGATATGAGAAAGAAGATTGAAAACAAACAAAGTAAATACAAAGAATGGTATGACAAGAAATGGGGTGTCAAGGATAAGAATCTCAAGGAAGGACAGAGTGTGTACATCAGAAAGCCCAATAAACTTGGGAAAAGTGGAGACAAATTCTATGCCCCAGGTAAAATAAAGGAAGTTAAGAGTAACATTGTAGTCATGGAAGATGGGAAAATGTGGAGTCAGGACCAGGTAGTTCCTGTCACAGTTAGAGACAACAAAATAAGTTATGGCAATTCTGAGGTAAGGGACAAAAGGCAGGCAGTTGGGCAGAGGAGAGAAAGCTTCAGACAAAGAACCTCCCCGTTCTGTCACCGACAGTACAGCATGAGTTAACAGTTATCTTTAGCACTTTCTAGATGAGTCACTAGAACTGCTCCACCTGTTAATTTTATATCTGTGCTATCGTTTGTGGTCTTCTGCTCAAGACCTCATATTATATGGAATTATCATCCCCTCCTGGGATATTGTGTTTCCTGATTTATTGTTCCCTACCCTCACTCTTCCCGTGCTCTTTTCTTCCTCTCTATCATAAGGGATTGTTTGGACTGATACAAGGTGCCCACAGAATTGTGGACATCATACATCAGGCCAACTTCTCACACCTGCCAACTTAGGGCGAACAAAGCGATACCAAAGGGGATGATGGGCGGAGCGTTGGAGCAAATCAACACTCACCCCCAGTCAACTGGTCTGGGTTTAATCCATCATCATTCTTTAGCTCACTCCACTACCCCAGTTCAGACATGGTCATATGCAAATCAGTCTGACCCTGGTCCTCTTGGGAACCGTCCAGCCCGAACTGCCATGCCATGTCTTCCCTGGACCGGAAACAACCTTCCTGGGATTGGTTTCTGGCTAATCAGCCATCATCAGCCAGGCTAGCTTGAATACAGTGGCAAAGTGAGCAAGGGACCCACGTCTGGGCATACCCTGCCAACTTAGGGCGAACAAAGCAATACCATAGGGGATGATGGACGGAGCGTTGGAGCAAATCATACACTCACCCCCAGTCAACTGACCTGGGTTTAATCCATCATCATTCTTTAGCTCACTCCACCACCCCAGTTCAGACATGGCCATTAGCAAATCAGTCTGACGCTGTGCCGCATGGGAACAGTATAGCCCGAACTGCCAAGCCATGTCTTCCCTGGACTGGAAACAGGCATCCTGGGACCGGTTTTTGGCTAATCAGCCGTCATCAGCCAGGCTAGCTTGAATCCAGTGGCAAAGTGAGCAAGGGGCCCACGTCTGGGCATACCCTGCCAACTTAGGGTGAACAAAGCGATACCAAAGGGGATGATGGATGGAGCGTTGGAGGAAATCAAACACTCACCCCAGTCAATTGGTCTGGGTTTAATCCATCATCATTCTTTAGCTCACTCCACCACCTCAGATCAGACATGGTCATATGGAAATCAGTCTGACCCTGTGCCTCTTGGGAACAGTCCAACCTGAACTGTCAAGCAATGTCTTCCCTAGACCGGAAACAACCATTCTGGGACTGGTTTCTGGGTAATCAGCTGTCCTCATCCAGGCTAGCTTGAATCTAGTGGCAAAGTGAGCAAGGGACCCACGTCTGGGCATACCCTGCCAACTTAGAGCAAACAAGGCGATACCAAAGGGGATGATGGATGGAGCATTGGAGCAAATGAAACACTCTCCCCCAGTCAACTGATCTGGGTTTAATCCATCATCATTCTTTAACTCACTCCACCACCCCAGTTCAGACATGGCCATATGCAAATCAGTCTGACCCTGTGCCTCATGGGAACAGTCTAGCCCAAACTGCCAAGCCATATCTTCCCTGGACTGGAAACAAGCATCCTGGGACCGGTTTCTGGCTAATCAGCCATCATCAGCCAGGCTAACTTGAATCCAGTGGCAAAGTGAGCAAGGGACCCACGTGTGGGCATACCCTGCCAACTTAAGGCGAACAAAGCGATACCAAAGGGGATGATGGACGGAGCGTTGGAGCAAATTAAACACTCACCCCCAGTCAACTCGTCTGGGTTTAATCGATCATCATTCTTTAGCTCACTCCACCACCCCAGTTCAGATATGGTCATATGCAAATCAGTCTAACCCTGTGCCTCTTGGGAACAGTCCAGCCCAAACTGCCAAGCCATATCTTCCCTGGACCGGAAACAAGCATCATGGGACAGGTTTCTGGCTAATCAGCCGTCATCAGCCAGGCTAGCTTGAATCCAGTGGCAAAGTGAGCAAAGGACCCACGTCTGGGCATACCCTGCCAACTTAGAGCGAACAAGGCGATACCAAAGGGGATGATGGACGGAGCGTTGGAGCAAATGAAACACTCTCCCTCAGTCAACTGATCTGGGTTTAATCCATCATCATTCTTTAACTCACTCCACCACCCCAGTTCAGACATGGCCATATGCAAATCAGTCTGACGCTGTGCCTCATGGGAACAGTATAGCCCGAACTGACATGCCATGTCTTCCCTGGACTGGAAACAAGCATCCTGGGACCGGTTTCTGGCTAATCAGCCATCATCAGCCAGGCTAACTTGAATCCAGTGGCAAAGTGAGCAAGGGACCCACGTGTGGGCATACCGTGCCAACTTAAGGCGAACAAAGCGATACCAAAGGGGATGATGGAAGGAGCATTGGAGCGAATTAAACACTCACCCCCAGTCAACTCGTCTGGGTTTAATCGATCATCATTCTTTAGCTCACTCCACCACCCCAGTGCAGATATGGTCATATGCAAATCAGTCTAACCCTGTGCCTCTTGGGAACAGTCCAGCCCGAACTTCCAAGCCATATCTTCCCTGGACCGGAAACAAGCATCCTGGGACAGGATTCTGGCTAATCAGCCGTCATCAGCCAGGCTAGCTTGAATCCAGTGGCAAAGTGAGCAAGGGACCCACGTCTGGGCATACCCTGCCAACTTAGAGCGAACAAGGCGATACCAAAGGGGATGATGGACGGAGCGTTGGAGCAAATGAAACACTCTCCCCCAGTCAACTGATCTGGGTTTAATCCATCATCATTCTTTAACTCACTCCACCACCCCAGTTCAGACATGGCCATATGCAAATCAGCTGACGCTGTGCCTCATGGGAACAGTATAGCTCGAACTGCCAAGCCATGTCTTCCCTGGACTGGAAACAAGCATCCTGGGACCGGTTTCTGGCTAATCACCCATCATCAGCCAGGTTAGCTTGAATCCAGTGGCAAAGTGAGCAAGGGACCAACGTGTGGGCATACCCTGCCAACTTAAGGCGAACAAAGCGATACCAAAGGGGATGATGGACGGAGCGTTGGAGCAAATTAAACACTCACCCCCTGTCAACTGGTCTGGGTTTAATCGATCATCATTCTTTAGCTCACTCCACCACCCCAGTTCAGATATGGTCATTTGCAAATCAGTCTAACCCTGTGCCTCTTGGGAACAGTCCAGCCCGAACTGCCAAGCCATATCTTCCCTGGACCGGAAACAAGCATCCTGGGACAGGTTTCTGGCTAATCAGCCGTCATCAGCCAGGCTAGCTTGAATCCAGTGGCAAAGTGAGCAAGGGACCCACGTCTGGGCATACCCTGCCAACTTAGGGCGAACAAACCAATACCACACGGGAATGATGGACGGAGCTTTGGAGCAAATCAAACACTCACCCCCAGTCAACTGATCTGGGTTTAATCCATCATCATACTTTAGCTCACTCCACCACCCAGTTCAGACATGGCCATATGCAAATCAGTCTGACCCTGTGCCTTATGGGAAGAGTCTAGCCCAAACTGCTAATCCATGTCTTCCCTGGACTGGAAACAAGCATCCTGGGACTGGTTTCTGGATAATCAGCCGCCATCAGCCAGGCTAGCTTGAATCCAGTGGCAAAGTGAGCAATGGACCCACGTGTGGGCGTGCCCTGCCAACTTAGGGCGAACAAAGCGATACCAAAGGGGATGATGGACGGAGCGTTGGAGCAAATCAAACACTCACCCCCAGTCAACTGATCTGGGCTTAATCCATCATCATTCTTTAACTCACTCCACCACCCCAGTTCAGTCATGGCCATATGCAAATCAGTCTGAACCTGTACCTCATGGGAACAGTCTAGCCTGATCTGCCAAGCCATGTCTTCCCTGGACCGGAAACAAGCATTCTGGGATCGGTTTCTGGCTAATCAGCCTTCCTCAGCCAGGCTAGCTTGAATCCAGTGGCAAAGTGAGCAAGGGACCCACATCTGGGTATACCCTGCCAACTTAGGGCGAACAAACCAATACCACACGCGAATGATGGACGGAGCTTTGGAGCAAATCAAACACTCACCCCCAGTCAACTGATCTGGGTTTAATCCATCATCATACTTTAGCTCACTCCACCACCTAGTTCAGACATGGCCATATGCAAATCAGTCTGACCCTGTGCCTCATGGGAACAGTCCAGCCTGTACTGCCAAGCTATATTTTCCCTGGACTGGAAACAAGCATCCTGGGACAGGTTTCTGGCTAATCAGCTGTCATCAGCCAGGCTAGCTTGAATCCAGTGGCAAAGTGAGCAAGCGACCCACATCTGGGCATACCCTGCCAACTTAGAGCAAACAAGGCGATACCAAAGGGGATGATGGATCGAGCATTGGAGCAAATGAAACACTCTCCCCCAGTCAACTGATCTGGGTTTAATCCATCATCATTCTTTAACTCACTCCACCACCCCAGTTCAGACATGGCCATATGCAAATCAGTCTGACCCTGTGCCTCATGGGAACAGTCTAGCCCAAACTGCCAAGTCATGTCTTCCCTGGACTGGAAACAAGCATCCTGGGACCGGTTTCTGGATAATCAGCTATCATCAGCCAGGCTAGCTTGAATCCAGTGGCAAAGTGAGCAAGGGACCCACGTGTGGGCATACCCTGCCAACTTAAGGCGAACAAAGCGATACCAAAGGGGATGATGGACGGAGCGTTGGAGCAAATTAAACACTCACCCTCTGTCAACTGGTCTGGGTTTAATCGATCATCATTCTTTAGCTCAATCCACCACCCCAGTTCAGATATGGTCATATGCAAATCAGTCTAACCCTGTGCCTCTTGGGAACAGTCCAGCCCGAACTGCCAAGCCATATCTTCCCTGGACTGGAAACAAGCATCCTGGGACAGGTTTCTGGCTAATCAGCCGTCATCAGCCAGGCTAGCTTGAATCCAGTGGCAAAGTGAGCAAGGGACCCACGTCTGGGCATACCCTGCCAACTTAGAGCGAACAAGGCGATACCAAAGGGGATGATGGACGGAGCGTTGGAGCAAATGAAACACTCTCCCTCAGTCAACTGATCTGGGATTAATCCATCATCATTCTTTAACTCACTCCACCACCCCAGTTCAGACATGGCCATATGTAAATCAGTCTGACGCTGTGCCGCATGGGAACAGTATAGCCCGAACTGCCAAGCCATGTCTTCCCTGGACTGGAAACAGGCATCCTGGGACCGGTTTCTGGCTAATCAGCCGTCATCAGCCAGGCTAGCTTGAATCCAGTGGCAAAGTGAGCAAGGGGCCCACGTCTGGGCATACCCTGCCAACTTAGGGTGAACAAAGCGATACCAAAGGGGATGATGGATGGAGCGTTGGAGCAAATCAAACACTCACCCCAGTCAACTGGTCTGGGTTTAATCCATCATCATTCTTTAGCTCACTCCACCACCTCAGATCAGACATGGTCATATGGAAATCAGTCTGACCCTGTGCCTCTTGGGAACAGTCCAACCTGAACTGTCAAGCAATGTCTTCCCTGGACCGGAAACAACCATTCTGGGACTGGTTTCTGGGTAATCAGCTGTCCTCGTCCAGGCTAGCTTGAATCTAGTGGCAAAGTGAGCAAGGAACCCACGTCTGTGCATACCCTGCCAACTTAGAGCAAACAAGGCGATACCAAAGGGGATGATGGATGGAGCATTGGAGCAAATGAAACACTCTCCCCCAGTCAACTGATCTGGGTTTAATCCATCATCATTCTTTAACTCACTCCACCACCCCAGTTCAGACATGGCCATATGCAAATCAGTCTGACCCTGTGCCTCATGGGAACAGTCTAGCCCAAACTGCCAAGCCATGTCTTCCCTGGACTGGAAACAAGCATCCTGGTACCGGTTTCTGGCTAATCAGCCATCATCAGCCAGGCTAACTTGAATCCAGTGGCAAAGTGAGCAAGGGACCCACGTGTGGGCATACCCTGCCAACTTAAGGCGAACAAAGCGATACCAAAGGGGATGATGGACTGAGCTTTGGAGCAAATTAAACACTCACCCCCAGTCAACTCGTCTGGGTTTAATCGATCATCATTCTTTAGCTCACTCCACCACCCCAGTTCAGATATGGTCATATGCAAATCAGTCTAACCCTGTGCCTCTTGGGAACAGTCCAGCCCGAACTGCCAAGCCATATCTTCCCTGGACCGGAAACAAGCATCCTGGGACAGGTTTCTGGCTAATCAGCCGTCATCAGCCAGGCTAGCTTGAATCCAGTGGCAAAGTGAGCAAGGGACCCACGTCTGGGCATACCCTGCCAACTTAGAGCGAACAAGGCGAGACCAAAGGGGATGATGGACGGAGCGTTGGAGCAAATGAAACACTCTCCCCCAGTCAACTTATCTGGGTTTAATCCATCATCATTCTTTAACTCACTCCACCACCCCAGTTCAGACATGGCCATATGCAAATCAGTCTGACCCTGTGCCTCTTGGGAACCGTCCAGCACAAACTGCCAAGCCATGTCTTCCCTGGACCGGCAACAACCATCCTGGGACTGGTTTCTGGCTAATCAGCCATCATCAGCCAGGCTAGCTTGAATCCAGTGGCAAAGTGAGCAAGGGACCCACGTCTGGGCATACCCTGCCAACTTAGAGCAAGCAAGGCGATACCAAAGGGGATGATGGATTGAGCATTGGAGCAAATGAAACACTCTCCCCCAGTCAACTGATCTGGGCTTAATCCATCATCATTCTTTAACTCACTCCACCACCCCAGTTCAGTCATGGCCATATGCAAATCAGTCTGAACCTGTACCTCATGGGAACAGTCTAGCCTGATCTGCCAAGCCATGTCTTCCCTGGACCGGAAACAAGCATTCTGGGATCGGTTTCTGGCTAATCAGCCTTCCTCAGCCAGGCTAGCTTGAATCCAGTGGCAAAGTGAGCAAGGGACCCACATCTGGGTATACCCTGCCAACTTAGGGCGAACAAACCAATACCACACGCAAATGATGGACGGAGCTTTGGAGCAAATCAAACACTCACCCCCAGTCAACTGATCTGGGTTTAATCCATCATCATACTTTAGCTCACTCCACCACCTAGTTCAGACATGGCCATATGCAAATCAGTCTGACCCTGTGCCTCATGGGAACAGTCCAGCCTGTACTGCCAAGCTATATTTTCCCTGGACTGGAAACAAGCATCCTGGGACAGGTTTCTGGCTAATCAGCTGTCATCAGCCAGGCTAGCTTGAATCCAGTGGCAAAGTGAGCAAGCGACCCACATCTGGGCATACCCTGCCAACTTAGAGCAAACAAGGCGATACCAAAGGGGATGATGGATCGAGCATTGGAGCAAATGAAACACTCTCCCCCAGTCAACTGATCTGGGTTTAATCCATCATCATTCTTTAACTCACTCCACCACCCCAGTTCAGACATGGCCATATGCAAATCAGTCTGACCCTGTGCCTCATGGGAACAGTCTAGCCCAAACTGCCAAGTCATGTCTTCCCTGGACTGGAAACAAGCATCCTGGGACCGGTTTCTGGATAATCAGCTATCATCAGCCAGGCTAGCTTGAATCCAGTGGCAAAGTGAGCAAGGGACCCACGTGTGGGCATACCCTGCCAACTTAAGGCGAACAAAGCGATACCAAAGGGGATGATGGACGGAGCGTTGGAGCAAATTAAACACTCACCCTCTGTCAACTGGTCTGGGTTTAATCGATCATCATTCTTTAGCTCAATCCACCACCCCAGTTCAGATATGGTCATATGCAAATCAGTGTAACCCTGTGCCTCTTGGGAACAGTCCAGCCCGAACTGCCAAGCCATATCTTCCCTGGACTGGAAACAAGCATCCTGGGACAGGTTTCTGGCTAATCAGCCGTCATCAGCCAGGCTAGCTTGAATCCAGTGGCAAAGTGAGCAAGGGACCCACGTCTGGGCATACCCTGCCAACTTAGAGCGAACAAGGCGATACCAAAGGGGATGATGGACGGAGCGTTGGAGCAAATGAAACACTCTCCCTCAGTCAACTGATCTGGGATTAATCCATCATCATTCTTTAACTCACTCCACCACCCCAGTTCAGACATGGCCATATGTAAATCAGTCTGACGCTGTGCCGCATGGGAACAGTATAGCCCGAACTGCCAAGCCATGTCTTCCCTGGACTGGAAACAGGCATCCTGGGACCGGTTTCTGGCTAATCAGCCGTCATCAGCCAGGCTAGCTTGAATCCAGTGGCAAAGTGAGCAAGGGGCCCACGTCTGGGCATACCCTGCCAACTTAGGGTGAACAAAGCGATACCAAAGGGGATGATGGATGGAGCGTTGGAGCAAATCAAACACTCACCCCAGTCAACTGGTCTGGGTTTAATCCATCATCATTCTTTAGCTCACTCCACCACCTCAGATCAGACATGGTCATATGGAAATCAGTCTGACCCTGTGCCTCTTGGGAACAGTCCAACCTGAACTGTCAAGCAATGTCTTCCCTGGACCGGAAACAACCATTCTGGGACTGGTTTCTGGGTAATCAGCTGTCCTCGTCCAGGCTAGCTTGAATCTAGTGGCAAAGTGAGCAAGGAACCCACGTCTGTGCATACCCTGCCAACTTAGAGCAAACAAGGCGATACCAAAGGGGATGATGGATGGAGCATTGGAGCAAATGAAACACTCTCCCCCAGTCAACTGATCTGGGTTTAATCCATCATCATTCTTTAACTCACTCCACCACCCCAGTTCAGACATGGCCATATGCAAATCAGTCTGACCCTGTGCCTCATGGGAACAGTCTAGCCCAAACTGCCAAGCCATGTCTTCCCTGGACTGGAAACAAGCATCCTGGTACCGGTTTCTGGCTAATCAGCCATCATCAGCCAGGCTAACTTGAATCCAGTGGCAAAGTGAGCAAGGGACCCACGTGTGGGCATACCCTGCCAACTTAAGGCGAACAAAGCGATACCAAAGGGGATGATGGACTGAGCTTTGGAGCAAATTAAACACTCACCCCCAGTCAACTCGTCTGGGTTTAATCGATCATCATTCTTTAGCTCACTCCACCACCCCAGTTCAGATATGGTCATATGCAAATCAGTCTAACCCTGTGCCTCTTGGGAACAGTCCAGCCCGAACTGCCAAGCCATATCTTCCCTGGACCGGAAACAAGCATCCTGGGACAGGTTTCTGGCTAATCAGCCATCATCAGCCAGGCTAGCTTGAATCCAGTGGCAAAGTGAGCAAGGGACCCACGTCTGGGCATACCCTGCCAACTTAGAGCGAACAAGGCGAGACCAAAGGGGATGATGGACGGAGCGTTGGAGCAAATGAAACACTCTCCCCCAGTCAACTGATCTGGGTTTAATCCATCATCATTCTTTAACTCACTCCACCACCCCAGTTCAGACATGGCCATATGCAAATCAGTCTGACGCTGTGCCTCATGGGAACAGTATAGCCCGAACTGCCAAGCCATGTCTTCCCTGGACTGGAAACAAGCATCCTGGGACCGGTTTCTGGCTAATCAGCCATCATCAGCCAGGCTAACTTGAATCCAGTGGCAAAGTGAGCAAGGGACCCACGTGTGGGCATACCCTGCCAACTTAAGGCGAACAAAGCGATACCAAAGGGGATGATGGACGGAGCGTTGGAGCAAATTAAACACTCACCCCCAGTCACCTCGTCTGGGTTTAATCGATCATCATTCTTTAGCTCACTCCACCACCCCAGTGCAGATATGGTCATATGCAAATCAGTCTGACCCTGTGCCTCTTGGGAACAGTCCAGCACAAACTGCCAAGCCATGTCTTCCCTGGACCGGCAACAACCATCCTGGGACTGGTTTCTGGCTAATCAGCCATCATCAGCCAGGCTAGCTTGAATCCAGTGGCAAAGTGAGCAAGGGACCCACGTCTGGGCATACCCTCCCAACTTAGAGCAAGCAAGGCGATACCAAAGGGGATGATGGATTGAGCATTGGAGCAAATGAAACACTCTCCCCCAGTCAACTGATCTGGGCTTAATCCATCATCATTCTTTAACTCACTCCACCACCCCAGTTCAGACATGGCCATATGCAAATCAGTCTGACCCTGTGCCTCATGGGAACAGTCTAGCCCAAACTGCCAAGCCATGTCTTCCCTGGACTGGAAACAAGCATCCTGGGACCGGTTTCTGGCTAATCAGCCATCATCAGCCAGGCTAACTTGAATCCAGTGGCAAAGTGAGCAAGGGACCCACGTGTGGGCATACCCTGCCAACTTAAGGCGAACAAAGCGATACCAAAGGGGATGATGGACGGAGCGTTGGAGCAAATTAAACACTTACCCCCAGTCAACTCGTCTTGGTTTAATCCATCATCATACTTTAGCTCACTCCACCACCCCAGTTCAGATATGGTCATATGCAAATCAGTCTAACCCTGTGCCTCTTGGGAACAGTCCAGCCCGAACTGCCAAGCCATATCTTCCCTGGACCGGAAACAAGCATCCTGGGACAGGTTTCTGTCTAATCAGCCGTCATCAGCCAGGCTAGCTTGAATCCAGTGGCAAAGTGAGCAAGGGACCCACGTCTGGGCATACCCTGCCAACTTAGAGCGAACAAGGTGATACCAAAGGGGATGATGGACGGAGCGTTTGAGCAAATCAAACACTCACCCCCAGTCAACTGATCTGGGTTTAATCCATCATCATTCTTTAGCTCACTCCACCACCCCAGTTCAGTCATGGCCATATGCAAATCAGTCTGAACCTGTACCTCATGGGAACAGTCTAGCCTGATCTGCCAAGCCATGTCTTCCCTGGACTGGAAACAAGCATCCTGGGACCGGTTTCTGGCTAATCAGCCATCATCAGCCAGGCTAACTTGAATCCAGTGGCAAAGTGAGCAAGGGACCCACGTGTGGGCATACCCTGCCAACTTAAGGCGAACAAAGCGATACCAAAGGGGATGATGGACGGAGCGTTGGAGCAAATTAAACACTCACCCCCAGTCAGCTCGTCTGGGTTTAATCGATCATCATTCTTTAGCTCACTCCACCACCCCAGTGCAGATATGGTCATATGCAAATCAGTCTGATCCTGTGCCTCTTGGGAACAGTCCAGCACAAACTGCCAAGCCATGTCTTCCCTGGACCGGCAACAACCATCCTGGGACTGGTTTCTGGCTAATCAGCCATCATCAGCCAGGCTAGCTTGAATCCAGTGGCAAAGTGAGCAAGGGACCCACGTCTGGGCATACCCTCCCAACTTAGAGCAAGCAAGGCGATACCAAAGGGGATGATGGATTGAGCATTGGAGCAAATGAAACACTCTCCCCCAGTCAACTGATCTGGGCTTAATCCATCATCATTCTTTAACTCACTCCACCACCCCAGTTCAGACATGGCCATATGCAAATCAGTCTGACCCTGTGCCTCATGGGAACAGTCTAGCCCAAACTGCCAAGCCATGTCTTCCCTGGACTGGAAACAAGCATCCTGGGACCGGTTTCTGGCTAATCAGCCATCATCAGCCAGGCTAACTTGAATCCAGTGGCAAAGTGAGCAAGGGACCCACGTGTGGGCATACCCTGCCAACTTAAGGCGAACAAAGCGATACCAAAGGGGATGATGGACGGAGCGTTGGAGCAAATTAAACACTTACCCCCGGTCAACTCGTCTTGGTTTAATCCATCATCATACTTTAGCTCACTCCACCACCCCAGTTCAGATATGGTCATATGCAAATCAGTCTAACCCTGTGCCTCTTGGGAACAGTCCAGCCCGAACTGCCAAGCCATATCTTCCCTGGACCGGAAACAAGCATCCTGGGACAGGTTTCTGTCTAATCAGCCGTCATCAGCCAGGCTAGCTTGAATCCAGTGGCAAAGTGAGCAAGGGACCCACGTCTGGGCATACCCTGCCAACTTAGAGCGAACAAGGTGATACCAAAGGGGATGATGGACGGAGCGTTTGAGCAAATCAAACACTCACCCCCAGTCAACTGATCTGGGTTTAATCCATCATCATTCTTTAGCTCACTCCACCACCCCAGTTCAGTCATGGCCATATGCAAATCAGTCTGAACCTGTACCTCATGGGAACAGTCTAGCCTGATCTGCCAAGCCATGTCTTCCCTGGACCGGAAACAAGCATTCTGGGATCGGTTTCTGGCTAATCAGCCTGCCTCAGCCAGGCTAGCTTGAATCCAGTGGCAAAGTGAGCAAGGGACCCACATCTGGGTATACCCTGCCAACTTAGGGCGAACAAACCAATACCACACGGGAATGATGGACGGAGCTTTGGAGCAAATCAAACACTCACCCCAGTCAACTGATCTGAGTTTAATCCATCATCATACTTTAGCTCACTCCACCACCCAGTTCAGACATGGCCATATGCAAATCAGTCTGACCCTGTGCCTTATGGGAAGAGTCTAGCCCAAACTGCTAATCCATGTCTTCCCTGGACTGGAAACAAGCATCCTGGGACTGGTTTCTGGATAATCAGCCGCCATCAGCCAGGCTAGCTTGAATCCAGTGGCAAAGTGAGCAAGGGACCCACGTGTGGGCGTACCCTGCCAACTTAGGGCGAACAAAGCGATACCAAAGGGGATGATGGACGGAGCGTTGGAGCAAATCAAACACTCACCCCCAGTCAACTGGTCGGGGTTTAATCCATCATCATTATTTAGCTCACTCCACCACCCCAGTTCAGATATGGTCATATGCAAATCAGTCTGACCCTGTGCCTCTTGGGAACAGTCCAGCACAAACTGCCAAGTCATGTCTTCCCTGGACCGGCAACAACCATCCTGGGACTGGTTTCTGGCTAATCAGCCATCATCAGCCAGGCTAGCTTGAATCCAGTGGCAAAGTGAGCAAGGGACCCACGTCTGGGCATACCCTGCCAACTTAGAGCAAACAAGGCGATACCAAAGGGGATGATGGATGGAGCATTGGAGCAAATGAAACACTCTCCCCCAGTCAACTGATCTGAGCTTAATCCATCATCATTCTTTAACTCACTCCACCACCCCAGTTCAGACATGGCCATATGCAAATCAGTCTGACCCTGTGCCTCATGGGAACAGTCTAGCCCGAACTGCCAAGCCATATCTTCCCTGGACCGGAAACAAGCATCCTGGGACAGGTTTCTGTCTAATCAGCCGTCATCAGCCAGCCTAGCTTGAATCCAGTGGCAAAGTGAGCAAGGGACCCACGTCTGGGCATACCCTGCCAACTTAGAGCGAACAAGGCGATACCAAAGGGGATGATGGACGGAGCGTTGGAGCAAATGAAACACTCTCCCCCAGTCAACTTATCTGGGTTTAATCCATCATCATTCTTTAACTCACTCCACCACCCCAGTTCAGACAAATCAGTCTGACGCTGTGCCTCATGGGAACAGTATAGCCCGAACTGCCAAGCCATGTATTCCCTGGACTGGAAACAAGCATCCTGGGACCGGTTTATGGCTAATCAACCGTCATCAGCCAGGCTAGCTTGAATCCAGTGGCAAAGTGAGCAAGGGGCCCACGTCTGGGCATACCCTGCCAACTTAGGGTGAACAAAGGGATACCAAAGGGGATGATGGATGGAGCGTTGGAGCAAATCAAACACTCACCCCAGTCAACTGGTCTGGGTTTAATCCGTCATCATTCTTTAGCTCACTCCACCACCTCAGATCAGACATGGTCATATGGAAATCAGTCTGACCCTGTGCCTCTTGGGAACAGTCCAACCCGAACTGTCAAGCCATGTCTTCCCTGGACCGGAAACAACCATCCAAGGACTGGTTTCTGGCTAATCAGCCGTCCTCATCCAGGCTAGCTCGAATCTAGTGGCAAAGTGAGCAAGGGACCCACGTCTGGGCATACCCTCCCAACTTAGGGCGAATAAAGAGAAACCAAAGGGGATGATGGACGGAGCGTTGGAGCAAATCAAACACTCACCCCCAGTCAACTGATCTGGGTTTAATCCATCATCATTCTTTAGTTCACTCCACCACACCAGTTCAGACATGGCCATTTGCAAATCAGTCTGACCCTGTGCCTTATGGGAACAGTCCTGCCGAAACAGCCAAGCCATGTCTTCCCTGGACTGGAAACAAGCATCTTGGGACTGATTTCTGGCTAATCAGCCGTCATCAGCCAGGCTACATTGAATCCAGTGGCAAAGTGAGCAAGGGACACACGTCTGGACATACCCTGCCAACTTAGGGCAAACAAAGCAATACCATAGGGAATGATGGACGGAGCATTGGAGCAAATCAAACACTCACCCCCAGTCAACTGATCTGGGTTTAATCCATCATCATTCTTTAGCTCACTCCACCACCCCAGTTAAGTCATGGCCATATGCAAATCAGTCTGAACCTGTACCTCATGGGAACAGTATAGCCTGATCTGCCAAGCCATGTCTTCCCTGGACCGGAAACAAGCATTCTGGGATCGGTTTCTGGCTAATCAGCCTTCCTCAGCCAGGCTAGCTTGAATCCAGTGGCAAAGTGAGCAAGGGACCCACATCTGGGTATACCCTGCCAACTTATTTATTTTTATTTATTTATTTTATGTGCTTCTATAGCGCCTGAATAAACCCCCGAAGGGGTATCTCTGCGCTTTTGCCATACAAAGAAACAGATATTATACCAAGTCAGTGCCAGAAGTTACTGGGTCTTCGGGAGTGATTAGCTACTAGAAAAAAGATGGGTTTTAGGGCGCACAAACCAATACGACACGGGAATGATGGACGGAGCGTTGAAGCAAATCAAACACTCACCCCCAGTCAACTGATCTGGGTTTAATCCATCATCATACTTTAGCTCACTCCACCACCCAGTTCAGACATGGCCATATGCAAATCAGTCTGACCCTGTGCCTTATGGGAAGAGTCTAGCCCAAACTGCTAATCCATGTCTTCCCTGGACTGGAAACAAGCATCCTGGGACTGGTTTCTGGATAATCAGCCGCCATCAGCCAGGCTAGCTTGAATCCAGTGGCAAAGTGAGCAATGGACCCACGTGTGGGCGTGCCCTGCCAACTTAGGGCGAACAAAGCGATACCAAAGGGGATGATGGACGGAGCGTTGGAGCAAATCAAACACTTACCCCCAGTCAACTGGTAGGGGTTTAATCCATCATCATTATTTAGCTCACTCCACCACCCCAGTTCAGATATGGTCATATGCAAATCAGTCTGACCCTGTGCCTCTTGGGAACAGTCCAGCACAAACTGCCAAGCCATGTCTTCCCTGTACCGGCAACAACCATCCTGGGACTGGTTTCTGGCTAATCAGCCATCATCAGCCAGGCTAGCTTGAATCCAGTGGCAAAGTGAGCAAGGGACCCACGTCTGGGCATACCCTGCCAACTTAGAGCAAGCAAGGCGATACCAAAGGGGATGATGGATTGAGCATTGGAGCAAATGAAACACTCTCCCCCAGTCAACTGATTTGGGCTTAATCCATCATCATTCTTTAACTCACTCCACCACCCCAGTTCAGACATGGCCATATGCAAATCAGTCTGACCCTGTGCCTCATGGGAACAGTCTAGCCCAAACTGCCAAGCCATGTCTTCTCTGGACTGGAAACAAGCATCCTGGGGCCGGTTTCTGGCTAATCAGCCATCATCAGCCAGGCTAACTTGAATCCAGTGGCAAAGTGAGCAAGGGACCCACGTGTGGGCATACCCTGCCAACTTAAGGCGAACAAAGCGATACCAAAGGGGATGATGGACGGAGCGTTGGAGCAAATTAACCACTCACCCCCAGTCAACTCGTCTTGGTTTAATCGATCATCATACTTTAGCTCACTCCACCACCCCAGTTCAGATATGGTCATATGCAAATCAGTCTAACCCTGTGCCTCTTGGGAACAGTCCAGCCCGAACTGCCAAGCCATATCTTCCCTGGACCGGAAACAAGCATCCTGGGACAGGTTTCTGTCTAATCAGCCGTCATCAGCCAGGCTAGCTTGAATCCAGTGGCAAAGTGAGCAAGGGACCCACGTCTGTGCATACCCTGCCAACTTAGAGCGAACAAGGCGATACCAAAGGGGATGATGGACGGAGCGTTGGAGCAAATCAAACACTCACCCCCAGTCAACTGATCTGGGTTTAATCCATCATCATTCTTTAGCTCACTCCACCACCCCAGTTCAGTCATGGCCATATGCAAATCAGTCTGAACCTGTACCTCATGGGAACAGTCTAGCCTGATCTGCCAAGCCATGTCTTCCCTGGACCGGAAACAAGCATTCTGGGATCGGTTTCTGGCTAATCAGCCTTCCTCAGCCAGGCTAGCTTGAATCCAGTGGCAAAGTGAGCAAGGGACCCACATCTGGGTATACCCTGCCAACTTAGGGCGAACAAACCAATACCACACGCGAATGATGGACGGAGCTTTGGAGCAAATCAAACACTCACCCCCAGTCAACTGATCTGGGTTTAATCCATCATCATACTTTAGCTCACTCCACCACCTAGTTCAGACATGGCCATATGCAAATCAGTCTGACCCTGTGCCTCATGGGAACAGTCCAGCCTGTACTGCCAAGCTATATTTTCCCTGGACTGGAAACAAGCATCCTGGGACAGGTTTCTGGCTAATCAGCTGTCATCAGCCAGGCTAGCTTGAATCCAGTGGCAAAGTGAGCAAGCGACCCACATCTGGGCATACCCTGCCAACTTAGAGCAAACAAGGCGATACCAAAGGGGATGATGGATGGAGCATTGGAGCAAATGAAACACTCTCCCCCAGTCAACTGATCTGGGTTTAATCCATCATCATTCTTTAACTCACTCCACCACCCCAGTTCAGACATGGCCATATGCAAATCAGTCTGACCCTGTGCCTCATGGGAACAGTCTAGCCCAAACTGCCAAGTCATGTCTTCCCTGGACTGGAAACAAGCATCCTGGGACCGGTTTCTGGATAATCAGCTATCATCAGCCAGGCTAGCTTGAATCCAGTGGCAAAGTGAGCAAGGGACCCACGTGTGGGCATACCCTGCCAACTTAAGGCGAACAAAGCGATACCAAAGGGGATGATGGACGGAGCGTTGGAGCAAATTAAACACTCACCCTCTGTCAACTGGTCTGGGTTTAATCGATCATCATTCTTTAGCTCAATCCACCACCCCAGTTCAGATATGGTCATATGCAAATCAGTCTAACCCTGTGCCTCTTGGGAACAGTCCAGCCCGAACTGCCAAGCCATATCTTCCCTGGACTGGAAACAAGCATCCTGGGACAGGTTTCTGGCTAATCAGCCGTCATCAGCCAGGCTAGCTTGAATCCAGTGGCAAAGTGAGCAAGGGACCCACGTCTGGGCATACCCTGCCAACTTAGAGCGAACAAGGCGATACCAAAGGGGATGATGGACGGAGCGTTGGAGCAAATGAAACACTCTCCCTCAGTCAACTGATCTGGGATTAATCCATCATCATTCTTTAACTCACTCCACCACCCCAGTTCAGACATGGCCATATGTAAATCAGTCTGACGCTGTGCCGCATGGGAACAGTATAGCCCGAACTGCCAAGCCATGTCTTCCCTGGACTGGAAACAGGCATCCTGGGACCGGTTTCTGGCTAATCAGCCGTCATCAGCCAGGCTAGCTTGAATCCAGTGGCAAAGTGAGCAAGGGGCCCACGTCTGGGCATACCCTGCCAACTTAGGGTGAACAAAGCGATACCAAAGGGGATGATGGATGGAGCGTTGGAGCAAATCAAACACTCACCCAGTCAACTGGTCTGGGTTTAATACATCATCATTCTTTAGCTCACTCCACCACCTCAGATCAGACATGGTCATATGGAAATCAGTCTGACCCTGTGCCTCTTGGGAACAGTCCAACCTGAACTGTCAAGCAATGTCTTCCCTGGACCGGAAACAACCATTCTGGGACTGGTTTCTGGGTAATCAGCTGTCCTCGTCCAGGCTAGCTTGAATCTAGTGGCAAAGTGAGCAAGGGACGCACGTCTGTGCATACCCTGCCAACTTAGAGCAAACAAGGCGATACCAAAGGGGATGATGGATGGAGCATTGGAGCAAATGAAACACTCTCCCCCAGTCAACTGATCTGGGTTTAATCCATCATCATTCTTTAACTCACTCCACCACCCCAGTTCAGACATGGCCATATGCAAATCAGTCTGACCCTGTGCCTCATGGGAACAGTCTAGCCCAAACTGCCAAGCCATGTCTTCCCTGGACTGGAAACAAGCATCCTGGTACCGGTTTCTGGCTAATCAGCCATCATCAGCCAGGCTAACTTGAATCCAGTGGCAAAGTGAGCAAGGGACCCACGTGTGGGCATACCCTGCCAACTTAAGGCGAACAAAGCGATACCAAAGGGGATGATGGACTGAGCTTTGGAGCAAATTAAACACTCACCCCCAGTCAACTCGTCTGGGTTTAATCGATCATCATTCTTTAGCTCACTCCACCACCCCAGTTCAGATATGGTCATATGCAAATCAGTCTAACCCTGTGCCTCTTGGGAACAGTCCAGCCCGAACTGCCAAGCCATATCTTCCCTGGACCGGAAACAAGCATCCTAGGACAGGTTTCTGGCTAATCAGCCGTCATCAGCCAGGCTAGCTTGAATCCAGTGGCAAAGTGAGCAAGGGACCCACGTCTGGGCATACCCTGCCAACTTAGAGCGAACAAGGCGATACCAAAGGGGATGATGGACGGAGCGTTGGAGCAAATGAAACACTCTCCCCCAGTCAACTGATCTGGGTTTAATCCATCATCATTCTTTAACTCACTCCACCACCCCAGTTCAGACATGGCCATATGCAAATCAGTCTGACGCTGTGCCTCATGGGAACAGTATAGCCCGAACTGCCAAGCCATGTCTTCCCTGGACTGGAAACAAGCATCCTGGGACCGGTTTCTGGCTAATCAGCCATCATCAGCCAGGCTAACTTGAATCCAGTGGCAAAGTGAGCAAGGGACCCACGTGTGGGCATACCCTGCCAACTTAAGGCGAGCAAAGCGATACCAAAGGGGATGATGGACGGAGCGTTGGAGCAAATTAAACACTCACCCCCAGTCAGCTCGTCTGGGTTTAATCGATCATCATTCTTTAGCTCACTCCACCACCCCAGTGCAGATATGGTCATATGCAAATCAGTCTGACCCTGTGCCTCTTGGGAACAGTCCAGCACAAACTGCCAAGCCATGTCTTCCCTGGACCGGCAACAACCATCCTGGGACTGGTTTCTGGCTAATCAGCCATCATCAGCCAGGCTAGCTTGAATCCAGTGGCAAAGTGAGCAAGGGACCCACGTCTGGGCATACCCTCCCAACTTAGAGCAAGCAAGGCGATACCAAAGGGGATGATGGATTGAGCATTGGAGCAAATGAAACACTCTCCCCCAGTCAACTGATCTGGGCTTAATCCATCATCATTCTTTAACTCACTCCACCACCCCAGTTCAGACATGGCCATATGCAAATCAGTCTGAACCTGTACCTCATGGGAACAGTCTAGCCTGATCTGCCAAGCCATGTCTTCCCTGGACTGGAAACAAGCATCCTGGGACAGGTTTCTGTCTAATCAGCCGTCATCAGCCAGGCTAGCTTGAATCCAGTGGCAAAGTGAGCAAGGGACCCACGTCTGGGCATACCCTGCCAACTTAGAGCGAACAAGGTGATACCAAAGGGGATGATGGACGGAGCGTTTGAGCAAATCAAACACTCACCCCCAGTCAACTGATCTGGGTTTAATCCATCATCATTCTTTAGCTCACTCCACCACCCCAGTTCAGTCATGGCCATATGCAAATCAGTCTGAACCTGTACCTCATGGGAACAGTCTAGCCTGATCTGCCAAGCCATGTCTTCCCTGGACCGGAAACAAGCATTCTGGGATCGGTTTCTGGCTAATCAGCCTGCCTCAGCCAGGCTAGCTTGAATCCAGTGGCAAAGTGAGCAAGGGACCCACATCTGGGTATACCCTGCCAACTTAGGGCGAACAAACCAATACCACACGGGAATGATGGACGGAGCTTTGGAGCAAATCAAACACTCACCCCAGTCAACTGATCTGGGTTTAATCCATCATCATACTTTAGCTCACTCCACCACCCAGTTCAGACATGGCCATATGCAAATCAGTCTGACCCTGTGCCTTATGGGAAGAGTCTAGCCCAAACTGCTAATCCATGTCTTCCCTGGACTGGAAACAAGCATCCTGGGACTGGTTTCTGGATAATCAGCCGCCATCAGCCAGGCTAGCTTGAATCCAGTGGCAAAGTGAGCAAGGGACCCAAGTGTGGGCGTACCCTGCCAACTTAGGGCGAACAAAGCGATACCAAAGGGGATGATGGACGGAGCGTTGGAGCAAATCAAACACTCACCCCCAGTCAACTTGTCGGGGTTTAATCCATCATCATTATTTAGCTCACTCCACCACCCCAGTTCAGATATGGTCATATGCAAATCAGTCTGACCCTGTGCCTCTTGGGAACAGTCCAGCACAAACTGCCAAGTCATGTCTTCCCTGGACCGGCAACAACCATCCTGGGACTGGTTTCTGGCTAATCAGCCATCATCAGCCAGGCTAGCTTGAATCCAGTGGCAAAGTGAGCAAGGGACCCACGTCTGGGCATACCCTGCCAACTTAGAGCAAACAAGGCGATACCAAAGGGGATGATGGATGGAGCATTGGAGCAAATGAAACACTCTCCCCCAGTCAACTGATCTGGGCTTAATCCATCATCATTCTTTAACTCACTCCACCACCCCAGTTCAGACATGGCCATATGCAAATCAGTCTGACCCTGTGCCTCATGGGAACAGTCTAGCCCAAACTGCCAAGCCATGTCTTCCCTGGACTGGAAACAAGCTTCCTGGGACCGGTTTCTGGCTAATCAGCCATCATCAGCCAGGCTAACTTGAATCCAGTGGCAAAGTGAGCAAGGGACCCACGTGTGGGCATACCCTGCCAACTTAAGGCGAACAAAGCGATACCAAAGGGGATGATGGACGGAGCGTTGGAGCAAATTAAACACTCACCCCCAGTCAACTCGTCTTGGTTTAATCGATCATCATACTTTAGCTCACTCCACCACCCCAGTTCAGATATGGTCATATGCAAATCAGTCTAACCCTGTGCCTCTTGGGAACAGTCCAGCCCGAACTGCCAAGCCATATCTTCCCTGGACCGGAAACAAGCATCCTGGGACAGGTTTCTGTCTAATCAGCCGTCATCAGCCAGCTTAGCTTGAATCCAGTGGCAAAGTGAGCAAGGGACCCACGTCTGGGCATACCCTGCCAACTTAGAGCGAACAAGGCGATACCAAAGGGGATGATGGACGGAGCGTTGGAGCAAATGAAACACTCTCCCCCAGTCAACTTATCTGGGTTTAATCCATCATCATTCTTTAACTCACTCCACCACCCCAGTTCAGACAAATCAGTCTGACGCTGTGCCTCATGGGAACAGTATAGCCCGAACTGCCAAGCCATGTATTCCCTGGACTGGAAACAAGCATCCTGGGACCGGTTTATGGCTAATCAACCGTCATCAGCCAGGCTAGCTTGAATCCAGTGGCAAAGTGAGCAAGGGGCCCACGTCTGGGCATACCCTGCCAACTTAGGGTGAACAAAGCGATACCAAAGGGGATGATGGATGGAGCGTTGGAGCAAATCAAACACTCACCCCAGTCAACTGGTCTGGGTTTAATCCGTCATCATTCTTTAGCTCACTCCACCACCTCAGATCAGACATGGTCATATGGAAATCAGTCTGACCCTGTGCCTCTTGGGAACAGTCCAACCCGAACTGTCAAGCCATGTCTTCCCTGGACCGGAAACAACCATCCAAGGACTGGTTTCTGGCTAATCAGCCGTCCTCATCCAGGCTAGCTCGAATCTAGTGGCAAAGTGAGCAAGGGACCCACGTCTGGGCATACCCTCCCAACTTAGGGCGAATAAAGAGAAACCAAAGGGGATGATGGACGGAGCGTTGGAGCAAATCAAACACTCACCCCCAGTCAACTGATCTGGGTTTAATCCATCATCATTCTTTAGTTCACTCCACCACACCAGTTCAGACATGGCCATTTGCAAATCAGTCTGACCCTGTGCCTTATGGGAACAGTCCTGCCGAAACAGCCAAGCCATGTCTTCCCTGGACTGGAAACAAGCATCTTGGGACTGATTTCTGGCTAATCAGCCGTCATCAGCCAGGCTACATTGAATCCAGTGGCAAAGTGAGCAAGGGACACACGTCTGGACATACCCTGCCAACTTAGGGCAAACAAAGCAATACCATAGGGAATGATGGACGGAGCATTGGAGCAAATCAAACACTCACCCCCAGTCAACTGATCTGGGTTTAATCCATCATCATTCTTTAGCTCACTCCACCACCCCAGTTAAGTCATGGCCATATGCAAATCAGTCTGAACCTGTACCTCATGGGAACAGTATATCCTGATCTGCCAAGCCATGTCTTCCCTGGACCGGAAACAAGCATTCTGGGATCGGTTTCTGGCTAATCAGCCTTCCTCAGCCAGGCTAGCTTGAATCCAGTGGCAAAGTGAGCAAGGGACCCACATCTGGGTATACCCTGCCAACTTATTTATTTTTATTTATTTATTTTATGTGCTTCCATAGCGCCTGAATAAACCCCCGAAGGGGTATCTCTGCGCTTTTGCCATACAAAGAAACAGATATTATACCAAGTCAGTGCCAGAAGTTACTGGGTCTTCGGGAGTGATTAGCTACTAGAAAAAAGATGGGTTTTCGGGCGCACAAACCAATACGACACGGGAATGATGGACGGAGCGTTGAAGCAAATCAAACACTCACCCCCAGTCAACTGATCTGGGTTTAATCCATCATCATACTTTAGCTCACTCCACCACCCAGTTCAGACATGGCCATATGCAAATCAGTCTGACCCTGTGCCTTTTGGGAAGAGTCATGCCCAAACTGCTAATCCATGTCTTCCCTGGACTGGAAACAAGCATCCTGGGACTGGTTTCTGGATAATCAGCCGCCATCAGCCAGGCTAGCTTGAATCCAGTGGCAAAGTGAGCAAGGGACCCACGTGTGGGCGTACCCTGCCAACTTAGGGCGAACAAAGCGATACCAAAGGGGATGATGGACGGAGCGTTGGAGCAAATCAAACACTCACCCCCAGTCAACTGGTCGGGGTTTAATCCATCATCATTATTTAGCTCACTCCCCCACCCCAGTTCAGATATGGTCATATGCAAATCAGTCTGACCCTGTGCCTCTTGGGAACAGTCCAGCACAAACTGCCAAGCCATGTCTTCCCTGGACCGGCAACAACCATCCTGGGACTGGTTTCTGGCTAATCAGCCATCATCAGCCAGGCTAGCTTGAATCCAGTGGCAAAGTGAGCAAGGGACCCACGTCTGGGCATACCCTGCCAACTTAGAGCAAACAAGGCGATACCAAAGGGGATGATGGATGGAGCATTGGAGCAAATGAAACACTCTCCCCCAGTCGACTGATCTGGGTTTAATCCGTCATCGTTCTTTAACTCACTCCACCACCCCAGTTCAGACATGGCCATATGCAAATCAGTCTGACCCTGTGCCTCATGGGAACAGTCTAGCCCAAACTGCCAAGCCATGTCTTCCCTGGACTGGAAACAAGCATCCTGGGACCGGTTTCTGGCTAATCAGCCATCATCAGCCAGGCTAGCTTGAATCCAGTGGCAAAGTGAGCAAGGGACCCACGTGTGGGCATACCCTGCCAACTTAAGGCGAACAAAGCGATACCAAAACGGGATGAAGGACCGAGCGTTGGAGCAAATTAAACACTCCCCCCCAGTCAACTCGTCTGGGTTTAATCGATCATCATTCTTTAGCTCACTCCACCACCCCAGTTCAGATATGGTCATATGCAAATCAATCTAACCCTCTGCCTCTTGGGAACTGTCCAGCCCGAACTGCCAAGCCATATCTTCCCTGGACCGGAAACAAGCATCCTGGGACAGGTTTCTGGCTAATCAGCCGTCCTCATCCAGGCTAGCTCGAATCTAGTGGCAAAGGGAGTAAGGGACCCACGTCTGGGCATACCCTCCCAACTTAGGGCGAACAAAGAGAAACCAAAGGGGATGATGGACGGAGCGTTGGAGCAAATCAAACACTCACCCCCAGTCAACTGATCTGGGTTTAATCCATCATCATTCTTTAGTTCACTCCACCACACCAGTTCAGACATGGCCATTTGCAAATCAGTCTGACCCTGTGCCTTATGGGAACAGTCCTGCCGAAACAGCCAAGCCATGTCTTCCCTGGACTGGAAACAAGCATCTTGGGACTGATTTCTGGCTAATCAGCCGTCATCAGCCAGGCTACATTGAATCCAGTGGCAAAGTGAGCAAGGGACACACGTCTGGACATACCCTGCCAACTTAGGGCAAACAAAGCAATACCATAGGGGATGATGGCCGGAGCATTGGAGCAAATCAAACACTCACCCCCAGTCAACTGATCTGGGTTTAATCCATCATCATTCTTTAGCTCACTCCACCACCCCAGTTAAGTCATGGCCATATACAAATCAGTCTGAACCTGTACCTCATGGGAACAGTCTAGCCTGATCTGCCAAGCCATGTCTCCCCTGGACCGAAAACAAGCATTCTGGTATCGGTTTCTGGCTAATCAGCCTTCCTCAGCCAGGCTAGCTTGAATCCAGTGGCAAAGTGAGCAAGGGACCCACATCTGGGTATACCCTGCCAACTTAGGGCGAACAAACCAATACCACACTGGAATGATGGACGGAGCGTTGGAGCAAATCAAACACTCACCCCCAGTCAACTGATCTGGGTTTAATCCATCATCATACTTTAGCTCACTCCACCACCCAGTTCAGACATGGCCATATGCAAATCAGTCTGACCCTGTGCCTTTTGGGAAGAGTCTAGCCCAAACTGCTAATCCATGTCTTCCCTGGACTGGAAACAAGCATCCTGGGACTGGTTTCTGGATAATCAGCCGCCATCAGCCAGGCTAGCTTGAATCCAGTGGCAAAGTGAGCAAGGGACCCACGTGTGGGCGTACCCTGCCAACTTAGGGCGAACAAAGCGATACCAATGGGGATGATGGACGGAGCGTTGGAGCAAATCAAACACTCACCCCCAGTCAACTGGTCGCGGTTTAATTCATCATCATTATTTAGCTCACTCCACCACCCCAGTTCAGATATGGTCATATGCAAATCAGTCTGACCCTGTACCTCTTGGGAACAGTCCAGCACAAACTGCCAAGCCATGTCTTCCCTGGACCGGCAACAACCATCCTGGGACTGGTTTCTGGCTAATCAGCCATCATCAGCCAGACTAGCTTGAATCCAGTGGCAAAGTGAGCAAGGGACCCACGTCTGGGCATACCCTGCCAACTTAGAGCAAACAAGGCGATACCAAAGGGGATGATGGATGGAGCATTGGAGCAAATGAAACACTCTCCCCCAGTCAACTGATCTGGGTTTAATCCGTCATCGTTCTTTAACTCACTCCACCACCCCAGTTCAGACATGGCCATATGCAAATCAGTCTGACCCTGTGCCTCATGGGAACAGTCTAGCCCAAACTGCCAAGCCATGTCTTCCGTGGACTGGAAACAAGCATCCTGGGACCGGTTTCTGGCTAATCAGCCATCATCAGCCAGGCTAGCTTGAATCCAGTGGCAAAGTGAGCAAGGGACCCACGTGTGGGCATACCCTGCCAACTTAAGGCGAACAAAGCGATACCAAAACGGGATGATGGACGGAGCGGTGGAACAAATTAAACACTCACCCCCAGTCAACTCGTCTGGGTTTAATCGATCATCATTCTTTAGCTCACTCCACCACCCCAGTTCAGATATGGTCATATGCAAATCAGTCTAACCCTCTGCCTCTTGGGAACTGTCCAGCCCGAACTGCCAAGCCATATCTTCCCTGGACCGGAAACAAGCATCCTGGGACAGGTTTCTGGCTAATCAGCCGTCATCAGCCAGCCTAGCTTGAATCCAGTTGCAAAGTGAGCAAGGGACCCACGTCTGGGCATACCCTGCCAATTTAGAGCGAACAAGGCGATACCAAAGGGGATGATGGACGGAGCGTTGGAGCAAATGAAACACTCTCCCCCAGTCGACTGATCTGGGTTTAATCCATCATCATTCTTTAACTCACTCCACCACCCCAGTTCAGACATGGCCATATGCAAATCAGTCTGACGCTGTGCCTCATGGGAACAGTATAGCCCGAACTGCCAAGCCATGTCTTCCCTGGACTGGAAACAAGCATCCTGGGACCGGTTTCTGGCTAATCAGCCGTCATCAGCCAGGCTAGCTTGAATCCAGTGGCAAAGTGAGCAAGGGGCCCACGTCTGGGCATACCCTGCCAACTTAGGGTGAACAAAGCGATACCAAAGGGGATGATGGATGGAGCGTTGGAGCAAATCAAACACTCACCCCAGTCAACTGGTCTGGGTTTAATCCATCTTCATTCTTTAGCTCACTCCACCACCTCAGTTCAGACATGGTCATATGGAAATCAGTCTGACCCTGTGCCTCTTGGGAACAGTCCAACCCGAACTGTCAAGCATGTCTTCCATGGACCGGAAACAACCATCCTGGTACTGGTTTCTGGCTAATCAGCTGTCCTCATCCAGGCTAGCTTGAATCTAGTGGCAAAGTGAGCAAGGGACCCACGTCTGGGCATACCCTGCTAACTTATGGCGAACAAAAAGATACCAAAGGGGATGATGGACGGAGCGTTGGAGCAAATCAAACACTCACCCCCAGTCAACTGATCTGGGTTTAATCCATCATCATTCTTTAGTTCACTCCACCACACCAGTTCAGACATGGCCATTTGTAAATCAGTCTGACCCTGTGCCTTATGGGAACAGTCCTGCCGAAACAGCCAAGCCATGTCTTCCCTGGACTGGAAACAAGCATCTTGGGACTGGTTTGTGGCTAATCAGCCGTCATCAGCCAGGCTACATTGAATCTAGTGGCAAAGTGAGCAAGGGACACACGTCTGGACATACCCTGCCAACCTAGGGCAAACAAAGCAATACCATAGAGGATGATGGACGGAGCATTGGAGCAAATCAAACACTCACCCCCAGTCAACTGATCTGGGTTTAATCCATCATCATTCTTTAGCTCACTCCACCACCCCAGTTAAGTCATGGCCATATGCAAATCAGTCTGAACCTGTACCTCATGGGAACAGTCTAGCCTGATCTGCCAAGCCATGTCTCCCCTGGACCGAAAACAAGCATTCTGGGATCGGTTTCTGGCTAATCAGCCTTCCTCAGCCAGGCTAGCTTGAATCCAGTGGCAAAGTGAGCAAGGGACCCACATCTGGGTATACCCTGCCAACTTAGGGCGAACAAACCAATACCACACGGGAATGATGGACGGAGCGTTGGAGCAAATCAAACACTCACCCCCAGTCAACTGATCTGGGTTTAATCCATCATCATACTTTAGCTCACTCCACCACCCAGTTCAGACATGGCCATATGCAAATCAGTCTGACCCTGTGCCTTTTGGGAAGAGTCTAGCCCAAACTGCTAATCCATGTCTTCCCTGGACTGGAAACAAGCATCCTGGGACTGGTTTCTGGATAATCAGCCGCCATCAGCCAGGCTAGCTTGAATCCAGTGGCAAAGTGAGCAAGGGACCCACGTGTGGGCGTACCCTGCCAACTTAGGGCGAACAAAGCGATACCAATGGGGATGATGGACGGAGCGTTGGAGCAAATCAAACACTCACCCCCAGTCAACTGGTCGGGGTTTAATTCATCATCATTATTTAGCTCACTCCACCACCCCAGTTCAGATATGGTCATATGCAAATCAGTCTGACCCTGTACCTCTTGGGAACAGTCCAGCACAAACTGCCAAGCCATGTCTTCCCTGGACCGGCAACAACCATCCTGGGACTGGTTTCTGGCTAATCAGCCATCATCAGCCAGACTAGCTTGAATCCAGTGGCAAAGTGAGCAAGGGACCCACGTCTGGGCATACCCTGCCAACTTAGAGCAAACAAGGCGATACCAAAGGGGATGATGGATGGAGCATTGGAGCAAATGAAACACTCTCCCCCAGTCAACTGATCTGGGTTTAATCCGTCATCGTTCTTTAACTCACTCCACCACCCCAGTTCAGACATGGCCATATGCAAATCAGTCTGACCCTGTGCCTCATGGGAACAGTCTAGCCCAAACTGCCAAGCCATGTCTTCCGTGGACTGGAAACAAGCATCCTGGGACCGGTTTCTGGCTAATCAGCCATCATCAGCCAGGCTAGCTTGAATCCAGTGGCAAAGTGAGCAAGGGACCCACGTGTGGGCATACCCTGCCAACTTAAGGCGAACAAAGCGATACCAAAACGGGATGATGGACGGAGCGGTGGAACAAATTAAACACTCACCCCCAGTCAACTCGTCTGGGTTTAATCGATCATCATTCTTTAGCTCACTCCACCACCCCAGTTCAGATATGGTCATATGCAAATCAGTCTAACCCTCTGCCTCTTGGGAACTGTCCAGCCCGAACTGCCAAGCCATATCTTCCCTGGACCGGAAACAAGCATCCTGGGACAGGTTTCTGGCTAATCAGCCGTCATCAGCCAGCCTAGCTTGAATCCAGTTGCAAAGTGAGCAAGGGACCCACGTCTGGGCATACCCTGCCAATTTAGAGCGAACAAGGCGATACCAAAGGGGATGATGGACGGAGCGTTGGAGCAAATGAAACACTCTCCCCCAGTCGACTGATCTGGGTTTAATCCATCATCATTCTTTAACTCACTCCACCACCCCAGTTCAGACATGGCCATATGCAAATCAGTCTGACGCTGTGCCTCATGGGAACAGTATAGCCCGAACTGCCAAGCCATGTCTTCCCTGGACTGGAAACAAGCATCCTGGGACCGGTTTCTGGCTAATCAGCCGTCATCAGCCAGGCTAGCTTGAATCCAGTGGCAAAGTGAGCAAGGGGCCCACGTCTGGGCATACCCTGCCAACTTAGGGTGAACAAAGCGATACCAAAGGGGATGATGGATGGAGCGTTGGAGCAAATCAAACACTCACCCCAGTCAACTGGTCTGGGTTTAATCCATCTTCATTCTTTAGCTCACTCCACCACCTCAGTTCAGACATGGTCATATGGAAATCAGTCTGACCCTGTGCCTCTTGGGAACAGTCCAACCCGAACTGTCAAGCATGTCTTCCATGGACCGGAAACAACCATCCTGGTACTGGTTTCTGGCTAATCAGCTGTCCTCATCCAGGCTAGCTTGAATCTAGTGGCAAAGTGAGCAAGGGACCCACGTCTGGGCATACCCTGCTAACTTATGGCGAACAAAAAGATACCAAAGGGGATGATGGACGGAGCGTTGGAGCAAATCAAACACTCACCCCCAGTCAACTGATCTGGGTTTAATCCATCATCATTCTTTAGTTCACTCCACCACACCAGTTCAGACATGGCCATTTGTAAATCAGTCTGACCCTGTGCCTTATGGGAACAGTCCTGCCGAAACAGCCAAGCCATGTCTTCCCTGGACTGGAAACAAGCATCTTGGGACTGGTTTGTGGCTAATCAGCCGTCATCAGCCAGGCTACATTGAATCTAGTGGCAAAGTGAGCAAGGGACACACGTCTGGACATACCCTGCCAACCTAGGGCAAACAAAGCAATACCATAGAGGATGATGGACGGAGCATTGGAGCAAATCAAACACTCACCCCCAGTCAACTGATCTGGGTTTAATCCATCATCATTCTTTAGCTCACTCCACCACCCCAGTTAAGTCATGGCCATATGCAAATCAGTCTGAACCTGTACCTCATGGGAACAGTCTAGCCTGATCTGCCAAGCCATGTCTCCCCTGGACCGAAAACAAGCATTCTGGGATCGGTTTCTGGCTAATCAGCCTTCCTCAGCCAGGCTAGCTTGAATCCAGTGGCAAAGTGAGCAAGGGACCCACATCTGGGTATACCCTGCCAACTTAGGGCGAACAAACCAATACCACACGGGAATGATGGACGGAGCGTTGGAGCAAATCAAACACTCACCCCCAGTCAACTGATCTGGGTTTAATCCATCATCATACTTTAGTTCACTCCACCACACCAGTTCAGACATGGCCATTTGCAAATCAGTCTGACCCTGTGCCTTATGGGAACAGTCCTGCCGAAACAGCCAAGCCATGTCTTCCCTGGACTGGAAACAAGCATCTTGGGACTGATTTCTGGCTAATCAGCCGTCATCAGCCAGGCTACATTGAATCCAGTGGCAAAGTGAGCAAGGGACACACGTCTGGACATACCCTGCCAACTTAGGGCAAACAAAGCAATACCATAGGGAATGATGGACGGAGCATTGGAGCAAATCAAACACTCACCCCCAGTCAACTGATCTGGGTTTAATCCATCATCATTCTTTAGCTCACTCCACCACCCCAGTTAAGTCATGGCCATATGCAAATCAGTCTGAACCTGTACCTCATGGGAACAGTATAGCCTGATCTGCCAAGCCATGTCTTCCCTGGACCGGAAACAAGCATTCTGGGATCGGTTTCTGGCTAATCAGCCAGGCTAGCTTGAATCCAGTGGCAAAGTGAGCAAGGGACCCACATCTGGGTATACCCTGTCAACCTATTTATTTTTATTTATTTATTTTATGTGCTTCCATAGCGCCTGAATAAACCCCCGAAGGGGTATCTCTGCGCTTTTGCCATACAAAGAAACAGATATTATACCAAGTCAGTGCCAGAAGTTACTGGGTCTTCGGGAGTGATTAGCTACTAGAAAAAAGATGGGTTTTAGGGCGCACAAACCAATACGACACGGGAATGATGGACGGAGCGTTGAAGCAAATCAAACACTCACCCCCAGTCAACTGATCTGGGTTTAATCCATCATCATACTTTAGCTCACTCCACCACCCAGTTCAGACATGGCCATATGCAAATCAGTCTGACCCTGTGCCTTTTGGGAAGAGTCATGCCCAAACTGCTAATCCATGTCTTCCCTGGACTAGAAACAAGCATCCTGGGACTGGTTTCTGGATAATCAGCCGCCATCAGCCAGGCTAGCTTGAATCCAGTGGCAAAGTGAGCAAGGGACCCACGTGTGGGCGTACCCTGCCAACTTAGGGCGAACAAAGCGATACCAAAGGGGATGATGGACGGAGCGTTGGAGCAAATCAAACACTCACCCCCAGTCAACTGGTCGGGGTTTAATCCATCATCATTATTTAGCTCACTCCCCCACCCCAGTTCAGATATGGTCATATGCAAATCAGTCTGACCCTGTGCCTCTTGGGAACAGTCCAGCACAAACTGCCAAGCCATGTCTTCCCTGGACCGGCAACAACCATCCTGGGACTGGTTTCTGGCTAATCAGCCATCATCAGCCAGGCTAGCTTGAATCCAGTGGCAAAGTGAGCAAGGGACCCACGTCTGGGCATACCCTGCCAACTTAGAGCAAACAAGGCGATACCAAAGGGGATGATGGATGGAGCATTGGAGCAAATGAAACACTCTCCCCAGTCGACTGATCTGGGTTTAATCCGTCATCGTTCTTTAACTCACTCCACCACCCCAGTTCAGACATGGCCATATGCAAATCAGTCTGACCCTGTGCCTCATGGGAACAGTCTAGCCCAAACTGCCAAGCCATGTCTTCCCTGGACTGGAAACAAGCATCCTGGGACCGGTTTCTGGCTAATCAGCCATCATCAGCCAGGCTAGCTTGAATCCAGTGGCAAAGTGAGCAAGGGACCCACGTGTGGGCATACCCTGCCAACTTAAGGCGAACAAAGCGATACCAAAACGGGATGAAGGACCGAGCGTTGGAGCAAATTAAACACTCACCCCCAGTCAACTCGTCTGGGTTTAATCGATCATCATTCTTTAGCTCACTCCACCACCCCAGTTCAGATATGGTCATATGCAAATCAATCTAACCCTCTGCCTCTTGGGAACTGTCCAGCCCGAACTGCCAAGCCATATCTTCCCTGGACCGGAAACAAGCATCCTGGGACAGGTTTCTGGCTAATCAGCCGTCCTCATCCAGGCTAGCTCGAATCTAGTGGCAAAGGGAGCAAGGGACCCACGTCTGGGCATACCCTCCCAACTTAGGGCGAACAAAGAGAAACCAAAGGGGATGATGGACGGAGCGTTGGAGCAAATCAAACACTCACCCCCAGTCAACTGATCTGGGTTTAATCCATCATCATTCTTTAGTTCACTCCACCACACCAGTTCAGACATGGCCATTTGCAAATCAGTCTGACCCTGTGCCTTATGGGAACAGTCCTGCCGAAACAGCCAAGCCATGTCTTCCCTGGACTGGAAACAAGCATCTTGGGACTGATTTCTGGCTAATCAGCCATCATCAGCCAGGCTACATTGAATCCAGTGGCAAAGTGAGCAAGGGACACACGTCTGGACATACCCTGCCAACTTAGGGCAAACAAAGCAATACCATAGGGGATGATGGCCGGAGCATTGGAGCAAATCAAACACTCACCCCCAGTCAACTGATCTGGGTTTAATCCATCATCATTCTTTAGCTCACTCCACCACCCCAGTTAAGTCATGGCCATATGCAAATCAGTCTGAACCTGTACCTCATGGGAACAGTCTAGCCTGATCTGCCAAGCCATGTCTCCCCTGGACCGAAAACAAGCATTCTGGGATCGGTTTCTGGCTAATCAGCCTTCCTCAGCCAGGCTAGCTTGAATCCAGTGGCAAAGTGAGCAAGGGACCCACATCTGGGTATACCCTGCCAACTTAGGGCGAACAAACCAATACCACACGGGAATGATGGACGGAGCGTTGGAGCAAATCAAACACTCACCCCCAGTCAACTGATCTGGGTTTAATCCATCATCATACTTTAGCTCACTCCACCACCCCAGTTCAGACATGGCCATATGCAAATCAGTCTGACCCTGTGCCTTTTGGGAAGAGTCTAGCCTGATCTGCCAAGCCATGTCTTCCCTGGACCGGAAACAAGCATTCTGGGACCGGTTTCTGGCTAATCAGCCGCCATCAGCCAGGCTAGCTTGAATCCAGTGGCAAAGTGAGCAAGGGACCCACGTGTGGGCGTACCCTGCCAACTTAGGGCGAACAAAGCGATACCAATGGGGATGATGGACGGAGCGTTGGAGCAAATCAAACACTCACCCCAGTCAACTGATCTGGGTTTAATCCATCATCATTCATTAGCTCACTCCACCACCCCAGCTCAGACATGGCTATGTGCAAATCATTCTGACCCTGTGCCTGAAATCGCTAACTTGGTGATGTCAGAATTCGAAAAAAAGTGGTTATATAACGACACCAATCCTTTTAAGAACGAGGTTAATTTTTGGTGTCGCTATATTGACGATATTTTTATGGTATGGAATGGTAATGATACACTATTGCAAGAATTCCACAACTGGTTGAATTCAAGAACTCAAGAACTAAATTTCACAATGTCCAGTAACCAAAAAAAACTGAATTTTCTGGATGTCAACATCCAAGATGATAATGGCCACTTGGAAGTCAGCTTGTACACTAAAAGTACTGATCGTAATACTTTGCTCCACTTTACGAGTTGTCATCCCCGTACCCTCAAGGAGAACTTGCCGTACGGGCAATTTCTCCGTCTGAGGCGTAATTGTAGCAAAAAGGAGGAATATTTTAAGAATGCAGAAATTCTGAAGGACAAACTAGTAGCCAGAGGCTATCCCAAACGATTAGTAAAGATTGCCTTGAAAAGGGCTTGGTTTACCCCTAGAGAGGTGCTGTTGGTGCCAAAAATAAAAGAAAAAGATACTCCTCTGACTTGCGTACTCACGTATGATCCGAAAGCTAACAAAATAAAAAAAGTTATTCAAAAACATTGGCAGCTTAATGAACATTTTGGAATAAAAAAGCATCTGTTTGCCTTTAAAAAAGGCAAAAACATAAGACAATGCTTAGTAAGAGCGACTAGAAAAGCCGACTCTCCACCTCAAGATTTAAGAGGACTCCTAAATCTACCTCCTATAATAGGACACTATAGGTGTCAAAATTGTGTGGCATGTAACCTAACTTCAGATACTAAAGAGTTTGAAATCAATGGATATAAACATCATCAAAAAAGTTTTTCGAACTGTAATACAAAGAACACGATATATTGTATCAAGTGTCCATGTAATAAATTCTATATTGGACAGACTACCCAAGCTGTGAAGAAGCGTATCCTCCAGCATAAATCTAGGGTCAAATGTAAGGTACAAGGAGCCCCTCTGGTGCAGCATTTCAAAACTCATCAACACACAGAAAACGATATGACTTGGACAGTCCTATGCGTACTAGGAAAGATGAAACAGGAGGAAATCAAAATCAAGTTGGACAGGTTGGAGGCTAGACTAATAGAAAAATACAAGACGGCAAGTATTGGTCTTAATGACAGAGATGAAATTTGGGCGTTAATCTGAATGTATATTCTTTCAATTTTATACCACGCTACTGTTTTGTTTCTGACATCGTACCCGAAGAAGTAACATTTATTTGAGCTGATAGAATGCATTTTTTTACTTTTTACAATTTGTTTGGATCAGGTCTTTACATATGTTGTTATTTTTAGATTGTAAGGAGTGGCAGATTGGGGTTTTTACTTTTCACTTTCTATCCTCTTACTTTCGTCTTTTCTGTATAAATGAGTAGTTATTCTTTTAATTTTCTATTTTCTATTTCTATTTTCCGCCAATTTCTCCTTGTTCCTCCACATTTTCTACTTATTAATATCTAGAAATATATAAAGACAAGGGTCCTCGCAGCGTAATGTTTTTACTTTTAGCCTGGGCGGTGCTACGTCTGTTTTCTATCTCTATCATGAATACAGCCGATAGAGTCCTTTTTTAATGTTGAGTTAGGGAAGAGGGTGTTGCGTGTCACGTGATCGCTAACAGGAGCCGGCTCGCGTGTGTGGAAAGTGGTACACATCATGGAATTCTTAGAACATTAAAAAGTGAGTAAAAATGGATGTTACGGCCAAGTCAAACAAATCGTTCCTTATGCCAAAGCGTGACAGTAATTAATCACGCACCTCTGGTCACTTCTAGGTACATAGAGGGGAGGATTCAGGACACGGCTTTAGGGAAGGACAAGCCGGCGTCTGTTTTGAGGACGGAGTGCCCATTGAATATCTAGAGGCCCCGGACATTACTACTAAGTAAGTTACTGCCGCGAACTCCATTTAATATATGTATTGCGACTTATTATATATCATTATAGTGGTTTAGCTCTTTGGAGCTTATCGGTTATTTATTTATTTATTTTTGTATTTGTATTTATCACGCTCCTTCTTACTTTACCAGCGTGTGTCGTGATTAAGAGATTGGGAACTGATGTAAGGGAATCCTTACTTAATGAGGGACTTCACTCTGAAATTAAGAAAAAACACAGCATTGGATTAATGCACAGTGTCTGCTACATTTGTAACAGGTGAGACGTTATTGAGAGTCGAGGCGTATGTGACTTTAAAATACGACACATTCAGTACCTAAAGGTGTTGTGTGTTGTCTTTCTAGTTTCCCCTGACGGAATAAAAGAATCTTAGAGGAGGCATACACTATAAAATGCCCAGATACCGGTAAATAGGTTGATTGCTCGGTTGCCTACAGGTGGAGGGCAAGGGGTTATGAAACTTGTGATTTCTCTATCAGAACACGACACAGGGTGGTTTTTTGTATTCACAATTATAATGTGCATGGATGATTGGTTGAAAGTTTAAATGCACTGGGTGCACAAATGTTTTAGAATAATGGCACTAAGGGTTTGATCTCTTGGTAATCTGACCACTTCGAGGCTACTGGGTTGCTCCAGTATGTAAATATGTAAATATCAAATATAGAACCCTGATCTCTCTACATATTTATTTATAAGATGTATATAGTGATATATGATTTTTTTGATCTTGTAGACTGAATATTTTGCTAGCCCAAGTCCTGATGAGGCCCATACTATGAGGGCTGAAACGCGTCGACATTTTTCAAAGAAGACACCAGCCAAAGTATTTTAAGTTGTTAAAAAACATTTGCTTTCACAAGGGGCAAGGGACTTGACATTTTTCAAAGAAGACACCAGCCAAAGTATTTTAAGTTGTTAAAAAACATTTGCTTTCACAAGGGGAAGGGACTTAAGATAGGTCTAAAAAAAGATATAGACTTGTTATACCCCTTGTGTATAGGTCTGGTTGATCTTACTCGATAAGGAATGCTGAGTCATTACATGTAGCAAGCATCCTTTAGAAAGAAATTGGGCTACATCTTTTGAAAAAGAGATGTTATTAGATCAATGTATGTATATTTGTTTGTATATATTTATGTAAAAAAAGTGATGTGTATATATATGTGTTTGTTCGTTTACATGTAGGAAATGGGCATAAAAATTATATTTGCCTAAATCCAACTTTATTTCAATTCAATTGAACAAATAAATAAGAAAAATAATACATTATGTGTTCTGTGCGGAGGTGGGAAGCCTTACAAAAAATATTATAATTTGTTTTTGTTCCAGATAATATACTTGTCATAGGATGGGATAATTGAGTTTTCTCGCCTAGTACTATTAGTGTGTTATTGGTGTCCTTGGCTTCATTTGTTTTTTTATATATGTCATGGGAACAGTCCAGCCCGAACTGCAAAGTCATGTCTTCCCTGGAACGGAAACAAGCATCCTAGGACCGGTTTCTGGTTAATCAGCTGTCATCAGCCAGGCTAGCTTGAACCCAGTGGCAAAGTGAGCAAGGGACCCACGTCTGGGCATACCCTGCCAACTTAGGGCGAACAAAGCGATACCAAAGGGGATGATGGACGGAGCTTTGGAGCAAATCAAACACTCACCCCCAGTCAACTGATCTGGGTTTAATCCATCATCATTCTTTAGCTCACTCCACTAGCCTAGTTTCCAACATAGGCAGTCGCGAGTGGGTGCAGGAGGTCATGAGCAGTCAAGGTCAAAAGAGTAGATTTGCTGCCGCTCAAGTAGACTTTCTACTTGAGCAATTGCAGAATCAACTGGCATGATTTCTCAGTGCTGCTGGCTCTACGGGCTCTAAATTGCAGTGCAAGCAGTTGGCTGTGCATATTTTCCACACATTGTCCATACTACTTGGAATCTTACTGAGTTTTTACGCCACTTCATGGAATTCTGTGGAGTGAAACTCCACGAGTTCATTCCGCCCCTAGTATGCATCTTATTAAACTTGTTTCAACTTGAAACATATTAGATTGTTATTTGCATATTGGATCCAAAATAAAAAAAAATAATATTCACTATTATCTATTGCACAAAATATAGATTAAACAAATGCTTCCACAGTTCCCCGTCTGATTATGTTATAATCACCAGAACCTACTTCTGTGTGCAATTCTCCTCCGCCATCTTCAGCTGGCTGAGACACATTCCTAATATTCTTGATCTCGTGCTCCTCAGATCTTTTCCTCTTTGAACCTTTATTACCTTTATTTTCACATTTCCTGAAGATACCATCAGAACATATTAGCAAAAGAAACAGGACAATTGCACATACCATCATAGTTATTACAGGTATTAGAATTAGTCTTAGAGGGTTCCCACTCAAGTTATACAACCCTTCACCAACTTTACTAAACCTCTTTCCTAAGTTACTAAACAAGGAACCTATAGCTTCCCATAAGCATTGCTCTTCGAAAGATTGTAGTAATTTCATGATTGTATTCATGTTAGTAATATATGAATTAGTATTCCTACTGTTATCGGGCACATATGTACAACACCTCTTTCCCATGATCACCTTGCAAACTCTGCCTTCCTTCGCCAGGATAATATCTAATGCTAAGTGATTCTACATTTCCATTTCCCTAATAGGAATAATTTATGTATTTACCTGTGTTAGTGCTCCAGCTGTGTCTACAGTAAGCTTGTCTACTAAAGTAGACATATGTCTAATTCTCGCATCATTCATTGCCACAACTATAGAAGGTATCACTATACTTAATATTTCTAAAACTACCTTTCCCAAACTTTTTTTAACACTTTTTGTGCCAATTTTATCAACTGCTTCCCTCACATGGTAAAGGAAGATAACAAGATCCAACCCAACTAGGCAGCAAATTGAAAAAAAGCAGTCATCCCACAAACATAATAAACTTCCTTCAAGATTGGCTCTCCTCCCAACAAATAATTCCCACCCACCTATAACTTCTTTCACTGTCACCCATTCATCTCGTTCCGACTGCGGAGACTATGCTGGACCTCCAATCCCGGCCTGGGGTAGTTGAATGAAAGAAATAACTAAAACATTAATTCAACTACTGCCCCCAGCAGAAGGGGGTTGGGATAAAACAAGAAAAAGATAGATTTGCATCACTGGGTCTGCTCTGCTGTCTTGTGACACTGCACCGGAGGGTCTATACTCCCTAACCTTTTTGGGTTAATGTCGGCGTAGTGCAAGGCTTGATCACAAATTATGCTTGAGAGCAGATACAATTCAAAAGTAAATTGGGAGTTTCTGCCATTCAACAGAATATCTTAACAAACAATGTTCTGTTCAAACTTGAATGTATAGAATGTGCACTCAAAAGTCTTTCCAAGTTTGTGATCCCAAACTGGTCAAGAAACAATGAAGTGAAGATATTTAGTTCTGATGCAAATAAAGTTTAGCGTTCCTATGAGAAAAGGTGTCCTGAGCACAAAGACTTTTCAGAAACGGAGAAACCAATAATGTCCAATTCCCAAGAATGAGTTTTGACCTTTAAAGAAATCATTCTTAACTTCATCTCAAAACTTATCCCTGTATTATTTCTCACTAAGATGAAAATTGAGTACTTAGCCATGTCTTTAACTATTCAACTGGAATCCGGTGGAAGACTGGAGGCTGTGATGCAAGAAGACCAAGAAGAGGTGGAATCGTAGCACTGGAAGCAACAACACTGAAAACGTCTATGGAGCTCTGGCCGCAAAGAGACTGGAATGTTGACAGAGCTCAGGACGGGAAGACATTGGAACATCTATAGAGTTAGGATCATGGGTTCAACATGAAAGCTTGGAAGACGAGAGCGCTGGAGGGTTCCTGGCAACTCGGAAGGTGAGTGCAGAGAAGATGCATGCACAGGATAGGAACGAGGCCAAGCACCATCTCATGTTCAGAACGGGTATATATATATCCAATGGAAGAGAATGTTCCAGAAGGGCATTTAGCTTACGTGGAAGACTGGGAAGTTCAAAAGGAAACCTGGGAGAGAGCATGTGTTAAAATAACGGATGTGACCTTAGCTAATGGCAGGAGCAAGTGATGGTTGGAATCAGTTAGCCATGCCAGGCGGAACTAAAAAGCATTAGCCATTGGAGTCAATACACAGCTGGAACAAATAAACATAAATGTTTACAGACAAACACACATCCATCAATCGATTCACCCTAGGCATATTTACACTCCAAATTGTTCAGGAACACACTGCAAGTCAGATCTCCTGAGTAACGGGAAACTCACCAGAAACTGCTAGTGGAGTGCCGGAAAAATCCACTATTTTCTTGAGATGGGCTGTAGAAACTAAGAGAACCTTTTAGTGACCCTATAAAAAAGTTGTTCTTTAACGCACAATCACCCTTTGCTACCAATTTGTGGGAGCAGACCCCTACCCCAATATTTAGAACACCTTCAGATTCAAACAACCTCAAATTTACCTCAGACTGTTCTCTCTGGGGTTGATTTTGCATGAAGAGGTACCCACCCCATTATCAGTTTAACTGAGTAGCAAAAACAACTAAGTAAGACCACCCAATAATTGAGTTCTAGACCAGGATAAAAGTTAAATAATTTAGTTACAGAAATCTCAGAATCAAGCAATACAGAATAAAGGCCATGAAGGCTCAAATGCAAAGTTATTCAGAGTAGTCAAAGTCAGAAGTCATTTTCATGTCCCAAATGAGCTACAAAATCAGAAAGAAATCAGACAGCATCTCTAGCAACATCAAGGAAAGATCAGAAAGTTTTGGACTCACCCCCCAAATCTAGCTATTTTTTTACACAATTCTTACAAAACAAATGAGTAAAAGCAGCTAAATCATCATGGTCCGATTTTAAGTAACAATCCTTTAGTATATCAGAAGTTAGAACGTCATAACTTAATAAATACGCCCTATTCCATTTTAAGAAAGCATCCAGCATATTCCATGCTACTGCCATGCAGAGAGGTTTGAACAAAATATAAAACATTTCAAAAATATTACTTCAGACAAATGAATAGACTCCGTTCACAAAAACGAAAATACAGCAGATGGGCCTTGGAAATCGCATTATATCAGGAACACTAGAAAGTTCATTCTAAGCTTTGTTTTCATAACAGTAGGAAAATCCCATTACCTCAGTTGCCTTTACTCTGCGAAGTTCATGAGGAATGAAGATGTGCAAGAGAACCAGATGGGAGTGGGTGAAATCAGGCGTGAATAACAGAAACAGCATACATTTTATCCAAGAGGGTGTTTCCTAAAAATGTTGCACAACTAAATTGCATCATTAAACTCACTTCTGTACATTATAGTAAACTTGTTTCAACTGGAACCCTATTAGCTCGGAGGCAAGATGGCGGCCACTAAGGAGGCCAGCAGCAGCACTAGTGATACATGGTTGAATAGACTTGTGAAACCCCATATGGTCAGAGGGAAACTACTGGGAGACCCCTCGATGAAGAGAGCCCGGCGCTGTTGCTGCAGAGACTGGACCGAGTGGATAGATCTGGGATTACAGATCCTTAAATAGGCCACAGTGAAACATTCTTCCTGTATGGAGCAGAGTGTGCTTACAACCCGCGGAAAAATGGGTCCGAAGGCAGTCGCGAGCTCTGCTGTCTTCAAGGTGGTGGGAAATCAAAAGATACACAGAGAAAATCCCACGGAGCACGACTAACCGGATTAAATGACGGGACATGGTCAGCACTTGCAGACTCCCAGCGCTGAGCCCTCAGTGGTGGTGAAGAGAGGAAGAGGCGGGGGAGTTGGGAAACTCCGTCCTGCCGGCCCCTCGGTGGTTGAGCTTCTACAGCTCACAAAGGAGGCACCGTCGGGAGCAGCCAGCGCGGAGAAAAATAAACAAAGTCTGGAGGTGAACAGGAAAGTGAACCGGGATACTCCACCTCCACCTCCGAAATGCCCAGTGGATGCTCTGGTTAACGGTAGGCACCAGAGTTATGTGGAAGCTCTCCCTTCCTCGCGTAGTGTGGTGGGTAGTGGGGAGCGTGGTTCTTCGGACAAAGTAGAGAGCAGAGAAGCATTGGAAGGCGAGGAGGCATCACCTGATTCCCTGGAGCCTAATGGTGCTGAGGATACGGTTGTTGGGCATTCAGAATACGGCTCTAAGAATGTAAATGTTTCTCTGGAGATACAACAAAATACAGATGATTTATCTCCCAAGACTATTAGCGTGAGCTGGGGAAGCGAGCAAAATCTAGCAGCGGACCTGGCAGTGGGGGGTAAAATCATAGGGGAGATAGACAGAGAGCCAAGTGATTGCTTTTTTTCAGTTCAGAGGGGGCTGAATGGTCTGAGGACGGGTTTAGTACATCATCTTAGGCATGCAATTTAGATACGGATCCCGAGGATAGTGACAAATCTAAACCTATAACAGCAAAAAAAATGAGTCATCGCCGTAGTACACAACGACGGGAAAGAAAAGACCTTAAATGGGATTACACTGCCGCGACTCAGTTGTCTGGTTCCTTGACAGGGACATCCCCCACAGAAGCAAGTATGGCTCCTCCTACATTAGAAGTTATTCATCGGGCTATACTATCACACAGGGAAAAAACGCGCCAAGACAGCCGGAAAGCGCCAACTGCAATGCGAAAAATGCAAGGGGTCATTAGGAAGCTCTCCAAATCCTGTGTTAACATAGGGGAAAGGATGACTGACCTTGAGGCAAGAATTGCCTCTACGGAAGCAGAGGCATCAGGTACTGTAACGCAGGGGGAAGCACAAGGCTCCAAAATTAAAGATATTCAATGGAAACTCGAGGAGTTCGAAAACAGACAGAGGAGGAATAATGTGAGGGTGCTAGGGATTCCGGAGGGGGTGGATGGGTCCAATGCCAGAGCCTACATAGTCGGGTTATTAAAGTCCTCGTTTCCCGAGTTATCACATTGGAACTGGGCAGTAGAAGTGCAGAAAGCACATCGTACTCCTTTTAAACCAAGGATACAAGCGAGAGAAGGAACCAAGCCCTATGCGAGCCTTGTGTATTTTGGAAATGTTCTACTGCGCCAGAAAATCTCTGATAAGGCAAGACCCGAGTCTTAGAGATCAAGTGGGGAGGTGTCGTTTTTTGTGCAACCAGATTTCTGCCACACTACTGTGGAGAGACGATAAAGACTAAGGGCCATATGTATCAAGGACAAATGGGTTCGCAAATTCTGTGAATTTCGGCGTTTGCGAACTCATTTTCGCAAAATGGTATGTATGAAAGAATTTGGATGCAAAATAAGGAATCACAAAATTTGCCATTCCTTATTTTGCGATTCCAATTAAGGAATCGCAAATTTTGCGATTCCTTAAATGCAATGTATTAAGCAAAAAAAATTCCAAAATGCCCTTAAGGAATCGCAAATTACCACCAACTTCTAGTTGGTGGTAAGTTGCGATTTCCTTGAAAAATGCACATTTCAGCATTTTTCAAAGTGCCATGTGACGCACATACATGCCCTTTGGGCATGTATGTGCACCACATGAGCACCCATACTTATTTCAGGGGTGCAACAGGGTGTCCTTTGGATACCCCTGCACCCTTGAAATGATTCTCAATTTGCGATTAGCAAATTTCGAATCGCAAATTGTGAATAAATTCCCATTCCTTCTTATGGGCCAGGAGGCCCATATAAATGAATGGGAAAGTATTCCTTAATTGCAAATTCGCAATTTGCGAATTCGCAATTAAGGAATATCAAGAAATCGCTAAAAAATAGCATTTTTCTTGATACATACCATTTTGCGATTCTGAAATAGCGATTTCTTAAAAATCGCTATTACAGAATCGCAGAATGGTTTCTTGATACATATGGCCCCATGGCAGCTCATAGAACCCTTTCAGGAGAAAAATATACAGATTTATATGATAAATCCAGCTCAATTTGAAGTGATCCATGATGGCCAGATGCGCTACTTCACGTCAGAAATAAAAGCAAAAGAATATTTGGACAGTATGGACTAATAAAGCCATGAGGGCAAAAAAAGGGGGGGGGGAGTCATGATATAAGGCTTTATATGTGATATAAGTCTAATCTCCTAGATATAAGAGGCTTTTCCCAGAGGTAGCAATAACTCCAACATTTTTTTAAGAAAGATAATGGAGTTTATATATATGAAAGGGAAAGGGAAAATATATATTTTTAAAAAACGACAATACTTGGTATGTGTAGAATTAGACCTATGAAATAATAGGACTGGATGGGGTACTATAAAAGAAGTTCGGAGTAGTATCAGCCATGTCACTTAAGCTGCGAACATCCCATGCACAGACAAAGGTCTGAGCACTTCAATGGGGAGGTGGTAGTGCACGATAGAAGGGAGGGGGGAGGAGAAGCATGGAGGGTGGCTGGTAGAGTGGGTATGAGGGGTGAGGGAGGAGGTGAGGTACACAGGTACTATGCAGAAATATGGTCGCAGGTTTTGTGAATGAAACAGTTGATTAATGAGAATAGAAGTGGATGGTTCAATCTTACAAAAAAGAATGGGAAAGCTTAAGATATGCACTGTGAATGTAGGGGGCTTAAACGATTGGAGTAAGGGACAATGACTGGGGGAATTCGTAAGGTCAAACCATTTTGATTTGGTCTGTATACAGGAGACCCATTTACCTTGGGCAAAAAGACATTTATTGAATCTGAAAAGGTATGATCTATTGGCCTGTTCTTCACAAACCTCTACCATTAGGGGTGTCGCAAGATTGGGTAAGCTGGCTCTTGGTGGTATGAATTGTAAAATAATAGACACTCTTGGGAGATGGGTGGTGGTGGAGCTAGGAATTGGGATTACCCTTTGTACAATTTATGGGTCAAATCAAGACGATCCCGACATTTTTGAACACCTGGAAGTTGAGTTAACGCCATGGCCGAGTCCAATGATAATGTGTGGAGATTTTAATATTGCTGCTGATTTTGTTAATAATAATATGTATGTCGGGTGAAAGCCCAAAGTATTCTGGGCTGTGAACTCCATAATCACCAGCCATGGGCTGGTGGGTGTCTGGGGCAACAAAGAACCAAACAAGGCAGGGTTTACATACTTCTCATGCCCACACAAAAAATATACTAAATTGGATTATTTTCTGGTATCAGCAACAGTAATTAAAAATAGTGAGGATTGACAAATTGCCAAAAGTAATTTCAGATTACAATCCACTAGTATTATATATAGAAATCGATTCCCCTAACAAGAATTATTCAAAGTGGACATTCGATAGGAAGTTACTGGTCAACATGACTTATATGGAACACATAAAGAAGACTTTTTAGATATGAATCAATATAGTGCCTCCCGGAATTCAGTCTGGGACGCATTCAAACCCGCTCTTAGAGGGGAAACAATCAATTTTATTGCCAGGTTAAGGAAAGAGGTTCAGATGGAAAATGATAAATTGCTAAGAAAGTTAACACTTACAGAGGAACAACATATGGAAGATATATGTCAGGGAAAGGAGATACTAGAGGCACAGCATAGGATCCTGACCATAAAATCCGAGCTGCAGAAATGGTTAGCGCAGAAAGCTGCAGATGATTACCAAACACATAGGGGCAAGTTTTATGAGACAGGAGAACAGGCAGGGAGAATTTTGCGCTAAGAATTAGACAGGAAAGTACCAGGAATATAAATACGTATATTCAGAAGGAGGATCAGGTGTATACAGAACCTAAAGTTATACTTAAGGTATTTAAGGATTACTATCAAAAGCTTTATAAAGAAGAACACCTTACACAATCTCTCAGTACGGAGGTAGAGGGAGTAGGCCCCCAGCTAGTAAGTCAGGCAAAAGAAGAATTAGAGAAAGACTTTTCAATAGAGGAAATAAATGAAGTTCTCCAAGAACTGTCACCAGGAAAGGCAGCTGGCCCCAACAGTATTCACGTGGAAGTTTATAAATGTATTCAAGGCGTGATTGCCCCTATTATGCTAGACTTATTTAATGATATATTATATTCTGGCAAAATCCCAGAATCCTGGAAGGAAAGACATATAATAGTGTTCCATAAAAAAGGCAAACCTAAGGATAACCCTGCATCTTATCAACCAATATCCTTCATTGATACAGACACCAAAGTATATTCAAAGGTGCTTTCGAAGAGGTTGGGGAGGGTCATTGGCGGTCTAGTCTTCCCGTGGCAGCATGGGTTTATCCCAGGGCGTGGAACGACAGAACATATAAGGCGGACTATTACACTCTTTGACATACAGGCTGCCGCGGGGGGTAGGATGGCCATGATCTTCTCGACGCAGAAAAAGCCTTTGACCGAGTGACGGGGTTGTATTTGTGGGGGATATTGGAACATAAGGGATTTGGCCCGTGAATCTCCAAGGCAATTAAAGCAATGTACTCGGACCCATAGACCCAAATACAATTAATGGGAGGTCTCTCTGACAATATTTTTATTTCTAGAGGGACAAGACAGGGCTGTCCCTCCTCACCAGTTTTATTTGCCCTATATATAGATCAGCTGATAGAAAGACTGCTGAGGTGTCAAGATATCAAGCCTATAGTCACCAATGGCTTTGAGACCAAGCTGTTAGCCTATGCAGATGACCTGGCTATATTAACCTGGGATCCAGCTAGAGCTATAAGCACAATTACTGAGATTGCCACGGAATTTGGGCAGAGGTCTGGCTATTTGTTGAATGAAAGCAAGACCCAGATAGTTTGCACTGATAATTTCAACATGAATGATCCAAAATGCACAGAGAGTGCCATATATCTAGGGGTTAGAATAAGCCCAGCAGTAGATACAACAATAAAGATTAATTTTGACCCAGTGGTAAAGTAAATTTCAGCGGATCTAAAAAAGATTGATGGTATGCATCTTTCTATTATCAGGAGGAGCAACGTATTAAAAATTACTATGCTCTCGAAAATGTTGTATTTGTTCCGTCTATCCCTCTTAGGATTGATGAATCTACCATGAAATCAATTGAGACAACATTTATACATTTTATGTGGCAATATGGTAAAATCAGACGTGCTATAAAATATTTGTCTCTCCCTCAGGCAAGGGCAGGGCTGGCGATTCCGAATGTTAGATTTTATCACTGGGCCTCCCTGTTGAGTCAGATGGCAATACTACTCGCCCCAGGAAGGAGTGGAATGGTTATAGAAGTAAGTACCAATATCCTCCCATCAATATTTGAGCTGATTCTAGGCAGAGAGGATATTAGGGTGTTGCTATGTAAAACAGACAGGAGATATTACAAGAAAATGCGATATAAGGTAATGTTAAGCGCCTGGGAGGTCTAGAAGGCAATGCAAAAAGCTTTGGCAATACCAAAAATAAATTACTATACGCCTTTGTGGAAATCAAATGTACTGCCACAAATATTATATGATATGATGCGTAGGATATAGGTGATATATTTGAAGGAGATCAAATGATTCCATTTAGTACCATCCATCAAAAACGTGGGCTTCCTGCAGGCCAAGGCTTTAAATTCAAACAAATCCAGGAAATCTTATCGGAGTATAGACCTCGGATATCTTCGGGGGGTAGAATTAATCTGATAGAGTATTTAGCAGGGAGTGTAAGTAAGATAAAGATGATTTACAGTTCCCTACTTCAGAGTGTACAAGATGATATGGAAAAAATAGAAGCCGCCTGGGTAATTAAATTAAACGAGTTTGATGTAGATCTGTATAAGGCGCTGCACTTAGCAGAAAAATTATTTCGCTCAACCAATCTAAAAGCTCAAAATTATCAAACCCTTTTTAATCTCTATTTTATTCCGGCTAAATTGTTCAACTGGGGTAAGAGAGAAGATGATAAATGCCCAAGGTTTGGCAAAGGTCCAGCTGACCCGATACACATGTTTTATCACTGTGAGAAACTAAGATCCATCCAAAAAGAGATTAGGGTCTTTTGGGAGGGGCTGCTAGGATATAAGATCAACCTGTCCCCTACCCTATTGATATTGGGGCATGATAGCTGTCTGGGCCTAGGTAAGCAGGAGGAATCCTTTATATTTTTATGTGTGGTTGTTTTTAGGATACTTTTAGCAAAGGGGTGGAGAGACCCCATCGCCCCTACCTTTCAAATGTGGCTTGCACGACTCCTAGGGATACATAATCTGGAATCCACCCTTTATTCAAGGAGAGGTAGGGAGATGATGAAGCTAGGGCTGAGAATTTGGGCACCCTTAAAGAAATGGAGAGATGATTTGCAGGGTCCTTCTACTATTGTAGGTGAGAGAGTGGGCTACGTGAATAGCCGGGTATGGTGTGTTTTGCTTCCAAGATTAAGTGGAACGGCTGTTTTAATATAATATATGGAAGTAGAGCACGGAACATTCGAAATTACACATCTTCCACGGTGATCGTGCCTTTCTCATGACGGCAGGATGCTTTTATCATTGATTGGATTGTAAGATAATCAAGTTCTATCTGTGCTTTTATGTCCATAGCAACTGTTTTAGATAACCGATTGGTTTTATGTATTCACAAGATTTTCTATTCGTTATTATAATATGAATTGTATAATGTAATGATTATATGGATGCCGGGTATTTAATAAAATATTTAAAAATAATAATAATAATTTAAAAAAGGAATTCTATTAGCTCAATATTTGCGTTTTGGATCCAACATAATAAATAATTATTACTCACTATTAATTGTTGCACAAAAATATAGATTCGAGAAAACGCCTGATAAAGGCTTACCTTGGGATGACTTATAAGTGCTAAAAAGGACAATTTAGGTCTGGCAAAAGGTTTATTTTACCAGGCCGAAATGGCAGTTTAAGACTGCAGTGCAGGCAGCACTGTTAAACTACTTTCATAAGGGCAGTAACCCTCTGAAATCTTCCTAAAGATGGGAAGGCACTCATTCACTGTTATCTGGGGCTGACAATTAAAACCAACAAACTTTACATTTTGCAAGTCACCAATGCATTCAATTGGCCTAGGTTTACAAAATGAGGAAAAGTGTACTTCACAACAACATATATTGTTTTCTTTGTGCAATGGTCTCTTTCCACAGACTGAAGATGAAAGCAGTGACAAAGTCATTGGGTGCAAGCTGTTATTAAGAGGGTGAACATGTCCTGGGGGCATCCTCCTGTTGATCTTTTAGGTGAGTAAGATGTTCAGGTCAATTTAAGGGCAACCATTTCTGTGGCTGGATTAGTTCCATGTGACATACCAGGCACTCGGTAATGCATTCATTGTGTTTGTCCAAATAAACGGGTCCAAAAAGTTGATGTCCTCGGGAATACCAGCATACCTTCACTAGAATATTTCCTATTCCCCTAGTTGAAACACTGCAGAGACCAGACAGCAATGCATCTTAAGAACCCCAGCAAGAAAAGCAACCTTCAAAGTTTAAGGTTACATACTAGCACTATAGTACTTTGGGCCGGATGTAGGAAGCCTAATACCGGTCGGTAACAGCCTAAATTACCGAATTTCGGCCGTTACCAACCGGTATTAGGCATTTCAGATGTAGGAGGCCACATTTCAGGATTCGGTAACTTACCGAATTGGTAATTTAAGAAATCGGTAAATTACCGAATTCTTAAAATACCGATTCGGTAAATTACCAAATCTGTAATGTAGGGAGCACTCAAGTGAGTGCATCTTACATTTAAGGATTCGTTCCTTTTAAAAAGCAATTTTTTGCTTTTTATTCATTGCAATGTGGCAGACATACATGTCCTTAGGGCATGTATGTGTGCCACATGTGCACCCATGCACTATTCAGGGGTGCAACAGGGTGTCAATGTGACATCCTGCCACCCTTGAAAGGGTTCCCGCTATTACCGATTCTGTATTTACCGAATCGGTATTTACCGAATCGGTAATTCCCATTCATTCCTATGGGCCTCCAGGCCCATAGGAATGAATGGGAATTACTGAATCGGTATTTACCGAATCGGTAAATACCGATTCTTAATGACCAAATCTTACCGATTCGGTAATTTTTACAGAAAAATTATCTACATCCCATTTACCTATTCTTAAATACCGATTTGGTAAAATTCGGTTTTTAAGAATAGGTAAATTGAGATTACCTACATCTGGCCCTTTATTCCGTATTTGTTGGACTCACTAGCACACTTTGTGTGTGTGTGCCTGTATGGGTGTGTGCATATATATGTGTCTACATGTATTTTTGAGGGGAGACAGCGTTTACTACGCTGGTAGTACCACGCGAGTTGATAACAACGCGGACGTTACATCGTCTGCGTTCTTACCACGCATGGCATTACATCACAAGTCGTTTCAATGACTTGCGCTAGATGGCGTGTAACACCAGGGAATGTGTTGGATTTTAAGTCTAACACATTACCTGCTGTTGCACTAACTGGAGTAGGAATAGTAATTTGTATACTATTCCTAAGTCCAGCGCGCCATCTAGCGCAAGTTGTAGAAACGACTTGAGATGTAATGCCATGCGTGGTAACAACGAGGAAGATGTAAAGTCCTCGTAGCAACCTACAGCGTGGTATTTGCTTGTGGTGTAACGTCATATATTCTTTTTGAGAGTGTGTGTGTGTTTGTGTGTGTGCAGTGTCGGCCACCACAAACAAAGGGTGGTGGGGCAGGTGTAGGGAGCGTGGGAGGAGGAGCGCGGGGGTTAATAATATTTTTTAGAATGGATATCACCTTAAGCTGCCGGCCATCTGCCGCATAGCGCATTCATGTGCTCTTCCTGGTCTCAGGTTCCCAGTGTACACTGGGACAGATTCCCTGTTCAATCCACACGCTGCTTTAATGCTATGAGAGCAGCGTGGGCATTTGCGTGAGTGGGCTGATAAGACACTCCACTCAGGACAGGGAGTCTGTGCAGTTTCTCCAGCCTGGCTGTTTAGTACAGCCAGGCTGGAGAAATCTAAGTGCGCATGTGTGTTTGGCTGGCCTGAGACGGCTGGCCAAACACACGTGCGCACTTCGAAGTGCACATAGCACTCCTTCTCCCGCCTCCCATGTCCCGGCCCTGCCCCTCCCTGCACACGCTGGCTCTGAGCCAGCAAATGAATAATAAAATGATGATCAAACCATTGCGGAGGAGCCGCCCCTGTGTTTGTGTGTGTTTGTTGCAAAAATACTTTACACCTTGCCTCTTTATATAAACCTCACTGCTCTGTGCCAAGCTATCAGAGGGTGAACACAGGTTATCTTTTAGTGTGGATCTAGCTTACCCTGACTAGGATTACGATTTCTGCTTGGACAGACTGCATACTTTTGCCAACCAGAAACCCAATTTCTAACACATGAGACCCAGAGGAAAGCTAGGACGGGAATATGACCCCGTTGACACGCAAAATTAAGGGAAATATGGTGAGATGGAGCTCCCCCCGATCATTATGGAGTATAGAGCCAGTCAAGTCAAGAATAACTTTATTTCAGCTCAGAGAACCATGAAAAGATTTACAAATTAAAATGATTAAAATACAATAGATACACGATTCACAATAAAAAGGTAAAATCTCTATACAGGTTTTACTCATAAGGCTTTCTGATCGCAATGGAGTCTCTTATGTAATTAGCTACTGCAATACAGATTTCCGCTGTAGCCAAAGACTGTAAGAAGTTAAAACCATCAATACGAGCAAGAGTGAGTATTCCTTAGTAATGGGAGCAGAAATCTATTTCTCTCTGATTTATACAATGTGCAAAATAATGCAAAGTCCATAGTTCTTTGAACTGAGATATTATCACATGGGCAGGGCATAAGCTTGTTTGACCACCCTCCTTGGCGAGGAAATGCCGGCAGAAAAGTGCACAGTGCATAAACAGAACCTGGTTAGATAAAATCAGAACTGGGACTTAGTAGAAATAAATAGGTAACATTGTGCAGGGGCAGGAAGCAAACAGGGGACTCCTATATTGTCATGTTGGTAACTAATAAGCCTATTGCCCCGGAAACAGTATGCCTCCTTGACAATTCCTTTGGCATTTAAGGGAATTCCTTCGGGGTTTTCAATAAAGTATTCCAGACCAATATCATGGTAAATCCTCCCTTAATATTAAAACCATGGAATCTTTAAAACATTGTCTGATTTTTGGGAATCTTTAAAAACATAACATGAAAATATTAAATCCTCAGAGGTCCCTATCTTGGCCCATAGGAGAAAAGGGGCACTGCCTATACGGTCTTACATGAATTCTAGTTAAATTTGTATGGCAAAATAGGTAGGAACACTTTTCAGGAGCATCAGTAATCTTTTCATGAATTTATTTTCGATTACTACAAGCTGTTGGCTTTAACAAAGCCCCACACCCCAGCTCCATACCTGGAAATAGAGAGACATTTGGCTATAAAGGCTAATTAGTTCCTTCACAGGCCTGTGCCCCAATTTAGAAGCAAAACAGAATAGTGCATCCATCACCCTACTTGTCTGCTGTGCTCTTAAGGTTAAAAGAGGTGACCATCTCAACTGTTTGCTAAAAAGATTGCCCAAGTATGAAAAGTTACTGACCTTTTCTATCTTCTTTCCCTGAACAATAAATGTTTTGGTTTTATTGGCTTTAGCTCCACATACCATTGTATATGATTGAATAAAATGTACTTTTAAATCAAACAAAGTCATAAAATCGGTAAAAGCAGCAAGAGATTTCTGCAAACTCATAGCTGTCCTTGCTAATAAAACCACGCCATCTGCATAAGATAAAAGCAAGTCAGGTTTATTGCCAATTTTGGGAAAATCAAGTTCCTTGCTTAATAAGTAAGCCTCCAAACCATTTGTATAAATGAAAAACAGGAAGGGGGAAAGGATGCATCCTTGCCTGACTCCCTCCGTAGAAATAATTGGGTGTGTTTTTTCCCCTTTACTGCCATATCTTACTATGACTGTGGTACTGGAGTGACGCCTGCGGAGTAAGTTTACCCACGCTTTTTCCATACGCATACCTTCCAACATACCCCATAATTTATCTCAGTTGACAGTGTCAAAAGCACTAGATAGGTCCATGAAAGCCAGAAGGATAGAACTCTTCAAGGACCTTATGTGCTTATTTAGGGTTAGAGATAAATTAAGACATTGTTCAGTTGTACCCCGCCCTCTCCTAAAACCATATTGAGTATTGGACATAATGGGAATTTGCCTAGCCTAGGTGCCGGTAAGTTCCAATTCAATTAAGGACTCGGAGGCAAGGATTATGCCTTCTTTCTCCGCCTTTATTTTCACAGCAGCGATAAAAACATCAACAAACTACATTTCCCATGAACACTTGGGAAAGAAAAACAAAGTCCATCAACAGTAGTTCCTTCCACAGTGACAGCATCCCAGCCAGCCCTGATAGTCCTTCTTTTGTTATTCCTCATCCTCTTTCGTCGCGCAATGCACTTGTGGTGGAGTTTCACGCATCTTGATTGGAACCATCATTTCCTGCAAAAGGGGAAGTGTCAGAGGTTGAGCTGGGCCAAAAAGGTATCACAACACTAGTCACAACAGCTGAAAGCCAGAGCCAAAAAGTCATCAGAACAAATAATCCCCATGAATATCTTACTTACATCAATACAGGGAGGGTCCACTTCACTGAAGTCATTGGGAGGGATAGTCCTCGCCTACGAGTCCTTAATAGATTCAGAACTTACCGGCACCTAGGCTAGGCAAATTCCCATTCTATGGCAGGACTGGAGGCTTCGGATTATGCCCGTTCAAAGCTTGGCGACCACTATCCTTGCCACCTCAACCACTGGCTTAAAATAGAACCTCTTAAAAGTAGAATCTGAGGACCAATCGGCCGCACGCATCAGTTCTTCTAAACGTGCCCCTAGGGCAAAAGCTTTGGAAGCCATCGCACCCCTTGCTAAATGAGCACCAAACTGATTTGTGTCTATACCAATGCATACAGAGATCGGTAGTGCTGTTTCCAAATACTTGGAAAAAACCGCACTTACACTATTACTAGTGAAATGATAGACAATGCTGGACAGTCAATAGGATCTTTCTAAATATCATAGGCTTACAGGGTGCCAGTATCAAGTGGCGTCTGATTTCTTCAAGTGCGCCTCATATACTATCGAGGCGATTTTGTAGTACGTTGGTGTTACAACACACCTTAACCGCTACCGCGCTACCGCGTTTTCCCGCTGTGCGCTGATTTTTAAAAAACGCGCGGTTTGTGACAAAGCCAGCTCGTCATCCGCGTAGCGCAGGTAACGCCCATGACGAGCTGGCTTTGTCATCAGCGCGGAAGGGGTTAAAGATATATTGCGACCCAGGATTGGGCCACCATAACTTTGATTGAAATGGTTTGACCAAGATGCGTGCGGTAGTTTACTGTGCTCTATTTATTATCTCCTTACTCGAATGTGGAAAATATTTAACTAAGTACTGAGTCCCGCTTGATTTCTTTCATCATGCCGTTTATTGTGTTTTTTCATTTATGTGGGACCCATATGGATAACTTCATTGTGGTTATATACTAGAACCCATGGTGTGGAACCCTATCAGATACTCATCCAGTTATATCATTGCGATCCACCCATTCGGGCAAGTTGGACTGTTGTTGTTTCTCTGGAGCCTCAAGTGTACAATATCATCTACATGATTTGATGATACATGCGCCGCATTTGTCAACCTCATTAGCCTTGAAAAAGTCCTTGTACTAATTCATAGTACGGACGAAACACGTGTCGGCTGTCGTTTTATCAGTTTTAAAATCACTTTTAAGGATCATTTCAAAAAAATGGGATACAAACAAACTCAGGGCGCTCCTCTTAATATCAGGGAAATGTGTAACTTATATTCTTAGTCAGATTTGGTGCATCTAGAGGAAGGGCGTGTATCCAACACCCCCGTCTTTCTGTACAAAACAGAAATAGAACAGTACTATACGCCCCTGAGCACACAATTAAATTATAATCATTATATCCAGTAGTCCTTGTGCTTCCAATCAATCAGTAAACCACAAATAGTATAGGAATTGTCATCAAATTGTCCTTCCAAGTTTTATTCCAAATGTTCCAAGTAGATCAAGTTCCAATATATATTTCTTCAATACATCAATTCAAATGGTGAAGGTAAGGTTGCCAACACGTGTTTCGTCGTGTGTACATTCCACACATAGACTTCCTCAGGGCTTAAAGCAATATATTTGTAATCCTCTCTAAACTTCTGTTCTCCAATCCAGAAAAATTACGGCAAATGTCCACTATCTAGTGGTGATTCTTTCACCTGAAATATCTTATCATCTCTGTCACAGTCCTGCTAAAACAAAAATATCCCACTCCAATGCTGTAAATCACTGTGTGCTGGGGCGCTATGTGTCACAACAATAACGCCCGGTCCCCAGACGAATCCGTATCATTCAATAGTGTCATTTACGTGTACCAATTTTAAGTAGTCAAGGACCGAGGGTAGTCTGAATTAGTGGAACCTCATCACCGTCCCGACCCGTAATACAGCGGCAAGTGTCCTCGCTGCGCTCCGGCGTTGCCGCTGTATTACGGGTCGGGACGGTGATGAGGTTCCACTAATTCAGACTACCCTCGGTCCTTGACTACTTAAAATTGGTACACGTAAATGACACTATTGAATGATACGGATTCGTCTGGGGACCGGGCGTTATTGTTGTGACACATAGCGCCCCAGCACACAGTGATTTACAGCATTGGAGTGGGATATTTTTGTTTTAGCAGGACTGTGACAGAGATGATAAGATATTTCAGGTGAAAGAATCACCACTAGATAGTGGACATTTGCCGTAATTTTTCTGGATTGGAGAACAGAAGTTTAGAGAGGATTACAAATATATTGCTTTAAGCCCTGAGGAAGTCTATGTGTGGAATGTACACACGACGAAACACGTGTTGGCAACCTTACCTTCACCATTTGAATTGATGTATTGAAGAAATATATATTGGAACTTGATCTACTTGGAACATTTGGAATAAAACTTGGAAGGACAATTTGATGACAATTCCTATACTATTTGTGGTTTACTGATTGATTGGAAGCACAAGGACTACTGGATATAATGATTATAATTTAATTGTGTGCTCAGGGGCGTATAGTACTTTTAAGGATCAATAAAGAAAAAGATGACACAAAATATGAACTTTATTCATCTATTTGTCCTGTCCTATACGAGAAGTTACTGACTTTATTTGGATTCATTGTTGTTTTGACTATAAACCATATTAGTCTTGTATGCATTTACATTGTAGGATTGTGCTCTCCTGACCATTTTTGTCTTGTGTCTATACCAGCCTCCTGCATCACCCAACGCACCCATCTGGCGATGGTCGGGGAAGAAACCGTTTTGTACGGCTTGTGTAGCACAATGAGTAGTTGCCTTTTGCACGAAGGGCGAGACTCATCAGTCATTTCTTCGTAAGAACGGAGGCACTGAACCACACACAGCTTCGGGGAGTCAGGAAAAGCTGGGTAAGAAATCACCCTTGTGTTCGACTTCGTCCTTCTGCTCATCTTCTGCTCACTGTGAAGGATACCCCTTCCAGGGAAAAAACTCTGGCAGAAACATCCAAGGCTCTTATGTCCGAGACCTGTTGGCATGACACTAGATACAACAACATCGCCAACTTGGCTGTTAACTCCTTGCGGGAGAGGAACCTATTTTGTTGCCAAGAGAGAAACAGGTTCAAAACCCTGTTAACGTCCCACAGGACATAATATCGTGGCTCCAGGTGAAGTGACAGGCGTATTCCCCTAAGGAGCCGGCAAACCAAGGGATGTTTACCAATAGGTGAACCCTGTACCATCCCATGTCCAGCCGAGATTGCGGATTGGAAGATATTAATCAACCGATAGGCCAAGCTGTCCTCCGCCAAACTGGCCAAGAAATTCAGGACACGGACTACATCCGCCCCCACGGAATCGACACCCCGTCGCAGACACCAACGACGCCATCGGTGCCAGTTTAATCGGTATCTCTTTGTCTTGCTCTCCGACCATGCCTTAGAGAGCAAGTCCTCAGCCTTTCCCGAAAAACCTGGGAGCATCCAACAACGCCGGAGATCCTCCAGGCCATTAGCTTCAGCGTCCCGTCTTGAACTAGGCGATGAGGAACGAGATCCAGACTGAGAAGGATGTGAGGAGAGTGGGGGAGTGGGATTGGAAAATGCCAGGAAAGTTTCAGTAGAACCGAAAACCACACTTGAGACATCTACTGTGGGGTGACCAACACCACTTCCACTTGCTGGCGATGCAGGAGCGCCGACACCCTCCTGATCATCGAGAATGGGGAAAAGGCATAGCCCTCCTCCCCCTGCCAGTTCTGGAGGAACGCATCCATCCCCTCTGCTAGAGGATCTGGCCGCCAACTGAAAAACCTCGGAAGCTGGTGATCTAGCCTTGAGGCAAACAGATCCACTGAAAATGTACCCACCCCACAACTCCGACAGGCGGGCAAAGACGTGAGGGTCCAGCTTCCACACGCTGGCATCCAGAAGATGGTGGGAGTGCCAATCGGCCACCTCGTTCTCCCGTCCCGGTAAGTACTCTGCAGTAACCGAAATCTGGTTGTCGAGGCAAAAATGCCAGAAATCCCTGGCAGAGTTTGCCAACATGCTGGACCTGGTCCCACCAAGGTGATTGATGTAACGGACCTCTGAAACGTTGCCCATCCTGAGAAGGACACACGACTGCATCCTGTCCTTCATCCAGCACTGAACCGCGAAGGAGCCTGCCAGCAACTCTAAGCAGTTGATGTGTAACAACTGCTCTTGAATGGACCAGGTGCCACTGGTGGAAAACTCCCCGCAGCGGGCTCCCCATCCCAAGCGACAGGCGTTGGACATGATAACAATATCTGGGGCGGACCCGAAAATTGCACGGCCGCTCCATGCCTCCATGTGCGTAAGCCACCACCTGATTTCATCCCGAACTTTGTCGATAGGGGAATCAGTTGAGAATACGTCAGTCCCCGACGGAGATGGTAAGCCTTCAGGCGCTGCATGATAGGTAGTGCAAGGGCCTGTTAAAATCACCTGACTGGAAGAAGCGAGCAACCCCACTAGGTGTGCCAGTTGGCGCAAAGAGATCTGACTCTTCGCCAAAGTCTGACGCAACTTGGGCCTGATCTTTGCCATCTTCCTGGTGGGAAGACTCAGGGTAGACGCAACCGAATCGATGTTGAACCCCAAAAACGTAGCGTACTGAACAGGGACTAGCAGGGACTTCTTTTCATTGATAGCGAAACCCAGACGCTGAAGGAGCTCGACTGCGGTCTGCAACTGGGATGACAACCTCTCAGGACATAGGTCCAAAAACAACATGTCGTCCAAGTAGACCATCATCCGCACTCCCCTTGCCCTGAGGAACTCCACAACCGGCCACAAGGATAGACCGAAAGGGTGTGTGGTGAATTCGTAAACCTGACCTTCCCACCTGAATTGCAAAAGCCGACGATGAGGGGGATATATGGGCACCGTCAGCATGTGTCCTTCAGGTCTAGCCTGACCATCCAATCGTTCAGTTGCAGGACGTCTCGAAGGAGGTGGATGCCATCCATCTTGAAGTGGCGGTACACCAGCCATTTGTTGAACTCTTTCAAGTTGATAACTGGGCGCCTGCCTCCGCCGACCTTGTGGACCAAGAACTGATTGCTGACAAAACCTCTGGAATGATCTACCAAATAACAAACCGCCCCTTTTTGGAGGAGGGCGGACACCTCCTTGCGCACCAAGTCCTGTCGAGCTGCGAAAAGGAAATAGGACGGGGACGATTAAGCTGATTGGGACGATTAAGCTGACGGGGACGGCCATGGAACTCCAGCTGGAAGCCCTGGACCATCAGCAGCACCCACGCATCGCTGGTGAGGGAAACCCAAGCCGGAAAGAACTGCGACAAAGCGCCCCCAACCTGCAAGCTCTCCGAAGGCAGCACACTCACCTCTCCCAGCACCGTGTTGCTGTCCTCTTTGGTGGCCTCAGCCATGGAACTTCTGGGCTCTCGTAGGGTAGAAGTTATTAAACCGGGCTTTGTCCTGGACTTGGCCACGTCTGGAGCCTCGGCCCCGGTCAGAGTTGTTGAATTGACCGAACGAGCGGCCCCTGCCACGTCCGGCCCTGTCGAAAACCCGAGGGGTGAACACCTTTCTGATGTTGGCCTGTGCCCTTTCAAGGGAGGTGAAAGTCGCCACAAACTTACCCAGCTCCTTGACGAAGGGATCGCCGAACAACCCCCCTTGGGCCACCGCTCCAGCCTCGGATGAGATGAGGTCCCCCAGCTTAGGGTCTACTTTGATCAGGAACGACCTCCTCCTCTCCGTGGAAAGTGCGCTGTTTGCATTTCCAATGAAGACTATGGCGCGCTGTGTCTAATTAGACAGAATCTCCGGGGATATCACTTTCCCCGACACCTTGGTCTCCTCAGCCATGTCCAAAATCTTCGTGACTGGCCCTACTGTGTCGAGTAGCTTATCCTGGCCAGGAGCTGCCTATGCCCTTCTTCGGGTCCCTAACAAGTTTTTTGCCAAGAATGTCGCCATTTTCTGATCTATCTCAGGCATGAGGGCGACCTTCCCCTCCAGAGTAGGGTGGGGGCACTCCGCCCGTAAGCAACTGCGGGCGTCTTTATCATGGGTTTACGAAGACGCGCCGCCACGTATTGGGCCACCTTATCCCCGGGAGCTCAATATGAGGACCTCGGGTGAACAATATCATCAGGGTCCAGCATACCCGAAGGACCCGAAGGTTTGGGGACCGGGGCCCAGGACCTAGACGAGCATGCTTCCTCATCTGTATCTGGGGAGTCTCCATCATCAATGGTGTCTGGAGTTCTAGGCCTGGGAGATGGCGGGGCCCCTCTGCAGGGACAGGTGGGTCAGGCTGACCAGGCGGCATAGCCGTAAAAACGCTCTTCAAACGCGCAAAGGCCGCCGCATCAACCCCGTCCACAGAAGGCTATTTGGCAGGGGGAGGGGAGGGAGTAGGGATCGGGGGGAGTGGGTACTGGCATAGATGATATGAGGGCTGCTAGTTTTGCGTAGGCCTCCTCCATCTTGGCCGATAAATGCTGTTTAACGGGCCCATGGCTTGGTCCACGGTCCTGTAAATAGAATCATCCACTGCGTGGTAAAAATGATCTTTCATGGGGAGGTAACTCAGTGGATCCTCCTCCTGGTAAGGATCCTGCTCTCCCTGCATGCTGAGTTACTGTAGGCTCCGCAGGATAGAGAAGCGCCAAGCAGCCTGTGTGCAGTAGCACAAGGGATCGTTATAAATGCCTCTCACGAGACACAGATTGTGGAGCTGGGAGGGAGTTCAGGCGAATGTGGGTGGCCAGAGGCGCACACTGACCGGGCAGAGCCCCAGGGACACATCAGCCCTTCCTATTCTAGGGCAAAAACCACCTGGAACAGTGTCCCTGTGTACCACACACACAGTGCCAAATTGCAACCCCACAGGGTGTTCAGGAAGAAGCACTCTACAGACCCCAGAGGCATACAGGTAAGAAATATGTCGCATACAGACCCCCCCAAGGGCGTAAAATGGGTGGCAGGGGAAGGCAACCTCAAGATAGCAGTGCTGGCTCGAAAAAAGCAGGATTTTGCGCTTTCAAAGGCCCGCTACCAGCTAGAGGAACTATCGCCCCCTGGCGGCGGGAGGACCACACCGCACTCGAAATGGGCAGCAAATTGCTCTCTGAGGACCATACACATTAGAAGAAAGCCCATTTCTGAGCACACCTACCAGAGAAGTTGGAGGGACTATGATGAGCCTACCCCAATTGTGTCTACTCAATTCATTATACAGGCAATAGGTAATTAATATAATGGGATTTTATTAAATCCTATCCTCTAGTATTATCTAAGGATTACAACAGTCATCTCAACAAGATCAGTACTAACAATGTCACAATACATGTGGGATAAAAGAATAAAAATACTGAATATTATATTTTATTACTGAATCCAAGTCTACCATTGTTATCAGATCAGCAAAGCCTGTACACCTTTTTACGACCCAAGAATGGCCTCTACCTTATCAGCTGGGATGTCCTTTGGACAAGTACTGCTCCCAGTTCTCTAGATGGCCTTTTTTCCTCTCCTTAGGAGAGACAGGGTTATATTGTACTTTCGCCTGGTAATGGCTGTTCCCTATTTGAATGGAATGAAAATCCATTGTTTGGTGAGTGTACCTGGCAACCTGTTGTTGGGTGAAGCACTTTCTTTGCAGTTTTACATAGGGCACACTTGACCCAAAAGTATCAGAGCTCTTTACATGAACACCAGTTGTATTACAGAGGGACACATTCATTTTTTTTAAGGCACAGGGAGATTAAGTGAATAAACATAGCACTATCATATTGTTAGGACAATTTGCACACATTCAAATCTCCTTCGGCCTTCAAGACTTGTACCCCACACTATACCATATAACATGAGTTTTCATCTATCAAGCAAAGATGAAGTAATAAGGGGCATCATGAGGAAAGAAATCCCTCCAGAGATTGCAGTATTAAGCCTGCCATAAAAAGCACCAAACCCTCATCATGCTTATCTGATCCCACTTTTGCTAAACAAGCAAATTCTCTCTCACAAAGGACATTTTGAGACACACAGTCACAGGGGTTTGTTTTCTAATTATCTCGTCTCTGACCTGTGCCAGAGAAGTCATGTGACCCTGAGGTATATATCTTCCTTCTTAGAATGAGTCAGGAGTAGAAAATATTATTTGGGATAAAGTTCTCATGCAAGTTAGTGGCTTGGGCACAGTTTCACTTTTTTTAGTTTTGTCCGGCTTGGGCACAGTTTCACTTTTTTAGTTTTGTCCTTTATTTATTTCTTTAAGAAAGATGTATGTGCCCCTTACCCTGCTCAAGGAAACTGCATAACAATGTATACAGTAAGATTCTTTTTGTCCGGTTGAACACCCCAAATTACAATGATGGTTGAGAATAGCCAAAGAAGATTCGTAAATGTGATCAACATGAAATTTATTTTTATAGTGGTTTGTGTGAATGTGGTTTCCTGGATTCTTAATGGCTAGCATAAGCGTTTTTGTAAACAAGGGACAAAGTAGTAGTTTGCGAAGTGACCAAAAAACTCCACACTCTCCACGGAGTTCCGCAAGCGATGGAGTGAGGTAAGTTGCACTGCTGTTTTTTAGCTCAAGAGGGTGCAGCGTCCTTCTGCCACTTGAGATGTTCTACTCGCAGGGCAGCTTCCTCAACGCAAGTGGTAGGTTTCTCAACATGAGCAGTAATTACCTACCGCGACCGCTCGCGAGGAGAAACCTCGACAGGAGATAGTCTAGCATTGGATTTTCCCAGCTCGTGCTTTCTAACTCAATATTGGCGAGCCGTGAGAGAGGAAAGAGTCTGCTGCACGCCACTATGCTGAGTTTTTAGAAGTTCTGTGGCCCATGCGGAGTGCAGAGTTAGAAAAAGTCCACAAACTCCTCAAGGGTAGCAGAGTTTACCGCCCAGGCCTACAAATTAGTCTAATGAACTGTTAGACTCAGGGGTCTCTGGTTGGCACAGGTATGCACTTGCGACAAACAGGGACCCTCTCCTCTAGTCAGGGCAAGGGAACTACTCCTTCGAATAACCCCTGCTCACCCTCTAGGTAGTGTGGCGCGAGCAGACAAGGCTAATCCTCAGGGCGATAGTTAGTTAAGCATTTTATGATCACGCACAGCAAACCCACTGACCCACCACAAATGAACACCAGTCGTAAGGTTGTATCACAAATACGTAGGCTTTATATAAAAGATATACTCAAGCAGAATTATCACAAGACCATATAACGTTTAGCGATTTGAGGCCACCAGATTTAAATAGGCAATTAGTCTTAAAATGTTCGTTGTTCAGCAAGGTACGATGACAGGGAAAACAGAACGTTGCGGACCCTGGATCCGATATGAACTCGAGACGGGGTTCAATTGCACCTTGCTGTGGAAGTCCGAGGCGTTTCAGGCGTGGCTACTGGTGAGGCGGACCCGGGACGAGGCTGACGGTTCTCCAGAGGATCTCTCCGGCTCGGGCCCCTCGAGGTGCGAGATGGGTGAGCAGGACTGTGGAGTGTTGTGGCAATCCGGGGTCTGATGCAGCTCACGGGGCGAGGCGCCGTTCAGGCCTGCGGGACATACTACTTTTTAGCACGCCAGGTCGTACTTGTGGATCTGGGTAGGGCGTCGCGTTCTCGGGCAGACGGGTGCAGCACCAGGCCTCCGGTACCAACGTACGGAAGGCCTTTCTTGAGGTGCGGCACGAGCCTTGGTATGCAGGAGGGCAAAGCGAGACAGTCGGGTACGTGTCGACGTACGGACCATCCGAGGCTATGGGATGCTCTCCGTGCAGATTCCGGCAGGAGAAGATGAGAGGCGCACAACGCGCTCCGTAGCAGGCAAGGTGACAGGAGAGCGGGCGGCCCGGCACTGAAGCGAAGAGCGACTCAGGGATGAGTGGGGCTCTCTGCGGCGGGGCGACCAGGCGCCGAGCTGTCACGAACTTGGAGGGCGAAGGCACCCGAGTCACAACTCCGGCGAGGGAATAAGAACTTAAGGCCCAACAGCAGACGGGCACAAGCAGAATAGAACCCAATGGTCCTGGGGTTCTGGTCAGGGGGCAAGCTTGATATCAAGCCCTTGGAGATCGTTTCAGGCACAAGTCTTCAAAGTCCTATCTGGTCTTTTCCTCTCCGTTCTCAGCAAGGCACCACTGCAGGCCAGTCTTACAGGATACCGACTGGTTTCCGTCCTTCAGCTTTTCTCGGTCCTTCTAGTCAGGCAGAGGTTCGTCGTGGTCAAAACTGGATCTGATTTGCAAGGAGCGGAGCTCCTATCTTTATACTGCGTTTCTTTTGTCTTTTCAGGCCAGGGGGCCTGAGCCTAGTTCAACCCCGTTTTGGAGTACTCTGTTGACAGGAAGCTGCCGTCTTCTTTTAGGGTGCAGGGCAGGGACATCAGACGCTCCGCAGGAGGTGGAGCCAGCATTGTGGTGGTGGAGCACAACCCTATCTAGAGTCAAGGACTACTCCGCCCACCAATCCTGGTGTAAGCACCCTATTCACCACCTGGAGGCCCAGACTGTCCCCGGGAATTCCCCAGCCCTGTCACTCATACAAACCAGACAACAGATACACATCCTGGCAGAGGCGGGCTGAATAGTTAGGCAAGCAAAGGCTAACTTTCTAAAAGTAGCGTTTGCAAACACAGGATATTAAAATAAACCTTACCCAAGGAAGTATTTTATTATTCTGAGTTCAGACATACTAAACTCGACATGCCACCATGTTCCCTGATCCTGCCGGGACTACAGTGTGTAGTAATTCCGACAGCCCATCTTGGCCTAAGAGAACAGGTGGCCCTTCAATAGTGAAGAACGAAAAGGGCGGTAATTCACTACTAGGACATGCCACACACCAGGCTTTTCCTACCTTATTCTTACAATGCACCGTGCCCGTAGGCCTACCATAGGGGTGACTAACATGAAGTTAAGGGAAGGGTTAGGGACTGGCAAGTGTGGGCAATTGCGCAGTCAGCGCGACAGTACCAGACTGCATGCAGGGTCTGCAATGGCGGACCCGAGACACATGTTACGAAGCCGCTTCTGTGGGTGGCGCAACCAGCGCTGCAAGCCCACTAGCGGCATTTGTATTTACAAGCCCCGGCACTCCTTGTGCACTTTACTGGGGACTGACAGTAAACCCAATAAGCCAATCGTGGAAATCAATTATGGTTACATCTTACATTGGGAGCACTTGCACGGCAGCATGATCGGCCGTGGCGCAGTGCCCCGAGCAGCGAACACCAGCAAAACATCTGAGGCACATCAGCAAAAAGTAGAAGGGAGACTCACGCCAAAGTGCCAGGTCTAACACGTGTCCCCTCTAGCTGAAATGTGGGGAGAACTACCCTACCCCTGGGAGTTCCTCATCACTAAGGCGTAAAACCTTGACAGACCGTCAGCATTGGCGTGGTCTATGCCAGGGCAGTGTTCCACCGTGAAGTCCATACTCTGTAGAGAAATGGACCACCTCAACAGTTTTGGGTTCTCACCCCTCATCTGCATCAACCATCTGAGGGGCCTGTGGTCTGTCTGAACTCGGAAGTGAGACTCAAACAAGTAGGGTCTTAGCTTCTTCAGGGCCCAGACCACAGCAAAAGCTTCTCGCTCGATCGCACTCCACCTCTGTTCCCGTGGAAGTAACCTCCGACTGATGAAGGCTACAGGTTGGTCCCAGCCCTCCTCAGTCATCTGTGAAAGGACAGCTCCTACCCCATGCTCTTAAGCTTCTGTCTGCACTAGGAACTATTTAGAGAAATCAGGAGCCAGGAGCACAGGCGCCGTGCACATGGCCGTCTTCAGGGTGTCGAATGCTTCCTGACAGGCGTCAGTCCAGATCACTTTCCGGGGCTGCTTCTTTGAAGTCAGCTCTGTCAAGGGGTAACGATGGTACCATATCCCTTGACAAACCTCCTGTAGTACCCGGTGAGTCCTAGGAAGGCCCTCACCTCCGTTTGGGTCTTGGGGGGGGGTCCCAAGCCAGGATGGTCTGAATTTTGGCCTGAAGGGGCGCCACCTGGCCGCTCCCAACTTGGTGTCCCAAATACACCACTGAACCCTGCCCGATCTGACATTTGCTTGCCTTGATCGTGAGGCCTGCCTTGCGCAGTGCCGCCAACACTTCCCAGAGGTGTCGCAAGTGTTCTTCCCATGTCCCGCTGAACACTGCGATGTCGTCCAGGTAGGCAGCGCTGAACTCGGTCAGGCTTGCCAACACCTGGTTGACCAGTCTCTGGAAGGTGGCAGGGGCGTTTTTCATCCCAAGTGACATGACCCGGAACTGGTAATGCCCATCTGGTGTTGAAAACGTGGACCTCTCTTTGGCCCCGTCAGTTAAGGCGATCTGCCAGTACCCAGACGTTAAGTCGAACGTGCTGAGGTACCGTGCAGCCCCCAACCGATCGATGAGCTCATCAGCTCTGGGGATGGGGTGCGCGTCAGTCTTCGTGACCGAATTGAGTCCTCGATAGTCCACACAAGACCGGAGTTCGGGTGTGGCTCCCGGCGCCGCAGCCTTCGGGACCAAGACCACTGGGCTGGCACAAGGACTGCTGGATGACTCAATCACCCCAAGAGTAAACATCTTTGAGACTTCCTCTTTGATGCAGGCTCTTACCCTGTCAGTCACGCGGTAAGCATTGTGCTTCACCGGTAAACTGTCTCCCGTGTCCACATCATGGACGCACCAATCTGTGACACCAGGAACCAGGGAGAATAAGTCAGAGAATTGTCCCAGCAACTGGCGGCAACCACTCTGCTGCTCCAGGGTCCGGGAGGGTGAGAGGTTAACTCTATCCATTGACCCATCGTGCTCGGAGGCCACCAAGAGGTCCGGAAGAGGCTCGGTCTCCTCCTCCATTCCATCATCGGTTGCCAACAGCATGCCCACTTCGGACCTCTCCAAGTGGGGCTTAAGGCGGTTAACATGTAGGACCCTCAAAGGGTTCCTGGGAGATTGCAAGTTCACCAGGTAGGTGACAGGACTCTTGCGCTCCACAACCTCAAATGGACCCGTCCACTTATCCTGAAGTGCACAGGGCGCCACTGGGCCAAGACCCACACCTTTTGTCCAGGTTGAAGCTCCACCAGAGTGGCATTCTGGTCGTACCACCGCTTCATCTCTTCCTGGCTGGCTTCCAGGTTTGCCTCAGCAAGTTGCCTGAATCGACTGGTCTGGTTTTGGAAGGCCAGCATTTAACTGTATACAGACTGGGGAGGTTTCCTGGGAGATTGCTCCCAGCCTTCCCCAACCAGATTCAGAGGTCCTCGGACCGGGTGACCGTACAAGAGTTTGAAGGGACTGAACCCGAGCGACTTCTGTGGCACCTCTCGGTACGCAAAGAGTAGACATGGTAAGAGGACGTCCCACTTACACCTCATCGGTCCTTCTAGGCCCATGATCATGCCTTTCAGGGTTCAGTTGAATCTCTCAACCAACCCGTTTCCTTGGGGGTGGTAAGGGGTGGTGAACTTGTAGGTTACACCACACTCTTGCCAAAGGGACTTCATATACCTGGATATGAAATTGGTGCCTCTGTCAGACACCACCTCTAGAGGGAATCCCACTCGGGAGAAAATTCCCATCAGTGCTCGTCCCACCACGTGGGCCGTCACTGTTCTCAGAGGGATGGCTTCAGGGTACCGGGTGGCATGGTCCACCAAGACCAGGATGAACCTGTTGCGCATGGCTGTCTTGGGGTCCAGAGGCCCCACAATGTCAATTCCCACTCGTTGGTATGGGGTACTGACGACGGGGAATGGTTGGAGGGGGGCCTTATTCCTCCCTCCGCTCTTACCACTTTCCTGGCAAGTCTGGCAGGTCCTACAGTGAGCATCTGAGCTCCTGTACATTTGGGGCAAATAGAAGTGGGTGACAAGCCTTTCATAGGTCTTGTCCATCCCCAAATGTCCTGCTAAAGGCACATCGTGAGCCAGCCCCAGTAGGAAGGCTCTGAACTTCTGGGGTACCACCAGCACACGGGCTGACCCAGGTTCAGCAGCCTTAGGCTCTGAGTATAGGAGGTCATTCTCCCAGTAGATTAAGTGTTTTCCGGACTGAACACCATTGGCCTGGTCTGCAGCCTGCTGCCGCATACCCACGAGAGAAGGGCATTCTTTCTGCTCCCTGCAGAATTCTTCCCTGGAGGGGCCTCCTTCTTGCTGCCAATGGGTCAGCCCAGGCAGGTCCCCCAGTTCAGCGATCTGTTCCCCGGTAGGCTCCAGGGCATCCCCCTCAAGGTCCGCCTCCTCCTGGGCCGTGGGAACTTCGGGGGCCGGCTGTCCGCGCCCCCTGCGCCTTCTCCCTAAGGCCGGTTCCTGGGCCTCTCCTTCAGGCTCCAGGACCTCTTCAACACCCCTACTGGCTGCCATGGACCTCGTGGTCATGCACGCCCAGTCGGGTAGACCCACCATCCGCAGATGGGTCGTCTTCTCCACCTTTCCTCAAGGGGAGTTCTCCAAATCGTTCCCTAGCAAACAATCTACAGGCATGGAGGTCCTCACAGCGACTTGCAGAGTACCAGAGACCCTCCCCCACTCGAAGGGAACTTGAGCCATCGACACTGGCTCTCAGAATTGTCTGCATTGACAACCCTACAGTAGGCGTGTGGTACTACCTGCTCTTGAGATACCAGGTGCTGCCGGACGGCAGTCACACTGGCTCCTGTATCTCGAAGAGCCTCCGCTTTCTTTCCATTGATGGTCACTACCTGCCCATATTTCTTAGTGTTACTGGGTAGGTAGTTTTCGGGGACCATTTCACTGTCTCCTAGCGAGACTAAGGTCATCTGGATGGGATCCCCACCCCCTTGGATTGCTATTTCCTCCCCAAAGTTAACAGTAGCTATTTCCCTGGGTGGAGCACCAGTGTGTGCGGGTTTTGCAAAGAGGCAACACTTAGGGTCAGAGGCAACATGACCATGGTCGCATATCTGAAACAGGTGATGGGCCCTCTCTGAACAGGTTTACCTGTCAGAGCCCCGGTTGGCTTCGGGGGTGGAGGAGGCTGAGAACCTTTCCCTTGGTTCCCTTGGGGATTATTTTGGGGGCCTCTATGGAACCCTCTCTGTTTTCCCCTGTCCCCCCCCCCCACTCCTCTGCTGGGGACCCTGCCCACCTTTGGCTGAGTCCTCCCTGGGACCCTTGTGGACCCTGGTGCTGAGCCAGCGGTCCGCTTCCTCAGCAAGCTTCCTCGGGTTGGACAGCTTGCTATCGATCAGGTGTTGGGGTAACTCTGGAAAACAATTAAGCGACAAGTGCTCCCATGCTATTAAATCAAACAGCCCTTGGTAATCATTCACCTTGCAACCCTTCACCCAACCATCCTGCGCTCTGCAGAAAAAGGTCACATATTCCACATACGTACCCCCTTGCTTTCTCACACAATTCCTGAACCGTTGTCAGTACATTTCAGGGGTTAACCCAAATCGATTCATCAGGGCATCTTTCATGTGAGGGTAGGACACAGATTCTTCCGAGGGAAGATCTAGCAGGATATCCTGCACCTCGGTCAGGAACCGTCCCCACAACCCCGCTCCCCAATCTCTCTCAGGGACCCGGTGGGAGGACATGGCTACCTCGTAGGCCCGAAACCACTGCCCTATGTCATCCCCCTTAAAATACTCCGTGACTACATCTCTCGGTACGTAGACCCTTGATTCTACCTTTGCTGGCGTTGCGCTGCCACCAGGAGCTGTGTCCAAACTTTTTGCTTTCAGCTCCAATTCCTTGATGCGTATTTCGTTCTCTAGCTGGAGTTTCTTCTCCGCCATCGCCATCTGTCCGTTCAATCTTGCCATCTCTACTTCATGCGCTCTGATTGCGGCCCTGTCCGCCAGCTCTTCTGACGTCAGGCCCTGGGGCACCTCAACCAGGGTGTCTGGTGAATCCACCACCACTTGGTTTTCGGGCTCTCTCAATTCTTTCCAGGCTCTCAGTGCCTTGATGGTCTGGGTCTTGTTTTTGCACCCGGTTTGGGCGACTCCGAACTTCAAGCAGAGGGCTTTTAACTGCTCGGCTTTGTAACTTTCAAGCCCTTCCCAGTCAACATCATCGAATCCAGGGATGACAGAGGGTGCTCTCGCGGGGAGTGAACCAGGCATGTTTTAGCGATACGAGACCTCTTGGCAAGACAATAAATCTGTGGCTTCATTATAGGTCTGCTTTCACTACGCGGTGATCAGCAATTGACTGTACATAAATCATAAATGCAAATTCGAAAATCCTTCCGCTGCTGCCAATGTTAGACTCGGGGGTCTCTGGTTGGCACAGGTATGCACTTGCGACAAACAGGGACCCTCTCCTCTAGTCAAGGCAAGGGAACTACTCCTTCGAATAACCCCTGCTCACCCTCTAGGTAGTGTGGCGCGAGCAGACAAGGCTAATCCTCAGGGCGATAGCTAGTTAAGCATTTTATGATCACGCACAGCAAACCCACTGACCCACCACAAATGGACACCAGTCGTAAGGTTGTATCAAAAATACGTAGACTTTATATAAAAGATATACTCAAGCAGAATTATCACAAGACCATATAAGGTTTAGCGATTTGAGGCCACCAGATTTAAATAGGCAATTAGTCTTAAAATGTTCGTTGTTCAGCAAGGTACGATGACAGGGAAAACAGAACGTTGCGGACCCTGGATCCGATATGAACTCGAGACAGGGTTCAAGCGCACCTTGCTGTGGAAGTCCGAGGCGTTTCAGGTGTGGCTACTGGTGAGGCGGACCCGGGACGAGGCTGATGGTTCTCCAGAGGATCTCTCCGGCTCGGGCCCCTCGAGGTGCGAGATGGGTGAGCAGGACTGTGGAGGGTTGTGGCAATCCGGGGTCTGATGCAGCTCACGGGGCGAGGCGCCGTTCAGGCCTGCGGGACATACTACTTTTTAGCACGCCAGGTCGTACTTGTGGATCTGGGTAGGGCGTCGCGTTCTCGGGCAGACGGGTGCAGCACCAGGCCTCCGGTACCGACGTACGAAGGCCTTTCTTGAGGTGCGGCACGAGCCTTGGTATGCAGGAGGGCAAAGCGAGACAGTCGGGTATGTGTCGACGTACGGACCATCCGAGGCTATGGGATGCTCTCCGTGCAGATTCCGGCGGGAGAAGATGAGAGGCGCACAACGCGCTCCGTAGCAGGCGAGGTGACAGGGGAGCGGGCGGCCCGGCACTGAAGCGAAGAGTGACTCAGGGATGAGTGGGGCTCTCTGCAGCGGGGCGACCAGGCTCCGAGCTGTCACGACCTTGGAGGGCGAAGGCACCCGAGTCACAACTCTGGCGAGGGAATAAGAACTTAAGGCCCAACAGCAGACGGGCACAAGCAGAATAGAACCCAATGGTCCTGGGGTTCTGGTCAGAGGGCAAGCTCGATATCAAGCCCGTGGAGATCGTTTCAGGCACAAGTCTATCTGGTCTTTTCCTCTCCGTTCTCAGCAAGGCACCACTGCAGGCCAGTCTTACAGGATACCGACTGTTTTCCGTCCTTCAGCTTCTCTCGGTCCTTCTAGTCAGGCAGAGGTTCGTCGTGGTCAAAACTGGATCTGATTAGCAAGGAGCGGAGCATCTCATATCTTTATACTGCATTTCTTTTGTCTTTTCAGGCCAGGGGGCCTGAGCCTAGTTCAACCCGGTTTTGGAGTACTCTGTTGACAGGAAGCTGCCGTCTTCTTTCAGGGTGCAGGGCAGGGACATCAGACGCTCCGCAGGAGGTGGAGCCAGCATTGTGGTGGTGGAGCACAACCCTATCAAGATTCAAGGACTACTCCGCTCACCTATCCTGGTGTAAGCACCCTATTCACCACCTGGAGGCCCAGACTGTCCCCGGGAATTCCCCAGCCCTGTCACTCATACAAACCAGACAACAGATACACATCCTGGCAGAGGCGGGCTGAATAGTTAGGCGAGCAAAGTCTAACTTTCTAAAAGTAGCGTTTGCAAAAACAGGATATTAAAATAAACCTTACCCAAGGAAGTATTTTATTATTCTGAGTTCAGGCATACTAAACTCGACATGCCACCGTGTTCCGTGAGCCTGCTGGGACTACAGCGTTTAGTAATTCCGACAGCCCATCTTGGCCTAAGAGAACAGGTAGCCCTTCAATAGTGAAGAACGAAAAGGGCGGTAATTCACTATTAGAACATGCCACACACCAGGCTTGTCCTACCTTATTCTTACAATGCACCCTGCCCGTAGGCCTATCATAGGGGTGACTAACATGAAGTTAAGGGAAGGGTTAGGGACTGGCAAGTGTGGGCAATTGCGCAGTACCAGACTGCACGCAGGGTCTGCAATGGCGGACCCGAGACACATGTTACGAGGCCGCTTCTGTGGGTGGCGCAACCAGCGCTGCAAGCCCACTAGCGGCATTTGTATTTACAAGCCCCGGCTCTCCTCGTGCACTTTACTGGGGACTGACAGTAAACCCAATAAGCCAATCGTGGAAATCAATTATGGTTACATCTTAAATTGGGAGCACTTGCACTGCAGCACGGATCGGCTGTGGCGCAGTGCCCTGAGCAGTGAATACCAGCAAAACATCTGGGGCACATCATCAAAAAGTGGAAGGGAGACTCACGCCAAGGTGCCAGGTCTAACATGAACAAAATTGTTTTTTTTTCATAATGCTTCCCTTGCACAGATCTGAGCCAAGAGAATTAATAGACGAAGACCAGTGGGTCTCTGTGTTTCAAACTTTTGAATGTGATTGAAGAAGCATGTTCCATCCAAATCCTAAATTCTGCAAAGAAAAACCTTGCTGAGAGTGATTTTTCAAGAGTGATGCATTGTGATGCAACTTGCCCCACACCTACTTAATTTTGAAACTCTATCCTGAAGGATTACGGCAGTCATGTAGCCAAGAATATATGACAGTTATCATTAAAGACGAGTGATTTAATTTGAGTCTGCACAAGAGCAATACAAACATGTTAAACAGTAAGATTTACATTACAAAAAGTAACCAACTTAAAATTCACCATGGCTGTACAATGACTATTGAACAACTGCTTAATATTGCTCAAGTTGTTATGAACCAATGTGTCATGGATGATATCAGTGAATGATTTGATGTAGGAGCACCAGACCAGGGGAAGTAGTACTTCGTTGTCATTCGAAGTGCTCCTCAGCCATACTCCTGAGATGCGGTTGTCATCCTTCGCCAAATCACAAAAGTAAATTCTTCATGTTTCTCTATGGCTGGTGAAGCTTTACTGTTCAATGATTTCTAATGGTTCTCTGGATGTCCTCTGGTGGGATATTGCGTTTTAGTACTGAATGTTTATCAGAAAGGGAGATGGTTAGGGATCCTCAATACATTTTGTCAGTGATATCAGTGGTCAGAATTAAAGGCCAAAGAAATGGTAAGTAGGCTGAAACCTGAAAGTTATAAAGTACAAGGTCAGATAGGTCAAGTAGACAATTGCCCATCCTCACGGTCCACAAAGCAATGGAGGCACCAGGAGCTCATAAAATGTATTTTGCTCTGTTTCCAACTTTGGCTTGCAAAGAATTTGAATAACTTTAACCATGGTGACGACGGAGTCAGCACTGAAGAGATTGTGACCCTTCAAACACGACAAGAGGTAAGGCAGTTTAAAAAAATGTGCTGTCATACAATATTGTCTTCTCCAGTGTCACACCCTCTCCTACACAGGAGTTACTCCACAGAAATCAAAGGCTCGTTGTAGTCCATAAAAAGGCATGCAGTGTTTTGGAATCATACAGATTATTTTTAACAATGTGAAACAGGCCTGATAAATGTCAGTTTTAGGGGGTCGATTACAATCTCAGTCGAAATAGAGGCTTTCTGACCAAGATGGTTGGTTTCACTTCTGACCACCTCATTACAATTTTGGTTGTCGGAAGTGAAACTGGTCAGTCACTCCAGCGGGCTTCCAACAGGATCAAGGAGCCCGTCTGCCTGTCGGAGGCTGGCCCGTAATCCATATGGACGCCTTTTTATACCGTCCATATTATTATTAGGGTTCCCTGTTTTCCTCTATGGCTTTTACAGATAAACACAGATAGAAAACACTGTCTCTCCTGTCTGTATTTAAGTTTGAAAGTGTAAAAATACAGATAATTTAGCTTCTTTTGAATGATTCATCATGCTGAGATTAATCACTTTCAGGCCAGTAGCTGTACATAATGAAAGCAAGGGGAGTTACAAAACTCAATGATATGTCCTTACTGCATATGTCAACATGTATATGTGTTATTACACTATTTCTTTAATGTGGGTTTATTATGCTTATATTTTTTACTGTGTAATGTGCTAAACCCTGACAGGCATCTAAATATGAGTCCACATTTATCCGTTAAATGAGTGCAGAAATATACAAGTTATCACCTCATCTGTTTACACAACACAAAATAAATATGGATAAATACCAATAAGTTGGCCCAAAAAAAAATATGGACAAATACAGACGGAGATGTTAAAAAAATAAATACCGTAAAACCGGAGACCTAATTATGATGTACGGTTTCCGGGGCAGACGTTCCATGCCGGAAAGCCTGTTGAAAAGTGTGTTTGGGGGGCTCTAGCAGGGCCCCTTCTGTTTGCGGCCTCCGGTTGGGGTCCAAGGGGGCACGTTGATCCCAGCATTGTGTGGCAGGCACCTTGAGGTGCCTGCCACGTGGTACAGGGATGAACACAGCCTCCCATTTCCCTATGGGAACTAGTACTATAGCTGATTTTTAGCCACAACCCATGCTCCCGTAGGGAAATGTAAGTATGTGATCGCACCATGTGTGGTTGCATCGTAATCAGGCGGTCAGGACTGCTAACCAGAGGTCGGTCGGTCCATGTTTCCACGACGGTGTTGGGCTGACTCAAGGGGGCAGATAACGATGCTTACTCATGGGCCCCCCTTTGCATATGTACTACATTTGCAGAATTATTTTGCTCTTTTGTGGCAATTACAAAGCATCCAATGGGGGATTACAGCCAAGATCTTGGTGGCTCTATTCTCACATGATGAATCTCTGAATTGATAAAGTAGTTCTCTTCTAAAAGGTTTTGGATCCAATCTTCCCCAAAATAGAGTTGTTTCTTTTATGATGACGAGTGCTTTGGACAACCCTACCCCGAAATCTCTCCTCCTCCAGCACCAATGGGATGTGATCGCTCAGTCTCGCCAGGTCCATTGTTGGTTACATATTTCCCTAGGCTCTTGAAAACCTATGTATTTCGTTTCTTTTCAACACTCATAACTGTAATGTAATTTAAAACAGTAACCAAACGCCTTATATTAGAAGTAGCTCAGGAAGTATGAGACTAATAAGGGCCGATTGTACTCTTGAACGTCTAGTGCAAGAATATCGTGGCACAGTAATACTGTGGACAAAATATCGAAGGGTAAATGCACAAATTGATGTATACATTTGCCATTCTTAACTCCAAATAAATAAACATATATGTATATGTATTTTGGTACACATATGTTGAATTCGGTACAGAAAATCTATACATACTTACCTTTTGATATTTTTTTATCAATGATATTAGTGTCCCACACATTTGGAAGGCCACATTATGAAACACAGTGCAAATTATGCAGCATAATGTAGTACATTCTGTGACAATACCATTTTGCGGTTTTATCAAATATTAATGCTGTTCTCGCAAAATGTTTTTGCCTCTGTAGTACCAGTATAACACATGGGTGATAAATTCAGGTGAGTAGTTAACGTTTTCCACAGTGCAACACCATGTGTAATTTTTGATTCTTCTAAACTAGTAATTAATTTATTTGTAAAAAAACTGTAAACTATGTAGCATTGAGTGGATTATTTGGCAAGTATAGTAAACCCATTATTGTGTGGAAGAAGTGCCTGGAGACCCTCACGGGTGACAAGCAGCTCTCTACAAACCCACCCTAAATTTTCATTACATTCCAGTGACTCCCATCGATAAGTAATGGTTTGTTGTGTGATCCTTTCAGTCTGATAGTACTCACACTCTCACTCACATTGACAGAAAAAAAGCATCAAAATCTTACCTCACCCTACTTAGAAAGTATGAACTCGCACAATCTGAGAGTGCTTTTCGTCATTTTTATCATGTCCTCGAGCTGGTAGATAGAGAGAATGGAAACAAGAAGGCTATTTAGACATGACAACATATATAACAGTTGACTTATTTTTCTCAAAAAAGACAAACTGTGGGCATTGCCAGTAACTGGTTGACTCCAAGGAATAGGAGCTTTTTTCTCCATTGATTAAAGCCAAGGCCAGCCAAATACCTTGTCTAGTCTAGAAATGAGGATAGAAAAAGCTAAATTTGCTCCTAGGGTGAAAGGGAATTTTTAGGCCCATAGATCCTTGCTCGGCCACAAATTGGATCAACCCCAGTGTGTTTTGTTTCGCAGAAGAGGTTTGTCTAGTAGTCAGATGGGTGATTGTTTTATTAAATCTCTTTTTCCTTCAGGAGATAAATTCCACCTCTGTACATTTACAATTTGCACTAAAACCAGCTTTGAAGTTAAGAAATCAGCTCTAGCTCTCTAAGGGTACCAGTGGATGAGAGACAGATTGAGTTGCTACACCATTCACTCCTTGTTAATAACGTAAAGAATTCCTTTTGTTTCTGAGAATGAAGTGTAGTTTCCATGAGCAGTTATTCGTGTGATATCATGTGGATGTACTTTGTTTGTGAAGATGGTATGGAAGAAACAGAATTTTAGAGAGAAGGCACATGAACATGATGGTATGGTATTTTAAAGAAAACTCGCATGTTTCTCAGGTGCAAAGTTGGGGATGTGGAAGTCATCCCTGTATTCTGGGGGTGTTACTTCTTCAAGCAGATTATATGGATCCTGAAAATATAATAAAAAACATCAGCATTACCAAGACCGTAAACAAATATAGACTTGAAGATTAAAGTTATGAAAGGCTTCACACCTCAAGCAATTAATAAACATATGTACAAGAAACAGCATACTATGTTCACTCCTATTTTGGCATTTCACATCCTTAGCACCTTGTACTCATCACCTAAAACCAGAACATATATGTGAGTAAAATATTGCTTTTGTGAGTAATGGATCAAATATGCAGTAATAGTGAATAATAGTGATTTGGCAGTGTACCAGTATGCTGCTACCATAAGTGCTCACTCTGCTCTTGTATGGCTCTTTCTGAACAATACAGTTTCTACCTTAACTGATAAATACCATCCTGGCTCCCAAAGGGCTCGCCCACCATTGACAGATCACTCAGCTCCACTACTTTGTAAAGAGATCAAGAAAGAAATTACTGGGGGGCGTGGCCAAGCAGCCTAAGATGGTAGCCGCATTTTAAGCGAGCTACTTGCCAGCTCCTAGAATCCCGCTGAATCCGACCCTTGGGTGACCTATTTTCAGTTGCAGGCACCTGTGCAGTGGCCCTGTAATCACCCCCTTTGGCCCACCCAAGCCCATCCAGGGCGCTCTGGACGAGAGAGCAAATTTCTGCAATCAACGGCCTGCTTGTGCATACGACCTACCTGTAGATGGGCCTGCCAGAGACAAACACCACTTGGAGCTGTGAACCCACAGTGGCAAACCCCTCTCTTTGACTCCTGGAGCGTGCAAGGGAGAGAAGACAGGCGAGTGGCTGGGGTGTGGCACACAACTGCTTTCACTTCCAGGTGGTGGCCCGTAACAGTGTAACGGGCACCTTAGAGTGGAGGAGATATACTGGGCACCACACGTGGCTAGGACTGAAACTGCAGCCTGGGTGAGCCGACTATGGGGCAACCTTTTCTTGGATGCAAACATCCATGTGGTGCCTGCTACACTTGGTCAACCTAAGCCCATGCAGGGAGTCGGGCTGAGAGAAACTTATTAGGCAAACAACGGGTGTGCAGTCATAATATCTAGTTTTTTATTTCGACTGGACAGAATATCGACTACAGAATATCTAGTTGGCAGTAATATCGAGGTAAGTAATATCGATGTCATTTATATCGATTTTTAAGTGTTGTTAAAAATATCGAAGTTAAAAATATCGAGTAATTAATATCCACTGTAAATAATATCGTCTCTTTGTATAGGTAAAAAATATCGAAAGTCAAAATATAGAATGTCAGAATATCGACTGTCATAATATCGATGGTAATAATATCGAAATTTTAAATGTAGACTGTTTATAATGTTGTAATAGTAAATATTTTTTTAATGTTTATAAATGTAGTTAATTTATTGTTATTAAATATATACATTTTGTTTTTATATTTAAAAAATATATTAACAAATGTATAATAATGTTTAGGAGCGGGTTGTGGGTTTTTAGGGGAATAGGGTGGGAAGTGTTTTAAATTTAGTAAAATTAAATTTTGCTAAATAAGTTGAAATTGTAAAATTGAAATAATCTTATAAAATTTAAAAAAATTATTTTATAAATTAATTTCTATTTTAAAAATTAAAAAATATATATATACAAAAATGTGGGTACTGTAATACATTTGCTAAAATAAATTTCCAAATTAATTTAAAATTAAAAAAAATATATACAAAATGTTGGGTATCGTAATAAATTTGCTAAAATAAATTTCCAAATTATTTTCAAATTTAAAATTTTTTAAAAATACATACAACATTTTGGTTATTTTAATAAATTTGGTAAAATAAATTTCAAAATAAATTTAAAATGTAAAAATTAAAAGAAAATATACAAAATTGTGGGTATCATAATAAATTTGCAAAACAAAATTTCAAAATTAATTTCAAATTAAAAAAAACAAATATATACAACATTTTGGGTATTGTAATAAATTTGGTAAAATAAAATTCAAAATTAATTTCAAATTTAAAAATTAAAAAAAAATATATACAAAATTCAGTATATCATAATAAATTTGGTACAATAAATTTCAAAATTAATTTAAAATTTACAATTTAAAAATAAATATATAAAATAATTTGGATATTGAACTAAATTTGCAACAATAAATTTCCAAAATATATTACATTTAAAATGTCATCAACATTTTTTTTTTAATTTTGGGTATGGGAATACATTTGATTTAGTATATAGATTTAATAAAGAAAAAGAATGTTACATTTGAATGTTAAATTTAAAAATTAAACATTTGTTAAAATATTTAAAAATTAAAAAAAATGAAACATTATTTTTAAATAAAAATTCACAGATTTGTCTTTAAAGTATTAGGCTATGGTAACACATTTGCTATTGTTAAAGAACAAAATTTATAATTATTACTTATACATTTTAATTTGTGTATGTATTGTTTGTAATAATCAATTTTTTTATTATCGAGAAATATGTGTTTTTTTATTAATTAATTAAATTTTAAAGAATATAAAATTTATTTTTTTATTTTTAATAGTGGAAAATGTTTAGAAATTCTAAAAAGTTTATAAATGGTAAAATGTATTATTAGTTGATAATTGGTGGAGTAGCAATAGTAAATTATATGGGTTCATTGTCCAGCATCTTCTCTGAGATTATACTTGGTGGAATGGGAATAGTAATTTATATGGATTTAGTGTCCAGCACCTTCCCAGAGTTTATACTTGGTGGAGTTGGAATAGTAATTTATATAGGTTTAGTGTCCAGCATCTTCCCTGAGATTATACTTGGTGGAGTGGGAATAGTAATTTATATGGATTTAGTGTCCAGCACCTTCCCAGAATTTATACTTGGTGGAGTTGGAATAGTAATTTATATGGGTTTAGTGTCCACCACCTTCCCTGAGTATATACTTGGTGGAGTGGGAATAGTAATTTATATGAGTTTAGTGTCCAGAACCTTCCCAGAGTTTATATTTGGTGGTGTGGGAATAGTCATTTATATGGGTTTAGAGTCCAGCAACTTCCCTGAGTTTATACTTGGTGGAGTGGGAATAGTAATTTATATTGTTATAGTATCCAGCACCTTTTCTGAGTTTATACTTGGTGGAGTGGGAATAGTAATTTATATGGGTTTAGTGTCCAGTGCCTTCCCAGAGTTTATACTTGGTGGAGTGGGAATAGTAATTTAAATGGGTTTAGTGTCCAGCACCTTCCCCGAGTTTATACTTGGTGGAGTGGGAATAGTAATTTATATGGGTTTAGTGTCCTGCACCTTTCAAGAATTTATACTTAGAGGTGTGGGAATAGTAATTTATATGGGTTTAGTGACCAGCACCGTCCCTGAGTTTATACGTGGTGGAGTGGGAATAGTAATTTATATTGTTATAGTATCCAGCACCTTATCTCTGAGTTTATACTTGGTGGTGTGGGAATAGTAATTTATATGGGTTTAGTGTACAGTACTTTCCCAGAGTTTATACTTGGTGGAGTGGGAATAGTAATTTAAATGGGTTTAGTGTCCAGCACCTTCCCAGAGTTTATACTTGGTGGAGTGGGAATGGTCATTTATATGGGTTTAGTGTCCAGCACCTTCCCTGAGTTTATACTTGGGGGAGTGGGAATAGTAATTTATATTGTTATAGTATCCAGCACCTTCTCTGAGTTTATACTTGGTGGAGTGGGAATAGTAATTTATATGGGTTTAGTGTCCAGTACCTTCCCAGAGGTTATACTTGGTGGAGTGGGAATAGTAATTTAAATGGGTTTAGTGTCCAGCACCTTTCCAGAAATTATACTTAGTGGTGTGGGAATAGTAATTTATATGGGTTTAGTGTCCAGCACCTTCCCTGAGTTTATACTTGGTGGAGTGGGAATAGTAATTTATATTGTTTTAGTATCCAGCATCTTCTCTGAGTTTATACTTGGTGAAGTGGAAATAGTAATTTATATGGGTTTAGTGTCCAGTACCTTCCCAGAGTTTATACTTGGTGGAGTGGGAATAGTAATTTAAATGGGTTTAGTGTCCAGCACCTTCCCTGAGTTTATGCTTGGTGGTGTGGGAATAGTAATTTATATGGGTTTAGTGTCCAGTACCTTCCCAGAGTTTATACTTGGTGGAGTGGGAATAGTAATTTATATGGGTTTAGTGTCCAGCACCTTTCCAACGTTTATACTTGGTGGAGTGGGAATAGTAATTTATATTGTTATAGTATCCAGCACCTTCTCTGAGTTTATACTTGGTGGAGTGGGAATAGTAATTTATATGGGTTTATTGTCCAGTACTTTCCCAGAGTTTATACTTGGTGGAGTTGGAATAGTAATTTATATGGGTTTAGTGTCCACCACCTTCCCTGAGTTTATACTTGGTGGAGTGGGAATAGTAGTTTAAATGGGTTTAGTGTCCAGCACCTTCCCTGAGTTTATACTTGGTTGAGTGGGTATAATAATTTAAATGGGTTTAGTGTCCAGCACCTTCCCTGAGTTTATACTTGGTGGAGTGGGAATAGTAATTTATATGGGTTTAGTGTGCAGCACCTTTCCAGAATTTATACTTAGTGGTGTGGGAATAGTAATTTATATGGGTTTAGTTTTCAGCACCTTCCCTGAGTTTATACTTGGTGGAGTGGGAATATTAATTTATTTGGGTTTAGTGTCCAGCACCTTTGCATAATTTATACTTAGTGGTGTGGGAATAGTAATTTATATGGGTTTAGTGTCCAGCAACTTCCCTGAGTTTATACTTGGTGGAGTGGGAATAGTAATTTATATGGGTTTAGTGTCAAACACCTTCCCAGAGTTTATACTTGGTGGAGTGGGAATAGTAATTTAAATGTGTTTAGTGTAAATACCTTCCCTGAATTTATATTTGGTGGAGTGGGAATAGTAATTTATATGGGTTTAGTGCCCAGCACCTTTCCAGAATTTATACTTAATGGTGTGGGAATAGTACTTTATATGGGTTCAGTGTCCAGCACCTTCCCACAATGTATACTTGGTGGAGTGGGTATAGCAAAAGATTTGTAGAAAATTATTTTTTGGTTGCTAGAATACGACAATATTTATTTGTTTAAAATATAAAAAGTATAGTAGAAATTCTAATTAATGTTACTTTATTGATAAATTGATATATAAATAATAATAACTATGAAATTAAAAACATATCTAAAAATATTAACTATAATATTTATTTAATCATTTTTTAAAACAAAAAATTATACACACAGAGGGTTAAATGGAACAATTGAAATACAGTTTATTGAAATTGAAAAACAAATGGTAAGTAGAGTAAATCATTTTATTAGCAGTACAAATTAATAAGTAGATAGTGTTTATTATAAAAAAATATAGTAAGTCAAAATATACATTTAACAATATATTCAAAAATTATATTTAAATAATGTTTATGTTTATTCACATTTATTTTAAAAGCAAAATTTACAAATAAACATAATAACATAGTGTGCAATTTATTTAATAACAATTATTTAAATCACATACAAAATAGAAATATTTGAATAATAAACATGTTGCAAATAATTGTTATATTTGTTGTACATACATTTTTTTAGATTTTAATGTACAGAATATTGATGGTGCAGTGAGCTAAAAAACGGTGATGGATTAAAACCATGATCTCTTGACTTGGTAGGAGTATTTTGCATAATTCAGAAACTCTGTCCATCACCACCCCCTTTTCCAAAATCGATTTTATCCACACTATGGGGTCGATTCCAATCTGGTAAAAAGCGCTCCGATTAGCTGTACGGAGCCTATTTCCCGTACAAATCGTACACTTACAACGTCCCCGTACGAACTAGCAAGTACGATCCCAACCCAAAGCGCCACTCCGTACGACTCGTACCAAACACCGTACAAATAAAAAGTACATACGGATTCACTCCGGCCGACGCTGTACGCCACGTCTGTACGTAAATTGGCAGCCATTTCCGAACCAGGAAGTACGATCCGTGTTGACGACACTCCGTACGACCCTTTTTCTACGGGAGCTGAAAACAGCCGTAAAAGCAGAGTTCGCGCCGAAACAGGTACGGAACGGCCCCCCCGGGTACGGCTCGTACCCCCCATGATCGCAGGGGTACGCACCGTACCCCTGCGACCATGTGGTGTACGAGCCGTACCCCCATTGTACGATCGGTGTACATGCCGTACCCCCATTGTACGATCAGTGTACGAGCCGTACCCCATTGTACGATGGGTGTACGAGCCGTACACCCATCATACGATCGGTGTACAATGGGGTACGGCTCGTACACCGATCGTACAATGGGGTACGGCACGTACACCGATCGTACAATGGGGGTACGGCTCGTACACCCATCGTACAATAGGGTACGGCACGTACACCGATCGTACAATGGGGGTACGGCTCGTACACCCATCGTACAATGGGGTACGGCACGTATACCGATCGTACAATGGGGGTACGGCTCGTACACCCATCGTACAATGGGGTACGGCACGTACACCGATCGTACAATGGGGGTATGGCTCGTACACCCATCATACAATGGAGTACGGCTCGTACACCCCATGATCGCAGGGGTACGGTGCGTACCCCTGCGATCATGGGGGGTACGGACCGTACGGTGTGTATATATTTGTGTGCTTTTCCGTACGACTCGCCCTTACCTGACGTGGACCGTACGAATCGCGTCCTCATACTCCGGTCCGGATCATACTCGTCGGGTCGTACGGCATGTGTACGAGTCGTACGGTATGTGTACAAGTCGTACGGTTCACAGTTTCAGCCTTGCAATACGTACGGATCGCGACGATTCGGACGGATTCACGGAATGCGGATCGTACTTGGCGACTCGAACAGACGGGTACGATTCGTACGGAGAGGGCTCCGGATACAAATCGTACGGACGTTTTTTTTCCCGAATCCGAATCGACCCCTATGTGTGGGAGGGTATGCTCAGACGTGAGTCCCTTGCTCATTGCACCATCAGGATTCAAGCAAGCCGGGCCGACGAAGGCTGTGATGCCAGAAACCGGTCCCCGGAAGCTTGTTTCCTTCCCAGTATAAGAATTGGCTTGGTAGTTTGGTTTGCCCTGTTCCCATCATGCACTGGGACAGGAACAGACTAATTTGCATATAGCCAGGTTCTGAGCTGGGATGGTGCAGTGAGCTAAAAAACGGTGATGGATTAAAACCATGATCTCTTGACTTGGTAGGAGTATTCTGCATCATTCAGAAACTCTGTCCATCACCACCCCCTTTTCCAAAATCGATTTTATCCACACTATATGTGGGAGGGTATGCTCAGACGTGAGTACCTTGCTCATTGCACCATCAGGATTCAAGCAAGCCGGGCCGACGAAGGCTGTGATGCCAGAAACCGGTCCCCGGAAGCTTGTTTCCTTCCCAGTATAGGAATTGGCTTGGTAGTTTGGTTTGCCCTGTTCCCATCATGCACTGGGACAGGAACAGACTAATTTGCATATAGCCAGGTTCTGAGCTGGGATGGTGCAGTGAGCTAAAAAACGGTGATGGATTAAAACCATGATCTCTTGACTTGGTATGAGTATTCTGCATCATTCAGAAACTCTGTCCATCACCACCCCCTTTTCCAAAACAGAATATTGATAGATACATTTTTATAAAGATTTTACAAGACTAAAATTCTTTTTTGTTTACAAAATTAAAATAGGGTAATTTAGAAATGAATAAATTAATATTGAAAATATTAATAATAATAATTTTTACATAGGTAAATAATACAAAAGGTAATAAAATACATAGGTAATTGTGAAAATAACAGTAACATATTTATAAACATTATGTTTAACAGTAAGTTACATATAGAAGAAAATTTTACATTTAAATTAATTACAAAGTGTACATCTAAATAATAGTTTCTTTTTAACAGTTAGTTAAATAATAGTGCAAATACATTTTTTAAATAAAGGACATTTTATAAATATTAAAAAAAATATTCATCAGTAATAATATATAATGGAAGGCTGTGTTTTTAACTTTAAAGTGTTGAAAAATAGAAATTAAATAGCCTTTTCATATTTACAGGGACTATTTTTTAACCGCGTAATGTTACTTTGGCTCATTTGGTACTTCAACAGCTCGCGGCTGGATGCTGCTTCGCGTTGGAGAGGGTAAGTTTGTTTTAATTATATTTTATTACTTAGTGAAGTTATTTAAAGTGTATGTGTGGTGTGTTTAGGCTAGTTAGATGGTATTATCGATCCTAGATTGTGTTGTAGGTGTTAGCTAGAGTGTACGATATTTGGTTTTTACCGCATTTCAGTTCTAGGTGTGTGAGGCATGCTAATATGTTTAAATGTTTTTAAATGGATATGTTTAGAGTATAATTATGTGTTTTTATATATGTATGGGTGTATTTGTGTGGGTGGGTATGTATTTTTCTATTTTTCATGTTTTCTTCGCGGTTCGAGGTTTAGGAGGAGGTCGTTTTTTTTTTTAAGTTGTGTGATGTGTATTATATACTCTTATTTTTACACACATACTTTTATTTTCGGGTTTTCCAGGAGCGTTTATTTTTTTTAAGTACTATTTTCGGGTATTGAAGGGTACATCCTGTGGATTACATTGGAGAGGAGTCGCCATGGATTTGCTTGTATTTTTTCATTTTGTTTTTGGGCTTACTTGGATTATATGGACATTTTGAACTCTTTCGTATGGATTGTTTGCCATTGGATTTCTTCTGAAGCGGTGACGGAAATGTAAGTATTAAAAAAAAATGTTTTTGGGTGGGAAAACTGTATTTATTTGTTATATTGTTATGTTATATGTAACATTTGGTAAATAAATTATCATAATACATTTAATATATGTTTTTTCGAAGTATTTGATAATTTAATTACTATTTGTTACATATAAGAAAGGTAGGAATTTTTATATTTCAAAGTGGCTAATGTTGGATGTATATTTATGTTATATTTTATAGAAGAGTTTTAGCGATCATTGAGAGATATTCCAGTCCTTTGCTAGTTGGATAGAGGGTAACTTGGCTTTGGAGTGTGATTGTTCCATTCTGAGCTCTTGGTAACTCTGCTCTTTTTGTAAGGATTGTAGTAATTTGTGAAGGGTAGGTCTACCTCTGTCTGTAGTTGATTGGAAGGCATTATGCCATCCTTCAACTGCGTTGTTTGTTTTTGCTTCTTTGTTTAGTGTGCTAAGGTAGACATTCCACCAGGCTATTTGAAATTTTGGTTGTCTTCTATGGCCAGATCGGTGTAGTCTGCCTACCCATGTATCCTCGAAGAAGACAAGCATAGGGCTTAGTCTTTCTTCGTTTCTTTTATAGTAGGGACTGTCTATTAATAAGTTATAGTGTTCAGCAACATCTGTCACAGGGACATAGGCTAGGGCAATTAGTTTTTTTATTTGATAAGCAAAAGTGCTGTCTGTGGCGTATTGGACACTTAGGGGTCCATTAGGATGTCGGGCGGATTGCCTCCGCCAGGGTGGCGGTGGCCACGGCCACCCTGGCGGTGGCAATCCGCCCGACAACCAGTCTCGTTTTCCCCTCCGCCAGATTAGGATGGCGGAGGGGACAGCGGCGGACGGAAAGACTTTTAATAGATTAATATGGTGGCGGTGTCCAATGGACACCGCCAGCCATATTACGATGGCACAATGAGGGGACCTTTCTGCGGCGGCAATGCCGCCACGGAAAGGCAGGCGGATATTGCTGTGGGGGCCCCCTGCAGGGCCCCCAGGTTGCCGCCACTGTCGGGGGGGCACATGGGGGGTACCTATGCGGTGCCTGCCGCTTTGCATATGTAAATGCATCAAGTTATGTTTTGCATTGTGGCGGGCGGTGCAGAGATCACCGCCCGCCACAATGTTAAACATATAGGATGTGCCCGCCACTGTGGCGGGCACATCCTAATACCCCCAACGGGACCCCCGCCCTTATGGCGGGCGGTCCCGATCTCCGTTAGGGTGGTGGGCAGACAAAGTACGCCCGCCATCCTAATGGACCCCTTAATGTTGATGTTTGTAAGTGTCGCCATATACACTGCTTGAAATGATAGTAGCAACCTTGTATTGCTGTGTGTGGGTATGTTTTAAGGATGCTGTTTATCATTGCTTTTTCAAAGTCAATGATTATTTTTTGTGGAAAATAGTCATTAGTATGTTGTTTGACTTGGGTTAGTAATTCCTGGTAGGTAGCTTGTTGTTTGTTTGTTAGGAGGGCATATAGGAAGGGAATATTTGCATTTTGGAAATGACCGTGGATAGTGTACAATTGGTAAAAAGGTTTAGGGCAAACTGAAAAAGTACCGTCCATCATCCAAGTTTGGCATAGCTTTAGTTTAGTCATGTTGTTTGCTGTAGCAAACAGTATCACTCTTTTATCATTAGAGTTCTTGTCATATAGTATAAATGGGTCTTTATTGTGCGTTACAGAGAGTTCAGGGGGAATTTGCACTTCTTCAAAAGTTGTAGGTGTGGGAGGAGTAGTTGATGTAGCTCTTTTTTGTCTAGCTATAGTTCTTTTAAGGGATTCAATAGATGGTAGTTGGCTAGAAGCATGTTGGGGCAGTACTCTTACATGTTCTTTAAAATAGTAGTTGATGATTTATCAGTACTAGTACTGGCTTCTTTGAGGGAATCTAGCATTTGTCTAATCTCCTTTTCAGTTACATTGGGTGGATGATTATGTTCTTTAGTATAAGTAACAGTGGTCTCCTGAGTGATAGCTCTACCATAACATTTGCTAGAATAATATTTTGTACACTTCCCAAAAACTTTCAAATCTTTCTGTTTCTCTTGAGTGTAAACATATCCCATATAAAAAAGAAGCATTTTCCCTTTTTGAGAATAAATACATTTAGCTCCTTCAGTCATGCTTGCCTTTTGGTGCTAGGAGAAATTAAAATTTAAATATTAGAAAAGTATTTAAAATATGCATGTTGTATTATAATTACACAATTTTGCACATTTATTATTTACCTGTATATTTGTATGTTGATTTCAGTTGATAGATAGTAATTTTCCTGTTGCAGAATGTTCTAATGATGTTATGAATATGTTAGCCTAGTGTGTCTAACCAATATGAAGTTACAGCTTAAAATTCATGTGCTGCAACCCACTGAGCTATTTTTGTAATATGCAAGCTTCAACTTCCCTCATAGGAGAGAGGGACTTGTCTATGGCAGACAGACTTCTGATGCTGACATTTGCTCTGCAGCTCCAATGTCTCATGGTACAGGTTTCCCCCTCCCTTATGAGCAGGAACTCCCTGCTTCAGCATTTCTTGCCTTGAGTTAGTTTTGCAGAAATGTTTCCATGCCCTGGAGAAGCAGAGCTTCGGCTCTGTGACCTTGAGGGGAGATAACAGTGTTGCCTTCGCAGGTGCAGATGCCGCATGTATGAGTTCATTGTTCACCATTTTGCTAGGTCTGTAATTTCCAGGCTGGGCGTGTCTTTACCCTGCCATGTTATGTTATAATGTATTGTCATGATAGGATGAGTCAGTCCCCTCGGTGCACTCCCTGGGGTGTAGACCTGACGGGGCCCATCTGCAGATGAATATTATGTCCTAATAAATATATTTCTAATTCTTCTCCACTGCCTGGCTGGCTTATTATATGAGAATGATAGATGAGTGAGGTAAATCGCTCAGGTGGATTTGAGCCACGCTTATCAGATGGCGCCCAAACAGGAGCTCCGCGATAAGGATCTTTCTCACACGTAAGTGGGTAGCAGAAGGCCGGGGACCCGCTGGTCGGCACGGTGGGTCTGGGTACCCACTTTGATGCCGAGCTTGGTTCTCGCAGCGCTGCCCCACCCTGCTGATCGGGAGAGGTCCCGGTTCTGGATGTCGGTTCTGCGAGCAGGAGGTGAGTGGTCCGACTGGTGATTGAAGGAGCTAGGGTGCTCCAGGGACTAGTGCGTCTCCAGTGGTTAAGGGGGCTAGTGTGCTCCGGGACTAGTGTGTCCCCAGTGGTTAAAGGGGCGAGTGTGCTCCGGGGAACTCAGAGTGCAAGTGGCGCTCTGACAGACTATTGGTGATGGGGGTATTGGGTGGATTTCTGTTTTAGAGCATCCGACCGGGTGGTACTGAGACTGGAGTGTGGCTCATCACGGTTAAATACTGGGAAAGGACCCAAACCCCTAGTGTGAGTGGTATGATGGAAGAGTCCCAGATCTTCCGGGGTAAAGTGCGCAACGGTCTGTAGTGACGCCCGGGTGGCGGATGTGTCCTCCAACCTCAGAACAGTTAGTGTACTGTTCGGTCTGCGGTAGGGGCCAGGTTCCCCAGGACTTGGTCGACGGGCCTTGTCCCATTATGGTAACACGTGTTTGGCAGGGACTCAATGCATAGGACGTGCGTGTGCGGTTGTAAGTGGTTGTGTGTGGAGATAGTTGCTTGGTTCTCTTGTGTCTGAGTATGTGTGGGTTCTTTGGCGGTATCTGATTGAGTGAGTTTGGTGGTGTTTGATTGAGTGTGCAAGTTGCGATGTTTTGGATGTTGCTGCAGTTCAACTGATGTCAGATTGGCCGAGAGCCAACCCGCTCCTGTAGAAGACTCTTTGAATTTTGAGATGTATGTGAATATGGATGTATCCCGATTTTGTTTAATATTTCTGATGCAGTTAAGATAGATTACTTGCAGGAGAGACTGTTTGCTAGGCACAGCTGTCAGAGCATGTTTGATTCCCTAAGGTTGTGGCAGAAAGAGGAAAGTTTAGTTTTAAAAGAAGACACAATGTGTACATTTAAAGTTGCTTTTAATGGCTCAGTGAGCCAATGTGAGCAGTGATTAAGAGGATGGGGTATGCATTTAATGTAATATGTTTGATTTGGTTATAATTGGTTTGGTTTGAGAGCAGTCTGTGGGCTGCCTTTTGTTTGTGTAAATGTTTGTTTGAATGAAGTGAGTGCACCTTGTTGCATGAGTTAGATTGTCTGGTCCTTGTGAGCTATCTGAGATGGTTGTGACTGGCTATCCGTGTGTTTTTCATGTAGTTTAAAAGTGCATGCAGGGCTGTGCTCTATGGAAAAGAATTTGGTTTCTTTCATCCCCTTAATTTGTGTACAGTAGAAGATGAAGAAAAAAGGATTTGATTACCAGTAATTAGAATGTATATTAATAGAATGTAGGAAGAGTGTAAAGTTAGAAAGAAGAGAAAAAAAAGAAAGAGAAATGTATTTGTCAAAATAATGTTGATTATTGCATGTTAGAAAGAGTTAGAACGATGAGCGTGGAGTGCGAGGCAGATTTGGCCTTAGTGATGAATGCCAGGGGGGGGGCCAGGAAGGCTGGCTAGCAGCCCAGAATTCTTAGCTCTTGGAAGACGGTGAGAGTGAAAATGCATTTTTGCACGGCAAAAGAGGCCTCCAAAAGGGGGTGGAGAACTGGAGTTGTTTAGTTAGTTTTAAACATGACCTGTTGAGTGGATGTGTTTCAGTCCACAATAAAGAAAAAAAAAGGTTGTAGAACTCTGGGCTGGTACGGTTTAGAATAACAGTGTGTGAATATTATTAAGTTCTGGAAGGGTTAAATGGAAAAGAGAGAATGTGAGCAGAGCTAGGAAGATTATGTAAAATGGAAATATAGATGCTAGCAGATGCAGAGCACAGCAGATGTGACCTTGTGTGATAAGAACATTCCAATGGGTTCGCAGAGCACAGAGAGCAAGAGAAGAGACAGGCAGCAGATTGTGAAGTGGGGGTTAGGAGGCTCAGCTCTTGGCACAGACAGGCTACACAGTTGGAGCCATGTGAATTGTGAATTTGGAGCGAGTCTGCATAATTATGAGTGCAAACTGCTGATGTTCAGACTAAAGTATAATGCAGTTGTTCAGAACACATGTGATTTAGTATTAGGAACAAAATTATGAATAACTTTCAACAGGTTATTCCCTTTGGACATAGAGAATTACACTTTAACATGGCCTAGTCTGAGAAAAGAAGGATTGTTTTGAGAAAAATTAATTTACTAAATATGTTAGTGGGTGTTTCAGATGCAATAGTTTAAGCACATGTTACTCCTATTGTTTGAATTGTATTCAGTCAGTGATTAATTTGTGTGCAGTTTAATGGCAAAAAGAAAAGAGAGATTTATTGGTTGTCTGTTGTGTCCATTTTTTGTTGTTGAATTTTTTTTGTTTCACTGTTGGACCATGTCATAGTATAAAAGTTTTCTATTTCACTAATTATTGAGTTGGGGGGTCTCTGATTGGCATACTGATTAGTGTCTTTGCTAGTGGATCCCTAGTGGAGAGTACTGATCATGCGAGGGTAGGTAAAAATATTGATTGTGTTGCTCATAGGAGCGGCCTGGTGGGAATGTATATATGTGTGTAACGTATATATGTGTGTAACAGTATTTGTATGCAGTTTGTCCATGGGACACCATTGCAGTGGGCCCAGTGCCCCACCCGCTGAATGGAAATGCTGAGTGCGTGTTTTGTGCAAATGTCTGTTAGTGTGCACTGGAGTATTTAGTATGATCTGGGGGTGAGGATATACCTTTGGCAACAGGATTAAATGTGGTGAGATGGCGCTCTTTTTCTTTAAAGATGTGACAGTAAATGAATATATTTTTCCTTTTTTGATGCTGCATTAAATGTCATTACAAGATTGTCATGTGATTTTCAATGCTGCTAAATGTTTTATATTCTTGGCTGACGGTTAAAAGAGGTTAGGACTGGTTCTTGTCTAAGACAGCAGACAGGGTTTTCAGAACGGAAAGTGAACAGTAAGGGCCCCATTAGGATAGCGGGCGGAAAACCACCCCGCCCGCCATGGAGGCGAAAAACAACCGCCCGCCATGGAGGCGGTTCAACCGGCAGACAAATTAGGATCGACCGCCAGTACAGACCGACCGCGGCGGTAGCGGTGAAAATGAAACCGCCCGGCGTGTGCGGTGATGACAAAACTCCGACCGCGGCGGTCGGAAAAGCAGCGGAAAATACAAAACCGCCCACAGGGAAAGCGGAGACACCGCACGGGAAATTACAATATCCCCGAGGGTGTCGCGGGCAGAACCGCAGGCACCGACCGGCGCGGTCGAAGGCAGGATTGCATGGGAGAAATGGCGGCCAAGCACCAGCAAACTCACCGCAGCGGACGAACATGAAATACATGGCGGTCGATGTCAAAGCACCGCAGTGATGCCAAATACTGCATAAACAAAGTAGCCCTGCCCCCAATAGATACAACACACACACACAGATACAGAAATGTCAAACAAATATACAAAACAACATAACCACACCCACAACACACCTGACAACCACAATCCAATTGGACACACCCACACAGCTGAGTACAAAGCCACCCCCTCCACTCACCACAATCCTTTGCATCTTTCCAGAACAGAAGGCCACACACCACATCTGAGAGGAGAGGCAAAATCGCACACCACAACCACCCACCCACCCACCACCACCATCAGCACCACCATCACACCATCACAATCAGACCCCCAGCACATAACACACCTCATCAGCACACCCCTGCACCCGCACACCACTGCACCCACAAACACCTCAACCCCCCCCACACCATGACATCACAAAAAATGCCAAAATTCACAGAGAGTGAGTTGACAGTCATGGTCAACGAGATTGTGAGAGTAGAACCACAACTATTTGGTAACCTAGTCCAACAGACACCATTAGCCACCAGGACACAAATGTGGGAAAGGATAGTCCAAAGGGTGAATGCAGTTGGGGCCACCCCAAGATCCAAGAAGGAGATCATGAAGCGGTGGCATGATCTCAAGAGGGTTGTCAAGGAGAGGAGGAGCAAGAACTGGACGCTGGCAAACGCGACTGGCAGTGGCCCTCCCATCCCACCGAAGACATTCACACCATGGGAGGAGAAGGTGCTTGCTATCCTGCTACCTGAGAGTTTCACAGGAGTAGCCGGGGGAGCGGAGGCTGGTAAGTACCGACAAATGTGTAACACCACATTGAGTTTTACCTCCTTGCAATACCCAACCACCAATACACTGTCCATCCCTAACCAACATGTAGCCAGCCATTCTGCTGAGGAGGCCTGTATGGGGCCGGAATGTCAGTACAACAACTCCCAGCATGCCCCCCTGTCCCACAGCCCAGCAGCATGGAGGCCTCCCCCAGCAAGGAGCAAGTGTCAGCCATTGCACTGTTTAACAAACAAACTTACAGGTTGGTAGCCATCTTCACTTGGAGGCTGTTTGTGGGTGTGAGGGAGGGAGGCCTGTCTCACTACTCCCAGCATGCCCCCCTGACCCACAGCCCAGCAGCATGGAGGCCTCCCCCAGCCAGGAGCAAGTGTCAGCCATTGCACTGTTTAACAAACAAACTTACAGGTCGGTAGCCATCTTCACTTGGAGGCTGTTTGTGGGTGTGAGGGAGGGAGGGAGGCCTGTCTCACTACTCCCAGCATGCCCCCCTGTCCCACAGCCCAGCAGCATTGAGACCTCCCCCAGCCAGGAGCAAGTGTCAGTCATTGCACTGTTTGACAAACAAACTTACAGGTTGGTAGCCATCTTCACTTGGAGGCTGTTTGTGGGTGTGAGGGAGGGAGGGAGGCCTGTCTCACTACTCCCAGCATGCCCCCCTGACCCACAGCCCAGCAGCATGGAGGCCTCCCCCAGCCAGGAGCAAGTGTCAACCATTGCACTGTTTAACAAACAAACTTACAGGTTGGTAGCCATCTTCACTTGGAGGCTGTTTGTGGGTGCGAGGGAGGGAGGGAGGGAGGCCTGTCTCACTACTCCCAGCATGCCCCCCTGTCCCACAGCCCAGCAGCATGGAGGCCTCCCCCAGCCAGGAGCAAGTGTCAGCCATTGCACTGTTTAACAAACAAACTTACAGGTTGGTAGCCATCTTCACTTGGAGGCTGTTTGTGGGTGTGAGGGAGGGAGGGAGGCCTGTCTCACTACTCCCAGCATGCCCCCCTGACCCACAGCCCAGCAGCATGGAGGCCTCCCCCAGCCAGGAGCAAGTGTCAGCCATTGCACTGTTTAACAAACAAACTTACAGGTTGGTAGCCATCTTCACTTGGAGGCTGTTTGTGGGTGTGAGGGAGGGAGGGAGGCCTGTCTCACTACTCCCAGCATGCCCCCCTGACCCACAGCCCAGCAGCATGGAGGCCTCCCCCAGCCAGGAGCAAGTGTCAGCCATTGCACTGTTTAACAAACAAACTTACAGGTTGGTAGCCATCTTCACTTGGAGGCTGTTTGTGGGTGTGAGGGAGGGAGGGAGGCCTGTCTCACTACTCCCAGCATGCCCCCCTGACCCACAGCCCAGCAGCATGGAGGCCTCCCCCAGCCAGGGGCAAGTGTCAGCCATTGCACTGTTTAACAAACAAACTTACAGGTTGGTAGCCATCTTCACTTGGAGGCAGTTTGTGGGTGTGAGGGAGGGAGGGATGGAGGCCTGTCTCACTACTCCCAGCATGCCCCCCTTACCCACAGCCCAGCAGCATGGAGGCCTCCCCCAGCCAGGAGCAAGTGTCAGCCATTGCACTGTTTAACAAACAAACTTACAGGTTGGTAGCCATCTTCACTTGGAGGCTGTTTGTGGGTGTGAGGGAGGGAGGGAGGGAGGCCTGTCTCACTACTCCCAGCATGCCCCACTGTCCCACAGCCCAGCAGCATGGAGGCCTCCCCCAGCCAGGAGCAAGTGTCAGCCATTGCACTGTTTAACAAACAAACGTACACGTTGGTAGCCATCTTCACTTGGAGACTGTTTGTGGGTGTGAGGGAGGGAGGGAGGCCTGTCTCACTACTCCCAGCATGCCCCCCTGTCCAACAGCTCAGCAGCATGGAGGCCTCCCCCAGCCAGGAGCAAGTGTCAGCCATTGCACTGTTTAACAAACAAATGTACAGGTTGGTAGCCATCTTCACTTGGAGGCTGTTTGTGGGTGTGAGGGAGGGAGGGAGGGAAGCCTGTCTCACTACTCCCAGCATGCCCCCCTGTCCCACAGCCCATCAGCATGGAGGCCTCCCCCAGCCAGGAGCAAGTGTCAGCCATTGCACTGTTTAACAAACAAACTTACAGGTTGGTAGCCATCTTCACTTGGAGGCTGTTTGTGGGTGTGAGGGAGGGAGGGAGGGAGGCCTGTCTCACTACTCCCAGCATGCCCCCCTGTCCCACAGCCCAGCAGCATGGAGGCCTCCCCCAGCCAGGAGCAAGTGTCAGCCATTGCACTGTTTAACAAACACACTTACAGGTTGGTAGCCATCTTCACTTGGAGGCTGTTTGTGGGTGTGAGGGAGGGAGGGAGGCCTGTCTCACTACTCCCAGCATGCCCCCCTGTCCCACAGCCCAGCAGCATGGAGGCCTCCCCCAGCCAGGAGCAAGTGTCAGCCATTGCACCCTGCACACTCACCTTACAGGTATGTAACTACCGTATATCTTCATGAAGTGTGTGTGTGTAGAAATCAACTAACTATTGTATGCAATGCATAGACAATCAACCTTTATGACTCCATGATGTAACTCTGCACTATGTAATGTAACACGGTGTTGCCATGATTTGTACAACTGATGACAGCAAATTGCACTAGTGTACAGACAGCTGATGATACGCAGATGACACAAACACTGACCACTCCCCATCTACTCCACAGGTGATGAAGAACTCACTGCTGGGGACAACAACAACGACCAGCAGAGCCAGTCTCCACCTCCGGCACATGGACTCACAGATGCAGACTCCCAGGACAGTTTGATGATGAGCTCCAGGCCGGCCCATCTGGTGTTCCACAGAGCCAGAGGTCCCAGGCCCCCATCCTCCCCACCACCACCTCTGCTGCAACAACAACGCAGCAGACCCCTGCTGTCACGGCCTCTGCCTCCACCGCAACCACCACCGCAGCCACTGCCACCAACACCACCACTACCACTAGTACAACCTGCAGCACCCTCCCTGTCCTTAAGGATGACCAACCCACACCAACAACTGTGGAGGGCAGGGAGCCAGTGCGTGGCGCACCAGTGGCGAGGGAAGAGGTCCGTGGCAGCAGAGCAGGCGGGAGGGCCAGGGTCAACACCAGACCTCGGGAGGAGTGGACACCATCCCTGGACCACTTCACCAGAGTTGTGGATGCCTACCAAGAGGTCCAGGGACAAAGTGGCCGGTCGGATGAACTATTAAGGGAGCTCATCCTGCTGATGAGGTCCATCGATAACCGCCTGGGACAGATGGTGGACCTCATGGGCCAGCAAGTGGCGTTGCAGAGGGACAGGCCTGTGTCCCAACCATCACCGCCGTCCCCTCCTGTTGTGCAGCAGGATGACAGTTCACCATCCTCCCCTGCGCCAACAGAGAGGGGCGAGTCCTCTGACGCCGCTGGCCATTCAGCAGGCCCCCCACCGCCAAAAAGATCTAGGGGGCGTTCGAAGAAGAGCCTGGGAGTCTCTGGAAGCAAAGCACCTGCCACACACCAGTCACGGAGCCAGCCGTGAAGACAACCCTCTCCCCAACTGCATTCACTGTTTGGACTGTCTTTCCCCACATTGCCTTGGCAATGGCACCTGTCTGTTGGACTGGGTCACCACATCCATGTGGTGTCTACTCTTGCATCTCTGCGACCATGACTGTCAACTCACTGCTCATTCCCCACCTTCCTGTAAATATTCCCGCACAATTCACATGTCCACCCCGTAAATAAAATACCTGACACTCCAGATTTTGTGTATTGAATTCTTTAGTGCAGTATTTACATTGATGATAATGTCCATGATGTGTAAACATGATGTACAGTATGCAGGGCAGGAACACTCTGGAGCACCTAGGGAGACACAACAGAACTACAGTCACTGGTCTCATCATGCCAACACACACAGATCACTGCTCCACAAATATCCAAATTATCACAGGTACACTACACATTGTCTAGCTGATATGCACAAATACAGTCCAGAATACATCTCCGTACGTAACGTCCATTCCAACAATACCATACATAGGTGACAGAACATGTGGCTATTGGGAACATCTGCGCATATCCATTCACAACAAAAGCTACCACACTAGACTATGTAGACGTTGTAACTTGTCACACACCTTCAAGTGAAGTAGCGTTGGATTAGCTGCTGGCGTAGGTCAACTCCTTCCTCCTCTCCACTGTCCTCATCACTGGATTCAGGTCCCTGAGCAGGTTGTGGCCTTGGTTCCTCACCATCGTCCAGGAGCAGGGGGACCCCCTTGTGGATGGCCAGGTTGTGTAGCATACAGCATGCCATAACGATCTTGCACACCTTCCCAGGCGAGTATGCGAGTGCGCCACCAGTCCTGTCAAGGCACCGGAACCTTGACTTCAGCAGGCCAAAAGTCCGTTCAATTACCCGTCGTGTCCTGCCATGGGCCTCATTGTAGCGGATGTCTGCTGGTGTCTGGGGATTCCGGAGTGGGCTCAACAGCCATGGCCTACTGGGATATGCAGAGTCCCCTGTGAATGAAAAACACCCATAGCAATGTTGTACGGCCACAGTAAAGCCAGTGACACATAGCACGTGATAGCAGTAGTGTAACTCACCCACAATCCAGGCACGTTCGGGATGCAGATTCTCCATCATCCGTGGCACCATGCTGTTCCTCATAATGAAAGAGTCATGGGCCGAACCGGGATACTTTGCACACACATGTGATATTGTCATGTCCGCAAGGCACACCACCTGCACATTCATGGAGTGGTAGTGTTTGCGGTTCCGATAAATGTGCTCCGTCGCCTGCGGTGCCACCAGAGCCACATGGGTGCAATCTATGGCACCGACTACATGTGGGATGCGCCCAAGTGGATAGAAGTCCCCCTTAACGGCAGCCAATTCACGTCCCCTGGGGAAATGTATGTAGCGATTGCGATATATCATCATGGCCTCAAGTACATTCCTCAGCACCATGCTGAACATGGGCTGCGACATCCCCCCAGCGTTAGCCACGGTCTCTTGGAAGGAACCAGTCGCAAAGAAGTGTAGTGCTGCCATTACCTTGTAGGTGGGTGTGAATGCCGTAGGATAGTGACGGCGAGGCTGCAGGTGGGGCTCCAATAGATCACACACGATCTTCAATGTCGGTCTGTCCAGCCTGAATTTCCTGATGATTGCCTCATTCTCCATGTCCTCAAGCACAATCAACTGACGTAGGAGATTTGGCCTCCTCCTAGTTTAGGATTATAAAGAATAGGTCAATGACAAGCATCATGAGATGGCCATAGCACAAAGCATCAATGATGTAATGGGAAAACAACAAGGGCCAGAGAGATGCATGGCACATCTGGTTACATGGCTGGCCAATAGCTACACACAGAGGGCAGGCCTCTCCAGTGACAATACCCAAGTGACAGTAACACATCGGGTAATGTGAAAGTGGATATAATGATAGAACTTTTGACATGCGCAGACATGGAGCTACTAGAGCCACAAATGTAATGTGACTTAACATGTCTGTCATACCCACACCTCAATGCATCATGTACATTCTGCAACCATTCATTAACACAATGATCACAGTAGCAGGGACACTTCTGGTTGTGTGCATGATCAGTTGTGAATCCACAAGTCAGGTACGATACAATGCAGTGCCACCAGCCCGGTCAAGGTCTGCACTGACCAACAACACATTACACCTCACGACATCTATGTAGAGCACCTGACGTCTGTCAATCATCATCACACATCAAAACCCTGACTAAAAAGGCACAAACACATGCTAAAGTGGCTCACACTGAACGTGCGTCCTCCTGTGGATGCAATGGCTGTGTGGCATCGTGTGTACAATGATGTGCCCTACACCATGTAGCTGCAGGGTACTTATACATTGTCCAGGATTGACATACACAGCAATGTGTACGAAAATGCCAGAACCTACCGCCGGTCCCCGGCGTTGTGACCCCCGCACCACCATCTACCCAGCCAAGGTAGCCATTGGCACATGGACTTGTGTACATGCCGGTGGCTATGCTCCGCCGCATGAGTCGCGGTACCTACCGCCGGTCCCCAGCGGTGTGAACCCAGCACCACCATCTACCCAGCCAAGGTAGCCATTGGCACATGGACTTGTGTACATGCCGGTGGCTATGCTCCGCCGCATGAGTCGCGGTACCTACCGCCGGTCCCCAGCGGTGTGACCCCAGCACCACCATCTACCCAGCCAAGGTAGCCATTGGCACATGGACTTGTGTACATGCCGGTGGCTATGCTCCGCCGCATGAGTCGCGGTACCTACCGCCGGTCCCCAGCGGTGTGACCCCAGCACCACCATCTACCCAGCCAAGGTAGCCATTGGCACATGGACTTGTGTACATGCCGGTGGCTATGCTCCGCCGCATGAGTCGTGGTACCTACCGCCAGTCCCCAGCGGTGTGACCCCAGCACCACCATCTACCCAGCCAAGGTAGCCATTGGCACATGGACTTGTGTACATGCCGGTGGCTATGCTCCTCCGCATGAGTCGCGGTACCTACCGCCGGTCCCCGGCGGTGCATCACCGCCATGATGCATTGCATACAGCCAATGGCATGGGTGTTCGCTGTGGCATGATGCATATTTGAAAATAGCGAAGCTGTGCTCCGCCGCCGCGGAGGCGGTCATTGGATGCTTTTGAATGATGCACCATCGCGGTAGCGCACCCCGGACACCCGCGGTGCGTCACCGCCATGGCGCATTGCATACAGCCAATGGCATGGGTGTTCGCTGTGGCATGATGCATATTTGAAAATAGCGGAAGCTGTGCTCCGCCGCCGCGGAGGCGGTCATTGGATGCTTTTGAATGATGCACCATCGCGGTAGCGCACCCCGGACACCCGCGGTGCGTCACCGCCATGGCGCATTGCATACAGCCAATGGCATGGGTGTTCGCTGTGGCATGATGCATATTTGAAAATAGCGGAAGCTGTCCGCCGCCGCGGAGGCGGTCATTGGATGCTTTTGAATAAGGCAGACCCAGACAACCAATTGTAGCAGCTTATTAGCTTCCTAACTACCCCAGGGGGCTATAAATCTGTGGGAGTGAGCCACACATTCCCACTGCTCGCAGAGCCTGCTGCCTGGGACCCTCTCCTGCTGCTGCCTGGGAACCTCTCCTGCTGCTGCCTGGGACCCTCTCCTGCTGCTGCCTGGGAACCTCTCCTGCTGCTGCCTGGGACCCTCTCCTGCTGCTGCCTGGGACCCTCTCCTGCTGCTGCCTGGGACCCTCTCCTGCTGCTGCCTGGGAACCTCTCCTGCTGCTCACAGAGCCTGCTGCCTGGGACACCTCACAACTCACTTCCGCCACAGGTCTGCCATATCCACAGGGATGTCAAGAACAGATAAGATCCGTGCCAGTCCATTCACGAGTGAGGAGCTGGATGTCCTTGTGAACGAGGTGCTGGCACAGTACCCACGCCTGTTTGGTGGCCCCAATTTCGTGGTAAGTCAACATGAAGGGAGCAGTAGGGCAGGGTGGTGTCAGACGTGTATTCATGATGCTGCAGTATGTGCTTTTTGATGTGGGGTGCAGACAAACACTGACAGACAAGATGTTTCCAGGTGGTGGGAGTGTGTGTTTTGCATTGTGACTCTGTCCTAGGCCTATACTTGTATGTGTGAGTGGGATTTGCTACTTTTTCGGGCAGACATAACCAACGGTTGTTTGCCTTGTAGCTGCCTGGACAGTGTCCGCTTGTGATGTAATTTGAGGGTGCCCCTGTAGTCATAGTCAGTGTGCCCCACAGAGTAGGTTCAGTGGCTACACAGCCAAACGTTGTCCATCAGCCAACTTACATGCTACAGTTTCTTCACACTGATTAGTGGATATGCCCCATCAATGCCCTGTACTATTTCTGAATTACACAGTGCTGTTGATGCATTTGTGTTGAAGCATCATTCTTTAGTGTGATTATCATGGAGACTACGAACCTCAATGTGTGCATGCATTCACTAATGTTTATGCCATGCAGAGTGGCCTTGTGAGGGTACCCCCAGTTCTGGAGGGAGGGAGGTCACTGTGAGTCCCGATTCAGTGTCTGGCTGCTGTACTGATAGATGCTGACATATGACATTGTGTAAATGTTCATTTGGCCTTCTTTACTCTCATTCCTGCAGCTCAAGGTACACCAACGTAAGGCTGTCTGGAGGGCCATAGCAGCAAAGGTGCGAGCCCTGGGGGTATCAAACAGACGACACACACACTGTCACAAGAGGTGGGACGACATCAGCAGGCTGGCTAAGCAAGTGGCAGAGATGACCTTGGGGATGGTACCACGCACAGGGCGTGTGGCACGGCGCACCATGACTCCGCTGATGGGACGCATACTGGCAGTGACCTATCCAGACCTGGATGCACGTCTGAAGGGGCTTCAGCAGCAAGACAGAGATGGTGAGTATCCGGGGAGGGAGAGTTTGTCTGGGAGTGGATGCATGTGTAGAGTGCCTGTGGCAGCGGTGACACATGTGATGTGCGTGTGCTGCCATGCTGTGATATGTGATGTGAGTGGCAACTGTGATGTGTGTCTGTATGAGGCATTGGCCCACCATGGCCTTACTGTGCAGCTCCTGCCTGCAGTTTTCAGTCCTTGACAGATATTTTGTTGTCCACATGGTCACTCTTCTTTGTGATGGTGGGTGTAGTCCCTATTCTGCCGTACAGCTGTGTCCACTTAATGAGTGTGACACCATGTCTGTCTACTTTGCATGCACCTTCATGGTAGTGGCCCACACATCTGACGACAATGTGAACCCAGATTGGCACATGGTGATTGTAATGGCCTATTTGACAATGTGGCATGTGTAGACAATACAGGTGTGTGTATTCCCCTCTGGATCCCTTTTGGTCTGTAAGTGGTGATGTTTGTTGTGGCTACATCATGTCCATGGGGCAGGTCAATGTGGGCTGGGGGAACACCATCCATGGGCAGGGTGTAGTGCTGTGTGTCATCTACATTGGTCCACTCCTGCCTGTTTGTCCGCATGACAGGCACTGTTGTGGTCTATATGGTGTGTAGCTGCACAGTGATTGGAGGGTGTGGTGGTTACCATGTAGCTCTAGGCCTCTCATGTGCTGCATTGATCTGATATCGTGTGACCAGACAATGACACTTACACAACCATGTTTCTGTCACTAATGCAGATTTGCAAGACACCACGGCGGAACATGATCCTGAAAGTGGTGGCGAGACCAGCACGACAGCGGCAGCAGAGCAAAGTGAGACGGAGCCAAGTGACACTGACCACACCAGCGCTACTGAGGGTGACAGGAGTATGCATGAGGAATCTGTGGCTGAGACACAGAGTACCACTTCATCTGAGGGCAGGGGGGATGCGTCCCTGCTAGCAGCCACAGGAGATGGGGAGTCTGCTGCTGCATCAGACTACCAGCGGCCACTGCCCACCCTCCCATCCACTTCCTCTGGGGCTGCCCTTATCCGTGTCACTAAGAGGGGACGTGTGACATTCACACATGGCACCGCTGCACCTGCACCTGTCCCCCATGCTGCCCTCAGTGCAGAGTGCGTAGATCTCCTGCGGCAACTTTGCGTGGGCCAGACCGCCCTGCTCAATGCCTTCAGTGCACACGATAACAAATTAGGCCAGGTTCTGGCATTCATGGAGGGCATACACTCTGACGTGGGTGGCCTACATCGTACACTCCTGTCATTGTCAGGTACAGTGACATCAGCCCTCCAACAGGCACATGCCCCCTTTGCAGCTCAGGTGCCTGTGACGTCCACCCAGTCAGTGGCCACATCAGATGACAGTGAGCACTTGGGACATACATCAACTAAACGATACAACACTAGGAGCACAGGTCAGACCCAAAGCAAACAATCACGTCCACAGACTCCATCCCCAAAGAAGAGCAGGGCCCCCCCAATATGCACAGACAAGGTGAAGTCACAGAAGAGCAAGGCCAGAAGAGCATTGTGTCAGACACCAGGCTCACATGCTGCAGAGGCATCACCAGAAATTGACTCAGCTATGCCCACAGAGGATGTGTGGGATGTCATGGCTACACCTGGGGAGAGCACAGGGACACAACCACCTACCACATCAACCCCAGAACAAAGTACATCGTGGCAGGTGGAGGGAAGCCCTGTTGTGACCAGCCCAGTCATTGTGGCAGAGGATACCCCTGTTGTGACCAGCCCAGTCATTGTGTCAAAGGAGGGCAGTGTTGTGTCCAGGCCAGTGACTCAGGTAGAGGAGGGCAGTGTTGTGGCCATCCCTGGCAAGAAGGGACAGGAGGGCACTGTAGACACCACCCCTGGGGTAAGTGGGAAGGTGGTCACTGTGGGGGGTACACCTTCCAGAGAGGGTAAGGTGGTCCGGAGGCGTAGCCAGCCCAAGCGTACTGCAGGATCAAGCACTTCTCCAGAGGGAGTGCCAGTGTCTGCCCCTGATGTGGGACAGTTGGGTGGTGTGCCGGTGGTGTCAACGCCACTTCCCATCAACCCCATGACAGGGAAGCAAATTCATATTCCGAAGAAGTGGAAGGGCACCCCTCCAACCTCTCCCACCCACACTGTGTCAAGGGCGTGCATGACTCCACCTCCACGTGCCACGGTGCCACCTGGTCCGCACAGCCCTCCACCTTGCAGGCCCTCTGTTATAGCCACATCACATGTCCCTCTGTCACACCGGTCAAGTGGACCTGCAGTCCCTGACACACAGCCAGGTCCCACTCCACATGACAGCCAGGAGTGAGTTTTCAACACCCTCAGACGCCTGTGCCACACAGAGGTGTGCTACTCTAGACCATTGTTAGCGATCTGGGTGTGTTCCTGGGCCTGTTGCTCTGATGTACTCTGCTCTGCCAAGGACTCTGGGCCTGTTGCTCTGATGTACTCTGCCTTGCCAAGGACTCTGGGCCTGTTGCTCTGATGTACTCTGCCCTGCCAAGGACTCTGGGCCTGTTGCTCTGATGTACTCTGCCCTGCTCTGCCAAGGACTCTGGGCCTGTTGCTCTGATGTACTCTGCCCTGCTCTGCCAAGGACTCTGGGCCTGTTGCTCTGATGTACTCTGCCCTGCTCTGCCAAGGACTCTGGGCCTGTTGCTCTGATGTACTCTGCCTTGCCAAGGACTCTGGGCCTGTTGCTCTGATGTACTCTGCCCTGCCAAGGACTCTGGGCCTGTTGCTCTGATGTACTCTGCCTTGCCAAGGACTCTGGGCCTGTTGCTCTGATGTACTCTGCCCTGCCAAGGACTCTGGGCCTGTTGCTCTGATGTACTCTGCCCTGCCAAGGACTCTGGGCCTGTTGCTCTGATGTACTCTGCCCTGCCAAGGACTCTGGGCCTGTTGCTCTGATTTACTCTGCCCTGCTCTGCCAAGGACTCTGGGCCTGTTGCTCTGGTGTACGCTGCCCTGCCAAGGACTCTGGGCCTGTTGCTCTGATGTACTCTGCCCTGCCAAGGACTCTGGGCCTGTTGCTCTGATGTACTCTGCCCTGCTCTGCCAAGGACTCTGGGCCTGTTGCTCTGATGTACTCTGCTCTGCCAAGGACTCTGGGCCTGTTGCTCTGATGTACTCTGCCTTGCCAAGGACTCTGGGCCTGTTGCTCTGATGTACTCTGCCCTGCCAAGGACTTTGGGCCTGTTGCTCTGATGTACTCTGCCCTGCTCTGCCAAGGACTCTGGGCCTGTTGCTCTTATGTACTCTGCCTTGCCAAGGACTCTGGGCCTGTTGCTCTGATGTACTCTGCCCTGCCAAGGACTCTGGGCCTGTTGCTCTGATGTACTCTGCCTTGCCAAGGACTCTGGGCCTGTTGCTCTGATGTACTCTGCTCTGCCAAGGACTCTGGGCATGTTGCTCTGATGTACTCTGCCCTGCCAAGGACTCTGGGCCTGTTGCTCTGATGTACTCTGCCCTGCTCTGCCAAGCACTCTGGGCCTGTTGCTCTGATGTACTCTGCCCTGCCAAGGACTCTAGGCCTGTTGCTCTGATGTACTCTGCCCTGCTCTGCCAAGGACTCTGGGCCTGTTGCTCTGATGTACTCTGCCCTGCCAAGGACTCTGGGCCTGTTGCTCTGATGTACTCTGCCCTGCTCTGCCAAGGACTCTGGGCCTGTTGCTCTGATGTACTCTGCCCTGCTCTGCCAAGGACTCTGGGCCTGTTGCTCTGATGTACTCTGCTCTGCCAAGGACTCTGCACTTCCCGATTGTGTTTGACCAGTGCATAGTCTGTGTCATTTGTACATGATTTTGTGACTTGCTGGTGTCTACTAATGTTGTGTAGCTACATCTGTGCAATATGTGAATAAATACAGTTACTTATGGTGTTTTTTCTCTGTCTCCTTACTGATTAAAGTACTTTTCTTGTTTGCATATGCTTGACTGAGTACCATGCTCTATTTTGTAAATCACCATTGCAAGGCTCTATGTGGCCATATGATTTTTAGACAGGGGGGACAGGGTCTGCAGTCCATTCTGGCCCTGCGGATGTTGTACTCTGTGATGGCTATTTTACAGGCCATGCAGTTTTCGTGTTGGTGAATTGCTATTGCTGCATACACTGTTCACAGGTCACCTTGGGGGACACTGGCAGCACAGGGTGTGCAGCTGTGCTGTGGTTTAGTCGATGTCTATGATGTGATGAGGTGTGTGTGTTTTCCTTTCTGTGTGCCCAGGCGTGTATGTGTATGGTCGTCTTGTGTTGGCCCTTAGTCATGGTGGCGTGGCTTACATGGCATGTGTGGTGTTGGGTGTGGCAGAGGTGTGCAGTGTGAAGGGCGTTAGTTTGTAGTGTATGTATGTGTGCCCCTGTATGGTGTGAGCCACACATGTGTCAGCCAGGAGTTGTATGCCTGTTGTTTGTTTTGTCTTGCCCTGTGTGGATGATTGTATGCAATTGTGTGGGCTGTGGGGAGTGCACTGGTGTTGTGTGTTCGTTGTCAGCCAATCCTGCAGTGCCTGTGTCCCTGGTTGTGTGTCGCAGTGTGTGTGTATTGTGCTTGTTGTTACAGTGCTTGTTGGTGTGCATGGGGGTGCACGGGATAGGCACCTGGCCTGTGACTAGCTCGGGTGGGGTGCAGTGTTGGTCGGGGTGGTGTGTCACTGTGATGTTTGGGACCTGGCCATGCCTTGGTGTTGCCCTGCCTTCTGCATAGTGCGCATGTGTTGACCGCGGCGGTGACGTGTCCGTGACTGTGACGTTGCTGCAGGTTGGAGGATGTTGTGCGTTCCGGATGCCGTGGGGTGCCTTGTTGTGAGGTGGGTGATGTTTGGGTGCCCATGTGAATGTGTTGTGCCCCCCAGCAGGATGCCAGTGTTTTGTTTGGGCACTGTGTCGGCATGTGAGATGTGTGGTGCATATGTGTAGTGGCGTACCTGCGACGGCGTCCGCGGCGGCCCATCTGGCGATAGTGTTGCAGCAGGTACATGACCGGATGCATGTGGAGGGCTGGGTACATGGGGTTCATGTCGGGTCTCGGCGTTCGTGCTCCGCTGTCGACTTTCCGCCTGCTTCAGCTGTGCGGTGTCTCCGCTGCCGTGCGTCTGCTTGTTTGGGCCATCCTAATTTGTCGAGCGGGGCGGATGTCATCGGCCGCGGCGGAGGGTCTCGATTGGCTCCAGCCGCCGCGGTGGCGGGCGCACCTTGATGGCGGAGCGCGGCGCTCCGCGGTGGACGGGAAATGATCTGTGTTTACCTGTCCTAATGTGGCGGACGTGAGTTCCGCTGCTCGCGGGCGGAAAAAGCTGTTTTTCCGCCCCGCCATCGCCGCAGTGGTGCCACCGCCCGACATCCTAATGGACCCCTTAGTATGTATAGGGTGATGATAGATAATATAGATGAACTGGTGTGAATGAGCTCCAAGCATAGGTTTTAAGGTAAGTATTGGTGGAAGGTATTTTTACTAAGTGATGGCCTTTTTGTCCAATATTTTGTGTGTTGTTTTTTTTGTGTGGTTTGATTTGTTTCGTTTCAGTGCAATGGGAAATATTTGTATCTGTGTGTTACGGTGAGTATTGAGGCAGCTTTGTGCTAGACAGATTAAGTGTGCACTGACACCGCATGATGCATGACATGCATGAGAAAAATATGTTCCTTTGAGTAACTAATATTGTGTTTTCCTTTTGTGGCCTTTGTGTTTGGTATATGTATTATTGCGTGTTATTTTATGTTATACGCATTTACCTATATTGTGTGTATTATGTTTTCTTTGGCTTATTGTGCATTGCTTGTTCTGTTCTGCGTGGATGGTATGCTGATCGATCTTAAGCCTGACAAATTAAGTAGGCCAGCATGCTGGGTTTTGGGCCACAGGCTCACTTTGCACGAAATGCATGGCATCGTGTTGTGTGTCACAGCTCATTTGCATGTGTTACTGTGATTTGTCTATGCTTTCTGTGCTTAGCACAGCAAGTATACCTGCTGCCTTGGTATGCTTGTTTTTATTTTATGTATGTTTCTGTATTGTATTGTTTTGACAATTCTATTATTGATACTAGAACAAGCTCCTCTGGGGGGAATTTGTTCTGGTCCCTAAATTTCACAGACAACACTTCAGCAGTGTATGTCTATTTTGGTTAAATGGTAGAGAAGAAAAATACAAGAGTTCTCCGGTGTACTCATGGTGTTGTGTCACCAGCCTGACCATTACCTAAGTAATTTTTGCTCATTTATAGATTTTCCTTTTGCCGCCATTTCCCTAATGAATGTCGCATAGTGCCTAGTTATGGGGGACTTTAGCTGTGTCCCAGTCCAATTTCCTTTTCCTTACTCCTTTTCCTTAGTTACATTGTTACACTTTTTCTAGACACACACATCATTTTATGGCAATGACATTTGTACATGTGCTAAAAGATGTTCTAGCCCTCTCAAAGTGCTATGTATCCCCTAGAATTGTGTTTATGCTCAGTGCTACACCCAGTGGATGATGGTGTTGACTGAAGTGAAATATGTTTCAGATTTCCTTCTGTCAAAATGGGGGAGGAGGCTAGCTCCCCGCTGGAGCTAGCTCCCCGCTAGCTCTCCTATAAATTAAAACTAGGTAACATGTATATTGCTCCCTCCTGTCCTGCTTTGATCTAAAAGGGGAATTCGATGTGGGTAGTTTTGTTCTACAAGTGTTGGGTGATGTGGGTAGTTTTGTTTTACAAGTGTTGGGTAATAACACCATTATTGTAGTCTTGCAAGTACATTGCTAGTTCTTTATTAGCTAGTCTGTGAAAATAAACTGATAGTCTTTATTAGAGGATTATTTTAATTGGATAGGGATAAAAGGGAGGAAAGGACTGGTAGCCCCAGACTAGTGTTTCCTTATTTGACCTTTGAAGGGAACGGCCCAGGCTAGTGTTTCCTTATTTGACCTTTGAAGGGAACAATAGGTCGGTACCTTTTTGTTGATTTTTTCCTTCACATTCCTAGGTAACAACATCATTATTGTGCAGCACTAAGTACAGGTGTACAAGTCTCTTACCAGTTAGCCTGTATAGTTGAGCTGACAATCCCTATTAGAGCTGGTGAACAGGTTTTCCTCTAAACAAAATGTTACACGGTCTAAATAGTGAGAAAGGTGAAAGATGCTTGTGTGATCCTCAGCAAAATATTTTTAGAAATTAAAGATTTGTAGAAGTTAGTTTCCTGCTGCATCTATAATATGTGAGCATGGTCATGAGCAAAAATATAGTTCTTTTGAGTAAGAAAAAGAATATTAGAAGTGTTTGAAGTTTTGCACAACCGTGAAGGTTCACAAAGTAGACGCTGTGTGCTCGCTATAGGAAGAGCGGTTTGAACTTCCCTTTTTGCTGTTTCTCAGGTGCAAATAGGGGAATACAACATGTCTGTTTTGTTTTATTTTTTCTGTTCTCTTAGAATTCAGTAAATGCATACGTCCGTCCACAGGTAATACAGTGAAAAGTCAGATATGTAATGTATTACCTATTGTCAGTGCACACATTTATTAGAGCGATATGAAAGCACAGAATAGACCTCATTTGGTTTCTTTGAAATTGAATTTCATTCATATGCCTTTTCTAAAGATCTTCGTTCCCTTCATCAGCAGTTAGCAGACACACTGAAGCCGCAACCGGAGGGGCCTGGACATACCATCCGACCCAGGGACTGGGTTGTTGTCAGAAGATATCAACGGAAGTCTTGCTTGGAGCCGAGGTGAAGTGAGCCGAGACAGGTGCTGCTTGCCACCCGAACCGCACTCAGGATCCAGGGCCATAAGTCGTAGACCAACGTAAGCAACGTAAAGAGGGTCCCGCTTCTGTTGCCCTATGATGAGTGGGTGAGAAAGGGTGTCGCTGAGCCGGATAAAAGAGCGAAGAGGCCAGTTCTGATTGCAAGTGGTGAGGCCTCTCCTGATCACAGTGAGCAAACATCAGCAAAAAAGCCCGCTGGCATTGAGCCCCCATTCTGTTCACAGATCCAGAGGAGCGAGGGAGCACTCATTATAATCTGCGGCCCAGGAAAGGAAGGAAAGAGAACAGAGCACTGGAAGAAGGGCTGAGTTAGGGACTTAGAAGAGAACTGTGCTGAAGAATAGTTAAGTGGTAGGGATGGACTGCTGGTAAGAGCCCTGGTGCACTGTCGAGACATTGTCAGATGGGACACTAGGATTGCGCCTGGGCCCGGATTAAGTGCTCCTGAGTTGCAAAAGCTGTGCGACTCTGTCGTGGGATTAGGGAACGGACAATAGAAGCCTGCCTGTGAGGCTTTAACGGACACAGGGAGAAGATCCCTTTTGAGGGTGAAGAACCCCTCTGGCTGGCTTCAGTGTGCCTGTGACTGTTTTAGTACCTTTTTAGTTTAGTTTTGGACTTTTAGCTAGGAAAATGAGTCCCTTTGAATGTTCCTATTCCCAAGGAGGAGCAGCCTCTGCGGCTCCTTGTCCAGATGTCCCCGATCTCATTTGGTTCTCATGGTCTACAAATTCAATATTGTGTTTGTTTGTATCCTAACTGTTGCTTTCATATTTCTCGTTAGAGAATTCGTTTCTTGTTGCTTGGCGCATACCCTCATGAGTATTATCATAGGTTCATTATGATGATGTAGTATTCAAATGTTGCACCTGACACATGTTATATATAGAAATGCAAATTATTGGGTGTGTGGGTCATTGCCTTCATACACACACAGGGGTGGAAAATTGTTGCTTGTATTCTTGCCCTATGGAAGTAGCTGTGAGGGTTAGTATACTTTGAGTAGTTTAGTAAAACACATTTCTCAGCCCGATAAACATCTACTTCATGGATGTTAGATATAGGTCCTAGCTGATAATGCAAGTGAGCCCTCAGTTTGATCTTATTCGCATTAATTCCTGCTCATGACTTAAACTGTGAAGTATTTTTAAGTAGTCTGATCATGACATAGTGTTATAGAGAAATGGTACCCCGAGAGCATATGCTTAGATTAGTCAAAAAGGAGGGTGCCTCACACCCAGAGAATAATTATTTTCTTAGTAGGTATTGCAGGGGTTGTTTTTTTACTTGTTGCCTGTGCATTTCCTGCCCTATAGTATGCTGCACTACTTCTGTGATCATGCTCATCCTAGTATTTCTTTTCCCGATACCAGATATCTTCTATGATGATATACTTTTGGTTATTCTTGTGTTTTTTTTTGTTTCCCTTTGATTGATGAGTGATGCCTTTAGAATTGTACAGACCTTACCTTTAAACAATAAAGGCTGCACTTGTGTTAGCCACAATAGGCTAAAAGGAGGGTCTGATAGATAGTAATTTTCCTGTTGCAGAATGTTCTAATGATGTTATAAATATGTTAGCCTAGTGTGTCTAACCAATATGCAGTTACAGCTTAAAATTCATGTGCTGCAATCCACTGAGCTATTTTTGTAATATGCAAGCTTCAACTTCCCTCATAAGAGAGAGGGACTTGTCTATGGCAGACAGACTTCTGATGCTGACATTTGCTCTGCAGCTCCAATGTCTCATGGTACAGTTTTCCCCCTCCCTTATGATCAGAAAATCCCTGTTTCAGCATTTCTTGCCTTGAGTTAGTTTTGCAGAAATGTTTCCATGCCCTGGAGAAGCAGAGCTTCGGCTCTGTGACCTTGAGGGGAGATAACAGTGTTGCCTTCACAGGTGCATATGCCGCATGTATGAGTTCATTGTTCACCATTTTGCTAGTTCTGTAATTTTCCAGGCTGGGCGTGTCTTTACCCTACGCATTTTGTCTTACGTGTGATTTACCATCGGAAATAAATGAAACTTTCGAAAAATTCAAGAGTACATGGATTAATGTTTGAAAATATGTAGAATAAGTGTAAAATCAAAGTAACGCTGTGCGCCCGTGCAAGGAACGCAAATACACTCCAATTCTGTTAGTTACTTGAAGCGTGAACTTGGGCGGATCAGGCAGCCCGGGCTGCACGCTCAACAGTCTAGTTGTGAGTACATGGAATAAAAAAGGCAAACAAAGGTGTGCATTGTAACACTTGAATGGAAACCGTGTCTTTACCCTGCCATGTTATGTTATAATGTATTGTCATGATAGGATGAGTCAGTCCTCTCGGTGCACTCCCTGGGGTGTAGACCTGACGGGGCCCATCTGCAGATGAATATTATGTCCTAATAAATATATTTCTAATTCTTCTCCACTGCCTGGCTGTCTTATTATATGAGAATGATAGATGAGTGAGGTAAGTCGCTCAGGTGGATTTGAGCCACGCTTATCACAGTTGTTGCTTTGCTTTAAATTGTTCTTTTGATGTGTTGCTTTTCTTCAATCTGTTCTTTACTGTTTATTTCTTTTGTACCTGTGGACATTGAGAAAATGTGTTACAATCTTTTTAAAGCAGTTATGTTTCTTTGGTTGTGCTCTGCTAGCTAGTTTGTACTTTGCTACCTATCTATTAAGGTTTTAGGTCATGTTTCTAAATATATACTTACTTTTTATCTTTTTTCTTTGAAGTGCAGATGTTATGTAGGTATTCTGTATTTTCTTTACTTCTGTAGAAAATAGAGTAGAAATAAAAGACATGTTTAAGATATTTGTTTTTTAAATAAATGTTTGAGGAGTTAGAGTTAGGTTTTGGATATATATCAAGGTGGTAGTACTTACTTTAGATAGGTTTAGCTGGTTTTCAGTTGAAGTCAATCAGTTTTCTTTTAGCAATCCTGCAGAGTTTCTCCTTCCTTTTGTTTGGAGGTATTGGCAGCAATTTTAGCAGGTGCAAATCTTGTTTTTATAGCATTAGTTTAATTGTTTCTGAAAGTTTATTGGTTGTTTAAATTGATAGCTTATTCTGATTTGTGAATTTGAATTTTTTTTAATTTATGCTAATTAGTTTCCTTATATGGGTGACGCCAATTACTATTTTTTTTAAGTGCAAGGGACTTTTTTTCTATAGGTAAGGCCATTTTATTTATTTAAAGTGCAATATTTTTTATAATGTGCGGTAAGCAATGTTTTATAATTAGCAAAGATTGTTTATGTGTTTAAAAATGTTTGTTTGATGTAAATGTTTATTTTTTACATTTAGCAATATTTATTGTATGTTGTATATATTTTATAAAAGAGTTTATGTTTATTTGTGAAGAATGTAATAGTTATATTTCATTACAAAGTGTATTACTTATGTTATTTCTAAAGTCGATAATGTTTAAATGACGATATTTATGTATTCTATATTTTTGTATTCGATATTTTGGCTATGTTTCACGTTAAGATGTGAAAATCGAGGCTTTTAAATGCGATAATATTGTTGGTCGATAATGTTGTAGTAGATATTTTTTAATTACGATATTGTGGTTTCGATATGTATGTGTTTTCTTAGTTAAGTATTGGGAGTCGATATTTTTGTGGTCGATAATTAGTCACTGATATTTTGTCTAGTCGATATTCAGTCATTCGAGGTTATGTCAGTGATCCCAAACAACAACCTGCCGGGAGATGGAAATGCCGCCAACAGACACAACCTGGAGCTGCAATCCCACTGCAGCGACTTACCTTTACCTCCGCATTGACACTTGGGGCACAGCAAGGGAAAGGATACAGCCACATGGGAGGGGAGTGACAGGGATCACCTTTCATTTTAAGCACCCCCATGGGCTTGTGACAGCCCACCTGATTTGTTGTCCCAGAGTTGAAGAGATGGGGTGGGCAATATGAGAGAAATTCCCCACAGAAAACTTCAGAACCTGCATCATGGATTGTGAACTATCCCCTTACTTCATTCTGGAAAGGGCACACAGGGCACTGGCCCTAAGGCCACAGCCAGGGAGACCGCCTAGAGGTATTACCATCAGTATACTGGACCTTATGGACAGGCTATATCCTGCGGCAAGCACAACAACATCCAGACGTCCATTGCACCAACTCCATGGTTACGCTCTTCCCCGATTATGCAGGTAAAGTGCAGCCCCTTCGTAAATCTTTCTTAGAGGTTAAGTGGAAAGTCAGGGCTAAGGACAATCAATATATACTAATGTACCCTGCCAAACTGAAAGTAATGTATCAGTGGAGAACCATTTTGTTTAAGAGCCCGGAAGAGGTCAGGGACTGAGCGGTGGAGAGGAAATAACTGCCCATATCAACAAAGGAACCAATGACAATTTGGGAGACCGAAGGGTGTCAACCATCCCACTCTAGGAGGAAACACAGCAGACTTATAGGAGGCCAACAGTGGTCACAACCGGAGGACAGACATAGGGTATCCTCCTCAGAGAGCTCTGGTGATCATGGGGGAGGGGACCATACCAATGGATGATGAGATGTTATTCAGGGGTATAGAGGAGAAGTTTGGTCCCTTTCCTTCCTTTCTTCCATGTAAAGCTACAAGTTTATTCTCATTCGCTGACACAGAAGAGACACATTGCATCTGTAAAGAGGGGCTGTCATGTGGCAAATCACTCCCTGCTACACAAGACTATGGTGATTACTTTATTTTGATAGAGAATACGTTGTATTGTATGTTGTTCCTATTGGGATTGCTTGTTTTTGGGTCAACCGATGCTTCCTCTTTAGAAGTGTTGATTGGAGGATTGTTGGAGGAAAATTTGGGTACTTTAGGGTTGAGTTAGGTCACAATACTACGTCTCATGCAAGACACATTGCACGGGCCCTAGTCAAACAGGCTCTTTTTAGGCTCTATTTGTTTACAGCACTATTAGAAAGTAGACATTGCACTTACTGCTTTGTGTGCCTGACAGCCCATCTCCAATATACGTCTGGCATGGGTGACAGCTGCACTTTGTGCATTCTCTCTAGACAGCCACAACACAGAAAGGATAGATGGATCTGAGTACCCTTCTAAATATATCTGCATTCTGATGGCTTTGCTTGGGCGGGGTGGAAGGGAGGGTCTAACACGTTACTTGAATAGGCAGTGTCCTGTCCTCACAAAAAGGATGATTATCCCTGATGGACAGGAATGGGCTGAAAGGAGAACCTGTGCACTTCAGAGGGCTGCTTTGAAGTCACACCCTCACATCAAAGGCACTTTTGGGCAAAAGTACTGGGTCTCTGACCCCCACCCCGAAGATCAGACACTTCTAGATCTTGAAATGAATCTCTATCAGAAGGACTGTTGTGGTGCTCAAATGACTCATCTTTAGACTGCAAGCTTGAAAAGCCTGCTTCTCTCTTGTGTTGCCCTGCTGTCTGCTGCTCTCAGACTCTGCTGAAGGAGAACTTGACTCTGCCTTACCTCCAAGTGATCTCCAGGTGCTTATTGCCTCCTGTTGCTTGAGACTCAGGGATATCAAAGTCCTTACCCCTGCTCCTGTGCCTGAACATACTGGAAGTGGTCCAGATACTTGCAACATGGAATTTGGCACATCTCCTGTCTGTGTGTAACAGAACCAGCGATCAACACTGTTACTGGAGTTTAATTGCCACATCGCATTTGAACCAGCACTTTGCCTCTAGAGATTAATGCATCGGACAGCGCATTGCCGCCACTGCAGTTCGGTAAGATCGATGCACCCCCTCAACTGTGTGGCAGAATCTGGTGCGGCATATCACTCAACACCTCTCGACTCCAGCACCCATCTTCGGAACTGACGCATCGCCATCACTACGTGGAACAGATCGACGCATTTCACTGCGACCAGGAAAGGTACTTTGATCACTTGGTCCTGCATGGGTCCTGTAGCTGGCCTACCCTTCCACGCGGTCAGCCTGAACATTGACTTTGACCCGGGCCAGCACGATGTTAAGTAACTTTTTTATGCTACTTGCTTCTAAGCGCTTCACTGCATTTATTCCTTTAAAATTCAATATCTCAACTTCTATACATTGGATTTTTGTCATTTTGGTCTTGTTTTATTTATAATAGTGTTAGTGCTTCTAAACCTGTATGGAGTCTTTTATGGGGTATTCTTTCTGTTGCTGTATGTGTGTGTGTGTGTGTGTGTGTGTGTGTGCGTGTGTGTGTGTGTGTGTGTGTGAATGAAGCCACTAAAGCTCAATCTTAACAGGACAGCAGACCACGCCCAATATAGTGACACCATGATTTTATAAAACTGCCAAACACAAGGTGGAAGAGCTTTATTTAATTCAGGTTGGGCTGGTGGGTACCCTCCATTGCCATACTGCACTGTGTACACCTATGCTTTTTACTCTTCACCCACTCCATTCCATTCCTTCTGTCAACGGGACAAAAGAAGCCTCACGCATTGCTCTCAGTTTCCGGGCCAACGTTCTTTTGCACGTGGGAAATGGAATTGGGCCTTTCCCTGAAACCCGTATTCCTCACAAGGAGTCCTTGTGGCACCCAGGATGTGTTTGTGATCTAGTGAAAGACTAAATTCCAACCCTAGCATAGCAACATCTTCTGCAGTCAACCTCTGTTTGGGTACCACTCTCAGAATGTACTGGCCGGCTGGAATACAGTAGCACAGATAGGGTGTCATGGGCATCTTCCTGTTGCTAGAATTGTAAAACACATCAACCACCAGGGTTCAGTAGGCCCCTCAGGCCTGTGTGCCCTGGGACACTGCACCTAATGCTCAAATGGAAGCTACGCCCCTGCAAATAAATGACTTCAGTGATTGTCCGGCAGTATTCTGAGAACTAGAAATTACACACACAAATAATTGAGGCAGAAATATTTCAAGGAGAAAGCTGACGGGTAGAGTCGTCTTTCATTTTTAGGATACTTTGAGAGATAAATGGAGCAGTAAATATGAACCTATATGTAGAAGTTATCTAAACTACGGCGCCCGTAAATAAAGCAGGCTCCTAACCCTATTTAAATGTCTTATCTCTATTTATAGCAGTGCTGACACTTCAAGTCTCATTGCCTGTGTGCTCAGCACAGTCGTTTTTAATATTCATTCTGCATTGTTTGCCCTGGGGAATGCCCAGTTCTTGCAAACGAAATCTAATATGCTCTTCTGCTTTTCTGGCCCCTGAATGGATGCATCATAACAGCATTTGAAAGAAACCACATATTAATTTGTATAATCCACATAAATCCGTTTCTATTGGTCTCCTCTTTTTAAGTTGCTGAGTAAACCAGTTACACAAGCATCTGTTTTGCCTCTTTGCTGTATTCCTTTATTTGAAATCTCTTTCAATTAACTAAGAGCCCGATTTTTAGAAACAGAACTCTGCTCCCGCCTGATTCCAAACTCGGGTATGTATGTGCAGATTTCCAACTCCAAAATTACTGAAGTCTTTCAGGTACAATCCGTTTTTTTCTCCATAGGCAAAGACTTAGGGGCAGATTTATGATAACTGGCGCATCCCCAGGGATGCGCCAGTTATTTTGCGCCGCTGCTCCGCCACCCATGGTGCGCCGCATTTACAATGCGGCGCACCATGGGGCAAAAATGGCACAGATGCGTGACGCATCTGTGCCATACAGGTGGCGCATCGCTGGAGTTGCGTCGCAAGCGCGATGCAGCTCCAGCAAGGCTCGGGGGTGCCCCATCTTTACAATGCTGTGGCAAGACCTACGCCTGCTTCAAGCAGGCACAGGGTGTTGACGCAGCATTGGCCTGAAAGTGACTGAGTGAAATCTTATAGATTTCACTCAGCCACTTTTGCGAGGCGCACCTGGACCGGAACGCCCACCCTGCGCCGGAACGCCCACAAGTGGCGCAGGGCTTTACAACGTGACGCATCTGCCTAGATGCGTCACATTGTAAATGGGTCGTAGGGATGCGCCACATTTACGCCGCAGTTGCGTGACGCAAACGTGGCGCATTCCCAACATAAATCTGCCCCCTAAACTCCATCGAAAAGTCCTTTTCACTACCGTTTTTGGGGGTGTTCCAACCCTCTCCGCATCCTAGAAAGGGATTTAATCCTGCTTTTGCCCATTTACTCCATTACGAGGGCAACAAAGAGTAGGAAAACGGTTGGAGAATACTAAAAAATCATTATGCCTGTGGATCGTCGCAAATTTCTAGTTGATTCCCAACAAGAAATGACTAATTGGAGATAGTTTACTCGTGTGACAAGCTCAGGGTGAGTACATCGATTTACTAGTGCGAAATTGACTTCAGTAAATTGAAAAAAGTCGTTTTCTATTTGTAAAGAATTCCTGTTCACATGATTAAGTCAAACTTACATTTTCAAACGTGTCACTGTTAGTAAAGGTATTCTGGTTTCAGAATATGTAGTCTCTTTCAGCCACATGCATCAAGTGATTTAGGAATCGCAAACGGTGCGAATCGCATAATTCGGCCGTTTGCGATTCCTAAATCACTATTTGGGATGCATCAACCAAAAATACAAGAAATCGCTATTTTTTGCAATTTCTAAAAATGCGATTGCATTTAAGGAATCGCAATTTGCGATTACTTAAATGCAATGCATGACACCTAAAAAAATTGCGAATTCGCCATTAGGAGGAAAAAATTACCATGAGGTTGGACCTCATGGTAATTTGCTAAAAATCTGAAAAATGCAATTTTGTGCATTTTTCAAACTGTCATGTTGTGCACACACATGCCCTTAGGGCATGTGTGTGCACAACATATGTGCATAGATTGATTTCAGGGGTGCAACAGGGTGTCCTTTGGACACCCCTGCACCCTTGAAATCGCAGTCTCAATTTGCGATTAGCTAATTGCGAATCGCAAATTGAGATTGTCTTCCCATTCATTCCTATGGGCCTTTTGGCCCATAGGAATCAATGGGAAGGGATTCCTTAATTGTGAATCGCAATTAAGGAAAAATAAGGAATCGCTAAAAAAATTGTGAATTTTTGATGCATTGCCGTTTGCGATTCCTTAATTGCGATTCCTTAATTTTTGCAATTAAGGAATCGCAAACAGCAACAATGATGCATGTACCTGTAACTGTATTAGATAGCATAGGTGCAAACAATATTAAAGAAATAAAGGTCAACACCATGACATAGTAGCCTTCTTTCTTTGAACTCCTATGATATGACCTGTACCACCGCATTTATTTAGTTGACAGGTATATTGGTGTGCCACTCCCAAGATTATTTTGAGGTAATCATTTAACTGTGTATATATATATATATATCTGTCTCTACAAATGCCTGCACCATATTTACAAAGTGGCCTTAAACCACTTTTTGTGGCTTAACACCGCTCTGTAAATATGGCACCCTTTCATGCAGCATCTGCATGAAAAGGGGGTGCAATGGTTGTTGCTCTGGGAATTCCACCACAACACCCATTGCTTTTGATGCAGCCCCAGATATACAAGATGTGAATCTGAGGCAGAGCCAAAAACTAATGCCATGTAAATTCAGGCATTAGAATTGCATAATGAGGATAATAACAACTGGGGTTGAAACATCGACAATTATCAGACATTGAGCTGCATTTTCATTAACTTAGGGGACTTCTTAGGAGACTACTAGGGAAGTCAGCTTCTCGTTTCTTCTCTCTTAAACAGTTAACAGCCATTGCAAACCCATGTTTGTGCGTGCTGTATCCATTATTATTATTGTTGCACGTTTGAGTCATGTGAGCACTGCAGCATCTCTTTACTCACACATGTAGACTCCGTTTTTTGAATATACAAAATATTACCTTCTGCGTGTTTCATGGTATGTCCTAATCTTTTTATAATATATTCCTTTATATAATGGAAACCTGCTAAGTCTTATAGGTGCAATTAAGTTGGTCTCATCAGGGATTCTAATTACAAATGGCCCAAAGGAAACAAAGTTCTGCTATATATGCATGTTATACCCAAGTTCCGAAGCATGTTTGTTGGCCCATTGTCTTTACCCCAATGGATTCTGGATGGCAATAACTAAACTCAACAGGAAATTGGACGACAAGGGTGGGCATAAAATGTGGCATTGTTAGAATCAAAAAGACAGGGCAAAACAGCATCATGATTTGTTCAAAGTGTTACCCAAAATCAACATATTCCATCAGTGGACAATCCATGCATGACATGAGTTACATTTAGCATACTCGCCGTCCAACATTATCACACCTTCCGGGTTATTAGGTGAGAATAGTGGTCAAGGCTTGGAGATGTTGGTGATATATTGTGTTGTTTTTTGTACTGTCTTGATTTTGTGCTGGATTATGGTGGTATGTTGTAGCTTCTTTGTTCTGTGGGTGTTGTGTTGAGTTCTGTGTTCACTGCCTTGTGTTCTGCATCCCCTGTTATAATTAAATTTTTTCCTTATTTTGCTTTTTGACATGTTATGGTGCTGTGATAAAATACAGCTGCTTCAATTCTTCAACTGTTTAAGACACCTACCACGCCTAAACTTTAGCAGATATTGGTCTTAAATTAACACTTCCAGTGCTAGATTTATAAATGGCCCTGACTGTGTGTTTACGCTCTTCGTAGAATATTTAATGGAAATAGATCTTTTGTGGATAGTGTGAAATCAAGAATGGATAAGCACCAGTGTATTTAAATTGGACATGACTGTAATGGTGCCCTAAAGTCCTGATTTTGATTGGCTGCTTGTGGTTCCAAAGTAAAGCACCACTTTAAAAGTGAGGACAGACGTTTTGGTGAAGAGTGATTATGAGGGAATTAGCAACTTTGCTGCATGACTACATACCGTAAACACTTTTCGTTGCACCTTTTGTTCACTTAGTAACTTTTCAGTTGGTGTCTTTAGATGCCACCGACTGTGCAGTTAGTCTTGACCACCTGAGTTAAAGGAACTGCAGCTGGCATGGCGAAGGTGCCCTCTGGTGTTTGTGACCAGCTGTTTCCCAACATCTTGCAGTATGATTTCTCCCTAAACGAACGTGACATTATTGTGCAACCTCTGTAATTATGTGTAAACTCCCTAAAGCGAAATTTCTGACATTATTCCAATAAAGCCTGCATAATAAACAATTTAACCCAGGCCTCCTTACTAATCCATCAAACAGTTGACTCAATCTCTTCTGCACTCACTCAGCTTTCGGCATGCCACACACAGATTCTCGGCAGTCAATAAAAATGCATTGTCAATTATGTAATAGCCATACTAATGGTTTTGCCAATATTTGTTAATGATTTGTATTATAATGGAGCATAAACGTATTCTCTTATTTGCTTCAGAACTATTATACAATCAAACTCTATTAAGCAAAAGGTCAACCCCGAAGCAGGACCGCGGCATAACTCACACCTTAGTGAGCTGGGTACAACTTTCTCATTTGAACTGAGAAAAAAGGCTGACTGAAACGTGCCTCAAATGTAATAGTAATTGCTGCTTTTATGTCACTGCTTCCCATTATTAATTGGCGACAAAATCTGTTTCATAGAGCTTTGTGTGTCACAGTATATTTATATTGACAAATCTCTATTTATGTTTATATACCATTAAGATTCATAATAAAGATTAGCAAAACAATAAAAAAAACTCAGATTCTGTCAAATGTATAGATTCATAATATACTACAAATATAAAGTGACATTATTGTGGTATTCAAAAGTATCAACACCCTGGACACGTTCGGTTCCTTGTATAATAAAGACAACCACACTGTACAGAGAGGATTTATTTGAAAGTGGCACAGGACAGAATCTGATGTTAGCATGTTTTACATTTTTTCTGCCTATGAAGATCGCGTATACATTTGCAGTTCTCTTAAAAACGCGAACACAGTTAAAATGTGCATTCTTTATTGATGTATTTCAGCTAGGACTCCCAGTAAATAAATAAAAATAACTATTCCAGACAATTTATGAAGCTGGTGGAATAACAGAATCTGTGCTATGTGCACATGTCTCGCGTGCCATCCACTAATAAGCACTGTCCTCAAATTCTGTCCTTGGTGAAGATTGTCCCAACAACCTGTTATTCCTCATTTGCTGAACCACTCCATACCACCTTACCACAGAATGGAGATCTGTTGCAAAACCCATGTTGTCAAAGGTGCAGAGTCATGCGACCTTGGTGCTACAGATGGAGAGGAGACCGACTACAGTGATTGGTCTATGTTTTATTGTTCAAGTGTAATTTAATTGTAAAACATGCACACTTTAACCTGAAGATATCTCTCAAGTGACTGTCATAAACAGCACATTCCATTTAGACATGAGAAAGCCCAGGTAAACTGTGACTTACATAAAATGGTTGTTGTCCTTCTAAGCTTGATGTAACCCATTTACCTGCTGTGATTGCAGCTACTCACACTGAAGACTCAAGTGAGGAAAGTTCTTAATACCTGTCCCTGAAGGGTGGAGCCCTGATGAGATTTAAAACCGTGAGCTGCATGTCTCATGGCAGTGGCACACCCCAAGATCTTTTATAGACACTCTTTTCGAGTTTAAGATTGCCCTTCTTCAAAATTTCAAAGGTAAAATAAAGGCGAGCCTTTCCATGCTATGGTCAATTTTACACACATTTGTTCCCCCAAATTTGGGATTTTGTTTTTCTGTAAGGATGGGTTGGAAACTGTCCAATTATATTACTTCAATCAGAACCCATGAGAGAGATGGAGACATGAAAGTCACTAAGGATCCTACAAAGGTTGAACGGGGATAGCCCTCTCTTTGCACAAATGTTTGGGAATGGGTGAGAAATCAGAGAGGATGAGTAGTGCTGAAGATGTGCCTGTTGCACACCTTAGTTCATGCACGCTCTTCCATGTGTACACAGAGGCAAAAGTCTTCCCTTGTACAGCATCAAAAATGGAAGGTGGAGGCAGCAAACGTCCAACTGAGAGGATGATCATGGAGGCGTTGCGAGTTCTGTGGATGGGATGGTGGCTTACATAACCCATCAGTGTACACTTCTGATTTTGAACTTGTCAGATTTACATGATGATGAAACAGATGATAAGGAACCTTACCTTAATTTGGTAGATTTGGGAGTGGAAGTGGGATTAAGTTGTTTTAGTGGATTTAAACTAGCATCTACTTTTGTGCCCAATATACAATATGATCCCATAGATACTTTTCATGATGTGGTTGTTCAAGAACTTCAGAAAAATAAGAAGGAATGTCAAGAAGGGTAGGCCTAACTTGACTAAGAAAGTAATGAAAGCCCTTACAACTTTGCAAAGCCAGAAGAACTTGGTTATCAGACCTTCTGATAAAGGAGGTAATGTGGTGGTCCTACCAAAAACCATGAATATTGAGTGTTGCTGAGGCCTCAGAAGCAGCTCCCTATAGGCATTGTCGATCCTGGAATATCCTATTGCCCTGGGAGATATTATAGGATGGCTGGATGAGGGTAAGGCGACAATGCTTATCCCCTCGATTGCCCAAAGTCTCAGGGAGTCGTGGCCATCTTGGCCTGTGGTGTGAATCCTCCTCCTGATGGCTGCAGCTTTGATGATAGTCCTGGTTTCCAATGGTTGTCCAGGCAGAAAGTTTCTAAGCCCCACTTCTTGAAGTTTGAGGGAAAGGAGGTATACACTCTAACACCAGCCAATGGTCCAGGTCCTGGGGACACCATTTGGAGTTAGCACTCAAACCAGCAGAGGCTAAGAGCATGGTCCAGGGCAGGTTAAGTTGGAACTGGTCAACTGGGCCGTTGCTGGGAGAGAGGCCTTTGGAAGCGTGTTGTCTCTGTGTAGCTCAAAGAGGAGGTCAGCCAACTGACCCTTGAAGTCACTTGTGGGATCCACGGTTCAAGGCAAGCAGGTGCAGTCTTCCTTCAGGTTTCAGATAGCACAAAAGTATTTCTTCTGATCTTCACAGGTCCAGGAGTGTTCTGAGGAGAGAGTGGGGTCCTCTTTGATGCCAAGTCCCAGGATGTTGATGGGGAGCAATGCTTTTTCCACCTCCTAAACCAGTTCTGCTCAGTTCCCATACACCCACAGGGTTTAGCGCCAGCCTGACTAGGGAGACAAAGGGGAGGCAGGACTAAGTATGAGCTTCATCTGTCGGTGACAAGGTAGGCATCCTTTGAAGCTCAGGTAAAGGGTGGGCACAGACCCCCAAAGCTATCCTGTAAAGAGAGGAGTGCCCCAACGAACACCCAAAGCCCATTGTCCACTGTGTGGACGCAATACACACCTCACCACAGGGGAGCCATCAGGGGTCTGGTGAGAGCTTGAAACTGTCAGGAAAGTATTTTGGTTTTAGTCAAGAAAATGATGACTTCTAAAAGTGTCATTTCCAAAATAGTAATGTAAAATCCGACTTGACCATTACATTGGATTTTAAATTATTATCGAACTGAGCACTCAAACCAATTTTTGTATCTACTTCCAAACTGAATATAGCACTTATTAAATGTAATAGTGGAAACCATTGTGGGAGAGCCAGCCTTGTTACAGTGAAACACGACTTTGGAGGGTTTTTACTGCCAAGAGAATTAAAACATTAAGTATACATGTCCGACTTCTTAAATACCATGGACCCTGCTCTATTGACATTTAAGGGCCTACTGTAGGGGTGACTTATAAATATCGGAAAAGAAGGTTTGGCCCCACAGGTTTGTTTCACCAGCTCAAAATTGCATTCTAAACCTCCTCACTAATGCTATAATGGCAGGCCTGGAGACCTGTTTTACAGTCCTACTATAGTGGGTGACTGTAGCACACTAGTAGCAATCAATAAATCAATCAATATAAGCTTTATTCAGTTTTAAGGATAAAAACCATAAAAGCAGTACAGATATAAAATAAAACATCCAATAAAATCCATCCTAAAAACATACTAAATATAAAATTACTTATTTAGCCGTAATATTTAAAAGTAACCTCATACAAAAATGTAATCGCAGTTTTTCCTCAACCTTATAGCAACTTTAAAGAAATGGAGAAATTGAGAATGATATCTCCCGTAAGCATCTGCAAATAGATAAGGGTGAGTTGGACCTGCTAAAAATTGGCCCTTTTCAGTACGGGGGAGAAGATTTAATTTTCTAGAGACAGCATAAAAATTACAAAACATGGTAAAATGCAAGGTGTTCTGTGGAGACCTATTGTTACAGCCGCAGGGCAAAAGCTTTTGGCCCCAATTCCCACAGCGAGTGTAGGCTAACAAAAAAGGCAACAGATTCAGCCGAATCCTCTTTAATAAAACTGATCATGCTGACTTTTTACACACAAGAGGTAGGGCTCCGTGAAGGGCACAGTTTTCATCAAGATATATTGATCACTGGGCTCAGTAAAGCGCACTCTTCCCTGGACGATAATCTCTATTTAAAAAAGTGATCTTTTACCTGGTAATGATCCCTCTGACTGATCCTGTCTGGATTATCAAATAATTCCACCATTCCTAGACTCAGAAAGGAGTCTCGAATATATTTAAACCGAGGGATATGAAGAAATTAATCAAGAGACAGGCAATCTTTTATAATGTCCTTGCTCAATTGTATTCCAGATCGGGACCAGATACTCACCAGAGAGAAAGAAGGTGAAAGGATAAAATGTAAGATAAGTAGGCCAAACCCTTTTTTCATGTACCATGAATGTGGGGGCACTTTGTGGAACACACAGAGTCTCACAAAAGCATTCTCAGCCGTTTGCAGCTCATCCAGGTTGATGTATCCTCAGATCTCACTACCATATGATACTTTGGAGATACACCTAGCCCTATAAGTGTGTAGGATAGCCGCTGTGGGTCTGCTGCCCAACTGTGATGCAAAGTTGAAAACAGTAGCCTTTGCCCTACAAAATCCTCCCTCTTCCTGTTAACTAAAGGACGCTAACTTAGGGCGGAGTCGAACAACAAGCCCAGATAGGAAAACATGCTAGTCTTTGGCACAGGAGAAGGTCCGGCTTTGAATCTGGGTGATTTAGTAGAGGGCGGAAAAACAACCATCACATATGATTTTTTGTCATTCACCAAGAGATCTAATTCCTCAATGAAAAGGATGAAGGAGTCCAACAAGTACTGTAGACCCCTTGCAGTTCTCGCCATTATAACTGCATCATCTGTGTATAATAAGACAGGTAGGCAATGCTTCCTCACCTGTGTGCCCTAGAGATCTGCTAAAACATACCCCAGTTTATTAATATAGATTCAAAAGAAAGGGGGCCAGGATACATACCTGCCACACCCCTCTTTGGAATTTTAAACCTTATGTAGCCTTTAGATCTTTGGAATAGCATACCCCAACAACTGTATCTCTATGGAGATCTCTCAAAAGTAAAACAGTCTCCCGGTCCACCTGGCCTGATCTGCCAGAGCTTGGATCTACTGGCATGATTGAATGCTGATGAGAGATCCATAAATGACAGGTGGCTGGAACCGGGGCAAGCAATGGTGTATTTGCTAAGGACTAAGTATAAGTTCAGGCATTGATCTATAGTTGACCGCCCAGAATGAAATCCATACTCTACCTCGGATAAAACATGGTTAGAATCAGCCCAATTAGATAGTCTCACCGAAAGAATACGCCCCACCATCTTGACCACTGAGTCAAGCAACGAGATGGGCCTGTAACAGTGAGTACTGTCCCTGTCACCTTCTTAAAAACAGGAACAATGATGGACACTTCCTATGAGAAAGGGGGACCAACCTTCACTGCTGCATTGATAAGGGTGGTCAAGGATGGGGCCCAAACCTCCACACCTTGCATGAAGTGGTCAGGTGAAATCCCATCTGGGCCCGGAGCTTTATTCTTAGACAGTCTCAGGATACCCTCCCTTAACTCCTCATCAGAGAATGTGAGAACGGTTTTCTCATCTACCGTGCCCACTCCCCCACAGGATGTGGGAAGTGGGAGGTTGTAGATTTCCTCAAAGTGGGCCACCCAACTGTCTTGAGAAACATATGCCTCCAGGGGGGAGGTGGCATCGCCTGCAAAAAAGGGCCAGTTGATGCTCCAAAATTTAGAACTACTTGTCAAGGTGCTGGCCTCCCTCAGGTCTGACTAGGCCTCTTCCTTTAGGTTGGTGTTGCATCTGGTCAGTTCTAATTTGTACAAACTACATGTCTGTCTAACTAAGGAGGGATCCCTGGGTTTAACACACAGTGAACACTTGAGATTTATCAATGCCTGGGAGCATCATGAGTAAATCCACCTTGGCTACGATACCTGTTGCCATAATGGGGGACCTGCAGGAAGGATGAAAATAACCAACCCTTCCTTTGGCCTACCTGCCCTTGAAGAGATTGCAGATGTAAAAAAAAAGTCTTATACCCAACCAAGAATAAGCAGTTCTGAATGGCCCAAGTCTACTGTAGGCAGATTACTTCAAAATTCAATAGAAGCAACTTACCCTGTGGAAATAACAAGAGCCTGCAGGGTGGGCACTTCTGTCGCCTGGATAACCAGACTACATCTGATAGCTAAAGAAATAAAAATAACCAACCCCTCCTTTGGTCTACCTGCCCGGGAAGGGGTTGCAGATGCAAAAAAAAAGTCTTATACCCATCGAAATAAAAACAGTTCTGAATGGCCCAAGTCTCATGTAGGCAGATTATTTCAAAGCCTTTGCTAAAACACAGCCACTTAGGGTCAGCAAACTTGCCAGCAAGTCCAGCGATGTTCCAGCTAATTACTTTGCACTCCTTACAGTCCTATAACTGTCAGCTAAAGCATCTAAGGGACTCTGGACTGGAGAAGCATTCTGCTGCACGGTCTGAAGATTGTCCCCAACAAGTCAATCACATCCATCCAAAGAAGATAATGGGGCAAATCTATTAGAAAGCACCACAGCACTAGAAGCCCCCTGCTGTGTTGCCGAATTCATAGCCGAGCAACCTGGAGCCTGCGTCTGACTGAGATGTGAGATGAAATCTGCTGATCTGTAAAAGAATCCCAAAGGAAAGGCCATGATAGAAGAGACGGCCCATTATGAGGAGGACGTTTGATACATTCTAAGATTCTGCCCGTCATGTGCTGCCTGTTAAAGTTTATAATGATATAGTAACCTGCAAGGTTTTTCTTGGCCCGACCTACCCAGTTCACTCGTCATACCTTGCTGATCATTTCATTCCACCCAGATCCCTAGAGTGGTATTTGAATCCAGCCAATGCAGGACTTTGTTTTTTAATTGGTAAAAGTCCTCCGAAGAGCCTGGTGGAAGAGATGGTGCATTCCCCCAAAGCTACCACATAGGGAGTAGCTTCTGGTGGTAAGTTATGGGTTACCAGCTTGGTGAGCTATTTTAGGCCCTGTTGGCCTCCCTGTTTGATGTTCCAACTGACACTGACTCAAATCGATCGATGCCCTTTCCAGGAGGCACATCCACTCTCGACTGTAAAGAAATAGGTTTTGATTGCTTTGATTGATTATAGGAACTGACAATGGTGCCAGGACCCTGGACTTTCGATAACCCCGTATCCCTTGCCTTGGCCAAATGCTACACGTAACTTTACCCGACGAAAGAGGATGTCCCGAAGCCAGAGGCCGAATCAGGTCCAGGTGGATTTGAAGCATGGGATTCTTCTGAGCACGTCTATTTTATCACAATCTGTTTAAGAAGTACTTTTTCAATGACTGCTAAACATGAGCTAATCGGTTCCAATTTGCCTCAAGTGCAGCTATTAAGGAATCATGACAAGAATTCATCAGAGCCATCATGTCAGACTTTTACCTAACAAAAGGGGCAGGGTTACCAGGCAAAGGATCATCAATCACCCTAGGACGCTGGGGCTTAGTTCCAGTGGTCGTGTGTTTCCTTTTGCCTCCTGCCCTGAGAGACTCACCTAATATAGGCTGTGAGATAGGTGGAGGCGCGTTGACAAGTTCATGAGAGCGCCTGAGACGCGTAGGGGCCTCAATAAAGGTGAGCTGGTGTAGGATCCTCTTGCCCTCTGCGTGTTGCAGGGCTGTTGATAATAGACCCGGATTCTGATTAAGAAAGCCTAACAGAGAGGTTCCTGGTGAACCAGGAGATAACGTTATCAAGGAGGAAAGGGGAGAACAGGAAAGGATGGGCACGCTGTAAAAAGAAATTCCATGGTAGCAACCTTACCTGTGCATGCCTTGGTGGCAGTCGCCGGTGGCTTACGTTTCCCCATATATACCCAGGTGTGCCCAAATGCGCCCCTTGGACCTTGGTCTTTCATACCACTTTCACTCAGCTCCCGTCTCAAATGTTAAAAAATGCTGCTAGCCCAAACAGTCTTAACAGGATACTCCTAATGTCTTGGCTGCAGTGCTATACAAATATAGTTCCACTAGGCACCGGGGTAAAGCTCCTGAGCCACTTATAATGTGCCAGTTATAAATAAAGCAGTAGAGATTGCTAATATACAAAAGAGGAGCTCCTACCAGATCCAGCGGGCAACCAGCCAACTCCAATAACATAGAGCAAGACCTCCTGCTCCCCAACTCGCCAACTCCAAGCGATAATGAATATTAATGATGATGATGAACTCGAACCCAGAGCCCAAAGCCAAGAGCAGGGGCCCAACCCAGCCTAGCCCAGCCAAGCCTACTCTGGAATCTGACTGGTCATGAGTTCCTCGAGATTCTGGGGCACCGAGTCCCCAGCACCAACAGCACCGATAAAGTTACAGGCCCTGGGTGCATGTGGTACCATATACTATAGACTTATAAGAAAACTAAATGTGCCAATTAGTGGTATGCCAGCTCCAACATGTTTAGAGAGGAGACCAGAAGCACTTTCCACTGGTTAGGAGCAGTAAAGTGGCCAGTAAAAAACGGTTCAGCAAAAGAAGGAAAATATCAGAGTTGACCTGAGAACTGAGAAGACTACTGAAAAAACAGGAAAACGAGGTCCTCTTCTTCTTCGACACCGAAGCTTCAAATGCCCAGAGGGACAGCAACCCAACAGTTGTACAGATGTTCCATGCCTGTAAACTATTGGAGGGGTGAGGTACTCAAAGTATGCAGAAAGGGACTAAAACAAACTAAAAACCTTTTGGGTCAAGACAAAAATACACATTTGCAAGTTTTATATATAATATCTTATCCCCTCATACTTATCATTATATATCTAATTCCATTAACAGAGTTAATTTGATCCCTTTGGAATTTCTTATTACATGTATTCAACTTAACTATGCACTAAGTTATCCCCACCGTTTATGCCACAGAAGTTGGAACAGAGTCACAGAAGATCAACTCACTACTTTCTTCAACGACACATCACCACCGATATCCTCAGACGTCAACATCACATCACTGAATCTCCATCAATGGATCATAAAATGCGCTGACCCCCTTGCCCCCCTCAAGAAAGCCACTGTAAAACAACATGTCAGGAAAGCAAGCTGGTTCACCCCCGTGCTTCAAAAGTCCAGACGCACCTGTAGACGGCTTGAAAAGACATGGAGGAACAACAAAACCCCGGAAGCCCACACCGCCTTCAAAGCAGCCACCAACGCACACCACCACCTCATCAAAATCACAAGGAAGAAGGCCCTTCAAGATAGAATCACGAGCAATGCACACAGTAGCAAATAACTCTTCAGCATCATCAAGGAGGTTTTCCAAAACCAACACGAGGCAAGATTTGTCCCACCTTATCAAGACCTCTGCAACAGACTCAGCATCTTCTTCTACCACAAGATCAAGACTATCTATGACAACTTCGACACCCATGACCACACAACCACGCCAGCAACCACCACAACTGATGCTGCCCCCGACCAAGTTTGCACAGGTTGTCCTACTCACAACAGACACCATAAAGACCATGAAAAGCATCCACTCCGGAGAACCTTCAAACCCCTGCCGGCATCACATCTTCCACAGAGCCGCCTCCGCAATCACACCTGAGCTATGCCGAACCATCAACTGCTCCCTAGAGACCGTCCCCGATGACTGAAAACACGCTGTGATCAACCCCCTCCTGAAGAAACCCTCCGTGGATCCGGCAGACTTCAACAACTTCAGGCCATCTCCCTGCTCCCTTTCCCAGCCAAGGTCATCAAAACAGCCATCAATGCCCAACTCACCGACTTTATCAAAACCAACCACATTCTGGCCATCTCCCACTCTGTATTCTGAAGCAGTCATAACACAGAGACCACCCTCCTCGCTGTCACCAACAACATCCACTCCTTCCTCGACCAGGGCGAAACCACTGCCCTCATCCTACTGGATCATTTGGCAGCCCTCAACACCGTCTCCCACTGCACCCTAGCCACAAGACTACACAACGTTAGTATCCACAACAAGGCCCTAGAATAGAAGTTTTTTTTTAATATAGCGCATGGCTACCCGGGAGCATCCCAGCGCTGTATTGGACACTAGAGTCGAGCCTACCTTCTACGGAAATAGCTAGGTTTTCGGAATGCTAGATGGTTGGATTTTTTACGCAGAAGCAACTTGGAGGCATTATACAGACCCCCCAGGATATAGCGGCATGGATTAGCAAATTTAGCGGCACAAAAACGAAAATTTAGCGGCACAAATATGGGAATTTAGCGGCAATTTAGCGGCATTTTATTTGGCGTTTTTTCCTACAACAAACACAGATATCTTAGTTTTTTGTGTTTGTGGTCTGTGTGTGTTGGTTCCTGGTGTGTTTGTGGTCTGCATGTGTTGGTTCCTGGTGTGTTTGTGTTCTGTGTGTGTTTGTGGTCTGTGTGTGTTGGTCCCTGGTGTGTTTGTGGTCTTTGTGTGTTTGTGGTCTGTGTGTGTTGGTCCCTGGTGTGTTTGTGGTCTGTGTGTGTTTGTGGTCTGTGTGTGTTGGTCCCTGGTGTGTTTGTGGTCTGGGTGTGTTTGTGGTCTGTGTGTTTGATGCCTGTGTGTGTTGGTCTGTAGTGCGTCTGACGCCTGTGCTGCCGGGTCACTGATGCCCTTGAACTCTCTGAAGCTGCTGCTGTCTGTGGACACTGAGCCCTCCTAGGGCCCCTCGGGGCCCCGGGCAGTCCATGTCTGCAGACAAGGGCCCATCCGGGAGCCAGGAGAGTGAAGGAAGCCCCCAGAAGGGCGGGGACGTTTATTAGGCAATATAGTTACAATTTGGTTTGTTTGTTTGCATTTGCGGATGCATTGTCTGCGGACCTATTTGGGTGATCTCTGTTTCCTTCTAACAAAAGGTCCTTCTAATTTGCTATAATTTATAATAAAGTGTATAATACGGGTCAATGTGTCTTTTTTATAATTTCTATGCAGAGTCGACAGGAGTTGAAGGGGAGAAGTGGAATTAAATGTATAATTTAAAACGTCTATGGTGTTGCCCAGGGGCTCAGGAAAATGTAAAACAGATATGTTTTCAAGTACTTCACAGACTTTAAAAATCATGAAAACATTTTTCTGACTTTGCAGCCTTTGTTTGTTTCCAAGTAATTCTGTTCTAATGTTTCTATAAATTATTTTGTGGGGTGGCTCGTAACTCTCACACTTCCAGTGCACTGTGTGTGCTGATGAAAAACTCCTAATCACGTTTTAAGTTTATGAAATGTTTTGATGATTACAAGGCTTCCCCTCGCCCCTGCATTTACTGGTAGTCATCGAGTGAGGCGCCACTGATGGCGCCGAGGGGCGCTTGGTATTTCTAAAGCTGGCAGATGGAGCTCGGTGAAGTCACAGTGAAATCTGAAAACAATGCTATGGTCTTTTCCTTCGGTAAAATATTCAGCGCGGTTTTACTTAATAACGAGTTCCTTATGAACCTAGGAGTCCGGATTACAACTGTGTCAGTGGCATGAGGAAAACGAGTTCTTTGGAAATGTGCCTGCTTAACATACGATACTAACAATACCATGAATGTTAGTAGTAGAGGGGGGGGGCGCATAAAAGTGGAATTAACCTTCATCCTATTGTGCCGATTTTGCGGGCATTTTTGCAAGAGTGCCGATTTCGCGGGCATTTTTGCTAAAATCGCGGCATTTTTGCAAAAGTGCCGATTTCGCGGCAAACCGCGAAATCGCGAAATCGCGAAATCCTGGAGGGTCTGATTATATGAAAAGCGTCGGCCACCACTTTTGACCTTCTTGATCCTAGGTACCACTGCAAGGTACATCTCATCTGAGCGTAGGCTCCTGTTGGCCTTTTAAGGGCAGATCATGGATTTGATAATTGGAGGTCCATTTCCTCCTAGGGATTTATGGGCAACACACAGGGACTTGAAATTAATTATTTCCTGCACCGGTAGCCAATGGAGTGTGCTTAATGTCGGCTTTGCTGAACATCGGTTCTGGGTTCCCGTGAGCAGTCTTGCAGCTGAATTTTGCACGATCTGCAGTTTTGTGATGACATGGTTAGGGGTGCCCAAATAAAGGGCGTTGCCATATTCTATCCTGGAAAGAATGAGAGCCTGGACTAGCGTTTTTTTGTTTTTTTGCTTGGTCCGGTAATAGTGGTAGCACCTTGCGGATCGTTCTTAACAGACCATAGCATACACCGGCAGTTTTTCTGGTTGGGACTTTAAAGGAGAGCTCTTGGTCCAAACAGATACCCAAACTTTTTATCTCCGTTTTTGGGATGGGCCCGGTCCCATTCAAGCTGGCCACATAATATTAGATTTAAACTTTAACTGGTTGCCAAGTAGCATAAGCTCTGTTTTGTCGCCATTAAGTTTTAAATGGTATAGGCTCGTCCATTTAGTAGCTTCCTCTAGACAGACGTGCAGGGCTGGGGGCGTATGGTTGGCCTGCATCAGTGACACCACCAATTGAGTGTCATTGACGTAAGTGACTATATGAATCCCAAAGGGGCAACAATCTCCGCCAATGGATGCATATAGACATTAAAAAGGGTTGGGTTCGGGTAGGAGCCAGGCTCGCGAGCGTAATGGTCGCCTTTTAGCTCGGCTCCGTCAGCCCTCCGGCCTGACTCGTATATCCTGCTTTATATCCTGTCCGGAGACGACACATTATCGAAGAACTGGGAACATAACGCTTTGCTCATACTCACCGTCTTTCCCGGAAGCTCCGACGTTCCGCGGTTCCGAAGTTGTGCCCCCCGAATGGACCGGGGCCTCCGTGGAGCCTGGCCCGGGACCTCGCCTATGGGATCCGGCCTGGTATTGCTGTGACTGTCGGCCTCGGCCGAGAGAGTGCGCCACTGGTGAGAGCCGTTGTGCGAACATCCCGGTGATCCTGAGCCGGGCCAGTCCTGGTGGCCTGAGGCTGATGCGGGGCGCGATGCTCCGGGAACTGATCATGTGAAGGGGTCCCCCCCGCCGCTGCTGCGTCCGGCGACCCTGGACCCTCGCGCCTGGACTCTGCTGGTGAGGAGCGCCGGCGTTTGATATAGGCGGACCCCCGCATTGGGCGAGTACCCCTTCTGCACCGAGGCCGCCATCGCTGGGACCCCCGGAGCTCTGTAAAGTCCTACATTTTTGGACCGTTTTGAGAGTAACGGAGGGTGGTGAAGGGGCTGACTTCACAAAATGGCTGCCGCCTATCTGGAATATGGATCACCTCGTGGCGGCGGACTTGGGTTGCCGGAATGCACGGGGGCCTGGACATGTGTGCGTGAGCCTACAATTGGAGATGTTCTTGATGCCCTGAGATCCTTGCACGCGTCCCTGGCCCCCAATGCCCCTATACGCTCTTCGCGGTCCGCCGCCATCTTGGATGGACGCTTCTTCATGCATCCCTCTTGTCCCAGTGTTTCCATTGCCTCACCCCCTTCGGCTGTTGCGAGGGTTATTACCGCTGGTCATCGACCACTTAGTGGGCCAGTGGCTTTGGAACTCCTTGCTCTTCGAAGTATTGAGATCGGGGACTCGGATGTTGTGCCGGAGCCCGGTCCCACTTGGGTGCCTGGGAGGAATACTGGACTGCTGCCTGTCTCTGCATCTACGAGTTCGTGTTTCTACATTGCGGGGAAACTCCCGCGTTTCCGAACGGCGAAACTGAACTCCCTTTTTTCACCGCCCGTGTTGCTGTTGCTGATACATTTGAACTACCTATTTGAACTTTTGCTCACTTGCGGGTTGATTGACCCCCCTGGTCTACGTCTTTATCGTACTTTCGCTCAATTGTGTGCTTGCCTCGCATCGAGTGGCTCACTTCACATTGTCATGTGGTGGGTGGGGTTTGTGGTTAAGAAAGGATTGGGGTGATGTGCACAACTTCCGGTGGATTTCTGGTCTACGAACTTGTGGTGTAGTTGCTTATATTCATAGCGCGGTGGGAGGTCCCCCCCTGTAAGTATAATGGCGCTCGAGATCGTGTCGTTCTGGTTTATTCGTACAACGAGTGTAAGGTTGGGCGGAGGGCTGTGGCCGACTGTATTTGTTTCCGCCCTCTTGCTCCTCCCTCCCATTTCTTCCTTTGTGTTCATGTCTTCTTTTTGTCTCATTTATTCTTTCTTTCTCTTCTCTCTACTGCATTTCGGGTTCTGGTTTAGGGCGACAGGCACGCTGTCTGAAGGGTAGGCCGTAGCCTTCTACAGGGGTGCAGGGTGGGATGGGTGGGTTGGGTCCTATTTGATGTTCATTTTCCTCAGTTCTATGGCCCTTTTGTATCTCTTTATAGGAGTGCCGCGTCTGTCCTTGCCTCCCGTGGTATGACTGGGGGTGGGTCTGTAGCGTCGTTGATCTTCTTCTTATAGTTCTGCTGTTTTCCATAGCGACTGCCATACCCTCCTCGTTGCTAATGCTCCTGCTGTCTCCTGTGTTCCCCGCCGCGGGACGCCTGTGTCGGCGTGGCGCTCTTCTCTTTCGTTTTTTGTTTTCAACTCCCTCTCTTCCTTTTTCTCCTTTCTTGTCCTCTTCTCTCTCCCCCCCCCCTCTTTCCTCCCCTTCCCTTTTTTACCCAAGGTTAGTATGACGGGTCAGTTTTGGTAAGATGTTCATCCGATCCCTTCGTTCTGGTTCCGATGTGCTATTGGGTGGTGGGCATGCAAAGTCGATAGTGATCGCATGTTGATTGTGTTTAACGCAACTGTTTTTATACCTATGTATACGGTGTTGCCTCTCCTGTATTGCGGCCCCATACCCCCTTACTGTTGTTGAGGGTTTGTTTTGGGAATTCGGATTCTTCTATGTTGACACTGAACCTGTCGTACTCCTTCTCCCCATATTATAAAATTAACCTTCTCTGCTCCTGTTCGCTGGTCGCCTAGATCTTCTGTGTTTCCTCCTTTCCGGGATTGTGTCGCTCATGCTCCTTAATGATTGGTACTGTCATGCTCGCTCTGGATCTTTTGCCCGATTTCCGTATTGTGGCCGGCCAATTTGGTTGTAGGCCCAGATTTGTATATCTTTTTAATACGAATAAAGGTTTTTATAAAAAAAAAAAAAAAAAAAAAAAAAAAAAAAAAAGGGTTGGGTTCAAAGATGAACCCTGTGGGACTCCGCACCTGAGGGGAACCGGTTTCGACAGGGTGTCTCCGACAAAAGCCTGGAAGCACCTGTCCTCCAAAAAGGACTGGAGCCACAATAACACCTTGCCGAATACTCCTATGTTCCTGAGCCGGTAAACCAGGGTATGGTGGTTCACCGTGTCAAAGGCAGCACTTAGATCGAGGAGTATTATGGCTGCTGTACCTCCTAAGTCAAGAATTTTCCTTGCTTCCTCCACCATCGCCAATAATGCAGTCTTGGTGCCCTGGCGAGGGCCGAAGCCAGTTTGTGAGGGGTGGAGCAGGCTATTGGACTCCAGAAAAGTGGAAAGTGAATGGTCAACATATTTCTCTGCGATTTTGCCCATTACTGACTGGGAGGAGCGAGATAGGACGATAGTTGCTCAAGTCGGCCGGTCCAGGTTAGGCTTTTTTAGCAGAGCTTTTACCATTGCCCTTTTCCATTCAGGGGCAACTATCCCTAATGAGAGGGAAGAGTTGATCAGGCTGGTCATAATGGGGGCCCCTGTTGATGTTGCTAGCATTACGATGTGAGGTGGTGCAGGGCCCAATGGTGATCCCGATTTGACCATGGTTAAAGTGGCTAGAAATTACTCCTGAGTCAACGGAATGAGGGTCTCCAGGTGGCATTTATTTCCATGCTGGCCACCCATGGCGGTCTGCTCAGATGTATTGTTGTCTCTTTGTGGGAGATGCTTAAGAATTATTTGAACTTTAGTGGCAAAGAATTCCCAAGTTTGTTACAGCGTTCTCCCGAAGGATCAGGTACCACAGGGGGGTCAGGGACTTTGAGGAGTTTTTTTGCAATCAGAAAGGTCTCTCTGGGGGAGTTGGCTGCTCTTGAAATCTTCTCCTCATAGTAGATAGTATGAGCTCGTTTTATTTCAGCCTTATATTTACTAATGGCTATCCTTTATTACTGTTTCTTGATTATTGAGAAATCTTTCCTCCATGTCCTCTCTAAACGTTTGCATTGTTGTTTTAACGTCCGCAGCTCTGGAGAGAACCATGCAGACTTGTTGTAGCCCCCTTTCTTCAGGATTGATTTCTTAGGGCGCACTGTGTGTGAATTTCTGATAGTCTGATATTAGGTTAAGTCCAGGTTCGGTTTGATTTTCCATTTCCGGAATCCAATCTTCCACCGGAAGTTAGGGCCAGGGTCGGATCAGTCTCTGAGTTACCTGTGTGTGCAATTCGGGAGATGGTTGGGCCCATGTTGTGGGAATTAGGAAATGGTCTGACCATGGTATGGGGATTGGGGCTTCTTCCTTTAGATCCATCAGGTTGGATAAAATTGGATCAAGAAGGTGACCTTTAGTATGTGTTGCTTGTGAGTCCGTCTGGTGAAGTTGGCATGCCATCAGGTCTTGTGCTAATTCCGTCGCCCATGATGCCAAGGGATCGTCAAAATGAAGATTAAAATATCAGAGGAGAGTAAAAGTAGCAGAGGAGCTTGCCAGGATCATAACTGTTTCCAGCAGAGATTTATCAAATTGGCCCATTGCTCCAGGTGGACTGTAGATCAATATACCCGCAAATGACAGTGAGGGAGTGAGTTCAATTGAAAAATGAAAATTTTCACAACCTGATAGTGGACTCCCTAGTAGTCTACAGGTCAGGTGATCCTTATAGATAATGGCGATCCCACCGCCCACTCCTGACATTCTATCTTTCCTCTGGATTAAGTATCCTGGGGGAAGTGTTTGGACAATGTCCAGCTCTGAGCCTACATTGAGCCAGGTCTCCGTGCGAAACAGAACTTCAACTGGTTCCGCTCCTTCCTCAGCAGGCAGAACACAACAGGTTAGTATCCCATTGTACCTCTCAAAACTGACAGAGATCAGCTGAGGAATACCCCAGGGTTCTTCCCTCAGCCCCACCCTCTTCAACGTCTACATGGCCCCCCACGCATCCATCGTCAGGGACCACGGGCTCAATGTTATCTTCTACACCAACGACACCCAACTGATCCTTTCCCTCACCAAAGAACCCACTGTTGCCAGAAACAACTAACACGAAGGAACGAAACTTTCGAAATCCATCAACGTCTGGATGGAGGACAGCTGCCTGAAGCTCAGCTCGGACAAGACAGAAGTCCTCATCCTGGGTGTCTCCTCCTCCACTTGGAATGATGCCTGGTGGCCCTCTGCTCTACGAAGTCCCACTACCCCCATGAACCATGCACGAAACCTCTGCATCGTACTGGACTCCTCACTCACAATGTCCCGCCAAATAAACACCATCTGCTTGGCCTGCTTCAACAAACTCCACCTGCTTCAAAAGTCCTTAGGATGGATCCCCACTGAATCCAGGAAGACAGTCACCCATGCCCTCATCAGCAGCATGTCAAGGCACTCTACGCCCACATCACCAGAAACTCCTCTGAAGAGTCCAGAATGTCCAGAATGCCGCAGCAAGACTAATCCTCAACATCCCCCGGCGCAGCCACTTCACTCAACACCTCCTCGACCTCCACTGGCTCACAGTCAATGGTAGAATACCCTTCAAAGTCCTCACCTCGCCTTGCAGGCGGTCATTTATAAAGCCATTGTCAGGAACTGCCATCAAGGAGGTCCCTGTCAATTCATTTTATTGTTTGTAACACACAGTAATCTTCTTTCTTTTTCAAAAAAAAATCACAAAAAGGGATTTTCTTTTTGTAAAGAAAAAAAGTAATGCTCACCTCACCGTGAGAGGCTTCTCCCCTGGGGAAGGCTGGGCATCAAAGCATTAAAATGTTTTTTCTGTTCATTACCGCCAGGCAGTAAGGGACAGTAAAAAATGACTACCTGTCTGCCCATCCAAATTGGGTGGGCGGACATGTAATCATTTTGGCGATGACCTTTGAACTGCAGGGCCATAAAGAGGGGTTAATCCCAGCGGAGAAAGAGTAGCCTCCGTCGTGATTAACCTAAAGGGCCACCCCCATCTAATTGGGGTGGGCGGACCACATTCTTGCCTTTGAGGATATTCCATTGCCAGTGTGTATCCTTATCACCAAGAATTAAATCGGCCCTAAGTGTCCAATGGCAGTGACACTCTCCTGACATCCATGTGAAATCTGAAGATTCTGGGACAGTGCATTCAAACCTTGGCATTATTGATTACCTGCACATGCTTGTTCTCCCTGATGCCACATTCACAGTATGCCAACATCTTTTTTGGCATTGTGACCCCAGTCCTTGGACAGGTTTACATAGACGGCATTTTGCAAATGCGAAACCTGGAATCACACTATAAGTCACTAATGTTGTGCTGTGTGTCATTTTTGACTTTGCGCAGACTTTGAACCTGGACTTTGCAAATCTGGACTTTGAATCGACAAAAACAGTTGAACTCTTTACAAAGGTAGGTCTGAGAAACAAAATTTATTGATATCTTTGAAGAACTGAATGAATAACTTTCTCAAATTCACAATGAGCATTGGATGGCCGATATCCATTATTTACATTTAATTCTAGTATTTTACTTCTAAAATTCATTAATGATTAAGTGATATTAGCTATGAGAAAGGCTGGTGAAAGTATTCCTCATCAAGGATTATATTCTATATAATAGAAATTAGAAATTTTGACCAATAACAAAAGGGGAAGTCACGTGTGGACATATGAAAAAGATATGATTCATGTAGGAGGGAACACCACGATTGCAACAGATAATGGACTTTTAGAAGGCCCTGTTTTAAATTGCAGCGACGAATGGATACCACCATGTATCTGGTTAGCCACACCCTTAACAGATCTCTTTCCCCCTGCTGTAGTCTCCCAATGCCATGTATTCCCTGTGACAGGGCTGTGTGAGTGGGAGCTGGGAGCTGGCTTCCCCAAGCGGGTTGGGTGGCTTGAGGGTAGAATGGGAAGAGTGGAACAGCACTCAGTCTTAGCAGGGTAGTGCATAATACTGAGTTTAAATAGAAATACAGGCATAACATTAGTATTTGGCTTGAAATCTATCAGATATTTGATAGTGTAGTCCTGTTAAAGAAGGATGAAGAGGAGGGACACATTTTGAATAAGTGGTTGGTTGCATTAGTTTACCCCATCTGTCTACTTCCTTACTTGTTAAAGATTTATTTCCGAAGAGCATTCAAATTGTTCCATCTGCAGATGTACTTTTTACTCCGTTTGCAATTTTATACATTCGTCGAGGACTGGAGAAGACAGTCTCACCCGTGTCTTGGGACTCGTAAAATCAAATCATATTATGGCCAAATTATTCTGCAACTGTTCTTAATAAAAAACACTTACCACAGAAGCTTGAAAACAAGGTCATCTTTCATGATGTGCTCTTAGACTGACAAACTCTGACATATTTATTTGCAGGTGTCCCATTTTTGACCGAAAACACAACCTCATGCACCAATAAAATGCTCGCAATGGGAAAGACAGCATTTACTATGGGCACAGAACCAAAGCCCTCTGATAGAAACATACACCATTCCACATTAAAAGCATGATACAGCTGACAGTAACTTCTTTAAAACTGCTATTAAAGTTGTTCTCTTTTTTATTTTTGCAACATACCCAAAGGATTGTAATTCTATAGGATACAGCATGAGAAAAAGAAATAGAACATTAATTATTGTTGCACATAAATTATTGTTCAAGGCTCAGGTAATGACTACTTAGATGGGTGGGAAGGATCAGGCATCTCTAGTCAAACATTTCATTTTAAAGATGATTCTTTACCTGTACATGCACCTTTCCTAATTGGTTACTTATTTAAGCCTAGTCTAAAAACCACCAGAACACAACTTGCGCTCAACAAGTAGAAACAAAGGCAATTACAAAGGTATTCATCAAGAGACGGGTGGAACAGAGTGTTGAACCGGAATTTCGCAGTGTCAGACCATGAATGGCTCAGCATTCTCACAAACTGTTTGCCTGGGTGACGGTACACTGGACTCGATTTCATTGGCTAGAATAAACAGCCAATAAAATTGCTTTAGACTTCAGCTGAAACAGCAAACAGACTACATCTAAAGGCCCAATCTCGCCTCCATTTCTAGCAAGGGGCAAAATGCTTTGCTACCCCTGCCAGGACAGTTGTTCTCTTCCATTTTATGCCTCTACCCCCCCCCCCCTCTCTTCACCCTGCACAGAAGCCCCTGCTCCCATTTACCACCTGCTCGGAACAAGTGGAAAATATCAGGATAAAACCACATGCAATGGAGAATTTCATGAGGTTTTAGGTATAGAAAAATTTGTACTGCAACATTATTCCATCATGGTACCAGTAATTACGAGGCAGAATTTGCGCTACACCAGCGCCAGGCAACTCGGAATGAGGACCAAAAACACGATTTTAGAAAGACTTGTCACAACCCTGGAATGAGCACACGTAGGGGCGTAGATTATTCATTGAGGTTCGAGATGTGTAAATCTCAAATTTCTCCGCTACAAATGCAGTGGGCTGCAGGGTAGAGGGGTGAGATGACCAATATTCGGTATGGGCTGTTTCCAGGAGGAGCAGGGTCGGTACAGATTTGCATTAGGTGGGCCTCTGTTTAGAGTGGAATTTTGGCTGGATCAAGATGGGTTGGAACGCTACCCCAAGCGATTGTCACTGGTTAGACTATTTGCAAGCATTCATCCCATCACCATATGGGTGTTTGATTGCCAGCAGTATGCCTGCTTACTTCAGACAGGCACAGGTTTCCAAGCCTACTACTGCCAATGACAAGAGAAAAACGGACACAGGTATAGCATAGCCGAATTAGGGTCCCCAGACACAACTATCAAGCCAAGAATGCCTTTGGGGCTGTCTCACCCTGAGCACCCCGCCCCTTAAAGCTATACCCCTGCCTAACTCATCTTAGCCTAGTGAATACAGTCAAGTACAACACAATGGCCTGGAGTCCATGCCCTGAGATCACGTATTCTAAATGTATTTCCACGTCACTTTTATTTTTGGTGCACATAGGCAGGGTCTATGGGGCACATGCATCAAGCTAAATACTGGTCGCAAAGGGGCTGATTCACAGAATGGGCCCCTTTGCGACCGGTAATTAGCCATTTGGGATACATTAAGCCCAAAACCATTCGCAACATAGGTAATCGGTAAATTTGCAATTACCTATTTTGCGTATGCAGTTAGGGATTCGCAAGTTGAGATTCTCTAAATGCAAAGCAAGAAAAAATCCCAGATTGCGATTTTACATTAAGGAATTTCAAATTGCCATCAACGTCAAGTTGATGGTAATTTGCAATTCCTTAGAAAATGCAAAAAATTGCATTTTTCTAAATGCCACGTGGTGCACACACATGCACACGCATGTGCACACATGCCAATTTTGAGGGTGCATCAGGGTGGCCTTTTGGTTCCTAGCACCCTTGAAATTGCATTCGCAATTTGTGATTACCTTTTTGGTAATCGCAAATTGCGAATTGTTTCCCATTCATTCCTATGGCCCTCTCGGTACATAGGAATGAATGGGAAGGCATTCCCTGTTAGCAAATCGCAATTTGCGATTCTGTAATAGGGAATATGTAGGAATCGCTAAGCAAAACCTACATGCATAAGGAATTGCGATTCCTTAATAGGGATTCCTTAAAAATAGCTATTAAGGAATCGCAATTCCACAGATTGATGCATGTACCCCTATATTTTCAGTCCTCACCTTTAACAGATTATTTTATCAAGTGACTGATCGCCCCCATGTACTAACCCTGAGTTGCAAATAGAGGTGCGCACGCCAGCAAATTAGTAGAGCCTTGCAAGCCAAGGGTTTATCTTGACTTTAAGAGATCATGATCGAGCCAAGCTTTTAAAACCAAACCATCTATATCAAGGATATCCAACCTTTTCATTAATAAGAGTAATTTATGATCAGTGAAAATCATGCCAAGCTACTGATATTATTTGTGTTGTACTCACCAGGCAGATTTGCAGTCGTGGTTCCCCTACGCAAGATTACCAGCCATGATCACATCAGTACAGTGTAGCCATCAGTAATGTAAAAAAGGCCTTTTGAATTTGGAATGCCTCTATAAGTGTAATATATAAGAGCCACAGCTGCAATACCACTGGCACCAAGGTAATAATATCAGCAGCAAGTCTCCCAATGCTGCATCATCTATCATTCAAATATCAGTTTCAAATGTCTTTTGAAAATAATAGGTTATGTAGTATAATAACTTTATTCGTTTAAAATAACCATCAAAGTGCACAAACAAATAAAAACAAAAACACCAACCAGCAGTTCACAAGAAGTAGAAACATTATAGACATGGCTCAATTTTTCCATTGAAAAGGAACCTATATGCACCCAATACAGCAACATCACAATGACCCTAGTAAAATTTCAATCAATTCATTAAAACATTCCTTATAGTTCATAATATCCATAATTTCACCCTGGACAGTATAATATACTAAAATACGCAACAAAGTAATACAATCAGCAGGTATAAAAGTACAAAATAAGTTAAAATATGTATTACTTCAGATAATAAGCAATCAAGTAACTGGGGCCTCAGGATTCACATTTTTCATTCTGTAAATGGAGCAGCAATATATGCCTCCTGTACATTTACAAGTACTGCCCTCACCTATACGATGAAGGCTGTGCAACTGATGCCAAAAACGTGACCGTGCATAGTGCATAATGCAATGTGTGGTTGGATTACAGTACACAAGGGGAAGCACCAACTAAAAAAAAAGCATAATTCTGTAACATTTAAAACGTTTAGTCTCTTATACCACATTGCTTGTAAAAATGTACTTACAGCAAAAAACTATTTTTTGAGACGTGTCACTTTTTAGAATCCTAAAAGCTTCCAGGTGACTGCATGTGTCCATACTGCTGCAGATAGGGACTACCATTTATGGCGTATATAATGGTACTCCTTGCAAAAGAACAATACATGTTTCTCATCTTCGTTACCCAAACCACAGGGTGGCAAATTTTAGATTCTTGATTAGTGCCCCATTTACTTGTAAATAATAGGACATGAAAATACACACATTTTCATATGTGATGCACACTTTTCAATTTTGGTATACATATAATATTTTAACTAAGCTAACGCTTCTAATTTAATTGGTTGAGCTGCACGCAGGAGACCTACATACAGGTAGCTGGATAGCTACCAGTAGCTAACACGCTATGCTTTGGAGAAGCCTGATCTATATCGTGCCACAAACATAATGTAACAATATGATAGTCTTTTCAAAATTAAAAAAAGTGTACTTCAGATAAAACCCCTGCAAAGACAGAAATGTAATAAAACTAGCTCGCCCCGATGACATTACTGAACTGGTAGTGCGCAGTGATATTCTGGAAATTTACATTATAGTCAAGAATAGTCCGTACCCGCATATATCCTTATGTGTGTTCATTTTAGCTAGTAAATTGTGTTGTAATAATTGATGGTAAATGAAGTGTTAGAATGAGTCGTGCCATTCAAGACAAGTAAAATGGCATTTAGATGGAATCGTGTAATTTTCTCCGTTCATTGCAAATGTTTAACAAAGTAGCTCATATGTAATGCATTAGATTTAAACGTGCACCATATTAAAGTCTGCACACATAGAGATGATTGATTGTGCCTTAAATGTGAAGAAATGTAGTGCTTGCATATGCAGCATTTATAAATGTGTGTTTAATTTGATGTCAAAGGCCTAGATGGAGTATTTACTCTTTCATGCTATGAAAGGCCTATTCGTATTTCTTATGTTAGCTGGATTGTGTAGGCCTGAAATGCAATTCCCCCTGGTAAAGCTCTCATTTGGAGGCAGTCAGCGAAACTCATGTGCGTGCAAAGTTGTTCTGTTCTCATGTTTCTGTTGCAGGTGCAAGGACGCCGTCCTTGTTATTTAGACGAACGCCTTTTATTTTAGGTGTTAGGCATGGAGGAGACCTGTTTCAAATTATTCAGGAACGCTAAAAATTGGGAGCCGATATTCTTTCTCGCTGAGGAAGCCTGAGACCCAAGGACACACCAACCGTTGCTGGATCGAGTACAGGTTTTGGTGGAAAATTTCCTACGAGAGGTACCTGGCCAGAAGAGGTGTTTCAGGGGTGTGTTCTATCAAGTGTGCCTTTTGTATTGGGGATGGTGCCCCGAGGGATGAGTTAGCAGAGAGCAGTTAGAGGGGCAGATGGAAGGGATCGACTGTTAGAAGGAAGTCTTAGAACGAACTCTGTAGTTTTGGCTACTGACCCTTACAACGTGAGTGTACTTCTTAAGAAGTCTTCGCGAGCTGACACCTTTTTCATGATCTTGCCTGGGAAATGCTAAGTAGGAATGCCACTTAGTGTAGGGGTAGATTAATAGATTTCTTTTGCAGCCACTTATGAAGACTAACATAGATGTTGGAGCAGTTGTTTCCTGTTTAGTATTTTGGGAGTTGCTTATTCTTTTTATGCTGCACAGGATTACACTGATTCGTTGTAAGAACTTTGTATTAGTGCCTATGTATTTTTACAACCTCCTCATGAGGTGCTTGTATGTTCAGTTATTTTTGGCTTTTTAATAAAGCCCCTAAATTGAAATCCGGAGTCAGTGATCCTTCCCGAGTTTTACTTAATTGGTCCATGTTAATTAGACACGAACGTATTGTTTCTCCCCTTTACATTTCTCAGCAGGTAATAAAGATCCAGTCGACCGAGGATTTCTAGTAAACTTTTAAAGTGGAATCGGCGTTATCAGAACTAAGGGGCCCATCCGCCCGCCATCCCGAAATAAAACGGGACCACCCGCCATAAGGGCAGCGTGCCGTGGGGGCCATTAGGATGCGCCCCCACACTGGTGGGTGCATCCCGCATCGCCCACCGCAATGCTAAAAATGCACATTGTGCACTTCAATGCACAACGTGACAGGCACCGTGTGGTACCTGCCACAATGTACAGTGAAGTGCAGGGGAGTACCATAAGTAGCCCCCATGTGCACCCTTCACCCCCCCCCCCCCGGAGTCCCTGGGGGCCCAATCTCGCATGCCTTTCTGTGGCGGCGTTGCTGCCACGGAAAAGCATGTCCCCGCACATACCCTAATATGGATGGCGGTATCTAACAGACACCGTCACCATATGAAACCCTTTTCCACCCGGTCAACTCCTTGACTGGGCGGAAAAGTGGCGGACGGTCTTTCCATCCGCCGCGGTCCCCCAGTCATAGTAATATGGCGGTGGAAATGGGTGGCGAGCGGGGAAGGATGTCGGGCGGATCGCCACCGCCCGCATGGCGGTGGCGATCCGCCCGACATCCTAATGGGGCCCAAAGTGACAGGTCAGTAATCATGCAAACCCTATGCGTGGCATAGATTCTTATTACAGATAGGGTAACATTATAGTCTATTAAATCAACCATAAGAGGTGCTTGTATATCCAGAACTCAGATATTTAAAAGTGCTTTCATATGCAAAAAGAAAGACAACCATTCAAAACGTCAATAGGTTTCACCTATATGAAACTTATAAGCTTTGTCATTTTTTTTTTACGTTGCACAGCAGCTTAGAAAGCACATTAAAATCATTGCATATGTATCAAAACTTTTTTTTAAGTCAGTGCTCATTTTCTAACAAAGTTATATATTTAAAACATTGAAATTATAGCTTATTTAGGAGTGTTATTTTTTCCTCAGTCTTAAACTAACATTTAACAATGTTTTTTCTTTGTGACTAGTCTAATTTACAGTGCATGAAATGCACTTTGTTCAGCTCTGTAATTAGGGAGGGGGCAGAAATTGTATGAAATTATAGGGGCAGTTATCGGGGTCCACTTCAAATGAAGGGGCATCTCGGAACACCTCGCCACCAAAACAATTAGGTTTGACCTTTCTGAAGGCATACCATTTACAATCCAGAAAATAACAGGTCTTTATTACACACTACAGTCTCAATGACATTTTTACAAAGTGTGTATGCAAAACAGCTTGGGACATAAGGAGTATTACCGCAGTGGAACAGTTTCAGTAGAAAGCATTGTTAAAGTTATCTGCAATATGGACCTGACTTTAGGCTCAAATGAGAAACGTATGCAAACTTTATTTTGCTTTACTTGCCAAGCGGTAGCAACTCTCAAAAATATATTTACAGACACATCTTAAGGAAAACTTTTCAGACTCGCGCCCGACTGGATTTGTCTGTGAAAACTAGTGATACAGTTTTTGCGGGATGTATGACGTTACAACGCATACTTTTACAACGCCTACCTTTACAGCGCATTTTTTACACCGCAACATCCATTACAACGCACACCATTACAACGCATGCCATTACAACGAATTCTTTGAAACTACCTTTAAAACGCATTCCACTACAACGCATACTACATTTACAACGCATACCATTACAACGCATTACATTGCATTGCATGTAAGGTAAGTGTTGGATAGTGTAGGGGTAAAAATTACTATTCTAACTCCAGGGGGTGCAACAGTAGGGTAAGTGTTGGATAGTGTAGGGGTAAAAATTACTATTCTAACTCCAGGGGGTGCAACAGTAGGGTAAGTGTTGGATAGTGTAAGGGTATAATGTGTTGTAATGCTATGCGTTGTAATGGTATGTGTTGTAATGACTGCGTTGTAATGGTATGCGTTGTAGTGGTGTGCGTTGTAGTGTCATGCGTTGTAATGACTGCGTTGTAAATGCATGCGTTGTAATGGATGTTGCGTTGTAAAAGTTTCATTGTAATGGTAGTGCGTTGTAAAAGTTGCGTTGTAAAGGTTGTATACCGTTTTGGCGGTGTTACCAAACAACTCCAGCACTACATACTGCACAAAAACTAAAGCAAAGCATTTGAAGGCGTAATGGCGTACTGCTTGAAATTTATGAAATACCTTCTTGGGGTATAACACTCAAAAGTATGGGAATTACAAGATGGTGCATTTCACAGTCCACCCCTCTTTATACCACTAGCAAACATATAGCAAGAGCCCTCTGAAAGGTTTGTTCCTGCACACAGCAGTGCTGGAGGTCAGCGTATGGTTGGAGAAGGACATCTCCCCTAGTAAGCATATGCATCCTTGCTACACCTCCTCATGATTAGCTTAAAGCACCCTTCATTCACACAGCTGAAGAAAGCAAGGTCTGGAGAGAAGGTATGGGGATGTGGCTTAGTGGCCAGAGCAGCTGACTTTGGAGCTGGGGACCAGGTTTGAGTCTTGGCGTAGTCTCAACTTCCTGTGATTCAAGGCAAATCATGTAATCTCCCCTTGCCTACAAGACAGGGCCAGTCCTAGGTCTTTTGGGGCCGCAGGCAGAAAGGGAATGTGTACTAATTTGTATACAACATGAAATCACAGAAAATGACTTCTTAGGAAGTGCGATCAATTGTCTATTGTTGAACGACTTTGTAAGATGCAACTTTCTTGGCGCAGAGATCAGTAAAACCAAAAATATTTTTAACACTAATAAAATAAGCACATATATAAAAAATTCAGTTAGCTGGAACTTGATTATATTAGTCACCCTGGATGGAAAGGTTTGGCCTAGGTTTATTATTATTTATTATTTAAAGATTTGTAGAGCGCCTGGTGACCCGGAGGCATCCCCGCGCTGTGAGAGCTTGGAATTGGCCAAGAGGGGAGAAAAAACTTATTTAGGGAAAAGCAGAGTTTTGAGCTGCTTGCGAAAACGCAAGTAGCAGGGTTCCAACCGCACACTGCGGGGAAGCGAATTCCAGCGTGTGGCTGCCTTTACGGAGAAGCGACGGCCTCCAGTACGTACCCTCCTAAACTTGGGGACATTTGCCAGTCGCTCATTGTCCGAGCGCAGAGATCTCGAGGCTTTGTACGGGGTGACCATATCTCCTAAGATCGAAGGGCCTTGTCCATTGAGGAGCTTGTGAGCGATGCACATTGCCTTAAACTCGATCCTCTCTCAACCAGTGGAGAGCCTTAAGCGCTGGTCTGGCAGAGGTTCTGGAAGGAAGACCCATCAGCATCCGGGCAGCCGCATTTTGGGTTCGTTGTAGCTTGCCCAGAGTAGCTTCAGGGGCTCCTAAATAGACAGCATTGCTATAGTCCAATCGTGCAAGGACCAGTCCTTGAACCAGGAGTTTCCTAGATTGAAGGGGAAGCAGAGGAAGGATCTTGCGGACTGACCGCATAAGTCCAAAGCAGGTTCCAGCTGTTTTAGTTGCCTGGGTTTTCATTGATAAGTCCGGTTCGAGCCAGACCCCAAGACTCTTAATTTCTTTCTTGGGGGCGGGCACCTCACCCATAGTATTGGCCAAACAGATGATGGATTTGCTGACCACTTCTTGCCCATCAGCATAACTACTGTTTTGGACCCGTTAAGTTTGAGTGAGGACTCGCACATCCAGAGATGGATTTTCTGGAGGCAGTGCAAGAGATTATCTGGGCATTGATCAAGATGTGAGAGAGAGACGACCAATTGCGTGTCGTCCGCATAACTCACAATCTTGATGCCAAAGGGGGCAACTACATCCTCCAGAGGGGCCATATAGGTGTTAAAAAGAGTGGGACTAAGTGAGGAACCCTGGGGAACCCCACTTGTCAAAGGAAGAGAGTCAGAACGGGAGTTGCCATCCCAGACCTGGAACAAACGGCCCGACAGGAATGGCTCTATCCAGGGCAACGCAGTGCCCCCGAGTCCTGCCCTGGCCAGCCGGTGGAGCAGGACACGGTGATTCACCGTGTCAAAGGCTGCACTAAGGTCCAGGAGGATCACTGCCACTGACCCCCCTGAATCCAAAATGCACCTTGCCTCCTCGATGACGGCGAGGAGGGCAGTGTCCGTACCTTGGCCAGGGCGAAACCCCATTTGGGAACGTCGCAGCAGATTGTTAGATTCCAGAAACTGGGACAACTGGACGTTAACCAGTTTTTCAGCAATTTTGCTGATGCCCGGGAGGAGCGAGATCGGCCAGATCAGCGGGGTCCAATTGGGGTTTCTTGAGAAGGGCTTTTACTACCGCCCCCTTCCAACTAGGAGGGACGGAGCCTTGGGACAGTGAGGCATTGATCAACTCCAGAACTGGAGGAACAATCGCAGAGGCGACTGCTTTCAAAAACCTCATGGGAGCAGGGTCACGGGGAGAGCCACTTTTCATCTTGGCCAGAGTCTTTTCAACTTCGTCCGATGAGACCGCCCTAAAAGCATTAAGCTGCGGGCGAGGGTCGCCTACTGGACAAGTGTCAGGCGTCACGTTGTCCCAGCAGGGTAGCTGGCTAGGCTGCGGAAGTGAAGTTAAGATGTGGGAGATTTTAGAGTCAAAGTATTTTGCAAGTTCATTACTCCTGTCCGGTAGGGCCCTGGTAAATGAAGGGGGTTGTGGTACCTTTAGGAGTTCTTTGACGATGAGAAAGGATTCTCTCGCGGAGTTTGTGGCATTTTTTATCCTATCGTCATAGTAAGAGGCCTTAGAAAGTTTCAAGGCAGATTTGTATGCTCTCACAGTCCTTGCGGAGGGCTCTGAGTTCCAGGCTAAACCAGGGGGGCGAGCCTGTCTTTCCGCTCTTGTCTTCACGGGTTTTTATAGGTATGATAGAGTCGAGTGAGTCGGAAATCCACTTCCTGAAATTGCTATCAGCTACGACAAGGTCCCCCGAGGGGGCGGGGGTCGTCGATTCCAGAGCTCTGGCCCAGTCCTCGGTAGAGAGTCTGGACCATGCCCTGTCCTGGGTGTACGTGACGGGCTTGTGTGGCTTCCTGAATTCTTCTGGCCAGAAAAGAGGAACCAAAAAATGGTCTGTCCAGGGGAGGGGGCAAGAAGGTTTGGCCTGGAGGGTACGGACATTTGTGAAAACTGGGTCTAGCAGGTGGCCCTTGATATGGGTGGCTCCGGTATTGGCCAGTTGGAGGCCATAAGCAGCCAAGTCTAGTATCAAGTCAGCAGCCCCTGTGTCTAGGGGATCATCAAAGTGAATATTGAGGTCCCCTAGCACAGTAAAGTTAGGTGTAGAGTGGGCAAGTGCTGAAATAGATTCTAGTAGGGCGCTAGCAAAGGGACCAGAAGACCTGCCAGAGAGGTTGTCGGGGCCAGATGGATGGTAAAATGGCAGCTCTCTGAGTCCGTGATATGAACATCGCTAATTCTGCATGAGAAATGGTCTCTGTGCAAAATGGCCAGTCCGCCCCCTCTACCAGAGGGACGTACTTGGGACTGGATAAGAAAACCCGGGGCCAGAGCCAAGGCCACATCCGAGTCCGAGTGTGTGGTGAGCCAAGTTTCCGTGAGAAACAGGATGTCTAGCTCATGGTCCACGAGCAAGTGGTTAATAAGCAGGGCGTGCTTGGGGAGCGACCTACAATTCAATTCTGCTAATTTCAGGCCAGAGTGTGAAATTGGTGCCTGAGTCAGTTGTAAATTGATCGGGTGGCAGAGTGCGCAATTTATAAAATGTCCATCTGATTCGTGTACATAATTACACTGTGTGTTCTTTGTAGGTCTAAGACTTAGTAAGGCACGACGCAAATAACTCACCCTATCGGTGTCCACGCCCGGCATAGGTTCTGGCCCTAAGCCCGTTCATGCGTGGACGGGCGCAGATGGGCTTGCCTTAGGCGCTCCCGCTGCGCTCGTCCGCTGCGCTCGTCCGCTGCGCTTCCTGGGAATGCACATATTTGTGGAAAAAAGAGGGCGTGGCCTCCAACAGTGGGCGTGGCCAGGGGGTTTGGCGCGTGAAAGGCAGCACTGTTTCTTTCAACCCGTCAGCGCTAAAGTCCGCTGTACGGTGTTGTCTCCTGCGGCGTGTAACAAGGGGAAGTGCTCAGGGGTAAGTGACAGTGGTTAAAAGCAAATGCTAAACAATTTTAGATACAAGTTAAAAATGAGAGCAAAATGCACCCGGCTTCCGCCTCAGGCGCTTAGGTCTCTTATGGCGCGACTAGCACTCAGTGCGCTTTAAGAAGCCTGTGTTGTAGTGGGCGTGGCCTCCAGCAGTGGGCGTGGCCAGGGGGTTTGGCGCGCGAAAGGCAGCACTGTTTCTTTCAACCCGTCAGCGCTAAAATCCGCTGTACGGTGTTGTCTCCTGCGGCGTGTAACAAGGGGAAGTGCTCAGGGGTAAGTGACAGTGGTTAAAAGCAAATGCTAAACAATTTTAGATACAAGTTAAAAATGCGAGCAAAATGCACCCGGCTTCCGCCTCAGGCGCTTAGGTCTCTTATGGCGCGACTATCAGTGGTGTATAGGTCTCTTTAAAACATATAAATTCAATGAAATGTTAACAATTTGATTCCAGATTACAGCATTAGATATGTATATATGCATGCAGTATTTACATAGACCAGGGAATGGCCCACTTTATTCATGCAGTGCTTGCCCATGTCCGTGATGTGAGGCCTACAGAAGGAACGGCCTATCCCTGAGCCTTTCCCACCATGCTCCAGCCCACTAAGCACAGAGGAGGGGTTTTCCTTCCCTGGACCTTGCAGCATCTGGCCTTGGCTGGGATCCCTTGGTGAAAAGAATCAATCCCTAACTTCTAAAAATGAAGAACATGCTCCACCCACCCTATCCGGAGGCAGCCACCGCGGACAGAAGCCAACTTTCCATTATTACTTTGAAGGGTACTTAGGGTGCTTGTGGTTTCAACAAGAAGATGTATATATGGAGGTTACCAAAAATCACTGAGTTCATTTTGGCGTTTTCATTCCATTACACCCTGGCCTAAATCAGGCCCTATTCTCTTTATCATATAAAGACTACTGGGAAAGTTATGTGTCTTGAAACAAGAAATGTTGGTTCTCCTACTTGACCAAATTGTTTGATCGTGGGCAAATCATTCTACCTGTACCTTTAACTCCTTACCTGCCATTATCTAATGGGCTGACTGGCCATTATCTTAAAGATTTTAGGGTGAGTGTAGCTCAGTCTAGGATGATTCATTCTCACTGTTTACATTCCTTCCTTTTAGTAACTCTAAAAGTAAACCTTTTAATAAAATGGCCTGTGTATTACATCTTCCTTTGGTACAAGCCCCCCACCCAGTTACCATGTTGGCAAATGCTGCCCCCCTGCACCTCTGTACAAGAGAGCCCCCTGCACCTCTGTACAAGAGAGCCAGTGTTAAGACATGCCACTGGGCTGGGCTGCTCCAGGCTTCCCAGCTAAACCGTTTGTTTTATAATCCATATTGATTAGACTGCTGGTCTGCATCAGTTCCTTGCCAAGCAAAAAAAGTTTGACATCCTGCAGTAATGTACGCTGTGCAAACCTCTAAAAGAAAGAGCACAGCAATCCAGCACACTGCCTTTCTACTTTGGCGGGCCTCCCAAGACTGGAAAATGGCTGTGACGTTCAAGGAAGTGAAGGCCTCTCCTAACTAGCAGCGCTGGGCCATCGTTGCCCTTGGTGAGCAAGCAAGAGGTGTAGCAATGGTGCCATGGGTCATGGTTAAGGCGAGGTAAACAGACCCCTCATTCCCCCACACGATTCACAAGATGGATGTAGAATACATCCATAATTTGGGAAATATGGTCCAAAACACCTCGGGCTCTGGTGCCATTTTACCTGCTGCACTAATGATACCTAAGGCCCTGGGAGTTGCCACATCCCGTGGGTCTCGCAGCTAGAGTCCTGTAAAATACAAGGTACATCGGGGACCTAACACCCCAGAGTTCCACATTCACTGCAACTGCTGCACTATTATTAGCTACAACCCTGCAAGTGGTAGCACAGTCATGGTCTTGTGATGTGAGTTCTTGCAGCGGAGGAACATGGTTGAGAGGAGGGGTACATGTGCTGTATCAGTGGTGTATTCAGCCCTGGTTCAAACAAGGTACATTGTTCCTCCCCATTCCCTCCAGCCACTAAATAGACAGGTAAATATTGCCATAATTTTGGTGCATTGGCCCCAAAACCCCACAAGGCAACAGTGACACTGCACTTGCTATGCTATCCATAGCTACGACTCTCAGAGCCATAATCCAGTACTGGGAGGCCTAGGGCAGAAGGCTCCCTTTCTAGGGTCTCTGAGCACGGGACCATGGCCATAAAGTCAGGAGAGGATAGGCTTTACCCGATCCTCTCAGTTCTGGGTCATGGCTCTGAGGTACATGGGAGAAGGGGCCAGTGGCATAGTATGGGCGCTGATGCAAGTAAATGTTGATGAACAGTAAAACATAGCAATATTTTGGTGCACTGGCTCCTTGCCATCTGTGAATCCTGGTGCCACAGCACCTGCTGCACTATAGCTAAACCCATGAGAGAGACCCCCTCTGGTCTCATAGCCATGGAGCAATGGGTCAAATCTCAAGAGAAGGCACCCCCTTTCCCGAGTATCCAACCACGGCTGAGAAACCTAGGGGAGAATCTGTATTCAGCCTCACAGTGCTGCAACATGGCTGTGAGGCCTATGAAAGAGAGGCGAGTTGCAGAGCAATGGTGTCATGGCCCTGGTGAAAAGGAAAAGCGTCCCCTCAACCTTGTCCACTGCCTACACAGTAAAATCCTGCCATCATTTGGGTACATTGGGCACCTAATACCTCTGGGCTGGGTACTAGGTGTAGGTGAAGGAATTCAACACCCTTGGGCCTTGCAGCACTGCACCATGGTTACGAGACCTAGGGTACCCCCCTGCCCACCACCCCACTGCCCTGGGCTTCTCAACCATGGTCTAGAACTGCTAGGTCCAGGAAAGCGGAACCCAACGTAATGGAGCCCTCTTCCCTGGGTCTCGCAACAATGGTCTGGTGCTGCAAGCCCAGTTCAAAAAGAATAATTGACAGACAGAATGCAGAACAATGTCATACATTCAGCCCAATAAAGAGATCTGGGCCTAAATTCATCGTTTTCTTTGCTCCCAATGCCATTCCAGTTTGAACTCAGCCATATGCAATTCAGTCTTGATCCTGCACCCAATGGGAACAGTCCAGCCCGAACTGCCAGTCCAGGTCCTCCATGGACTGGAAACAAGCACCCTAGGACCGGTTTCAGGGTTTCACCCCTCATCCGCCAGGATAGCTTGACTTCAGTGGCATGGAGAGCACAGGACCCATGTCTGGGCATACCCATCCCACTCAGGTGACAAATGCAAAAAGAACAATTGATGGGCAGAATGCAGAACAATGTCATACATTCACCCCAGTACAGAGATATGGGACTAAATCCATAATTTTTTCTCCCCATGCCATTCCAGTTTGAACCAAGCCATATGCAAATCAGTCTGGACCCTGCACCCAATGGGAACAGTCCAGCCCGAATTGCCAATCCAGATCCTCCCTGGACTGGAAACAAGCATCCTAGGACCAGTTACGGGGTTTCACCCCTCATCAGCCAGGGTAGCTTGAATGCCAGTGCCAGTGCCAAAGTAAGCAAGGGACCCACGTCTGGGCATACCCTGCCAACTTAGGGCGAACAAAGCAAATACAAGGAGATGATGGAAGGAGTGCTGAAACTTTTCAGACATTTACCCACAGTCACAGATCTGTTAACAGGGGTTTGCTCCCCAGGACATACCCCCATGATCCAGAGCAGCGAGGCCCAGAGGGTTTGATCCTACTCCACTGTGTTACCAGTGTTGGTCTAGCACTGCTAGGCTCAGAGGAGGTTGGTCTCGTCCCATGGTCATCACATCTGTTGCCTGGTGTGGCAAGGCCCATGAGAGGAGTCTCCACTAACTTGAGGCTCACATCCATGGTCTAGTGCTGCAAGGATCAGAGGAAAACATTCTCCATTCCTGGGCCACGCAGATATGACCCATCGCTGTCAGGCCCAGTAAAAGGGGGGCCGTCCCCTGGAGCTCAGAGGCATGGTATAGCACTGCAAGGAAATAGTAGGGTGGTCAAATTCCCATTTTCATTTCACAGGACACTTTTTGCCTATGGAGATACATTGTGTTTGCAGAGACATCAGAAGACATTTCTTGCACCTCAGAGGAACTGCGAGTCACATTGAAGATTTCTGGAACTTCATTTTAAATCTCTGCCTCTGACACAGACAATCTTAAAATAATTTGGCTGGAGATTGAGTTTATTGATGGTGATTGCTATTCATACTATATTTTAGTTCTGATCCCATTACCACATCCTGGAGGGAGCCTTAACTACTCACTGTTGCAAATTTTGAGCAACAAATTTAGAAAACGAACTCTGATATTCAAATGGAATGATATACTTAGGCTTTTATACACCAGTAGCGTATATCAGTTTCTAGCAGGCATGCTGCCCCGTATGTAACCACTGCCACAGGACCTTGTAAAGTGGGTATGTTATAGCCATGATAGCTAGGATAGTTGATATCTATTCTCAGCTTTACCATTTCACCTAAATATGATGGAAATAAACACTACAACTAGATTGACATTTCCCTGAGAAGGGGACCCCCTCTGCATTGTTATAGGAATCCCTGACACTCCAGTTGTGGTCCAGTGGACTAGCTGGAAATGTGGAATGAGCAGCCACTTTTTTAATCTTGACCTCCCACTTGGACAGATTCTGTGCTTTTAGGCAATCACGTTTCTGAACGTATTTCTCTACTTTGGAAAAATTGGGAATATTTCAATTCAATTGAAAAACTGCTGGAAAAAGAACGTTTACAAAATGGACTAAATATTAACCGGGAGAAGACAAGGGCTCAGTCACATGGTGTATTCACCTAAATGCAATAGAGGGGTAAGAGTATAGCTAGGGCCACTGAAAGTATGCAATTGTGCTACCGTAGTTGTTTTTCCATTATTATGTATTTGTCACATTTGCCATATAATCCATCACCTGCTACATAATCAACATATTTCGACACAGGAAAATGTTTCTAGCTCAAACGGTCCAAAAGTTACTAAATATGCAGCAACATTGTTGCCAGGCAATGAAAGACCCATTTCAAAGGTCGGCTGGTCATCCATTGGTTGCTTATTACTATGTTTGTGTGTTAAACTGGTACTTATGAGGGGCAACCTACGCACCAACAGTGTTACAAAGTGTAAAATTAGAAAATAAGGAAGTCAGTCTATCACAAAATGCACTGCATTGCACCACATAATGTGTTTTTTTACCACATAATTTATTGAACCCTGCGGCATAATTTAGGCATCTATTCCTGCATAGTTACAGTGGCCCTGTGTATAGACTTTGCACTAAGAAGAACTGTGTTACAGTTTTGGCTCTACTAATTTAATCAACTGTTTGTTCCTGGGCAAATAATAATCTCCCTGTGCCTTGTTCACTGATTTAACATTGGGAGAGCACTTCGAAATACCCTTACAGGGCATACTTTCAGTTCAGGTCTTGAGTATAGCTTTCATCCACTCATTTAAGACTGTTTGCATCCCAGTAGTTGTAAGTTCTATTTAAGTCGCTTTATGTTGGGCCCCTCGTGTGCTGTAACACCCCCTTGTCTGCCGCCCCCAAGCTTCTCTTTCACAGCTCATCAAGGTCTGAAAGAAAGTTGCAAAAGTGCAGGCAGTGGGTGTCCTGCAGTGCCTTTGTTTGGTTAGCACAAGACTGGCTCCCCAATTACAGGCCATGATTAGCTAGGGAGAGGCCCTTTGTCCCCTGAGCATCTCATTTATGGTGCAGAGGTGCAAGGCCCAAACAATGGGGTGCCTACACTTATTATTTCCAGAGCTACATATGATTGCGAGGCCTGGGTCTGACAGCACTACATTACAGTTGAGAGGCCAAGGCAGGGGGACTTTGATGTTCGGGCCCTATGTTGATCGGCTGAGGCGGGGCCCTGGGCAGCTATCCACACTGCACATGCCTAGCACGGGCCCTGCTATACGAAAAGTAATGTGTTGTTGTGTAATGTAACTGATGCTCATGTAAAGTGCCCCAATACTTTTGAGTTGATCACGCTATGAAACAAAAAGGAGGAAGTGATTTTTCCACAAGGGGTGGTAACACCACGGGGAGGGTAGCAAACAGCGTGGTTGTTTGAGAGAGCATTAAACAGAAATAATGTTCTGAAAAAGCACAGCTACAAAATACATGCCGTCTCAAAAAGACCTTGATTAAAAAGAAAAAAGTAACTCCAGCAAAAAAAAGTGGATGAAAAAGAGAGGAGCACCTGGTCCAAGCTCCACACATGAGGGCAGATAAAGAGAAACCTACAGGAAATTACGTGCAAGAACCAATAAAAATCAAGGAAAGCAGAGTGAGAAGCAAATAAAAAAATGGTAAATAATGGGTGGACTGTAAGCCCCTTTTAAGATTTTTTTTAGTTACAAGAGATTTCGCAAGTCCAACACAAGTGCAGTGCAGGAGCTCTGTGAAATAAAAAGTTTGCCAAGGATCTCACACTTTGGACAACCAGGGACGCCAGTATTGATTTCAGGTTGTCTGGTTTCACATTTTGAATTTCAGCCACATGATGTAAATCTATGTCTCTCTCCTGTTTGACATCAAAGGTCACTGTTTTGTCTTGCTTCAGGACGAGGAAACCCACACAGGGATATCAGACCCAACTCATGCTCTCTAGCATCAACTGCCAAGCAAGGAATGCATTAATTTGTGGGGTGTCACACCTCAAACACTTCCCTGAAGCTACACCCCTGTACGCAATATGTGTTGGGTTTACAATCAGATTAAATTAAGGCAACACGCTAGTACCATATCGACATTCAATAATTTTGTTCTTTGGAGGACTGAACCATCAGCATATTAGGGCCAATAGGGATGGGCTCATCCCCCAACTGAGCACTAAAATTCAGCTCTGTTTTTAGAAAAATCCATTGTAATTTCATAAAAACTGACCGATAAGGAAAATGTTATGTACCACGAAATAGAACTATATTTAAACTATACCTTTGACGTACCCAGAAACCCATCCCAACTCCTACCTAACATGCATATATTAAAAACCTTTCTCTACAATGCCCACATACAGAAGACTGACCAAACATTCTATATGTCCCCCCCAATACTCTTCAAAACACCAAGATTTCTGTGAAATTGGGCACCACCAACACCACTGAATAAAACTAATCATCATGCAACAGCACTACATTGCTGCCAGACTACTCTTGCATATCAAACCGCGAGACCACATCTCACCTGCCTTGAAAGCCCTGCATTGGGTACCGCTTGGCAGAAGATCCACATTCAATCTGCTTTGTATCACCCACAAAGTAATACATGGAATGGTACCCCTCTTCATCAGGAATAAAATCACCAAACACATTCAGCAAAGGTACCTTCGCTCTAAAGGGGCACCTTGCCTCAATATCCCAAGACACAAGAAAAATACCAGGGGTTCCACATCCTTCTCTGTTCAAGCAGCCAAATTATGGAACTGTTTACCCCAACATAAGATTCACCGACAGCCACCTTATCTTCAGAAAACTACTCAGGAATTGGCGCTTCCACACATAAGCACCATACGCAAACAGAAATTAGCATATCCCTCTGTATATAAGCATTTATTTTCACTATAGATATGTGCCTATCTTTGTATATTGCTGTGTATAAACATGTAGAATAATTATGTTGTAAAAAAAAAAGAAATTAAAGTACAATAACAATTGAAAATCGGAGTTTATCTGGTGCATCTTTGGTCTATATGTATTTGCTTCCATTGAGCATCTATGTACCTTACATGTACTTGGATCTGTGTCTTTGTTACTTTTCTCCTGAAAAAGCATTTCCAATGCACTAAACTATTTCTCATCATGTACCTCTATCAATATCTTTTATCTACATCTACATACCTCCTTTATGCATCTATATACTTTCAATGTACTTATAGATCTATATATTTATCACTTTCTTCTCATTTAGCATTGCCAATGCACTATCCTATTTCTCAACCTATACTTCTCTCAATGTATCTACTAGCCCAACTTTCTGACTCACCTCAAACTTCTTTCTACTATGCTTTCCAATGCACTACCCTATTTCTCACCCTATACATCTAGCAATATATCCTCTACATCCACTCTCATTTATCCCAAACCCCATACCACTCCTATGATTCCCAAAATAACCCTTTCTAGATTCTACCCTACTCTACCCCTCCTTGCATCATCTGACACCTCTTTTACTATACCGATCCCACAAAACAAACCTTTCTAAACTCTTCCCTCTGACTATTCCCCTCCAAAACCCCTTTGTACTAATCCAAAAGCCTCCTCCTACTGCTATGACCTCCCAAACAAAAAATGTATATCCAAATCCTTCACTCTTCTATCCCTCCACTATCATTTTCAATCAAAATAACAGTCTAACATGTTCACTTCTCAAATTCCATATTGCACTATACTAATTCACCACTAACCCTTTATGGGTTCCAGAGCAACGCGCTACTCACCAATAAAGTGTTTCAACACCCCATCAGGGTTACAAGCGCTATATAAATGTAAACCTTTTTCCCTTTTCTACCCCTCCCCAACCCTTCTCAATCCAAATAACTGACTAACATATGCACCACTCAAATTACTTTCATGTTTCACTATACTAATTAAACACTAATCCTTATGGGTTCCAGAGTAGCGGGCTACTTGCCAAAAAAAGCGCTTCAAAACCCCATCAGGGGTAGCAAGCGCTATATAAATACAAACCTCTTCTATCCCACCGCCTACCCTTCTCTATCCAAATAACTAAATAACATATCCACCACTCAAATGACTTCCTATTTCACTATACTAATTTTCAACACTAATCCTTTATGGGTTCTGGAGTAGCGTGCTACCTGCCAGAAAAGCGCTTCAACACCCATCAGGGGCAACAGGTGCTATATGTATGCAAACCTTTCCCCACTTCCATCCCTCCGCTATCCTTCTCACTCCGAATAACTGACTAATATCCACCACTCAAATTACTTTCATATTCCACCATACTAATTCACCACTAATCCTTTATAGGTTTCTGGAGTAGCGTGCTACTCGCTCCAAAAAGTGCGCTTCAACACTCCATCAGTGGTAACAAGCACTATATAAATACAAACCTTTTCTCCTCTTCTATACTTCTGCCATCCTTCCCAATCCAAATAACTGACTAACCTACGCACCACTTAAAATTACTTTCATATTTCACTATAGTAATTCAACACTAATCCTCTATGGGTCCCGGAGTAGCGTGCTACTTGCCGAAAAAGCACTTCGAAGCCTCGTCAGGGGTAGTAAGCGCTATATAAATGCAATTACAATACATTGTACAATCCAGTCACTACTGCCTTCATCGTGAGTCGATGATAAACCACATTATTCGCTCAATGGTCCCCTCAGAATCATTCATTGTGCCAGAATACACACAAAACGAACACATCACGATAATATTTGCAAATTGGTGAGTAAGATATTGCTGCTCACCCTCGATGCTTTGTACTTTATAAAATATAATCTTTCGATTGTGTCTGTAGCAGGGTCTGATCTGCTGTGCATGTATATGTCATGGTGACCACGTCGTCTCTTACCTGACTCTTTAACGTGAAGTCTTTTTGACGACGCAGATGATTTTCGCAGAGACGCAAGGGACCAACTTCCCAAATGACTAACCCTAAACTTGCAGATTGCAATTACACTACAAGTATAAAACTAGTAATAGGGGAGGAGGGCCGGTACTGGACGTTTGGAAGCGTAGAGATTGTCTTGCTGTCGACCTGCGAAACAACAAGCATTAAGATTTTACTCCTATGTCCAGAGAGTAGGACTTTAACCTAACCTAAAACCTAGTTAACTAAGGGATTTCAGAAAACAGAGATTTTTTTAGGAAGGCCTACCTGCGATCAGTGCTTTCTTGTCTTGCGTCCAGTATGTCTTTGTCTTGTTGATGATCAAGTCGTCAGGTGATTCTCTGATGTGCTTTGTTTTTTCCTTGAATTGTACTAAAAACAAAAGATCCAATTAAAACCTTATTCTTCCCCCCACTCAGAGTTTTCACCTCTAAAACACCTTCTACACTTGTTGTCGACTTACTAGAATTAAACTCTGTAATCCTGTAGCTGTGGGGTTCTGAATAATCTAAAAGAATCTGGTTATTTGTAAAGATAAGAAAAGTGCAAGCACACAATCGTAATATCAGAGAGCCTTCTTGATCGTTTTAACTATACAAACTATTAATCAAAAAACACTGGTTCTCAAACATTGGTTTTCAAATACTATTGCCCAAAACTCAAAAATGTCCTTCTTTGTTTTAAAACACAAACACAGTTTCTTGCTTTTCTTTTAGATTCCAAACACTGTTTCTTGCATTTCTTTAAGATTCCAAAAAGTCTCTTAATAAGAGTTCCAAAAATTGTCCTTTCTTGCGTAGGGTGCCAGAGGAAGTCTAGAAAGATTTACTTATCTTTTCATTTTGTCTTTATCCTTAGGCTTCGGGAGATTCTGAAGGTCTGCAGAGACGCTGACGAAGAGCGCAGGAAGAAGCTGGATTCCCAAGGTAAGTTTTGCGGAAGGAAGCTCCTGCCGCGACCCCAGCTCTCTCTCTCCGGCAAAAGGCAAAGCTAGTTCTAGAAGGCTGGGTGCGGTTTATATAGGAGGCCGCACCCAGCCGCACCCAGCCGCATCCAGCCGCACACCAAAGGAACGTGCGCACGCAGCACGTCAATCCGATTCATATTTTCTGAACCCGTAGATCGGGTTCCGTTGCAATGCGACTTGGCTCCCCATCTGCCCGACAACCCTCCCTCTCTGCATCGAGCCTCCTACATTTTGCTTCCTTACAAACAAACAAAGGGGAAGCCAAAAGATTATGTGACATTTCCTTGGAAGAATACAAAGAATACTAACAACACTGACAATAATGCGTGCAGGCACACAGTATTGTTATTAACAGTTTTATAAGTACACTAAACACACTGACAATGATGTGTGCAGGGTGCACGGGAAAGGGGTGGGTTTTATTACGCTGTGGAATGCTGATTGCATTTCTAAGGATGACTATGGGATGGATGAGGCAAATCGTGACAGTACTCCCTCCTCAAGATCCCCCCTAAGACTGAAGAAATGGGTCTCGGTTTATCTGGATGTCGCAAGTGAAAGGCTCCAACTATTCTAGGAGCATTTTTTAAATGTTCCAAAGGCTCCCATGACCTTTCCTCGGGACATATCCCTTCCAATCTACCAAATAAAATAATCTTCTTCTTATCCTCTTGGAATCTAGGATTGCTTTGACTTCAAACTCGGGATGTCCTTCAATTTCGATAGATGGAGGAGATTGGAGTAAGCGGGTCTGAGGATGGAATGGTTTAATTAGAGATACATGGAAAACTAGATGAAACTGAAATTTTTTAGGAAGAACTAATTTTACACAAACAGGATTGATAATTTTCTCAATAGCATAGGGGCCTAAAAATTTAGGATTTAATTTTTTATTCCCTTTTAACTTTAGGTTCTTTGTACTTAACCAAACCTTGTCTCCAGGCTTATATTCTGGTTGCGCAGTTCTGTGTGTATCTGCTGCCTTTTTCTGGTTTTCTTTAGTCCTAGCTAAAGTGAATGCTGCCTCTTCTTGAATGGTTGATAATTTAGAAACATATTCGAAAATGGCAGGAACGGGATTAGCATTGTTAGATTCCTTTGGAATATTCTTGGGATGAAAGCCATAGTTACAGAAAAATGGGGACATGTTTATAGAAGAATGCTCAGAGTTGTTATAAGCGAATTCTAACGGGCTTAAAAGATCCGACCATTCCTCATCTGCGTTTGTTAGCATACAACTAAGAAACTGTTCTATAGTCTGGTTGGTTCGTTCTGTTAAGCCATCGGTCTGTGGATGGTAACTAGAAGATAATCGAATTTCCATGTTTAACATAGAACTTAGGTTTTGCCACACACAGAAGATAAACTGAGAACCCCTGTCCGAAATAACCACTGAGGGTATGCCGTGTAATCGAATGATATGGATCATCATCAGTTGTGCAAGTTCCATGGCTGTTGGAAGTTTCTTTAAAGGAATAAAATGTGCCATGCGTGTGAACTGGTCTACTACAGTCAAAATCGTATTGTAACCGCTTTTGGTTTCAGGTAATTCAACTATAAAATCTAAAGATATAATATGCCACGGTTGAGGAGGAATTGGGAGAGGCATTAACAAACCACTTGGAGCTTGGTGGGATGACTTACTTTGGATACAAATACTACAAGTACTACAAGTTTCCACATAATGTTGTACATCTTTATACAAAGAAGGCCACCAAAAACTTCTTTTGATGAGCTCATAAGTTTTCATTACACTAGGATGAACAGTTAAAGTTGTATCATGGTGAAGGTGAATTATAGATCTTCGAATAGAGTCTGTAGGTACCATGATAAGATCCTGAACTAACATCAGATTATCTCGTTCCTGTAGAAAAGGATAATCTTGTTTCCATTGATCTGAACTTTTTTTCTTCAATTCTTTCTTGATATCAACAATAATGTCACAAACCGATAAACTTGCCTGAAAACAAGACGTTGGGATTACTGGGTGAGTTGTTTCAGGCTGATCTAGAATTTTTTCTCCAATCCTGGATAAAGCGTCTGCCTTTAGATATTCTTTTCCAGGTCGATAAGTAATCACAAAGCTATAGTCATTAAAGAACATGGACCAACGTAAGTGTCTTGCTGATAAAGCTTTTACTGACCTCAGAGCTTGTAAATTTCTGTGGTCCGTGTAAATAATTACAGGATGACGAGCCCCAAGCAAATAGTGGCGCCATTCTTCGAAAACTGCTTTTATAGCCTGAAGCTCTTTATCTGCAATTGCATAATTCAATTCCGCTGCAGACAGTTTCCTAGAATAATAAGCAATCTGATGCATTTGGCCAGTTTCAATGTTTTGTTGCGATAAAATGCCTCCTAAGGCAAATTGTGATGCATCAGCTTCAACAATAAAAGGTTGACTAGGATCTGGGTGACTCAAAATTGGTGCCGTTGTGAACTTTCGTTTTAAGTCTTGAAAGGCATTTTCAGCAGAATCCGACCAAACGAACTTTACTCCTTTTCTTAGTAATTTAGTAAAGGGAGTTATAGTCTGGGAAAAGTTCTGGATAAATCGGCGGTAGAAATTTGCAAAGCCTAAAAAACTTTGTACTTGCTTTACGGACGTAGGGCTTGTCCAAGAACTGACTGCATCCACCTTTTTAGGGTCCATTTCGATTCCATTGGGGCTAATAATGTATCCAAGAAAATCTACTTTAGATACATGAAATAGACTCTTTTCTAATTTTACGTAAAGAGAATTGACAAGCAATTTCTGAAGAATGGCGCGGACTTGCTGTACATGTTCAGTTTCGGAATTGGAATAGATAAGGATATCATCAATATACACTACACAGCAAACATCGATGAATTCGTGCAAAACTTTATTTATAAAATATTGGAAGGCCGCTGGAGCAATACAGAGTCCGAAAGGCATTACCTGATATTCAAAAAGTCAAAATTTTGTGCGGAACGCTGTCTTCCATTCATCGCCTTTTCGGACTCTAACCAGATGGTAAGCTCCGCGCAAATCCAATTTTGTATAAATAGAAGCTTTCTTGACCTGATCCAAAAGAGTGGGAATTAAAAGTAGTGGATACCTGTTCTTAACGGGCACATTATTCAGAGCTCTATAATCAATCCAATGCGCAGTTCTCCTCCATTCTTAGGAATAAAGAAAAGAGGAGACGACACAGGCGACTTGGAATGTCTAATGAAATCGTTAGCGAGGTATTCATCTAAATATTCTCGTAGATGTTCATTCTCTTTTTCGGTGAGGGCATATATTCTGCTACAGGGTAAAGTAGCTCCAGGTGTTAAATCGATTCTACAGTCAAAATCCCTGTGAGGTGGGAGAGAATTTGCCCTTTTCTTATCAAAAACATCCAGAAGGTCTGAGTATTCAGAAGAAAGTCCTTCTAATACTAGAACACTTGAAGTCTCAGCAGAAAATTCAAAACCCTGAATCACTTCTTCAGATCTTTCTGAAAGAAAACATTGATTTGAACAACGAGTTAATTTAAAAGTCAAAGTCCTTGATACCCAATCAATACTTGGATTATGTAGAATTAACCAAGGAATTCCAAGAATCAATTTGAATTGGGGAGCGTCAATGATGTCAAAGTGGATTCTCTCTCTATGAATTGCTGAACAATCCATCTCCAAACCTTCTGTCTGTTTATTTATTGGACCCGAAGTTAGCTCTTTTCCATCGACTGCCTTAACAATTTCCGGGTGGATTTTTGTAACTGACTTAAAGCCTAATTGCTCTAGAAAATGAGTATCTATAAAATTACCTGTAGCTCCGGAGTCAATTATTGCTTCTACTTTGAAAATTTGGAAGAATCTTTTAAAACTCTTAGTACTACTAGGATACTAAAATGTCGACACCCAAAAGGTGGAATAGTTGAGGCCAAACTAGAAATTGCACCCGATAAACTGACCTCGTCCTTCACCGAGTGAATTAGTTTTCCGATTATTCTATAGTAGTGGCTACTTCAGTGGATTTTGTTTTAAACTTATTAGGGCGAGTAGGGCATTCTTTCACGAAATGGCCAGACTTACCACAATAGAGGCACTGATTTAACTTACGTCTTTTTTCTTTTTCGTCTTTGGACAAAGGGCCTCGAATTGAGCCTATTTGCATGGGTTCCACTGGTTCGAGTTTAGAACCTACATCCCTAGCAACAGACGCGTTGTCCTTAAAGAATACCAATTTGTGATCTGCCTTTCCCTTTTCTCCTTTTCTCTTGTTTAGCCTATGATTTATTTTACGACTAAATCTATAAATTCTTTTATATCATCAGGAGGTTCTAAAATTTGGGTTACCATGTCCTTTAAATCGTCCTTTCAACCTCTGTAAAACAATGAGACTCTTTTATCGTAAGGCCAGTCTGCCTCCAGAACCAGACGATTGAATACTGAAATATAATGCAGTAAATCTGAGGACCCTTGCCTTAAACCAAGGAGCTCATTGTCTGCGGATTGCACGAACACATGCTTAGCAAAAATCTTCTTCAAAGCTCGTTCAAAGTCTCTGAAATTATATAAAATGGGATCATCTTTCTCAACTAAAGGGACTTACCAAAGTGCAGCGTCCCCACCTAAGTAGGAAAGCATAAAAGCTACCTTGGAGGAGTCATCAGGGAAAGCTGTTGTTTTGACTAAAAAATGTAAATGACACTGATTAAGAAATATTGAAAATGTATTGCAGTCTCCATAAAACCTTTCGGGCTGAGCGAGAGGAGTGGGTACTGGAGTTACTACCTGAATCTGAGTCTGAGGTTCAGACGTTGAAGAGGCACCTTGAAAGGTTGCCGGTTTTACAATTGGTTTTTGTTGAACAGCTGTTTGTAGGGTTGTCATATCTCTCCGTAAAGCTGCATTCTCGGACTTAAGATCTTTTAGGATATTAACTATTTCCTGCAAAGAAACTTGATCCATTGCGTCTGGGCAAAAAGATGTCCGTGGGCTTTGCCTTCTGTCAAGGTGACCACGTCGTCTCTTACCTGACTCTTTAACGTTTAGTCTTTTTGACGACGCAGATGATTTTCGCAGAGACGCAAGGGACCAACTTCCCAAATGACTAACCCTAAACTTGCAGATTGCAATTACACTACAAGTATAAAACTAGTAATAGGGGAGGAGGGCTGGTACTGGACGTTTGGAAGCGTAGAGATTGTCTTGCTGTCGACCTGCGAAACAACAAGCATTAAGATTTTACTCCTATGTCCAGAGAGTAGGACTTTAACCTAACCTAAAACCTAGTTCACTAAGGGATTTCAGAAAACAGAGATTTTTTTAGGAAGGCCTACCTGCGATCAGTGCTTTCTTGTCTTGCGTCCAGTATGTCTTTGTCTTGTTGATGATCAAGTCGTCAGGTGATACTCTGATGTGCTTTGTTTTTTTCTTGAATTGTACTAAAAACAAAAGATCCAATTAAAACCTTATTCTTCCCCCCACTCAGAGTTTTCACCTCTAAAACACCTTCTACACTTGTTGTCGACTTACTAGAATTAAACTCTGTAATCCTGTAGCTGTGGGGTTCTGAATAATCTAAAAGAATCTGGTTATTTGTAAAGATAAGAAAAGTGCAAGCACACAATCGTAATATCAGAGAGCCTTCTTGATCGTTTTAACTATACAAACTATTAATCAAAAAACACTGGTTCTCAAACATTGGTTTTCAAATACTATTGCCCAAAACTCAAAAATGTCCTTCTCTGTTTTAAAACACAAACACAGTTTCTTGCTTTTCTTTTAGATTCCAAACACTGTTTCTTGCATTTCTTTAAGATTCCAAAAAGTCTCTCAATAAGAGTTCCAAAAATTGTCCTTTCTTGCGTAGGGCGCCAGAGGAAGTCTAGAAAGATTTACTTATCTTTTCATTTTATCTTTATCCTTAGGCTTCTGGAGATTCTGAAGGTCTGCAGAGACGCTGACGAAGAGCGCAGGAAGAAGCTGGATTCCCAAGGTAAGTTTCACGGAAGGAAGCTCCTGCCGTGACCCCAGCTCTCTCTCTCTGGCAAAAGGCAAAGCGAGTTCTAGAAGGCTGGTTGCGGTTTATATAGGAGGCCGCACCCAGCCGCACACCAAAGGAACGTGCGCACGCAGCACGTCAATCCGATGCATATTTTCTGAACCCGTAGATCGGGTTCCGTTGCAACGCGACTTGGCTCCCCATCTGCCCGACAACCCTCCCTCTCTGCATTGAGCCTCCTAAATTTTGCTTCCTTACAAACAAACAAAGGGAAGCCAAAAGATTACGTGACATTTCCTTGGAAGAATACAAAGAATACTAACAACACTGACAATCGTGCGTGCAGGCACAAAGTATTGTTATTAACAGTTTTATAAGTACACTAAACACACTGACAATGATGCGTGCAGGGTGCACGGGAAAGGGGTGGGTTTTTTACGCTGTGGAATGCTGATTGCATTTCTAAGGATGACTATGGGATGGATGAGGCAAATCGTGACAGTATAACAAACACTTTGCTTTTTACTATAACAATTAGTGAGGGGTTGTTTTTTCAAATGCTCATGCATAACCCTGCTAGGGCGCGCGTGGTCTTTCTACTCACTAAAGCTTTGAAAATGGGGACATTTGTAGGGCACTCTCAAGTCGTGTTAAGACTTATGGCTGTATAGTAGACTGCCACAAGAGCCAATGCTCAACAAATTATTCTTCTGTCAACCCAAAAATATTGATAGCCATTTGGGGTGGTTCCTCTCTCAATGGTGTTTTTGGTCTTCCGTTTGCCATGCAGATTGCGATATACGAAAGGCACTGCAATGTCATAGTACAGGGGATTGTGCAGTACGCGGATCACTGACAGAATATCGAGGAGCAAAATATCGACCTGCAAAAATATCGTGGAGAAAATATAGAATGCCAGAATATCGACTTCCTATCTACAAACAGGTAAGTTCAAAAATATCGACTCCAAAATAGCGATTGTAAAAAATATAGACAGTCAAAATATCGAATTTTTTAACTGTCTTAAAAGTAATTTAAAATTAATATAATAATAAATATAATTAATTTAAACATACTTAAAATACTTAAATAAACTTAACATTAATAAATAATTAATGTAACTTAAAAAATAAATAATTTTAATACATATATATATATATATATATATATATATATATATATATATATATATATATATATATATATATATATATATATATATATATATATATATATATATATATATATATCTTCTCCTGTTGTGCTGTGCTTAGAAGACGCCAATCCACAAGGATTAGTTCACCAGAACCTTTATTTTGGCAGACAGCGTTTCAGGCAGACGAATTTTAAAAGACGCCCTGACGCATACTCATGGGAGGACGGCATGCAGAGTGGGATTTAAAAGAGCTGTAAACGCGCAGTCGCGCACTAACTACCTCACCCTATGATTAAGAGGCATGATGCCTCGAAACGCGTCAGGGCGTCTTTGAAAATTCGTCTGACTGAAACGCTGTCTGCCAAAATAAAGGTTCTGGCGAACTAATCCTTGTGGAGTGGCGTCTTCTAAGCACAGGACAACAGGAGAAGATGTTTTCTACACGGCAGTCCGGCCTTGGGAGGATGCACTACCCGCGTGAAGAAATAGCGGGTTTGCATGCCGGAATCATGCTGGCGTGATGTGCGGCGCAAGGATTGTGGTTTTAATAACGGACAACTTTTCAGACGGAGGCCCACTGGAGGGCTTGATTAGACTGAAATAAAGATTCTAAATGGTTAGTGCTCGACGGGCCACCAAGGCATTCAAATAGCACTACAATGCCCAGCATGCTAAGAAAATACTCATGGGAGGACGGCATGCAGAGTGGGATTTAATCCTTGTGGAGTGGCGTCTTCTAAGCACAGAATAACAGGAGAAGATATATATATATATATATATATATATATCCACTGAAAAAACCATAGGTTATAGACCATATATAGTTAGGAATTTGCATTTACAAAACCTTGAAAATTCACTGAAAAAACCATAGGTTAGAGACCATATATAGTTAGCTGGACATTTTATTGACATAAAACCAATGAAATTCCATATATAGTTAGTTGCACGAACTATATATCGCGCACCCGCAATCCACTGCTGATGATGTCACATATTACATCATTCATGACATGGTCAGTGACATCACTGATGACATCACTGATGACATCTCAAATGACATCACTGATGACATCTCAAATGACATCACTGATGACATCATCTAGTGTCTGTGTGTTTTTGTAAAGTTTAAATATGAGGTGTGTGACTCTGTGCATATCAATGTGTACTTGTATCAGTGATTGTATAAGAGAGTAAGTATGTGTTAGTATATGTGTGAAAAGTATGGTGTTCTGTGTTTAACTGTATAGATGAGGAAATCGAAGTGTGATTGATTCTTCACAGGACTGACTAGGTGTATGAGTGCATATGATAGTGTTGTAATAATGAGTGACTGTATGTATGAGTGATTGTATGGGTGAATGAGTGAATGTGTGTGTAGACGTAGGAATCAGTGAGTGCGTATGTAGTAACTGGTATTGGTGTGTCATGATGTCATCAGTGATGTCATTTGAGATGTCATCAGTGATGTCATTTGAGAAGTCATCAGTGATGTCATCAGTGATGTCACTGAAGTATGGTGTTCTGTGTTTAACTGTATAGATGAGGAAATGGAAGTGTGATTGATTCTTTACAGGACTGACTAGGTGTGTGAGTAACTCCATGGATGAGTGGCAGTGTGTGAGTGTCTGCATAGGTGTATGAGTGCATATGATAGTGTTGTAATAATGAGTGACTGTATGTATGAGTGATTGTATGGGTGAATAAGTGAATGTGTGTGTAGACGTAGGAATCAGTGAGTGCGTATGTAGTAACTGGTATTGGTGTGTCATGATGTCATCAGTGATGTCATTTGAGATGTCATCAGTGATGTCATCAGTGATGTCATTTGAGATGTCATCAGTGATGTCATCAGTGATGTCACTGACCATGTCATGAATGATGTAATATGTGACATCATCAGCAGTGGATTGCGGGTGCGCGATATATAGTTAGTGCAACTAACTATATATGGAATTTCATTGGTTTTATGTCAATAAAATGTCCAGCTAACTATATATGGTCTCTAACCTATGGTTTTTTCAGTGAATTTTCAAGGTTTTGTAAATGCAAATTCCTAACTATATATGGTCTATAACCTATGGTTTTTTCAGTGAATTTCATTGGTTTTTTAAAAGCTAATATCTATAGCTGTAAAATATATTCTTTATTACGTGACGTATCACGTAGCCACATGAGACGCCTCATGACGCGTCGCATAACCGTGACGTATCGGCTCAGCAGCGCAAACAAAACCCGTAACGTAAGCGTGCCGGAGCACGCTTACAGATATATATATTTTTTTTAACCTTAATTAGACAAAATCCACACGTGCACATATCTTGAGGCCTTGCAAAGGCACATCAAACAAACAGTCCCTACAATTTTGGCAAGTTTGCTGGAAATCTATTCCCTTAATTTTTTTTTTTACTGTTTCTCTTGGTTTTCCCCTTGTTACGCTTACCGGGACGCTACCCGGTACGCGAACCGGACGCTCCAAAAACACAAGATGGCGGACTCCCGTTACGCTGCCGGTTAGCTGCCCGGTTCGCGTACCGGGAGGCGCCTCTACCGCGAAAAATCGCGGGGGACTTTAATATCCCCCTCATCAATCCTAGGGGGTCAGGAGGGGTTTACCTTGCCCCCTTTCCTTCATTTCCCCCTTCTTTTTTCACCACATCTTGTCTCTCGAACCTACCGAGAGACAAGATGGCGGCCGCTCCGGACTGTTTACAATGTTGACAGCTACGCTGCCGGTTAGCTGCCCGGTTAGCTGCCCGGTGAGCTGCCCGGTGAGCTGCCCAGTTCGCGTACCGGGACGCGCCTCTACGGCGTAAAATCGCAAAAAATGTTTTTATTTATTTTTTGCCCCGCGGGGCACTTTAATATCCCCCTCATCAATCCTAGGGGGTCAGGAGTGGTCTACCTTGCCCCCTTTCCTTCATTTCCCCCTTCGTTTTTCACCACATCTTGTCTCTCGATCGTACCGAGAGACAAGATGGCGGCCGCTCCGGACTGTTTAGAATGTTGACAGACACCGGAGAGCCAATCAGCTTCGCTTCGCGAAGTTCCATTACGCGTCAGGTACGCGAACCGGGGCGCTAACCGGAGCGCTGTCACAGATATATATATTTTTTTAAACGTTAATTTCTCAAAATCCACTGGAGCACATATATTGAGACATAGCAAAGGCACGTTGGGCAAACCATATCTACAATTTTGCCAAGTTTCATGTAAATCTATTCAGCCGTTCGAGCTAAAAGTGAGTCCAACCGCCCTATGGAAAAATGAATGGGAAAAACACGTTTTGGGACCCCCCTTTTTTCTCGGCCCCCCTTGACAAAACCCCCCCAAATTTTCAGGGGCTGCTCAGAAACAAAATGTGCCATTTTCCTGAAAATGTCAGCCAATTCCGTCCACAAACGCCAAAGTTATTAGACATAGAATTTTCAGAAATCCCATAGAGAAAAAATCCTAACTATATATACCCACTGGCTATCGCCAGTAGGTAATATACATATATAAACATATATAGTCTGCATATCTATTTAAATATAAATGCATGCATACATATACATATATGCATACATATGCATGTTATTTACATGAATGTCTTAAAAACACTAATAAAAGCAAAGCTAAAAAGCCACCTCATTACAAACAGAATGGCTTTAACTTAAACGAGGGCGAGATCTATTGCATTTTCAATGCTTGTTTACTTTGGTTCTATCAAGAAGGCATTCAGATGTGTCACACATTTGCCATAAATTCTGAATGTTAGCACTCTAGTTGCTCATTAGATCACTGTAGTAAAGCTAGTGCTCACCAGGGAAGTCTGCTGCTAATCATGGTTTGCAGCCATTTTCCTGCATTTTTTATCCCGCAGACTTTCAGTCCGCATACCATTATCCCGCAAGGTCATTGACCTCGCATACCATTATCCCGCATTTTTTCAAAACGCATGTGCATTTATCGCGCATGCCTTTACAAAGAATTACGTTTTAAAGGCATGTATGGTAAATGCATTTGCGTTGTGAAAACCACGATGACGAGAGAGGTAAGTGGGTTTGTGTTAATTTTTTCGTGGGTTAGTGATTGTGTAGTGTAGTGTAGTGTTGTGTAGTGTAGTGTTGTGTTAGTGTAGTGTAGAGTTGTGGTGGTTGTTTAGTGTAGGGTCATGCTGGGGGTAGTGTTTTAGGGTTTAGGGTTGTGTTGTAGTGTTTGCGTAGTGTAGGGTCATGCTGGGGGTAGTGTTTTAGGGTTTAGGGTAGTGTTGTAGTGTTTGCGTAGTGTAGGGTCATGCTGGGGGTAGTGTTTTAGGGTTTAGGGTATTGTTGTAGTGTTTGAGTAGTGTAGGGTCATGCTGGGGTGTAGTATTTTAGGGTTTAGGGTAGTGTTGTAGTGTTTGCGTAGTATAGGGTCATGCTGGGGGTAGTGTTTTAGGGTTTTGGGTAGTGTTGTAGTGTTTGCGTAGTGTAGGGTCATGCTGGGGGTAGTGTTTTAGGGTTTTGGGTAGTGTTGTAGTGTTTGCGTAGTGTAGGGTCATTCTGGGGTGTAGTGTTTTAGGGTTTTGGGTAGTGTTGTAGTGTTTGCGTAGTGTAGAGTCATGCTGGGGTGTAGTGTTTTAGGGTTTTGGGTAGTGTTGTAGTGTTTGCGTAGTGTAGGGTCATGCTGGGGGTAGTGTTTTAGGGTTTTGGGTAGTGTTGTAGTGTTTGCGTAGTGTAGGGTCATGCTGGGGGTAGTGTTTTAGGGTTTTGGGTAGTGTTGTAGTGTTTGCGTAGTGTAGGGTCATGCTGGGGGGTAGTGTTTTAGGGTTTTGGGTAGTGTTGTAGTGTTTGCGCAGTGTAGGGTCATGCTGGGGGTAGTGTTTTAGGGTTTTGGGTAGTGTTGTAGTGTTTGCGTAGTGTAGGGTCATGCTGGGGGTAGTGTTTTAGGGTTTAGGGTAGTGTTGTAGTGTTTGCGTAGTGTAGGGTCATGCTGGGGGTAGTGTTTTAGGGTTTAGGGTAGTGTTGTAGTGTTTGCGTAGTGTGGGTCATGCTGGGGGTAGTGTTTTAGGGTTTAGGGTAGTGTTGTAGTGTTTGCGTAGTGTAGGGTCATGCTGGGGGTAGTGTTTTAGGGTTTAGGGTAGTGTTGTAGTGTTTGCGTAGTGTAGGGTCATGCTGGGGGTAGTGTTTTAGGGTTTAGGGTAGTGTTGTAGTGTTTGCGTAGTGTAGGGTCATGCTGGGGTGTAGTGTTTTAGGGTTTTGGGTAGTGTTGTAGTGTTTGCGTAGTGTAGGGTCATGCTGGGGGTAGTGTTTTAGGGTTTAGGGTAGTGTTGTAGTGTTTGCGTAGTGTAGGGTCATGCTGGGGTGCAGTGTTTTAGGGTTTTGGGTAGTGTTGTAGTGTTTGCGTAGTGTAGGGTCATGCTGGGGGTAGTGTTTTAGGGTTTAGGGTAGTGTTGTAGTGTTTGCGTAGTGTAGGGTCATGCTGGGGGTAGTGTTTTAGGGTTTAGGGTTGTGTTGTAGTGTTTGCGTAGTGTAGGGTCATGCTGGGGGTAGTGTTTTAGGGTTTAGGGTTGTGTTTTAGTGTTTGTGTAGTGTAGGGTCATGCTGGGGGTAGTGTTTTAGGGTTTAGGGTAGTGTTGTAGTGTTTGCGTAGTGTAGGGTCATGCTGGGGTGTAGTGTTTTAGGGTTTTGGGTAGTGTTGTAGTGTTTGCGTAGTGTAGGGTCATGCTGGGGGTAGTGTTTTAGGGTTTAGGGTAGTGTTGTAGTGTTTGTGTAGTGTAGGGTCATGCTGGGGGTAGTGTTTTAGGGTTTAGGGTAGTGTTGTACTGTTTGTGTAGTGTAGGGTCATGCTGGGGGTAGTGTTTTAGGGTTTAGGGTAGTTTAGTTGTTTAGTGTATGCTAAAGGCATATTCGTTGTAAAAGTTTTCGTTATTTTAATTTGCGGCCTAATAGTACATGCGGGATTTTTTTTGCGGACTGATGGTATGCGGGATTTCGTCATATATTCGCTAATCATACTTTCTATGGCAAAATGAACCCCCTCATTTTGTTCCTTTTTAAATTAAATGTTTTAAGAGTTACCACTTTATTCCAATCAAGATGGCTTCAGGTGTGCCATACCTTTGTAATAAGTAGGACTGTTAGCACTCTAGTTGTTCTTTAGAACACTCTGGGACATTCTGTCATTGGGCTATAGTTGGGCTACATCTGGCTGATATTTGGGCTACATTTGTTTTTTTTGTCTCTGGTGGCCATCTTTGGGCTACATTGGGCTACATTGGGCTACATTGGGCTACACTAGGCTCCAACATATATATAGCCCAATGTAGCCCAATATATATTTTTCAAAGTTAATTTTCGTAAAAACCACTGGAGCCTATATCTTAAGACATAGCAAAGGCACATCGGGCTACCAGTCCCTACAATTTTGCCAAGTTTGGTGTAAATCCATTCAGCCGTTCAGGCTAAAAGTGAGGCCAACCGCCCTATGGAAAATTGCATGGGAAAAACACGTTTTGGGACCCCCCTTTTTTCTCGGCCCCCCCTTGACGAAACCCCCCCAAATTTTCAGGGGCTGCTCAGAAACAAAATGTTCCATTTTCCTGAAAATTTCAGCCAATTCTGTCCCCAAACGCCAAAGTTTTTCGACATAGAATTTTCAAAAATCCCATAGGAAAAAAATCCTAACTATATATACCTACTGGCTATCGCCAGTAGGTAATATATATATATATATATATATATTCACTGAAAAAACCATAGGTTATAGACCATATATAGTTAGGAATTAGCATTTACAAAACCTTGAAAATTCACTGAAAAAACCATAGGTTATAGACCATATATAGTTAGGAATTAGCATTTAGAAAACCTTATTTTACTCACACAAAACCATTGAAATTCCATATATAGTTAGTTGCACTAACTATATATTGCGCACCCGCAATCCACTGCTGATGATGTCACATATTACATCATTCATGACATGGTCAGTGACATCACTGATGACATCACTGATGACATCTCAAATGACATCACTGATGACATCATCTAGTGTCTGTGTGTTTTTGTAAAGTTTAAATACGTTTTACATATTGAAGAATGACTGGATGTATGGAAGACTGAGTGTGTGTGTGGCTGGCTGGGAGGTGTGTGACTCTGTGCATATCAATGTGTACTTGTATCAGTGATTGTATAAGAGAGTAAGTATGTGTTAGTATATGTGTGAAAAGTATGGTGTTCTGTGTTTAACTATAGATGAGGAAATCGAAGTGTGATTGATTCTTCACAGGACTGACTAGGTGTATGAGTGCATATGATAGTGTTCTAATAATAACTGACTGTATGTATGAGTAATTGTATGGGTGAATGAGTGAATGTGTGTGTAGACGTACGAATCAGTGAGTGCGTATGTAGTAACTGGTATTGGTGTGTCATGATGTCATCAGTGATGTCATTTGAGATGTCATCAGTGATGTCATTTCAGATGTCATTAGTGATGTCATCAGTGATGTCACTGAAGTATGGTGTTCTGTGTTTAACTGTGTAGATGAAGAAATGGAAGTGTGATTGATTCTTTACAGGACTGACTTGGTGTGTGAGTAACTCCATGGATGAGTGGCAGTGTGTGACTGTCTGCATAGGTGTATGAGTGCATATGATAGTGTTGTAATAATAAGTGACTGTATGTATGAGTCATTGTATGGGTGAATGAGTGAATGTGTGTGTAGACGTAGGAATCAGTGAGTGCGTATGTAGTAACTGGTATTGGTGTGTCATGATGTCATCAGTGATGTCATTTGAGATGTCATCAGTGATGTCATCAGTGATGTCATTTGAGATGTCATCAGTGATGTCATCAGTGATGTCACTGACCATGTCATGAATGATGTAATATGTGACATCATCAGCAGTGGATTGCGGGTGCGCAATATATAGTTAGTGCAACTAACTATATATGGAATTTCAATGGTTTTGTGTGAGTAAAATAAGGTTTTCTAAATGCTAATTCCTAACTATATATGGTCTATAACCTATGGTTTTTTCAGTGAATTTTCAAGGTTTTGTAAATGCTAATTCCTAACTATATATGGTCTATAACCTATGGTTTTTTCAGTGAATTTCATTGGTTTTTTAACAGCTAATATCTGTAGCTGTAAAATGTATTCTTCTTTAAATCCAAAAATATATTTTATATGTTTATGATAATTTTTTTTTAAAATATTTTTTTTTCTTCGTTCCCGCTTCGCGAATCGGGAAGCTTCCCGTTAGCTGACCTTGATGCCGCGAAATAGACCGCGAGCCGGTAAATGTTTCTTTACCGCAAGTGCCGCGTTAGAAAACAACATCGTGACGCCTCCCGTCCGCATGACGTTTCACGTTGTCGCGTGATACGTCATATGACGTGCTACGTTAGCGAACTGGTACGCGAAGCGAGTCGCAAAGCGCAGGTTTCTGGAAGCAAACCGGGAGGCCCTGCAAAGCGCTTAACGTAAACACAGCAAGTCATGTGACTTGGTAATAACACTTTTCATTGGTTCATTTCACTTTTGGTTTCCTAATGATGTAAGACTAGGTCATATAATCTAAAATGAACACTTTTCATTGGTTGAGAACTCTTGTTTTTCCCAAATGATGAAAATCCCTCCTTCTTTCCTCACTCTGACTTTCATCATTGTGAGAGAAAGACCCTTTGTGATCACTGAGCAATGGCTTCTTTAGTAGCTTCAGCTGGTGCTTCCCCACCACCTCCACCACATCCAAGGAAGAGTGGACCACCTGCTCAAGTTATAATTCAGCAAGAAGAGGAAGAAGAGGAAGACGAGGAAGAGCAAGAAGAGAGGCAGTTTTTGCCTGAGGAACCCAGGACGTCTCACCGGAAAGAAAACTTCATTTGGCAATTTTTTAAAATTCCCAAAGGTCAGAAAAAAGTAAATGCAAGATACGTAACTTGCCTTATATGTCAAGATAGACTGTCCAGAGGAACCGAGAAAAAATACAGTTTCGGAAACTACACAATACATCGCCATATGACTAGGTGGCATCCTAACAACTACAGTGCTGCACAGTTTCGGAACGACCTAGATAATCTCCCTATTATGGCCAGAAGATCTGTTGTACCGGAAGTAACGGGACCAGAGGGCAGGGAGATGGTGCCAAATATACAAATGAGATTTGGTGAAGTAAAACACATCTGCGTATTTTGCGATGGATTCATTTGCTACGGAGAAAGAAGCATCACTCTGATCAACAGAGCTATTGACTATCATATGCAAGTTTGTACGAAACGCCCAAAATAATAAATACTTTTTTTTTGTTTTGTTGCTCCTGTTGAGCCCTTTACAATGAATCGTTTTCATTGCCCCCTCCAAGAAAAACCCCAAAAAATATAAAACTGTTCAGAAAAATTCAAAAAAAGTAAAAAAATGTTCTGAAAAATAATAAAAAAAATATAAAACAACAAAAACAATAAAAAAAAAGTTCTTTTCAGAACTACCTCCCCGTTATTAAAAAATTGGTACAATATTTGGAACTGTGCCAACCTCTATTTCTCTTAGTTCGCTTCCTAGTTCGCTCGCCGGTACGCGAACCGGAAGCGAACCAAAAACAGTAAGTATAAGGGAAGGAAACAGACACTTATGTTAAAAGAAAGACAGCTCTAGGGGAGTAAACTAGAGATACTATTACCCGTAATCCACTGCTGATGATGTCACATATTACATCATTCATGACATGCTCAGTGACATCATCAGCAGAGGATTGCAGGTTTTTTGGCAACGTGCCTTATCCACGGTTTAATAACGCTGCCTTTTGCTTTATATAAGTTTTCAAATTGTATGAAATATATACCAATAGGTCGTTATGAACCTTTAGGTAGTGCTTTTCTTCATGAGGTCTGGTCGCTTCCATACACATACAGATGTTTCAAAGATGATCAAGAAGTTTATCTGAATGGAGAGGAATGCACTGAGACGCCAGATCATTCACTAATGTGTAGGCACATACAGTTACACGGTTCATGCAACAAACACCGACCAAATATGGCTTGCGTGTTGCAAGGCACGCCAGTTCCTGCTATCATCCCCACGTTCAAGTTGTTGGAAAATGGTAGTTATTTGATGCTCAATAATGAAGATTGTTCTGAGTTAATTGAAAGTATTCCTTTTATCGTAACAGTAAGTGAACGGGTTATTTGCTGCAGAAATGTTCTATTTCCTCCCACACATGAACATAGGGAGTTTTCAATCAGGCCACAAATACCAACCTTGGGAGCACATTTCAACGGCATGGCAAGAATAAGAGCTCTTTTGTCTCAGAGAGAGGTGGCCTTGAGTTCGGCCCGTGAAACTTTCGTGCTTCACATAGCGAACACCCGTACAGAGGTGCAGACCCTTTTCAATTCAGATTTGCCTTTCAATTTCAGCAAGATGGTTCGGACTATCTTTAACGCATCCGCCACAAAGGCCCTGGCGCACTTTTTTAAAGTTGTTACCAGTGGTCTCGTGACTTCATTTGAGAAAATCTTTGGAGTCATCCCTCCTTTCTTTCATTCTATTTTCTCCACTCTGCTTCGTGGATTGGCATTTTTACTTGCATTACCAGCGGACGCTCTTGTGCTTTTTTACATTTTTAAATATGGATGTCCCTCCTATGCAACCTCCCACCCTGCAGCTGCTGACACTGTTCCGCAATCGCATGCTAGAATATTATGGCACAATGCCGTTGGCGATATTAAGCACGGCATATGGATTATCTTTTCGATTCTCCTACTTCACCTGTGTCCAGCCTGTATTTCACTGCCTGACCTGTGATTTCGATTGGGCCATTGATTTGTGTCTCTGCGGACCGGTTTCTCCTGACGTCGACTTTAATCAGCTGATGACTCCTATCATTACTCACGAGTTGGTTTGTCCTGGCGAAAGGATTATGGCTGTGGCATTGATGCATGGACTACTTGGTCCCTGGAATTTACTGGCGGCAGCACAGTCTTTCTTGGAACAGAGCTTTCTTGAAAACCCACCCAGCTGTCCTCTGATGGTGATAGAGGATCCGGTGCTGGGAGAGCACGTATGTTCTTTTCCGCTTTTAAATTGGATGGCTGAACTGTTTTCGGATGAAGACGGTGACTTCCTATTGGAGGCTGTTGCAGCTTATTTTGCATACACAGTTATGTCATAGACCTTTTTCATGTTTGATATGCTGAGTACTAGCATTTCATTGACAATTCATTGACTTATTTGTCAAGTTTTTATTATTTACCTTGCCTATTGGCTTAAGACTCGATAAAGTACTTGGCTGTTTTATTTTTCTTTAGCATTAAATTTTCCTAGTTTTTAATGCTTTACCTTGCGGACCGTCCACATATAAACTTGCAATCTGCTCTCATGAGATGGCACTTCTATTATCTTATTCAGTTCGTTTCCGGATCATGGGGAGGTGTCATCTAGGTCCTGGATATCTTTACACCGTGTTAAGTTAGCATGGGCTCATTACCGGTTTAAACGCCATTTTTCCTTTTTTGCAACTTCTGCACACGACACTTAGTTGTTGCTTTAGCTTTCCACCTAGTAGTTCATCGTGGTTTACATGAGAATAATATGTTATTGCTCTACTATCTGCTTTGCTTGTTAAACTATATCTGTACAGCGAGTGCTAAAGTTTCAAGAACAACACGATACAGAATTGTTATGAGGTCTGATCTCCACGACTTCATACTCATAACATAAGTGCAACTTCTGCCAATTCTGGGCATGAGGCGGGTTTTATATTGCTTTGCCGAACACACATACACAACAGTTGATGCGGTTCACATGAAGAGAGAGCTGGTGTATGCTGATGTGATTCCTTCAAATCTAAGACACTAAAGTATGGGCACGCCCTAAACCAACACAAAGAGACCTTCTTAGCAAATAATATAATATGTGTATTAGGGAGGGTGAGATATAAGCAGCCGCGGGCCGTGGAGGGAGTTACGGTGAGGCAGGGAGGCGGGGAGGGGGAGAAGCAGGGTGGAGCCCTCTCTACCCTGCCCCTCCCCCTCCCCGCCTCCCTGCCCCACCGTAACTCCCTCCACGGCCCGCGGCTGCTTATAAGTGTTGCTAACTCTTATTCATTTACAGCATGTTAACATACTGTCACCATTCGCTTTTTATGTACTAGTAACTATGCTGGTAATTGTGCTACTGATAATATGTGTACTTGTATTCTCCACCCTGCTTCTCCCCCTCCCCGCCTCCCTGCCTCACCGTAACTCCCTCCACGGCCCGCGGCTGCTTATAAGTGTTGCTAACTCTTATTCATTTACAGCATGTTAACATACTATCACCATTCGCTTTTTATGTACTAGTAACTATGCTGGTAATTTTGCTACTGATAATATGTGTACTTGTATTATCTAAGATACTACGCCTGAGAAGACGGCATTAGTAAATAAACATTTCAAATACACATGTGTTCTTCTTAACTCCATGTTCTGGTTTCTAAGAAATATATAACGACCGACTGTTCATGAGTTCCACGTATCCTGAGGTACTATAAGTTCATATTCTGGATTGTCTAAACATTGAGAGTTTGTTATATCCAATGTGACACTGTACCTAGCTTGCTAAGGGGTTTTTGATTACTAACGTGAGTTTTGGGACACCCTAATTCGCCGAGGTTCCAATCCTCTGTCCACAGTTCTGTGTGAGAACAGAAACCCTGCGACAGGGGCACCCCCGACCCTTGCTGGAGCTTCATCACACTTGCGATACAACTCCAGCAATGCGCCACCTTTACGGCACAGATACATCACGCATCTGTGCTGTTTTTGCCCCATGATGCGCCGCATTGTAAATGCAGCACACCATAGGTGACGGAACAGCGGCACAGAATGACTAACACATCCCTGGTGATGCGCCAGTCATCATAAATGTATCCCTATGCTTCTTATCTTGTTAGAGATGAACCGCCATATGTATCATCAAAGTTTTTTGCATTTCCTAAATAGCGAACTTTAAGGAATAAATAGCGATTCTTTACCATTCCTAGTTTGCGATTAGCTATTTGCTAATTACAAATTACCCATTCATTTCCTTCATTTCCATAGGGCGGTTGGACTCACTTTTAGCTCGAACGGCTGAATGGATTTCCACGAAACTTGGCAAAATTGTAGGGACTGGTAGCCCGATGTGCCTTTGCTATGTCTCAAGATATATGCTCCAGTGGTTTTTATGAAAATTAACTTTGAAAAATATATATTGGGCTACATTGGCCTATATATATGTTGGAGCCCAAATGTAGCCCAATGTAGCCCAATGAAGCCCAATGTAGCCCAATGTAGCCCAAAGATGGCCGCCAGACACACAAAAAAACAAATGTAGCCCAAATATCAGCCAGATGTAGCCCAACTATAGCCCAGTGACAGAATGACCAATCAGCTTCGCAAACCTCCGTTACGCGAAGCGGAGCGCTGTTACAGATATATATCTTTTTTTGAACGTTAATTTCTCAAAATCCACTGGAGCACATATATTGAGACCTAGCAAAGGCACATCGGGCTACCAGTCCCTAATATTTTGCCAAGTTTCGTGCAAATCCATTCAGCCGTTCGATTATTATTATTATTTTTTTTTTTGCCCCGCGGGGCCCTTTTAAAACCTCCACATCAAACCTAGGGGGTCAGCGAGGATCTACTATGCCCCCTTATGTTTATTTCCCCCTTTGTTTTGGCCTCCTCTTGTCTCTCGATCCTACCGAGAGACAAGATGGCGGCCGCTACGGACTTTTTGGAATGTTGACAGACGCCAGAGAACCAATCAGCTTCGCTTCACAAAGCTCCGTTGCGCGAAAAGTACGCGTCCTGGGACGCTGCCCGGTCTGCTGTTACAGATATATATCTTTTTTTAAACGTTAATTTCTCAAAATCCACTGGAGCACATATATTGAGACCTACAAAAGGCACATCGGGCTACCAGTCCCTACAATTTTGCCAAGTTTCGTGCAAATCCATTCAGCCGTTCGGGCTAAAAGTGAGGCCAACCGCCCTATGGAAAACTCAATGTTAAAAACACGTTTTGGGACCCCCCTTTTTTCTCGGCCCCCCCTTGACGAACCCCCCCCAAATTTTCAAGGGCTGCTCAGAAACAAAATGTGCCATTTTCCTGAAATTTCAGCCAATTCCGTCCACAAACGCCAAAGTTATTAGACATAGAATTTTCAAAAATCCCATAGAGAAAAAATCCTAACTATATATACCTACTGGCGACCGCCAGTAGGTAATATATATATATATATATATATATATATATATATATATATATATATATATATATATACATATATATATATATATATATATATATATATATACATATTACCTACTGGCGGTCGCCAGTAGGTATATATAGTTAGGATTTTTTCTCTATGGGTTTTTTGAAAATTCTATGTCTAATAACTTTGGCGTTTGTGGACGGAATTGGCTGAAATTTTCAGGAAAATGGCACATTTTGTTTCTGAGCAGCCCTTGAAAATTTGGGGGGGGTTCGTCCAGTGGGGGCCGAGAAAAAAGGGGGGTCCCAAAACGTGTTTTTAACATTGAGTTTTCCATAGGGCGGTTGGCCTCACTTTTAGCCCGAACGGCTGAATGGATTTGCACGAAACTTGGCAAAATTGTAGGGACTGGTAGCCCGATGTGCCTTTTGTAGGTCTCAATATATGTGCTCCAGTGGATTTTGAGAAATTAACGTTTAAAAAAAGATATATATCTGTAACAGCGGACCGGTTAGCGCTCTGGTTCGCGGACTTTTCGCGCAACGGAGCTTTGTGAAGCGAAGCTGATTGGTTCTCCGGCGTCTGTCAACATTCCAAACAGTCCGTAGCGGCCGCCATCTTGTCTCTCGGTAGGATCGAGAGACAAGAGGAGGTCAAAACAAAGGGGGAAATAACTATAAGGGGGCATAGTAGATCCTCGCTGACCCCCTAGGTTTGATGTGGAGGTTTTAAAAGGGCCCCGCGGGGCAAAAAAAAATAATAAAAATAATAATTGAACGGCTGAATGGATTTGCACGAAACTTGGCAAAATATTAGGGACTGGTAGCCCGATGTGCCTTTGCTAGGTCTCAATATATGTGCTCCAGTGGATTTTGAGAAATTAACGTTCAAAAAAAGATATATATCTGTAACAGCGCTCCGCTTTGCGTAACGGAGGTTTGCGAAGCTGATTGGTCATTCTGTCACTGGGCTATAGTTGGGCTACATCTGGCTGATATTTGGGCTACATTTGTTTTTTTGTGTGTCTGGCGGCCATCTTTGGGCTACATTGGGCTACATTGGGCTTCATTGGGCTACATTCGGCTAATTAGCAAATAGCTCATCGCAAACTAGGAATGGTAAAGAATCGCTATTTATTCCTTAAAGTTCGCTATTTAGGAAATGCAAATAACTTTGATGATACATATGGCGGTTCATCTCTAACAAGATAAGAAGCATAGGGATAGATTTATGATGACTGGCGCATCACCAGGGATGTGTTAGTCATTCTGTGCCGCTGTTCCGTCACCTATGGTGTGCTGCATTTACAATGCGGCGCATCACGGGGCAAAAACAGCACAGATGCGTGATGTATCTGTGCCGTAAAGGTGGCGCATTGCTGGAGTTGTATCGCAAGTGTGATGAAGGTCCAGCAAGGGTCGGGGGTGCCCCTGTCGCAGGGTTTCTGTTCTCACACAGAACTGTGGACAGAGGATTGGAACCTCGGCGAATTAGGGTGTCCCAAAACTCACGTTAGTAATCAAAAACTATTTAGCAAGCTAGGTACAGTGTCACATTGGATATAACAAACTCTCAATGTTTAGACAATCCATAATATGAACTTATAGTACCTCAGGATACGTGGAACTCATGAACAGTCGGTCGTTATATATTTCTTAGAAACCAGAACATGGAGTTAAGAAGAACACATGTGTATTTGAAATGTTTATTTACTAATGCCGTCTTCTCAGGCGTAGTACCTTAGATAATAAAAGTACACATATTATCAGTAGCAAAATTACCAGCATAGTTACTAGTACATAAAAAGTGAATGGTGATAGTATGTTAACATGCTGTAAATGAATAAGAGTTAGCAACACTTATAAGCAGCCGCGGGCCGTGGAGGGAGTTACGGTGAGGCAGGGAGGCGGGGAGGGGGAGAAGCAGGGTGGAGAATACAAGTACACATATTATCAGTAGCAAAATTACCAGCATAGTTACTAGTACATAAAAAGCGAATGGTGACAGTATGTTAACATGCTGTAAATGAATAAGAGTTAGCAACACTTATAAGCAGCCGCGGGCCGTGGAGGGAGTTACGGTGGGGCAGGGAGGCGGGGAGGGGGAGGGGCAAGGTAGAGAGGGCTCCACCCTGCTTCTCCCCCTCCCCGCCTCCCTGCCTCACCGTAACTCCCTCCACGGCCCGCGGCTGCTTATATCTCACCCTCCCTAATACACATATTATATTATTTGCTAAGAAGGTCTCTTTGTGTTGGTTTAGGGCGTGCCCATACTTTAGTGTCTTAGATTTGAAGGAATCACATCAGCATACACCAGCTCTCTCTTCATGTGAACCGCATCAACTGTTGTGTATGTGTGTTCGGCAAAGCAATATAAAACCCGCCTCATGCCCAGAATTGGCAGAAGTTGCACTTATGTTATGAGTATGAAGTCGTGGAGATCAGACCTCATAACAATTCTGTATCGTGTTGTTCTTGAAACTTTAGCACTCGCTGTACAGATATAGTTTAACAAGTAAAGCAGATAGTAGACCAATAACATATTATTCTCATGTAAACCACGATGAACTACTAGGTGGAAAGCTAAAGCAACAACTAAATGTCGTGTGCAGAAGTTGCAAAAAAGGAAAAATGGCGTTTAAACCGGTAATGAGCCCATGCTAACTTAACACGGTGTAAAGATATCCAGGACCTAGATGACACCTCCTCATGATCCGGAAACGAACTGAATAAGATAATAGAAGTGCCATCTCATGAGAGCAGATTGCAAGTTTATATGTGGACGGTCCGCAAGGTAAAGCATTAAAAACTAGGAAAATTCAATGCTAAAGAAAAATAAAACAGCCAAGTACTTTATCGAGTCTTAAGCCAATAGGCAAGGTAAATAATAAAAACTTGACAATTAAGTCAATGAATTGTCAATGAAATGCTAGTACTCAGCATATGAAACATGAAAAAGGTCTATGACATAACTGTGTATGCAAAATAAGCTGCAACAGCCTCCAACAGGAAGTCACCGTCTTCATCCGAAAACAGTTCAGCCATCCAATTTAAAAGCGGAAAAGAACATACGTGCTCTCCCAGCACCGGATCCTCTATCACCATCAGAGGACAGCTCGGTGGGTTTTCAAGAAAGCTGTGTTCCAAGAAAGACTGTGCTGCCGCCAGTAAATTCCAGGGACCAAGTAGTCCATGCATCAATGCCACAGCCATAATCCTTTCGCCAGGACAAATCAACTCGTGAGTAATGATAGGAGTCATCAGCTGATTAAAGTCGACGTCAGGAGAAACCGGTCCGCAGAGACACAAATCAATGGCCCAATCGAAATCACAGGTCAGGCAGTGAAATACAGGCTGGACACAGGTGAAGTAGGAGAACCGAAAAGATAATCCATATGCCGTGCTTAATATCGCCAACGGCATTGTGCCATAATATTCTAGCATGCGATTGCGGAACAGTGTCAGCAGCTGCAGGGTCGGAGGTTGCATAGGAGGGACATCCATATTTAAAAATGTAAAAAAGCACAAGAGCGTCCGCTGGTAATGCAAGTAAAAATGCAATCCACGAACCAGAGTGGAGAAAATGGAATGAAAGGGAGCAGGGATGACTCCAAAGATTTTCTCAAATGAAGTCACGAGACCACTGGTAACAACTTTAAAAAAGTGTGCCAGGGATTTTGTGGAGGATGCGTTAAAGATAGTCGGAAACATGTTGCTGAAATTGAAAGGCAAACCTGTGTACGGGTGTTCGCTATGTGAAGTACGAAAGTTTCACGGGCCGAACTCAAGGCCACCTCTCTCTGAGACAAAAGAGCTCTTATTCTTGTCATGCCGTTGAAACGTGTCCCAAGGTTGGTATTTGTGGCCAGATTGAAAACTCCCTATGTTCATGTGTGGGAGGAAATAGAACATTTCTGCAGCAAATAACCCGTTCACTTACTGTTACGATAAAAGGAATACTTTTAATTAACTCAGAACAATCTTCATTATTGAGCATCAAATAACTACCATTTTCCAACAACTTGAACGTGGGGATGATAGCAGGAACTGGCGTGCCTTGCAACACGCAAGCCATATTTGGTCGGTGTTTGTTGCATGAATCGTGTAACTGTATGTGCCTACACATTAGTGAATGATCTGGCGTCTCAGTGCATTCCTCTCCATTCAGATAAACTTCTTGATCATCTTTGAAACATCTGTATGTGTATGGAAGCGACCAGACCTCATGAACAAAAGCACTACCTAAAGGTTCATAAAGACCTATTGGTATATATTTCATACAATTTGAAAACTTATATAAAGCAAAAGGCAGCGTTATTAAACCGTGGATAAGGCATGTTGCCAAAAAACCCGCAATCCTCTGCTGATGATGTCACTGAGCATGTCATGAATGATGTAATATGTGACATCATCAGTAGTGGATTATGGGTAATAGTATCTCTAGTTTACTCCCCTATAGCTGTCTTTCTTTTAACATAAGTGTGTGTTTCCTTCCCTTATACTTACTGTTTTTGGTTCGCTTCCAGTTCGCGTACCAGCGAGCGAACTAGGAAGCGAACTAAGAGAAATAGAGGTTGGCACAGTTCCAAATATTGTACCAATTTTTTAATAACGGGGAGGTAGTTCTGAAAAGAACTTTTTTTTTTATTTTTCTGAACATTTTTTTAATGTTTTTGAATTTTTCGGAACAGTTTTATATTTTTTTGGGTTTTTCTTGGAGGGGGCAATGAAAACGATTCATTGTAAAGGGCTCAACAGGAGCAACAAAACAAAAAAAAGAAGTATTTATTATTTTGGGCGTTTCGGACAAACTTGCATATGATAGTCAATAGCTCTGTTGATCAGAGTGATGCTTCTTTCTCCGTAGGAAATGAATCCATCGCAAAATACGCAGGTGTGTTTTACTTCACCAAATCTCATTTGTATATTTGGCACCATCTCCCTGCCCTCTGGTCCCGTTACTTCCGGTACAACAGATCTTCTGGCCATAATAGGGAGATTATCTAGGTCGTTCCGAAACTGTGCAGCACTGTAGTTGTTAGGATGCCACCTAGTCATATGGCGATGCATTGTGTAGTTTCCGAAACTGTATTTTTTGTCGGTCCCTCTGGACAGTCTATCTTGACATATAAGGCAAGTTACGTATCTTGCATTTACTTTTTTCTGACCTTTGGGAATTTAAAAAAATTGCCAAATGAAGTTTTCTTTCCGGTGAGACGTCTTGGGCTGCTCAGGCAAAAACTGCCTCTCTTCGTGCTCGTCCTCCTGTTCCTCTTCTTCTTCTTGTTGAATTACAACTTGAGCAGGTGGTCCACTCTTCCTTGGATGTGGTGGAGGTGGTGGGGAAGCACCAGCTGAAGCTACTAAAGAAGCCATTGCTCAGTGATCACAAAGGGTCTTTCTCTCACAATGATGAAAGTCAGAGTGAGGAAAGAAGGAGGGATTTTCATCATTTGGGAAAAACAAGAGTTCTCAACCAATCAAAAGTGTTCATTTTAGATTATATGACCTAGTCTTACATCATTAGGAAACCAAAAGTGAAATGAACCAATGAAAAGTGTTATTACCAAGTCACATGACTTGCTGTGTTTACGTTAAGCGCTTTGCAGGGCCTCCCGGTTTGCTTCCAGAAACCTGCGCTTTGGCACTCGCTTCGCGTACCAGTTCGCTAACGTAGCACGTCATATGACGTATCACGCGACAACGTGGAACGTCATGCGGACGGGAGGCGTCACGATGTTGTTTTCTAACGCGGCACTTGCGGTAAAGAAACGTTTACCGGCTCGCGGTCTATTTCGCGGCATCAAGGTCAGCTAACGGGAAGCTTCCCGATTCGCGAAGCGGGAACGAAGAAAAAAAAATATTTTAAAAAAAAATTATTCATAAACATATAAAATATATTTTTGGATTTAAAGAAGAATACATTTTACAGCTACAGATATTAGCTGTTAAAAAAACAATGAAATTCACAGAAAAAACCATAGGTTATAGACCATATATAGTTAGGAATTAGCATTTACAAAACCTTGAAAATTCACTGAAAAAACCATAGGTTATAGACCATATATAGTTAGGAATTAGCATTTAGAAAACCTTATTTCACTCACACAAAACCATTGAAATTCCATATATAGTTAGTTGCACTAACTATATATCGCGCACCCGCAATCCACTGCTGATGATGTCACATATTACATCATTCATGACATGGTCAGTGACATCACTGATGACATCACTGATGACAACATCCAGTGATTATGTGTTTCTGTAAAGTTTAAATATGTTTTACATATTGAAGAATGAGTGGATGTATAAGTGTCTGAATGAAGGTTTTAGTAGGTGCGTGATTGACTGTATGAGTGAGTGATTAAATGCGTCTTACTAAATGCACGGGTTAGTGACTAAACTGTCTGAAAGTGTGCATCAGTATGTCTGTTGTTGTGCAAGCTGCTGCATGTGTTGATCAGTAGCTATATAAGTAGCTATATGGGTTATTGATTGGTTGCACAAGTATTTGTATGGGAGACTGAGTGTGTGTATGGCTGGCTGGGAGGTGTGTGACTCTGTGCAGATCAATGTGTACTTGTATCAGTGATTCTATAAGAGAGTAAGTATGTGTTAGTATATGTTTGAAAATGTAAGGTACTCTATGTTTAACTGTGTAGATTAGAAAATGGAAGTGTGATTGATTCTTTACAGGACTGACTAGGTGTGTGAGTAACTCCATGGATGAGTGGCAGAGTGTGAGTGTCTGTATAGGTGTATGAGTGCATATGATAGTGTTGTAAAGATGAGTGATTGTATGTATGAATGATTGTATGGGTGAATGAGTGAATGTGTGTGTAGACGTAGGAATCAGTGAATGCGTATGTAGTAACTAGTATTGGTGTGTCAATGGTTTCAAAAATTATACTCTGTATTTAACACTGGGTGTAACAGAGGTTATATTAAAGTTGAGGAGATGCATTGTATTGTCACATTAATGATATCATCATTGATGTGACCATTGATGTCAAAAGAGATATCATCAGTGATGTCATTTGAGATGTCATCAGTGATGTCATCAGTGATGTCACTGACCATGTCATGAATGATGTAATATGTGACATCATCAGCAGTGGATTGCGGGTGCGCGATATATAGTTAGTGCAACTAACTATATATGGAATTTCAATGGTTTTGTGTGAGTGAAATAAGGTTTTCTAAATGCTAATTCCTAACTATATATGGTCTATAACCTATGGTTTTTTCAGTGAATTTTCAAGGTTTTGTAAATGCTAATTCCTAACTATATATGGTCTATAACCTATGGTTTTTTCTGTGAATATATATATATATATATATTTACTGAAAAAACCATAGGTTTCACACCAGTTATAGTTAGGAATTAGCATTTAAAAAACCTATTAAATTCACTGAAAAAACCATAGGTTTCACTCCAGTTATAGTTAGCTGGAAATTTTACTCGCATAAAACAAATGAAATTCCCACGTTATAGTTAGTTGGACTCACTATAACTTGCGCGTGCAATGCACTGCTGATGATGTCACATATTACATCACTCATGACATGGTCAGTGACATCACTCATGACATCACTGATGACACCATCCAGTGAATGTGTGTCTTTTTAAAAAATAAATATGTATTATATATGTATATGTAAAAGTTGATGGAAGAATAAATGTTTAAATAAGTGTTTACATTGATGTTTTTTTTTAAAAATTGATTGGTTAACTGGTTTATTAAGTGTATCTTAGTGAATACATATATTAGAGAGTAATGATTAAATATTTAAATATACGTATTAGTGTTTCACTTTTGTATAAGTGGCTGCATGGGTTGGTGAGTAGCTACATGTGTTTGTATATGGGTTATTAGATGTTTTTCTTAGTATCAGTATGAGTGTTTGTATGGTTTGGTGGGGGTATTACTTAGCACATAGATGCAGAAATGACTGACTCTCTCTTTGTATATGTTTTAAAGACAGCATATGTGCAGGACTGTATGGGTGGATGAGTGTGTATATGTGTGTGTAAGTGAGTGAATGACTGTCTCACTAGTGTCTTTATCAGTAACTACATATGTTGTAATCTAATATATGTGAATATTGATGTATATAAGTGAGTTTATGTGAGAGTGAGGGATTGTAAGAGTTCCTGTTTAAATTAGTATGTGTTTCTATAAGTGATTGTTTAAGAGAGTAAGTATGTGTAAGTTTCCTTAGAAGTAAGGTGGTTGTGTGTGTATAGCTGTATATGCAAATAAATGGATGTTCAATAGTTTATTTGCATGTGTGAGTATGTGTGAGAGTATCTTTTGGATTACTGTCGGTGTGTAACAGGATGTATAGGTGTATTACTACATATGATGAGTGAGTATATGTATGAGTGACTATATAGAACTGTTGGTCAATGAGTGGATGTGTATATAGATGGTGGAATTATTGAATTGGTTGTTATAACTGGTATGGGTATCTCCATTTTTTTGAAAATTTCAATTTCTATTTTTGAATATGTGTTTCAAGGGTTACATTACAGTGAAAAGAGGTCTGTTACTCTGTCACAAGTATGGTGTCATCAGTGATGTCATGAGTGATGTCACTGACCATGTCATGAGTGATGTAATATGTGACGTCATCAGCAGTGCATTGCACGCGCAAGTTATAGTGAGTCCAACTAACTATAACGTGGGAATTTCATTGGTTTTATGCGAGTAAAATTTCCAGCTAACTATAACTGGTGTGAAACCTATGGTTTTTTCAGTGAATTTAATAAGTTTTTTAAATGCTAATTCCTAACTATAACTGGTGTGAAACCTATGTTTTTTTCAGTGAATTTCATAGGTTTTTTAATAGCAAATTTCTATTGCTATCAAATCTAATATTTTTTTAATGAATCCTATATTGTATATTTATGTAATACTATTTTTTATATGTATAATCTTTTTTTTTTTGCCCTGGTGCGCTCCCGGGGCGCGTACCGGGGAGCACCCCGGTCAGCGCAATTTTGCGGCGCGCCCCGAGGCGCGTACCGGGGAGCGTCCCGTTAGCGCTATTGCCGCGAACGAAAACAACATCGTGACGTATCGCGTAGCCGCGTCCGCGTGATACGCACGGCATAAGCGCGCCCAAAAGCACCCATGCGCATACGAACGCGCTACGTGAGCGCCCCGGGGCGCGCACCCGGGCGCGCAGCCGGGCGCGCCGCGGGGCGCGTAGCGTAAGCGCGTCGGGTCATGTGACCTGAAATTAACACTTTTTATTGGTTCAGAACAGTTTTGGTTTCCAAATGATGAAGGCCCTGAGTCATGTGACCTGAAAATAACACTTTTCATTGGTTCAGGACAGTTTTGTTTTCCAAAGGATCAAAGCCCCCACCTTTTTTCCTTCTTCTCACTTTATCCTTTGACTGAGGAAGACCTGTTTGGAGAGCTATTCCCAATTTCTACTTTAAAATGGCTTCAGTAGTAGCAGCAGCAGGAGCATCTCAGCCACCACCACCACCACCACCACCACTAAGAGGACCTCCACAACACCACAGTGGTCGAGCTGAAGAAGAGGAGGAGGAGGAGGAGGAGGAGGAGGGGAGGAACACCTTCCTTCCAGAAGATAATACCCCATATAGGCCAAAGCAGCACATTGTTTGGGAGTTTTTTTCCATCCCAAAGGACAAGAAGAAAGTAAATGCGCCAAGGGTTACTTGCCTAATCTGTGGCACTGAACTTTCAAGGGGGAACCCTAACAAAAAATACTCTTTTGGCAACAACACCATGATTAGGCCCATGCAACACCGGCACCCTAATAACTATGCTAGGGCAGAGGTCAGGGAACTGGCCAGAAACCCTGCACAATCTTCTGCCAGCACCTCCCAAAGTAATCAACCCACCCCATCGGGTCCAGAGGCAAGGGAGATGATCCCAAGCATTCAATCAAAATTTTCAAATTTTAAAATCGTTTGCATTATTTGTGGAGCTACAATATGCTATGGTGAACAAAGCATTACACTTATCACCCGTGCTTGGGATAACCACAAGTGCCCAAAGCACCCTTAATTTTTTCCTAATTTTTTTTTTGCTCCAGTTGAGCCCTTTACAATTCCCTGTTTTTTGTTTCTCCCCATAAAAAATACAAAAAAATATAAAAGTGTTCAGAAAAGCCAAAAAAAGTAAAAAAGTTCCAAAAAACAATAAAAAAATATAAAACAACAAAAATAATTAAAAAAACAGTTCTTTTTAGAACTACCTCTAATTTATAAAAAAAACTACATTTTTTAAAAACTCTGTCATTCTTTTTTCTCCAGGGTACGCTCCCTGGTACTCTCCCCGGTGCGCGTACCGGGCACTCCCCCCGCAAAAATCGAAAAAAAAATATATATTTTTTTGGCCCCGCGGGGCCCTTTTATGGCCCCCACATCACACCTAGGGGGTCAGGAGGGGTCTACCCTACCCCCTTATGGTCATTTCCCCCCTTGTTTTTGCCACCTCTTGTGTCTCGATCCTACCGAGACACAAGATGGCGGCCGCTCCGGACTGTTTGGAATGTTGACAGACACCCGAGAGCCAATCAGCTTTGCGCGCGCGAACTCGCGGTACGCGCCTGGTGCGCTCCCCGGTGCGCGTACCGGGGCGCGCTTATAGATATATATATTTTTTTAAACCTAAATTACTCAAAATCCACTGGAGCACATATCTTGAGACATAGCAAAGGCACATCGGGCTACCAGTCCCTACAATTTTGCCAAGTTTGGTGGAAATCCATTCAGCCGTTCGGGCTAAAAGTGAGTCCAACCGCCCTATGGAAATTAACATGGGGAAAACACGGTTTGGGACCCCCCTTTTATCTCGGCCCCCGCTTGACGAACCCCCCCAAACTTTCAGGGAAGGACCGGAGCGCCGCGAGGCAAATTTGAGGAAAAGTTCAGGCAGATTCCTCAACCGGCGCCAAAGTCATTCCCAATAGAATGTTGCGATTTCCCTATGGAAAACAATCCTAACTATAACTACCTACTGGCGACCGCCAGTAGGTAATACATATTATTAACAGAACAAATACAATATTTTTACCGTAGGATAGCGAGAGGGTAAAATTTACTATTACCACTCCAGTGAGTGCAACAGTAGGGAAAGCATTGGATAGCGTAGAGGTAAAAATTACTATTCCCACTCCAGAGAGTGCAACAGTAGGGAAAGCGTTGGATGGCGTAGGGGTAAAAATTACTATTCCCACTCCAGTGAGTGCAATAGTAGGGAAAGCGTTGGATAGCGTAGGGGTTTAAATTACTATTCCCACTTCAGTGAGTGCAATAGTAGGGAAAACATTGAATAGCCTAGGGGTTTAAATTACTATTCCCACTCCAGAGAGTGCAACAGTAGGGAAAGCGTTGGATAGCGTAGGGGTAAAAATTACTATTCCCACTCCAGACAGTGCAACAGTAGGGAAAGCGTTGGACAGTGAGAGGGTAAAAATTACTATTCCCACTCCAGTGAGTGCAACAGTAGGGAAAGCGTTGGATAGCGTAGGGGTAAAAATGACTATTCCCACTCCAGAGAGTGCAACAGTAGAGAAAGCGTTGGATAGCGTAGGGGTAAAAATTACTATTCCCACTCCAGTGAGTGCAACAGTAGGGAAAGCGCTGGATAGCGTAGGGGTAAAAATTACTATTCCCACTCCAGAGAGTGCAACAGTAGGGAAAGCGTTGAATAGCGTAGGGGTAAAAATTACTATTTCCACTCCAGTGAGTGCAATAGTAGGGAAAGCGTTGGATAGCGTAGGGGTTTAAATTACTATTCCCACTCCAGTGAGTGCAACAGTAGGGAAAGGGTTGGATAGCGTAGGGGTAAAAATTACTATTCCCACTCCAGAGAATGCAACAGTAGGGAATACGTTGGATAGTGGGAGGGTAAAAATTACTATTCCCACTCCAGTGAGTGCAACAGTAGGGAAAGTAAATACTTCATATATAAATAAAAATAACATAAATATTAATACCAATTACAAATTAATTTAAATAATTAACATTTTTATATATTATATTAATTAATCAATTAAAAATACAAATACAGAGGAGGAGCTTCGCGCGCATCCGAGATGGCCGCGTGAGCACAGGGCTCCCGAAGACCCTCGCTGCCTCCTGCATTTATCCTGTACAATATCCTGATCTGATGGAAGATCATTAAGGACACAACCCGGCTGATGTACTAGCAGGTTTTTGGGTCGAATTCGGACACAGAGTCCCCGAGCTTTGCCGTCTTGAACTTTGCGGCCTTCTCCATGGAGCAGCCTGGACCTTGAGTGGTGGCAGTGCCCGGGTCGTAATTCAACAACAACGGATTGCGGGGATCAGACCACGGCCTCACTTCACTTTCGATTTCGTTTCTCCGGCGCACTGCCTCATATACGCGGTGTGTCTGTTGATCGGACGAGCCCCGATGCCAGCTCATTGAGTTTCGGGCGGGCGACTGTTTGGCTGTGTCCTCCACTTGGCTCAACTTTGTCTCCTGTGTTCCCGTGTGTGACTTTAAGGAGCCATTTGGACCAGATCCCAAGCGTCCCTTCGGGGCACCCGACCCGCCATGACGGGAAAACCTGAGGGTGAGAAACGGAAGGTCAAGACCATCCGTGGAGGTTCTACCCAGACGAACGTCATGGATCGCTATACACTTTCTAAAGGATCCCCTGGTGGTGCACCTAAGACCCGGGAGGAGGTTGTCGACGATCCTGCTGTGTTGGCGGACTTAACACTACAAGACGTGATGGGCGCCATTGCTGGCATTCAGTCTTCTATTGGCCAACAATATGAAGCCTTGGCCTTGAAACTGGACACGGTGGCTATCGATGTCAACCTCATTCGCACTGACTTGGCCAAGACGAATGAGAAAATGAAGTCATTAGACCTGAAAACATCCAGCCTTACCACGGACGTGTCCGACTTGCAAACAGAAGTGCGCAATCTTCGAACTGCTAATGACTTTTTTGCTCGTCGCTTGGAGGATTTTGAAGGCCGTGCACGGCGCAATAACGTGCGTATTATTGGGGTCCCGGAAGAATCTAGTCCACTCGCCACTGATCTTCGAGTGGAGGACCTCATTCTTAATCATCTGGCACCAAAGGGCCTGAGCCAATTCTTTGCCATCGAACGTGCGCACAGAGTGCCAGGGGGACAGGCGAAGCCCGGTCTTCCCCCCCGTCCGATCATTGCACGGATCTTCAACTTTAGAGATCGCTACGCCATTTTGCAGGCGGCACGGACAAGTGGCCCTACGCAGTTCGAGAACGTCGCTGTGAATTTCTATCCGGATTTTTCTCAATCGGTCCAGAAACAACGCATGGGATTTCAGGGTGTAAAACGGCGACTAAGAGACATGGAACTAAAATATGCTATGTTATTCCCGGCCCGACTGCGTGTTGAATATGACAATCGAACATTTTTCTTTACCAGGCCTGAGGACGTGAGTGATTGGTTGGACACTTTGCCAATTCGCCGCGCTGGCCAGGAACATGCTGGCGGTGCGGTAGGGGGACTAATGGACCAAGAATGATTTCGGTGCCTGTGTCCGGAACTATTTTCAGCGCGATCGGCCGGAGTTCACTGCCTTTATCGATCATTCCGTTTGTATCCTCGGAGGTAGCGGGGAAGGCGGGACCCTTTCCTCCTCTGAGGTTTTCTTTGTGTAGATTAGTTCATGTTTGTAATTGCTAGGGCGACAGGCACACTGCAAATTGGGGTGGCTTTTGAGTCGGTACAGGGGTGCAGGGTGGGGGGAAGTTGTGTTGGGAACCTTGGGGGGGGGGACGAGTTCTGGGATTGTTTGTTCTTTCTCTTTCAAGGCAAGGTACTTTAATTATCTTTGGCACTGGTGTGATGCTCGCTTTGCGATGGGAGTTCATTTTGGACTTGGATGGGGGGTAGGGGGTTGAAGGTATTATGCTGGAATGTGAATGGGTTGGGTGATCGCATAAAGAGAGGGGTAGTCCTGCAGCTGTTGCGGCACCTTTCGCCTGATGTTGTTCTGTTACAGGAGACACACTTGATAGGAAACACTTGTCACGCTCTTAATAGAAGGGGTTATCGTCTTGCTGCCCACTCTGGTTTCACATCTAGTTCCAGAGGAGTGGGTATTCTGCTTAGGGTTTCCCTTCCCCTCGAAGTTGACGATGTGATCCTCGATGCCAGGGGTCGATACGTTGCACTCGTCGGGCGGTGGGAGGGAAAGCCAATCTCGTTGGTGTCAGTTTATGTTCCCCCGGGCTTGCAATCCACGACATTCATGGACCTGGGGCGGATGGTACTGGGTCTCCCTGAAGGTGTTTTGATACTGGGTGGTGATTTTAACTCCGTCATTTCTGGCAGGAGAGACCACTTTCCCCCCCGAGATCTTCCTGCTGCGCAGACCTGGTTGGGCGACTTTCTGGAAACACTGGGCCTCATAGACTGCTGGAGATTAATGCACCCAGAGCAAACACAGTTTACGTTTCACTCGGGTGCTCATGGCAGTCTTTCTAGATTAGATTATATCCTTATACCGGTGGCACTGTCCCCCTCGATTGGAGAGATTAGACACCTGGCCCGGGGCATATCGGATCATTCCCCTATTTGGTTTCATTTTAATCTTAGCATCGTGGCTGAAGGCAGAGTGGCTCTGATTAACCCATGGTATCTCCTCAACCCCAAGACACGCTCTGAATTAATTAAATCATTTGATCTGTACTTTGCTGAAAATGTTGGTTCTGTATCCTCACCTGTTTCGTTGTGGGAAGCTTTTAAGACTGTGATCAGGGGACAGGCATTGTCTTTGGTGGGATGTGCCAACACATGTAAGAACGAGGCAATTGTTCAGCTCGAAACTGAAATCACAGACCTGGAGACTGCATTGGAGCGGGGGGTGTCTCGAGAAGCATTACATGCCCTCCACCTTAAACAATTGGAATATAAAACTTTGGTTACTGATGCGGCAAAGACAATGAGTAGGGAACAACAGGGGCGGCTCTATGATGTGGGTGATAAAGCAGGAAAATTGATTGCCTGGCTGGACAGAAGAGAGAGAGCGAATCAAGTGGTTCCGGTGATTGTGACATGTGATGGTGTGAGTGTAACTGATCCTGTTGGCATTGTTGACTGCTTTGCTGATTATTTTCGAGAGGTCTATACCTCGGTGTCCGACAGGCCTGAAGAGGATTCGCATTTGTTGCTTCGAGACATAGCGCTACCCTGTTTGTCGGAATCGGAGCGTGATTGCTTGGATGCCACGCCCTCTGTGGATGAGGTGGCTCTCGCGCTGCGCTCCCTTCGCTCCGGCAAGGCTCTGGGTCCCAATGGCCTTCCTGTGGAACTGTATAAGTTACGCCCTGATACTTTGGCTCCCCATTTACGTACTATGTTTCTGGCTGCGCGAGATAATGGTTCCCTCCCCCCAGATCAGCGTCTTGCGACCATTGTGGTGATCCATAAGGAGGGTAAACCACGAGATCGCTGCTCGTCTTACAGACCCATTTCGCTTTTGAATGCGGAACCCAATATCCTTGCCAAATTGCTTGCCAATCGTCTGATTACGGTTATTGGCGATTTGATTCATTTGGATCAATCCGGCTTTATCCCGCACCGTAACACGACATTAAATTTGCGACGTCTGCATGGTGTTCTCGCAAGGGCCCCGACGCTGCGTGAACCGGCCATCTTGGCGTCCTTGGACGCCACGATGGCCTTTGATACAATCGAGTGGTCTTATCTCTGGGCGGTCCTCGCCAAGTTTGGATTCGGCACGGGTTTTATCGGTTGGGTCAAACTCCTGTATGAAACACCGCTCGCCCAGGTGGTGGTTAATGGCCGCGTCTCCGTGCCTTTTACTCTCGGTAGGGGCACACAACAGGGTTGTCCGTTGTCCCCACTCCTTTTTGCTTTGGCGTTGGAGCCTCTTGCCGCCTGGTTACGGTGGGAACCCTAGATGAAGGGTATACGCTGGATGCCAACATTTGAGGATCGCATTTCCTTATATGCGGATGATATTTTATTGTACCTTACCTCTCCCCAAAAATCGCTCAATGTGTTGTTTGACGTACTTACCTCCTTTGGGAAGAACTCGGGCCTCATCATTAATTGGTCGAAATCCTACATTTATGTACTGGCGGGTGATGTTCCTCGTTTGCCACGGGGCTGTCCCATCCAGTTGTCGCAATCAGGCTTTAAGTACCTGGGTGTGTTTATCTCCACGGAACCGGCGGTTCGCTACGAACGTAATTTACTCCCTCCATTCCAGCGGTTACGCTCCGACGTGGCCCGTTGGCGTAAATTACCGTTGTCTCCCCTAGGACGCGCGGCCCTTTTTAAGATGATGTCCTTACCTCGGTTTCTATAAGCCCTATAGAATAGCTTTGATGTCGTCCCGTCGACATATTTTCGGGAAGTAGAGTCGTTGCAGAGGCAACTAATATGGGACGGACGTTCACGCATAGCTCTTCCGAAATTGACACTCCCCTGGTATGATGGTGGTATAGCGCTCCCGGATATCCGTAGGTATTACTGGGCTTCCCACCTTGCTGCTATCAACCACGGGATGTATGGCCCGGCGTTGAACCCAGCATTCGAAATGGACAAGTGGCTGCTCCCGGGTGGTGATTATTATAGGGCACTTTACTCGGGACCTTCCCGTTCACAACTTACGGGACCTACTGCTATAGCTGTGCGGGTGTGGCATAGCGCGACGGCGGCTATGGGCTGGAGTGATGAATTAACGGGTGCGACACCGCTCTATGCCTCTGCGAAGTTGGGTGGCCTATGGAGGACGAAGGGATTTGATAAGTGGGACATGATCGGTATTAGTAAAGTGCGTGATCTCTGGGTTAAAGGAAAGGTTAAGGCCTTCTCCGAACTGCAAATGGAGTATAAACTGAGCGACAGGGAAATATTTCGTTACATCCAGGTACGTCATGCTCTGAATTCTGTGTTGCCAGTGGGCAGTGCTGTTCCGGATTCCTCCCCCCTCGAAGATCGTATACTAGATGGCTATGTGCCGGATAGCACTATCTCACTGTTCTACAAGAAAATGATCAATGACCGATCGGGTCTGCTTGATCGCCTCCGTGAGGCCTGGATTGCAGATGGTATCGAACTGGATGATGAGGATTGGCAGTCCGCGATCTCCTCTCCCAAGGAGGTGGCGATTCCGGCCCGCCTCCGCCTGGTCCAACTCAAGATCCTCCACAGAATCTATGTCACTGGTCCCCGTCTAATTCATATGGGCTTCTCTAGTGATGGTATGTGTCGGCGTGGGTGTGGTCTCCTTGGCACCTATCTCCACATCATATGGGAATGCCCTGAGGTGGTGCGCTTCTGAAAACGTATACATGAGATTATGGATGATGTCACAGGTGTTATTATGATGCCGGAGGCCCGACAATGTCTATATTGAATGTATGGGGTCCGAATGACTATGATGTGTCGCAGCTTCGGTGGGTGACTTTGGCCAATATGGTTGCGAAGAGAGATATTGCCCAGTTGTGGGGATCCCCGAGACCGCCTACAGTGACTGCTTGGAAAGAGAGTCTGGACTGGTGCATGTTTCGTGAGAAAACAGTATATATTGCAAGAGGCAGGCCCAAAAAATGGGGGAAGATTTGGAATTCGTGGAACTCATACCGTGGCGATATTTGTACACCCCCGTTCACCGCCATTCAGAGCCCTTCCCCGTCGCCCTGACCTATATCCCTTCCAGCTGTGGTATATCGTACTGCTCATCTGCACTTCTGCCTCTGCCTCCCCCCCAACTGTATTCAAAGACTTTTTTCTCCTGCTACCATGCTTCTCCCGTCCTCCTTGAGCACAGACCTAATGACTGTATTGTTACTATACCGCCTTGCTTGTTTGTTTGATGTATTGTTTCTTTTGTGTTCAAATAATAAAAAGTTTTTTTTTAAAAATACAAATACATTTTTTTTATTAATAATTACCTACTAATACAAATTATTTACCAATTAACAATAAATTAAATAACAATTTAAAAATAATTAAAAATTAGATCAAAAAATACAAATTTTAAAAATATAATTACTTACAATTAAATTACTTCCCACCCTATTCCCTTATAAACCCACAACCCACTACAGAAAATAAATAAATTAAATTAACATAATTATCAAGTAATCAATTATTTAAAATTAATTACCAATTATATTTTAATTAATTACCAATTAATAATTAATTAACAATAAATTCAAAATAAATACCAATAAATAAATTAACATATTTAATTAATTATAATTAAATTACTTCCCACTCTATTCCCCTCTAAACCCACAACCCGCTACAAAAAATAAATGACTACAATTAACATATTTATCAAATAATCAATTAAAATAAATTACCAATTATATTTAAATTAATTACCAATTAATAATTAATTAACAATTAATTCAAAATAAATACCAATAAATAAAATAACATATGTAATAATTATAATTAAATTACTTCCCACCCTATTCCCCTATAAACCCACAACCCACTACAGAAATATATTACACAAAAATTTAAAATAATATTAACTTACTTACCTCAAATTCGATATTTTTGTTGTCTATATTCCGTCCATTCGATATTTTGTCCATTCTATATTTTTGATTCAATATTAATGCTATTCTATTCGATAGTAATACTATTTTATTAGATATTTTGGTAGTCTATATTCTGTCTAGTCGATATTATGTCTATTCTATATTTTTTACTCGATATTATTGCTACTCGATATTAAAAACTCGATATTTTGACTGTACACCGCAGTACGCTTTTGATAAATACCAATAACAATACATCATTTTGAGTCTCAAATGTGTGCTTTTTAATGTTACAGGTGTTAGTGCATTTGTGCTTTTAGAGCACAATATGCATTATTAATAGTGTGCAGATCAATTAATCTACATTTGAATTCATATGTGTATACTGACATGGCACTATTGTAGTTGAAACACATTTGTTATGATCTGTTAAAGTGGGTTTTCCTGGCTAAGGGTAACTAGGCCTCAGTTAGACTTCAACGTCATCTTGCCCAAAATGGCTGCTGTATCATATTTATATTTCTGCTTGACACTAGGTGCAGCAAGGCATGGATCTGTTTATTTCTGAATTACAGTGTTCTATTTTTATTTTTTTATTGAAAATACATGAGTCAGTAGGTTCACAACAATTACATACAGTCGACATACCACATGAATCTTTCAAATAAACTCAAGAAAAAACAATATTTGAATACATAAACATTGACGTAATCAGGGAGGGCAAATAGAGATAGCATGATACAAAAGAAATAAACCCAAGTTGGGGAACCAATTAATTAAACAAAATGTAAGTTTCTAAATCCAATAAATTAGAGACTGCGCCCCAAATTTGTCTCCTTAGCTTCTTTTTGCGATGACCTTTAAGGGCATATAAACTATGCTCCATATTGTACATAGAGAAGAACTGTGCCCTCGAACCCTCAAATGTAGGCGATTCTTTTTGAAGCCAGTGAGAAGCTATACACAGTCTTAATACAGCTGTGGCTAAAAAAAATATATATCTGTTGATTTGGTATTCCTGCTGCCGCAGATCCCATCTCCACCCCTAGCAGAATCTGAGCAGCTGATAATTGCGTAGGAACGCCAAAAATCTCTGTTAAGAATTTCTCCAGCTGCATCAATAATCTAGCTAGTGATGGGCACGCATGAAAGATGTGCACATCATCTACAGCAGGGTTCCCATAGCGAAAACATTTTCCTATTTGATCCCCACTCCATTTCGAGATCTTGTCGGGGTGTAATAGAGATTCAAGACAGATTTGAAGTGTTGAGCAAATAGTTTAGCAGACAGGAATAGTTGAGTGGCCAATTCAATGGAGGCCTCTAGACATATATCCTGTCGTCCCAGTCTAGCCCCCCATTTACGATTTTGCTCCTCTAAATCATTAGACTTAGTACTGATCATAAGACCATATAGAGTGCCTATTCTTGCTGATTTACTATTTGCTTCTACCAAGGGATTGGTTTGGATATTAACACACGTATTCAACAAATAGTGCCTAATTTGTAAGTACTGAAAGAAATCCTCCCTGGGCAACTGATATTGCTCCCTAAGTTGATTGAATAATTTGAGGCCCTCTTCTGAATACAAATCCCCAACCAGCCTTATTCCTTTAGATCTCCAGTTATGGACCACACGGTCCCAAAATACAGTTGGGAGAAAAGTTGTAGCCGCCAGTGGTGTATACCAAGATACTTTCTCAAACGCATACATTTTCCTAATTGCTTTCCATACTTTATATGCTGCCCCCAAAATCTTAAATCTAGTACGCTTGTAGTAGCTCCAATCTAAATTTAAAAACAAACAATTTTTGGCTTTCACACCCAATAGCATCTGGTATATAGAGGGACACTCCGCAATATCTAAAGGCCCCACCCCTGTGAGTAGTATGTTCATATTTTGGATCATACATGCATAAAAATACAAGGTAAAGTCCGGTACAGACCAACCCCCTGACATTCTAGATAGGACCATATATCGCATTGCCCGACGAGCCTTCCCCCAAGACCACAAAAATCGCATACAAATAGATTGTAATTGTGCCAAACTATCATTTGGAATTTCTAAGGGCACACACCTAAAAAAATACAATATTTTTGGAAGTATCATCATTTTTAACAGATTTCATCTCCCTACAAGAGAAAGGTATAAGCATTCAGACCGATCTAACCCCCGTCAACAGCGCTTCCCAATTTGTTTTAACCAGTGCAGTTGCTGAGGTCCTGATCTTAACACCCAAATAATTGACCTCTTGTAAGATCCTTGGATCCGAATAAGTAGACAAATTTGCGCATAACATTGCAACAATAAATTTCCTTGAAACCTGACCTTCTTTAAACTCTGCTACACCAAGAACTCGCAGGTTGTTCCATCTGGAACGATTCTCTAAATCTGTCAGTTTCCAATCAACATCCTGTTTAGATTTTTGCAGCATCTCGATGGCAGATTGTTGTTTAGCCAGAGAGTCCTCAGCCCCTGAAATTCATTCTTCTGCCTCCACTACTCTTGTATTTATCTCCACAGATATTTTTACCACCCTTCTGACCGAATTCTGCAGTTTGCGGACCGCCCCCTGCATTCGTAGGCTCTCAGCTTTTGTCTCGGCTCGATGGTCCATGATGCTCTTATAAATTATTTCCAGAGTTACAGGGGTCACATCCACGTTTGCATCATCATTTACTGTGTTTAGAGCAGCTTCAGTTACCGAATTCCCTGTGGCTACAGTTTCCCATCTAGAGGGCCGATTAGGATTGCGGTGAATCCGCATCCTCCGGGCCGGCGGAAGCCACCGCCGGCCCGGAGGATGCGGATCCACCGCTGCGGTGCCTACCAATACCCCCCCCCCCCCGCCAGATTAGGATGGCTCAGGGGTCATCGGCGGACGGGAAGACCGTCCACCGCGGTCGCCTTCCGACCGTGGCGGAAAAGCTCTAATATGGTGGCGGTGTCTATCAGACACCGCCAGCCATATTAGGATGGGGCAGAAAACATGCTTTTCCGCGGCGGCTTTTCCGCCGTGGAAAAGCATGTGGTCTTTGGTGTTTTGGGGCCCGTTGCGAGCCCCCAGGGTGGTGGGGGGTGGGGGGAGCACATGGGGGGTACCTATGGTACCCCCCTGCTTTGGCATGCACAGGGTGGCAGGCACCACGCGGTGCCTGCCAACTTGTTCATTGCAAGGCTACACATGCATATTTTACATTGCGGCGGGTGCTGCTTAAAGTAGCACCCTCCACAATGTAAAATGTACGGGATGTGACCGCCAGGGTGGCGGTGACATCCTAATTCTCACAGAGGGACCACCGCTGCCCCGGCGGACAGTCCCTCCACCTCGGGGGTGGCGGACGGACGAAGGTCCTTCCGCCATCCTAATAGGCGCCTAGGTTGGGTGATTCCACCAGATACTGCATGTAAGGGACGATCTGCCAAGTCCAGTACCTTTTTCACCGTTTCCTGAAAAGAGAATTGCTCTGATACAGGCTCTTCTTCATCAGCCCAGTCGCGTACTATACTTAACCCCTCACTTTCATCTTCCTCTTCATTATCGTCATTCTCAGGCTCCGAGACTGCTGAGAGATCAGACATTGAATAGAATTTTCCTTCTGAGCCGGCATCAGCATCAGCGTCCTTATCTGTTGAATTTACCATACTAGAAACTGTCTCAATTACTCCGTCATTGCAGCAAGTAGATATTTGTACGTCTATTCCTTGAAGTGTACTTTGAGTCTCGACCAGCTGAATAGAAGGCAGACTGCGCACCTCGGGCATTATGGTGACTGCTACTGTTCTCTGCGCAGGGGTTTGAGTGCCTGGCCCCAAGTCTAGCCCCAATTCTGGCCCCCGGGCTGCCGGTCCCTTAGCAATGTTTGCTTTGACTGCTGCATGTTTATTCAAAATTACCGGGACTGTGCGTACTTTTTCACCTGGTTCTTGCTGGTCCGCGAATTACAGTGTTCTCGAAGAGGGCCTTTAGCTCTGTTACACATTTTAAAGGACCATTCACTTGCATGCAGTTTAGAGTTTATTAACCACTGTTCACTGTTGTTTAAGTAATTAGTTTGTTCTGACACCTCCGAACTATGGGCCCTATTATGATGGCGGACGGACTTGCGTATGTCCGCCACCCCTGAGTAAGAGGGACCATCCGCATGGGCAGCGGCGGTCCCTCCATGGCAATTAGGATGTGACCGCCACCCTGGCGGTCACATCCTGTATTTTTTACATTGCGGCGCGTGCTGCTCGAAGCAGCACCCGCCGCAATGTAAAAAATGAAAGCAGTGCATTTGCATGCACAAAGCGGCAGGCACCGCGCGGTGCCTGCCGCTTCGTGCACGCAAAGGCAGGGGGGTACCATAGGTACCCCCCATGTGCACCCCCCACCCCACCTTCACCCAGGGGGCCCCCAACGGGCCCCCGAAGTGAATGTCCGTATGCTTTTCCACGGCGGAAAAGCCGCCGCGGAAAAGCATGTGATTCCCTCCATCCTAATATGGCTGGCGGTGTCTGATAGACACCGCCAGCCATGTTAGTGCTTTTCCGCCGCGGTCGGAAGGCGACCACGGCGGAAAAGCTGCGGACAGAATTCAAGACCCACCAGCCATCCTAATTTGGCGGTGGGTCTTTGGAGGCTCCGCAGCGGTTTTCCCGCATCCTCCGGGCCGGCGGTGGCTTCCGCCGGCCCGGAGGATGCGGGAAAACCGCGATCATAATCGGCCCCTATATCAGGTCAGAGGGGCAAAATGTATATTCTTGTAGAAGGTTAGTGCTAAAGAGATAGGCTTATGTGACGATTTAGAATTCTGTCATTCGAAATGTGCTGGAAATGTAATTCTTTGCTCACACCATGGTGACTTTGCAGTTTTAATGCTTTCCTATAGAGAAACTGGTTATATAAACCCTTAAATTTGGGATGAGCCAGATCTTTTTGGTCTTTACTAAGGATGCTGCTCGATTTCTTACTGATTTTGCTGCACATTTGGATTTTGCCTATTATTCTGCATTATTCCTATTACTGAGAGCCTTCATTCCAACAATTGTATGCAGTTACATGATTTTTACTGCTTCTATGTTTTACTATTTCTGTCTTGTAGCTTTTGAATTGTGTGATAAACCTACATGATTTCTCTAAATGCCGCCCAGGCACTCACTTTTTGAGCCAGTCCTTTCTTTATGTTGACTGCATTTTGAATGCTGTTTTGTACCTTGTCTCTAATACACATTGCCTAGTGAATCGAGGGTAACATCATCCCCCATCAAAATCCAGGGTGCATCATTGAGCTGTAAAATATTAGGGGTATAGACGGTCCACACAGGCTTAAGAGACAATGCTTTGGGGATTTTTCTACACATGCAGGAAGACTTAGAGTTTTATTTTACATATGCAGTGGTGTTGTAAATATTTATTTACTACATTTTCTATATAATGAATGTATTTGTCACTACATACACAGCTTTTCACTGACTTGGAATGGCATTTTGATTTTACAACCCCCCTCCAAACCTCTTGGCATTCTGAAGCAGACACCTTGAGCCATGTGGCGCTCTACAAATGACACCTAAATAAATAAAATATGGAGGCATATTATTATACTTGTGCTCTCTTCTCTTGACAAAATGTCAAGGGTGCTTTAAACTTCATTGACATTTGTGTTGCAAATATTTCTTTCAAGCAGTAGCAGCACACATGGCCTTTTTATGGGCCAGGCGAAGTGGTATCCCTGGGTAGGATACCGTTCTGCTTGATCATGAATGGCCTGATATTCCTGGCCTCGATTTTCCCAAGTGTAGTTTCACAAAACCCTGATTGAACATGCCATAAATACAGCCAGTTAGTTCGCCTGAAGCTCTGTCTGCAACATCAGCAGCTCTTGTCCCTCCCAAGCCTTTCTTTAGACAAGAGAGGAACAGGCAACACCAGTTGGGTAAAGTATTCTTCCTTTCCCCCATACTCTCCCAACCGGTTGCATGACAGAACCCCACCTGCATTTACCCCGCATGTCTTTACAACACAGTCACTACCCCGACTGCGAATTTACCACAAGTTAGTTTACCACACAAGTCGTTACAAGGACTTGCACTACAGGGTGCTAGACTTTGGAATAGTATAAATTACTATTCCAACTCCTGTCTATGCAACACTAGGGAAAGTGCTTTACTTCAAAAATGCAACACCAGTCCAACAACGTGATACCAAAAGCAAGTTGCTGTAATGACTTGCGTGGTAAAGAGCGGTATTGTCGCAGTCGAGGTAGTGGCTGCCTTGCAAAGGCAGGTTGTTGTTGTGACTGTGGGGTAAATGCTGTTTCCCCTCCCAGCCTACCTCTGACCTCCCCCACCCCTCAGTGAAGCCTTTGCTCCCATTTGCCTGCTTTTCAAAGTACGTGGTAAATCGGTGAGTAAAATCCCTCACAACAGAACTACTGTGCAGAATGCTGCACTTTCATTTTGTGTCCACACGGTTATTCCCCATTCCTACAGGTAACCTCGCAATAGGTGGCATTCAGCTCTGGAATGGTAAATCAGGCTGTTGGGAATCCACATAAAATTCTACCCAACTCATTGCCAGGGTCATTATCTATGCCAGGCGAAGACTGTGGCCTGAAATGTGAAAAATTGATTGATCAACACAGCTGTTTGCCTACTTTTGAAAGAGTGGAAGCAGCCATCTATCAGAGGTACGTACCCCAGTGCAAAAAAAATGGGAAGATTAAAGCAAAGAAGCCTAATTCACCTCTTAGAGAGCATGTTGATACATGTGACACTACTGAGCTGCATCCGTCTCAATAATGCGGTCATATATGGCCAGGGTCGCTGGAATAATGAGATTCAGTGCCCGTGGCATTTTCTGCATAAGTATGGATTTGCCACATTTGCCACATAATTCATAATCTGCACATTCTAACAACAACAACACATTCTAGTTCAAATTAATTAAAAGTTACTAAAAACGGCAAAAACACTCCTGCGCAGGTGAAGCCCCTTCTCAATGGTTAACTAATCATCTTTCATCTTTCAGTTGCTTAGAGCTGTATTTGGCGATTAAACTGGTAGTAACTAGGAGAAAGCTTTTTTACAGGCATCTTTACTATATGCAAAAAATTAAAAAATAATTCTGTCACAAAATATGCCACGTTACACCACATAATTTGCCTTTTTGTCCCCCCCCCCCCCCCCCCGCCGCATAGTTCCTGTGGCCCTGTACATGGCATAGAATTTAATATGCCAAATTCTTTAAGTGTTCTAATCTTTATTGACCTTCACACATCACTCGCTTGAATTGAGACCATCATGAACTGGGGGAGCGAGCAATTTAATTAGTCAGGCCTCTTAAGGCAACATCTGTGCTTTATTTGCAGAAGGAAAATGCTTGCATGTGTATAAAATGAACATGCTGTGCTAGCAGCTCGCAGGCCACTGTCCTCACACACAGTCTCTGCAACACAACGCAAGAAATCTTTGGTTTTAGTGCGTTTACAGAATAGCGTATGCTGGGTACGGTTTTATCAAGGACAGACACTAGATTAATACTAGCACCTCTTTGGGTGACCAACTGGAATGGGTGCAAATTCAGGACAGTGAGTGTAGAAATTCAGGACAAACGGTCGAAATTCAGGACAAAAATTCAGGACAGGAGGTCAAAATTCAGGACAAAAGGTAAGTTTTACAGACACATCAGAGGAGGTTGCAGAATAGTATATAAGTATGCCTATCCATATCCAAACCTATTCAACCATTTGCAAACCTATCCATCATGTATCCTTCAATCCATCTTTTCACTCATCCATCCCTCCAGCCACCCTTTCACTCATCCATCCACCCTTTTACCCAATCCATCCATACACTCATCCATACACTCTTCCACCCATTCATCTATTTACCCATTCACCCATCCAGCCATCCTTTCACTTACTCATCCATCCACCCAGTCACTCATCCTTCCACCTATTCACCCTTTCAGTCATCCATTCATCCTCTTTTTCTCTCTCCATCGACCCTTTCACTTAGCCATCCACCCACCCACCCAGCTACTCATCCACTCATGAATCCATCCATTTACCCTATCACTCATCCATCCTTTCTCTCATCAATCCACTCTTTCACTCATCTATCCATCCTTTTGTCCATCTACTCTCCCTTTCACTCACTCATTCATCCTTACATCTACCCTTTCACTCATCTTTTTACCTTTTCGCTTATCAATTCATCAATCCATCCTTCATTTCACTCATCCATCCACCCATTCAATTGCCCATCATCCACCCTTTCACTTATCCACCCACCCTTTTACCCATCCATCTACCCTTCCACCCATACATCCATCTATTTACCTTTTCTCTCATCCATCCTTCCACTCCCTCATCCATCCATTTATCCTTTCTCTCATTATCCATCCACTTACCCTTTCATTCATCCATTCACTCTTTCACTAATCCATCCAGCCATCCATCCATCCCTTCACTTACTCACTCGCTCACCTTTTCATATTGCTTATGAGCTGAGCCTTTGTCTGCAGAGTTGCAGACAGTAGAGGCCCATCAAGGACTTCACCCCTGCTGTAGTTCCTAAAGCAAGGGGTGGGGTAGGGTTCATTATGCCCCTTCACATAGGCAATCTAAACAAGCATTGGCATAGCCAATAGGTCTCGTACTGTAAACCCCTTCTATGCATACAGAAACCGGCTAATCTAATGTATTTCTATAACTAGCATATAAAAGGCTCAGCAAAATGCAGGCCGGTGCCGTCAAAGAGAGGAAATATAAAATTGAAATGACACGCAGTCCATTACGCTGGCAGTATCTCCTATAACAGTCCATTACGCTGGCAGTATCTCCTATAACAGAAAGCTGTTATTCTTTTAAAGCGCGCATTACTGCTAGCGTGTGCTTAGGCGCGCAGCGCGGCAACTTTTAAAAACAAAATTTCTTCGTTTTTACATTTTGTGTAAAATTATAAATTGCACCTCTGTATTTTAACCCCCATCAGTCCGCCCACATACTTGCAGTTAAAAAGTGCCCCCACCGCTTTTAGAGCGGATTACTGTGTTTATTGAGTGCTGCTCGTTTATTGAGACGCCCGGCCGCCATCTTGGGACTGCTATTGGACACAGTGGGCCACTTGTCAGAGCGCTCTAGTGCTCTGTGGGACATCAGGTGAGCCTGTATTTAAGGCGAGCACCTAGTGTGGCTCGACCTTAGGGAAAGCTGTTATTCTTTTAAAGCGCGCATTACTGCTAGCGTGTGCTTAGGCGCGCAGCGCAGCAACTTTTAAAAACAAAATTTCTTCGTTTTTACATTTTGTGTAAAATTATAAATTGCACCTCTGTATTTTAACCCCCATCAGTCCGCCCACATACTTGCAGTTAAAAAGTGCCCCCACCGCTTTTAGAGCGGATTACTGTGTTTATTGAGTGCTGCTCGTTTATTGAGACGCCCGGCCGCCATCTTGGGACTGCTATTGGACACAGTGGGCGACTTGTCAGAGCGCTCTAGTGCTCTGTGGGACATCAGGTGAGCCTGTATTTAAAGCTCACACCCTCCCGCGCAGCGGTGACGCGCAGCGGAAGCGCCTGACTCTCGCCTGAGTCAAGCCAGAGTCTGCCCGTCTGCGCCCGTCAGCGCTAAGGAGGCGCGAGAGGCGGAAGACTCTGAGCCCCCTGCGGTCGTTACGTTACGCAAATGTCTGATTCAGGTATGTCACGGGACTACCTATTATCGTTTCAAAATCCTCAGGCCCTGTGTCAGGGCTCTTTAGTTCCGTCAGACTGGTATGGTCCTGCTAGCTGTGCCCATTGCCATCAGACCCTGAGTCCTTCGCTACCAACCCAGACACCTATAGACACTATATTACTTCGGGGCGGATTAATTAATGCACGCTCCTTAGTAAAAAACGCCCAAAATGTCTATGACTTAATTACTGAATTTCAGTTGGATTGCCTCTTCATTACAGAGACTTGGCTGAAGCCATGGTGTAACCCTGCTTTAGCCATAGCCCTCCCCCCAGACTATCTTATCCAGCGGTTGGATAGATATGAACAACGGGGAGGGGGTCTGGCAATTATTTACCGGAACACCTTCAGATGCTCCATAGAGCAACTGACGGAAATAAAGGAAGCAGAAGCATTGGCTTTTTCTATGACAATTCATAGCTCCCTTGTGTTTTCCGGTGCTCTTATTTATCGCCCCCCAGGCCCTTCCACTAAATTCTTGGACTCCGTTGGTGGTGTGTTAAGTGATCTGACCCTTAGGTTTTCTAACTTTTCGGTGTTGGGTGATCTCAATTTGCATCTTGAGTCCCCAAATGACCCTGGAGGCAGTTGTTTCCTCGACACAATTGAAGTGTTGGGTCTTACCCTTGTGAATCAGGAACCCACTCACCAAGCAGGGCATCTACTTGATTGTATCTGTTCCAACTTTTCTAGTCTGACAATCAAGTCCCCTCGACCACTGCTATGGACAGATCATTTTTTTATTCCTCTGTATATAGTTGGAGCGCGGAAACCCATTATCAATCTTTCAAATTGTATTGATAAATCTTACACCAAACATACTCCAGATTGGAAGGTATTGACCAGCAGACCTGATATTGTTGATGAATTTAGGAATAGGCTACCAGCCTTTGTTGACTGTACTACGTCGGACTATCAGAAGTTTCGTGATTGGATTACTGGAGTGGGTACGTTACTCAAACCACCCAGAAACGTGAACCTTAACAGGATGACAAAGAAAAATGCTCTTTGGTTCTCACCAATGCTCAAGCTTGAACTGGGCAAGGTGAAAACATTAGAACGAAGATGGCGTCGTAACTACGACAACGCTGCTCGTGCTACTTATCTAGCAGCGAGACGGAAATATCACGCAGAGATAAAATTAGCAAAAAAAACACACTACTTACAGGCTATCTCTTCTGCTGGCCAGGAACAAAAAGCAATCTTTAAGATTGTCAAGGATTTTATGCATCCTTCAGCTCTGTCGCAAGAGATCCCTCCATCGCAAGATCTCTGTGATGCGATATCTGATTACTTTGACAATAAAATCCTGACCATCACAAAGACTTTTCCGTCTGTAACCACCACAACAATAATTTCTGACGAGACAGTGAAGACAACTTCCCCTCTCCACTTTGATGAGTTTGTCCCAGTACCCCTGGAAGAATCTGCGAAAGCCATTCTGGCCAGCAAATCAGGTTCTCCGTTTGATCCCTGTCCCCCTCCGGTGTTGCATCTTCTAATAGAGATGGTTAATCCTATGATTAACAATATGATTAACTCCTCACTAGCAACTGCAAGCATCCCTAATGATTGGAAATTGGCAGCTGTGAAGCCACTTCAAAAGAAGGCCATCGTTGATCCTACTACCCTCTCCAACCTAAGTCCCGATTTCCTTGCTACCCATTCTTTCTAAACTGACTGAAAAGTTTGTCAACAGCCAACTGACTAACTTTCTGGAGAAGAATAACGTACTTCACCCCAACCAGTCAGGATTTCGGTCAGAACATTCCACCGAATCAGCCCTATTATTCACCGCTAAAACCTTAAGGGCTGCAATGGATCAAGGAAAGCAGGCCGTCCTCATCCTACTTGACCTGTCGGCAGCCTTTGATACCGTGTCCCATAACATCTTAATGGACCGGCTGGCTGCCGCAGGAGTAGGAGGACAGGTGTTGGCTTGGTGTAGAAATTTCCTTACCAACAGGCGCCAAATAACTGTGTTAGGCCCATACCAATCTGAGGCTAAAAACGTCAGCTCAGGAGTGCCACAGGGCTCTAGTTTGAGCCCTGTTCTTTTCAACCTTTACATGGCACCTCTGATGAGTCTGATCGTGTCATTCAAGATCAGCTCGATCTCTTACGCTGACGATACTCAGTTGATTTTGGTGTTGGATGGGGAACGACCAGGTGCCGAAGAGAATCTTAGGGACTGTCTTGCAGCAATTTTCAAGTGGATGAATAACAACCATTTGAAGTGCAACGCCGGAAAAACGGAAATTCTACCAATGGGTAATCTCAACCTTTTTTCCCCTACAGCATGCTGGCCACCAGATGCTGAAGTGCCACCCAACACAATTGCATCCGCCCGTAATTTGGGCGTTAAATTTGATGACCATCTATCTTTTAAACCCCAGGCTGTAGCTGTAGCAGGCATGTGCTTTCAAATTATTAAAGCACTCAGAAAGTTTTTTGACCTTCTGCCTTTATCTGCGAGAAAAACTGTCGCTGTAGCCTTAATCAATTCCAGGCTAGACTACTGCAATGGACTCTATGTCGGGGCAAACAAAATCGTCCTTCATAAATTGCAGATGGTCCAAAATGCGGCAGCACGTCTCGTATTACGCCTGCCTCGTAGATCGTCAGCCTCAGCAGCCCTGAACACCTTACACTGGCTGCCAATAGGGAAAAGAGTCTTATTCAAACTTCTCTTAATCACCTTTAGGGCTTTCCACCAATGTGGCCCATCCTATCTTCAAAATGGGTTTAAAAGATACCACCCAGCACGCTGTCTGAGATCTGCAAACCAGAACCTGCTCACTTTGCCCCGTTTCAAACTCGTCACTAAGGGTGGCAAATCCATCTTTGTACTTGGAACCAAAGCCTGGAACAAACTTCCCCTCTCCCTGCGATCTATTTCGCAAGAAGCCCTTTTTAGGAAGTCACTGAAAACTTGGATTTTCTCTTTGCCTGACGCCTCTTGCAGGACTCTAGTGTAATGTGTGTGCAGAAACTAGGACATTCTTTTCCGTTTCCAACCGGTCCATCTGAGTTGGTGAGCGCCAAGATACTCCTTGGAGTGGAAGCTGCGCGGTATAAATGTCATTTACATTACATTACATTACATTACGCCGTGAATTCTATTACCCCTGCCGATCGCGGCGTTCCGCCTTCTTAGCGACCTTAAAACCGGGCATATTTTTTATTTAACAATTCTGCCTTACGTACACACAGCATTAAACCCAACTTTTTGCTGCTCGTGAGCTTGTTTATCAAAGATTGTTTATGTACTCAATTGGCTCGAGAGGATATGTGCGCAGGGGGAGTCTCCAGCAAGATCGTACTGCGGGTGCGATGTGCCGCACAATAGAGCACGGCTGCAGAGGGAGCTATTTATTAATCAGGCCGTATAAGTAGCCAACCCTCACTACACAATTAATGACAAGCGCTGCGAAAGGAATGTGAGGTATGCAGCTGCCACCCGGCTGCGCTGCTGCTCGCTCCCGAGCTCCCTAGGCCAGAGGAGAGAGAAGCGGGACATGCACCCGCCTTTGGCCAATTTCCTGCTGTCTTTCTTAGAAAGACGCACGCAAAGGCCAATAGCAGGTGAGCCAAAAAACAGAGATGGGACAGGCATCAAGGTTCTAGGCCTGGATAAACATCTGGTTGGACATGTGAGGCCAACAGACCTTGGTTCCATCTTTAGCCCTAAAGCCCCCAAAGTAGTAGTCAAGGACTTGGAAGTTTACCTAGATGACAAGCTGTCTTTACATCACTAAATGAATCAGGAAGTATCTTCCTGCTTTTTCAATCTCAGAGTGATAATCTTCCTCTTTTGCCCTTTAGAGGCTCGTAAACGTTCGAATTGCGCTTTCATCTTCTGAGGGACCATTGTAAAATGGCTAGGACTTACTAGGGCTGTTAAGACGCTCCAACCCGTTCTCAACTAAGCAGTTTGCTTGATTTTCAAGCTGAAAAGATATGCACACATCTTATTCTACACGGAGAAACTCCACTGGCCTCCAGACGAAAAAAGAGTCCAGTTTAACCTGTTACAACTTGTGCATCAAGGAGGACAGAAAACAAGCTCCTTACACCTTCAAAAGAGAATTTAGGAATACCGTCCAACTTTCTCTCCCTTTAGCATCTGAGCAGAACCGGAGAACCCTAGCTACAGACGCACTGGCTGCGGGGGTCGAGGGGGGGGGGGGGGGATCGACTTTACCAGCTCTCATTGCGTAGGGAAGAGACATTCAAGGACACTGCATTAAAAATTAACACAGTGCACAGTATACCGCAGGAGAAGAGCGCTGTATTTCAGAATTCCTCTGTCTTCCCAGAAGTAAAAGAAGCCTCCTCTCCCCCCAGCCCCCTCGCCAGTATTCAGCCGTCTTCCAACTGACAGAATGCCCTGCCCTAGACCGAGGCTGAGGGAGGCCATCACACCACCACATGCTTTGTGACCCAAACTGCCCCATTGTCATTCTGTTTGTGGCAATCAGCCGCAGACAGAATGACAATGGGCCGGGTGGGGCTGCTCTTGTGCTCCGAGGAGGAGTGCAAGGCAGCCCCGGCAGAGTGTTGAGGCTTCATGCAGGGAACAGTGCTGTTCCCTGCAATGCCTAAAATTACGGACAAAAGGCGTCCGTGAAAGGGATACTCACGGACAACGGACGTGAGGTCCAATTTACGGACTGTCCGTGAAATGTACGGACGGTCGGTCACCCTAGCACCTCTCGCTGAGGCAAGAGAGGTAACTTTTGCGCAATAGACCTCACGGTCTAAGGGACTGATTTAACAAACTCATGCAAAGTGTTGTTAAAATATTTACTTCTCAAAACTGTTGTGCGCTCTTGAAGTAGCCTAAAGTAACAAAAATAGCGCTTTGTGCTGCTTTGCACTGCCTTGCTTCATGGGACCTTGGAGTTTTCACACTATTAACCATTGTTTTTGATGCAAAGCCCTATCTACTAAAATTGGCAGACAGGGCTTTGTACAAAAAATACTGCCTATGTGAGACAGAGACCAAGTAGAGGAGAGGATGCGGCATAACGGCTAGAGCGGTCGACCTCGAGGCAGCTGAACCACGTTTCAGTCTTGGCATGGAGTGGACACTCAACATCCTGTGATTCTGGTCAAATCACTTAATCAACTCGTGCCTAACAACAACAAAATTAAAGTTTCCGTCTGTAATGCAATTGGTGCTAATGCAAAGCGTTCTGATACCTTCGGGTCAAGTTCACACTATATTAAACTCCGAAAAAACAAAAATAATTAAGAGAAATCTCTAATTTTAATTTTATCACCACGCATTTTATGTGTGCTGCTCTGTATAACGCATAGAATGTGAGAAAAGATGAAAAGTTTGCCTAGAAAGAGTATTTTGTACTGGAGGGAAACCCTACCTGTACAAAACTTCTGCTAGACACCTTGGAACTGTGGTGTAAAATGTGTGCTTGGAGCTGGGCAGCCTGATTGTGCTCCAGCATTGGCGAAGAGAGCAGCAGCCCCAAACCCCAGTAGATACGGCTTTGTGTTGCTCTCTAACATATCTATTTCTTAATAAATTAGTCCCTTAGTGTGCAATACACCAGGGCTCATAAGGTAAAATATTAGTAATCAGTAGTGGCAGAAGGCATATATTTAGGCTGGTGGGGCGGGGCACCATACGGGTGGCATTAAGATGATAAAGAAAAGACACTTACCTTGCAGACTTGCCACACGGTGTCCTCCTCGCTCTGGTATCTTTGCTCCAGGAAGCTCCGGACCAGGAAACTGCACTGTTCAATCCTGGCACGTCTCCCAGCATGAGAGACGTGTCAGGATTGGAGGGAGCGGCCTCTCCCAGCACTCCTAAGAGCACTGGATGCCTGCACTTTCTCTAACCTACTTGTCTAAGTTAGTTAGGTTAGAGAAGTTTAAAATGCGCAAGTCTTGCTGGCTGTGCCGACATCTGTTCGTTCAGATGCGTGAGACATAATAACTGACGCAGTCAGCCATATACCAGTGGCCAATGGAGAACTCTAATTTAGTCCAACACTGCAGATCCCGACTAGCAACATACCACGTCTACTTCTTGGCAACTCACAATGACAATCAGAATTGGGATGATATTAACAAAGTACATTCCAACATATCTCTCTACCACTTCTCTCTTTACCCTTGCCTGCTCGGGAGCATAAACTTTAAACACAACATCTCTGAATGGACAACACAGTACAGTAACCAGTAAAGAACATAAGAAATGCCAAAAAGGGGCCTGCAGCGCTTCTACAGCTGACTGAAAACCATAAACTGTGTGCCTGTCTCTCACACTTCTTCATCCACCTCACTGCTGAGTGTGCTTCCCATAACATGATAACCGTATCTCGGTGGCGATCATGAAGAACATGGAAACACTTCCCACATAGGATTGAACTGAAGACAACACTTTTTCATCATTATCATCAAAAATTATTTTTATTTCGGCCGATATGGCCATAAAAGCACAGCTAAAAATACAATATATTACATTAGACTTGTTCACATAACCATTACACTCAGGGCAACATCAACTAGCACATTGGAGGTATTGACTTACAATGGTCATCACAAGTGTCCCACTAGCTCAACCCAAGGCCCAAAGCTATTCTTTGAATGAGGGAATCATAAACTGCTTGTGCGGTATAAGGACGGCCTGATGTCTTTTACATTATTCGAAAAATTAGATTAAAAAAAGTGCGTTTGCGTGAGCAAAAGGTGACTATTTCAAAAGACCCACAACACTCTATTCTAAGTAAACATTCTGTAAAATAAGTATTTGGGCAACTGTACACTTTTACATTATTATAAAAATCATAAAACATTAGTTTTAGTCATATGCTTGTGCATTACATCAGACGCATAGAGATTTTTACATTGTTCTTGGGACCGTACTCAGTAAAATGCATATGCAAATTTTAAATAGCGCCAAGGCCATTACAATTGACCCCTAGCAGCATTTCTATTGCAGTCAAAGTGGCCCTCATCTAGCATCATTGAACAGTCATGCGAAGAAGAATATAAAACAACTTGTATATTATAGTTAACTTTTTTTTAAAAGATCCTGGAATAGTTTCATTCGATTATAAAAGATCCTAAATGAAGCAATAATCGGGGTTCGTTATAAAAGGTATAAAACAGTGTGTTTGCCAGGGCTAAAGGGACATCTTTATGATGGCACTACGAGTGCACCACATTGAGAATAAAAAACGTGAAACAGAAAACACAATAGGTGAATGTGGGTCCTGTCAGTCAGTCAAAGTACTTTATTCGGTTTGTTTTAAAACCATAAAAGCAGGCTATCATGTTATACCAAAAAATTGTAAAATTGTTGATTACAGATTAAAAATGGTAACAATTTACATAAAATGTAAGACACAGTGTAATATATTCAAACTCACGTTGGGCAAATTTCATGAAACCTTATTACTAAACTGAGACGCTGCAGACATTCATTTAATTCAGTTAAAGTGCATTTGGGCCAATTAAACTTAACCTACATTGTCTCATAATTCCTACGGCCGCGGAGAGGAAGCTAGCAACATTAAAAATTTCCCACATATTTGTTAACAGCTGGAGATATAGAAGTGCAGGCTTGGCCTGAAGAAAGCCTTTATTAGCTAGGATTGGGAGGATGAAACGCTTTCTGATGACAGTCAGGTGCTTGCAGAAAATAATAAAATGTATTGTATCCTGAGTGGAGGAGTCATCGCATGAACAAACCCCGAGTTCTTCCACCCTCTTCCAACCATGTAACTCTGCGAACAGCTAATAAACTTGGTTCAACCTAAATCTGGTCAGTAAAAAACAATGATTGGGGTTTGTAACAACAACCAGATAGGGTTCGATGGTCAGGGTAGTTTTCCGCAATTGATGGGCTCTTACCGTCGACTTAACCAGCTCCCTATCCTCTCTGGCTGTAGCGGCCATTAAAAGATAAGAATCCTTAACCCATTTAATGTCCACCTTCGACAGTTTCTCTGGCGAATTGTATAACTCAGGTCGACCCAATAACACTGTCATGTTATAGACATATCCGAGCCACGGGATACGATTCCCATGGTCAAGGGCTAAACAATCTTTAAAGATTTCCTGATTTAGCCCCAGTTCTGGGTTCAGCCAGGTCGAAATCCATTTTAAAAGGGGTGCCATGGTAATTTGATCCTCCACAAAACTAGCACCACACTCTTGATGAACGATTTAGCCAGCTGTAGATTGTGGGACACATAACATTTTTCTAAGAAACTTGTCCTCCACCGCCTGGATTGCTTTCACATTCCTAATTCCCCAAATATCAGCATGATATATTGCGAGGGAGACGGATTCCGCACCGTATATTTTCAAAAGGGCTTGCATGGGTCTTGCTCCTAATTTACGTGCAAATCCCAAAACAGCAGAAGTCGATCTCGCCAAGGCATTGCTTTTTACTAAAATTTGAGGAAACCAAGAGCCTTGATCGTCAAATGTAATCCCTAAATACGGGAAGGTAGAAAGCTTAGACAATACATTCCCCTCGCAATGAAAGGTTTTATCCCTTGTGGTCTTCGGGCCAATTTTCATTATAGGGGATTTGGAGAAATTAACGCTAAGGTCCAGTGATTTCATGAAGACCGCAAAGGAATTTAAAAGTGATTGTAGGCCCACTGCAGTTCGTGCTAGAAGAGCGGCATCAGCCGCGTAGAGTAATGCCGGGATCAGGCGTTGCCCAACACGCGGGATATCTTTGCACGAGTCACATAGTGCAGAGTACAAACTGTTAATGTAGAGGGTAAACAATAAAGGGACCCGAATGCAACCCTGCCTGACACCGTTTGTAATACATATTCCTCCAGTACAGTTGCCCAATTGATCATAACGCACGGTGGCTGATAGACCCCTATGTAGGTCTGCAAGGAAATAAACAATATTACTATCAACTCCTAATTTCAGGAGCATGACCCACAGTTTGGACCTATTCACTCGGTCAAAGGCCGAGGAAAGGTCCATAAAAGCCAGAAAAAGTGCTCCGTTCTTGGCCACTGTGTATTTCCTAATCAATAGGTTTAGGTTGAGGCATTGATCTGATGTGCCCCTACCCTTCCTAAACCCATATTGCAGATCTGAAAGGGTTTTAGTTTCTTCTAGCCATTCCGTGAGTTGGCTAAGCACCACCCTTCCGAGCACCTTAACTGCGGAATCAATGAGGGATATCGGACGATAACAAGTGGGATCCCCTCTATTACCTTATTTAAAAATCGTTACTATTACAGATTCTGACCATGTGCTAGGTAGGCCAGATTTGCAGGCCTTATTAAAAACATTACACAGTATTTTGGACCATGTCTTAATATCAGATTTAAAGAGGTCGGCCGGTACGCCGTCTGGTCCCGGAGCCTTATTGCTCGTCATCTGTTTTATTGCCACTGACACCTCCGTATCTGAGAAAGATAGGGAATACGCCTCAATCTTAAAATCTGGATTGACACAGATGTCATCCCCATCGTAAACTGATTTAAAATGATTATGCCAGATTTGCTCCTGGATACCACAATCAAGCTGACTATTAGGAGACTCATGAAAGAAAGGTTATTTACCACTTCCCAGAACTTGGAACTATTTTTAATAACGTCGGTTGATAATAATTCTTCCCAGGCTTCCTTTCTGATCTCCTTTTTCCGTTTTGTTTGAGCCAGTTTATAAGTTTTCCTTAGTGCGGCTATTGTGAGCTTGTCTGGTGGGTTATGTTTCAAAGCAGCCAGCAACTTCCTATGAGCTAATGAACAGCTATGGTCGAACCATCTCTCCCCAGCCATATCCTGTCCTTTACATGGCCGTTTGAGGTCTGAGGAAATTTGTTTGCAAAGTTTGGAATAGGCCTTAAAGACTACCTCATCCCCATTACATACATTCATGCAAATGGACATTTCGTGGCCCACCATGGCCAGCAAATTGGCGTGAAAGCCCTGGGGTACCACCCAAAACCATTTAATTCTTCGGGCTTGGTCTGTGGGCCGTAAATCTAATGTGTCCACATTTCTATTGATCTTTCCCCGTTTCTTTAAATCGTCCATTATGGTCAATAAGACAGGATTGTGGTCACTAAATATGGACCAGGATACCATGTACCCCGTTACTCTGGTAAGTAATGTAGCACTAATAAAAATATAATCAATGGTTGACCCAGTGCTATTACCCTTGAAGGTTGGTACCACCAGGCCTCCCCCAGTTGGTTTTGGGTAAGTCATACCATTAGCTGCCACCAATTCCTCCAGGTAAAGTCCCTGTGAGGAATGTTCAAAATGGGTATCTTCTTGGTCGGCTGGTCCCAAACTATCCCAAACGTGGCATTTATCATCACAACAATGTATGTTAAAATCACCCAAAAGAATAACCGAATAGGGTCTATTATTAGTCTCATTATATGAGTCCAAAAAATCATATAGGCTGACTAAATGTTCATTATTAAGAACTCTTTCAAAGGAGTTATAAAAATTAACAATAAGCCAATTGTCGACATCAGTAGACTTAATTTGTACTGCCCGACAGTGCAGTGAACCTGTTTCCAATTTGGTATAGGTGCCTGCAATTTTCAGGGAGATCAGTGTCAATAGGCCACCCTTAGCCCTCCCCATAGGGGAGGCTGTTGCAGGTAAGCAAAAGGTCGCATAACCATCCAAAATGAAGGAATTATTGGTGTCCCAAGTTTCCTGTAGCCCAATAATATCCGACTCGGTATGCAAGCCCTCCACCTAGCAGCATCACACTTCCTTTTTAGTCCCGCGATGTTCCAACAGAGCATCCTTGTCCCTGCTTAGTTTGCCTTGGTGGGGATACCTGGCGCTGTTGTTTCCTCTGAAACCGGCCCACTATTGATGACAGTCTCCGTTTGTACCCCGGGTCCCAGTCAATCAATCTCCTCTAGGTCTGTAAAAGGTTCGAACCTATTGAGGGTGGGGACATTATACTCGTAAGTACCCCGGGAGTGTAATCTGCCTAATGGCTCCATCCTGCCTCTTACAGTTGATGGAGTATTTCGATAAAAGAATCCCAGAGGTAAAATGCCAATGCCCGCCCCACTTAAACTCCTAGTTTCAGCCGTCTCTAGGATCATTTAAACAATTTGCGGGGATGCAAAGTTTAGTATCACGCAATCCCCCCTACAGATTTTAGCAGAATCCCCAATCCAGGCTATCCTGCGCGTCATTTTAAACTCCCTAAATAAGCGACTGCCTAGTCCTGTTAAATTATCCAAATGATGGAGAGCTTTATTCCTAAGGGAGGTCCAATGTTCCTCCATCCCGGATTGGAGTGGGGGTACATTTGACAAGATGACAGTATAGGGAGTAGCCTCCGCTGGTAAGTTGAACTGGGTGGATCTATCTTGTCGATTATGTCCTCCATGCTCTGCCCCTGGACACGGGGCTTCACTTGTGTCAGGCCTTCGTCTGACATTTGGGACAGAGTTACTGCTTCTCAAATCTCTCGGAAAGTACGAGGGGCAGAATTACAACCTCTACCTGACGGCCCTGGTAGTTCGTTTGGGATGATGGGTGGTTCCTTCAACTGATCGGTGGGCCCATTTAACCCTCCCCCCACCAGAGTGCGATGAGGCACGAGTAACTGGGTCTCAATTTTGCTCAATCTATCATCTATTTCAGCTATTTCAGCTAATTTACTCGAGATGGGTTTGAGTAGGGATAGAATTCTTTCCTCACGTTTGGCTACTATTCGGTCTTCCAGGTCGGATTGCACCTGCTAACAGGAGCTTTGTGGGTTAGCTCGTGTTGGGCTAAATACAGTTGGGGCAGCCACCTCTGGCACACAGACTTTCCGTCCATGGGTACCTCCAGTTTTAGGAACCCTACTAGCCTGATGTGAGGTTACTGGAATGCTACCTGCCTTCCTTTTTTTTGTTATGGCATTAGTGATAACGACATTCCCCCCTTTTTCTGCATTTGCGAATCGTTGCAGCCGAGTTAACATTTTAGAAGAAGAGGGTCGATCATTGACTGAAATCTCATCTACCTGGGATATGTCATCCGACACTACAACCGGTGGTGCTGGGGCAGAATGATGAATCTGGGCCTCATGCACAGTTACCGTTTTTCTTGTTTCCACTGTGTCAAATGGCAACAAGGGGCCGGGCAATGGGGCACCGACAGAGGACCAAACGGGTTCTAGCGACCGCCTCTTTTGGGTCAGCTCAATTTCATGGATTAGTGCTGATTCGGCCCTAGTAAAAAAAGCATCGAGTGTACCCACTATCCCTGCAACCCCAACCCCACCCCCTTGCCATGACCCTTACTCATTATAATTACAAATACAACACTTAAGAAGACAAGATTGAGCACACTAACTTAAAGTCCTTTTGAAATACGAGGATCTAGATGAAAGAGGAGTGGCCCAGCCCAGCCTCCTCCAGCCGCTGACGGGCGCTGACGGGCCCGCCCGCGCGTCCCGCGCTGCGGGAGAGCTCAGTTTAATTTAAGCGCCTATTGCCGCTGTTTAATGACGCTGCACCCGCCAAGGATTCTGGGGGATGTAGTCCCTTGCGTGGTCCCGGCGTACTGACCTGCAGCAGCGGTTCCCCAGCGGCAGATGATGGCGGAGTGGACGACAGGAACCCATTCAGCAGGTAGGCGGGAGTGAGTAACGGCAATGACCCTCGGCAGGCAATAGGCACAGATAGAGAATGAGGTCCCTCGCTGCGAGAGAGCTCAGTTCAATTTAAGCACCTCCTGGCGCTGTTTAATGACGCTGCACTCGCCAAGGATTCTGGGGGATGTAGTCCCTTGCGCTGGTCCCGGCGTGCTGACCCGCAGCAGCGGTTCCCCAGCGGCAGATGATGGTGGAGTGGACGACAGGACCCCGTTCAGCAGGTAGGCGGGAGTGAGTAACAGCAATGACCCTTGGCAGGCAATAGGCACAGATAGGGAATGATGTCCCTCGCTGCGGGAGAGCTCAGTTCAATTTAAGCGCCTCCTTGCGCTATTTAATGACGCTGCACCCGCCAAGGATTCTGGGGGATGTAGTCCCTTGCGCTGGTCCCGGCGTTCTGACCCGCAGCAGCGGTTACCCAGCGGCAGATGATGGCGGAGTGGACGACAGGACCCCGTTCAGCAGGTAGGCAGGAGTGAGTAACAGCAATGACCCTCGGCAGGCAATAGGCACAGATAGAGAATGATGTCCCGCGCTGCGGGAGAGCTCAGTTCAAATTAAGCGCCTCCTGGCACTGTTTAATGATGCTGCAACCGCCAAGGATTCTGGGGGATGTAGTCCCTTGCGCTGGTCCTGGCGTGCTGACCCGCAGCAGCGGTTCCCCAGCAGCAGATGATGGCCGAGTGGACGACAGGACCCCGTTCAGCAGGTAGGCGGGAGTGAGTAACAGCAATGACCCTCGGCAGGCAATAGGCACAGATAGAGAATGATGTGCCGCGCTGCGGGAGAGTTCAGTTAAATTTAAGCTCCTCCTGGCGCTGTTTAATGATGCTGCACCCGCCAAGGATTCTGGGGGATGTAGTCCCTTGCGCTGGTCCCGGCGTGCTGACCTGCAGCAGCGGTTCCCCAGCGGCAGATGATGGCGGAGTGGACGACAGGACCCCGTTCAGCAGGTAGGCGGGAGTGAGTAACAGCAATGACCCTCGGCAGGCAATAGGCACAGATAGAGAATGATGTCCCGCGCTGCGGGAGAGGGTTCCATGTTTAAATATCGACAACAAAAATATAGTTTACAAAAATATAGATGTAAAAATATCGAATACAAAAATATCGACTCCCTATACTTAAACAGGTAAGTACAATAATATTGACTCAAAAATATAGATGTAAAAAATATAGATGTAAAAAATATCGACTTTGAAAAATAATATAACTTAAATTAAATAATTAAATAATATTAATATTATTAACCAAATACATTAAATTACATTTATATTTTAACTATTTATAACAAATAAACTTAATTTAATTAATATAAACACAATAAATGTGAACATATACATATATTTTCTTAAATACATTTTATTATTATCTTTAAATAATTTATAAACTTTAATAATTATATAAAAATAAAATAAACACATATATAAAACATTTTGAATAAAATAAAATATTCTATATTTAATTAACACATTAAAGTATTAAAAAATAATAATACATACATTTAATAACAAAATAAAAACATTAGTAGTTTAAACATTTGATAGCGAAGGGGTAAATATTACTATTCCCACTCCAGTGAGTGCAACAGTAGGGAAAGCGCTGGATAGCGTAGGGGTAAAAATTACTATTCCCACTCCAGAGGGTGCAACAGTAGGGAAAGCGTTGGATAGCGTAGGGGTAAAAATTACTATTCCCACTCCAGAGAGTGCAACAGTAGGGAAAGCGTTGGCTAGCGTAGGGGTAAAAATTACTATTCCCACTCCAGTGAGTGGAATAGTAGGGAAAGCGCTGGATAGCGTAGGGGTAAAAATTACTATTCCCACTCCAAAGGGTGCAACAGTAAGGAAAGCGCTGGATAGCGTAGGGGTAAAAAATTACTATTCCAACTCCAAAGGGTGCAACAGTAGGGAAAGCGTTGGATAGCGTAGCGGTAAAAATTACTATTCCCACTCCAGTGAGTGCAACAGTAGGGAAAGCGCAGGATAGCGTAGGGGTAAAAATTATTATTCCCACTCCAAAGGGTGCAACAGTAAGGAAAGCGCTGGATAGCGTAGGGGTAAAAATTACTATTCCAACTCCAAAGGGTGCAACAGTAGGGAAAGCGTTGGATAGCGTAGGGGTAAAAATTACTATTCCCACTCCAGTGAGTGCAACAGTAGGGAAAGCGCTGGATAGCGTAGGGGTAAAAATTACTATTCCCACTCCAGAGGGTGCTACAGTAGGGAAAGCGTTGGATAGCGTAGGGGTAAAAAATAATGTTCCCACTCCAAAGGGTGCAACAGTAGGGAAAGCGTTGGATAGCGTAGGGGTAAAAATTACTATTCCCACTCCAGAGAGTGCAACAGTAGGGAAAGCGTTGGATAGCGTAGGGGTAAAAATTACTATTCCCACTCCAGTGATTCCCACAGTAGGGAAAGCGCTGGATAGCGTAGGGGTAAAAATCACTATTACCACTCCAGAGGGTGCAACAGTAGGGAAAGCGTTGGATAGCGTAGGGGTTAAAATTACTATTCCCACTCCAGTGAGTACAATAGTAGGGAAAGCGCTGGAACCCAAACAATAAAAAAAAAAACTATCAAAATTGTTATTAAATGTAATTTCCACTATAAACATAATTAATATATACATTTAAATGTATTATTATTAACAAAGATAATAAAAAATAATTAATTACACGTTATTTTGCACTATAATATCCACCACACACACCTAAAATTAATTACACAATTACATTTATTATTTACTAATTAATTAATGATAATTAATGTTTTTTTAATTAATTAATTACCAGGTTTCACACCATATACACTTATAAACACCACAACACATATCTATAATTAATTACACATTTACAATTAATAATTACTAATTAATTAATGGTAATTAATTTAAAAAGTATTTAATAATTACTCAATAAATAATTAATTACTCACCACCCTTCACACCATTTACACATATAAACTCCACAACACACACCTAAAATTAATTAAACAATTAACATAATTAATTATTAATTGACTAATTGAAATTAATTAACAACTAATTATTAAACAATTATTAATAAATTAACACATCAATTAATCAATTAATTTTATATAATTAAATTACTTCCCACCCTATTCCCCTATAAACCCACAACCCGCTACAGAACTAATAACACAAAATTCAACATAAAATACATTAATAAATAATACAATTCCAAAACATATAATAAAATGACAAACAATTCTCTTCAAAAACACTAAAATACATAACATTATTAATAAATCGATATTTTTGTAAACTATATTTTTGTAAACGATATTTATTACAACTATATTATTGTTATCGATATTACTTACCTATCAGTCGATATTCTGGTCAAACTATATTTTTGTTGTCGATATTTCTTCCACTCGATATTTCTGCGGAGATACTTATGTAACGCGATATTTCTCAGTCGATATTCCTACTCTGCACCGCGGGAGAGCTCAGTTCAATTTAAACGCCTCTTGGCGCTGTTTAATGATGCTGCAACCGCCAAGGATTCTGGGGGATGTAGTCCCTTGCGCTGGTCCCGGCGTGCTGACCCGCAGCAGCGGTTCCCCAGTGGCAGATGATGGCCGAGTGGACGACAGGACGCCGTTCAGCAGGTAGGCGGTAGTGAGTAACAGCAATGACCCTCGGCAGGCAATAGGCACAGATAGAGAATGATGTCCCCTCAACTCAAATTTGATCCTCCCTGAGCACCATATATTATTATCTGAGACCTACTAAACCTGGTTACCAGGAATTTGCAATTGTTACAATAGGTGAATGGGTGTCATATTTCAATAACCTATAGACCTCTCACCAGTATCTAAATCCCAAATTTCTGCATAGCTGGCAGAGCCAGCGAATCCTCACCCTTTTACATTTTTGGTAGAAGAATATCACATGATATTCTGTCTCCTCTAAGTTATTACAAGCTAGGCAGCCTAAAACAGGTGAGTCCGCACACTTGCTGGTAAATGCATGCAACGGGAGCACACCATGTCTGAACTGTAAATATAATTTCTTAGCCAAGAACGGATGAATATTATCCAGAGCTGGTTCTAGTCTGTATTGGTCTTTAACTTCTAGAAACTCCAGTGTTAGTCGGTCAACTAGAGGGTTCCCCAGTACCTGAGCTCATTTGTACTCCCTATAGCTCTCCATCAGGTCCTTCCTAGAGGTGAAGGGGCAGGTTTTTTCTGAGTTAGTCCACAAATTGCCCCTTCCCATGGTGACATAGGTGTTCCTAATGTGTGCCAGCCATGGAAATTTGTCAGCACCCTGTAGACTCAGCACTTCACTCAGCTCGTCCCTATATGAGGCCAGTTCAGGGGCGCTCCACAGGCGTCACCAAAATAAAAGGGGGTCTAAGGGCGGCTTCATCTATGATTGGTCTAACCCCCAAGTCCATTCTAAGAGGTGTGAGTGGGTAGTTAGAGGGAAGACCCAGCAGTTGCCTCGCAAAGGAGTTCTTAATGCTCGATAAAGGGCCCAGGGGGCGATAGACCCAGATTTTGGCACCGTACCAGGCAGCATCCCTGGCTTGGCATTTATATATTTCTACTGCCGGGCCTATAGATTTATGGGTACAGCTCCTAAATACCTATCGCTGGAATATATTGCCAAGCTAGCGCTGTATTATCACTGCTTATCGCTATGGCGATAAATATTCCAGCGATAGCGGGAAAATGACCAAACATCGCTGGAAAACCAGCGATATCCCTTTTAAAATGGCGATATTCTTGGTGATAAGGCCCTGTGGCCTTAACCCCATAATCCACCTCCCATGTTAGGTATGCCTTAGTCAAAAATGTAGCAGACGTTAAATTCCTGCATTAAGGCTAATTTAGCGCGATTATGATTATCGCTACACCTCGTTCTTAATATTGCGAAGCTGTCTTAGCGATACTTTCCTGTTGTTTTGACACCACGTCTACTTTGCATCTCATTATCGATGCGATGCGAGTCGTGACAAAAACGGGAGCTAACTCAAGGTAACACGCGCTAGTGTCCTTGTTAATAATGTGATATAATTGTCGCCACATTTTTCCCAAAAACGGACGCTAAAGCAGCGATAATTGTATCGCCAGCCCTTGATAATATGCCCCCTCATGTCATGCAAACTTAAGGCACTTCTCAGGTTATCCCATTTCTTATTTTCCCAGCTTCTTTTTGCAGTCTTAGTGGCTTTTTGTGGGCTGCCCTTTTCTCTCCAATTACCACCCTGTCATTAAGTTCAATTGCAGCAATGAAATCTGCCTTGGTCATGCGGCAGCTATCATTGTACCATGGGTGGCGAGGATTTCTACCCCCCCTAGATCTATCATTGGGGTTAAAAATATTAGCCATAGTGGTTAATAGATTTTGATGATTCTTGTAAATTTTGGAGAGGGAATTGGGGATTCCATCATTCACAGTGAGTTGTTTCACTGTCATTAGAAATGGGATGATTATTTGGTATAATGAGGCCAACTTGTCTTGAGATTGGCAAAAATCACCCTAACGTACTCTCCTCCTACAGTTGGTCAATTTTAACCTAGCGTCTGGTGGTCTTAATACTTCAGATGCATTCTTATCACAGGGTGAAGTTACCTCTAATATAAGAACGTTGGATCACTATCAAAGCAGGGCATGATTTTAAAGTCTAGCACCCTGTGCCAAGATTTTGTATCTACCAGAATATAATCTATGATAGATGCTTGGCCCAGTCTGTTAAAGGTGTAATTTCCTTGGGGTACTCCGCAGTTGATATTGGTGGGTTCGGAAAGGAAGGGAGGGAGTCTGATCCTCTGGGTTCAGCTGGAGAGAAAGGATTGGATCCAGTTGAGGGCAGCTCCTTGTATCCCCGGGTTGTGAAGTCTGGCTGCGAGTGCGCGATGTGAAACGGTGTAGAAGGCTGCGTAGAGGTCTATGTGGATGAGGGCCGCAGTGTGTCCCTGGTGGAGTAGCGTGTGGATGTCGTCAGTGGCGGAAAGGAGGGCGGTCTCATTGCTGTGGTTGCTGCGGAATCCAAACCGGGAGGCTTTCAGAACTGAGTTCTCTTTGATGAAGGCGTCAGTTGGGCGTTTACGGGTCTCTCAGTAACTTTGGCCACGAAGGGGAGGAGGGAGATGAGCCGGTCGTTTTTCAGGTCTGTTGGGTCCACCATTGGTTACTTGAGGAGGGGTATAATCTCCGCCCACTTCCAGTCATCTGGGAAGATGCCAGACATGAAGGAGGCATTGGTGGTCCGTCCTAGTTCAGGTGCGATGGTGGCGGTGGCCCTGTGGAATATGTGCGGTGGGCAGGAGTCCATAGGGGCTCCTGAGTGGGTCTTCTTCATAGTCACGGTGATGTAGTCTACGGTGCCGGGATTCCTGGTCATGATGGTTGGCTTATCGGCGGCTTGGAGGGGTGGAGTCCGGCTTCTGTTCGCGGAAGTTGTCGTAAAGTACCTTGATCTTTTGATGGAAGTAGGAGCTGAGCTTCTTGCAGAGTTCCTGGGAAGGTGTGACAGCCGTGGGTTCGCTGGGGGTTTTGCGAACTGCTGTATGACGTTGAACAGTTCCTTGCCATTGATTGCGTTGTTCTGGACTTTGTCTCTTATGAAGGTCTGTTTGGTGTCTCTTATGCGCTGGTGGTTTTCCTTCAGGGTGTTCCTCAGTGAACTTGCTCCATTTCCTTTGTGGCAGGCGTTAGGGGGCTTGGGTGCGGTGGTGGTGTTGAAGGTGAAGTGGAAGCAGTGGTGGTCCGTCCAAAGGGGCTGGGTGGTGTGGCTGAAGTGGATGTTTGTCTCTCCCACGAAGATTGGGTCGAGGGTGTGTCCAGCTTTGTGAGTGGGTGTGTTGACCAGCTGCTTCAGTCCGAAGTTGGTGAGGTTGTCGAAGAGAGAGATGGAGTTGGGGTTGTCACAGTTGTGGAGGTGGAAATTCAGGTCCCAGAGTTGAATGTAGTATGTGGAGGTGATGGCGTGGGGTGCGGCGAGCTCAGCGATGGTAGTTGCGGATTGGGTGCGAGGTCCAAGCGGTCTGTAGATGAGGGTGCCACGTAGCGTGCTCTTGAGGTTGGTCTGGATCTGGAAGTGGAGGTGTTCTGTGTTGGAGTGGGGGCCACTCATGCTGGATGTGGAGAGTCGGAGGATGGTCTTGTGTGCGATGGCGAGTACTCCTCCTGGGCGGTCCTTTCTCTGGATCTTATAGCCGTCTGGGATGGCTGTGGCGATGTCGGGCCGGAGGTGACGTTGGGCCAGGTTTCCGTTAAGAAGGCGACGTCGGGCAAGAGGGTGTTGATCAGGTCACAGATATCTACGGTGTGCTGGTGCAGGGAGCGCACGTTCAGAATGCATGTCAGGGTTTCGGCGGTGCGTGCATCGGGCAGGCCTTTGGCCGTTGTGGAGGGTTTGTCGATGGTGAAGGATCTGTGGCAGAGTCTGCATGAGAACTGTCCATGGATGGTGTTGGACGAGGATCTCTTGCAGTCTGTGTGCCTTTTGGGGTTGAGTGTGTGGAGTGTGGCGAAGTTGTATCGGCGTGTTCCTGGAGATCCAGGGTCCTGGCGCTGGCCATGGTCGGGTCGGGGACGGGCGCAGACGGGTTGCCTTAAGTGCCCCAGCAGTGCACCCACTGCACATGTCCACTGCGCGACCACACAACGGTCGCCATAAAGTAGGGGAGGCAGCGGGACCAGGGCAGGGAGGTGGGAGTGGGGCTGTGTAGGGGGGTGGGGCCACAGGGGCAGAGGCGGCAGGAAGAAGTGAGCAGAATTTACAGCAGGGAAGGGGGAAAACACAGAATGATACAAAGGCGCAGTCAGCAAGGGGAAAACGCAATATTACACAAAGGCACAATCAGCACAAAAGCAACAATGAGGACAAACGTAAAACGGCAGGCAAATTAGGAGAACACCTGAGGTGTTGGGACTGGCTGCTGGCACGAACCCTGCTTAGGGAAGGGCTCTGAACCGGAGCGGAGCGGCTGTGAGGTGGTGCTGCTGGGGAGAGTGCTGGCCTGGACCAGAGGTCAAGGCTTTCACACGCACTCCCCCGCAGCGGTCCCCATAAAGTAGGGGAGGAGGGGCGGGACCAGGGCAGGGAGGTGGGAGTGGGGCTGTATCAGCGGCGGGGCTGCAGGGGCAGATTTCTGGGTTGAGGAGCTGGGCACCCTGCCTCACTGCGTTAATCGCCTCCAACCCTGCCAACTGTAGGCCATTACTGACAACAGGGTGGCCAGCTATGTTAGATAGGGGGTTTTCAGTCACCCACGTTTGATATTTGGAATCCTGTGTGCTCTCCAAGGGTTGGTCGGGAAATATTTGGATGGTAGAGACCCCATTCCATCCGCTGGTTTCTACTTCACTCTCTCCCAACACCTGGACCACAGCCTCTTCCCCTTTCTGCTTTGGATACCCATGCCCCTGAGTCGGCTGCCCCTGTTGTGTTAAACCACCCATGGACTAACCTTGTAGGTCACAGCTCCAATATGGGTACCCCATACCTGCCAGTCAATCTACAGATTCTAAAGGGTTAAATCTATTGGAGAGTGGTAGATTACAGAGTAGTGGACTGGGTCAGTTCAGTTCCAGAGTAGTGAGTTGCTTAGTCTGGTTCGACATCTCCCTCTCATAGCCATTGACAAAGGGAGATCTTAAGCCCTTTGATTAGTTGTCACCTGTGGTCACGAGCTGCCAAAGTACCGCTTCACTGAGAACCAAGGAAGAAAGATGTGAGACACCGAAGAGCCATGTTGAAGTGACACCTTTTATTTGCTAAGTTAAAAACACACCGATAACTGCATCTCATTTCTCTATCTAAGCAACAAGCCATTAAGGAGCCTGACTTCACTCCGTCAGGGTTAAAGCCACATGATTATTGCTATAATGCTAGAAAGGTTATAAAACAGACTTGAATAAAACAGGCATGAACAATGAACAATTGGAAAATGGCGCGATTGGAACCAGTCAAAGAATCAAAAAAAGGTACAAACACACAATGAAATTCTAGTGCCTAGAGGCAAACCATTTTAAAGTAAAAATAGACATTTAATATATATATATATATCTATATTCTAAGAGGCCTTAAAGATGCAAGGAAATGGGTGTAGATGAAAATACTGCAACTAGTCAGAGAGAGAGAGAGAGAGCTAAAAAACTAAAGGTTATCTGGATTGGGAGTTACAACCTGAGAGACAGGGGCGGTGGGTGACATTTGAAAGTGGTGGGGCGCAAAGTGATTTGCACACAGCACCGTAGCGAGCGAGCGAAGCGAGCGAGCCTGAACCCCAAAAGGGGGGTTTGGGGGGATTACCCCCCCAGAACATTTTTTAAAAAAAGAAGAAAAATCGTGCATTTTCAAGCAAATTTGAGAAAGCAGGAAAGTTAATAAAGCAATTGTGAAAGTGCAGTTATTACATTAATAGATGGCATAACATAGGTAGCTGCTTATTCAGTATAACCACAGAGCTTCATACATTCCGTCCTATTACGCTCAGGTGCTGAATTCAGACTATAAGACTTTCATGAAAATCTCAGCTCTAAGAGTAGAAGAAGTTGCACAGCAGTTGGGAAACAGCCTTCACAAAGCATTAGGAAAATGAGAGGCAATTACTTGAAAGCAAACTGAAAGCAATGCATCAAGTAGTAACTTAAAGCAATGCATCCAGCAAAACAGTGCATGCAGTCAACCATACAAAAGTAAACTAAAGCAAGTGTGAACCTGTGAACTTCACTTTGAAAGCAGGGTGCTAGTCAACAGGCCAGTCACATACATTTAAACTGAAGAAGAGTACACTTCAGCATGCAGGCACCAACATAAAAGCACCAAGCAAGTCAAACAGTTTAATGAAAGAAAAATGAAAGCAATACATCCAGCAAACTAGACAGTGACTCAAAAAGTAAATTGAAGCAAGTGCACACTGAAAGGAATGCGCAGTCACAAGTCAGACATTCACATAAAAGCAACTTACCAAGACACCCAATCAATTACATGGGAAAACACTTGAGCCAATGCACCTAGGAAACCAGACCAGCACAACAAAGCATCCCACCCCTGATTGGATGGCAGCTGTGCTCTTAGGGTCACCCCTCAGTTTTATGGCAGGGTTGAGCACCCCCCAGTTGTATGCCCTGTGCGCCTGAAGGGAAGACAGGCAAAAGGGGTCATAATGGGACATCTGGCACAGCCACTTTGTAATCGAGGTCACCCACCCAGCTCAAGACTGAGTTACAGGCTGATCTTAAATCTTTAAACAACCACAAGGGTCTCCAGCTAGTTGGTTCTTGAGCCAAAAGAGTCCTCAGCTCACTGGGAGTCTTAACATCGCGCCTGAGATGACATGACAATGTCCCTTAATCCGGAGCAACTGTGGGGACTGGTCTGGGTCTGGAACTGACTTGGTACGAGCAGGATACCAAAAGTAATGGGTAGGTGGTAACCCACTTCAAGTGAAGGAGCTGTAAGGAACCTAAGCACACTGGTGTTGATACCACTAACAGGGCAGCTCTGGCTTTCTCAGGGTGGGTGTCAGCTGTGTGATGAAACCAGCATGTGAAGCCGTTACCTCAAACAAACTAAAACCAATGCACTCATCAAGACAAGAAGTTACATGAAATCAAATAGAAAACCACCATCAAGCCAGATAGTCACCTAAAGGCAAATTGAAGTGACTGCACACTATGGGAAGTGCACTTCACCAGCCAGCCTATTACACTAAAGGAAAGTAAAAGCAATGCTCCCAGTAAACAAGACAACATAAATTGAAAATGTTTCCCCGCAGGACCAACAGTCACAAAAAGTAAAGAAACAGAACGAAGTCAGAGGCACTCCAGGAATCCAGGAGAGTGGTCTGGTGGACTGTTCATGAAGGCTGAACCTGGTTCCCCAGAACGAAATTCGGCAGCTCTGGCGTAGTGCCACATCCCCCAATGAACACCATACTATCCCACTGAGACACCCACACTGCCTTCAGCTACAACCCAGTTGTGCCCTGCTAGGCTGCTACATATACCTGGATGCGGCTCAATTCAAATTATGCACAAGAGTGATATGCTGCCTGGAAAAAAAGTACCTTCCTGGAAAAAGCAAACCCTCATATGGATGCAAGATTAAGTAAAGCATATGAAATGTAAGTAGAACAACATGGATACCTTAACACTTTTATACTTATTATTCAGAAATCAAGAGAGTTTTTTACTGAAACTTTAAGCACCACTACAGATCCCTGGGGGGACCAGTATCACGGTGTATTGCTTATATCCTGTGAACCGTGAGCAGTATGGTTTTAAAAGACTACATTACTCAACACAGAGCCACTGCTTGTTTTTCTTTTTTTTTCCTGTTTCATTATTCTATGTGTACCTTAAGTATAACAACATATGTGCTGCTTTGCAGGAGAATCCAGACAGCTATCACTGCAGAGTCAAGGAAACAATGGGACACTTGGCTAATTTTTATATGTGATAGTATCTATGGCCCTGGGACAGAGACTAGAAAAGGCAATGGCAGATAATGATACTACTTAGCACGATCTGGTGAACTGGTGTGACCAGGAGAGAGCCTATTAAAGATGGCAATAAGCAACATCGGTGCAAGGCCATAGAGACGGGAGCGCCAGGACTGAGTTAGGAACAGATGGGACTATCAAGGCAGGAGTACCAAATCTAACGCTGTGAGAAGGAGCAGGACTGGTGTGCTGTGAACCATTCCTCGGAGACACGGGTAGGAATTGAATGGGTGAGAGAGCTTTGATGGTTGTGCGACTGCAAGCGCCCCCTCCCCTCCCGTGATAAACTCATGCGGCCTTAGGTAGGCATCGAACATATTGCTTACAGGAAGTATACAGATTAGGTACTGTATTTATGCATGTTTTAAATGCACATTCCACCTTGATATTTATCAGGTAGACCAATCAGGTTAACAAGGAGTGGTTAAAGGGATCTCACTTTGGTCCTGAAGAAAAGCCTAGGGGAAGGCTTGAAACATGTAGACCAGGGAGGAAACCACTCCTCATAGTGTACATTTCTCTTCTCCCCTTTTTAACAATACCAGCCACAGGAATTAATAAAGTGTAGGTTCCACATAGCCAGGTATTTTAACACAATTTTTCTGGGTGGGAAGAACCCTATGATGAAGTATGCCACCAAGGGACTTTTTGGTGGGGGAGGTTTATTTTAAGAAAACTAATCATTTTCTTTGACAAATTTAAAGAAATCACTGGAAGGACAGTTTTTTTTCCATGAATGATGGGTGGACTTTTTGTTTTTTCTTCATTTCTAAAGGAGGCGGAGCCCACAACGTACCCAACCTCTTTCTTCTCCCTTGCTCTTTGTTGGAAATAGGGATCCTCAAGCTCCACGGAGCGCAGCCAGTCACTCTATAGAGCTGCCCATATTAAAGCTAAAGTGAGCATCTTGAACTTGTGCAGGAGCGGGATCTGGCTGACATATAGCGTCGAAGCAGGTACTCTGTTGTTACTTTAAACAAGGAAATAGTGAGAGTAAAGGTTCTGCTGCCCTTGCAAGAGTGGGAACAGCATGAGTTATCCAGAACGGAGCAGCCTCCAGTTCCTGCAGAAGGCATTTGAACCTTAAACAGAAGGTCTCACTGCATCGCCCGCAGTGTGGGGCACCGAGCTGGGCAGTCAATACCCTGCACTACTACTGAGAATGAAGAAGAACCTGGATGTTACCGTAAAAAGCCTTACCATTGTGAAAACATATTGAGAATCTGTATATTTTATGTTCATATATTCCTAGGAAGTGTCATGTTAACCACATATGTAGTGATTAATGTATTAACTAATAATCAAAAATAGCTGTTGCCTTCTATTTGTTTGAGGCTTCTTATGACATTGAGTTGTTTGCTAGACTTTTACAGCCTTAGCAGAGCAGGAAGCCACAGAGCTAAGTATTGCACTTTGCACATTTTCAAACCTGGCAAGGGAAGAGGTATTTTGAGAATAATGAGGCCAGTATTGTACATATAACTTCCCCTCATGACCATTCTGTGCTCCCTTGAGGCGAAGATTCGGACATTAGTCAAGTTTTTGCTGAGTGTTAACACCTTATGTAACCTGGCCACATTGCATTCAGAGAAATTGTGTATATCTACTAGGTTGATTTTACATTAAATTAAGCTCTTTCAACTCGCCGTTTTCTAGCAAGAACCAGGGTCGCTTGAAAAAACAAATGCCTTTTAAGTTTTGCTTTGCTTCTTGCTGTGTTGCATTATCCGCTACTTGGACTTTAGGCTACCAACGTGCTGTGTTTTTACTTTTAACACCAATTTCCATACCAGGGTAACGTGCAATTAATTGTCTTGCAGGCCAGAGGCACGCATCACAGGGACGAGGAACATTCACACATCACAAGGAGAAGAGCTGCGCAACCGTCATATAAAACATGTTTGAATGTTTAATAAAGGTGGCAAAGCGAACTTTAATAAAAGACAACACATAAATAAGCGAGCCAAATGAAGGTGGCACATGCTAAACAGTGTCAAAATGTAATGAGATTTCTTGCAATTATTTACATGATTAATAAAAAATATTCTACCACGGCAGTATTTGCAGCACGAGTTTAAGGCATATTTACAACGCATCTTTCATAAAATATTTCACGAGATGCCCAATGTGAATCGCTCGCATCAAGCATGTATTTATAGCCTTAGACATTTGAAAATTAATTAATCTACGTTTGATGGCGAACTACAACAGCGTTACTGCCTGCAGCATTATTTCACAAACAAAATAGGCACCATTTAAAGACTATCATGCGCAGCTTATATATCCCCTTCTATAACGGTCAACATATCTAATTAGCATTGTCTTCCATTAGAACGGCAAATGCAAATGACATCTGTGAAAGAGTTTCAAATGTTAATAAGACAACTGTTTATTACAAACAACGTTCTTTCTTCTAAGCCATCTGTAAACAAGTTTTAAATTAACAATGTGCAGATATCGGAACAAATCATGGAACAGTTGGACTTTTCCTTAAAACAAAGTGACGGCTTGCTTTGAACATTCGTTTCTGGTAATCGGAATTTCAGATTTAAAAGCATTAATACGATCTTGTAGGCTTGCCAACCACTAGCGTAGAAGTGTTTGTGAAATGAAACTGAGCAAAATTGTCCTGAGGGCAGAAGAAGGTCTGTAGGAGTAGACACCCGCAATCCTGCAACACATGACCGCAACACAAACCTTAACCTACGAGGCTTCACTGTGGACTCGGAGCGACAACAGTCGTGGCTCGGGGGGAGGGGGTGTCTCGCAGGGTTGGGGACCTGGGGGGAGCTTTAAAATAACAGATCCTACCTGACCAGGTCCGCGCCGCCTCGGGTCCGTTGGCTCTGAGTCCTGAGACGAATGCCGGGCCACCCCCACGCGCGGCATCCAATGGGATGCTGCGCCGGTGGACCAGCCAATCTGATTGGCTAAGGTGGCACATTTGCTGCTCGCCCTTTCGCCCTTAGGAAACCCGGGCTGTGGCAGGCGAGCAGCACTCTGAAGCTCCCCTGGGTCCCGCTGGGGAACTTACAGTGCGCATGCTTGAGAAAGTTGCCAACTTTCTCAAGCATGTGCACTGTAAGTTCCCCAGCAGCGGGACTGCGCACTACGGTCTGCTGCAGCCTGAGTGTGTGGACTGTCACTCAAGCTGCAGCAGGCCACACCCCCTGTGCAATTTATTTTATTTGGAGATACGGCCGGCGGCCGCGCCATGGTGGCTGCTGGGGCTACGCCCCTTCGCCCCAATGGACGCACCGCTGCTGCTGAGAGATAGGCGTGTTGTCCCAAGTCAGATAAGAATCACCGGCCGGGAGGACAACGCTGTGCAGAGCACTCGTCGAAGTGTCCTGAGCTCTAGGCAGAGTGTCGGGCCTGTTATACCTATTCTGATAAAAAATGGTCAGACCGCACTGACGTAGGTAATGGCGCAGGTGCTTGACCGCACGCCTACAGCATGACCACACGCCTACAGTGTCGGTGCTAAGGTTCTGAGAACCTCGAAGTGGCAGGCCAGGATGTCAAGAGTTTGGGCGGGTGGTCTATTGTGCCTGACCGCAGAACAAAAACAAAGGATATACGAAGCGTACCTGTCTCCAAAAATACATGTGAAACCGGAACTTAAAGGCAGGCGTTGCCATCACAGGGCGCTGCTGCGGTCTCATCTGCGAGGCTTGGAATATTGCATATGTAAAAAATGAAGCAAACAATACTTGTGAAATGTCAAGGGCGTACCAGCTGGGCCCCCGTGTGTGTGGGTGCGAAGCACCTGTACTTGTAACTGTGGAAAGTTCCTGTGGTTCTGTGGTAGCCTAAGCTACATCGCTATGTTGTGCACAAAAAGAACTGTATCTTCATGAGCATCGGGCTTAGTAGATTATATCGTAAAAAAGTACCTCGAGGCAGTGGGCCTTGGCTTAGGCCTATACACAGGGATTCCGGGGGGGGGGTGTATGTGCTACTCCTGGCTGACTGGGCATGGTGGGGATGGTCAAGCCACCTCTGGACATTAAAACCCTGTCTTCTATTAAATGGGTTAAGGCCTGGGGGATAAAACTAGCCCAGTGGGAGAGACCCTATGCCCCCATCCTCCCTTTGAAGGTTCCCGTCTTTGAGTGCTTGTACAAGCTTTGGGGTCCTGAAATTAATCACAACGCTGTCCCCTGGGACATCTTTCGGTCTCCAGCCCACCCATCCCACCCTGCGTGTCATAAGTATTTCGTCTGCATTCTTATAGGAGAATTGTCGATGCTTGGCCAACTAAAATATGCATTTTTTTTTAGTGCCGGATGAGATTCCCTGGAACCCTCATTTGGCTCTGAGACACCAGTTAGAATGATTACGTATGGTGTTGAGGCCGAGGGGAGATTGATGAATGGCAAGACTGGCCATGCTTCATTACTTTTTTCTCAAGGGGCAAATTTCGCGTCACCTCTGTGACTAATCCCCAGTGGGAAGTATTCACGAACCGGAGACCTTGCTATGTGTGAGCTATGATTTTTCCCTGTCTCAGGCCCTTGAGTTTGCCCCCGACAGTCAGTACACTATCAACTTTCCTTAGCCTAGCTAGGCTACTCTGCTGATTTCTTATTCCCTCTTGGCTATTGCATTTTTGAATTAAGTTGGAGGGCATGTTACTTGTCACTGTGGACTCCAGCCTGGTGATGGAAGAGGCTGTCTGTGATTTCGCATGATTTGCAACCTCATTCCCCCTTAAGATTACCTCAGTCTTACGAACTCAGCTTTAAACCAATAATGCAAGCTTGTCTACCCGCTCCATCAAGTTATTTACAATGTCCCTCACTTGGGCCTGCAGATCCATCCCCAATTAATGTACCCATGTTGGTTGCACAATGCCTCCTTGTGTGGAAGCCGCCATCTCAACCTCTCCTGAGTCATCAATTGCCGCATGTTCTGCGGGACACTTCTTCCGTTTGGTCCCCACGTTTGCCGTTAGTTTGCATTTGCTTTTTCGAGCTGGACCAGGGTGAGCAGCCTCAGTGTGCTGCTTGATGTTAGGTGACTCATGATCCAAAGCCTGTGTCCTTGGGTGAGATATAGGCGGGTCCGGGGACAAAACGGCTGGGGAGCTTGGGGCGTTCTGGCTAAGGAGGGAAACAGCTAGGTCTGTGGTCAGAGATAGGCGCCTTTCAGTCAGTTCAATTTCTGTGGCCACTGCACCTAGTGCCCTCTGAAGCATCATATCAATTGAAGTTTGCTGACTGGGCGTTGCAGTTCGTAGGGGTTGTGATTGATTTTTCCCCACGCAGTTGCACTTTCCCATGTTTACAAGTGGCCCGTTTGAGTAATCTTGCAGACTTTTGGCCAAGATCGGTCCACTCACTGGGCCTTACTATAAGTTCCCAACCTCAGCCGGAAAGAAATCGGAGAGGGGAAAAATCTGGTAGTGGGCAGGATTGCGAGCAACCACCAGGGGACAGGAGGAGCTTATAGGTACTTTGATGACAATAGAGCTCTCTAGAACCAAAACAGAAATAAAAAGGAATAAAAACTCTGACCTTAACTCCAAGGATCTGCAATACCAGCCTTAGAGGGGTGGCCCAGCCCAGCCTCCTCCGGGTTCTGATGGGGGCAGACAGGCCCAGGCGCGGCCCGGGCACGTCCGCGCACGGCCCGTGCTGCAGGGGCCCAGATTCAATTGTATGTGCCTCCTGTCGCGGAAGGTGCGTGCATGATTCAGCGCCTCCTGGCGCAAGGCTATCTGGGTGATGAAGTCCTCCGGTGGTGGCAGGCAGGCAAGGGCGGCAAACAGAGTTAGAGGGTTCTCGCGCTGCTGGGGCCTAGATCCGATTGTATGCGCCTCCTGGTGCGGAAGGTGCGTGCGTGCTTCAGCACCTCCTGGCAAGAGGCTGTCTCGGGAATTAAGTCCTCCGGTGGTGGCAGGCAGGTAAGGGCGGCAAGCAGCGTTAGTGGGCTCCCCTCACTCTTTCAACTACACACCCTACAATGTGTAGCATGTTACCCATGGAGGCAAGCACTTCAACACTCCACATAGGGATAGTAAGCTCTATATACATGTTGCAATACAATACAATCTCAAATATCACTGTTCCCCAGAATGTGCATAATGCCATGCATGCCCAGAATATGTAAAGCATATCAGTAAAGGGCCACATGACTACCTGGATTCGCACTAGAACCAAAGGACCTTTACACTGGTTCACCAAGGCTTTTGGAATTGCAGCCACCTGCTTGTTTGGCTGTATGGTTTTTTCTTTTCCTTCAACATGCTCCTTCTTTCATTTGTCCTGAAGAGGCCTAAAGCTGAAGGCCGAAACGCATTGACATCCCGCTAAAGAAGTCTCTCGAACTTTTATAGCTATGTATTAAGTACCCTGTACGCTTTATTTAAGATTGAAGAAAGAAATTATACTTTGCATAGACGTACAGATTAAAGAGACTATCAGTCACTGTGATTGTGTATAAAATCTAAAGCACAGCCTTGAGTCTAGATCTATTGGAAGTGGAGTTTTTATGTCACATTTTGTATATCTTTTTTTGTGATGTTTTGTATAGTTTTTGTATAAATGTGAATTTGAATGTTCCATGTACGACACCATACAGTATCACATTTTCAGTACGGACGAGTTGTAGAATACAACTGGATGTGTTTAAATAAAATAATAATTTACGAAATTTGTATTTCAATCAATGAATAATTAAAGTAATCATTTAGATGTAATAGAAGCAGACATCTTTTTCCACATGCCACTTTGTGTTATATTGTGGTTTGATTAGCCCTTGGGATGCGGGGTGATTAGGTCTTCCCCCCTATTTCTTAGCTCAGTCTACAAGGTCTGATAATAGCATGCAAAATACCCACCCAGTCATATATTTACTAGTCATGTGATATTCTGAACAGAAGACAGCCCAACAACAGACCTAGAAGTGAATGCTGATCCATTTAAAATGGGTGGGTGACCTATGATAGCAAGTGTCACTCAAACACACAAACGGTGATGAGAGGAATACTAGAAACTTATGCGACCCCTGGCAGCCACTAAGAGTAGCATTCCAACCTACTGTTTTTTTGCCCACCATGCCACCTCATTTTTGGACCCTGCCATATGCAAATTAATATTTACCCTGCTCCAATAAGAACAGTACAGTCTGAACTGCCAGGCCGTATCCTCCTTGAACTGCAACACAAGCAACCCAAGACTGGTTTTGACCTGAGGAAGGTCCATCAGTCGGTTGTACCTTGGTTTCACTGATGTAGTGAGCACGGGGAGCATGTCGGGGCATACCCTTGCCACTTAAGAAGATACATCAAACACACAAAAGTTAATCCTGGCACACAGTTGTCACAGCTGGGTCATAGTTACCCTGCATGCTATGGCTTACCAGAGTTTACTTGCTTTTCTTTAAGGCTCTGGATTTGCTAGGCCACCTTTCACTTCACCCCTGATCAGCAGAAGAAATGTTTTGGCAACTCTCTGTTGCCAACATTTTGAGACCATATTTTTCTTAATTTACAACAGTAATCCAATATTGGTCGTATATTGCTTGACATGATCATTTTTCTCATGTATGGAACTTTTTCAAAACTAAAAAAGGTTCATAAGAGAACTAGATGTTTACATGAGGAGCTTCTCTTCTATGGTGTTTGGAATTTAGGGTCAAGATTTACCAAGGTTTTTGCATTGCAAAACTGCTCAGAAATATGCTGTGTTGTGTTACACGAATTTGAAAAAATTGTGGAGAGTTGCATTAACTAACCATTGCACACCAATTATTTCATTGGCCATGCTTATGCTAAAAGTGATGAGTTTGTGTAAAGCTAAACACGACTGGCGGAAAGGAGAGTGAGCAATATCTGAGATGTGTACTAAAGGCCCATGTGGAATTGCCTAATATGTATAATTTCACAGACATTCTCATATTTCACTGGGGACAGTGGAGATTTTTGCTAAGACTACTCTTTGCATCTGTGTTCATTTAGCATTAGTATTCGATTCCAAACCAGCTCCACTACTGTATGTGACTTTAGTTTATCTGAATGTATGTATTTCCTTGCTGTATCCTCTTTCAGTAAATTATCTGGACTTTGGCACTATGCGATCCGGTGTCATTTAGCACTATGCTTGTGCCAGCTTTCCTCACATAAATTCATTTTGCATGTGCAAGTTGATCAAGGCCGGACTGGCTGTACCAGGTTCCTTGCGTTTCCCTGGGTGACTAGAAGGATGGAGGGGCCAGTTTTGCTACTAGAAGCCATTTCTTTTAGCAGTGCAAGAGTTTTGAAAGCACTCGCTGCAGAGTTCCTTATACATTCAATAGTTTTCAGGCAACAATAAAATGTTAAGAAAGGGCATAAACATTTCCAATAGAATTAAGCATTATTAATAGAAAACCTGCCTTTGGGCTTCACACATAAAACTGCAGTTAAAAAGTGACACACAACATTTGGTGCTGCAAAGTTATATTAAACAAGATGCAGAATATGTCATGAGAAGGAGTTCGCCATCGTATGTATCCTTTGTTACCCTCTATGTAGATTACAAGAACATATATACATTGATCAGTACATACAGCGTTACAACATTCAGTGTCATTACATTGGTTATTCGCCTTCCTGAGCTATGAAGGGCAGTTCGCAAATATCTCCTCTATAAGTGTTCCAGCCCCCCCATTTTGTATCCATTTTTGGGACATCTCCTGTGAATATATACAGTCTTTTCCGCCACCATGGCTGTGTCCCGGGGCCCGATGTAGGTCGGTCGGTAACGGCCGAAAATCGGTATTTCCGGCCGTTACCGATCGGAATTGAGACATCGGGATGTAGGAGGCCGAAATCCGGCAAAATCGGTGATATTACCGAATCGGAAAGTCACCGAGTCGGTAGAATTCCGAATCCGAAAAAAGTTGGAATCTGAAAAATATCCGAATCGGTAGAATACCGATTCGGAGATTTTTCAGATTCCTTATTTTTTCCGATTCGGAATTCTACCGACTCGGAGATTTTTCAGATTCCTTATTTTTTCCGATTCGGAATTCTACCAACTCGGAGATTTTTCAGATTCGTGACCGTACCGATTCGGTATAATTACCGAATCGGTGATATTCCGATTCGTTGTGAAAAGCTGAAGAATGAGATGTAGGTAAGCACTGAAATACCGAATTTGCCTCAAATTCGGTATTTCAGAGTCGGAAATTACCATGGATTGGAATCAGGTGGTAACCAGGTGCAACCTATAAAAAAGGACCCAAAATGCAGTTCTACTTGCAACATGGCAGCTTTCTATGTCATAGCAAGACGGCTACGGCTACAGCAGGAAGGAGAGAGGGAATGGCAGAGAGAGGAGCAGGTCTATAGACAGCGGATCACCCTGTTCATGCTTACAGATGCAGAGATCCTACAGAGGTACAGGCTGGACCCAGAGACCATCAGAGACCTCATTAGGGACCTCCAACCCCTGTTGCAGCACCCCACCCCAAGGGCACACGCAATCCCTGTGCATGTGCAGGTGCTATGCTGCCTACACCTGCTGGCGTCTGGCAGCTATCAAAGTGTAGTTGCTGTGGCAGGAGGGGTGACCCAGAGCAGCCTGTCAAGGTTCTTCCACAAGTTCCTTGACGCCATGATCCAGAGGATGGACCAGTACATTTCCTTCCCTGCAACCCATGCAGAACTGGTACAGACTAAAGGCGACTTCTACCAGATGGCAGGATTCCCCCACATCATTGGCTGCATAGACGGCACACACATTCCGATTTGCCCCCCTGCTGACACGGAATACGTATACCGCAATCGGAAGTCACGGCACACCATAAATGTCCAGGTCATTTGCAATGCCAAGTGTGTCATCACTGACCTGGTTGCGAAGTTTCCGGGGAGTACTCACGACTCCTATATGTTCCAGAATAGCGGAATTTATGCACGGCTGATGGCAGGGGAATTTGGTGAAGGATACCTCCTAGGTAAGACACAGTGTCAGACCCCCATAACCTAAATAGCAGTGTGAAGTACATGTATGCATGTGAGTAATGTCACCCCTTTTCCTTCTAGGCGACAGTGCATATGCCCTCCGCTCGTTCATTCTCACCCCCTACCTCAACCCCTCAACACCCAGCCAAAGGAGGTACAACCGTGCCCACAAAAGCACGAGGAATGTAGTGGAAAGGACCTTTGGCATCTGGAAGAGCAGGTTCAGATGTCTGCACAAGAGCGGAGGTGCAAGGCAATATACCCCCATCACCTGCTGCAAGATTATTGCTGTCTGTGCAATGTTGCACAACCTTGCAGTCAGGAAAGGCACTGAGGTTGAGTTGTCCGACTAGAGGACCCTGACGATGACAATGCTGTGCCACTACCACAACCTGCTGGAGTCTCTGCACCAACTGACGGCAGATACAGGCGTCAGGAGATAACAGACAACTATTTCTGAGTGAGTACAGATGCACAAACAGGTCAATGTATGTTTTCAAAAAAGAAATTTAATAATGTTGCAACAACGTTACTGCACTGATGTGCAACAAAAGAAAAGGTAAACAAGAAGTGGTGAAATGTCCATTGTCCGGGTTGCCTCACCCGCCCTGCCAGTCTTATTTTTTGCTGCGCTTAGCAGCCCCACTAGGATGTGCCTCACCCCCTTCTGTATGCCCAGCAGCCTCAGCTGAGCGCCTGCTGCTCCGGCGCGGCTCTGACACTGCGCTGGCTGGGCTGCTGCGGCTGCTGCTGTCCCCAGCCTCGCCCAGGACGGGATTAACGACAGTGTTGGAGATCAGTAGTGTCTCCATGGCGGTGGTAATGCGGCCCATGCCCCTAGTGACCTCTGACATGTTCTGTGTGAGGCTGGCCTCCATGTTTGCCCCACGTTGGCATAGCTGGGCGGTCGCAGCTGCAAGGCGGTTGAGGGACCTATTCTGCACACGGGCATCCCTGCGACGACATTGCTCATGGTCATCCATTCTGTTGCAGAGCTGGGTGATGGCAGTGGTCATTCGGCCAAGAGATGTTGCAATCTCCTTGTTGCTATCTACAAATGTCTTGAATCCCTGTGCCATTTCCCCCATCTGCAGGTTGTGCAGGCGCAACTGGCGATGGCAGGCCAAGATAGATTTTGCCTGCATTCTCTGAATCTTCACCATACTGCTCTCCAGCCCTACGAAGACGCTGCCCCCCTGTGCTTGAAGTGGACTGCTGGTTGCACGTGGCCTCCGGGGATTTCTGCTGCCCTGCTGTGTGTGCTGGGGTGACGCTGGTGTTACAGGGTCTTGTGCTGGAGCCTGACCCGCTGCTCCCTCCATGATGATTAATGGAGCAACAATTCTCCTCCTGGCAGGGCATGTGTCAGGTGCAGGGTGGCTCTGTGGTGGTGTGTTCTCCGGGGAGAATTGCAATGTGGGCGTCTGAGACAGAGACAGTCGGGGGGAGTGTGGATATGTGAGGGAATGTCCAGTGTCTTCCTCATTGCCCAGGGCACTGCTGTTGTCCTCCTCCTGTGCTACTACACTGGTGCTTGCCACTGCCACCGCACTGGCTGTTGGTGCTGGAGCTGGTGCTTGAGTTGGTGCTGCTCCCCCGCCTGACGGTGCCCCTAGGTATAAAGAAGCATTTGTCAACTGAGTGCTAATGTGTTCCAGTCACTACTATTAAAGCATTGCACATCTCATTACAAAAACGTTGATGCAGTATTACTTGTATTTTTCTTATGCTTCTGCAGTGGCAATTTTTGGGTACTTTTGCTGACTACATTTAGCAAGATGCATTGCTCATGTCTGTTGCTAGCAGTACTGGCCTGGGGTTTGGCTGTGCATTGGGTCTATAGGGGAGGTGTCTGGTATGGTGTGTCAAGTTGCGCATGCTTCTTACCTGTAGCTGTAGCTCGGAATGAGCTATCCAGGTCCCCAATTCCCACAACACTCGCGCTCTCAATGGTGGTCGCCACTAGTTCCTCCAGCTCAGTGAGGGGTGGCGCCCGGTTTGTGCCTCCACCAGTAAGTCCAGCCTGCTTGTGCAGGTCAGCCAGTTTCCTCTTTGTCACGCCACGGATATCGTAGAACCTCTTCTTGAGGTCGTCGTGGCTTCTGTGGGTGACACCAACAGCGTTGACTTTTTCCCCAATGTCTATCCACAGCCTCCTCTTAGTGCTCTCCGGAACAGTGAGGGACAGCCTTCCATAGAGCTGCCTGTGCACCCTCACCACCTCCTCCACCAACGTTTGCAGCTCCATGGTGCTGAATTTGGTCTTCCTCTTGCGCTCTGCCTTCTGGCTCTCAGAGCTGTTTGCCATGTTTCACAGGGATCCTGCTAACACTGCTGCTCACTGTGTTTGCTCAGCTCAGGCAGCCTCTCCAGAAAGTTCTGATGAGTTGCACCTGCCTGGGTTGCCACTCCCTGTGGGGGAGGGTGCTTCCAGCTCATTGGCTGATATCTTCAGTGTCAGTTAACCTGCTCGACGAATCGGCATTCTCCGAATCGGTATTTTCCGATTCGGAATATACCGAATATGCTTGGTAAATACCGATTCGGTATGTATTATGCGTTCCTATTGGCCTTTCGGCCCATGGGGCGTATTGCTATTTCCGATTCGGCGTTTACCGATTCGGTAGGATCCGAATTTTTTTTTACCGATTCGGAAGTGTCCGATCCGGCCTATACCGATTCGGTACTTGGCGAATCGGTACGTATCGACTCACGATACCGATTGCTACCGAATCGGTAATGTTCCGAATTATTTTTCCTACATATCATTTTCCGATTTTGAAATACCGATTCGGTACGAATCGGTATTTTAAAATCGGTAAATGCGTTTTACCTACATCGGGCCCCTAATCCCCACACCATTCTGCGAGCGTGGGAGCGGTCGGCCCACCCCAGTGTCTACAACTCTCATTATTGACTAAGGGCCAGATGTAGGAGCCCAAATACCGGTCGGTAACGGCCGATTTCCGGTATTTAGGATTTGGCGTGTAGGGGGCATGTCATTTACAGAATCTGTAAATTTACCGATTCGGTAAATATACAGAATCGGTAAAATACCGAATCGGTAAATTTACCGATTCTGTAAATGAGATGTAGGTGGCACTTCAAAAAGTGCCACAGGCCCTTAAGAGTCTGTATTTTACCACCCGTTGCGTTGGCGCTAGTCAGCTATATTTAGCGCCAGCACTAGGGAAAACACAAGGGTGTGCCGTATTCTTGTGAAAACGGCGCATTCCTGCATTTTCAGAATGGCAAAGCGTGACGTTAGCACTTTTTACTTAATGTCACGCTTCGCCATTCTGTTGTAAATGTGCCCCTTGGAGACTACATGTTGGAGCAACCCATTCCAGCACTAAGGAGGCAGGGAGCGAGGAGTGAACTTGGGTGCAGGAAAGCAAGAGCCTTGAAAGTGGAGTAAGGGTCTAGGTAACGTCCCTCAACTCTGCTTACTGTAAGGTCAGAGGAAGAATCTTCTCTGGCAGGAACTGTGGGTGATCAGATCAGATAATATTTATTCGCTATACAAAAATATTATAACCCTAAAAGCCTACATTGATATATATATTAAACGCGATAAGATCATGAAAATTCACAATCCGAATTCATAATTTTGTGCAAAAGACAGAATACATACAATTGCTGTTAATAAGCGACACAAAAATGTTTACCAGAGTGATTCCCAGTCTACAAAAGCAAATCTGCAAATATTTGCTAGTGCAGATAAAAACATCAAAGAGTGGGCTTTCCTCAATAGACAAAGTTCCACCTGTCCCTATTAAACAGCTCCAACCAAGGGAAATACCAGATGCAGTTATTTACTTCCCCACTAGCTTCCTTGGACGGGTGGCATTTTGATTTATAAACCATCAGGCAAATCAACTTAGATTGAAGAAGCTGTAGATAATGCAACGCAGATGTACAACTTCTAATATTAAGATGCCTCAGTAAGGGAATCAGGAATTGTTTTTGAGGGACAGAATATAATTTACAAACGAAAAAAAGATGTAAAAGTGACTGGGTCTATACTGAATTACAAAGACAAAGGACCAAGTGTGCATCGTAGTATGCAGAACTAGAATAACAAGCACTGGCGTTGCCAATAGGTCTCGCATTAATTAAGTTTGAGCTATTGGCATTGTTAAATATTGCAACACCAATGGCAAAAAAAGTCTATTATTGTAGGCCAATAAAATGTGTATTTATTTTTGTAGCAATGGTGGCATGCGCATTGATAGGTCGCGAGACCTAAAAACAGTGGGCCTGGGGTCACAGGTAGAACCCACGTCCCTAAATCAATATGCCATATGCATAGCAATTGTGACATTTGATTCACCTCTAACATTGTTATTATTACCCAGCCTCGGAAATCACGGTCACTGGACACATGGCCTCCTAACACTACCATTAGTTGTTTAATAGGTATCTCGATTGGGGTTCTTGAAGAGATCAACTTCCAGAAATGATAGATGTGATGTCTTATGTACACCATAGACAAGGTAAGATGATAGCATATTGTGGAATAATGAGCTCTCCAATGCTGCTAATGATTTGGTACTGTCACACTTCGAAGTTTAATGTTGCCAAAATGTAATGTGGCCAATGGTTAATATTGTCAACTGTTTTGCAATCTTCAGCATTGCACACCGTTAATGCTGTCACACGTTAATGCGGAAAAGTTCTGTAGGGGTCATAGTTGGCACTGTTCAGGGATAGTGAAAGTAGATTGCTCGCATTTGTACCTGCTGCAAGCAATGTTTCATGTTGTTGAATCTTAGTAATACATTTAAAAGAATCAGATATTTTAACAACACTAGATCTGAAGGAGGTGAATCTAAAAGTGGACCTATCTGCAGCTGGAAGCCCATATGGTTGGCTTGAAAAAAGAATATTAATAAAGAGTGCTAACTCTGGCAGGGTAGAATAGAAGAAGCAGAAAAACCATGGAACAGCTTGGTGGAGTCATGCAAAATAATCTACTGCTCCGTTTCAAAATGAGCCTCTGAATCACTCGGTGAACGTAAGTGTTAGAAGCATCCAGCATCTGGCACGGGGAGCATCAGCCGTGGAGCGTGGACTCGGAGTATAGTTTCCCTAAGACGGGAATGATTCAGTGTAAAGATGAGGCCATAGACAAATGAGCTCGATGCCCCGATGAGGTAAAAACAACGTAAACACAAAGGAAGTCACAGCGAAGGAATATTGCATTGAAGGACTCTTCAATTAGTGCGGCCCCAACACATTCACAATGTTTAAGCCAACTTCAACAATAAGTGCAACGTCATACAATTACCAGCAAGGCCGGTATCGAAACTAAAGTTTGTCTTGATCAAACTGGCCAAAATAACGCCACACTGCAGGAGGCTGCGACTAGAATGCGTCCGGGGGGATACCTGGGTCATGGCATGCAAAGAGTGGAGGCGCTGAAAGCGAAAGCAGCCATGAATAATTAGGGGAGGAGAAGCCGCCACCACATCAAAGGGAGAAGCCCTTTGATGTGGTGGCGGCCGTGACGTAAACACAAAGGAAGTCACAGCGAAGGAATATTGCATTGAAAGATTCGAAAGCAGTACATCGTAGAAGTCAGGATAAAACAGAAAATGCAGGATATTAAATGTATCTGTCTCTCTCCTCTTGCAGTACAAACTGAAGTCGTGGCAGCACAGGGAAGAACAGATAAAATCCAAGCAGGAAGGTTGACTACCAAACGCTCTTTCCGTAAGAACGCAATAGGAAATAAAGCTTGCTTTCCGTAATTGGAGTCATCGCTAAGAAACAGGACGATAATTGTGGCAGAGACAGAGTAGCTTTTCATTGACAGATATTCTAGCCCCTAGGCCAATAGCGTGAGACTCATAGTGATCTGCCGACGTGAAGATGCTAAGGCTTTTGGTGAAGTGCATCCAACAACTTGCAGGGTGACATCGACAAAGGGAATGGAGTCGCACCGAAGAATGAAGGCAGCAAGAAGCAAGAAGCGTGTTCAGGTAACGATGCGCATTCAAATAATGCCGGATGTTGAAGTATCGATTCTAATATAACAAACGCTGAAAATGGGGATAAAGAAAAGCGTTCCGCAAATCACAGTCAGTTAAAGTTGCAGTGCCTGAAAGCGTAGGGCGATGCTGAGGTAACACGAGTAGAGTGTTTCAGCAGAGAGACACAAAGAGAATTAAAGGAAGGAGCTGGCTATGTAACCAGATAGGTCAAAATATTTGTAGGCATTTTTATAGAGTAAGCAGCGCGCGCACAGTACCTTACATTCAGAAAGTGACTCAGCTGTGTTAGGACGTTTTGTTGTTCTTGAAAGTACGGCCGGACACCGGCCAGCCATGAATAATTAGGGGAGGAGAAGCCGCACAGCACACGCTGGGCGAAGCCCTTTGATGTGCTGTGCGGCCGTTAAAAAAAAATGCAATTAGGAGGGAGGGAGGCTGATGCGCGTGCTTGTTTGGTCACGTGATTCACGTGAACTTAAAGAAAACCGCAGCAAGAAGCCCTTGGTTTGACGAGGATTTTGAGGACATGAATTCTCGCTCCGCTCAATGCGCTTGTGCGCATTGATAGGTCGCGAGACCTAAAAAACCAATAGGTGAGCTATACCCAATATAAATCTGGTAAAACAAATCTCTGTGAATGGGAAGCTGTGGGTGTTTTTGCACACATGCTGGAGCACTATTTTCATAAAGAGGCAAAGATATTGTTAGGTTATCCTGTTTAAGTTTTAAACCTATAATAACTGATAAAATCCCACTGAAAGGAAAATGTCCCTCATCAAAAATATAAAAACTGATATACACCTGCACATCCACCTACTAAAATGTGACTTAAAGAAAGGAAAATGAGAGAGGATGAGTCTTTTTTTCTTCCTGAAGGGGCCAGCACAATGTAACTTTGTTATACAAGCTAGCAGCAGGAAAGGCTGGGCTAAGATTTCTTTGTTTGAGATTTCTTGTTGAAGGATTTGACAAGACATTGTTTCATCCTCTTTTTGTTTCCTTCAGTTTTGTGTGATTGGATTAAAGTAAAAGCATGTTTTAGGTTTGATCTATGTGTTTCAGAGAATCTGAGAATATTAAAATCGTACTTGATCTTTTGCAAGTGTTACATTCTTTCACTGGTGGTGAAATGACTGGCTCATACAAATCTTGGACAATACACACTATCACATTTATCTAGAGACAAAGAAGGGGTAACAGCCTTTTAAATATCAGCCCCATTTTCTAATCTTAGTATTGATAGCAGGCCAACTGTCAAACTCCCCTGGCTTTAAAAATTCATTGCAAGGTGCTGTGATAAATAACTGTGAAAAGAGTGCTGTCAACATGCATATGGGATAGTGGGGAAAGCACAACACAAGACTTTTGACATACAGACATAATTCAAAGCTGCAAGGTATCTCATCGCCATGTGTAATACCTTAAGCTAATCCTGGCTGTTTACCCAACTGCACTTTACTGCTGGAGTTTTTGAGCCCAATAGTTACAATGTTAAGAGCAAACCTTCAATTCCCAGAATACAATGTGATGTCTCTTAAAAGGTCAGGATTGAATTAAAGTAAAACATTTGCCATGGGGTCACTTCCAGAAAGGCAATGGCAAGAATGCTTTAAGCATCAAGTTACAGGTACCTTACAACAGAGGGCTAAAAAGTATTCTGGTGTAATTAAAACATTCTGAAGGTTCCACAAGTTACTATGCTGTTGGCAGAGTTGTCCACCTCTACAATGTCATAATATTCAGTAAGGACAGGGTGAATAAACTTCAACTGTGTCAGGAATTTGTTGATTAAACATTTGAATATAGCACTCTTACTTTTGTAATCCATATAGTTATGTAAACCACACAGAGTCTTGACAGAGTGAGTTTGAGCAGAAGTTTGAGAAGAAATCAGATATAAAAGAGGGAAGGGGATTTGAGTGAGTATACAATACATTAACCGTGTATGCTTAAAACTGTCTAACATACATCCACTGGACACATTACCAGTAGAAAGACACTACATACACTGCATTACTTCTACTTTAAAGTAATTATTTGTTTTTCTAACAATCACATTTTAATATGTTTCGTAACCACTGGAAAACAGAAGTTTCGTAAATTATGGGAGTTAGGCAGCCGAATAAACACTAATGAACACTGATTTTAAATGGTTTAGAAAACACTGAAAAACACCACTGAAATCCACCAAAAATGAACACTGAAAACAGGACAGTCAAGATATTAATAATGACTGTTTGCTGTATGAGTGAACTTTACATGGGGAGACACACATCAGGAAAGAGACACAACCTTGTAGACAAAGAGAAACATTAGATATATAAAAGGTTGCACACAGTTAAGACACAGACAGAAACAGACTTGAGACAGTGATGTTGGTATACAAAGACAGAGAAAAAACATTAAGTGAGAGACATAGAAGATTACATATGATCAGGTTATATACAGATAAAGAGATCCAAAGGGTGGCACACTAGGGAAGAGATAGAGGGTATGGAGCAGAGAAACAGAAGCCTTGAGGAAGACATTAGGAGAGAGACACAGTGTGACAGATATAGTGACATAGTGAAATAGAGGGGAATCTAAGAGTATTACTCACCAATAAAGGAGAGAGAGTGTGAAACTGATGTAGAGGCAAAGAGAAAGACATTAGCGAATAAACAGTGCAGCAACACGCAGAGCAAAACATTAAGGAAGACGTGGTGAGACACACGGAGTAGGCATCAGTGGACAGACAGAGAGTGACAAAGAGTTACGGGCACACAAACAGACAGTAAGGGAAAGACAGGGAGTGTGGCCCACCGATACAGAAACACTTGAGGTGAGTTATTGAGGAAAGAAATGGAGAGAAAAACATTATGAAAGAGAGAGTGAGTGGCACAGTTCCTGAGGGATGTATATCAAACATTAACTGGAGAAACAGAGTGTGACATGTTGATACAGTGAGCCTATTCACAAATATAAGTCTACACATTTGAATTTGCTCTTACACATTTTAGTAACTTTCCTACTATTGGCTATTTACCATTTCTGAGTGTAAAGTTTGTCAAAATAGTAGATTTCACTGGCCCCATCTTATGAAATAGTGTGGGGGAGGAAATATGAACATAAAGTTACTACTATTAGTGACTTTACAAGTGTATTTGACATTCAGCACACAAGGCTGAGATGTGTGCAATCGGAGGCAAAGATATCCGCATGAAAAAATAAAGCTAAGTGTTTATTGAACTTTTTAAAAAATTTGAAAAAATATTTTTCAGTTAAATATTAGTCACTGAATCCACAGCAACTGAAAAGAGGAGCATGGACACCTGCACCTTGAAGACCACTGAGAGCGAGAAACCCATCACAATTGCAGAACCAAGATACACGAGGGAAAGGGAAAGTTCATGCCCTATTTGAATGGAGCAGTGGGATATTATTCTAGCCCAGAAGTGAGGGAGTGGGCTGGTGGCCCAGTGTGAAACCTGTAGGTTTGAAGCTGGAGATTACCCAAACTAAGGTTAAGGACTGCGAATACGAACTTATTCTCCAGCCAATGCAATGATACTGTGGATCGGCTTCCTAACGGTGATGTTCCTGGGTGCAAGACAGTGTCCAACTCCCTGGCTACAGTGGAAACAAAAATTACTAAGGAATTACTAGAGAATAGAAGGCCTGCATTTGGCAACCAGAAGAGGGGAATCTGTATAACAACATTCTAGAAGACGCAGTCTTTCTCCTGTAAAGACGCTAGAGGTGGGTGGCTTGACCCTCAGCGATCTCTGAGATAAGTGGCATAAGGCCCAGCAGACCAACAATCTAGACAAATATGCATTTAAGAGTGGGGTGCCAAGAGACACTGACACAAAATAGATATGGTGGCAATAGATATTAACTTGAGCTATACCGACATGAAGAAAATCACAGGTAGAGTAACTGCAGCAGAAGATGCATTAAAAGACCACAGTAAAACTATCAAAACATTGCAGACCGAGGTCAGACACCTCAAAGATGCAACGCAACATTTACAAGTCAGGGCAGAAGATGCTGTGGGGAAGTCCCAGCGCAACAACATAAGATTGGTAGGATTTCTTGAGAAAGTGGAAGGTGCACATATGGAGTGCAACATCCTGCTAGCACCTCAGCTGCATACCCCAGTGACTTTTGAATAATGGATGAATACGTTCTTCCCAGACTGTCCACAGGAAGTGCAATCCATGCGACATACTTTCAATAAAGTGAAAATCTAATCCGTGTAAAAGGGAGCTGAGATTGCTATGATCTTCCCAGCCAAATTGAGGGCTCACTGTCAGAATATTGAGGGGACAGAATATTGTGTCAAAAATATCGAGGATTCAAATATCGAGAAGGTAAGTGCAAATAGGTAAGTATTGACTTACTATTCTAAACCCCACATCTACATACCTTGAAGATATACATTATGTCAAGGTACATATCTCTAGAGTTAAGTATATAAAACTTTGCATACTCATAGAAACTTACCTTAATGATATATTGTCCTCTATATTCTTGACACAATATTTTGTCCACACAATATTTTGGACTCAATATTTTGTCCAAACACCAAAATGAGAGGGCAAGCGGAGGGGAAGTTGTGTTTTTATACCTCACTGGGGAAGCCTGGGAATGGCTGGAGTGTTGGCGACCATTCAGAAAGAAGAGACATAAGGGGTCACAGACTCCAAAAACTGGCACAGGCGATGGAGTGCCAGAGACAGAAAAGACAGAAGTGCTTAGTAGCCCCAGGAGGGTAAACAGTCAAAATATCGACTACAAAATATCAAATGGACATAATATCAAGTTTAAAATATAGAATGGACAAAATATCGAATGGATAGAATATAGACATCAAAAATATCGTTTTTAAGGTAAGTAATGTAATATCGAATGTTAAAGATATAGAAAGTTAAAATATCGAAGTATATAATATAGGTTATTAAAATTATCGAATTTTTAATAATATCGAATTTTTTATAGTGTTTTTTATGTTATATGTGTGAAAAGTGTGTATTTATGTTATAATTTATTTTAATTAATGAATTGTGTTTTTTTAATTTTTGCGTAATTTAATTCTGTAGCGGGTTGTGGGTTTATAGGGGAATAGGGTGAGAAGTAATTTACTTATATTTAATTAAATATGTAAATTTATTTATTGGTATTCATTTTTAATTAATTGTTAATTCATTTATATTTGGTAATTAAATACATTTTAATTGGCAAATAATTTTAATTAATTGATTAATTGCTAATTATGTTAATTTTACTAATTTATTTTCTGTCGCGGGTTGTGGGTGTATAGGGGAATAGGGTGGGAAGTAATTTAATTATAATTAATGAAATATGTAAATTTATGTATTGGTATTCATTTTTAGTTAATTGTTAATTAATTTATATTTGGTCATTAATTAAATTTTAATAGGCAATTCATTTTAATTAATTGATTAATTGCTAATTATGTTAATTTTACTAATTTATTTTCTGTAGCGGGCTGTGGGTTTATAGGGGAATTGGGTGGGAAGTAATTTATTTATAATTAATTAAAGATGTAAAATTATTTATTGGTATTTATTTAGAATTAATTGTTAATTAATTTTTTATGGGTAACTAATTAAATTTGAATTGCCAATTAATTTTATTTAATTGATTAATTGCTAATTATGTTAATTTTACTAATTTATTTTCTGTAGCGGGTTGTGGGTTTATAGGGGAATAGGGTGGGAAGTAATTTATTTATAATTATTAAATAAATCAATTTATTTAATTGTATTTAATTTGAATTAATTGTTAATTTATTTTTAAATGTTAAATTATTAATTGTTATTTTGTAAATAATTTGTATTATTAGGTAATTAATTGTAATAATTAATTTGAATTTGTAATTTTAATTGATCAATTATTATATTATATTAAATTGGTAATTAATTTTAATTAATTTTTTATAGATATTAATTTATATTTTTTTAAATAATATATGAAGTATTTACTTTCTCTACTGTTTCACTCTCTGGAGTGGGAATAGTAATTTTTACCTCTATGCTATCCAACGCTTTCCCTACTGTTGCACTCACTGGAGTGGGAATAGTAATTTTTACCCCTACGCTATCCAACGCTTTCCTCACTGTTGCACCCACTGGAGTGGGAATAGTAATTTTTACCTCTACGCTATCCAACGCTTTCCCTACTGTTGCACTCACTGGAGTGGGAATAGTAATTTTTACCTCTACGCTATCCAACGATTTCCCTACTGTTGCACTCTTTGGAGTGGGAATATTAATTTTAGCCCCTACGCTATCCAACGCTTTCCCTACTGTTGCACTATTTGGAGTGGGAATAGTAATTTTTACCCCTACGCTATCCAACGCTTTCCCTACTGTTGCACTCTTTGGAGTTGGAATAGTAATTTTTACCCCTACGCTATCCAACGCTTTCCCTACTGTTGCACCCACTGGAGTGGGAATAGTAATTTTTTCCCCTACGCTATCCAACGCTTTCCCTACTGTTGCCCCCACTGGAGTGGGAATAGTAATTTTAACCCCTACGCTATCTAACGCTTTCCCTACTGTTGCACTATTTGGAGTGGGAATAGTAATTTTTACCCCTACGCTATCCAGCGCTTTCCCTACTGTTGCACTCTATGGAGTTGGAATAGGAATTTTACCTCTACGCTATCCAACGCTTTCCCTACTGTTGCACTCACTGGAGTGAGAATAGTAATTTTTACCCCTACGCTATCCAATGCTTTCCCCACTGTTGCACCCACTGGAGTGGGAATAGTAATTTTTACCCCTACGCTATCCAACGCTTTCCCTACTGTTGCACCCACTGGAGTGGGAATAGTAATTTTTACCCCTACGCTATCCAACGCTTTCCCTACTGTTGCACTCTTTGGAGTGGGAATAGTAATTTTAACCCCTACGCTATCCAACGCTTTCCCTACTGCTGCACTATTTGGAGTGGGAATAGTAATTTTTACCCCTACGCTATCCAACGCTTTCCCTACTGTTGCACTCTTTGGAGTTGGAATAGTAATTTTTACCCCTACGCTATCCAACGCTTTTCCTACTGTTGCACCCACTGGAGTGGGAATAGTAATTTTTACCCCTACGCTATCCAACACTTTCCCTACTGTTGTAGTCACTGGAGTGGGAATAGTAATTTTGATCCCTACGCTATCCAACGGTTTCCTTACTGTTGCACTCTCTGGAGTGGGAATAGTAATTTTTACACTTCCGCTATCGTACAGTAATAATATTGGATATTATTTAATTATATTATGTTACTATATATATATATATGTTTTAACAAATATGATTGTAAACATTTTTTTATAACGTTCATTAATTATTTAATTATTATAAGTTAATTTGAGTATGTTTAAGTATATTTTAGTAATTAATTTTTAATATTAATTTAATTTAACACTGTTTTTAATAAAGTCGATATTTTTATAAACGATATTTTTGTAAACGATATTTTGTACTCGATATTTTTGTACTTACCTGTTTGTAGATACAAACTCTATATTCTGTCTGTCGATATTTTGTCAACGATATTTTTGCTACTCGATTATATCCCTCGATATTATGTCAGTGATCCCCCCAGGAGATATGCTGCCTTGGAACATCCTAATCCATTGTGATGATTCTAGACCATAATGACCAAAGAGGGTGGAAAAAGAAATGCTTCAACCAGTACAATTGGAGTCAAGCCTGCGATCATACAAGTTGGTCTAAAGAACTTCTGTGTGTAGCAGCCTGACAAAGTTTATTATTTGAATGTATTTGTAGGGAGCGACAAGCGCATCAAAGATTGGGGAAGCAGCCAGTTTTGAGCTCGAGGTTGTGGGGGTCGAGAGTAGTTGGGGGGCAAGATACACATACTGCAGGGAGATGGGGAAACAGAATACCTTTCTACTATGACTCAAAGTGAAAGCTCGAAAAGTCTAGGAGTGCATATATTGATATGGTATGGAGTATGGGTCCATGGGACATTAAAGACTGGGATAATAAGAAATGTTTGAGGGACGCAACAGAAACTGACATGGCAGAAAATAAAGGAACGGCAGGTTCTTGGGTTACAATATGGGAAGCATATAAGTCAGTCATTTGTGGGCAACTTATTTCTAGGATTACTGGAAAGTGAAAGGTAAATGCTAGAATAGTTAGAGAATAAGAGCCACGCCTGACCCAATGGGAGAGCAAGTATGTAGTTACTCCGGCGGCTGACTTGATCCACCAAATAAGAACAGAGAGGGAGGAATACCCCCAAATTTAAGAGGATGAAGCTGAGATACAAAGCCCTGCAAATGATCACAAGCTATATGAAGTGGGAAACAAGGCTGGTAAGCCATTTAAATGGTAGGCTCATAGGGAAGAAGGCCAAAGCTGGATACAAAGGATCAAAACCCCAACTAGGGAACAGGTTAAAACTACAGCTGAAATTGCACAGACCACTGCAGCCTATTTGAAGTGACTATATTGTCCATAGAACAAATGTTCGGTTGCTGAGCTCCAGGAGTTTGAGATGATATATCCAACCCAAGTCTCACTCAGCACAATAATGAAGGACTAGAGCAGGAACTAGAGAACAGGGAAGTAGAGGAGGCTATTAAACGAGAGAAAGATGCTTGTGCTCATCTGCTTTTCTACAGACTTTTTTAAAAAGCTTAAGAGGGAAACTTGCTAAACTCCTTACTCAAATGTTCATAGATGCACAGACGGAGGGAGGTCTACCAAATGATGTTAAAACAACCAGAATTGTCCTTATACATAAGCCCCATAAAGCAGCTGAGGATTGTGCCATGTATAGGACCATTTCATTACTTAATATTGAGCCAAAATACTGGCTATATTTCTGGCCAATTGGTTATTACAGGTTAACGAAGAGTTAGTGTTAGCGGATCAATCAGGTTTCCCAGACAAAGCCTTAGATGCCTCTGTGGGGTCCAACATAGGAGAGAAGGGAAGCAGTAACCAGTTATTCTAGTATCCTCTGTTGCTGAAAAGGCCTTTGATCCTTGGAGTTGCATTGCTTGAGGAGGGTGTTGCAAAAATTGGGCTTTGGCCCAGAGTTTTGGGGATGGGTCCAGCTGCTGTATACCAACCTGGCAGCCTGTGTGAGGGTGAATGGTATGCTGTTGAGAACATTTCCACTCGGTCAGGGCACAAGCCAGGGGTATTATCTTCCTGCCACCCATTCTTTGTGCTCACGATTGAGCCATTAGCAAAATGGGTCAGAAGAGATACTCTCCTACGGTGTACAAAATGGGACCCTCATTCGAAGACATCATTTCTCTTTACACGGATGACATCTTGCTGTATCTGGCTGATCCCAAATACTCCGTACTCAGAGTCTTGGAAAACCTACAGATATTTTCCATACATGTAGGTGTGACATTAACTGGCATAATTGGGTGATATACCCAATAACTGATTGGCAAGCCCCTCGTCAATGGCCTTGCCTAATTCAATCAACTAGTGAGGGATTTAAATATCTGAGGATTTTTAAACTAAGGAACCCATGGAAATCATGCATCAGAATGTAGGAAGAATCCTAGCGGAGCATAAGGCAGACTTGGAACAATGAAGAAAACTACAGGTATCAATGCTGGAGATAAGATGAATATCCTTCCAAAATGTTTATAGATAATGCAAAACTACACCTTAATTAGTCCCGGACTGCTTCTTTCTATCTGTCAATGCAGTGACAAGGTCACTGCTAAGAGGTGAGGGACCTCAATATCTACCCAGTTTAGGGGTCCTTATGTTGGGGATATAGCCTTGCCTGACCTGAAAATCTACTAATGGGAAGAGCAACTGCTGGTAATGAGTGAATAAGAATGTGTACGACAGCAAGATCCTTCTGTGTTGGCTGACAGAAGGACAACGACCAATCAAGGTCATCAGAGAGAATTGTATGGCCAAGGGACCACGCAGATCATCCACACTCCTGCAACAACGGTTATCAGGATTTGGAAGAGGGCGACTCGGGAAACACGTAGTAGCTAAAAAGGATGTGATTAGACTCTGGGGTGAGGGGGCTAACATTCCGAACGTGTCACAATGGGTCCAAAATATGGATTGGTGTATGCAGGCTGATGGCGTGGTTTATTGGGTAAGAGGGTGCTCGAACAAGTTTGAATGTATCTGGGGTCCTTGGAAAGAAATTCATGGGTATATTTAAATAAAGGCTATCTGTTAAATAAAGGCTATGAAAATAAGTAGAGGGGAGGGATTGTGGAAATATAGGGGCTCATTAGGATGGCGGACGGAAGAGCCACCGCGGCCCTGGAGTAGGCGGAAAAACCCTTTTCCGAGTCCGCCTGCCACGGATACTCCGTCCGCCATATCAGGATAGGAAAACGTGTCCAATTTCCGTCCGCGACGGAAAAGCACGCACCGCCGCCCAACTACACACGACCACGTGGCGGACGGAACACATCCGGAGGCCCCGCCGTACGTACTGACGTCTAAGACCGTCCCCCAAATCAAGATGGCGGAAAACACACATAAAACCGCAGCGGAAAAACAACCTGTCTGAACACGGCGGAATCCCCACAGCGAACATAGGTGACATAGCAGAGATACCCACCGCAAGCTGACCACCACCATGGACCCAGCGCTACACGCTTTCCCGATGCTCTTCGCGATCCACCACGTCCTAGTCATGGCCCACTATGGACGACGACGCAGGTAAGGCACAAACCATTGGCTGTCTGGAGAGGAATACCAGCAAGGGACGTGACGTAGGGAGGGGGAGTGTCATGTTACCTAAACCACTGATGAGAAGCATATACGAATTCACATTTGTAGTACGCAAGCAGGAATGACAACGACAGACCACGAGACTTGATAGACTACCTTTATTGTACAAAATAGGGGTATAATCACAGTGTATGCGTGAGCATGGGCAAAGTGGGCACCAGAGCAGCCACATCATTGGCAGTGAACGAGAGGGCAGAATGCAGTATCAGAGCATCAACAGGGCATTGTGCCCAACAGAGCAGGTACATCATAGGCAGGTAACGAGAGGGCAGAATGCAGTATCAGAGCATCAACAGGGCATTGTGCAGTACAGAGCAGGTACATCTAACGAGAGGGCAGAATGCAGTATCAGAGCATCAACAGGGCATTGTGCAGTACAGAGCAGGTACATCATTGGCAGCACATGAGAGGGCAGAATGCAGTATCAGAGCATCAACAGGGCATTGTAGAGTACAGAGCAGGTACATCATAGGCAGGTAACGAGAGGGCAGAATGCAGTATCAGAGCTTCAACAGGGCATTGTGCAGTACAGAGCAGGTACATCATTGGCAGCACATTAGAGGGCAGAATGCAGTATCAGAACAGCAACAGGGCATTGTAGAGTACAGAGCAGGTACATCAGAGGCAGCACGTGAGAGGGGCTAAGTGCATCAACAGTCCATTGCACAGAACAGGTCCATCAGCGGCAGCACGTGAGAGGGGCTAAGTGCATCAACAGTCCATTGCACAGAACAGGTCCATCAGGGGCAGCACGTGAGAGGGGCTAAGTGCATCAACAGTCCATTGCACAGAACAGGTTGATCAGAGGCAGCAAATGAGAGTGCAGAATGCAGTATCAGAGCATCAACAGGGCATTGTAGAGCAGGTACATCATAGGCAGGTAACGAGAGGGCAGAATGCAGTATCAGAGCTTCAACAGGGCATTGTGCAGTACAGAGCAGGTACATCATTGGCAGCACATTAGAGGGCAGAATGCAGTATCAGAACAGCAACAGGGCATTGTAGAGTACAGAGCAGGTACATCATAGGCAGGTAACGAGAGGGCAGAATGCAGTATCAGAGCTTCAACAGGGCATTGTGCAGTACAGAGCAGGTCCATCAGAGGCAGCACGTGAGAGGGGCTAAGTGCATCAACAGTCCATTGCACAGAACAGGTCCATCAGGGGCAGCACGTGAGAGGGGCTAAGTGCATCAACAGTCCATTGCACAGAACAGGTCCATCAGGGGCAGCACGTGAGAGGGGCTAAGTGCATCAACAGTCTATTGCACAGAACAGGTCCATCAGGGGCAGCACGTGAGAGGGGCTAAGTGCATCAACAGTCCATTGCACAGAACAGGTTGATCAGAGGCAGCACATGAGAGTGCAGAATGCAGTATCAGAGCTTCAACAGGGCATTGTGCAGTACAGAGCAGGTACATCATTGGCAGCACATGAGAGGGCAGAATGCAGTATCAGAGCATCAACAGGGCATTGTGCAGTACAGAGCAGGTACATCATTGGCAGCACATGAGAGGGCAGAATGCAGTATCAGAGCATCAACAGGGCATTGTAGAGTACAGAGCAGGTACATCATAGGCAGGTAACGAGAGGGCAGAATGCAGTATCAGAGCTTCAACAGGGCATTGTGCAGTACAGAGCAGGTACATCATAGGCTGCACAAGTACGTGTCCCTACCAACCCGTCACAGGAACCACAAGAGTGCCACGCAGTTCTCAATGGACACACCATGTGAAATAACATTTGAGTGAAGTGTTCAGCACCTCACATCACAGAATCAGGGGGACTGCGTGAACTACCTGCCTCGGACACACTGGCAGCACCAGCAACAGGAGTGTGAGACACAGCCACAGCCCGAGTGACACACACATGGGCCACGGACCCAGACACACTGGCAGCACCAGCAACAGGAGTGTGAGACACAGCCACAGCCCGAGTGACACACACATGGGCCACGGACCCAGACACACTGGCAGCACCAGCTACAGGAGTGTGAGACACAGCCACAGCCCGAGTGACACACACATGGGCCACGGACCCAGACACACTGGCAGCACCAGCTACAGGAGTGTGAGACACAGCCACAGCCCGAGTGACACACACATGGGCCACGGACCCAGACACACTGGCAGCACCAGCAACAGGAGTGTGAGACACAGCCACAGATGTAGTCACTGACACGTGAGCCACTGACCCAGACAGACTGCCAGCACCAGAAACAGGAGTGTGCAACACAGCCACAGATCTTCTAACTGACACGTGAGCCATAGACCCAGATACACTGCCAGGACCTGCAACAGGAGAGGGCACAACTGACACTGTGCCACCATCTGATACATGAGAGTCAACTGCACCAGCGCCACTGGGACAACTGAAATGATGAGCCACAGGGCTGTATGGGCCAGGAGGCAGGGTGGGCCTGGGAGCTGGGGATAGCTGACCTTGAGCCAAATCGGGGTTGGCAGGTGTCAATGGTGTGTGTCTGCGTTTCTTAGGGATGTGTGAGTGCACCCTGGACAGGACAGGACTGCCAAGTGGTGTGGACTCCAAAGAATCACCACCCACCATAGGTGGAGCATCTGCTGCCGGGGATCTGGTTTCTGGGGACGTGCTGGAGCCTGCTTGTCGTTTGCTCTGTGCCTGCCGCCTGGACTCGGAATCATGTGTAATGGGGGATGCAACTACAGGGGACACCCTCCTCTGCTTCTGACTGGCCTGGATGGGAGTGGAGGTATGGGGGGACTCCGCCGCGGAGACATCAGTTTGGCGTTTAGTAGAAAACATCAGCCTCAGTGCAGCCAGGGGTGAAGTATGCCTGTCCTTGATTGCGCCATTGTCCATGCTAGATGCCTTGTCCGTAGGATGTGCCTTATCCTTAGGTGGAGTGTTGTCTCTGGATGTAGCCTGTGCCCTGGTCGCCGCCCTGTTCCTGCCAGCAGACTTGTCGTCTGTGGTGCACCTGTCTCCAGTAGACACCTGCTCTCTGTGTGTGTCCCTGCCCTTGGGAGATGGACCTTGCTCTGCTGTGGGCCTGCCCTTGGGAGTCTCCCAGCTCTTAGTAGGTGCCTTTGTCTTGTCCCTGCCCTTGGGAGTGTCCCCTTCCTCTGCTGTGGGCCTGCCCTTGGGAGTCTCCCTGCTCTTAGTAGGTGCCTTTGTCTTGTCCCTGCCCTTGGGAGTGTCCCTTTCCTCTGCTGTGGGCCTGCCCTTGGGAGTCTCCCTGCTCTTAGTAGGTGCCTTTGTCTTGTCCCTGTCCTTGGGAGTGTCCCCTTCCTCTGCTGTGGGCCTGCCCTTGGGAGTCTCCCTGCTCTTAGTAGGTGCCTTTGTCTTGTCCCTGTCCTTGGGAGTGTCCCCTTCCTCTGCTGTGGGCCTGCCCTTGGGAGTCTCCCTGCTCTTAGTAGGTGCCTTTGTCTTGTCCCTGTCCTTGGGAGTGTCCCCTTCCTCTGCTGTGGGCCTGCCCTTGGGAGTCTCCCTGCTCTTAGTAGGTGCCTTTGTCTTGTCCCTGTCCTTGGGAGTGTCCCCTTCCTCTGCTGTGGGCCTGCCCTTGGGAGTCTCCCTGCTCTTAGTAGGTGCCTTTGTCTTCTCACTGGCCTTGTCCAAGGTACAGTCCATGGACATGTGAGTATCCCTTGCCTTGGGAGTACCTTTTGTGTTGAATGCCTGTGTAGCTCCTGAAGGCATGTCCCCCAACAACACTTGTGGATCCTGTGTGTGTACTCCAGTGTATCTGACGTCGTGTACGTGAACAGATTTAGCTGATCTAGGGGATGGGGTCTGTGCCCTGCGTGCCCTGACGTGCTGTCTGACGCTGCTTCTAGTGCAATAACCTGTATTTGAGTCCTGCGCAGAATAATCACTACCCCCTGAGACATCCAGTGGTGTAGATGGGGAAACAGAAGTAGCACCCTGTTCATGCGACTGTACTATTGCAGACGACACACTGCTTGCCAATGACTGCACTGTCCTGTGTAGACCTGCAAGATCGCCATGCATCCCTTCCATGAATGCCAGCACCTGCCCCAACTTCCTATCATGGTCCTGGAAAGCATTTGTCATATTGGTCTGCCCCACACACAGCTGTCGCAGCAGATCAACGGCCTCAGCACACAGTGCATTTTGGCTCACCGTGGCAGGGGCAGCGGTGCCTGCACCGAACGCCACTCTGCTCCCCCTACTCCTCCGGCCACGAACAGTACATGGTGCAGTTGGCGGAAGTGTGGGCCCTGTGTGCTGTCTTCCGACAGAAGGTGATGAGTGCCCACTCCCAGTCTGTGACAACAGTGCAGGCTCACCAAGAGTGTCCGACGAGGAGGACGATGGTTTCTCCACATGCGAGTCCTCAGGGACGGTCCTGTCCCCCTCTCCGGCGCTGGCCTCCTCTGTGTCAGTCTGCGTGTGTGCGAAGTCTGAGCCGGACTCATTTCCTCAACTACTCTCCACCGTCTCTGGCTGAGTGTCCTCTGCCATAGCTGAAATGCACATAAAAGATGTGTGAGTCATGGGCACACTGACGTACAGAAGGACCAGGATTGCCAAATTACATAGCTGACAAAGATTTTGTAGCCCTCATCCTGCACATGGCCCACCTCTACCAGTCATCCTCACATTTCCTGCCATGGGGCCATGGACCACTAGGGGATGTGCTTCAACACTCAACTACTAAGCAAGTGGCGTGTCAACATGGCGGACCTGGATGTCAAATGAGAACCACCCAATGGGACCAAAATGGCATCACAGACATACATACGCAACACGGAACTCAATAGTGTGTCTGTGCACCAATACATGCATAGCACTCACAGGTTTCCTACACAGACAGTATGCTCACCGCTAGTTTGCTGTTGATCGGCACTCAGACGTTCGGCCAGTTCAGGATGCGTCACTGCAATGATACGGTGCATGAGAGGGGTCATGGAGCGTCGGGCCAGACGGGGCGTCCTTGGAATCATGCCCAGTGTTACTTCCGCTACATTCTTGCTCAGCCTGGAAATGTCGTCCCAGCGTTTGTGGCAGTGTGCATGTCGTCTGTTGCACACCCCCAATGCCCGTACTTCCCGTGCTATGCTCCTCCACAGGTCCTTGCGAAGGTGCAGCTTGACCTACCATGATGGGAGACAAAAGGGTTTAAGTCAGTGGACAGGTGGCCTGTCACACACATAGGGGCAAGACGTAACTGTCAGCAGCCATGCACAATCATGAACATATGTCTAGCCCACACTACACAGCTAAGATAGAAATAGGCGTGATTATTTGGCCCCCTCATGCACACCAACATGTCCCACACTGCACTTACCACCCGTCCTGGTGCGCCGTAGAGGCGTCCATAGTTGCGGAGTACACCATCCACGAGGACATCAAGCTCCGCGGCGGTGAAGGGTCGAGACCGGATCTCTTTGCCTCTCGACATGGCAAGATCACGGAGTATGGCACTAGAGCAGCAGCCGGTGGTCAGCTCAGCAGCAGCAGCAGGTCGAGGTGATGGTCACAGGCAGCAGTCGGTGGTCAGCTCAGCAGCAGCAGCAGCAGGTCGAGGTGATGGTCACAGGCAGCAGTCGGTGGTCAGCTCAGCAGCAGCAGCAGCAGGTCGAGGTGATGGTCACAGGCAGCAGTCGGTGGTCAGCTCAGCAGCAGCAGCAGGTCGAGGTGAACAGGCAGCACTGGTCCCCAGGGTAGGAAGTGTCATTTTGGCCAACACACATATATAGGGCCCTCAGCACGTGTCAGTGGCATACGTCGCCACCAATTGGTCAGCCCTGGAAGCGTGATCGTGAAATGGGCCAATGACTGGCCCTGTTGTTGCGGTGCACTGCTTCCGCTACTTGCGATTGGCCATATGCGGCCAGCGTCCCTCTTCCCATTGGCTGCATGTGCAGGGACCGTCACGGGCACACATCGGCAACCGCACGTGCAAGCCTCAGGCACGGATGCTTCAGTTGCAACAATGTTCTATCACTGGCGCCTCCATGGCGGTGCACGTACTCAGCGGGGGAGGTGCAGGCCTATACACCCTGTAGATGTACTCAATGGACATGCCAGTTCATGACCCCCCTTACAGTCACCTTGCATCATCCACCGTACACCGGCCGGAGCGGCCGGGACTAGGACGGCCGTGCCCGGCCATGAACACAACCGCCGTGCCCGGCCATGAACACAACCGCCGTGCCTGGCCATGAACACAACCGCCGTGCCAGGCCATGTACACAACCGCCGTGCCAGGCCATGTACACAACCGCCGTGCCAGGCCATGTACACAACCGCCGTGCCAGGCCATGAACACAGCCGCATGGCCGGGCACGGCGGTTGTGTTCATGGCCTGGCACGGCGGTTGTGTACATGGCCGGGCACGGCGGTTGTGTTCATGGCCTGGCACGGCGGTTGTGTTCATGGCCGGGCACGGCGGTTGTGTTCATGGCCTGGCACGGCGGTTGTGTTCATGGCCGGGCACGGCGGTTGTGTTCATGGCCGGGCACGGCGGTTGTGTTCATGGCCTGGCACGGCGGTTGTGTTCATGGCCGGGCACGGCGGTTGTGTTCATGGCCTGGCACGGCGGTTGTGTTCATGGCCGGGCACGGCGGTTGTGTTCATGGCCGGGCACGGCGGTTGTGTTCATGGCCGGGCACGGCGGTTGTGTTCATGGCCGGGCACGGCCGTCCTAGTCCCGGCCGCTCCGGCCGGTGTACGGTGGATGATGCAAGGTGACTGTAAGGGGGGTCATGAACTGGCATGTCCATTGAGTACATCTACAGGGTGTATAGGCCTGCACCTCCCCCGCTGAGTACGTGCACCGCCATGGAGGCGCCAGTGATAGAACATTGTTTAACTGAAGCATCCGTGCCTGAGGCTTGCACGTGCGGTTGCCGATGTGTGCCCGTGACGGTCCCTGCACATGCAGCCAATGGGAAGAGGGACGCTGGCCGCGTATGGCCCTTGGGAAGTAGCGGAAGTTGAGCACCGCCATGGCGGCGCCAATTATGTTATCTTGTCAGACGCTGCACCGTGATGTGTTGTGTGCAGTTGCGTCATGAGGGATGTGAGCGTGATGGGGAAAGGTCATATGTCATACAATATAGCATGTGTGTCCATACAATGCCCATCGGTCGGCACACAATGGGCAACAGATGTGCATTTGTACCTGTTGACGTCGGGTGTGACCCTACAGACGTTCTTACATCTTCACAACTACACAGTACATCATGGCTGTGTGGCCAAATTATGCATCTGTTGTCAGTGTCTTGTTCTGGCGAGGTGACTACAGTGGTGGTGGTACACATGCATTCTGTGTATGTGTTTTGTACGTTGTGTCACCATGCATGTAATTACCGTATGCACATCATTATTGGTGTTGGCATTTGTGCTTGATGACATGGCGTGTGTATAATTTACGTTTGTGTGCATGCAGTTGCATGTGTGTCTGTGATGTGGCTACTAAACATTAGGGTGAAGACTGAAGTTGTGTCAGTAAGGTTCACATGTGATGGAGTTGTACACGTATGCGTCGTTTGTAAGTTGACCTAAGTTACATCTCTCTCCCACACAGGAGGGCTCCAAATGTGCATCGGCCATACACTGTGCTGGAGGATATGGTTGACGAGGAGGTGATTCGGAAATTCCGGCTGGATCGACGTCGGTTGCTGGAGCTTGTGGCTCAATTGTCTCCTCATCTGCAGCCACGTAGGACGTATCCTGGGTCGATTACACCCACTGCAAAGGTCATGGCGGTACTACATTTCTTCGCTACTGGCACATTTCAGTACACAGTTGGACATGCCGGGGGGATGTCACAGGCCATGTTCAGCACGGTTCTTCGGGATGTCTTGACAGCTATGATGCTGTACAAGAATGACTACATACATTTCCCACGGCCGGAAGAGTTGGCAGCTGTCAAAGCTGATTTCTATGCACTGGGCCACATACCTCACGTTGTGGGCTCAATTGATGGCACACACATCGCTATCATTCCACCACGGGCACGGGAACAAGTGTTCAGGAATCGCAAACACTTCCATTCGCTGAACGTGCAGGTGGTGTGCCTGGCAAACAACATCATCTCCCATGTGTGTGCAAGATTTCCTGGATCCGCACATGACGCCCACATCATGCGGAGCAGCAATGTCCCACGACTCATGGCAAATCTGCGACCCGGTCAAGCGTGGCTTGTTGGTGAGTGTGCAGTGGGGACTCTTGTGATCTCTGTGTTGCATGGGGTACCCACCATATCTTGTTGTGATGTTTGTCTCTGTCATCCCCCTACATAGGCGACTCGGCTTACCCAAACCGGCCCTGGCTCCTCAGTCCCCTACGTAATCCGAGAACAGCGGGTGAAATGCGGTACAATGAAGCACATGGAAGGACACGGAGAGTCATCGAACGTACTTTTGGACTGCTAAAGTCTAGGTTTAGGTGCCTTGATAAGACCGGAGGGGCCCTGCCTTACTCACCAGGAAAAGTATGCAGGATCGTGATTGCCTGCTGCATGCTCCACAACCTGGCAGTACGCAATGACATTGAACTGCTGTTGGACCCTGAAGACGAAGGAGTTCCTCGGCCTCCCATCCCACCCATGTCGACTGATGAGGATAGTTAGTGGTGAGGAGGAAGGTGTGGACCAGAGGCGCCAGCTCATAGATCGCTACTTCCCTTGAATGTGAGTAACTACCTCTAGTGGCGGTTGACAATGCCTCATGTATGTTTGCTGGTGTTGTGTGGATGTGGGGTTAATCAGCTGTGTGTTGTTTGTGATGGTTGCATATGTGTGTCTTCATGTCTTTGGACATAGAAGTCTCCATGATGTGTGTGCTCTCATCCCATGCTTTTGTGATGGTTGTCGTTTGTGTAATGTTGCTGTGCAATGTGTTGTGATGTGTGTGAATCTGTTTCCTGACGTGTGTTTGCTGTCTCTGATTTTCTCTAGGTCACTCCCGCAGCGCCATGATCATGTACGACTGTGATCCCTGAACCTGTTTACGTCTGTTTCTGAAGGCAATCATGTGAATAAACATGGAGGCAAAACATCATTGTGTGAGTAAGTGCAATTTATTTACAGGTTGTGCTTCTGTGCTGGTGAATATTTACAAGTAAGTGGGGTGGAGGGAGTTGGAGTTGAAGGTAATGGCAGATGAAATGTCCGTGCTGACACCACATTGGGGGGTGTCAGGGTAGTCCAGCAGACAAGTGGGAATGATTGTCTGTGGGACAGGATACTTAGCTGGGTGAATGTCTGGCACAGGCAGTGACATTGTCATGGTCGTCCCCTCTTGGAGCGTGTGGATGGCGCTCCAACACTGCTCTCAGCCACTTCCTGCCTCGGCCGGCCCCTCCGTCTCTGAGGTGGAACAGAGTCAGCTGGGAGGGCAGGTTGTTGATGGGCCACATCCGTCGCCAGGGGCACAGGTGGTGGTGGCAGCGGTGGAGGCGGAGGTGACGGTGGCGGGGGAGGAGGAGGTGGCGGTGGAGGCGGCGGTGGCGGTGGCGCTATGACACTTGGTGGAGGGGGGGGGGGTTGTTCCGGCCAACCCATTCCCTCCACATCGTTGCCTGCTGGCCCATGATCTGCAACATCTGGCCAAGGATGCCACAGATTTCGCGCTGGACGTTGGTGTTGTCCACTGAGTCCTGGTGTGCACGATCTGCGTTTGCCTGGGACAGGTCGTATGATGCCTGGCACCTGGCAAGGGCTTGTAGGGACTGTGCCACTGGATGGGGTAGCTGTCCTTCCTCTGCACGGCGGTGTGTGGCTCACCTGATTGGCTGATGTCCCGTTGCCTGTGTTTGTGGCCCACTCACCCTGCCTGTGTGTGCGGCCGATGGACCAGCGTCGTGCGCTGGGTTATGCTGGGTGGCACCGGCAGGAGTCGTGGTGCTGGTGGTAGTGGTGGTAGTGGTGGTAGTGGTGGTACTGGTGGTACTGGTGGTACTGGTGGTACTGGTGGTGGTGGGGACTGTGCAGATCACAGAGACAGGTGTCGCTGGAGTCACACATGCGACGTTGGTCGGTCCCGGGAGTCCCTGTGAGCCAGATGGCCCTGGCTGCGTGCTTGGTCCCGCTCCATCCTCCGCACCGGAGCTGCCTGTGTCCTCGTCACCAGAGAGTCCTGTAGGTGTGGGAGGCGAGGCTGGCGGCCGGGTACTGGTTTCCCCAGTCAGTTGACGATCACCTGAGGGACAAGATGGAGCTGGTCAGTAATGTGGACATTACATGGTTAGATAGATTTGTAGACATTTCTGTTTCCTGTCGCACACACCCCACCCTCCACCACCACCACCCTCCCCGTGAACATGGGGGCCTGTTGGGAGTTGTAGTTTGGGCCTCTCACACGCCCCACACACCCTCCACCACCACCACCCTCCCCGTGAACATGGGGGCCTGTTGGGAGTTGTAGTTTGGGCCTCTCACACGCCCCACACACCCTCCACCACCACCACCACCACCCTCCCCGTGAACATGGGGGCCTGTTGGGAGTTGTAGTTTGGGCCTCTCACACGCCCCACACACCCTCCACCACCACCACCCTCCCCGTGAACATGGGGGCCTGTTGGGAGTTGTAGTTTGGGCCTCTCACATGCCCCACACACCCTCCACCACCACCACCCTCCCCGTGAACATGGGGGCCTGTTGGGAGTTGTAGTTTGGGCCTCTCACACGCCCCACACACCCTCCACCACCACCACCCTCCCCGTGAACATGGGGGCCTGTTGGGAGTTGTAGTTTGGGCCTCTCACACGCCCCACACACCCTCCACCACCACCACCCTCCCCGTGAACATGGGGGCCTGTTGGGAGTTGTAGTTTGGGCCTCTCACACGCCCCACACACCCTCCACCACAACCACCCTCCCCGTGAACATGGGGGCCTGTTGGGAGTTGTAGTTTGGGCCTCTCACACGCCCCACACACCCTCCACCACCACCACCCTCCCCGTGAACATGGGGGCCTGTTGGGAGTTGTAGTTTGGGCCTCTCACACGCCCCACACACCCTCCACCACCACCACCCTCCCCGTGAACATGGGGGCCTGTTGGGAGTTGTAGTTTGGGCCTCTCACACGCCCCACACACCCTCCACCACCACCACCCTCCCCGTGAACATGGGGGCCTGTTGGGAGTTGTAGTTTGGGCCTCTCACACGCCCCACACACCCTCCATCACCACCACCACCACCCTCCCCGTGAACATGGGGGCCTGTTGGGAGTTGTAGTTTGGGCCTCTCACACGCCCCACACACCCTCCACCACCACCACCCTCCCCGTGAACATGGGGGCCTGTTGGGAGTTGTAGTTTGGGCCTCTCACACGCCCCACACACCCTCCACCACCACCACCCTCCCCGTGAACATGGGGGCCTGTTGGTAGTTGTAGTTTGGGCCTCTCACACGCCCCACACACCCTCCACCACCACCACCCTCCCCGTGAACATGGGGGCCTGTTGGGAGTTGTAGTTTGGGCCTCTCACACGCCCCACACACCCTCCACCACCACCACCCTCCCCGTGAACATGGGGGCCTGTTGGGAGTTGTAGTTTTGGCCTCTCACACGCCCCACACACCCTCCACCACCACCACCCTCCCCGTGAACATGGGGGCCTGTTGGGAGTTGTAGTTTGGGCCTCTCACACGCCCCACACACCCTCCACCACCACCACCCTCCCCGTGAACATGGGGGCCTGTTGGGAGTTGTAGTTTGGGCCTCTCACACGCCCCACACACCCTCCACCACCACCACCCTCCCCGTGAACATGGGGGCCTGTTGGGAGCCATGGACATGTTAGTGAGTTGGTGTCCAACGTGCATGGGTTGGGGCGTAGGAGATGTTTCTTCTCAGTTGTGTGAGCCTGACCATGTCGTGCTGATCGTGGTGCTTGGTTTGTACTCACCAGTCTCTTCTCCTTCGTCAAGTCCGTCTAGGCTCTCTGGGTGTAGTATCACCAGCACCTTCTCCTCCCAATCGGTGTAGGGTATGGGCTCCGGGGGTGTGCCACCGCCAGTATGATTGGCTCTAGCAAAGTTTTTAGCTCGGATGCCCTTGACCCTGGTCTTCAGGTCATGCCACCGCCTCTGAATGTCATGCTTCGTCCTCGGCACAGTCCCCGACGCATTCACCCGAGTGACGATCCTGTCCCACATGTGGTTCTTTTGCGCCACGGACGTCTGCTGGACTTGGGCCCCGAAGATGTGGGGCTCAACACGGATTATTTCATCTACCATTACCCTCAACTCTGTCTCCGTGAATTTGTTTTTTTTTTTGGGTGCCATGGTGTGTGGTGCTCAGTGTGTGAGTTGAGTGAGTTGGGGGGTGCAGGTGTGTGGTGTGTGATGTGTAGGATTTGTGTGGTGGGTGTTTGTGTGGTGGGTGTGGTAGGGTGGTGGGTGGGTGTCTTCTATGTGAGTTTGCAGTATCTCGAATTGGGCCTCTTGCTGGCAGCAATGCTGTGATGCAAAGGATTGTGGTAGCGTGTGGGTGTCATTTTATAGTCGTGTCTCAATGGTTGTTGGCAGTCAGGTGGTAGGTGGGCGTGTTGACTAGTGTGCATTATTGGATAATTGGGACGTGTCATGGTGGCTTGTGCTTGGTGTTGGGGGGGGGGCGTTGACAATGTTCGTATGTTTGCTTTGGACTTGCGGTACACTTTCTAACATTTGTTTGCCGCTAGGGATGTTGTGCGTGTTGGCCTTCCGCAGTGATGCTGTGGTTATCATTGCATTCTTTCCGCCGCGGACGTGGATGGCTGTGCGTTCCGTGGTACGGGCGGATTTATCCTAATTGCGGCCACGGAGTATTCACAGGTATGGCGGTACATGTGTTATTTTCCGCGGTCATTTCCGTCCGCGGCAGTGGTTGTTCATTGGACTCCGTCCGCCGCGGACGGAGTTGGATGTGTTCCGTCCACCGCGGACGGTGTTGGTTATGATCCGTCCGCCGCGGTCGGAGTTTCGTGACATGATTATCTTAATCCCAACCGCGGAATCTCCGCGGCGCAGGCGGGAGTAAAATTTCCCCCACCATGGCGGACAGTACCCATTTCCGTCCGCCATCCTAATCGACCCCATAGTCTTCACAACACAGGGGACCATTGCGTTAGATTAGTCTAATGAGTGGTAAAGAGGCAAACCAATTTAAATTACGGAAATGTATTGTTGACATCCTCTGTCTTGTTGAGTGTGACTACATTCAATGAAGAACTGCCGTTACGTTGAATTACACATACATTCTTAAATTGATGTGTATATATTTGTATTAAAAAACAAAATTATTTGATAAAAAAGGATGTGTGTGTGTGGCACAATACAACGCAAAGCATGGAGTCGACTTACTTACCATTATAAAATCTCGCAGGTGCTGCGCACAACTGTAGAGGGCCATGCATGTTTTCACATAATTCCCAGCAAATACCCCTTAGGTCTTGAAGCTAGCTGCGCCATCAAGCCAGACCTAAAAACTCCAAAGGACTCTCACTTCTACAAGGAAGCACGAATTACTAATAACACTATGGAAACTGTTTTGAAGTGTTTTCCCAGATCGTAAATGGCATGAACATTGAACCAGATGGGTCCATATCCGTGTAAGATATGGCCTGGAACGTTCTGTCCAATGATAGAGGAGAGGATGTGGCCTAACTGGCTAGAGAGCCCGAGCTCAAACATGAGGAAGTAGTTTAGAACCTCGGCAGGGAGGCTCAACGTAGTGTGATCCTGTGCGAATCACTTAATCTCCCCGTGCATAACAAAATGATTTGTCTGTCTGTAAGGCAACTGTTGCTCGTTCGTGTAAAGCCCTCTGATACCTTCGGGCCGAGTTCGCGCCAGATAAAACTTCCCAAAAAATAAAAAATGAGTTGGTTTAGACTCTGATCAATTGTCAAACAACAGAGCCCTCATAAATTTCGGCACATTTTATATATATTTGCAGTTATGGGAAACTGGAACAAATGTGTAAAACATTTACGAACATATTTAAAAATGCTCCCTATAACTATCTGGAGCATTGTTAAGGTCGTGCCTTTCTGCAATCTGTTAGGCAGCGATAATGGAGTGTAAAGTGCTATCGGTCCACGGTATCAGTTCACAAGTCCCCGTCATGGGTAAGGTCAAGTGCCAATGCAGTCACTGTGCAATATACTACAGTCAACACTGCATGCCAGAGGTCATATCACTACCAGTCCCTAGTGATTTCAACACTTAAATAACTTCTTACCTTGAGATGTTAGACAACATTCAACCTTTTTTTAACACCATACAATATTCACAGTCTTAATAGAATTGTGTACCTTTTTTCTTTCTGCACACATGTTCTTAATATGTATACCTTGCTTTTGGACAGCTAAAATGCCCCTTTTAACCATATTGTGGTAGATTAGTGTTGTGGTTGTAAGGATTAAATAATGCATGTACTTTTGGAGTTAAAGCAACTGAAGCAAATAAAAAGGGTAGCAAAGCACAAACCTGTACGTTACTTAGATATGATAATTACAAATTGGGAAAGATTTGTATGGACATGGAGACTGAAGTATTCCATCAACAAGTAGCAAAAGTGGAGTGGATGTCTTGCGCTAGATGACCTTGTGGAATCCTGTGTTCGGTTAACATTTAGGGCCCAATTACGATGAGGCTCAGAAAGCCTCTGACTGCAGGTCGGATGCTTTCTGAGCCTCATCGCAGTTTCAGTTTCGATCGCTGCATTACAATGCAGGCGGTCGAAACTGAAACCGGCCGGTCATTCTGGCTGGATTCCAACTCAAGAGCCCATCGGACAGTTGGAGACAAGCACGTAATCCCAATGGACGGTTTTTCCACTTCCGACAGGCTTTCCATGTCAGGCTTTCCGACATGTCTGCCAGAAAGCGACAATGGGCAAAAAGTAGGTCCCCCTTAACTCTGTGCCTCCGGTTGGGGGCCTAGGGGGAACCAATGGTGCCCCCGTGTGAATCCATGCAGCGTGTGGCAGGCACTGTGAGTTGCAGGTATTCACACAAACCTCCATTTTTCTGTGGGATCTTGTGCTGCAGCCGGTTTACGGCCACAGCACACGCTCCATAGGGAAATGTGAATTTGTGACCACACTATGTGTGGTCACATTGTAATTAGGTATGCGGAACCACCAACCCATGGATGTAAGTCCACCTGACATCCTTAAAAGGTCCCAATTGTGTGAAGTTTCCTGTGAATGTTTACTATTTGTTTACATGGGAGACTGGAATGGAAGAGCTGTAGAAGAGCTTTAGAACGTCAGTTCCATATTATGTATTGAGTGCACTGCCCCAGTCTGTACCAGAGAGCACCTCTAACAGGTGCAACGGGCACAGGCCAGGTCACTGCACCCTATTACAGTTAATGCTCTGCCCCAACACAGCGGTGAACTTGCACCTTCAGTTGGGGTAAGGCATTAATGAAAGGCCGGGTGGCTTTTTCAAGCTTCCAGTCCATCTTTAACTGTGCCGGCAGCAACCGGCTTGCACTCAAAGACAGGGGCATAGCGTGCTCAGTAAGATTAGGGGGGGGGGTGAGCTTCAGTCAAATGAAAAAACACCTGTACCCAAATATTTACTAAATAATAGATTTATTAGGGTGTTGCAATACTCCATACACTCCCCTGAATTGATGCTCATGCTCCAAAGAGGGAGAGAGTATCCTCGGAAGGGTTGAATGAGCGACTGATCCTGCCTGCAGCGGAATGACAAGGGGGGATGACTGGGATCCCACATTTCCCTCCTTATAAGGTGTACTTACATGGGGTGCACTGACAGTGTGTCCCTTTTTACAACGCCCTGTCAGTACGCCATCTGACAGCTCTTTTGCCTTTGCAGCTTCTTTTCCACGATGGCAAGGTCTCAATTGTGTCCACATATGGACGGAGCCACACCCCAGTGTAAACGAGGATGTTCCCCCTTAAAATCATACCAGATCTACATGTGCCCCACCCTCATCTGCATTTTAAAAGGCGTTGTGCAAGCACCTGCAACCTCTCTGCAGCACAGCAGAAAACAGGTACACATGTCTGTAACACCCCTGGAGCACTTTCTGTAATATGACCCAGGGTATCTTCAATAATGCCAATAAGGAGAACTATAATGGCAGACCTATAACGACACATGGCTGAGAAACAAAAGGGCTGGCATATGCTGACAACATTGCCCTCGTAACCCCTGACCCTACTATTGCTCTACAGGAAATAGAAGAAGAAGCAGAAAGGTTTGGGAAGCTCTCCGGGTATACAGTTATTCGTGGTAAAACACAAGTAGTGGTCAATGGGAATACAGCGATGAATGACGCCAGAGTGGTTAAGAATGCAACGTGTTTAGGGGTTAATAGTTGTGCAAAGTTGGAGGATATTGTTAAAGACTATATAGAACCTCTCTTAGTTAAAATTAAACAAGATTTATTTAGGCCAAACAATTTGCATCTATCGATTATCTGCAGATGCAATATAGTCAAAATGTTATTCTTTCCTAAAATGCTATATTTCGTTGGGGCAATCCCAGTAGAATTTTCAAATGTCTGGCTAAAAAGGCTAGAAGATTTATTTTCACAATTTACCTGGGCATATGCCAAACCACGAAGGACTAACTTTGCCCAGGGAAAGAGGGGGTTGGGCTTTACCCAATATCCAACTTTACTATTGGGCTCCTATACTTCGGCATAACATGGTACTGCCACAGGACAAACCACCTGAAAGACATGTTGAGGAGGTCCCGACCTCCCCAGAACTTATATTGGGGGAAGATGAATGGGGATGGTTGTGGCGTTATTTAAACGATAATCACTACAAGAAGGTACGCTTCAAAACATTAGTGGAAGGTTTTAAAGTACGGAAAGCAGTTCGAAGATAAATTGTAATCAGTAGGCTTAGCTACTATACACCACTAATGGATAACCCAAACCTTCCAGGTGAAGTTTTTAAGGACTATGCGGTTAAGCGACGGGGGGGATGCTGGTTTGATGAAATTGGGGTCCTTTTTTTCTGCAGAAGGGTTAGTCTCTTTTGAAGATCTTAAGGAAACGTTTGGGATAGACCGGAGAGACTTCTTTAAATATCTTCAACTGAAGGACTTTTTATTTAAGAAGGGTGGCGGACCGATTGTTTTCTCCTGAAATACCATAGTTGAGAATTTGGTAAAGAATAAGGACCTCTCCATTCAGGTTGTCTATAATCTGTTCCTTGAGGAACTATGGGCATCACAATGGAAAGAGAGGAATGGCATATCGGAATATACATTCAAGCAGTCATTCAAAATGGCACATAAAATTTGAATCCCGGCTCAGCTACAGGCACTACATTATAAGACCTGCTTCTCATTTTATTACACTCAGTATAAGATAGCCAAGTGGGGGGTGGGAAGGGGACATTTTGCCCTCGGTACACCTTATATCAGGCAGATCGTGTTCATATTTTTTCTTTCTGTAGTATGCTCTCAAAGGTTAAACAAGATATCATCACATTTTTTAAGGAAGCCCTGGGAATATAATGTTCCCCTTCACCAAGCCTATTTGTGCTGGGGGTAGGGGAAGAGTTGGGCAATGAAGGTTTAGAGCTGATGTTTATTGGGATGGCGATGTTTCGATTATGCATTGCCTCTGCTTGGTTGGACCCCAATCCCCCGGAATTTCAACAATGGCTCTCCCGATTTCTAGCTACGTACAATTTAGAAAAGGTTGTTTATGCAAGAAGATGGATCCGGGCACAAATGAAAGGTTTAAAAATCAGGGCACCGTTATCGGAATGGGTAGAGGGAAAATGATAGATTAGGTGTGATGATATAATGTAATGTATTTGGGTTGTAATGAAGGAATGTGTATCAAATGTTTGATTTATTTTTGTTGTAGCTATGTATGAACATATTGAATTCATAGTTCTCACCAGCCCCATGGATGGGTGGGGTGGGGTGAAAAATTGAAAAAATGCACAATTAACTCGAGGACGAATTTATAAAATGTTTTTATATGTGTATAACATTGTGCAATAGAAAATTATTTAAAAAAATGTATTAATTTGTATGTCCACCTGGCTTCATAGGTTATTGCCCACTGTCGAGGGCCAAGGAAGTAAATAATATGTGTTATCAAAAGAGACAAGAACTAGGAGCTGTTAACCTACTGTAATAAAATTTAGTTTTATGGCAGTCGCAGCCTTGGTCATTAATAATCAACCTAAACTATTCATGTGCAAGTCATTCCGTGATGATTACATTAAACAACAAAAGGACAGGACAGCTACATGAAATTTTGCTTCCAAATGCACACATAGCTCTTTCCAGAGTAATTTATTGCATGATTTGTTCTGCCAGCCAGCACCATGTGCCCCTAGGTATAACAGCCTTTCTAAAATAAATAAAAACATAGGTGAATAAATAAAGTGTGCTCTTGTTTTAGCAGCTTTTCTTTTTAGGTCTAGCTGTAGTACCTTTAGTTGCTTACCAGACCTTTTCTTACCAATTCTTTAAAATATACATAGATTAGACTTCTGCTCTACCCAGAGAAATATTTCTCTTTCCCCACTTATTTGCTGTTTCATATATGATCCCAGCAACTATGGAATGGTTGCAGGTCAATCTGTGAGGTCTTAGTTCATCTCTAACCATCTCACTTTTTGGCACATTCAATTATTTTTTATCATATATGGTATATGTTAGCACATTCAATACCACCAATACAAATACCACTAATACCACCACTCCACCATACTACCATCAGTACCATCAATCCCACCAATACTGCCACTGATTCCACACTAGTACTCCACTGCCAATATCACGCCACACCACACACTTCCAATGCCACTACCAACATCACCAAATCATCAGCACCACCACAATGACCACTAATATCATTACAACTAGCAATATCATCATCACCAATACCAACACTACCACTATACAACTTCTGCTGGTACCACCACCAATACCATCACTACCACCAATACCACCACCAACAATATTACCCTCACCAAAACTACCAATGCAACTGCCACCATCAATAACACACCACCACCAACTCTACCAATTGTGAAACACCATTACCTGGCCAGCACTTATACAACCCATACCACACCACCAACAGTACTGCAAACTACAAAAGCACACCATATCAATACCACAATACCTAATACCACACCAATATCAGTATCTCTAATATCACCATTCCCACTCCACCATCAGTATCACACTACTACAAATACCATAATCACCAATACAAGAACAATAGCACCTCAAAGCCAATATCACCAATAACACCATCAGTAGCACCAACATGACATATACCATGCCAGATCTGCAAACCTTTGGAGCTTTTTCACTGTGTGAGAGGAGGCGGGCCTTGAAGGGGGCAATGTTTAGTGCAAAGCACAGCTAAATACGCTTTTAAATTCACTGCCACAAAGATCCCACCTACCCACCTCTCACCACCCCATGTTGCCCCCTGCCAACACCAATAACAAAGCTGTTGAAGCTGCCATCGATGTCCTGAGGAGGTTTCACACTTCGTAATGGACATTTGCTGCACAGAACCTCAAAACAATGACCTGGAAACCTGCTCTCTGCAGGGGTCTCCAGCTAATTGTGTGCACACTGTGTGATATCAGCTCCTCACCAAGTGACCATGTGAAGGGAGCTGATATCACGTGACACATGGTGGCACTGCATGAGTTGGGAGGTCTGCCAATGATGCCATCAATACCACCATCAATAATACTAGCATCACCACCAGTATCACCACCACACCAACTGTGTCAAGCACTGACAAAGCCAATTTACATAGATTTACTGTGCTTTTGCATGGAAATACATTTCTGGTTGCCTGTGTTGACACATGCTACCACATCAAATCCAGACCTACTGGCTTTGCAAAGGTTTGTTAGGATTAGCATTAGACAAGATCATTAATTTTTCAAAATAATTCTTAAAACGTGTATGAATATCCACATCCATACATATAAGGGCTTCCATTCAGCCTACTTCACTCATTGGTACATTTTAGTGTGATTCACATTATGCTTCCTACCACTACAGGGCAAAAGTTCAGCCCACTTCAGCCATTGGCTCACCGCACTGTGAATGACAGCATATTATTTGTGTATAATGTACACATCTTTTAAAAAAAATATTTGCTTCAGTGTCATGTATTGATGAGCCAATGTGCTTTTTTCTAAAAGTCAACTGTGAAACTTTTATTTGTATTTCTTTTCAAGGGCCTTTGTACCGCTTCAGACACAACTGCTGGGATCTTGCTGCCACTTGCAGTGAGATGCATCCTACAAGGACATAGTAATACTGTAAATATCACTGTTCTCTACATTGGCTTTAAAACCGTTCCAAGATACATATTCATTCTTGTGCATGAATACACACACACATGAGCAGCTACATGTTAATGTTATACGTTACTAGAAACTATTCCAAGATGGGCTCCCATGTGCTTGCACATACTTGAGCATGCAAAGGAAGCCATATTTGAATGTGTTCACTATACTTTGCCAAAACATTCTACGATGGCAGTGAGAGCATGCGTATTTGGCTACAAACATGTGCAATTTCGTCCAGAAAAGGGTTCCAAAATCAATTGAGAGCGTCTTGACCCAACAGATCATCAAGGAGCAGCTCCTTTTCACATTTGGATGGCGGTGGATGTGTACACTATTGGACAGTGCAGTAACCAACGGTAGTCTGAAGATCCCGCCACTCCCAAGGGGTCCTTCTACCTTAGGATTAGGGTCATCAAAGCAAAAATAGAGAACACATCCATTGTATAGGTGGAAGATCAGATGCACTAACCTTATCACACATAATGTCGTGCAAATGGTAGGTCACTTTAACACTGAGACAGCACTTATTATCATAGTAGATCAGGTTACTGATAGGTCCTGAAGAAGTGCCATTGATCCATTTTAGGACAGATAAGGCACAAAAAACATGTCAACGAAATAGAGGGCTACAAGAATCATAATACACTCTGAAGATCCATTGATTGCTATTTTTATCCCATAACAGAGGTCCCACGAATAAAATAGGTTTAGAGGGGATCCCTAGATAATTTTAAACTGCTGTTTTGACCAGTCTACACAAATCTTATAACCCTTTCCGAATAATTTCCCGAAGGACTTGCTGGCCATATATGTTTGTTCAACAGGAGATACAAAAGAGATTTCCAGCAAAATGGACTCCATTGTACCCATTGGGCATTCCAGCATCAGCCCAACGAGGAGCACATCCTGGCGATGAAGCATGCCACCACTGGTGGGTGAAGGCTTGTGTTACTAAAATGACCTGCTCTTTGATGATCTGTTGGGTTCAGACCCTCACAGTTGGTTTTGGAACCCTTTTCTGGAAAGAACTTCACACTTTTGTAGATAAATATATGTTTAATTAGGGAGGACGTGTGTTGGACCGAAAACTCTCCCTACCCCCTGTTGTATTTATTAAAGTTAGAGTATGAACACAAATATGTCTCCAAAAAAGGACAGCTTTTTTTAAATAATTGTGCACCAATCTAATCTTCACGTGTGCACAGATTTACCCAGATTGAGTACCTCAACCCCAGAAAAAAGATAGACTTGCAGACAAATTAATGATGGGCTGATTTAAACCCAGTCATGAATATATCAAGGACATGCACATTGAAATGGTAATATTGTTTTCAGGTACCAATGCCGTGTTGATGGGGACAGAAAGTAGAGGAGAGAAGAAGAAACCGTCCAGGAAATTGGGATTAGATTCATAAAGAAAATTATTTTGGAAAATATTTCCAAGTCCATCTTCATTACCAAAATTCCATCTACCAGAGCATCTCCAACTCCCCCAGAATATTGGAGCTTTTAGTTTAGCATCTAACACAAACTCCCACACGCTCAATACCTAAGTAACCTGCATGCATTGAGAATGTCTGTGTGTTACTTGGAAGGGTGGATTTTCGAATCCCAATGACTGCCCTTGTTCATTACCTCTTTTCTTTGCAAATAGGCAAAATGAGTACAATTGAGTTTAGTAATAGTGGAGGAAAATCATCACATCATCTTCTGGAGTAAACCCACATTTTCATCAAAATGTCTTTATTTACACCTACCTGGAATTCGCAAAAAATCATCCTGGCAGGCAAAAATGGTTTACTCCTGCACAGTTACCCCCACTCACGGGGAGGGAAGTGATCAGAAAAAAAGATTGGTGATCATTGTACGTTTGTGAACACCCACACTTGTGCATTTATGGCTACTCACAAACGTGCATCCAACAATTTCCCACCCTGGGATTGGTGGTAGATGTGTTCCAGCAATGGCTTGGATCAACTCTCCTTCCAGGATGGTGAGGGAGCAACTGACCATGGAAACAATGTTTTCCCAGTCAAGAAAAAAAAAATTTAAATTAAATGTGCATTTAAACATTGTATTACATTTCCCAAGTATGGAGGTGTACAATAGGTAGAATTACATGTTGAGGAAATGGGAGCCCAGGAAATGTCTCACATAACATTCTGAATAGCACTTTTCTTCTAGTGCAGCTTTACAGGCGTTAGACGTGACTGTGTACAGGTTGCATAAAAATTGGTCAATATGCAGCTATTTTTAGGAGTACATTCATGGGTGCAAGTGTGTTAATTTTTTGTGTATTGGGCCCAGTATCTTATTTCTGTGCCTAGCACCCAATTCACAGAACTTTCTCCACATCAAAGTCTGGCATAGGGGAGCAAAAGGTTGAATTGCGAATTCTCCAACAATGCTGTATCGATGAGGAGAGGGAGACAGTATGGTAATTGATAAGATAGTGAATACCCACAAAGGAAAAGCTAATATGGTATTAAAAAATGTTCCCAGTGATTCTCGCACCCAATTTGCTCATCCACACTTACTCCTTTGTTAGATGAATTTGAGTAATTCTGATTCGACTTTTAAGCACAAATATCTGGGAAAATATGTTTTTGGTAAATGTGGGCTAGAATGCAGCAATAATTTGTGCTAGTTGATGTGGAAGCAAAAGACACACATTTGATGGACGGAATGCAGAAGAAATCAAAACATTCACCCCCAGTCAAGAGATCGCGGTTAAATCCATCATTCTTTTTCTCACCATGCCACCCCAGTTTAGACATAGCCATATGCAAATCAGTCTTGACACTGTGCCTCATGGGAACAGTCCAGCCCAAACTGCGAAGCCAGGTCCTCCTTGGACCGGAAACAAGCATCCTCGGACTGATTTCAGGGTTTCACCCCTCATCAGTTAGGATAGCTTGAATCCAGTGGCACAGTGAGCCCCGGACCCACGTCTGGGCATACCCGGCGCACTTAGGGCAAGAAAGAAAAAGACACACAATTGATGGGCGGAATACAGAAAAAATAAAAACATTCACCCCCAGTCAAGAGATATGGGTTAAATCCATCATTCTTTTGCTCACCATGCCACCCTAGTCATATCCAAATCAGTCTTGAGCAGGTACCTCACGGGAACAGTCCAGTTGATGTGGAAGCAGCAAAACCTGTTGCTAGTCCTTATTCCTCGTGCACACAAAACAATTGATGGACAGAATGTTGAACAATGTCAAACATTCACCCCAGTACAGAGATCTGGACCTAAATCCATTGTTTTTTTGCTCCTCATGCCATTTTAGTTTAAACCCAGCCATATGCAAATCAGTCTTGAACCCAATCCCCATGGGAACAGTTCAGCCCAAACTGCCAGGCCAGGCCCTTCCTGAACCGGAATCAAGCATACTCGGACCAGTTTCGGAGTATCACCCCCCCCCCCCCTCATCAGCCAAGCTAGCTTGACTCCAGTGGCATGGAGAGCATGGGACCCACGCCTCTGCATACCCGTCCCACTCAGAGTGACAAATGCAAAAAGAACAATTGATAGACAGAATGTTGAACAATGTCAAACATTCCCCCCAGTACAGATAACTGGGCCTCAATCCATTTTTCTTGCTGCCCATGGCATTCCAGTATAAACACAGCCTCTATGCAAATCAGTCTTGACTCTGCTCCCCATGGGAACAGTCCAGCCTGAACTGCCAGGCCAGGTCCTCTCTGGACCGGAATCAAGCATCCTGGGACTGATTCCGGGGTATCACCCTCTTATCAGCAAAACCTGTTGCTAGTCCATGTTCCTCAGCACATCAGTTGTGACCAGGGCCAGACTGGGAGCCCAAAGCAGCCCTGGCAAATTTTGTTAGACCAGCCCCTGTACTGTGCATAACAGCGGTTTGAGTGGTTCTCACACCAAGAATTATTTTTTTTAAATGGCAAAAATTGTGCATTCTACAGTACATTTTCAATTTATATTCAATTATATTAGCTTTTAAAGCATATTAAATGTTGACTTTACAGTGCACTGGGATACAACAATCTTTGTTGGGGCCCTTCAATGATTCCCTCACTATCAACCTCCAACATGCCCCATATCTCGCCATAGCGCCATTCTCACATGTATTTTATTTGTTTTATACCTCCTCTCATTCAAGTGTAGGGTATTATAACACTTTACGTCACACACACATACAGAGACAATGAATCACACATGTAAATCAGAGTATAAAAAATATTGCATAAGACAAAGGTGACTACAAGATATAGGATTCATGTAATCCATACTGGTAGACATTATTTACGAATGCTTGGTCTGGAGAAGCGCAGACACAGGATTCATAACATAACACAGTTGTTGGGGTTGGATTTACTAATAAGAGTGTATTTCTACCCAAACAAATTCATTTTAGCAACATTAGGATATTGAAAAACTGGAGAAAATAACTTTTGAACCTGTACCATGCAGTTTCCATTCAGCTCTCTGCAGGCAGTTCATAGCTCACTGTACTATATTTCTATTGTATGTTATGAACTGCAAGTAACAAAATGATGTCTGTGACAAAAGCAGCAACCCATGAAGCTATACATTAAATACAGTTCTATGATCTGCATGGTACACTCTCTTTGCAACAGGTATCTTAACCCTCTGTGCTACTTTAGATGAGCCAAAACCGCCAATGGACACATCTCTAATCCTTCTCCTGCAGGAAGATTAACCACCAGGGATATCAATCTTGACACTTATATTGTTGTCTGACAACTGCTGCATATACAAGGAACTCTGCAGCAAGAGTGAGCAGTGAATGAATATGCTGGCTGGGGCTGCTGAGTTTGTTACTAGGGGCCAGTATTGCAGCATTGCTGCAAAACTGGTCCAACCCCTCCAGTCTCCCAGGGAAACACTCGATGCCGGGTACGGCCGCTCCGGCCATGCTTGTAACCCTGCTGTAAATCGGCATGTCAGTTACATTACCCTGCACTATTGGTAATTCCTGATGGAGAATTTCTGATGTGGTGCTCCTGATTCGTTATAGTGAGCCTCTTGGCATCAAAAGAGGTTAGCAATTTTATAAATGTGCAAATTAAGAGTAAAGATAGACCTAAAGACCTTCACATTTCACAGGAGTTGAGTGTTTCCACCTGAAAAGAAGTTTTTCAGTTGGAGAAAAAAGGTTAAGGGGCATTTTCACCATTAAATGCTGGATTTTCTACTTTTGAAAATGGGTTGTTTTTGACATATAAAGATCCATTGAACTCTGTTATTTTAGTAGCTCTGCATGAGCAGACTTAGGATTTTTTGTGAATCCTTGAAAAGATTAACTTTGCAAAAATTGTAGGCATACGCTCCGGTTGCAATGCTGCTCCTCTCTTTTAAAATGATACCCCAGAGTCACTTCAAGTAGTGCTTTGCTTGTGCAATTATATTCCTGTAAGCTACATCAAATTAACATCTTTATTTCAAGTTGTGTTTTGCAAATAAGAGGTTAACTCGCAGTTAACATTCGCAGGGGACATTTCAGAGTTTCTGGACCTTCCCAAGTACAGTTGTATTCTGCATGACTAGTGGACAAAGCTAGGCCCTTCCATCTTCCTCAGTCACTGCAAAGGTTTTGTGCTCTTCAAACCCATTTTACCATTCTTGGGTAAAAAAGCTAGCAGCTACAGCTGTCCACCCCATCAGTCTTTCTCTCCAAACTGTCTGTTTCAAGCTTGGGCATAATATTTTATAAGGTGAAGTGAGTACAAAAGGGGGTGGTGATGGACGGAGCATCTGAACCAATCAAACACTCACACCCAGTCAAAAGATCTGGGTTTGATCCATCACCGTTCTTTAGCCCACTCTGCCACCTCAGTTCAGACATGGCTATATGTAAACCAGTCTGACCCTGTGCCTCATGGGAACAGTCCAGGCCGAACTGCCAAGCCATGCCTTACCTGGACCGGAAACAAGCTTCCGAGGACCGGTTTCTGGCATTCCAGCCGTCTTCAGCCCGGCTTGCTTGAATCCAGTGGCAAAGTGAGCAAGGGACTCAGGTGAAGTGAGAACATGAATAGTTTGGGTGGTGGAGTACTTTGAACTAGGTAAATTCTCCATGGTCAAATTGAACACTCCCTACCTCTTCTGATTAAGGAAAGTTTCCACCAGTCCACTTAACTGTATTGTAGTAAATTGAGCTTACAACTTTATTGTGCATTTCTGTAATTATTGTATTTGTTCTTATCTGCTTTTATGGTTCTTCGAACCGAAATAAAGATGATGATGATGACTAAGGTAAGCCCTCATCAACGCACTGGCGTCTGAGTTACTCTGAGAGGGTCCGAGGGGCGAATATCTTTGAGCCAGACAGCACAAACGTGTAAATTTCAGAACAGTTTGAGTGCTTAAACATCTAAACACTTGCCATCTCTTTGCCAGCCCCTATACCATGGGCCAGACCTCAAACGAACCTTATATTAGATTGTCCTTGTTAGAAAGATCATCCTGTGTCACTGGAAAAGACCCCATTTTAAATTTGCATGGTGACATTGTTCTCTGTTTTTATTGTTTGGCCTCTAGACCCACCCAGTCCCATCTTCAATGGAAGCCACACCAAAAAGCGGCTCGTACAGGTATGAGTGGTGGGCAGTGGATCGGGGCGGGGCAGGACGGGGTGGGGGTGGTGTAAGACAGCAGGTAAAGTAATATTAAATGAATAAATAAATAAAACCACTTACCTTGCACAAGCCGCATTGGTGAATCGGCACAATTTTTGCACAATTCAGAATCCGAAACCAGAAGAAATTTTTGTTTTGCCCGAGTCCTGATTTCACTGAAAAACTCAAAATGAGGGGCTAAATGATGAAAAAGAAAAATACAACCATGTTAAGGTATTCTAACTTGTGGAATAAGTATGAATCCCCTTTGTATCAGAATCCAGATCACATACAATGTGCAGTAATGGCATTTTTCAGGATGAAACTACTGCATAGTAATTGAACATCAATAAAACAAAACATCTAACCAGTGATTTTTTAGGCTTTCTCTGCACAAGAGGGAATTCAGGTATGGAAAGATGCATGTACAGTAATCTTATATCCTGTTTCTTGCTGAGTAACATGATTTATTTATTTTAGATTTTTGATCGAGCGCTAATTGTCGTGAGGAATATGTCTTAAAGCGCTTTGGCAGGGGGAGTTGAGATACAGCCGGGAGGAAAGTCACAAAAATTCTTGAAACAAGAGGCTTGAGAGGATTTTCTTCAATTCTTAAATGTTGAAATAGAGTACACCATATGGATGACGCTTAAAGAGCAAACACAACCTCGCATTTTCAATTAAATTTACAAAATAATGCAACATTTAGAGGTGGGCGAGCTACTGAAAGCTCGAACTAGGCTCGTGCCTGAAGCCTGACTTTGGCTTAGCTTAAAGTCCTGTTGAAACCTTGAGCCCATAAGGAGCCGAGCTTTCATGTGGCTTCTATTTCCTTCTATCCAGTGTGTGGTGATAGGCAAGGGCTGCTTATTATGGAACTCTGGAACAAGTTTGAATCTCAGTGTCAGCTCAACATCCTATGATTCAGAGCAAATCACTTAATCTCCCTATGTCTATGATCAAATGCATATGACCTTGTGTAATGTGACTGGTGCTCCTGTAAGGCATTCCAATACCTTCAGGTTTAGTTTCCGCTGTATTTTAAAAACTGCAGAATAATGCACTAACAGGTAAAAACCAAGCCTTAACAGAAGGGAAGACAAGTAGATACCCCTTTACCTGCTAATTTGTACACAGTGAAACCAGAAAACCTGGATAAATCCCTGCGTAAATTGTGTATTTTATTTAAGTGTAACTCGTTTTTCTTTATTATGGCGTATGAAAGCACTTTGGAATATGAGTTCACACAACCAGTTGTACAAAATTATCACTTTTACTGAGTACTTCTCAGTGAAGCACTATAATGTGCCCTACTATTGTCAACAATTCCACATGTTAAAAGAAATATGCTTTTTTGAACTATGAAGAGACTTTATCATATTTTATGTGGTTTGTAGTATGATTTAAATAAAACAGCTTTTCATGGCTCTGACCATGCACAGGCTCTAAGATTCTAGCCAGACTCTTGGCTCAGCCCTCCCTGTCAATTTGTTGATTCTACATTTAGCTAGCCATGCTTGGTCGGTGCTTGCAGTAAACAGAAGAAAGAGGGAAAATTAAATTGGATAGAAAAGTGACGTCACAAGATATTCTCTGCCCTTGTCCACACAAAAATCAACCACACAAAAAGTGCTATAGAGTGAAAGTAGGGATTCTACCTTATAAGTGAAGCAATACTGTGCACTTAAGGAAAACTGGAGCATATTTACAAAGAGCTAACGCCACCAGAAGGTCACTTTTTGTGAGGTTGGGTGGCATTAAGTCCTTGACCTCATTTACAAGGTGGCGTTAAAGCACGTGGCGTAATGCCACCTTCTAAATAATGAATGTTTTACTTAGCGTGAAAGAGGCATGCAATGGGTCTAGCAGTGTGTGTTCCGCCACAACACCCACTGCTTTTTGACGCTGCTCCATACTTACAAGGTATGGGGCAGCACCAAAAATTAGACCAGGAAATACCTGTTCTTAAACAGGTGATACAAGGAGAAATGTTTTATTTCTCCTCGTATATTGCTCTTTCCACGTGTGCTGCAACACACATGGATAGAGCAAATCATCTGTAAGATTGTTTATGTGCAGGAAGGTGTCCCTTCCTGCAAATAAACAATCACCCCTGCAGCGCAGGCACCCTAGCAAAATGGCACCAGGGTGCCTGCACGAGTGCTAGGCAGCTTTATTAGCACCAGCTCTAGGGAAAACACAGGGGTGCACAGTATTTTTGTAAATACGGTGCATCCCTGCATTTTCAAACTAACGGAACACGGCATTACCATTTTTTGCAGAATACCATGCTCTGCCAGTTTCTTGTACATATGCCCCACTATTTCAATGTTAGAAAGTTGTGATTTTTGTTTAGACATAACTAAAGACGATATTAAAGAGTGATAAACAGACACACAAGCATGTACACAACCATTTACTTCCTAGTTTGCCATGCCGGTCTAATCTTCCCTAGCAATTTGGCCAAGAATTCGCTAGTCCCTGGGAATTTCTACAAACAAATATTCCCATTTCTAAATTAGCAGGGTTTTTTCTCCCGAATTTGACTGTTAAAGTTCCAAGATCCATGCCTGACCACCTAACCAAGTCCAGGTTTTATTCTGTGCATTCAGGTATTGGTAGTCTTGTTTATTTCCCTATTAATATAGGGATCAACTACCAGAATGCAAAAAAAAAATTGGATATGTTGAGATACTCACATGTGGAATTGGGAAACTTGAGAGCATTGCCTTAGCGGTTGCAAAATCCTGACTAAATTGCATTGGCAGATGTTCAACAGGGTGTCGATCAGGGGAGGTTCTCCATTAGGGCTGTGGGGCTGTGCCCCTCTGAAAATACCTACACATTTACATTAAAAAATATCAAATAGATCTATTTATTTAGAGATACGATCGTATCTCTAAATAAATGTATGTATTTAAGTCTGGGTTGTCTGTTTCAGGCTACCTACCCCGCCATGCTCTGAAGCAGGAGACGGAAGACAGGCAGTAAATCAACTTTCTTAACGTGACACAACACGCAGGGCTGTCTGTTTTAAACCCCTTCATTGCCATTGGGATCTCTGGTTGCATGCACACTGTAGGCCAGTGACGCAATAAGCGTCACAGCTTAGGGCATTGGAGACTTCATCCCTGCGTGATTTAAGACGTTTTAACAATAATTTTCTTGTATTTTCCATTGTTTAGATTAAATTGTTCACAAAATCATAATAACTAGACAATAAATGTACCAGTTTTGATTTGTAATATATTCTTTGTATCTGAAATCATTCCTAAAATGCATCCTTCTTTTTAACCAAAAATATGAATAAAATTAAATTTTGTATGTTTTAACAAGTTGTTTTTCCTTTACACTTAGCTCAAAACTATCGTTTGAGTCATGATGAAAATATACTGATGTAAACTGCACTTTTGAACTGCCTAGGAATTTTTCCGCTATTGTTACAATACCCTGTCCTAGGAGCTCTAGATTAACTACAGGGGGTCCTTGTTATTTGCACGATCATTTCAGATGTCCGTCATTCAAAGACGTAGATACCACCCTTTCGTCATACGTGATAGTGGATGCAAGAACGTCTGATCCAGTGCCTTGTTCTCGGCAATGGTAAGTGTTTGCAAGCTAATGCAGTGTTCTGTATATTGTGCTGAGACCCCTTATCATGCTAATCTTCCCCATGGTGACACCCCAGGCCCTTTGCTTAACATTGCTCGCTGATTTAGAAGTGGAGCTGCAGCATTTGCTCCCTTGTGAAAGGGACCCAAATAAGGAGCAGGGTTCGCTCTTGTTCCCTTGCAAAATGGATCCAAATATCCGAGTCAGGTCCAAAGTGAGAGATATATGCTTACTGTGTAACATGTGCTTACAGTGGCCAGTTCTCTGATGTATGGAATTAAAACTGGCCCTGTGTACATGCCCCTAAGTTAACATTGAAGCTAAAAACATGGATTGACTTGCAAAAAATTAATGTTAAAAACGTTGAGGGAATGCAGTTCAGTGATTTAGTTCCTCTCTTATTTTACATGCTTTACTTAATCTTGCATGCCCCACAAATTAGCTATTTTATAATGTTGTTGTTTATCTGTATTTTTTTCTGTGCATACTTTGAAGCTTGTGCCATGCCAGGTGTTTATGAGGGGCTTTGAATGAGCGCTCACGCTCTAAGGCTAAAGCCAAAGTGCCTGTCAGTGGGTTGGCCTCTCTGCAGAGCACACAGAACAATGTTTGTGTATTCCATTTGCAACTGAAATTCTGTTGATATGTGTGTGAAGGGGGTACACTGATGTTAAAATATTTGCAAGGCAAAAGTATGATAAATTAAAGTGCTTACATTTGATGGAGTGCAGTGCATGTTGGGGGGTGAAGTGACAGATGCGAGGAAAGGCATTCGGGGAAGAGTGAAAAGAAGATGCTGAAATGGACAGAGAGGGGGTTGAAGATGTGCAGATGGAAAGATATGAAGAGAAAAAGAGGATACATTTCTAACATAAAGCACACATAATTGAACACCAAATTCTCCTTCCACCGGCCTCAATGCTATTTAATTCATAGACTCACTATTTCAGAATTTAAACATTTCCAATGTTAATTATTTATAAAAATCATTGTATATCTTAAACAGTTAACACCCAGCGACAAAGTCACTCATACTGACAGGCTTTAGGCGTATGTCAGTTGCTGTGCCATTTATCTGGATAAAATTACATCTTGGAGAGAAACCAAAATACCGGTCTGATGGCACACTATGGGAATCACAGAAATGTATTTGGCATGTTCCTTCATATAGAGCACCAACTTTTTTCATCTCAATTAAAGACCTTTCTGCACATATTTCTATATGACTGGTTACAGCTAGCATCTGTGGGTGCTTCTCCATGTCTGGTTAGAGCATATTTTCCAAAGTTAATGCTGCATAACAGTGCAAGACACTGAAACATAAATTTTTAAGGGCTAAAGTTGTCATGCAGAACAACTTACACATTACAGTAACTGTTGAACAAATTAATGTAAGAAGATATGGGGCAGTTTTTAAAGTGTTTAATATTTCAAGACTATACGTTCCCACTGCTTAATAAGCCTTGCTTTATCGCTAAATTAATCTGCTTTAAAATACACCATTTGCCAATCGTTTTTTCATGTTTTTCTCAGGAGAGGGGCCCCCCTGGACCCCAGGGTCGTCCATAGAAGTTGTTCACATCGCTTTGCTATATAAAAATCATGCCCAACGTTTACGCCTCACAACTTTCAAATGTCACCAGCCGCCGCTGGTGTTGATGGGATTATGCATCCCTGAAACAAAATTTGTTTTGTACTTGCTAAACTACACAAAGCTTGATTTGATTTGCTTTGTTATATAAAATAAAAGTAACATACATCATTCTTCAGGTGACCATTTTAATAGCGTGGAAATAGTTTTGCTTTTAGTGGGGAATTTTTTTTCCAAGTTGTATTCTTGGTCCACAAAATAATCCCTGCTACGATCTGAAAACAAAGCACCTCTTGCATTTCAGTGGAAGCACCGAATTGATAAAATCATGAGATGAGAATAAGCCGACTCACTGTATGTATCACAGGTCCAAACTGCTTTCCGAGCAGAATGTAGTATGCAAGATAACATAAAACACTTAGGGGCTGATTTACAACCTCTTGCAACACTTTTGTGCTGCCGTTGTGTCACTTTTTGTGACGCAGTGGCATGGCAAGCAATACACCACTTTGCGGCACATGTACAATGTGACGCATCTAGGGAGATGCGTCACCTTGTGAAGCCTGCGCCACATTATACCTGTGTCAGGTATAATGTATGCAGGGTGGGCATTCCCATGCAGGAAAGCCTCCTAGAAGTGATGCAGTGAAATCTAAAAGATTTCATTGCACCACTTCTAGGATGCCACTGCGTTAAACCCCTACGCCTACTTGGAGCAGGCGTAATGAGTGAGGCAGTGTGTTGGGAATAGGCCTCCCCATGCACTACTGGAGTTGCATCATGCTTGCAACACAACTCAAGCAAAGCCTGACTTTTGCGCCGACAGATGCATCAGAATTTCTGACGCATCTGTCAATCCTTGCGCCATGCTGCGCCGTATTGTAAATATGGCACATCCATGGTGGCGCAAGGGTTTTGCATGGAGACGCAGGAAAACTGACGCATCTATTCAGATACATCAGTTTCTTTTAAATCTGCCTCTTAGTCTGCTAATCCATAAAGCCTAACAGATACTGAGCAAATTACAAGTATGTTTCATAGATTTTACGAAAGCTTGATATTCCAGCTGAAAGATATCGTAAGTACACATGTAACTGTCTCCAGGTCAAATTGGAGAACAACAACAATATAACACATGAAATGCCAACAAACAAAGTATTCATACAACAGGAATGCTGCCTTGCACAAACTCTCTTTAACTTGTATGCATCCAACATTGAACTATGTAACCACATTCAACAATTCCATCTTCTTGACCAATTCTAATCTGGTGTCCGCTCGGGGCATCACACTGAATCTGCCCTTACAAACATAATGGATGATGTACTAAAAACCCTTGATCAAAATAAATCACGCCTACTAATCCTTTTTGACCTTTCTTCTGCATTTGATACAGTTAAGCATGACTACCTACTAGATGGGATTCTCATGGTCTGCCCTAAACTGGTTCACCTCGTTTCTCCAAAACAGAACTCAAAAAGTCAAAGTAATTCAGTCCCTGTCTAAGACCGCTCTGGTGACATTAGGGGTCCCATAGGGTTCCTCCCTCTCAACCACTCTCTTTAACGTATTCATGGAGCCCCTAACGGAAATTCTGAGTTCGACCAACATCCAATATCGCATGTACGCTGATGACATCCAACTTTATCTTAAAGTCTCCTCCCCTGAAGACATCAGATCCTTCAACTTAACACTACAAAATACTCAAAATTACCTGTTATGCAACCACCGCAAACCTAACACTCTCAAAACTGAATTCCTCCTAATCGCCCCGCCCAATCAGGCAACCATCGGTAATGAATGGATGCAGCAGCTAACAGCTTTCAACTGCTTACCACAAGTTATTGATTCAGCGAGATCACTGGGAATAACTCTCAACAAGTAAATTTTTTTTACCAGAGTTTTATATAGCGCAAACTTGACCCAAAGGTATCAGGGAGCTTTATATGAACAGCAATTATCTTACACAAGGACACATTCATCTTTGTTAGGCATAGGGAAATTAAGTGATGTGCCCAGAATCACAGGATGTTGAGTGTCATTGCAGAGAGTCGAACCTGGTTCCTCAGTTTTAAGATCAACTGCCCTAGCCTATTAGGCCACATCCTCTCCCCAACCTTAATATGCAGAAGCACATTAGTGCTAACACTAAAGGAGCTAACCTCCAAATAAAAATCTTAAGGAAATTAAAACCCTTGAGCCCCGGGTCGACTTAAAATCTGCAGTCCAAGCCCTAGTGATTCCCAGGCTAGACTACGGAAGTGGCACACTCTGTGGCTTGCCCAGATCCAAAACAGCCCCCTTAAGGGCCTCCCTTAGCGTGACCACACAGCTCATAGCTGGATCAAAAATATATAATTACATCATCCCTGATTTGAAATACCTGAATTGGCTCCCCTACAAAGCCAGAATTCAACTGAAAAGTGTACGCTGACCCACAAAGCTCTACACTTCAATATCCTTAGCTACCTTGCTCAGAAGCTTGAACTTTCGGGAAGCTCCAGACCCTCTAGAAGCTCCAGCATTCTATTGCTTAAACCACAGAGATTCTCCAAAAATAAAACTTACAACAGAGCCTTCTCTTGCATCGCCCGAGAATTTGGAACTCCCCCCTCTAACATAAGACTAAATCCCTCAAATACAACTTTCAAGAAAGAAGTTAAACTACTATTTATGAACAAGTTTCTGCCCTAGAACCTAAGAACACCTCTCTCCTAGCATATTATGACTCTTCAACTACACTGCTATCTGTTCTATGCTATCAGTCTCTACATTGTGATGGCACCACCATAATTTGGGATGTAGCCTTATCCTGTACTGTTCTAGATTATGACATTATGATTATTTCTATGTTAGTGCCTTTTCCGATCTATCTGTATTAACATTATGGTGTCACCTCCCTCATGTGGGGTGTTGCCTTAACCAATACTGTTATAGTATTTTTAATTATTATTATTACTCGCTGGTCATGATATTGTCTTTTTGACATATCTTAATTAACATTAAAGAGTCAACACCCTCTTCAGGAGTGTTGATTTATTACATTACAGTTTATGACACGATGGGTTCTATACATTTCTGCTCCCTATCATTTGTTAACAGAGGTGGCTTACTCCCTGTGGCGGAGGAGCGTTGCCCTCCCTGCCAGGAACATAGGTTTCTTTTAAATAAAACGATAATAAACCCATATTTGTTATCGTTTTATTTTGTTTCCTGTAGTCTTAGGAGCGGGGCCAAGAGGATAACAGGCACAACAGGGTGTGGTTTGCACTGCTATTAGTGCGCAAGACAGTTTGGCCTGCCATTTCAGGACAGCCAAACCGTCATACGCGCTGAAGCTATCTCCAGTCCAGCTGCACTACTGGGTTGGAGACAGCAAGCACAGACTCCCAGTCTCCACAGGAGTGAAAATCATCGGCACTCAGGCAAATCCGGTAGCTGCTCTCATGCATGAGAGCAGCTTCACGGTTCGCTGCAGGGGAGTGAGGGAGCCTCTGCATGAGTGGAGCCATGAGAGGAGCAGAAGACGGCGATGCTGCCGGCTGCGTGTAAGTTCTCCCTTCCTTTTTTGTTGTTGTTCACCATCCTGCCCCCCGCCTTGCTCCACCTCACCACACTCCTCTGACACCAGCCGCTGCTGTTTATAAAGCACTCTGATACCCACAAGGGTCTCGTTTGTGCTATACAAAACCTTTTGTATAAAAAAACACTCTAGAGCCTGTCCACTGAAATCTGATGACCAGCTAACAATTATTTTTCAATTTGCAGACGACAATGTCCTTCTTGAGCAAGTCGTAACAGGTCAACAACATCCTTTAATGAATCTCTACATTTTTTGTGACCAAAGCCAACTGGAGCTCAACTTTGAGAAAACCAAAATTCTATTCTTTGGGTCAAATAAAGGAGAGGTTACACTCTGGAAGGTAGCAGGACAGCTATTCAACTTTGCAGATTTATACACCTACCTGGGAGTCACCCTTGTAAAACGGGAGACCTAAAACGCGCCTAGAGGTATTTATAAAGAAAGCAGAATCACTGAAGTATGCATTTTTGAAACTATAAAAAATTTCGATTGCCCACTAATTTTGCCTTTGCTAAATGTGATAAAAGTGTAGCATTTGCTATACCCCAAATATTGTGCAGAAGCGTTTCCAGAAAAACATAATGCATTGTTAAATGTAGGTAAAGCAAACCTTTAAGATACATTTTTGCCTTCTCCTATCTGCAAATTTGGAACAAATCACTCATGAGCTTGTCTTAATTGATTAAGAGTTGAAAACCAATGGTGCTTTAGTAAAATATTGGTTTACCATGATAGAACTGCACCAAACACCTTTACGGGCATTCTGTACAAATAATTTGAGTCTCTAATCCTACAAAGGAAAACAGCATGGCACCAGACAATAGTGATTTTTTTAAAAGAGCTGGATCTGGCTAAACTGTGACATTTCAAAATCCAGCCTCAAAGTCCTGATAAAAACCACATCTGAATCTATTTCTCTTCTAGAGGTAAAAGAAAATGTATAACATGCAACCCTTCTTTTCTGGTCATAGAAATATAGGTGACTGCCCCTCGCATTAGGTTGCCTTTATATTTTGGCAACTTAGGGACCCATTAGGATGTAGGGCGGATCGCCACCGCCATGCGGGCAATGGCGATCCACCCTACATTCTTTCGCCCGCCATCCTACTTTTTTTTTCACTATATTATCACGGTGCCACCACTTCTCACACTAGCAGCGCAACCCCTCTTCAGGTATATTCACACACGTCATGCGTTTTTCTGCCTCTCTACATTTTAAAATTCATTACACATGGTTGACCCACTAGCTAACATTGCCCCACCATTATTTCCCATAGGTGTCCCTACATTGTTCAGTCCTGAGGAGAACCTACATCCCCTAAGGGTCGATACGCCATCGACAGTTCAAAGAGACAGACCGCAAACAACATTTGCCTATTTTCCAAACTGTTGTAGATCAATTGTATATACATTACTTGGTTGCCTCTTCTTGATGAAACAAAACAAAAATAGAAACCTTCTCTTTTTTTATATGTCACAGTAATGTCACTAGAGTAGTGTAGGTTCTATGATATTTTCACTGGGACACACAAACACCTGTTAAATTGTGTATGTATATAGCGTGTATATTTTGTAAAGTTTTCTTTATGTCTATATAAACCATGCAATGAAATACCAAACCGGCAGGTGTGTAGACAACTTCTTTTTCTGACATCCAACTCACCCCCCATATTGCCATTGTGCGTCATTTTTATCAAAAGTGTTTTGTGTAATTCCACAGGAGCCGTTGTTTTTCTTCTTAATCTACATACCCAGGCTCCCAGTGAGTAGGGTTCCCTTGTTCCCCCTTCCAGCCACTGCAGCAGTGGCTCATCAATGTAAACCAATTTACCTGGAGGCCTTCCAAGTCCACGGATGCTTCCTGTAGCTGCAGGACATCTGTTGTGGCAGCAATATCTGCTGGGTGATCCAAGGCCATGTGTGTCCACTGGTTATCACTGGAATATACTTTTACTGGTCCCGAAGCATCTTCATGAGAGGAGTAAGCTGGTGTTAACGATGGACGACTAGGGTGACCAACCGTCAGTCATTTTCACGGACTGCCCGTAAATTAGCCCTAATGTCCGTTGACCATGATAGATGTCTTAATGGACTGCCTTTATCTGTAATTTTAGCCTCTCCACTAAAAAAACAAAGTTAATTCCCCTAAATGTGATTCCCCAGCTGAAGAGAGGGAATCTCCTGTGCTGCATTCCAGAGAGAGGGGTTGTGAGAAGTTGGCCTGATATATGATGCTTCCAATTCTGGAATCACCTTGTATCAGTCCAAACAATCCCTTATGGTGTCTGGTTGTAAGTCAACCTTGTAGACAAGCTATCTTAAGGGTAGCATAGACTAAGCAGCCTTAAAGGCTTAACTCAAGAGGTCGTGTTAAGCGAGCTGTTTTACCAATCACAGTCTTGTAATATCAAATGAAAGGACACCACACAAGTATATATTATAAAAATATATGTATTTATTACTTAAAATAATCCCCAGTATTCTTTATGAACAAAGGGGCACAAGCGTTAAATCAAAAGCACAGTATAACATACAAAGTTGCACAATTATGGATGAGGGCGAGGGGCCACTCAGACCATATACTAAGAAAGTGGTATAAGAGATACCAATCGAACAGTGGTTAGGCCTAGGGCCTAGGGAATCGCTGGGAGCAGTCGGGACAAGCAATGCTGAAGTCGGGAAAAGCCCGCGGGATTCGGGTGCAGTGCTTAAAGCACACGCATGCACCAATGCAAGTCAATGGTGCGTAAAAGTTACACAAGCAGTGTTTAAGGATACTTCCGCTGAACCTAGAAGGACAAAACTTTAGTCACAGACCCTAGAGGTGTGTACCAGTGTGGGAACACCGGTGTTGCAGTGTTACCTCACCCACAGGAAGCGGGTGCATAGGGTCGAAGTGGCGTCGGGTTTCGTCGTGAAGGTTCTTGGTGCTTGAAGCTGAAGATGCTGCAGGCGATGGGAAGGAGAAGTGTCCGGTGGGATCCAAGGGTGGATCCAGTTAGAAAAGTACCTGAAAGCAGAGGGGACAGAGTCTGGGTCACTCAGCAGTGACCAGGGTGGAACCAGGACGGAACCAGGCAATGTCGGGCGCAATCAGGTGGTTGTTGAGGAGCTTCTCTCCGCTGTCATGTGGGCTCTGGGGCATCTACGAAGTCCAGGAGTGGGTCACGATCTGTCCCACAAAGGCTCTCGCCGTCGGCGCTGTCGGCTTCAAGATTGGAGCAAACAACACTTGGCAAAAGCAATCCACGCGGAACAGGAAGATTGCTTTTCACTCGGACCAGGAGGGTCAGAGTGGGCACTCCTTTTCAGGGGAGTGGATGCAAATCTGGAGCAACCAGAATCACAAATCGTATTTTGGTTTTCATCGGCACAGGGGCCACAAGCCAGCTGGCAAGTGACCGGGCCAATGCATTGAGCCAAAAGAAGCAGAAGGGCCCCACGCAGCACTCGTCGAGTGTGGAGGGCTGAACTTCAGTGCAAGAGTGGCTCAGGGTTGGGGCTTCTAAACCCCGGTGTACAGCTTCGAGGGTCACTCGTGGGCTGCACCGTCAGCGTCTCATGGTCTTTCCAAGATGGCGTGCCCCACGCTTTCGGTCGCCTCCACGGGTCTCAGCTCTGCAGGGACTGTGGATCGGGCTGTTAGAAGGCAGGCTAGCTTGATCTCGTCAATCTCTGTCGCTCGAGTTCTGGCGGGAACTGCAACAAAGCAGACGTCGATGGCTGGATGGTGCCTGTTTGCACAGGGTGGTCACTCCTTGACCACAAGGGAGATTCTTCAGTCTTCTACGTTGAGTAGGATGTCGAAGGGTCCAGAGTTTCGTTTCTTATGTTTCATCAGGATAATCTGAAGTGCATTGGCACTGCTCCCATTCTTATACCAATCTAGGGGGCTGGATTACCTGCTAGGTCCCCTCCTATGGGTGGGACCCAGGAAGGGGGTGGGTACACCCCTTTCCTTTGATCCAGGCCACGCTGGGACTGGGGCTGGTGTGCCCCAGAACCGGTTTGACCGGATTATGCAAGGGGCAGCCTTGTGCTCCCCATGCAGTGTCTGGTTTCTTTCAAACCTCCCTGCTACAATCCACTAACTCCTGTCTGGGGTGGTGTGACACCTCCCTGCGACAGGAAACACTTTGTCCAGGCCCCCTTGGCTGAGTTTCGGTCAGCTTCAGGGGGTCAGACTTGTGTCTGTGGCAGAAGCATCCATTTTGTGGATCTGAGGCTCTTTTAGAAATTAACCACATTTCAGTAAAGTAACATGTCTTCTCCCTCTAGAGGGGTGGAATGCTATCCCCGTCACCAGAACTGGCGAGGGGATAGTATTCCAAATCGTATGACACCTTACACGACATGTTTTGATAAAGCCAAACCAAAGTTGCTATATAACCGCGAGGATTATAATGCACTTAATAGTATATGGTATGGCATTATCCTGAAACAGTTTAGGGATTTGTTCCCGACGGCTGCAGACAGGCTCAGCTCATGCTAGAGCTCCATCTCACATTAAACCACGCACTCTGCCTCCAGGATTGATAAGGCCTTCCATAGGAGTGGCTCACAGGTTTATATGTGTCCAGATATAGGTTTAGATATAGGTATACTATATCTAAGCAAGGGGTGATTACACCACCTTGCCCCAGCTGAGTGATCAGCCAGTTGTGTCAATTTAAGAACCAGCCTGGGGTGGCAAAAGATATGCTGCAGCCCCTGGTAGGCCTTGGTGGCACCTATGCCCTGAGCACCTATAGTGCATGGTACAGGGGCTAACAAGGAGTCCATTTCCAATTGTGGTATGTACCTATAGCACATGTATTAATAATTTAGAGAGAGAACAGCAGGCTGGGGGTCTGATTAGCAGGCCCACAGCCTCAGTAGTCGAAAACCAGTGAAGCAAAAAGCTAAAATTTGGGGTGACCTTAGGATAGCAGACCCTACTCTCCTACAGGGGTAGACGGCTAAAAAGAAAGGAGCCTTCTAGCCAGAATGTCTGCTTCCCCCAAAAAATGCAAATGTGTGCAATTAGCAAATGTTGGCTGTTTTGGAGGGGTATTACCTTGAATTGATGGAGTCACTTGAAACTTCCTGATAACAGGTATTGTCTGCTATGCGCAAGCCTATAACTTTAAGATGGCTTTGAATTGCAGTGGGTCCTGTATCCAGTGTCTAATATTGGTGAAAAATATTCACAGGTAAAACAGATTTTCAGCAAGACCGTGCTGCTTGTCTTCTACCAATCCTCAGAAGTGCCAGCCCATTCAATCTCTGACAAACAATAAGAGAGGGTGTTTTGAAAAATTGTGGATTATCACTGCAAGGTTCGCTACATTTTGTGTGAAATGCCCAGACACACCGGCCCAGGGGCACATAAAAACGGAAAAAACATTTCTTCGAAATCCTTTTCGGAACATACGTCCCACCAGTTATTTGTGTTGGGTATCATTCTTTTTTCCTCTGAAGTAAAGATATGGCGTAAGTGCTTGACACAGAAACATTAATCGTCACCTCTGCTTAACCTCCTCAAACACTGTTTTTGCTTAACTGACCATTTCTTTATTAGCTCCCAATGGCGAGGTCTGTGGGGTTACAACACCTGAGAGGAAGCCTGCAAGACAGCCCTTCTATTTAATCACTGAGATGGCTCGAATGACAGGCTATTTGAGTGCACTGAGGAACAGCCAGCCACGGCCGCTGCAGATAAGAGCGGTGGGGTGTGAGGTCAGGTGAGGGGGATTTCGAGCGAAGACCACGAGGAAAAAGGTAAAAAATTATTACATTTCCCTCGTGGTTGTCTCTCGAAATCCCCCTCACCTGACCCCACCGCTCCTACCTGCAGCGGCCGCGGCTGAGAACAAATGGAGTCGATTACACCCTTGTGAATGTATATTACTATGTAGCAAATAGTAAATAAACACATTGATAGAATAGTGGAATGGTATAGCCTCTCCTTCGATGTGTCTGTAAAACTGACCTTTTGACTTGAGTTTTTGTCCTGAATTTTGACCCTTTGTCCTGAATTTTTTAGTCATGTCCAGAATTTGCCTCCATGTCAGTTGGTCACCCCCTAGACGACCCCAAGTAAAAGGTTACTTGCGTTTCTTCCAGGTAGTGAGGCTATCAACCTGATATGCACAGAAACTCGATAAGATAGTTCTCTGTCGTAAACTGTTGTAAACCTTTCAACCAATAAACAGCCATCTCAATGAGCGTCACAAATGAGATTAGAATGACTTCCGTATTGTCTGAATGACACTGCTGCTAATATATACAAAATGGCAAACAGGAACTTTCCAAGAGAAAAAAGATTATTTAGTCAGTGTAGCTCTCCATTGATAAGCAATGGCGCTTTTCAGAACAGCCGTTAAATTGGTAGACTCAAGAAAAGCAAGCCAATTCCTGCTGTAGAAGAGACATGATGTGATGTGTAGACGTGATAAATATATACAAAGGTAATTTGCATGGGATAACAATGTGAGGTTCACTTCCATTAGAAAACAGGAAGTCCTAATGTTTACGGATAAACGTATCCTAATAACGTGCATCCAGAAACAAGACAAAAGGTCCAGATTTGATGAACAATGTTTAACAAAACATTAAAATGCAGGGAATTTAGACAGAGTGATCTTGCTACCCTCGAAATTAAGCTATGCTTTCTGGAAAATGTTAAAATGTATGCAATTTCCAATTAAAAATATACTGTCATCTGAGCAACTGGAATCATGCGGCAAGTGAACACCAAATTGTGTGGTTGAACCACAGAGCATGATAAAACGTAGTTGCCTGGCATATCAGGAGACAAATGTAATTTTTATAAAGATGTTGTAACAATATTAAATATCTATTCTCATATTTAAAAAAAAAAGCCGGGTATAGGTAGAAAAAAAAACATGTTTCAATGCTTTAGAGATTATATATGTTTATTTTATGAAAGGAAAGAATACATATTCCTCGTATAGAGAAATGTCGCACAGACTCTTGCGCCCAGTCCACAAACATTTTTGAGTGAGTGTTTGTGTCGTACTCCCGAATTACTTCTGTGTTTCCATGGCCAATTCGCAAAGAACATTGTGTGAGTAGTTGGGTCTTACACAGGCTCACATGTTTTTTTATACACGTAAAAGCGGCTTTCTGAGGAGCTGGATCACCCAGGCCCTCGTCACCAGCCGATTGGACTACGGAAACACCCTCTATGCCGGAACCACAGCCAAGCTACAGAAAAGACTCCAGCGCATCCAGAACGCCTCCGCCCGACTCATCCTGGACATCCCCCGACGCAGCCACATCTCCGGCCACCTGAAGGACCTGCACTGGCTCCCCGTCAACAAGAGGATCACGTTCAGGCTCCTCAGCCACGCACACAAGTCTCTCCACGACCTGGGCCCGAAGTACCTCAACGACCGCCTGACCTTCTACACGCCCACCCGCCAGCTACGGTCTACTAGCCTCGCCCTCGCCGCCATACCACGCATCCGAAGAGCAACCGCCGGAGGCAGATCCTTCTCCTACCTGGCGGCCAAGACATGGAACTCCCTCCCCATCCACCTTCGGCTGACCCAGGACCATCTCGCCTTCAGGAGACAACTCAAGACCTGGCTGTTCGAGCAGTAGCGGACCCCCTCCCCCAAGCGCCTTGAGGCCCTCCCGGGTGAGTAGCGCGCTATACAAGTGGTATGATTGATTGATTGATTGATTGATCAAGTCAGATGTGACAGCGGTAAAGACTTATCCTTGGCTCAGTCTGAATTCATAAACTAAGAAAGTATTGATTTATCAGTGAAAATGAGGATTTCAATGTTTTGTTTATCTGCCTAACATATCTGTGCATGTGTTCTGTTGGGCCGAGTATTCCCAGTATCAGTCAGAGCAGAGGTCACTGGGGATGTCATCATTGGAATGTTATAACTCATGGGTACTCAGAAACATTTTCCTGGGGGCCACAAAGTTTGGTCTATGGTATGATTGAGGGACGCACTGATGCCAGCGGGGGTGTAAAGTGGGTGTTGGGGAAGCACAGCATGCATATTTAGCGGCTGTCTTTAAAAATGAAGGTGTTCCTAAAGTTAAGGGCCTAGTTACTTCCATTTCCTAACTGCAATTCCCTTTAAATAAGTGTTTGCTGTAAATTACATTTTTATTTCATGTTAGTGCTGAGTCGAGTAAACAGCAGCCCAGTGCGGCTGCTGCTTTCCAGGGGGCTGTATGTAAAGGTCTGGAGGGCCGCATGCGGCCCCCGGGCCATACTTTGAGTATCACTGTATATAGCTGGTGCTGCTGAGGTGAAGAGAGTGTTCATCATGAGTGGAAGGAAAAAGAGTTAGACGTTCAAGAGACAAGGGGTTGAGGCCAGCAGCTACGTATCTTTGTGGGTAACTGAGAATGCGTTTGTAAAACCGGCTACTGGGTACCTCGTTATTTAAAAATGTACTCGGAGCAGCACCAGGAGAACCCAGTTTACTGGTGTTTTGTTGAAGCAGGCTCACATCTTGAGTTAACTACAAAGGTGGAGGCAGCACCAGGGATGAAGCCACAATTCAGCCACTTTATTTCAAAGGTTCTTTATTAATCTTCATAAAAACACAGGACAACAGCCAACGCGTTTCGTTCCTGTTAAAGGAACTTCATCAGGGCAAGAAAATGTAAACTTATACGATGGACCAAAAGTTCTGGTCTGGAAAGTGATAATCCCGATCCTAGTATATATTGCAAGATCCAGAGTCTCCACAATATCTGTACATGGGTGCAGTTCCGTAATCTCTTATGCAAGTAATTTCTTCAGGCTGAACAGTACCTAGCCTGCATAGGTTTAATGTTAATCCAAGAAGAAAATGTAATTGAGGTACTACATCTAAATATGATGGTACCGCTAGTTATACAGCAGTAGCAAGTTGAGGCCAAGCTCGAATAACGAGTCAGTCAAATCGACCAAAGGAGCAATAAAGATACAATGGTCCACACCATACAGGATGTCTTTATAGGGGGCACATCTTTTGATGCCTGCGAGATCATAAAACACCTCAAGCGTAGAGATCCTATTGGCCTTCTGAGCAGAGAAACAAACCCCACACCATACTCGTGTGAGGTTAATTTCACAAATATAGAATCCAGCATCATTGTCAGTACATAAAATGTGGAACCTCAGGCCTGGTTCTGCCTCGGACTTCAGGATATGGGAAAAGGCCACAAACTGGTGGGTAGGAACACAAATCTGTGTATAGACTGCAAGGGTATGACTTTGCATTTCAGTAAAGCGCTCACTTCAGCCCTAACCCACTACAGCAGTGAAAATGCATCTGATTGTGTGTAATTAAAACTAAAGTTGCCGAGGCGAAGAAAAAGAGGGAGTTGCAAAAGTGAAAGGTTTAAGCTCGAGCATCTACTGAAAAAGGATAGTATAAACAGACTGAAGATTGGGACCCTACAGGATGATCTTTAGTACAATGGCCCAGCTTATTGGCAATTTGTGTGAGTTTTCCCAGTGGCAGCTGCTATGTAACGAGGGTGGTGGGAAGCAAAAAAGAAAAAACACTAGCCTTAAGGCATGACGTGGCGTCCTACTCCACTGGTCGTCTCCCTTACAGCAGTACCAGGTAACTACACTAACTAATCTTGGTGCTGCTCTCACAACATGAAAGCAGTGCCAGGATTGGCTAGAGCAGGCTCTCTCGGCGCTTCTAAGAGCAGTGGAGGTCTGCACTTTCTTTAATCCGTCTGTCTAAGACAGCTAGTTTAGAGCACTTTAAAATGTGAATGTCTGGCTGGCCGGTCCAAGACAGCCAGACAAAGAGACATGCACATTTTAAATCGCACAGCTCACTGCTGCTGCCACTCAGTACAGCAGCACTGGCCTCGTTCTGTCCTTTCACTCAGTTCAGGACAGGGTGATTGCTGGAAAATAAATTGGTGACAAATACACTTTACTACCATTTTATTTTTCAACTCTAGCTTGTGGGGCAACTCTGCTTTGCTCAAACTGAGGAGCAACCCCTGCAGTTCTCCTCAGGCCCGTGTGCCCAAAGACTTAGAAAGGAATTTAAGGAACTATTCTCTGTTGGTTTAGCTTGTATCCTTGAAATAGCCAAAATGTGTACAATATATGAATGAAGCAGAGAAGCTTGCTTGGCTGTTTACCTGTTAGTGACACTAAAGTGATAGTGGCATTGAATGCACTTAACCAGCGGAAGTCTGATTTGATTTAATTTGATTGTAAGATTTATATAGCGCTTGAATGCCCAAGGGCGTCTAGGCGCTGCATCAGAGGAGTCTGCCAAGATTATGATAGAAGAGGTAGGAGTTTGTTTGCAAAAAGGCACGTTTTCAATGATTTTCTAAAAGAAAGTAGTGTTGGGCAATTTTTAATGGCTAAAGGAAGCATGTTCCACAATTTTTCGGTGTTCAGGATATAGCTGCTCCCTCCCCAGCGAACGTTCCTAAATTTGGGTGTCTGGAGGAGTTTACTCTGAGCTGAGCGTAGCATTCTACATGGATGATACCATGAAAAGTGCTGTTTCAGGACCGCAGGTCCAGTTCCATGCACTGCTTTGTACGCTAGACATAGAGATTTAAATCCAGTCCTCTTTTTTACCAGGAGCCAGTGGAGTCTTTTTAGGCCCTGGGAAACGGACTGGAACTTGGGAATATTCAGCAACATTCTGGTGGCAGCGTTTGGCACCTGCTGAATTTTAAGCATGTGCTGTTTCTGAAGGGCCCATATAAAGGGCATTTTCATAGTCCAGTCTAGCCATTGCTAAGCTTGTCACCAGTGTTTTTACTACGTCGGGGGGATAAAGGCTCTCACTTTCTGGATTTACTTCAGTGTTAGATAAACCTGAGAGGCAACCTTGTTGATCTGATGTTGAAAGGTAAGTCTGTCGTCAAAGATGATGCCCAGATTCTTGACCTTATGCACTGGGGTTGTAAGAGATCTAATTTCAAGAGGCCACAAGTTCTGTGACCAAGAAAGGAGGTGTTGGAACCCAACAGGAGAACCTCAGTTTTGCTTCCATTTACCTTTAGTATGCAATCATCAAAGAAGCTTTAGTACGACTTTTTGGGCCCAAACCATACTCAGATACATAACAAATGTAAAGTCAAGGTAAAGAAACATTATAAGAGTTGAAAGACAAATTGTATAAAGGTGATGAAATAGCATATTTTGTCCTATGGAGTTTCTTTACTCCAAGGTCAGTACTTAAAAACTTTAAATTGGCAACAAGCAAGTGTGTAGTCAGGAGAATGAACCAGAAATTGTATCCTGTGGACAGTCTCAAAAACAGAAGGAAATCCTACAAATCTGGCTTTGTGTCTCAGGGATTCAAAGCCAGGACAGAGTCCACAGTAGCACCGATCTGGTGGTTTAGGAAAAGTGTATTGTATAAAAATTGCATTTTTAAAGCGCTTACTAGCCCAGACAAGGCATCAAAGTGCTTTTTAGGCGAGTAGAAGGCTACTCTGGAACCAAAGAAGGATTAGTGTTGAATTAGTATAGTGAAATATTAAATGAATTTGAGTGGTGGATGATATGTTAGTCTGTTATTTGGATTGAGAAGGGTAGCAGAGGGATAGAGAGGGACAGAGGTTTGCGTATTACCTACTGGCGGTTGCCAGTAGGTAGTTATAGTTAGGACCTAGTTAGGACCTAGTTTCCATAGGAAACCTGCAACATTCTATTTGGAATAACTTTGGCGCCAAGAAAATGGCCTGCTCCGCTCCGCTCCTTCCCTGAAAGTTTGGGGGTGATTCATCAAGCGGGGGCCGAGAAAAAAGGGGGTCCCAAAACATGTTTTCCCCATGCAATTTTCCATAGGGACCTTTAAGATGGGCTACAGCCCGAACTGCTGAACGGAATTACACCAAATTTGGCAAAAAGGTGGAGTTTGGTTAGCAGATTACGCTTTTTGTTAAATGGTGTAAATCCGTTCAGTAGTTTCTTAGAAAATCAAAAGTAAAATCATAGATATATCTATAGACGAAGTACCGTATGTGTACCTTCCCGAGCACGAGCTTTATGCTAATTGGTTGTCAACACTCCAAACCAGGAAGTGTTGGCAGCCATCTTGTGCCTCGGTCGAACCGAGGCACAAGGATAGCAGCAAAAGAAACGCGAAAAACACGCAAAGGGAGCAGGGTAGTAAGACCCTGACCCCCTAGGCCTGCTCTGGGGGTCCCACAAGTACCCCCAAGGCCAGGGGGCGTGTTTGCAGAGTGGTGCAGGGAGGGGGTGGGGCATGAGGTGACGGATTGCACCACTCTGCAAACGCGGCCCCCGGCGCGTTTTCAGAGAGGGAACTGATTCCCCTTGAATACTGAGGGTCCATGGGGCCCAACTAGCCCACCAGGAAACTCCAGTATGCGCCAAGGGGCTGCGTTGTAGAGGCGTGTAAAGAGGCCATGCACCTTTTTACACTTCTCTGCAACGTAGCCCCCTGGCGCATACTGGAGGTTCATAGTGGGCTAGTTGGCCCCCAGGGACCTCCAGTATTCAAGGGGACTTAATCCCCCAACTTAGAACGCGCCACGGGGCGCGCTTGTGCTTGCACAGTGGTGAAGGTAGGGAGCGGGGCTTGAGGTGATGTGTGTGCAAACACGCCCTGTGACGCGTTTTAAGTTGAGGAATTAATTCCTTTTCAATCCAGAGGTCCCCTAGGGGCCAACTAGCCCACCAGGTACCTCCAGTAAGTGCCACGGAGCTGCTTTGCAGAGTGTTGTCAGAAGGGGACTTAATCCCCCAACTTAGAATGCGCCACGGGGCGCGCTTGTGCTTGCACAGTGGTGAAGGTAGGGAGCGGGGCTTGAGGTGATGTGTGTGCAAACACGCCCTGTGACGCGTTTTAAGTTGAGGAATTAATTCCTTTTCAATCCAGAGGTCCCCTAGGGGTCAACTAGCCCACCAGGTACCTCCAGTAAGTGCCACGGAGCTGCTTTGCAGAGTGTTGTCAGAAGGGGCGTGGCCTCTGAACACCTCTCTGCAACGCAGCTCCCTGGTGCATACTGGAGGTACCTGGTGGGCTAGTTGATCCACAGGGGACCTCAGGAATGAAGAGGAATTAATTTTCTAACTTAAAACACGCCACTGGGCATGTTTACAGACATGTCACCTCAGGCCACGCCCCCTTCCTTCATCAGCGTGCAAATGTGCCCTGTGGTGCGTTTCAAGTTGGGGAATTAATTCTCTTTCAATACTGAGGGTCCCTGAGAGACAAATAGCCCAACAGGTATCTCCAGTATTCGCCAGGGAGCTGCGTTGCAGACAGGTGCTCAGAGGCCATGCCCCTTTTTACACCTCTCTGCAATGCAGCTCTGTGATGCTTACTGGAGGTACCTGGTGGGCTAGTTTGACTCTAGGGATCCTTAGGGTTGAAGGGGACTTAGAACGGTGACAGGGTGTGTTTACACAGTGGTGAATGAAGGAGACGGGGCCTGATGTGATGTGTGCAAACACGCCCTGTGGCGCATTTTAAGTTGGGGAAAAAATTCAACTTCAAACCGGAGGGACCATGGGGGCCAAGTAGTCACCCAGGTGCTTCCAGGAAGCGCCACTGCACTGCGTTGCAGAGAGGTGGTGCATGCCGTGCCCCCTTTTACATCTCTCTGCTATGCAACTCTGTGGCGCTTACTGGATGTAGTACAAATTCCGATTTACTCACCGGTTATCAGGAGAGACCTCAGTGCTGCATCTTTGAGCCCAGTACTGATCCACAAAGTAATTCTAACCATACTTTCAGTAACTTGAATTTCCTTCCATAGGCTAACATTGACTGGTTTCAGTTGGAATTTTTTCTGTGTGGAGTTTTGGAACTTAAAAAAATTCCTCAAAAATCAGCCGAACTACGAATTCTGATTTACTCACCTGTTATCAGGAGAGACCTCAGTGCTGCATCTTTCAGCCCACTACTGATCCTGAAAAGTATTTCTAATAGTAGTTACAGTAATTTGAATTTCCTTCTATAGGCTAACATTGACTGGTTTCACTTGGAAATTCTTATCAGTGTGGAGTTTTGGAACTTTAAAAAATTCCTCTAAAATCAGCCGAACTATGAATTCCGATTTACTCACCTGTTATCAGGAGAGACCTTAGTGCTGCATCTTTCAGCCCACTACTGATCCTGAAAAGTAATTCTAACCATACTTTCAGTAACTTGAATTTCCTTCCATAGGCTAATATTGACTGGTTTCACTTGGAAATTTTTCCAAGTGTGGAGTTTTGGAACTTTAAAAAATTCCTCAAAAAATCAGCCGAACTACGAATTCTGATTTACTCACCTGTTAACAGGAGATACCTCAGTGCTGCATCTTTCAGCCCACTACTGATCCTGAAAATTAATTCTAACCATACTTACAATAACTTGAATTTCCTTCCATAGGCTAACATTGACTGGTTTCAGTTGGAAATTTGTCTTTCAATTTATATTAAAAATATGTAATGTAATTTAAAAAATAAAATATCTAAAAATAAATACTTTAAAACAATGTAGTAAATTAGTATAAAAAATAACAATTAATTCATTTAACAATTATCATTTACAAAACCTTTGAAATTCAAATTCACTGAAAAAACCATAGGTTTCAGCCACGTTATAGTTAGGAATTAGCATTTACAAAACCTTTGAAATTCACTGAAAAAACCATAGGTTTCAGCCAAGTTATAGTTAGGAATTAGCATTTAAAAAACCTTAGAAATTCACTGAAAAAACCATAGGTTTCACAAATGTTATAGTTAGCTGGACATTTCACTCATACAAAACCATTGAAATGTCCCCGTTATAGTTAGTTCAGCTAACTATAACTCACACGCCCGCAATGCACTGCTGATGACGTCACATATTACATCACTGATGACATGGTCAGTGACATCACTCATGACATCACTGATGACATCATCCTTGTGAAAAAGTGGCAGACCTCCTCTCAGCGTTATATAAGCTTTGATACACATATTCAAAAATAGAAAATAAAATTTTCAAAACAATGGAGATACCAATACCAGTTACAACAACCTATTCAGTAATTCCAAAATCTACATACACATCCACTCATTCACCAACAGTTCTATATTGTCACTCATACTTGTACTCACTCATCATATGTACTCATACACCTACACATCCTGTTACACACCGATACTCATCCATAGAGCTACTCACACATGCAAATAAACTATCAAACATCCATTTACTTGCATATACAGCTATACACACACCACTACATATACTTGTACAGAAACTTACACATACTTACTCTCTTAAACAATCACTTATAGAAACACATACTTATTTATACAGGAACTCTTCCAATCTCTCACTCTCACATATACTCACTTATATATATCAAAACTCACATATGGGGGCCGATTCCGATTCGGGGAAAAAACGCTCCGAATAGCCGTTTGGAGCGTTTTTCCCGTACGAATCGTACCCTGCAACGTCCCCGTACGTACGACGAAGATCGATTTGTACCAGGCGCCGGACTTCGTACGAGTCGTACAGAGACCGTACGAATCAAATCCCTCTCTGAATCTCCCTCGGAACCCGCTGTATGCGACATCTGTACGGTTGCAGCTGGTTTTTACGACCCAGCAAGTACGATACGTGTCGGGTACGCACCGTACGACCCTTTTTCTATGGGAGCTGAAAACAGCCATAAAAGCAGAGTTCGTGCCGAAATAGGTACGGAACCGCCCCCCCGGGTATGGTGCATACCCCCCATGATCGCAGGGGTATGCACCATACCCCATGATCGCAGGGTGTACGCACCGTACCCCATGATCGCAGGGGTATGCACCGTACCCCATGTACGCTGGGTGTACGCACCGTACACCCGGCGTACATGGGGTACGGTGCATACACCCAGCGTACATGGGGTACGGTGCGTACACCCAGCGTACATGGGGTATGGTGCGTACACCCAGCGTACATGGGGTACGGTGCCTATACCCCATGATCGCAGGGGTACGCACCGTACCCCTGCGATCATGGGGTGTACAGGCCGTACGGTGTGTATGTGTTTGTGTGCTTTTCCATACGACTCGCCCTTACCTGACGTGGACCGTACGAATCGCGTCCTCATACCCTGGTCCGGATCGTACTCGTCGGGTCGTACGGCATGTGTACAAGTCATACGGCATGTGTACGAGTCGTACGGCATGTGTACGAGTCGTACGGTTCACGGTTTCAGCCTTGCAATATGTACGGATGGAGACGATTCGGACGGATTCACGGAATACGGATCGTACTTTGCGACTGGGATGGACGGGTCCGATTCGTACGGAGAGGGCCCCCGGATACAAATCGTACGGACGTTTTTTTTTCCGAATCGGAATCGACCCCATACTAGTTTAAAACATATGTACTTACTCATAAAGACACTATTGAGACAGTTATTCACTCATTAACACACCCATACACAAACTCATCCACCTATACAGTCCTGCACACACGCTGTCTTCAAAAAAACATGCAAACAGTCACTCATTCATGCATCTATATGCTAAGTAATATCCTCCATCAAACCATACAGACACTCTTACTGATACTAAAAAAAACTACTTAAAAAAACAAACTAATAGCCCATATACACACTCATGTAGCTACTCACCAACCCATGCAGCCACTTATACACAAAGTGAGACACTGATACAGATATTTAAATATTTAAACATTACTCGTTAATACATGTATTCACTAAGATACACTTAATAAGTTAGTTATACAATCAATTTTACAAAAAACCATCCATTTAGGCACTTATTTACCCATTTATTCTTCCATCGACCTTTAGATATACATATATAAAAAATATTTATTTTTCAGAAAGACACACATTCACTGGATGATGTCATCAGTGATGTCATCAGTGATGTCATTTGAGATGTCATGAGTGATGTCACTGACCATGTCATGAGTGATGTAATATGTGATGCCATCAGCAGTGCATTGCGGGTGAGCGAGTTATAGTTAACTGAACTAACTATAACGGGGGAATTTCAGTGGTTTTGTATGAGTGAAATGTCCAGCTAACTATAACATGTGTGAAACCTATGGTTTTTTCAGTGAATATATATATATATATATATATATATATATATATATATATATATATATATATATATATATATATACATATATACATATACATATATATACATATATATATATGTATAGCGCTTGATACCCCTAATGGGGTATTGAAGAGCTTTTTCAGCGAATAGCACGTTACTCCGGAACCCATAAAGGATTAGTGGTGAATTAGTATAGTGTAATACAAAATATGTTAGTCTGTTATTTGGATTCAGAAGGGTAGCAGAGGGATAGAGAGGGACAGAGGTTTGTATATATATATATATATATATATATATATATATATATATATATATATATATATATATATATAAAAACAACCAAAGACGCCATAGCATCTACAAATGGAGAGCACTCAAAGAGATTCAAAGCGAAAAATGCTTTATTGTGCAGACCGCCCCTGCACTGACAAACGCGTTTCGCCGACTAGCTTTATCAATGTCCTATATATATATATATATATATATAGAGCGCTTGATTCCCCTAATGGGGTATTGAAGCGCTTTTTCAGCGAATAGCACGCTACTCCGGAACCCATAAAGGATTAGTGGTGAATAAGTATAGTGAAATAGGAAATTTGATAAGTGGACACGTTAGTCAGTTATTTTGATTGAAAATGATAGGGGAGGGATAGAGAGTGAATGATTTTGATTTTTTTTTTTATTTGGGGACGTCATAGCAGTAGTGGGAGGCTTGGGATGAGTAAAAAGGGATATGGAGGGGAAGAGTCAGAGGGAAGAGTTTAGAAAGGCTTGTTTTCGGGGTTTAGTATAGTAAAAGAGGTGTCAGATGTTGCAAAGAGGGGTAGAGTAGGGGAAAGTCTAGAAAGGGCTGTTTTGGGGATCATAGTAATGGTATGGGGTTTGAGATGAATGAGAGAACGGATGTAGAGGATATATTGATAGAGGTATAGGGTGAGAAATAGGGTAGTGCATTGGAAAGTGTAGTAGATAAGGTTTGAGATGAGTCAGAGAGTTTTGGTAGAAGATATATTGAGAGAGGTATAGGGTAAGAAATAGGGTAGTGCATTGGATATGCTGAATTAGAAGAACGTAATAAATATATAGATCCATAAGTACATGGAAAGGTTATATAGATGCATAAAGGAAGGAAGTAGATGTAGATTAAAGATATTGATAGAGGTATAGGGTGAGAAATAGGGTAGTGCATTGAATATGCTTTTTTTAGGGGCAGGAAAGTAATAAATGCATAGATCGAAGTACATGGAAGGTATATAGATGCATAAAGGAAGTAAGTATAAGTAGATTAAAGATGCATTCGATAAACTCTGGTTTTCAAGTGTTGTACTATCAGAACCAGAAGCCCAGTATAAATACCTGGATGGCTGACAGAGTCGGACTGGAACAGAAATTACGCCCAGGCACCAACATAGAAGTGCCCCCACTAGTGAATCAGATAGCTAAAAAAATAGTCCCTGTTTGCAAATTGTGGAAGTTTGAACTTTTAAAGACACGCAGCACAAGTGTTTCTCACTATGTGGAAGACTGCATGGATTTGAGCTTGCTGAAGGCAATCTTTGTATTAATATCAGGGAAATGAACTGTTAAACTCTGCATAGCAGACCAAAAAATAGGTCCATGAACAGCCTAAATACAGTCCTCACTCTGACTTGTCAGACCAGCCCATCGGGCAGCATCTGATTGCCCCATGGGCCAATCCGACCCTGAATAATTGGCTTTGGGGATTGTGAGGTCAAGACCCATTGGAGTGAGAATTATGTGCCTTGGATGGATATTAGGAGATGAGATGAACCATATTGGCTTTATTATAAGCAAAGAGTCATTTGTGGATGACTGAGGTAGCTATGGTGTCCCCATAGGTTTGGGCTCAGGGTCCTGATGTTCTAACCCTTCGTCCAATGAGTATCTTATAGCATTTGCTCTTTCACAATACCTGTGTAGACAGCAAGAAGGTAACTGGTTTGAGAGACACATGAGCCTCTCACATGCATGGAGGCTGCCACAAAATATATCATGATTCCTTTTTTATTAACCAAGCAATAACAGACGAAAAGGAAAGTAACATATTTGTCTATTTTATTTGATTAAACTCGCACCACTGGAGTAAGTTGAGTGTTTTTGTAAATTTTAAGTGATTAATTTGATCATTTATGCTGATTTCTCCTTTTCAATTCTTTAAGTAATTGACAATAAAAACAGAGCTTTACTGAATTAGCTCAGTCAAATGTTTCCCGGAACAAGGTTTTCAAGGGAACAATTGTCTATTGCCAAACTGCTATTAGGTCGAAAATTAAGTATTATCCACTGGCCCTTGTGAACCTACTGGTGGAGGACGTGCCTGAGGGGTGTTGGAGATAACTTGTCTGTGGGTTTTCTCTTGCACAATGACCACATTGAATAGAGAACGGTGAAGGTTGTAATGATTATAGTTCAAGTGGCCCGCCTAGAACCAGTGGCCTAGCAAGATCATGTGGTAACTGGTGCAGAAAATTTCTTGTCACCCCCCCCCCAGCCCCCCGGCTTGACAAAATGGCAAAAATAGGTGTATAAAACACATATTTTTGCCATTTTGTAGCCCCCCTCAGTGGTGACACCTGGGGCGACCCGCACCCACCGCACCCTGGGAAGAGGTGTAGTGCAACGGCCAGGGCAGCTGACTCTGGAACACAGGGGCCCACGGTTCGATCCCCAGGTTAGCCCATCACCTTGTGACTCTGGGCAATAGCTCGCTTAATCTTACCGACGATCCCCAGCACCGAGACACCTCTCCAGAGGTAGCTGTGTGCTTCACAAATGCTTGTATTTCATTTCACCCCCCTTTCCTACGTCACTGCCTAGAACACTCTGCAGTGGGCTCCTGCCACTGCTGAACGATCTTGATGATCGGACAAACGTCCCTAAGGCACTGTAGGGCAATTTATCCCTGGTGAGTGTGTGTGCTTCTTCTGTGATGACTCTGCTGTCATGTACCGGTCTCTAAAGTGTGCCTCGAAGACCACAAGGACCATGTCATTATGTTCAGATATGAAACCAGCAAAACATGCATGCTTCGATAGTGACTGCACCAAATGTACAGTCTGATTGCAGCTTTCTATGTACGAAAACGGTAGTATATTTTAAAAGCATATTTGACAAGTGCTGGCTAGGAAAAAATAGCAGGTTCTTGTAGCACATTTCTGAAGAGTGAAACTCTAATTCCATGACACATTTTAATTTTTTGTTCAAATGTCAGTAGAAATGTTTGCATCATTGCCTGTTGTTAGCAAAGCAGTTCTCCTGGACAGAAGCCTCTTGCATTTTTAAGATTACACTTCCCCTGCAACCAGTGCTCTGGTGGGAAAGGTTTGAATTATGGTCATAAAAGGGCTCTGCTGAGAAGAAAGTGTTACAAATATCAAGTTCATCTCACTCAGAGCATTTGGGGGCAAACTTCCATTCTTGTGCAGGGGTAAGAAGTTGGTGTGGAGACCAGCCGGGATACAGCATCTTGCCTTGTCAAACTGAAGGTTTATGCCTTTGGAGACAGAGACTAAACAAGACGATAAGGGGCCACATTTATGGCAAAGTAACACAACAAAATGCAGCAAGTCACTTTGTTGTGCTGCACTGCATTATAGGTAAAGAAAAATACAAAGCATTCCTGTCCTTGTCCCTGTTCTGGCACCTTTTTGGCTGCCTAGCGCTAATGCAGGCACCCTTGCAGCATGGCCACGGGTGCCTGCGTTACAGACCGGATTGTTTTTGTGTAGGAAGGGACACCTTGCTGAGAGGCAAATTCCACTTTCTATGTGTGCTGCAGTGTTGCACCTGGCCCTTTTTCCAGGGTTATTCCCAAACTCTTTGCTGCCTTCCTCCTATTTTCTCTGACCTGTTTTTGTTGGCCTTTGGTCTCTGGGCACTTTACCGCTGCTAACCAGTGCTAATGTGCAAATGCTCTCTGTCTAAAATGTATTGGTGATTAGTTTATCCATGATTGGCACATTTGAGTTACTAGTAAGCCCCTAGTAAAGTGCACCAGGTGTGTGTAGGGCCTGTAAATCAAATGCTACTGGTGGGCCTGCAGCACTCATTGTGCCACCTACGTGAGTAGCCCTGCAAACATGTCTCAGACCTACCACTGCAGTGTCTGTGTGTGCAGTTTTAAATTGCTAGTTGACCTGGCAAGTACACCCACTTGCCAGGTCCAATCCATCCCTTTGACTACATGTAAGTCGTCCCTAAGGTAGGACCAAGTCAGTCCCATGGGCAGGGTGCAGTGTATTTAAAACGTAGGACATGTACTGGTGTGTTTTACATGTCCTAATAGTAAAATACTTTTAATTTCGTTTTTCACTATTGCAAGGCCTATCTCTTCAATTGGGTAAAATGGGGGTTGCCTTGAAATATCTTTTAAGTATAATTTCCCATTGTGAGCAGATACAAATTTAGCGTTTGGGGTCTCTGAACTCACAACTTAAAAATACATCTTTAGGTGAAATTGGTTTTTAAATTGCATCTTTGAAAATGCCACTTTTCTTCCTTTATCATTCTGTGCCTCTTCTAGGTTGGCTGACAGTTGGACTCTTGTGTATTCAGTTTAGACAGTCACACAAAGACAGCTAAGGTGTGCCTTGCATATCCTGATGGGCCATCACCAGGCTAATGGGCCTTCCTGAGCTAGAGTGGTGGGAGGAGTTGTCACTGACACCTGAATAGGGCTGTGCCTGTACTCACACAAAGCTGTAGTCACCCCCCTGTAGTGAGTCTGGAGTCAGGTCAGGGAAAGGCAGGGTCTCGTGCACCAGAATGACTTTTGTTTGAAGTATACCTACTTCAAAGGCAGAAAGCAGTATAACTATTGGACCTCTGACACCCCAAAATCAGCACACTTCTGGACTAAGGACACTCTCTCAGTCAGGAAGAAGAGATGGATGTTGTAGGAGGGACTGCCACTCTGCCTGTTGCTTTGTTGTGCTGGCCTGCTGCTTGCTGCTTCTGTTCTGGGAGTGAAAAGACTGAAGTTTGCTTTCTGTATCCAGTTCCCAAGGTTCTCCCAGGGTGTGGGTTGAGATTGCCTCCTGTTAAAAAGTCTCAGGGCCATCAAAGACTTCACCTGCCAGTGCCTGGGCTCTTCTGCTGAGAGCCCTTACTTGCCAAATGGTACCAAATCCAGTTCCTCTGTCCTTGGAAGTGTAACCTGGTGATCTTAAGGAGAAAATTCATGCATTGAGTCCCAGCACCTGTTTTATTGATGCATCGCTGTAAAAGATCACCCCATCGCAGCTACCTGCCCCAAAGCGTGGTTCCCGCTAGTAACTCTACCACAGATTTCACTGCAGGCCCCAGCTCATCATCACAGCATGTCAGAGAATTGCCACAGCATGAGTCTACAGACCAGTGCCACTGATGTCCGTGACAACCGTTCCAACTCTGACGCAGCACCTGCTTCCCAGCTGTGAAACCGACAAAGTGCCTGGTTCATAGCTGCAAAATCGACACAGTGCCTGCTTCGCCACTATCGCATCGAAGCAGCATGCCTGGATCTTTGACGCATCAGTACAGGGTGCTGATTCTTTATCGACTGCGCACAGTAGTATGGAATGGAGGTCATGTGTCCAGAAAATGAAACATACCCTCCCATTCCAGTAAGGAAGCAATTAATTACCTTCCCTGCCAGTAAAGAACCGACACATCACCTCCCCTGCCTAGCAGTAAGGAAGCGACACATCACATACCCCACCAGTAACGCATTGACACATCACCTACCCTGTGAATTAAGGAACTGACACATCACTATGCCATTTTTGGTGCCTCACCTCTCCTACACCTTGCACCGTCTTTGATTTTTGTCGCATCTAGGTACTTTGTGCTAAAACAAACACATCCATTGATTTATATGGACTAAACTTGCTTAATCTTTTTTTACGTGATATTTTGCCTTGTGTATGTTGGATTTTTGTCATTTTGGTCTTGTTTTATTTAGATAAATATGTTTCTAAACTGGCATGGCCTCCTTTTGTAGTGTTTTCACTGTGTTACTGTGTGTGTGCATACAAATACTTTATACATTTCCTCTGAGGTAAGACTTACTGCTCGGGCCAAGCTACCAAGGGTGTGAGCAGGGGTTATCTTAGCTGTGCGACTCCCTTACCCTGACTAAAGGGGGGGTGGGGGTACCTACTTGGTGCAAACCACTGCCATCTAGAGACCCCAGCTCTAACATGCACAGTGTAGCAAGCATGGAAAGAGGAGGTAACAAGGAGAAATAAAGATATTTCTTCTCATTACACCTCACCTGAGGAGGCATATCTTTTTGGTGCATTCCCAGGTTTACCAGTTCTAGTAAATCTGGGAATGCATCAAAAACCATGGGAGTAGTGGGAAACATCCACACCATGCCCATGGAACTCCTTCCTAGTGCAGAGTAAGGCAAAGCAGCGATTTGCGCTGCAATGCTTTACTCAAGATTTATGAATCCACTCAGAGCCATTCAAAGTGGGCTTGCATAGCTTCATAAATCTTTTTTGTGCATTGCGTCACTCTTGAACCGTGTTACGTGGTGCAAGAATGATGCAACGGGGCTCATAAATATGCCCCAAATTTATTAACTGAACCAACGGGAACGCTTTACCAAACCTGTGTTCTATTGCGGTCAGCCTGGAAGAGAGCAGAAGGCCCAGTCTTCCACACCCAATAGACTAAAATCGTTTTTTTTACTTTTCCATTGTTTTCCAGAGCCATTTTTTACTTTTTCTTCACAAGCATCTCCTCAAATACATAACTGATTTTTGCCATTTTAGTGTTGTTTTATCATTACATTTGCCTTCTTTTTGCCAAACTTGAGAGTTATCTGATTTATTCCTTCACTCTTCAGGTATCGCTATACTACACAACACAACCTTTCACTGAGAAAAGCCTGTTGATTGAGGTTTTTTAGTAGTTAGATAGATAGCATGAACTCGACCCAATGGTATTGGAGCACTTTACACGAGCATCAGTTACATTACACAAGGACTCATTCAGTTTTTGTAGGCATGGGGAGATTAAGGGCCAGATGTAGGAGCCATTTACCGACCGGTAACGGCCGATTTCGGCCATTACCGACCGGTAAATGGCTTTTCGGTATGTAGGGGCACTTTTTTACAGAATCGGAAAATTTACCGATTCGGTAAATTTACCGATTCTGTAAAATACCGAATCGGTATTTTTACCGATTCGGTAAATCTCAGATGTAGGTGGGACTCTTCAGAGTCCCATTGGCCCTACAAATTCGGTATTTTACCACCCAATCCAATTGGGTGTTAAAATACCGAATTCAGGTGTGCATGCACATGTGTGCATGCACACCTATGCCATGTGACAGACAGACATGCCCTTAGGGCATGTCTGTGTGCCACATGGCGCACATGTCAATTTCTGGGGTGCCAGAGGGTGTCAAAGTGACACCCCCTGCACCCTTGCGGAATTTGGTATTTACCGATTCGGTAATTACCGAATCGGTATTTCCCATTGATTCCTATGGGCTGTGAAGCCCATAGGAATCAATAGGAAATACCGATTCGGTATTTACCGAATCGGTAAATACCGAATATTTCCGATTCGGTAATTCCACATCTGGAATTACCTACATCTCCCCCCCTCTATTTTACCACTTCTTAAATACCGAATCGGTAAAATTCGGTATTTAAGAAGTGGTAAAATAGAATTACCTACATCTAGCCCTAAGTGATTTGCCAAAAACCACAGGATGTTGAGCCACGCCCAGACTCAAACCCGGTTTCCCAGTTCCAAAGTCGCCAGCTCTGGCAGTAACGCCACATCCTCTCCCCGTTGCAGCTACCAAAGGTAAACTGAGAATTCCACACAAAAGCCTGCTTTTACGTTTTAGCTATTAGGTTGTTTAAAAGTGTGGGAACTAACTCAAAATTCATATCTAGTCCTCTCTGTCCCCCAGTTATCATTCCAGTTTCATTCATTAGGGTACTGCTAGAGAATCTGTTGCTTGACTACAAGTGAGTGGCAAAGCTGTGGTGCAGGAAGAATGTTCCAGCTGTATAATTATCAGACTTACAGGAGTCTTGTTAGCCGGCCATCTTATGATTGAGTCAGTGAATTAATGCAAGGCATAGAGGCCTTGTGCCGGTTAAAATCACTGCTTATTTAATAACAAGTGAATTAGAGATGGATAGGCTGTGGTGTGGTAATTGCCTGAGAGAGGAGCGATGGTGTGTTGTGAGAGCCAAAGGGTGTGAGCAGTGTAACTTTAAGACTGGGAGTAACATTTGTTTGTTGACGAAGATGGGGACCATTGTCAGACAGCAACCACTACTCCATTAGAGCGGAGGAGCGCCCCCCCCCCCACCCCCCCGCCACCACCAGCAAGTAAAACGATAATAAGACAGGTTTAAACCCATTTTATTTTCATTATATTTTAATCCCCTGGACCCGTCCCCAGGACTCTGATGAGTTTTGGGGGTGGGTCCAGGGATGACACTGCTAGTGGGGGAGTGGTGGGTACTCCCTTCACTGCGCATGAGGGTTTGGCCGGCCGTCTCAGGCCAGCCAAACCCTCATGCGTAGTGAAACTCTCCGCAGCCCCAGCTGCGCTGCAGGGAGAGAGAGCAGGCATAGGCTCCTAGTCTGCCTGAAAGCGCAGGTTGCCAGCGCTCAGGCCAATCCTGCTGCTGCTTTCATGCAGCATCAGAATTCACAGCAGAGCATTCTGGGAGCTTGTGCCCAGAAGCAGGAAGAGCGCAATGCAGCGGTAGATGACGCAGCGTTAAGGTACGTTTATTTTACTTTTTTTTATCTCTGAACCTCCTTCACCTCTCTCCTCCGGACAGGCCCGCTCCCCACTTTGGCAGTGGACAGGCCACTAATGTTTCAAAAACCTTTATAAGATTAATGGTGGTGGGTGGGCAGCAAGGAACAGTAATGGGAATTGCATTGTGTGCTGAGATGATGGGATGCAGAAAGGGAAAGGATCACAAGTTCAGGGACCAAAAGGTTTTTCATGTCTAAAAGGAGTGACAGCTTTGAAAAGAAGCTGGGAGATGTCCACCCCTAATCAACATTTTATATTTTGATCCTGGATTTCAGAGAGAATCCATTCTAGAATAAGCAAGTCACACACAGTGCTGTCCCATGAACAGAACTCATCTCAACATGCTTTACTAAACCATGCTTTTTCTAACCTGAAAATGTACCTTTGCTAAATTCATATCAACAGCTAACAAATTACAGTCTTTCACTCACTGTGAGATAGGACTCAAGCTACACTCTACTGACAAGGCCTAAATAGATGGAAACTGGCCTGGGTGGCTTGGGTTCTCCTCTGGATGGGGCTTGACCTGGCAGTTCAGGATGAACTGTTCCCATGAGAAGTAGGGTCTCTACTTACTTACATATGGTTGGTCTTTGTGTAGAGTGGGATAGTGGATTAAAACTATGAGTGAATGCATCCCTAGCAATTAGAAATGGCTGAGATTAATAATTAAAGAATTCCACCCAGGACCTTGCTTGTTGCAGTTGACTTCCTCGTGAAGGCCAATGATTGTAAGTGCTCTTCAAGCATCAGTTTGCCATCCTCTTATACTGCCTCAGGAGGCCGTCATGTTTTGTGGGAGAACCTGCTGCCCAGTTGGTAGATGACTGCATTGGACCCTGAGGGAGTCTTCACTGCGTACACACCCACGCACACAAAGCCCTGCACAACCAAGGCCCAGGATACCTCAACAGCCGCCTCAACTTCTACGCTCCCAAACACCAGCTTCGATCGACCGGCCACGCCCTCGCCGCCGTCCCCCGCATCCGAAGAGCCACCACCTTCTCCTACCTCGCCGCCAAGACTTGGAACTCCCTCCCGACCCACCTCCGCCTGACCCAGGACCACCTCGCCTTCAGGAAGCAGCTCAAGACCTGGCTGTTCGAGCAGTAGCAGACCCCCCCCTCCCCTAAGCGTCTTGAGACCCTCCTGGTGAGTAGTGCGCTATACAAATGCTTTGATTGATTGATTGATTGATAGAGACCTGGGGCCAAACGTACCAAGCCTTTGTGCATTAGCAAACTGCACAATTCGCAGAATCAGACCATTTGCAACAGCAAAAAAAAACATTTTAGTATGCAAGGAAGACAAATTGCGATTGGTTACGTGTTACTGAATCGCAGTTTGGGTTTGCAACTACATACCTATTTGGTATTTGAAATGGGAATGTTTAGATTGTCCCTTCCAAATAACTGAATCACACTGGGATGTATTAATATTTTACTGACTACTAATAGGAGCCCATTCCCCAAAGGATGCATTCCCCTTAGCGAATGTTGAAAAAAATATTTTTTAACAGTAGGCATTGGACCCATGCAGAATCATTTCCTGTCCTTAAAAAATGTTAATTACAAGTTTATTTGTTTAATCAGGAAAACGGGTTGTATTTTTTAAAAGTGCTTTATTTTAAAGAAATACCAGTCATGGTGGTTCACTGACCTCCGCAGGTCACCGTCCCCATCAAGGTTGCGATTCATAGTGGGTCGCAATTTGCAATCTACCTCATGATTTTTGAGATCGGTTGAATTACGGCCCACTACAAATTGTTTTTTTTGTGAACTGGTCTATTAGTACTTGGTCAGTTTACAAAAACAGAATGATTTGGTAAAAGCTGGTATGAAATCTGCAACCCCGTTTACTGAATCTATTAATAGTACATCTGAATCCTCTATCCTACAAGCTTTCCCTGTTAGCTTGGGAGTTGTGGGAGAGGCCAGGAGCAACATTTTCAGCAACCTAAGGAAGTGGAGTTGCGTCACTTTTGCACCACTGGTGCGTCACTTTTTGTGACGCACCAGCAGTGTAAAACATGCGCCTTGTTGCGCCATATTTACAAAGTGACACATCTAGGAAGATGCGTCACTTTGTAAACCCCAGCGCTACATTATACCTGCGCCAGGTATAATGTATGCATGGGGGGTGTTCCCATGCAGGAAAGGGTCATAGAAGTGACGCAGTGAAATCTACCAGCGCCACTTCTAGGACTCATGTGCGTTAAAATCTTACGCCTGCCAGCAGGCGTAAGACTGACGCAAGCCCTTTCACATGGGCTTGCCCCATGTGAAAGGACACATTTCTGGAGTTGCGTCACTTTTGTGACACACTCCAGCAATGCATCACTTTTGCGCCAAACAGATACGTCAGAAATATTGACGTATCTGTAACTCCTTGCGACATGATGCGTCATACAGTAAATATGACGCATCAATCATGTCGCAAGGAGGGCGTACTGAGAAGTGACGCATTGCTGCTTTCACGCAGCGATGCGTCACTTCTCATAAATGAGGCCCTTGGAATTTAGTCGACTTTCCAACCTCTGAAGGATTGGCTCAAAATGCTGAGATCACTCTAGGGAGTGTGCAACCTTGGCGGGCAAAGTTTCCTGATTCGACCAATTTATAATACTATTCCACAAAGAAAAAGGTTTCAGTGGAATTTTGCAGTGAAATCATCCAATGTAATTGTGCCCAACCTGGATACAGAATTCCGCCTTGCCCAGCTGCAGGAGTTTGAGAGGCAAAAAAGTTAGTACGTCCAAAGGTGAAATTGGGCATGGATGAGGAGACAAAGTTAGCAGAGCAACAAAACTACCTAGGCTGCTTCAGTAGCAATGTTGTTCCTGCCCTGAGCTTTTTATGTCAAAAACTGAATTCTTTATCTTGCCCATGGAAACAACCTGAGAACCAAGGACAAAATTCCAAGGCAAAACGTTGACCAGCCCCATGACCTCTGCTTCATTACTGTTGGAACACAATCGCTGCAAAGTCGATAACAGCCAATGCCAAAGCTTTTATTTGGTGCTTTGTGCTTTCCTGGTGTCTTTTGCCTTAAAACTTTAAAATCCATATGTCTGGTAACTTTAATTATATGTTAATAATGTTGATGACATTTTGCTCATTTTGCTTATTATTGTATTTTTAATTCTTTTTAATTGGTTTGGAGATTTTATTGGGCTGTATGATTGACTTTACTGTTATTATGTACTGCTTAACCAAAGGTTTGAAGATTTTTTCATTGTACTTTAATGGATTTTTTGCATACATTAAGGCAAGCAGCGATTCAACAGTGCATTTTTTCAATGCTCTGTGCAATACAAGATAGGCTAACACACTGCAACAGCAGTTGGATAGACCAGATAGCTTTAACATTGAAAATCATGTCCATGTCAGGGCACGGGGTAATAGTTTGTCATTAGGCTTGGTAACCAGTGCCTAGAGCATAGAGTTCCACCTCGCTTTTGTGCTAGGCTTCTAAGCAGTGAATTACAACCATTAACGACCTTATCCTTGGCCTGAGGCTACCTCTATATGATGGAGTTTTCCAGCCTTCAATCGATGGAGAGCTGGGAAGCTCCACGGAACTGCAATGGCCCTTTTCGCAAGAGCCATTGCTAAGTTGATAAATTTGCTTTTGGATTTGTCAATGTTGTGTCTTATCAAATTCCCCTGAAGGCAGGATTTTGGTGTTTGGATGTGTCGTTTATCAGTGTTCTTTTTTTTAAAAAAATTTGTCTTTATTAATGACATTGCATCGTATCACATAGCAGAATTCGTCATATGCATGTTGCAATGTATCAATAGTTTGTACCTATGACGGTGTAAAACAAACTCCACTCTCCTAGTGGATTACCATACATAGCAATGCACATCGATTTTTTTTGGGGGGGGATTAGCGACAAGCAAAAAGTTAAAAAAAAAACAGTAAAATAAAATAAGAACATGAAATAACCTCTGGCAGGAACTGGTGGCATTGCCCACCCCTTGTGTATGAAAGGTCAGGTCGACTGGTATATCTGACTTGGTGTTTGTGAGAGGGACATTCCCGTTTCCTGTGCTAGATATCAGTGGAGTGTGGTTAGGGGACTGTGTGGGCGCAGCTTCGTCATCATTGGGGACTGTCATCAAGGACATCCCTACCAACATTTGTCCCCACTCTGCTAAATTCCTCTCAGCATTCTCATCCACTCTCACACCCCCAAGGCGACACTCTTCTGCCACACCCCACTCCTGCATATCCTATCTCCACTTATCCAGAGTGGGGGGTGTAGAGACAATCCAGTGTATTGCTATCTAGCGTTTTGCCAGAACCAGGCCCAACATTGCAAACTTGTCTGTATCTGTTTCCCTTTTTTTGGCGTTGGAAGGATACCCAGCATGCACTGCTTTATGGAGACTTCCATTTGCACTGCTGTTGCGGTGCGGAACGTTTGCAGTCGTATGCAACTCCATGTCATGTGTAGGAATGTGGCAGAGTCTGTGCCGCATTGTGAACATGTTGAGGTTAGCCCTGGAGTGAACCGTGCCCTGCGGTGTGGAGTCAGATATGTGCGGTGCAAATATTAAAAATCAGTTGCGGCTGGTGACATTTGAAAGTGATAGGGCATAAAATTCTTGCCGTTCTGCAATATGGCGAGCGATCGTAGCGAGCGAGCCTGAACAACTTAAGGGGATTCGGGGGAGTTCTCCCCGTGAAAATTTTGAAAAAAATAGTGGACAAATGGTGCATTTTCAAGCAAATCAGACAGGGTCAAGACTGATTTGCATATGGATGGGTCTAAACTGGGGTGGCATGACTTTCTTTCCAGATCATGTATGCATGGAGCGTCACTAGCACTGCCCACATGCTTGGAAAATCACTTGTACTCTCTATGCTACGTCAGGTATGGTTGGAGCATCACTTGTATTACCTGCCACTGGTTCTGAATGGATGGTTCATGAGGTGTATTGTTGATGACAGGTAATGTATGCCAAGAGGACTACCTTTAGTTCCGAACCCAAGTTAATGAAGGAAGAGAGCAACACATGTGCCAGAAATTGCTCTTCTAGCAGTGTTGGCCAGTGAATTTTTAAACTGGTGTGGCTTAAATTGGTGTAGTAGCTGACGAGAGACTAATTTTCCTCCAGGCTTTCTGCAGATGTTCTTTTCAAGAACGCTTTGAAAAAGTGAGCCAAATTATACTTTTTACAATACAGTTTGCAGATACATTTGTTGAAAATCCACAGGTTTTACCACACTCCTTAAGGGCACTCATCAAAATATTCACTGACAGGCTTCTACCAGTGCTTAATTGGTACATAGAAATTATGTGCCAGAGTCCAAACATTTCTAAGAAGGCCACTGCAAAATGTCCGACCCCCAAGCATCAAGATAATAGGCCAATTGAAATTAAAGAAATCTGCAATACCCAGAATGCAATAGATGTTAAATGAATGCTTAGTACTTGTCCAATCATCTCACAAAGACATCATTAGGCAGCTGTTCAATATTGACACTCATTTTCTTCAGGTCAGACAGCTGGAAGGCAGAGTATCAGGATTTAAACTGTGACCTCAAAATTATAAACTGCTCTATGCAGCAGGAGCTGAAACATCTGAGCTACTGTGTCATATTGTATATCATGACATTGAATCTATTAATGTACTACTGAACTACAAGTAGAATCTGTAACCTGCAGCCAATCTATATCTGCCAAGTGATTCCTGGCCTATGTGACAGCTGGCAATCCTGACAAAAGCTGTTTACATTATACCATGTACTTTTGTTTTCCCCTTTAAAGCATTGGCTCCCAGTCCAGGCATATAAATTGTGTTGACATAAAAGACAGATTTGTCAGGGGTGTCACACATCCAGCCTCTGAAATATGAAATATTCTTACAGTTTCAGGAGAAAAAAACTTAGATTGTTGTGCCTGTAACGCAGAATGGTCTACCCATGTCAAAAATATCAAGTCTGGAATTCACCTTGTGCATCACAAACTAGCTTATGAAATAGGTCATAAAATAAACGTGTCTTCCTCAAAAGCATGCAAAATACATAAGAATGCCCCTCAAATATGCCTGAGGTTGCACCCCTTTGGATAGCCCCTCACATATGCATCAAAATGCATGAATGGCCAGTCCCTCAATGAAAATAAATGCACAAATCCTTTTCCTAAATGAATACCAGGTCATTCACCACATCTGTATGAAGCTTTGGTAAATGTACGCCAGAAAGTGCAAGCAGTTTCCTGCGGAACATTCCACCCCTCTTCACTAAACAACTTGGTACGCTTATTTGTTAAAGGTGCATCACACTTTCTATCAAACATGCTTCATATTTCTTTATAAAATGTCCATTGCTTTTACTCTCCCACACAGGACAATGCTCCTTTCATCTGAAGTCTGCCAGGGCAGACCTCTCAATGTAGTTTTTATGTTTTCCAGGTGTAAGATCATGGTATAAGAGGTAACCGAGCAGCAAAAGAGGGTTAGAAGTCTATTTTCAAAGACGTGGCCTTTTCCATCATCAGAACGGATTTTTCAGGCTAAATGTTACAATGTAAATGCCCTAAGTTTGAGTCAGTTTGCACTGTACCTGCCTACAGGGTGAAAGCATAAGACCACTCCTATCTACAACTCGGTGGAGCTGCAAACTGACACATGGAATTGCTGCTGGGCCTGACAAACGTCATGAACAGGGAGACTGGCCGTGGACAAACAACTGGTCTGTGGGATGATTTACGGCCAGTGCTGTTTCAGTGCAAGATTCCCCTCTCCACCCCCTGGATCCACTGCCTCATCTTCTACTGATAGGGCAGAGGGGCCCTGCGCAGCTCATGAGCTCAGCTTATCCCCTTTAACAGAGTTAAAAACAAATAATACTTATGTATAGCAGGGAACTTGCTGAGTACGGACTCGACTGTCAGAACAATATGGTTTGTTCCCGTAATTTTTTTTTTTTACTGCTGTGTTTCTTTACTATTTTTTTTACTTACTTATTTCGCCTGCTATCTTGGATAGATTGGCATTGATGAGCAAAGCTTCTAGGTGACACCGACACGTACCTGCATACACTGAGGAAGGAGCTCAAATGGATGGTTTCAACAGGGTCCTGGAATTAAGGGCAGAGCGGGAACAAGACACCTCTATTCAGACCCCCCCAGGATATAGCGGCATGGATTAGCAAATTTAGCGGCACAAAAATTGAAATTTAGCGGCACAAATATGGAAATTTAGCGGCAATTTAGCGGCATTTTATTTGGCTTTTTTTCGACAACACAGACATCTGTGTGTGTTGGTCCCTGGTGTGTCTGTGGTCTGTGTGTGTTAGTCTCTGGTGTGTTTGTGGTCTGTGTGTGATGTTTAGATGCTAGTGTCTGACCAGATAGCTTAACAAGGGGCATTGATGTTTGATTTTGTCTAGAATGTTCAGACTAAATCGCAGGAAAAGAACAGAAAGCAAAAACATATGAAGATTCTGTGTGAAAGTACAGTGCAGCACAACAGCAGCATGTTTATATAGTAGTGTGCAAATGAAAATGCGGCCTACAATGTGCACAGATAGGCTAACATAGGGAAAACTACAATGGGCCATGCAGGAAACACATGACACTGGTAGGTGTCTTGTCTAGTGCTTGCCGATCTCGATGCTAGGAGCCTGATTGGTAGCAAGGGCGGCTGTACACCGCAAGCCCGATACTCCCACACTGTATCTGCCTCGTCAGTCAGACTAGTCTGCAGCATCTTTTCATTTTATGCTGTCCGACACAGTGCAGAAAAGGCTTCAGCTGCACACTTAGATGACCGCCTCCCTATTGGCATTTGTAGCATTTTCCCAATGAACACACCACACATGGATGGAGCTCTGTAACAGACGTTTTTATTCTTCAACAGATGACCACACTCTGTATGCATTGCATCATAATTTTCATAACCGCACCATAACACCTCCCAGAAGACTATGTAATTCCTGTTTAGAGTCCGCCCAGAACCGCGAGGGTCCGAGCAAACATATCAAAGACACTACATCATTGATCACAACTTTCCCAGCCTCTAAAAATAATGCAGGTTGACGGCCTTCAAGGAGCTGAACATGTACATAATGGGAGAGTTTGATCTGATGCTAGTGTTTGGGGAGATGGCAGCTGCTGGAGAGAAGGTAAAGATCAGAATGCTCCTACCCGTGGCCGCCTCTCCAGTCATATTGCTCTTCCCTGTCTCACCTGTAATATTGAGTGGCCCAAACTAAGATGGCCAGAACTCCTCTCAAAGGAGAAGGCCCTTCATGGCAATTTGAGTCACTTTCTGTAAAGTTCTTTAAAGAAGTACATTGCCCACTCTTTTCCAAATTAGACCAGGGTTGGGGAGATCCTGATGGACACCAGGATATTGTTCCTGATGTTGGGTGTATTGGTGGACAAGATCTGTTGCCTTCTTTTTAATTCTGCACACTGTTATGTCTCCAGTATAATTGTGTCCTGCCTCCACATGGCCCAAATGCCACCAGAGATGGTGAGCTTGGCAACCAGATGGGCAGCGATGCTGGCAAGATGGTTCTGTAAAAGATGCAATGTGCAGACTGATAAGGGATCCAGTACAGTTCCATCAAGATGGGGGGATGTGATTATATATTGTTAGGCCATGGATGAGATGTGCTAGGGTAGGATAACCTTAAGGGGCTGGTGTGGAGTCTGAGAGGCCGCAGAGCAGGGTGTTGCCACCATTTGCAGCTCTGACGTAGCTTTCTGAGAGCAAAGGTTTCGCTCTCTTTAGCAGAAAGAGTTGCTGCCAGGCCAGGTTCTGTCAGAGGGGCTGAGCTCACGCAAGCTGGAGCCCGACCAGATGTAAAGGCCTCATCCCTTCCTGTCCATGCAGGGAAATAATCGGCTGTTAGAACTAATGACAGGATTTCAATGGGTGTAGGAGCTTCCTTTCCAGCTAATTAAATGTGAAATGGTCTTTGTAAACACCCAGGCTGAAACTGCTGGCTAGGGTGGAGCCCAGGTCTCAAGCCCAAGGGCCTGAAAACAACCTTATTTAAGAAATGAGCTCCTCTTACTAATCTTTCCTGTGTTTTTGTGATCAATTTACACCTCATCCGTTTGTCCCTCACCGTATCCCACCCCTTGCCTCTCTTCCCTGGCCACTGCAAATGTCTGGAAGGGAATTTTACAGCATGCGGCGCTTTAAATGCCCCCCAGATGCACTATGACAGCTGATTTTAGCAGCCTGATTTACGAAATAGTGGCGGATGAGCGTTTCTTTTGTTTTTTGGTCTGCATATGCTTTGGGAAATGTTGGCATTTTGGATACGATTCTGTTCCTACTGGAAAAGGGGCGTGAGGTGTTCCATCAGGCAGCACATTTATCAGCGGGGTTTACAAGACCCTCTGCAAGGCAGAGGTGGTTCTGCATCAACCCACGGGTGAGAAATCTCCTTCCTTGATTTATGACGACCTTTGTTCAAATCATAACAGTCAGTGACTGAAGCTGGATTTTGGTGATTCATACCAGAGGACAAACATTAATGGACGTCATTTAGGTGTCAGAAAGTACACAAGCTCCTGCCCTTCGGTGACCCTGGCCTCAGGATGTAAAACTATGTTTACTTTTGCAGTTTCCACTCCTTTGCTACCCCCAGCCCACCAGCAGCTATTAGGAGGCTGAGCAAAGGAAGGGATGAAGGGTCAATTCTGTCATGTTACCCGAGTCAAATTGTGTGTGATATCACTTCCGCTCCTTCTGGCTGGTGCAAGTGTGAATCTGCAGATGGAGCATTGTGTTGATCACAGCTTGATTACTGTGATGGGATCTACCTGGCCCTCCCCACCTAACCCCACAGCATCTTAAGAAGGCAGGAGCACGACTAACAACCAGGACCTCTTTTAGAGATAATATCAATAAAATGGGGAAGCTACAGGGGAAGGTGGAGGAGGATGGAAACAGAGAGAACCTTAGGTGAGTTGCTAGAGAATCAAAAAGTGCAGGGAAATGATGAGGGCTATTGTTGGAAGAATGGTGTTTCGCGGGCACTTTTGTAAAAATCCCGCCATTTTTACAAAAGTGCAAATTTCGCGGGCACTTTTGTAAAAATCGCGGCATTTTTTCAAAAGTGCCGATTTCACGGCAAACCGCGAAATCGCGAAATCCTGGAAGGTCTGTCTATTCTGCGCAGTGTGTAAAGACACTGCGCAGACTTGATTTCTCAGCGTACTGCCTGCCTGCAGCCTCTACCCCAACCTTTCCCAACTCCTTACAGGACAAAACCCAGCCCCCTGTGATGAGTTGGGAAAGGGTGGGGTGACCATCCTCCCCACTCCATGACTGACGTGAAGCCCCTGTGAATCAGGGCTTCAGGCTAAAACGCCCAGGGCAAATTTCATCCCTACGTCAATAGTGGGTGGAGATTGGTTATTAAGGCTTTGTCTTTGCCGAGGTGATGACCTCACACTTCTCAGGGCTCAGGGGCGGCTCTAGGCTCATGGCGGCCCTGGGCAGGGAGTGTAGGTAGGGGGCCCCCAGAGGAACGCAGGCACGGAGGCCAGTGAAGAGGGGGGGGGGGGGTCAGGGTGTTTGGAAGTGGAACAGAGCCGGAGGCCGCCAAATCCCTGCCAGGGGACGCCACGCAAATATGTATCCATTCTCAAAGGATTATTATATTTAGGATATATATTGGTGTGGCGGCCCCTGGGGTTTGGCGGCCCTGTGCAGGTGCACAGCTTGCACATGCCTAAGGCCGCCCCTGCAGAGCTGTGAGCTCGTCAGCCCGGCCCACAGGCAGCAGGTTTAGTGAAAGCATCGGCAATGCTGACTCGCTAGTAGTGTGTTATCATGAAAGTAATCACTGCAACAACGGCTCCAAGAAAGATGTGTGCATATATATATATATATTTTTTTAAAAGAGCAGATTTAAAGTGTTTTTTTAACTATGGCAATTGATGACCCTTGGGGGAAAAAGTAAAGGGACGGAGCCCCGACGCCCTTGCCCAGAAAACGCCCCTGATAAAATTGGGTAAGCTTGAACCTGGCATTACTAGTTGCTTCTTCCACCTGCGCCAATGCCCGTTTCTATTCCCGGTCCGACAGTGGGAGCGGTAAGTCCGCCTCGCATTTCCCCCTGGCCGCCCACAAGTCAACCGTACAGTCCTCCTTTAGTGCCTTGCAGATGCATGAGATAAACCCTCTGCTGGACCCTGGGTCCTGTAGTGTTATCAGAGTGCGCAACTCCCATGGCTCCTCCGGGATTGTGGTCCACATCTCTCAGACCACACGCAAAATGTTTGCGTATTGTAAGAGGTGACCTCCTAGTATTTGGAACATTCTTTTGCCTCATTGAATGTTTGAAAAGTTCCAATCAAGTACATGTCTCCTGCCGGTACACATCCCCTTTTGTACCATTTTGTGATGTCCTTGGTTGTCTGAATATTTTGGAAACCCCGTAGCCACTGGAGCGTACCAGCATAAGGAACCCTGCGAAGAACCAAAGTGACTGCCTGTTCCCAGGCTTCTGCCACTCACCGTATTATATGCAGGCAGTCTCAGGGAACCCACCAGCCAATCATAAGAAACCTCAGCAGTCTTGACCCACCACTCCACTGCCCCAGCAGTTCCTTCTCAACCGTGCACTTTTCCATGCACAACTGCGCTGCATACTGCAATGAGGCTGCTATATAGTATAGTCTAAAATCTGGGAGACCCAGACCCCAGCATCCATATCTAATTTAAGCGCCTCGAGTTTAACTCTACTCCGGCCCACATCAGTGAGACTAGGAGACTGTTCAGAGTATCAAACGGGACTTCGGAATGCTATAAAAGGAGTTCTGCTAGATATACGGGCAGCATCACTATTTTTGCTCAGCCACTCTCCCTATGACTGCAAGGGGCAGCTTGTTCTAAAATGTAATAGATGTTTTTAGCCCTCTGAGGACTTTAACTATGTTCAAAGCATATTGGGCTCCTGGCTGGTGAGCTATCTGAATGCCCAGGTATCTAAAATGGTCACTTTCCCATTCTAATCCCACCTCAGGGAGGTCCTGTGGTTCTCCGTGAGGCTTGGGAGAGGGACGTCTGGAAGATACCCCCCCCCCCTTTGCAGGTGACGTCGCTCCGGGACCTCACAATATATTTCGGCTAAATGATTGAACAGTACTATGTTAACACCTGCCTGTGTGGTGGCCATGGTTCCATCAGGGCGCCGTAATGTAAGTATGAGAGGGGGAGGGAGCTCCCACTTCAGCAGCCACGCCAATAACCTTCTTGACTTGTCACTCTCCTTATGAAGCAATTGACGATGTCAGGCATTCCAATTTATCCCATACATCCCCTACTCTGTGATGCGCCTGCAGGAGTAAATCGCAGCCTGTCTCTGACACCTGTCTCCCGTGTTGAAGTTTGGTCAATCTCTCTTCTGCAACTATCAATACTTGTTCTAGCTGCCTTCTTAAGCCCCCCACCTTAGACAAACAGTCCCCGCGGGTAATCATTTTAAATGCGTACCATTCTACACCTCTGGTGTTTGTAGTCAACCACTTTGTGGTAAAGTAACCCATAACGACCTCTCTGAGTTCCTCTCTGAATATCGGACCACGCCATGTAACAGGTTGTAAGCGCCACAGAGGTACCCTCAGTCTGTGTCTCTCAGGTCCCTGCTCCAACAATACCGGAGCATGGTCTGATAAAAACCGGCCAAGCAATTCGGTTTGCAGTACAGCTCCACATGCCTCCTGAGAAAGCAGGAAACAGTCAAGCCTACTATGCACCTTGCGAACAGGTGTGTAACAGGTATAAGGCTGTTTACCCACATGTGTTTTGGGCCAAATATCTATACAGTGTAGTTGGCTCATCACCTCAGTCAGATCAGTCGACATGTGAGGTTTAGGGTCCTGTTTCGGTGGGTGCCTATCTAGTGAGCCGGTCAACACACAGTTAAAGTCCATATTAATGGCATCCTGATTTAAGGGAGGAGTAACTTCTCTATGGTGCTAAAAAAACTCACACTAATCTATATTTGAACCATAGATGTTTGTCAGGCATACCTCCACGCCATTGAGCTCACCATGTACTATCACATATCTCCCTTACACATCTGCCTCGTATTTCTGTAATTTGAATGGGATCTGTGGGGCCACCCAGACAGCCACACCCATAGCATATGTAGAGGAGGTGGATGTGAATAACTGTCCTCTCCATTTCTTTTGGAGTCTCTGTGTCTCAGTGTCTAAGAGGTGAGTCTCTTGTAACATTGCAACATGAGTGCCCTGTTGCAGTAAATATATTTGTACTCTATAGCATTTCATGAATGAATTTAGCCCCGTCACACTCCATGTTATGATTTTATACTGTCCCATATCTCCCAGTCTGTGCCTTCCCTGCCCATTGTATATGGGGTCTGTGTTCTGCCACCATTGCCGCCAGAGAGAATTGTAAACTGAACATTGGAAACAACTCGGCCCCCAGGTAGACCCTGTATCAACAAAACATGCATTCCCATAAATTCACGACTCCTGCAACCCCAACCCCTGAACTTCACAAAAGAATAATCAGCATATGTCCTATCATATGAAACAAAAAAAATAATCAATAATGCACACACACTCCTCATGCAAATCATACCTCATGATGCAAATATACAATACACATACAATCATCCACTGTATGTCTCCTGCCGGGCCAGGGATAATTTTCTTCTTGGACGTGCTATACATCCATCAGTAGCGCCCCCCAACCACAGTCACCACGCACACCCACACATACATCTATCGATTCAGAACACTCCCACTTTCACACCAATTGACATCCAAAAAGAGAGAATGCCCAAATTTACAAAAATAATAATAGAAAAGGAATGAGAGCAAGAAGATAAAGTAGGAAACAACGATTCAGAAAAACAGTTGAAAATACATTTTAGGTGAAGGGAGATGGTGCCCGCCCATCTGATCCTGATGCCCATCCTGGTCTACTCCTTCACACTCAGGGCGGAGGAGGTAGATGCTGCTTGAGCAAAGTACCATGTGAGACTGGATTACAGTTGATGGTGGAACATGTTCTCCAATTTCGTGCCATGTCCATCCTCCCCTAAATACTACCCCGGCTGTGGTCAGTTCAAGGGTTTCCCAACTGCGGAGTGTCTTCGACAATGCCGCTCATGCTAACATCTGAGCCTGTGGCTGTTACTTCTTCCACTAAGGCTTTTGCGGCCTCTAGTTCAGCTTGCTGTGTCAGTTGGTCTATGCTGGGGACCTTTTACCCTTGCTGCCAGAGTCTGTCTTTTCCAAATCCAGGGATCCACCCCCGTACAACCATTCATTGTGTTGATCTGGAGGATTTTTGGACTTTCTGTTGCAGCTGCTGCTCCTTTCGCCTTTGGGGATAGTTGAGCGTCTCCACACGGCTCTCGCCCTATAGATTTTCCTCTCATCTCCATGGGTCCATGGATATCTAGCCAATCCCAGGCTGTCTCTGGGGTTGTAAGAAAGTGAGCCTGATCCATGTGGAGAACCTTCAGTTTTGCAGGGTAGAGGAACATGTGCTGGAGTCCCATGGCCCTCAGTTTCTGTTTCACACCAATGATGGACGATCTCTACTGCTGAACCAAACAGGTGTAGTCTAGAAATATACAGATCACGTGGTTTTTGAAGACTGGGTCTCCCTCATGCCTAGCCGGTTAAGATGCAACCCCTGTCCCTATAATGTAAAATTTTTGCTATTAGGGTCCTGGGCTGGGCACCAGGTGGCGGTGGCGCCACAAGCACGCCGTGCTCCATCTCAACAACAAATGTCAAGGAAGGTTGTGCAGTGAGGAGTGCCTCCCTGATCCATCGGTTCTGGAAGAGTTCCGGTTCTTTTCCCTCCGCACCTTCCAGGAATCCTAAGAAAGCCAGGTTGCACCTTCAGGAGCGCCGCTGTGCTTCTTTGGCCCGGCACTCCAGGGCTGCTGTTTTAAGCAATAGGTTTGTTAGTGTTGTCCTTAATGTAGTAACTTCGTTCTGCAGGTCACTGACAGTTTGTTCTGTAGCTAGCGAGCATTTCGCAACAGTGCGAAGGTCGATCCGCAGCAGTCCGACGTCCAGCGACACTGCATCTATTTTTGCCTGGATGATTGCACTGGAAGCTTCAATAGCTACAAGGATTTGAGCTCCTGTGGGTTCTGGCTGTACTGTATCATCCCCCGATGGTGCCCCTGGGGAGGGGCTGGTCTCAGAGGTACCCTCTGAGCTGTGTAGTAATCCATTTTCATTTGTTACACCCCTCTCTGAGGTCTGTCCTTGCCCCTGGTGCGGCTCATTACCGGGCTATGGGGCACTCCTGTTGACCTCATGTTCCTATTTGAACATAGTCCGGACAACTGTAACTCTTACTGCACCTGGGATGGGGTCTACGGTCTGTCCACGAATCCCAGAGATGATGTGGGATACCGGGTGCACTGTCCTCTACAATGCCCAAGCAAATACGTCCAATTCTATGTGTCACCTTACTTGTCAGCCTTATGGAAGGTGAGGGTGCCTTATTAAATTTGGTACAGTATTGCAGCTTCCGGCGTAATATGGGTGCCTGTCCCCTAGTCCCACACCTTCAGAGGGAGGGAGAGCCGCTGCCTGTCCCCGTACTTGCGATCTTAGTTGAAACCCCGTGAATCGTCATGAAACAGATCGGCTGTGCTATGTATTCATTTTTAGACTCCTGCTTGTCAAGTCTGGCCTCTTCACCTTACTTGTCCTGGCTTGGCCAGATGGAGTTATAGGTTTTTATGCTTCAGCCTCGCTGTATGGGTGTGCAGCTGCAAGCACGTCACTTCCCAGGACCCACTCAGCTCATCTCCAAAAGCCAGGGGCTCTTAAGATCTCCTTTCGCCCCTCACGTGGACTCTTGTTCCCCAGACCGGCAATCTCGATGTGGCGGGCCTCTGCAACCCCTGCGCTTAGCTAGGTAGGATTGTGGGCTGCCTCCTCTTTGTTTCAGTCTCCGCCCACCGAGGTGCTCAGGTCTATCTCGTGTAGACCTTGTGAGTACTGTCTTTCATTCTGTCCAGCTGGGCTCCAATAGGGCCCTATGAGGCCCGTTCCGACGATGCCCCAAGTCGGAAGGCCAAGGTAGGTCCCAAAGCCACTCCCCTAGTGTGCCCAGATCTCAGCCCACCACCTCCGTTAGTGACTGCGCCACTCCAGGGGAGGAGGGGTGGCACGGGGAAGACACTTCAGTTAGCCGCTTTGCTGGGGGCCAAGGGGGCACCACCACAGATGACAGGGGGACAAGGTGCACCGCCTCCGTTTCCCCCAGGGCTCTCAGTCACAGGTGAGCCATGCTTTTGTTTGCTACCCCGAGGGCCTCTAGGATTCGTTCCTCCTTCCACCGGGTCCAGCTGCTTCACCTCGCCCTGCTCAGGGACAGATGCAGACAGCTTCCTCCACGCCCCAGTTTCACCTGCTTGGCTCCGGGCCCGCCTGATCGACCCCCCGGGGAGAGACTCACTTGGCCAAGCCCTCAGCATCAGGACTGCTGGCTCATCTTTTTGGCACCTCCTGGCCTCACGTCGCTGCTGTTATCTTGCGCGGGGTCCTTCAGGGATCGCTCCACTGTCCACTGGGCCCAATTGCCACACCCCTCTCATCCGGGCTCTGAGGTTCCTTGATTTTTGACTTCGTTCCGTATTTAGCCGCCATTTTGTGCCCTGTCGCCATTTTGTATTGCCTTCACTCAGGCAGTACGGCGACCGGAGTGTTTTTGCCGTTTCCAGCTGCTACGTGTCTCTTCTGTTAAAAAGTAACCTCCTGCCCTTGCTTACGAAACCGATGTCAGGGTCTGGACGAGTCCACTAATCCATGTCTGGACTGATTGATCCCTGTCTCGACTGACTGTTTGGCTTTCTCTATTCTTTCTTTATTCTATCTTATCCGACTGGCCTTCGCTATTCTTCTCTTGTATTCTCTTGTTACACAACTATCCTTTGAGACACACAAATATGTCCTGCCACCTGCAAATTAGATTACAGGCACTAGTACTGATTAACTTGTGGGGAGGGTTGACACACGGGGTCTGAAAGAAGGGCGTATTTGGGACATTCAATAGCTTGTTTTCCAACTTTTCCTATTGGCTAGCCTTGTATGTATTGGGAGTATACGTTGTAAATATGTGTGCTATAAAAGATTGTGCACCACGGAATTGAAGTGGCAGTCTCCTAAGAACCTACTTTGTACTTCTGGGATAACTGTGTTTAGCTGCAGCTAATAGATCTGATTTTCTACGCCTAACAGAGTGTCTCATGTCTCTGTCCGACAAGGCAGGAGAACTCGGAGATTTATGGCGTGCCCTGCGCCGCCAGGCCCATAAGGCCCGGTTCTTCAACTGGCGCCCAACGTGGGGTGGGATCAGCGGTAGCGGTTCGGCCCGAGGATCGTGAGGAGCCTCGCAAGAAAATTCCGGAGAATTCGCGAACCACGTCAAGCGACCCCTGTATGTCGAAGTGGACCGAAGGCCTTTTGCAGCACGGCTATTCCTTTCCGACGGCTGCTGATGACTGCTGCCCTGACTTCCGCCCTGCCTTGGCCCCTTTGGTGACGATTGGTATTGCGAGACGTTAGACAGACCTCTGTTGGCGTGAGAAAACATTTAGTTAAGTATTCGTGGGTAGCTCCCACTTCTTTGTATTTGTTTTTCTTTGGGTTTGTTATTCGACTATTGCAATAGCCGAAGCCAAGGGGTAAGTACGTTTGTGCTGTGTGATTAGCTCTAAACCCCTTGAAGTTTGTAAATAGACCAGTGATTTACGATGCCTGGTCTTAGTAAGTTTAGGAAGTTTTGTTGTCTTGATTGTACTAGAGATTCCCAGCTGGAGGATTCTTGTCCCATTCCTCCAGTTGGAACTCCCACTTATGAGCTTTATTCAAAACATGGTGTTGGCCCCATTGTCTTTAACGACGTATGGATCCGATACACGAAGAAAGATGGTGTTCTGCAGTGGCCACAGAATGGTAGCTTTGAGTCTGATGTATTAGATAATCTAGAAGCAATTTTGTTCAAAAGAAAAGCCCGGCCGGCAATGTTTGATTCTTTCCGCCTCTGGCGTAAGGAAGCCAAACAGAAAGAAATTAAGCAGGCGAAAAGAGATAAGAAATAGAAAGGTATGACGATTATACAGGCTGCCCAACAGTTTAAAGATAATGAGATGGCGGAGGAGCTTCGCGCGCAACCAAGATGGCCGCATGAGCACAGGGCTCCCGAGACCCTTGTAACCTCCCTAATATATCCTCTCATTTATCCTGATAGTTGTCGACATCTTCTGGTAGATGAACCACGTGTGAGGTGAAAGCTGAAATTTTATCCCGATCGGACCCCGGAGGCCGGAGTTGTGGTGCTCGGAGGTTTGCGGCCCTCATCTCTTCGATGCCCGGTACTTGAGTTGGCATGGTGCCCGGGATGTAATTGAATAACATCGGCCTAGGATCGCGGGATAGGGCGGTCCGGTCTCACTTTCACTTTCATTTTTGGAACTTGGCTTGGCGCCCGGACCGAGAGACGCCTCATTGAACTGACAGCGCATACCCCTGTTGGTGTTTGAGTGTACTGAACAATACATGAGGTGTCGGACACTGGCCTAGAATATGTGCCGGCCTTTTGGCTCATTTTAGTCCGTTGCCCGGGGGCCATTTTCGACTCTTGTCTTCTGAACTTCGTTCGGAGGCGTCGCACTGGTCGAATTCCCTAGCGGATAGATCCACTCAGTTGCCTGCTGGGCTGGACACTTGCTCCCCCCCCCCCGTTTCGGGGTATTTTTTCCCCCTCCTGTCCATGAGTTGGAAAAGTGACTGGAAAGTCTCCTGTGATGGGGAGCAAACCGGAGGGGGACAAGCAGAAGTTGAAGAGCACCAGACGGGGTGGATATGCCCAAACCAACGTCATGGACCGATATGCCCAGGTGAAGGGGTCGCCGAGTGGACCGGGTGGGTCACTTGGAGACGCAAAGGACTCCTCGGCTTCGGTACCTGAACCAATGCTACAAGACGTGATGGCCACCATTGATGGTATCAAGTCCTCCCTTAGGAAGCAAATGGAGACCCTAGCCCATAAATTGGATACTGTGGCTATCGATGTAAATTTGATTCGTACGGACCTTACTCAGACTAATGAAAAGGTCAAATCGTTGGACATAAAGACATCGAGTCTAACGGCGGATGTTACCGAGCTGCAGACTGAGGTCCATAACTTGAGGGCTGTGAATGATAGTGTAGTCCGTCGCCTGGAGGATTTCGAAGGGAGGGCCCGGTGGAATAATGTCCGTATAATCGGAGTTCCGGAAAAGGCGGAAGATCAAGCGGCTGACCTCTTTGTTGAGGGCCTAATCATCAAAGAGCTAGCGCCTAAGGGACTGAGTAAGTTCTTTACTGTGGAACGAGCGCACAGGGTACCTGGCGGCAGATCGAAAGTTGGTGCCCCACCGTGGCCTATAATAGCACGAATTTTCAACTTCCGAGACAGGAACGCAATCCTCCAGGCCTCAAGAACGGGTGGGCCCTTGAAGTTCGAGAACTCATCGATCAGTTTCTACCCGCACTTCACACAGGCGGTCCAGAAACAGAGACTCAGTTTTCTGGGGGTGAAGAGGAGACTTTGTGAAATGGGTCTCAAATACGCCATGCTTTTCCCTGCCAAGCTGAGGGTCGAGAACGACGGAAAGGCATACTTCTTCGACAAGCCTGAAGTGGTGGCCGATTGGTTGGACACTCTGCCGGCCGATCGTGAACCGGAGGAACAGTCTGGCGGTGCGGAAGGAGGACCTGTGGAACAGGAATGAGCGCCGGATGTCTGGTTTCTGGGGACAATGGGATGTTTATCATTGGGATGGTTCTAATATTGATGTACAGTTATATGCCGACAAAATGAGGGGTTGCGGGACTATCGGAGGGTCTCTTTCCTCCTCTGTTTTACTTTTTGTAGCTTAGTTTAGATGTGGGGGCGACAGGCACACTGCAAGTTGGGGCGGCTCCGTAGTCAGAAGCAGGGGTGCAGGGTGGGGGGTATTGTAACGGGCTGTTTGGGGGTGGTGGGGGGATGTTTGTTTTCAGTTCTCTGTTTCCACAAGGCGCTATGTTGCAAGACATTTTCATTGATGTGCTGGACTTATGCGGGGGTTGGGACTTCCTCCTGTTCCATGATGGGGGTTAGGGGGTTGAGGTTAATGAGCGGGAATGTTAATGGGTTCGGGGACAAGATTAAACGAGGTATGGTATTGCAACTTCTAAAACGACATTCTCCTGATGTTGTTCTGCTTCAGGAGACCCACTTGATCGGAAACACATGTCATGCTATGAATAGGAAAGGATATTGTCTTGTGGCACATGCTGGGTTCTCCTCTGGGTCCCGGGGCGGTTGGAATCCTCATTAAGAACTCGCTCCCTTTTGAGGTAGACTCTACTGTCCTAGATGAAAGGGGACGCTATGTGGTTGTGTCGGGAAGGTGGGAAGGCCGTACGCTCTCCCTAGTGTCCATTTATGTTCCTCCTGGCCTGCAATCCATGACCTTTACTGCCCTGGGACGGGTGCTATTTGATCTCCCTGGGGGGTTTCTGGTTCTTGGAGGTGACTTCAATGCAGTGGTTTCTGGTGTATTGGATAGACACCCACCTAGGGATCTCCGGGGTGCTCGTGGCTGGTTGCCTGACTTCATTGACTCGATGGTCCTGGTAGACTGTTGGAGACTGCTTCACTCTACTCAGCAGCAATATACGTTTCATTCGGGTGCCTACGGTAGTCTCTCCAGGATTTATTACGTTTTGGTGCCTGCTGCACAGGCGTCATATATTGCAGAGGTCAGGCATATGGCACGGGGTATCTCTGATCACTCCCCTGTGTGGCTGCACTTTGAGTTAGTGCCGGGCTCCGGGGGAAGGGTAGCCCCTATCAACCCTTGGTATCTTCAAAATCCTAAGACTCGTAGTGAGCTCATAACGGCATTGGATAAGTATTTCCGGGTGAATGAGGGTTCGGTTCCTTCCTTGATAGTGCTCTAGGAGGCTTTCAAGACTGTTCTTAGAGGTCAAGCTCTTTCGTTAATTCCCGGGGTTAAGAAGCAGAAGGAGGAAGATGTTGTACGTGTGGAAGAGGAGATTACAAATTTGGAATTAGAGCTGGAACAAGAGGTGACCCGCGCTAGACTGCATGTTTTGCAATTGAAACAGCTGGAATATAGAACGTTGGTAACGGATGGTGTGAAGGCCCTTAGTCGGGACAGCAGGGGCGTCTATATGACGTTGGAGACAAGGCCGGCAAATTAATTGCATGGTTGGATAGGAAGGATAGAGCTAGTCGTGTGGTGCCTGAAATTGAGACGAGGAGTGGGGCTCTGATCACCGACCCGCAGGAAATAGTGGCGAGTTTTGCCAAACATTTTCACACTGTATACTCCTCCGTGTCGAGTAGACCGGAGGAGGACTCTTGCCTGCTGTGGCAGACCGGGACCTCATGGACAGCTGAATCACTGTGGATGAGGTTGCATTAGCCATACGTTCCCTACGCTCGGGTAAAGCAATGGGTCCTAATGGTCTCCAGATTGAACTTTATAAGCTTCGTCCTGACAAAATTGCTCCTTATTTGAGAGATATATTTTTGGAGTCCCGAGACCGGGGTCGCCTCCCGAGTGATCAGCGTTTGGCATCGATAGTCGTGATACACAAGGAAGGGAAACCGAGGAATATGTGTGCGTCGTATCAGCCGATCTCATTGTTAAACGCTGAACCTAAGATCCTGGCCAAGCTGTTGGCCAATAGACTGATTGGGGTCATCGGTGAGCTGATCCACCCGGATCAGTCCGGCTTTATCCCACATAGGAATACGGCGTTGAACCTCCGGCGTCTACACGGAGTTCTCGCGAGGGCTGCAACGCTGTGTGAGCCGGCCATTTTGGCATCGTTAGACGCCACTATGGCGTTTGATACTATAGAATGGCCGTATCTTTGGGCGGTGCTGGCAAAATTTGGATTTGGGTCTGATTTCATTAGTTGGGTGCGGCTTCTCTATGCGAACCCGGTCGCCCAGATAGTGGTCAATGGTCGCGTCTCTGCCTCATTTTCTCTCAGAACGGGTACTCGTCAGGGTTGCCCACTGTCTCCTCTTTTGTTCGCGTTGGCACTCGAGCCTCTCGCAGCTTGGATTCGTTGGGAGCCCTCAATGAGGGGTATTCATTGGTACCCGCAGGTGGAAGACCGCATTTCGTTGTATGCAGATGACATCTTGCTTTATTTGACTTCTCCCAGGAAATCTTTGATTGTTTTATGTGACGTGCTGGCTTCCTTTGGTAGAAACTCTGGCTTGGTTATTAACTGGGCGAAATCCTGTCTGTATGTTTTGAACGGGGATGCCCCGGTCCTGCCTCGTAATTGCCCCATCCAGATAGCACGAGAGGGGTTCAAATATCTCGGGATCTATGTTTCTATGGACCCCGTGGTTCGATATGAAAATAACCTTCTCCCTCCTCTGAATCGGTTGAAGCGGGATGTGGCGGGTTGGCGGAAGCTCCCGCTGTCCCTGCTGGGACGAGCGGCCCTTTTCAAAATGATGTCTCTTCCTCGTTTTTTGTATGCTCTTCAAAACACACTCCATATTGTTCCGCCCGATTACTTTCGTGTAGTTGAGGGTTTGCAACGGAAACTATTGTGGGATGGCAGACCTCGTATTGCGTTGGCCAAATTGACGCTCCCCTGGTACGATGAGGACATCGCTCTCACCGATATTAAAAGATATTATTGGGCGTCACAGTTGAGTGCCATCAACCACGGTATGTATGGCCCTGCATCAAATCCTGGTTTTGCCATGGATAGGTGGCTGCTTCCCGGTGGCAATTATTATAGAGCGCTCTATTCTAAATCGGTGGTTAAGACATTGACGGGCCGACTAGAACAGCTGTACGGGTCTGGCAGGATGCTACTACCTCGTTAGGGTGGAGGGATCGGTTGACCTTGGCGACCCCGCTTTTCGACTCGGATAAGTTTGGTAAATTGTGGAATACTAAGGGATTCGACAGGTGGGATCTCATTGGTATCTCCAAGGTGGGAGACCTCTGGGTTAAGGGTCATGTGAAATCGTTTAAGGATCTCCAAACTGAGTTTGAGTTGGGTGGGACGGAGTACTTCCGCTATGCTCAGGTCCGTCATGCACTGACGCCAGTCTTCCCGGAAGGGGTGGAGATACCGGAGTCTTCCCCTTTGGAGGATCGTGTGTGGGACGGCCATATGCCAGATAGCACCATTTCCCCGATATATAAAAAATTGATCAATCACAGGGCGGACTGTCTGTTGCAATTACGAGAGCAGTGGACCCGTGACGGCCTTGAGCTGGACGATGAAGATTGGCAGTCGGCGATCTCCTCACCGAAGGAGGTCGCAATTCCGGCACGACTCAGACTGGTTCAGCTCAAAATATTGCATAGGGTATATGTCACAGGTCTCCAGCTTGTCCATATGGGTTTTTCTGAGGCGGGTCTGTGTAGACTGGGTTGTGGTCAATTGGGAACATTCCTCCATATCCTTTGAGAGTGTCGGGAAGCGGTGCTCTATTGGAACAAGATCCATGAGGTCATGCAGGAGGTCACGGGTGTGGCTCTCTTGCCGGAGGCCAGGCGCTGCTTATTGAACGTCTGGGAGCCCACGGATCACAGTGTGGCCCAGACCCAGTGGGTGACTCTAGGGGCCATGATTGCTAAACGAAACATCGCCCAGTTATGGGGGTCCCAGAGGCCTCCTACTCTTCAGGTGTGGATAGAAAACATGGACTGGTGCATGTTTAGAGAGAAGACCGTGTATCTGGCCCGAGGTCGCCCCCGAAAAAAGGCATAAAGTTTGGGATCCGTGGAATCGATATAGAGGGGATATCTGTGTGCCGCCAGTGACTGTAGCCCTTGATGTTCCGCTTTCCCCCTGACCCACTGTGGATTTGGATTGCTTTCATGTTGATGATGTACCTTCTGTTCTCCCCCCCCCTGCCCCTCTATGATATTCTTTAATGTCAAGTCTACTGATATACTGCACGACCCTAGTACTGTCCACGCACCTTTGTATGTTGTTGATACCTTGTTCAATTTTTCAATAAAAAGTTAAAAAAAATTATAATAATAATAATCTGAAACATAATTAATTTGCTTGAAAAAAAAAAAAAAGATAATGACATGGATCAGGTGATTGAAGTCTCTGACAGACAGCATTGTATGGCAATCGATAAATGTTACCCTGTGTTGCCTACTTCCCCACAGAGTAGGGATCTTGACGAAGATCCCTTAATGTCTCATTTGTTGAGATTGCCGCCGCCCTATGTACAAGGTACTAATCCACCCCCATTGTTACCACCTGTCCAGCCACCTGTCGTTCCACCATTTGTCCCGACTCTTCCATAATTGCCTCTTCCAGTATTGCCACCCCGCCTCCTTTGCCACCGACTCCCGTTCCTCGGACTCCTGTACCTCAGTCTCCTTTACACTTGGTTCCTCTTGTAACTATCACCCCTCCTAATGCTTTGTCTCCCGTTCTACTGTCTGATTCTCCCACAACTCGTAAACGATTGGTCGATACTGCTTCTGGCCTTTTCTCCCCCCTCTTTGGATCTTTTAACCTGACTCCTGCTCTTTCTCGAAGGCAATCCCGTAGTCAACTCCCAGGTCCCAACGAGCGAATTGTATTGAACAATCTAGCTCACAAATGGATCATGTGTGGTCCACAGTATAGTGTGCCAGATATCATGAGCACCTTTCACCAGTGGGATGCGCCCAGACAGAGATATGTTTTCAATGTTATGTGTGACACTCTCGTTAAAGGATGGGAGGATATGGATTTGTGTTTAGCTCCCCAGGGTCTGTTAGATATACAGGCTACATTCGATAAAGGGCTTATAGTGGGTTCTGAGGTCGAAAACGCCGTAAGGACACTTGTCACTTTCAGGTCTTTATTTTCTTCTCAGACTTTTCTTGAACCTGATCCTGCAGTTAGACAAAAAGTGAAACACTACCCCATGCGAGAAGTTCCTCCAATATGGAGAGATGCGGTTCCACAGGCAGGCGCTGTTGCAGGTATCCCTGCTCATTTCCAGCGTATATGGGTACATGTCCCTTGGAAACGATCAGAAGTTTTGGCGCTTAAGCAGTCTTTACCTGACCCTCGTAAAAATCCTGCTGGGTATTATAAAGAGCTGTCCCAGACTGTTGATGCGTGCGTCATGAATTTGGCCGATATTGATATGTTGATGGGAAATGTAGTCCCACAAGCATTATGGACTTGGATTCGTAGGGAAGACCACAACCAAGCTTTAGGTGGTGATTGGGCTGCTATAGTTGCCGCGGATGCAGCACAAGTAGATGGTGCTATCCTTTGAGACACACAAATATGTCCTGCCACCTGCAAATTAGATTACAGGCACTAGTACTGATTAACTTGTGGGGAGGGTTGACACACGGGGTCTGAAAGAAGGGCGTATTTGGGACATTCGATAGCTTGTTTTCCAACTTTTCCTATTGGCTAGCCTTGTATGTATTGGAAGTATACGTTGTAAATATGTGTGCTATAAAAGATTGTGCGCCACGGAATTGAAGTGGCAGTCTCCTAAGAACCTACTTTGTACTTCTGGGACAACTGTGCTTAGCTGCAGCTAATAAATCTGATTTTCTATGCCTAACAGAGTGTCTCGTGTCTCTGTCCGACAAGGCAGGTGAACTCGGAGATTGAAGGCGTGTCCTCCGCCGCCAGGCCCATAAGGCCCGGTTCTTCAGCTCAGAGAAAGACACAGGCCATCCCCTCTATATCTCAAGCGCTACTGTGTAGCTCTGGACCCCAGTTGCTCCCCCTCCCGAAGAGGGCTCACTCTGACAAGGTTTTGGCATAGGGTCCGCCGGGCTCGCCTCCTCTGTACCTCTTAGCCTCAGTGACGACCAGCGACAGTCTCACTGCGGAGGGAGGCACGTCGCCACCTGTCCGAGGCCACTCATCCCCAAAGGCCACGCCAGGCCTTGGCGCCGCTCCTCCGGCAAGCCAGCCCGCAGTGCCACCCTCGCTCTCTGCAAACAGGACTTCGGAGCGTGGGCCCAGGAAAGGTCGCCACATATCATTCCCCGGAGGACCGGGGGGCGGTGTCCGGTATCTCACCAATCGGATCAGCTGCAACAGCAGCCTCCAAATCTCTCCCGGTCCACTCTATCACCAAAGGCCTGGCAGGCCCAGTCCGCCCAAGGTAGCGGAAATGCTCACGACCCTCCGGTATCAGCTTTACCCCTCGGTATTAACGGGAGGTGCCAGCAGAAGGTCTTGCTGACTTTGATGGGCAGGATTATTCAGGATATTTTTGCTGGCGGGCTGTGGAGCTCTCCAAGCTACATCCGCTCCGGTCACTATCTTGGCCACTCCCCGATTTATCAATTAGTCACATGAGCTTTTACAACACACTGCCCCAGAAAGTCTGGTACGCAGAACATGCCCTGGTCATATCCAAAAAAATTGTCTTTATCTGCACACATCTGGGCAGCTGTGAGGCTCATTTTGTAACATATGTTGCAATATAACTGGTGTGAGGTATGCATGATTCACGTAATTAATGGCAGAAACCTCAGACATGCATTCCTGGATATCTTAACAGTAAACCGACAATCAGTCACCATCGGATAGCTCCAATTTGAAGTCCCTGGCACACTTGGTTCTGAGTTCTGATAGATCTACTCTCAGCCCCTCTCTTTGTCGTTTATATATTTGTTTTTCTATGGTGATGGGTCTCCCATGTTAGCAGTTTGCGTGCAGTGCTATTTGTTTCCGGTGGGTCTTTGTCTAATGTCTTCCACATAGCAATAGCAACCTTGAGAAGGGCTGCGTGTGTAAAGAAGTGTTAAGTGGGCAACTTTGAATCCTCTCTGATCTCTGAAAATGTCAGCAGGGTTCCTAAATCATATACAATTGCCCCATGTAGGTGATGGTAGCCCTTGCATAGTGCACCCTGTTATCTGTCTGCCTAGTCTTCCTACATCTAGGCAGCCACCACTGTGGCAGGTCTAGTGCATACACTCCCCATTGTGCTGCCTTCTGAAGGTATGTGAACCAGCAGAATTATACCGCCTGGAGGAGGAGAGGCTCTGATGCAGTATTGGGGTAATCCCCCCAACAGTCATTCTAGAATGGTTGCAACCGCAGGAAGTCACACAGGTATGTAACTTTTGGGATGCCTTCTGAATTGCTTACTGGTAGTAGGTCTCAAAATCAAATGCTCCCGGCCCCCACTGTCTATCAGAAGGAACAGCTTATCAAGAGCTACCGTGTGTCTACCTGAACTCCAAACCAATTCTGTTAAGAGGCAACTGAGATCTCGAAAAAACTGTCTATATAATATTAAAGAAAATTAGAGAAGAGGTAGAGGAGCTTTGCCAGAACCACCATTATATAGCGGGTATTACACTCCAGTGTTGACATAGGGTGTTTCTTCCTGAATTCTGATGCGGCCCACGTCGAGGCGAGGACTCTGGACATATTCCTGGCTTTGACATCAGTTAAATGTCTCTGCTAATTGACTTTCAGATATATGAATGTGTGTAGTTCTTCTGCCATTTCAGTGGTACCCGAGTCATTGAATATCTGGGCACAAGAGCCTAGTAAGGGAAATATGTAGGTGTGAAAACCTAAATCCTGTTTGTATCATGCTCAAAAACTCCTATGCATTACAGTGTTAATATTTACACTTATAATCAAGTGGATACCAACGTCCTGTAATCAAATATGCATGCCGTTTCACAGTGGTTTGGAGGTTCCGGTAGCTTTGAATAGGTTTGCTAATTTTCATGGTTCAAGTAGGTCCAGAAGCCATGTTTTTCAAGGTTGTACATTTGCACAATTCCTAGAAGTGCAGCCCCTCTTTCTAACCTGGCAACTGATTAGTTGAAATTACAATTTTTTTTAAATTCTTTTGTTGTGCTGTTTGCTAGTTTGAATCAAACGTGAGTTGGAGTTTAAGCTTCCCAACGTGTTATGTTTTCTTTTTAACCCAGGATTTTGCCCTGTTGATAACCCATCCCAAAATGTCACAGAAGTCTACCAAGTTCTCAAGTATCAGTGTTGGACCCGTGCATACATGATTTAAGAATATCAAGCCATCATCTGAAACTAACGACATGGAATGCCTCTGTGCTGGTATTTACAGACTATTCCTCTTCCCAATCTGGCAAACCAGTGTGGCCAGTGGCTCCACTGCATGAGCAAAAAGAAGTGGGGAGTTGGGGCAACCATGCCTGGTACCTGTTTGGACCAACTAAGATTCAGAAATCTCCTTGTGCCAGCTCCCCCTCACTCCCTTATAGCTTAGTGCTGGCTTTCCTGTTTTCCTGGTCCTTCCTTTGCAGTTGTTTTCTGCTGTGTGCCTCCTGGGTTACTCTTTCTGTCCTTCCATTGCTGTTTGCTATGGTTATTCCGTACTTTGCTGGTTTGTTTTGCTGTTCTGTACCCAGCTGACTAGTTGTGTTGTTCTGTGCCTTGTTGATTTGATCCACTATTTCTGTGCCTTGTCAATTTGCACTGGTAATCTGTGCCTGGTTTAATCTGTTTTGTTACTATGGGCCATATGTAGGTAGCTTAATACCGGTCTGTAATGGCCGAAAATCGGTAAATGTGCCGTTCCCGACCGGTATTTAGCTTTTCTAATGTAGGTGGCTGGATTTAAGGATTTTGTAATTTAAGGAATCGGTAAATTACTGAATCCTTAAAATACTGAATCAGTAAATTACCGAATCCTTAAATCCTATGTAGGGAGCACTCAAGTGAGTGCATTTTTGATTTAAGGATTCGTTATTTACCACCAACTACAAGTTGGTGGTAAATATTGAAAACCTTTAAAAAAGCAATTTTGTGCTTTTTTAAAAGTGCCATGTGGCAGACATACATGCCCTTAGGGCATGTATGTGTGCCATGTGTGCACACATGCACGATTCCGGGGTGTAACAGGGTGTCAATGTGACACCCTGCCACCCTTGAATATGTTCCCCCTATTACCGATTCGGTATTTACCGATTGGGTAATAGTGAATGGCTTCCCATACATTCCTATGAGCCTCCAGGCCCATAGGAATGAATGGGAATTACCGAATTGGTAAATACAGAATCGGAATCGGTAAAATTCGGTATTTAAGAATCGGTAAATGGAGATTACCTACATATGGCCCTATGTGCCTTGGTTATTTGTTTTGTTATTCTGTACCTTGCTTCTGTACTCGGTAAGCCAGCCCGCAATGCAGCTCTCTTTCCTACCACTTCCTGCCTCCCGCTTCTCGCCTCCCTACGCACCTCTCTTCTCCCTAGACTTTCTTAATGAAGGCAGCAGTGTGACCCTATTGAGCAGGTCCTTCTGCCATTTGTCAATTTGTCCTATTATTCTGTGTCTGGTTTAATCTGTTTTGTTACTCTGTGCCTTGGTATTTGTTTGGTTATTCTTTACCATGTCAAATTGTCAGCAGATCCTTTTGCCAGCTACCGTCTCGCTGCTCTGTGCCTGGTTTAATCTCTTTTGTTACTCTGTGCCATGTCAATTTGAAGAGGTTCTTCTGCCAGCTACCATCTCGCTCTCTTAGAGCTTAGTGCAATCTTTCCTGTTTTCCCAGCCCTTCTTGGGTGGTTGTTTCCTGCTTTCTACCCCCTCGGTTACTCTTTCTGTCCTTCTGTTGCCCATTCCATTGCTGTTTGCTGCTGCTATTACGTGCCTTGCTAGTTTGTTTTGCTGTTCTGTGCCCTGCTGACTGGTTCTGTTGTTTGTGAATTGTCGATTTAGTCCGCTGTTTCTGTGCTTTGTCAATTTGTCCTGTAATCTGTGCTTGGTTTAATCTGTTTTGTTGATCTGTGCCTTGATTATTTGTTTTGTTATTCTGTACCTTGCTTCTGTTCTATGCAAGCAGGCCCACCACACCACTCGCTTTCCCTCCGCTTCCTGCCTCAAGGCTCCCAGCACCCCTACCTCCTCCCTGGACCTACTTAATTGAGGCCACAGCGTGGCCCCATTGAGCATGTCCTTGTGCTCGATCCCCCCTCGCTGCCTTAGAGCTTAGTGCTATCATTTCCTGTTTTCCAGGACCTTCCTTGTTGATTATTCTCTGCTTTCTGGGTTACTCTTTCTGTCCTTCCATTGCTATTTGCGGTTGTTATTCTGTGCCTTGCTGGTTCGTTTTGCTGTTCTGTGCATTGATTATTTGTTTTGTTATTGTGTACTGTGTCAATTTGTTCTGTTATTTTGTCCCTGGTCTAATCTGTTTTTATAGTATGCAGCGAGCACTGCATTTATGTCTCCTTGTGTAAGCATAGGGTGCCCATATGGATGTCAGATGGCAGTTAGAGCCATGACTAATCAGCCTAAGCAGCAAACAGAAAGATTTGTCCCTTGCTTTGTACCACTGTGCAACATATTCCCAATAATTATACTTTGCCAGGCGATTGCTACGGTCAGCATGATGTTGTTTTTTCTGCACCAGCTCCTGTCTTATGGACTCTGATCCTACTGCTTCCAGCTCTAGTTCCTCTTGAGCCTAGTCATCTGGTCTCGAAGGACTATACGTACTCCAGTGGGTGTTTTGATGCAAACACCTCATATATATTTGAAAGCTTCCCATTTGATCAAATGATCTGTGTTTGCCTCAGAGTATTGTTGAATTACTTCTGCAATTGTGCCTTGGCATGTGTTGCAGTCTGATACCAGCACTTGCACTTCTAATGGGAATACTATTCGGAATGGAACCCCATTGCAGCAATAAGAGCAGTAGGTTATGATCAGATGATGTCATGGTAAGTATTCCACCATTTACACGAGTCCCCTGGTGATAGAAAGCTCATATTTACAAGTGCTTACAGTGTGTACAGAGGAGATTAGTGCGACTAATCCCTGATCTCCATGAAAAAGTCATGCCCCAGTCCTGCAAACTAATTTGTCTGCTATTATCTGTGCAGGTGCTTCAGGCACAGCGAAATGAGATCTGTTTTTCGGAGCATCTAGTGCATAGTTAAAGTTCCACTCCATCAAGAATGGCCCACCCATGGGGGTCCTTGAGAGTATTATGGAGTTCGAGCGCAGATGTGTGGCGTTACCAGAGTTGGGGGAGTAAAGTCTCAAGATGTCTAGCAACCCTTTCACATAAACATACCCTATTCTGTGTCAACTTGTTCTTGAAACATTCAAACAAAAAACAAAAAATGGGTGTTCCCTGTCATACCTATATCAGGAAGCCTTGGCGTAGGTGGTGTTTTTAGTGTAAAACTGGCCTTTCCATAATGGTGGAGTCTCTGACTATCTGCTCCTGTGACGTGTATTCCTGCTAAATTGTAATACAAACATTGCGTCTCTTCAAGTAAGTGTGCACCAGGTGTCTTTGCTTTCTGCCCCATGTGCTTATGTTCTATGCTGTTAGAAATGGGGGTCTCTTGTTGGCAATGGTTTGCATATTCGTCCAAGTAGAGACCCTTCTTCCTAGTCAGGGTAAGGAGGATAAACTTCTAAAATAAACCCTGCTCACCCCCTTGGTAGCTTGGCACGAGGAGACAGGCTTATCTCAGAGGCAGTGTGTAAAGCATTTGTGCAAACATACAGTAATACAGTGAAAACACTACAAATGGACACCACACCAATTTAGAAAAATACGTAATCTTTATCTAAACCAAACAAGACCAAAACAACAAAAATACAACATACAATAATCAAAATGTGACTTTTAGAAGGTAAAAACAGTTCTGTCCACAACAAACTATAGATTTGACACTTTCAATACACAGTACCTTGGATGCGTCAAAATCATAAACCAAAACAGCTGCAGGGAAGGTGATGCGTCGGTTCCTTATGCGCAGGGAAGGTGGTGCGTCGGTTCCTTATTCCAGGGGAGGTAATGCATCAGTTCCTTACTGCCACGCAGGGTGTTGGACTGGAAATGCATCTAGCCGACTCCAATTAGCATTGTGTGAGTTAAGTTAGCATTTGCTGTGCCATATTGTCTTTATGTCAAAAAAATAGGGAGGTCTCCTTACGGATCCAATGGGGACAAGGAGTAATGGAATAGAAATATGAAAAAGTCCCTGTTTTACCACGAAATTGGGAGAAACACCATCCACAAGTTAATGCAGAAGGACTCACAAACCCTTAGATACCATAACCACACATGTAATAATTCACAATAATAGAGGAAGTGAAATCAAAAAACAATTGAAATGATATTTAGAAAATTTTACAATTTATTATACATTCATAAAAAAATTCTTTCTTGTTCCATATAAAACAATTAAAAATGTGTAAATACACATGAAGAATAAGCAAAGGTTGTAAACAGGGGTTGTCTTTAGCCGCCATTTTGTAATTTGATCGAAAGTAAGCTTCTGTCTCATGAACTGTCTGCCTTAGCGAAAAGCTGCTTCGAGTTACTTCGTCTTATCCTATTCAAGGTTGAATGCTAATACACCAATGAATAGCTTATACTGTCTTTGCATGCCTTTCCTCTATCATAACCCTGCTTCCACACTAGAGAGCGTTAAGCCTGAACAAGACAACCTTGAAAATGTGATAACATGTACCCGTCCTGCAGGTGGGAGCTCATCCTTCTGTACCTCCTTTGTTCATCAGTGCCCGAGCTGGAAAATTCCAGACTGGGCGGGTCTTTAGGGGTGTTGGAAATGCATATTATGTTTTACTGAGTGTTCTGAAGTCAGTCCCCTCCGTAGCATCTAAATAGGCTAGTCTGACTGGACTCCACTCGAGTGTAATTACTAATAAATAACTTAGTTTGTATTCTCTGCTGTTCCATTGACTCTTCACTTCTTGTGGAAGGCTGAGAGGTGGTTGCGAATGACCCGGGTGGCCCAATTCGGGTCACTTCTTTCAGTTTGCGCCCAACCAGAGACCCCATCGGGCTGAATCATCTTAGCCCGTGGACGGGTGGAGAGGACGGGGTCACATCGCGTTGTCTGGGCGGATCGGGGATCCCTGCATGATAGAGCCTAGTACTCGCAGCTGCCCCGCCTGTCTTATCGGGCGGTGCCTCGCCCAGCGCTCATCCCGGCTGGGGTCCTGAAAGGCGAAACCCTTGGATCTGAACCGTTTGGTCCAAAGAGTCGGTATTGGAGAATAACTTTTTCGACCTGTGTGCACCAGGTGAGTTTGACTTGATTGTTGGTGAATATCGCGCCATTTTGAATAATCTTGGGTAAGGTCTGAACTTGGAGACCATTTCTTGGCTTGCTTGAACTTGGTAGGTCTGCAGACCGTTTAGATACAGAGTATCTGTGGCCACTCTGCCAGGCAACATAATGAATTTGGCTTACTCTTAAAAATATCTGTGGCTTGAGCTTGTTTCTTTGGTGCAGTCTGAGGACGGACTCTTGGTTTAGTTTGTTTGATGCGGTTAACGTGGCTTTTATTAAGATGCCTTGTTTGAGAAAATTGTGGGGTTTGGGGTGCCATTGTTGTTCTGCTGAGGCTCGACTGGAGGAAATACAACCTGCACCTCTGGAAGGCACCGCAAACTTTGAAATGTATGTTAAGCACGGCATTGGCCCTATTATGTTTAGTGTACTATGGCATAAATATACGAGCGACAATGCAGAGCTGCAGTGGCCACTAACAGGTACCTTTGATGAACAAAAACTGAATTTCCTGCAGGATAAATTGTTGCAAAATGAAGTAGACTGTTGATGTTTGATTCCCTTCAGATATGGCAAAAGGAAGCGAGGCAAAGGCGCATGAGAGCATAAAAAGAGGGAAGAAGCAGTCAGTGACCCAGAAAGCAGTAGCGTATGATAGAGAGAAAATAAAAAAAGGTATAGAGTGAGAAAGTTTCGATTGCAATGTGACAAATCTTGTCGCCCGAAAGGAAGGCGATACATTTGTGGAGCTGTTAGATACCTGACCTCCACCTCCCTATGCCCCGCAGAGAATATACCCTGCTGTCCCGACGCCTCAGTCTTCCGCCCCTCTTGCTTCCACTTGTGGTTCTTCTGCTCTTGACCTGCGTGCTTCGGCTAAGGCACCTCCTGCTCTTTCTCTAGCTTCACATGACGCGGTTGCAGTGACTGCAAGTCTCCCCGCTACGCCTATGGTTTCTGCTTATGCTCTTCCTCCATCCCTTACACCCTCAACACAGCCATTAATAACCTTAGTGCCTGCCCCTTCATCTATTGTATCTTCCTCAAATGTATCTTCCCTGACATTGCTGAGTATTGGGACGCCGGCGCGCGGACCGGACGAAGGGAATTGGGCAGCAGCTCGAGAACGAATGGGCAGGTGCTGATTCGATCTGATGTGAGGAATTAGGAGAAAAAGATGGTGGCCGACCATGCCGAACATTAGGCTCGGAATACAATTTACAGCATGGAGGATGTGTGGAGTGTGGTGAAAGGCTATGAGCCGTTTGTGCAACAGCATGCCCTCAAGCATATGTCGGCCACACTAGTAGGGTTGTGGGAACAGTGTTTCAATAGTGTCGCACCTCAAAAAATTTATGACATCAGGGAGTGTGTATATGCTACTGACATGGCTCCTAACAATGTTTTTAGTAATGTTGCCACACTGATTGGTTATCGATGTAGTTTACAACAGAAAACACCAACAACAGTGTCCCAGTTTCCGATGATGGAAGTCCAGCCTATCTTTCACCCTGAGATACCGGAGCTGTGTAATCAGCAGGATGCCGTTATCAGACAGCGAGTAGAGGCCCACTTTCAAGAACAATGGGTTTACACTCCATGGAAAAGGAGTGATATGTTAGCTCTTAGGAGTCAGTTGCCAGACCCTAGGAAAAATACGACTGCATATTACAAAGAATTGACAGAGGCCGCCTCGTCAACAGTGATGTTGTTGGCAGATATTGAGATGTTTTTCGGTTCGTTGGTACCGGTGGATGTCTGGAGGCAGGTGCAGACACAGGACCATGTTGTGGCGTTGGGTGGCACTTGGGATGAGATCAGGGCATGGGGTAAAGAGAGGAAGCCTGGTTAGAAGCCTGGGGCTGAGATATTAGCTTTGCCAAGTCGCATTATTACTTAGATGCACTCCCTCATCCCACATAGACGGGTAGATTGGGACAAGTTAGCAGCATGTCGTCAGAAGAAAGATGAAAGTGTATGTGATTTCTTTACTAGGTTTGAAGGTGTGTTTTGGGATTTCAGTGGACTGGATTTGTCAATGGAGGGAGGTATCTGATTGTTTGTTTACAGATTTGTTATGGACCTGCTTCCGGAGATCGTGACCCAGTTACAGGCTTCGGAGAACACTTGGACTACATCCTCCCCATCAGTGATATTGAGTATCGCCCAATATTATGAGCATAGGGAAAATGAGGAGAAGGAAATGGTGGAGAATAAAAATAAAGAGTTGAAGACGAAGAATTTGATGCAGCAGGCAGCTAGGGGGAAAGGTGGAGGAGGTGGCACTGGTCTCGCCCAACGGTTGCCCCTCACTAGCAGAAATAGTGCACCTGTGGGGCCGAACCAGTGTGCGTATTGTAAGAAGTAGGGACACTGGCGAAGTGAATACCCGGAGTTGTTACAGAAAGTTGCGGACCCCAGAGGACGGGGTCCTCCCGGACAGGGTCATGTTGGAGGTGGCCTTGACGAGGTTCAGGGAGATGAGTCGTCGCAGGGTCGCTCTGATCAGAACTATTTTGATGACCCTCGAGGAAGACAGTATTATCACAATGTTTATGATATGGACGAGGTGACAGGGATGTCTTACATCTAGGACAGCCAGGGACAGGGTGAGGGATCAGTTCAGATACCTATAGATCAACGTGGTCCTTATGTCACAGCGGATTTGCAAGGCTTGGTCAAAAGGTATTTGGTGGATACAGTTGCAATGAATAGCTCTGTTTCAGTCAGTCAAAATATCTTTATTCAGTTCAAAGAACCATAAAAGAGAACAAACATAAATTATTCAAACAAATCCAGCATAAAATGCGTTCGTAAGTATGAGGTGCCAGTTTCGGCAGGATCGCATTCCTACATAGCTAAATACAGTATAAATTTAGATAACAATCCATGCAGTACATAAAAGAACACGTTCTTTAAAAACCATTGTGGTATTATACATGGATGTAAAATACTAGATCATAGGGAAGACCATTTATACGGATGTATAAACTCCAGACTAAAGTGCAAGTGCCATCCAATCACAAGGAGTTCAATCAGTGAATGGGATTAAAAAATGTGATTGCATTTTTTACACCAAGGTTAAAAAATTATTAAAAAGCATTATTTATAAAAGTATAAATACTATGAACTTTAAAAGATAGGGTATAAAAGAATTTTCAAGTACATTAACCCCTTGCATGCTGATGATGGCCCCCATCCGTCATGCACTATGGTGTTCGTGTGCTGATGACGGCTGGGCGCCGTCATAAACCCATCCACTCGCGATATTGCAGCACAGGGGGAAAATCGCTGCAGCATGGAAGGGGTTAAGACCAAGATCCTACTTATAATTTCTGACCACTCTTCATTCTAATGTAATTGGCAGCAAGTACAAATCTAGAGACTCCAAACACAACAAGCTGGTTATTATCAGTTTTCAGAATACGCATCATTTCCATGTACCTTCTCACTCCCAACTTTCTTCCTAATGGTGCAATCCATTTCTGTCTAGCTTGCTTGTAAGTAGGACAGAATAGAAGAACATGGGCTATACTTTCCCTTGTTGACGGCTGGCACATTGTGCACTTGCTGTTTTCCTCTTCATTGCAAGCAAGTCCCCACCTGGCCGTAAAGGATCTGACTAAAAGAGTCCCATACCTTAACTTTAGGTACAATAACTTTGCAAGTTGAGGTTCTATTTGATCAAGGAAAACCTCAAAACAAGGGACAGGTTTAACCATCAGGTAGTCGTTAGTTAATCGGCCAGCAGTACTGTTCGACACGGTTTTTAAAACAGAATGGTTCCAAAAGACCCTCTTAAGTTTCATTTTTGAACTAAGGGTCAGGTTTTCTGGATTGAAACCAAAACTCGCTAAGCCCTAAATCTGTTAACCACCTGCGCACGTTACCCAGCCAAGGGAAAGATAGGTGTGTATCTAATGCAATTAGTTCTTTCAGTGCCATTCTGTACATAAGAAGTTCTTCAGTAGCCCATATCCTGATATAATAAAGTAGGGTCATCAGTACCGCTCTGTCCTCTATACGTTTTAGTCCTAGGTCATATGTGAACGGGATCATCGGGGTGTTTTGGGGCAAGGGGATCAGTGCTCGTAAGATCCTATATTCCCCCGTGACCAAGGTAGTTATTTGCTCTCCACCCCACAATTCGGACCCATAAAGGGCGGCAGTTTGAGCTTTTGATTTGTATACCTCCAATGCCGGATTAATAGACTTGGTATGAGTGGCATTGAGTTTTTTCAGTATGGGCGCCGAGTTCTGCATTAAAACAATTCCTGACTTCTTAATATGAGGGCGCCATGAGAGCTTCGAGTCTAAGGTCACGCCTAGATAAACAAAATTGTGAGCCCGCTCTATTGCAGCATCGTTAAGTGTGATGTTACTTTTAAAACTTTTATGGGGCCTGATACACATATACTTAGTTTTTGAAGGATTTATTTCCAGGCCCAGCTCTGTTTCTCATTCGCTGGTCCCCGGGGAAGCGCTGTCTGGCCAAAATAATGTTTGGGTAGGCTTTTCAGTCGAACTGGTCATGAGCCCCATCTCCAAACCCCTTGCTTTGACTATTGGCCCTTTTACCGTAGATTTGCCATTCTTATTGACAACAAATTTCGGAGAGCTTTTCATGAGACTAGATTCGTTGAAGAAGTTGCATGCAACAATTTTTTGTTTTCCATATGGTGACTATATGACGATAGGACCAAACGTGGCTAGAACCAAGCAGTGTTTTTTTAAAGATGCGGCGCTCCCTGCTGAATTCAAAGATGTGCCAGCCACGTTGTGGGCTACAGGTGATACGGACGTAGGGTTGTTGCAGATACCTCCGGTCTCTATTAAGACCAAAGACAATGCTGTGTTGCCTAGTATTCCTCAGTACAAAATACCACAGGCAGGGGAACAGGCTCTATTGCACATTATACAGGATTTGATTAGGTCAGGAGTTGTTGAGGAGACAGCAGCGAATGTGTGTAATAGTTCTATTCTTCCCATTCTCAAGAAGGCGCCCCTGGATCCCTCTGGTGCTCATCCTGATGTCTATCGTTTTGTAATTGATTTGCGTGAGGTGAATAAAATTGAGGTCCCTCAGTTCCCAGTGGTCCCCAACATCACTGCTCTTCTGCCGATGATTCCTTCCACTACAAAATTGTTTTTTGTAATTGATTTTAAAAATGCTTTCTTTGGCATTCCCACTCATCCAGATAGCTGGTATCTTTTAGGATTTACTCTGTCCGGCAGACGTTTCCGATTCGGTCGCACTCCTCAGGTCTATACTGAAAACCCTAGCATATATAGTCAAGCTTTAAAAGGCCAATTGGATTCCCTCACACTTTCCCCAGGTAATGTATTATTGCAATACGTAGACGACCTCTTAATAGCTCCTGATACTGAAGAAGGTTGCTAAAATGCAACGGTCAAATATTACTGCATTTGGCACAGCAGGGACATAAAGTGTCCCTTTCAAAGTTTCAATATTGTCGACAGGAGGTAATCTACTTAGGTCACCTAATGTCGAAGGAGGGAAGGGGACTAACACCTGAACGCAATAGTGCTATTGTTAAAATGCCCATTCATAAGACTCAAAGGGATTTGCGAGCCTTTATCGGCATTACGTTGTACTGTCGCCACTGGATTCCTAACTATTCTTTACTAACAATGCCGCTGTTGCTGCTAACCACTAAAGATGTGCATGAACCCTTGCCCTGGACGCCTGAATCTCAACAAGCTTTTGAGCAATTAAAAGATGCACTTTGCTCTACACCTCTGCTTGGCACCACAGATTATGCTAAGCCATTCGTGTTGTACGTGCAGGAGACGGATCGTTGCGCGCTCTCTGTCTTAACACAAGCCTTTGGAGGTAAGCAGAGGCCCTGTGCTTATTTTTCTGCTTTGCTTGATAACGTCGCTAGAGCTCTCCCGAGCTGTCTAGGAGCGGTCGCGGCTGTGACCGTCTCTATCCGACAATCAGCGGGGCTTGTCCTTGATACTGATCTCACAGTTATGGTACTTAATGCTGTGGATGCACTTTGGAACAAAACAATTACACATTAGTGCAAAGGTAATATGTAAGTTGTTAGACCCTGTATGGCAGAATGATAACATCCCTAAGGTAGCTGCTCATGTGGTGAAGTACTGCATGGTCTGCATGATACATAATCCTGGAAGAGGCACCACCACACCCTCTGGTAAATTTGCACCACCATCCTTCCCTTTCGAGGTTCTCCTGATGGATTTTATAGAAATGGAACAAGTTAACACTTTGAAATATGAGTTAGTGGTTGTTTGTGCGTTCAGTAAATGGGTTGAAGCTTAACCCACTAAAGAGAACACAGCTATGGTGACAGCGAAGGCACTCTCAATAGAGTTCTTCCAGCGTTTTTGTTTGCCCAGTTTGATTTGGAGTGACAATGGAAGTCACTTCAACTCAAAGGTTATCCAGTTGATTTGCGATGGTTTGCATATCTAGAAGAAATTCCACCTAGCAAACCATCCCCAATCAGCAGGTTTAGTTGAGAAGTACAACGGTAATCTCCAGCTGAAGTTGGCAAAGATCAAAGAAAGCACAGTATTGTTATGTTATGTTATGTTATATTTATTTTTGTATAGTGCACGGCTACTCAAAAAGAGTGTCCCGGCGCTTTAATAATGAGACCTACAGCAGAATAACACAACACAATGATAAAAACAGAGTATAAGGCATAACAGAAAAAAAGGGGAAAAAACAGCCTATAGGGCAAACAGCCAAGTTTTTAGACCTTTCCTAAATGCTAGTAAACTGGTGGCTGCACGGAGTGACAGCGGCAGGGTGTTCCACAACTGTGGCGCCAGCAGTCCAAAGGAGCGGCCTCCAGTGCGAGCTCTCTTTACGCGCGGCACCGCCGCCAGAAACAGAGATTCTTATCTGAGAGAGCGGGCCGGATGGTAAAAGGCAAGTCTCCTTTGGAGATACTTCGCTCCTACAGCATGGAGGGCCTTGTAGGCCAAGGTTAGTGCCTTAAAGGCGATCCGTTTGCGGATAGGAAGCCAATGTAAGGTCTGCAGGAGGCCCGCAGCACTGGCTCGCCTATTTAGGCCATAAATGGCCCTCGCAGCAGCATTCTGCGCAACTTGGAGCCGCTGCAGCAGATACTCTGGCAGGCCCAGGTAAAGGACATTAGCATAATCCAACCTAGAACCAACCAGAGCCTGCACGGTCAGCTTCCTGTGTTCCTCAGACAGGAGAGGTAGAAACCTCCTCAACATCTTGAGGAGGCCAAAACACGTGCCCGTCACCCCAAGGATCTGGGATCTCAACGTCAGACCCTTGTCCAACTTGACCCCCAGGTTCTTAGCTACTTGAGATGGACAGGATGGGGGAAACATGTTAATGGGCCACCACGCTTGCCAGTCGGGATCCGACGCACACCCGAAGAAGAGTACCTCAGACTTATCTGAGTTGCACTTGAGGCTGTTTAGATGAAACCATCCAAAAACAGCCTCAAGGCAGTCCCGGATACTCTCTCCATTGAAGTCTCCTCCCCTCTTGCAAGAAAAGAGGAGCTGGGTGTCGTCGGCATAGGATACGATCTGGGCCCCGAACGACTCCGCCAACAACGCCAAAGGGGTCATAAAGATGTTAAAGAGGGTCGGGCTCAATATAGAGCCCTGTGGAACCCCGACTCCCAGTGGCGGCATCACGGCCGAGTCTGGGGAGGCCCAGACCGTTTGTCGGCGGCCAGCTAAGAAAGATGAAAACCAGCTGAACACCGTCCCCCTGAGGCCAATCTCATAGAGTCTAGCGAGAAGGCCCTCATGGGGGACGGTGTCAAAGGCCGCCGACAGATCCAACATGACAAGCATGGCTTTGCCCCCAGAGTCCAGTACCCCTTTAATGGCTTCTGACACCTCCAGAAGCGCGGTCTCAGTACTGAGGTTTGGACGGAAGCCGGATTGAGTTGCGTGCAGAATCTCATTTGTTTCCAGGAAGTTGGAGAGCACCATGTGTACGTGCTTCTCCAAAATATTCGTGAGAGCTGGCAGAAGAGAAATCGGTCTATAATTGACCGGAGCCTCGGGGTCAAGACCAGGCTTCTTCAGCAAGGGGATAACCATTGCTTGCTTCCATGTCTGCGGAACCAGTCCCTGGCTCAGCGAGAGGTTCAGGAGTGGATTCGCCAGAGGGTTTATAGCTTCCGCCATTTTTGCCAAAAATTTGGCCGGGCAGGGGTCCAAAGGTGACCCAGATTTAAGATTGCCCATAAGCGCTAAGGAAGCAGGAGCAGAGATGGGAGGAAAAACGGCCAACATCGGGCCTAGCGAGACCGCGAGGCCCGAGTTGTCCCCGAGGTTAGCCAGCCCTAAGGGCGCCGCCAATGGAAAGGAGTCCTGGATAAGCTTAATCTTGCAGGTAAAAAAGTTAGCAAGATCAGAAGCCCAGGACTTAGAGGGCATATCTCGAGAAACATTGGAACGAGGGGCCGTGAATTCTCTAACTATCGTAAAAATCTCCTTACAGGAGTTGGAGGCGGCTTCAATCCTCCCTGCAAGATAGGTTTTTTTCCCAGGCGAATATCCCGCTGATAGGCCTTAACCGCTGTCTTATAGGTCAGCCTTGCCCCTGAGTCATATTGTGATCGCCAGGCTCTTTCAGCTGCCTTACAAAGCCGCCGGGCGGTCAACAATGCCGCAGTGAACCAAGGGGCCAAAACGCGTTTCGGTGTTAAGAGGGGGGGCCATCACGGGGGCAAGATCATTTAGCCTGTCCAATAGCCAAGCCTGCAGAGACTCCAGATCCATTGCAATGGCCAAATGCGTTACCATTAGCCCTGTTGTCCACAAGGGCGACAGCCCACTCTAGAACACGGTTGTCACCATACAAGATCATTTTCGCCGCCCGGCAAATGTCTGGGGTGTCCCACTACCCCATCGTTTCTCCAAGATAGAATACCCTTTGCTTGTTGACTGCTTGTGCGAGTTGACTAAAAATTTGCGTTCTATTCACCAACAGATTCATGAGGCTCTACTGCTAAAACCTGAGGGGCCAGGTCACGATATTCAACCCGGCGATTACATCCTGGTGCGAAACTACCAAAGGAAGGGGAGTTTGGAGCCATGCTGGAAAGGACCCCTTAAGGTCCTCGTCACCACCCGGACGGCAGTGAAGGTGGACGGCCGGAAGCATTGGATCCATTCATCTCACTGCCAGAGAGTCCCGTTACCCCTCTCCTATGACCAGTGGGTCCTGGACGGCGTGGGGGACCACGATACAGAGAAGGTTCCACGCTTCGTCCCTTTTTCTGACGGTCAACTGACATGGGTGCAAACGGAAGAGGAGAATGATGCTGCCTTGAATAAGATGGCCCCCCCCAGAAGTAAGGGCTGCCCAGGATCCTCCTCCATCTGGCCCACAGGAGCTTGAGTCAGAGTCCCTAGGCCCGCTGAATCTAAGATCCTTTTCCGTGACAACACAGTGCCCGGAGTGGCTAGGTACAAGTTGCGCCCCCAACGGAGGGACAGTGCACAAAGGGAAAAGTCAGATTAGTAGGGATGGACTGCATGGATGAAGAACAGGGTGTATGTACCCTGTCTGCGGTACCAACGATAGATCAGGAAAAGGGAGATTGGTGCATTGTCCGAAACAGTGGACAGGATAAGTTGAAGGTGTCTTCCCAGGAGGGAGGGTGACCTATCCTGAGCGACGTAGATTTCTTCAGAAATAGCTGTGATCACGCAGCTCCACCGAGAAGTGCTCAATAGCACCACCGTAGATGAAAAATAGGAGTCTACCAGCAAGGCTCAGAAGGATGGTGGGTTTTTGTGCCTCTCTTCCTTATTTTACCATCGTTGGCTCCATTCATTGAACTTTCCTCTGGTAGTTCGATAAAAATTTTTTTTACCCATTTGGCTGCCTAATTATGGCTGAAGAACAGCCCTTAGCAGCCCCACGTTTTGAGAAAAGTGGTCCTGGTTGGTCTAGCTGGTCTACTAAAAACAAGATAGTCTCTGTAGTAATTGTTTTGATCCTCTTAATAACTGCATTCGGAATTATGTGGTTTCTTGAAGAGAAATTTCCTGTGCATTCTTTGATTGATACTATCCCTGTTCCCCCTGGGCATGTATTTGGCCCCTCATAAGGAGAGACACAGACAAATGTATGTTGACAATGTTTTCTGACAGATGCTCCAACAGGCGACCATACCTCTAATGTTACTGATTGCTGGGTTTGCGATTTGCTCCCTTCTATGATGCATAAAAACAATGTATTGATGTCCCTACCCTTCTCTTATTCAGGAAGTGATGAGGCATGGTTTCAGCTGTTTACCATGGTATATATCCATTACCATACTGATGCAATGAATATGACGTATGCTGATTATGAGACTGTGTTAGAATATATCCTTGTACACCACGGGTTTACTCCAGGAGAACAAGGGGGCCCTGATACTTTGCATCCAAATGCCTGTATGAATATTAACGAAGTCAAAAAGAATGTAACGTGGCTCCAAAATGAAATGATGGATTTTCAAGATTTTAATGTCACTGGATACTTCAGGCCCTTTCAGATGCGTAATATTACTCAAGACGAAGCAATGCCAGTACCAATAGTTAACACGACAGCTAGTTTCTGTGTCCAACGTTTTGGGAGTGATAAAGTGGGTAGGAGTATTTGCAATTATACCTATGACCTGAGCACGACCAATAGCCCACCTTCACTTCCACCCCATAATGTGTATTTTGTTTGTGGGTCCCAGGCTTATATATGGCTCACCAGGGGGTGGTCAGGCATATGTTATGTCTCTTTCCTCCTACCCCCAGTATATATAGCACCATCCAATTACATAGGGATCATCAATTACAGCGTAGGGGAGTCAGTCTATCCAGAGTTAGAAGAGTTATCAACACAGAAGACATAGATCAGACAGACACTACTCTGCAGCAGTTTACTGAGGCTATGAAGGGTATTCTGCCCTTCAGGGGTCCTATGTCCAATAGCCTTAACATTCGCCGACTCACAAATGTTGTGGAGGGAGTTATTAACACCACAGCAGGAATACAGACTAACATTACAGCTGAGCTTTAGGGTACGAGACTTGATGCTCTTTAAAACCGGATGGTGTTAGACGTCATCCTTGCTGATCGGGGTGGGGCCTGTTCGGTAGTAATACAAAAAGTAGGGTGACTGAGCGATAGTTGTGCTGGGGTGTGACAATATTTAAAGTTAACAATCTATCAACAGCTCAAAGGATAAGGCTATGGTCACCCACCATAAAACCAATGAGTAATGTAAACACAAAACCACATACAGAGAGTCAGAAAGGTATATCCTGAGCTATACAAGTACATCAGTAAGAGCAAACAGGTTCAGAAACAGATGAACAATCTTCATATCTTCTTTCGTTTCAAGCTTTATTCTTCAAAAAATACACTAGCCGCCGCCAACACGTGTTTCGTCTTGGTATGTTTAACCATGGACTTCTTCAGGGCTAGAATATTATAACACACATAGTCAAACCAACAAGGTTTGTAATACATAAGTTTACAAATTTACTCTTGATAATGGCTCATATACATATGAGTGATACTCAATTCTTATTATAATCGTGATTGAAAGCACCAGAGATTCCCAATGGGCACATTTAGACAATAAAGTCAAATTCAGCAATTGACAAGTAATTCTATGAGATTGATAAATCTCCTCATAGAAAATTCAGAGAGAAAGGTTGCGAAAACAATCTTAGAGGTTGATGTATTAGAGAAGGAGATTGCGGACCTAAATAAGGTGGATGGGACTAAAAAGAACTATGAAATTCTTAATGGTATTTTGGAAAAATATGAGGAGGACATAAAACAAAGAAAGGCACGCAAACTTAAACGTGACGAACATGATTATGTCACAGGAAGGGTCTTCACCTTTGCCAAACATTTTGATGCCCTTATCACTAATGACACACTGAATAAAGATAAAAAGATGTCATCTACAAGTAGTCTCAACACTGTTTCATCTAGTAATGTATCTGTGAGTGGAGATGAAGGAGCAATTAATGTGAATGAGGAACAGACAGGTAGTAGTTCGTCCTCTTTTTTAAAATAGGTGCAGAGAATTCGGATTGGCAATTCGAGACAGAGGGAGCATAGGGTAGAAAACATCGCAACACCAAGAGAGGTAAAAGGGGTGGCCGCAAATTGCAGGCGAAGGGGTACAATATCAGACCCGATCCTGGAAAGCCAATCAGGGGCGGTAGATATTACCAATGATATAGAAGTAATGAATCTGTCTAGTAAAGACATTTCCACCGATACATTGTCTGTCCTTAAAAAAGGACTACATTTTTGTCCCACTAGTAAATGTGATGTAACCAATAGTAAAAATTGATGTCTATAAATTTATCAGACAATTGAAAATAAAGAAATAATTTGCAGCAAATGGTGTGGACAAAGATCAGTCTTCTCAAATAGTGTGTGGTGAAGTAACCATTCAGGATGTACATGCAACAAAACTGTTACTCTCTATTACTGAGAATGAAAATGACCCTGTCACATTACATCATGTCTTAAAAGAACTTGAATATTGTACAAATATGAGTGAAGATAGTGGACTTAAAAGTAAATCCAAATGGATGCCGCAATAGATATGTGGTAACAACATAGATGCATTCCACAAAATTGTGAATAGGGAATTAGAAATACTTGAAATAAAGATCAACAATAACAAAACACCACGGTTTGTGAACAATCTAACTTCCAGGGAAAGAACTGCGCTTAAAAATCTTGCAGATGATTCCTCCCTTGTAGTTAAGGAGGCAGACAAGGGAGGGAATGTCGTCCTTATGGACAAAAGTAAATATGATGATGAGATTTTAGGTCAACTAGGGAATTTACTGCCAGATTCATGAAAGGGCCGTTTTGCGAGTCTTTAATAGCGATTCATAAGGAATCGCTATTAGGGACTTGCAAAACGGGATTCATGTAGGAATTGCTAAATAAATTGCGATTCCTACACATTCCTTATTTGCGATTAGCTAATTGCTAATCGCAAATAAGGAATAACTCCCCATTCATTCCTATGGGCCTAAAGGCCCATAGGAATGAATGGGGAGTTATTCCTTATTTGCGATTAGCAATTAGCTAATCGCAAATAAGGAAGCGATTTCAAGGGTGCCAGGGGTGTCCAAAGGACACCCTGTAGCACCCCTGAAATGCAACATTACACAGGTGCTGCGCACAGACATGTCCAAAGGACATGTGTTTGTGTAACATGCAAAAGAAAAAAATGCACTAAAGTGCTTTTATCTATTTTTTTGCTATTTACCACGAAGTCAGACTTCGTGGTAAATAGCGGCCAAATATAGCGAATTCGCAATTTAAAATTGGTTGATGAATTGCATTTAAGGAATCTCTAATAGAGATTCCTTAAATGCAATTCCTCGCACAATAGCGATTTCTATAATAGCGATTATTGCATTTGGGATGATGAATCCCAAATGCAATAATTGCACTCGCAAAGGGCCAGATTCTCAGAATCTGGTCCTTTCTGAGCCGATTTTCGTTTCATGAATCTGGCCGAAAGTCTGGTATGCTGAATTACCATCCAATCCAATTTTTTCTATTACAACAAAAATTAATGACCATCTTAAACGCTGGCATCTAGAAACAATTCTTAGTAATGATGAATTTAAATATCTTACAGTACACAGACCACGCTTTCCATGTTTGTACATCTTACCCAAGGTGCACAAGGATGCTGTCTCACCACCCGGTAGGCCCATAGTATCAGACATAGGGGGCCCTACCGAAAAATTGGCGGAGTTTGTTGATATTGTTTTTACGTCCTTATTTGTCAAATTTACCGTCATATATCAGGGACACACAGGATGTTCTCAACATCTTAAATGACTTTACCTGGGAACCAGATATGATTTTAGTTACAATGGATGTTTCGCAGCTGCATACTAATATTGGACATGAACAAGGGTTAGAGGCATTGAAATATTTTCTTTATAGAAGATCAGTGGAATTATTGGATCATACAGAAATGATACTGGCAATGTCGAAACTCATTTTGGAACACAATGTTTTTCTTTTCAATGGCCGATGGTACCGACAAATATGTGGAGTTGCCATGGGTTCCAGATTTGCACCGTCCTTCGCCTGCCTTTATATGGGGTGGATGGAGGCGATGCACATCTGGGGCCCTGGTGGTGCCCACTCGCATCCATATATTAATTATTACGGGAGATATATTGATGACCTCCTATTTATCTGGACAGGTGGTGAGACGGAATTACATAATTTTTTCACACATATGAATAATAACAAGTACAATATGACTTTTACTATCAACTATAGTCATAGTAGAATTACTTTTCTTGATTTGGTACTATATGTACATGAAGGGAAACTATGTAGTAAATTATTTAGAAAGGAAACGTCCTGTAACTCTGTTTTACATGGTAAGAGCTCACACCCTAAATCTCAGGTGAATGCCATCCCCTTTGGGGAATTTTATAGGGCACGCCGTAATTGTAGTGAGGATTCAGAGTTCAGGAAAAGCATATCGGACATTGTAAGTAGATTCCTATCAAGGGGATATGGACATGAAGTCGTGGTTAGGGCCAGATATAGAGCACTAAAATTACTGAGAAAAGATACACTTATTCGAAAAATAACTGACAAAAACAAATTTAAAATTCCTATCAGGTTGGTTACCGGTTACAATCCATGGTCCTCAAAAATGTATCAGATTTTAAATAAATACTGGTTTATGCTGATTTCAGATCCCCTATTCTAAAACAACATATAGCCCCTCATCCATCAATTACCTATCGAAGGGGTATAACAATTAGGAATATGATAAGTCCAAGTTATCCTAGAATAAATCATATACCCTCCTGGCTGCACTCATTGAATAAAGGATAATTCCGCTGTGGTAACTGCAGCATGTGCAGACTATCCTTGCATGGAATACGAAACTTTAGCTACAATGATTCCAACACATTTTATATCAAAACACATATAGACTGTAATACAATGTATGTGGTATATGCAGTGGTGTGTAGATGTAATAAAATATACGTAGGAAGAACCATTAGGAAACTTAAGGACCGTATTGCCGAACACTTCAGGGCTCTGAAGAACAGGGATGCAAGATATACAATAGCAGCACATGCCATTGAATGTAACTCCCAGACTGAACACTTAATGCTATCTTTTTATGGTATTGAAATGATGCCTATGGATAACAGGGGTGGCAATCGCGAATTGAAATTAAGACAATTGGAAGCACGCAGGATCATGAGATTACGTGCGGTAGAGAGGGGTCTGAATATTGATAATGAGTTACAGTACTTTCGGTGCAGAGCGGGAATATCGTCGTAAAAATATCGACTAACCTTAATATCGCCGCAGAAATATCGACAAGAAGAAATATCGATGACAAAAATATAGTTTGACAAGAATATCGACAGACAGGTAAGTAATATCGTTAACATTAATATAGTTGTAATAAATATCGTTTACAAAAACATCGTTTACAAAAATATCGTTTTTTAAATAATAATAAGTAATTAAGTGTTTTTAATGAGTATTGGTTGTCAAAGTAGTATTTTTTGTAGTATTTTATTAGTTAATACCGTATTTTATGTTGAATTTAGTGTTAATAGTTCCGTAGCGGGTTGTGGGTTTATAGGGGAGTAGGGTGGGAAGTAATTTAAATATAATAAAATAATTGATTAATTAATGTGTTCATTGAATATAAATAGTGTAATAAATAATAGTTAATTAATTTCAATTAGTTAAGTGATTAATAATTATGTAAATTAATTATGTTAATTGTTTAATTAATTTTAGGTGTGTGTAGTTGAATTTTTAAGTGAAAAAGTAGTGAAGTAATTACATTTTAATTGAATAATTATTAAATTAATTATGTTAATTGTTTAATTAATTTTAGGTGTGTGTAGTTGAATTTTTAAGTGAAAAAGAAGTGAATTAATTACATTTTAATTGAATAATTATTTAATTAATGATTAAATAAATAAAAATAAAGATTTGTTAATTTTTAAACATTGTAAATACATTTAGTAATTTTTACCCCTACACTATCCAACGCTTTCCCTACTGTTGCACCCTCTGGAGTGGGAATAGTAATTTTTACCCCTACGCTATCCAACGCTTTCCCTACTGTTGCACCCTCTGGAGTGGGATTAGTAATTTAAACCCCTACGCTATCCAATGCTTTCCTTACTGTTGCACCCTCTGGAGTGGGAATAGTAATTTAAACCCCTACGCTATCCAACGCTTTCCTTACTGTTGCACCCTCTGGAGTGGGAATAGTAATTTTTACCCCTACGCTATCCAACGCTTTCCATACTGTTGCACCCTCTGGAGTGGGAATAGTAATTTTTACCCCTACGCTATCCAATGCTTTCCCTACTGTTGCACCCTCTGGAGTGGGAATAGTAATTTTTACCCCTACGCTATCCAACGCTTTCCCTACTGTTGCACCCTCTGGAGTGGGAATAGTAATTTTTACCCCTACGCTATCCAACGCTTTCCCTACTGTTGCACCCTCTGGAGTGGGAATAGTAATTTTTACCCCTACGTTATCCAACGCTTTCCCTACTGTTGCACCCTCTGGAGTGGGAATAGTAATTTTTACCCCTACGCTATCCAACGCTTTCCCTACTGTTGCACCCTCTGGAGTGGGAATAGTAATTTTTACCCCTACGCTATCCAACGCTTTCCCTACCTTTGCACCCTCTGGAGTGGGAATAGTAATTTAAACCCCTACGCTATCCAATGCTTTCCCTACTGTTGCACCCTCTGGAGTGGGAATAGTAATTTAAACCCCTACGCTATCCAACGCTTTCCTTACTGTTGCACCCTCTGGAGTGGGAATAGTAATTTTTACCCCTACGCTATCCAACGCTTTCCATACTGTTGCACCCTCTGGAGTGGGAATAGTAATTTTTACCTCTATGCTATCCAACGCTTTCCCTACTGTTGCACCCTCTGGAGTGGGAATAGTAATTTTTACCCCTACGCTATCCAACGCTTTCCCTACTGTTGCACCCTCTGGAGTGGGAATAGTAATTTTTACCCCTACGCTATCCATTGCTTTCCCTACTGTTGCACCCTCTGGAGTGGGAATAGTAATTTTTACCCCTACGCTATCCAACGCTTTCCCTACTGTTGCACCCTCTGGAGTGGGAATAGTAATTTTTAGCCCTTCGATATCAAATGTTTTATTTAATAATATATTTTATATTTTAATTATATGTATGTATTATTGTTGTTATATAAAGTAATGTGTTAAATATATGTATATGTACACATTTATTAAGTTTATAATGAAAAAGTGTAGTTAATTTGTTTTCAATAGTCAAAAAATAAAAGTAATGTAATGTATTTTGTTAATAGTACTTATATTTATTTAATATTGAATGTAATTTTATTTAATTCAAAAAGTCGATATTTTTTACATCGTTATTTATTACAACGATATTTTTGAGTCGATATTTATGTACTTACCTGTTTAGGTATAGGGTGTCGATATTTTTGTAAACGATATTTTTACAACTATATTTTTGTCAACTATATTTTTGTAATCGATATTTCAACACCCTACCAGTACTTTCTAGGTTGACTACATGGAAAGAGCCAATCTACCTATGTGGAGTGTTTACTGTATCTGGCTTTGATATAACTTTGTTAACCGCTAACTAACACAAATGAGTCTAGTATGTATTTTAAATCTCGATGGACGCTACCGTGGTCATCATAGGGGTGTCCTTATATTACAACCTTAATATTTAGTAAAATACGTTTGTGAATTAATGTGCTAATTACACCTTTCTAGATCTCGACTGCATAATTTGTGAAAATATTATTGTATAGTTATGAAATCTGAAGGTTGCATGTTCGAACCAAGTGTTTGTGATGTACTGAGGGATTTATAGCGTGGTTATTTCCATATGGATATTGTATTGGAATGCAATATAAGACGTGTATATATATATATATATATATATATTCAAAATGTGTAAGCCTAAAATGATAACTGTAAACAATGATGTGAATGCCTATGTCAGTCAGTCAGATTAGCTTTATTCGATTTTGGTTTAAAATCATAAAAGCAGCAACAATACATAAGTAAATACCTTAACATTTCATTACAAAGTTAATATCAGCTATTAAAACAGGATTAAATAGGTATGACGGATCAGCTAATCAAAATGAGACATTTCATTATCGAATAGGACAACTCTAAAAACAAAAGGGTCATGCATACAGTGCCACAAATTAGCTTAAGGTTCAGGGGGAGAACATCAGGCAAACCTATGTCAGCAGTTTACTTATTAATTGCATACTACCGTGTCAGTTAAGCTAATGCTCATGAGTGGCCTCTTTATAGATGGTTCTCAGAAAATACCATTTTTATACAGTGGTTCAAATCTATTAGAGGCTAGAAAGTTAGTGGCGCTAGGTGCACAAAATCCCCTTCCCCAGGAATTGTATTTCTTTGCCGTTGATCTTAGTCTCGGATAGAAATGATGCAAGTCCAAAATGCAAATGGGGCCATCTCCTTCTTTGGGCTGGCAAAATAGTAGGTAGGGGACAATGTTCCTGTTCTTAAATTTAATTAACACCAGGTCCTCAGAGGTGTCTTTGGGCAGCGTACCTAACCACCCCACCCTCCTGACGCTCAGGATTCCACCATCCAGGTCAGGTGGCAAAGGTCTGTTGTTCTGTAGCCAAAAAATAACCTTATTTAACAGTTCCTGATGTGTTTCGTGTTTTCCCTGGCTAAGTGCAGGGACCCCAGAGAGGACAGTCACATATGGGGCGGTGTAGTATGTGCTTGTTTCTTTAAGAGCAAGAGTAGAACATTATACATGCAATGTGGAATGATGTATATGTAATCACTGTTGCTGTAGCTACATAGAATGTTAAATATTCAGTTGGTAGTGCAGTCAGCTACACTGAGCTGCTTGTACCTTTTATTCCTGCATCTTACTTATGGCAATAAACTTGATTATTTACTCTTTATGACTGGATCGATTCATTCAAGGACACTACAATTTTTGGCGACAAGGGTGGGATCACAGCGAATTTGAAGAAACATTTACATCGGTTTTTTTTATTGGACTAATAACTTGTGAGTATTCAATCCTATTCTACTCATTTTGGTGATCTACGATGTCACTGAATATGTGCTAGAGAATATTTGAGCTGACTGCTTTCAATTCGCAACGCTGTACTATATTTCTGAAGCTTTGAACATAATTTCCTCGTTTTCATGGAAAGACTAGCAGTTGATAACCGAGCGTGAAACGTTTACATTTGAATAGTCCGCGTGTGTCTCTCGCACTCGTGCAGCCCTCCGCTCCTGACCGACATTCCAGTCTTCACATCGATAGCAACACGTCACTGCGAGGAAGCGCTCCCCTTTACAAGTCGGAAGAGACGTCATCGCGCACAAGGTCACGCAAAGTCGCCATCTTAGAAAAACAAAAGCTTCGGTTTCCATAACAACCGAACGAGTTGTCTTTGCCGAGTAAACTCCTAAACGTTTTTCTGGTTTTTGAATGGATTAAGTGACTTTTAAACAACGGCGATTTCTAGAATTCCAGGAAGAAAGGTACCTGCAGCGTCAGATTCTAGATGTGGTATTTTTCTTTTTCACATTATTTTGGTCTTTTCATGATGTGGTGAAATTTAAAGTTTCTTTTCAAACTGTACTGATACCATTTTCTTAAACCACATATATCACCAATTAAATTAACTCTATAAAAACATGACAACGGAAACTTCATCTTCAAGACCCAATACATCTGGGGATAATAAAATGCCTAATCTTCAAATTAACTCACCTAAAGAATTTTTATCAGTTCCAGGCGAACCCATTGTTTCATGGCTTGACTGGAAAGAATATTTTCTGAACTATCTGGGCAACCTGGAAGATGTTAATGGTACATTTTCTCCGGAAAGGAAAAAGAGATTGCTGTTATATTCTTTAGGTCCTGAAGGTTTACGTATTTTTAATGATCTACATACACAAGAAAGAGCTGATGGCAATTTAGATGTTTTTAAGATCGCTTTGCTGAACCTTGATGATCATTTCTCACCCTCAGTTTGTATTGGTGTTACCAGACATGCTTTTTTCCACAGAAAACAGGAGAAACATGAATCCGTTGAAGAATATGTTTCAGCCTTGAAAAAACTAGCGGCCAAGTGCCAATTCGCACAATTACAGGAAGATCTGATCAGAGATCAAGTTGTCATGTATGCAAAAAACAAAACATTACAGGATAAATTGTGGGTCGAGGGTGATAAATGTTTGAAAGACATTATTGCCATGGTAAAAAAGGCAGAATTGTCCGAAAGGTGTGCTAAGGTCACTCTCTCTCAAGGAAAAAAAGATCCTGAAGTGGTGGAAAAGATTACTGAAAAGAAAATGAGTTTCAAGAATAACAAAAATTATTCTAAGTATGATAAAAAGAAACCAAATTCTTTTGACAAGAAAAGCAATGAGGGACAGAAAAAGTTTAGCACTGTAATTTGTTACAGATGTGGCAGCTATTCTCATTCTGCTACATATGATAGATGTCCTGCGAAAGCTGAAAAATGTATTGAATGTGGTTTGATTGGTCATTTCTCTAGAGTGTGTAATCGAAAAACCAAAAAACCATCTAAAGGGAAAGTGGCATATTGTGATGTATTCCTATAGGTTCTGTATCGATCCCCATATTCCTGACCCTATTCTGGTTAACAAGTTAACTAGCAGCCATCCCATGAGGCAGAAAACCCCCATGATGCAGGAACCGTTATCTGATAAAGCCACACTACGGCACAGGAACGTGTTATCTGATTAGGTCATAACGCTTGCCATCTAATTAGACAAGCGATATTCCTCCAGCCCCTGATAAGGCACACGGAGTTCTCAAAACAAATCAAACCTATGACAACCTGGGAAAAACCCTGCGGCCATTGTTTTGATTTCACTGAGAACTTCAGCAAAAGAATGTGCTAACGACCTGGTCGTATGACATCCCTATTGACGTATCTATGTCCATCCTTACGTCAATCTCGGCACCTTAAAGGTATAAATATTACCGATATTGCCCTATGCAAACACACGCGGTGGTGACGAGATCGGAGCAGCCAGACTTGCCGAAGCCCAGAGCAGAGCAGACCCCGCTGGCGCAGCCCCGCCTTCCTGACGCGCTGAGAACGAGACGCTGCCTTTCTCCTGCCGAGAAATCCAGCTTCGGCGCTTCCGGGTAGCCCTCGCAGGCAGCCTGGGATATCGAGACCAGAGACGAGAGATACCATCCCTCATCCATCCTAGATTCCAGGTACAGAACTGAATAACCCCTCACAGAGAATTCTTTAGTCAGTCACTTGGCAAAACAAACTTAACTTAAACTGTAACTTTCTATTCCCGCCCACGCATTAGACTTAGGTCAGGTACACGGGGTAGGCGTAGTTAGAAACACCAGTTGAGTATGATTAGTCAAATGTATATGTGTATGTAATATATCTTATTCATTTTAAACCTTCATATGGCTTAGAAACCATATCAATGTTTTTACAGTATTATTTTATACTTCTGCTTTTAATGTATGCACTTTACTTAACCATAAGTATTGCAATATTATCGATCCATTTCTCTTGTATGAGAAAAGAGACTGATCAATAAATAACATCTTTTATTGAACACGCCCGTCTCTTCCTTTTGTCTACAACCTGATGAGACTAAGAATGCACGTACTGACTGAGTAAAATAAATTGCCTTTTGTTCACACGACTCTCGAGATACACTCTTGATTAGGGGAGAGCAAAGTTGTCATGTTCTATGGTTGTCAGAAACTAAATCCCTTTTTGTCTATCCAGGGAGGTTCAACTCCTCCTTGCCTATTCGAGAAAGTTTCTAGTGAACTCTGAGCTAGCTGGCAAACCCAAAACTTTAAGTCTAATATCGACAGTAGTAGACCTAGTTAACGTCTGGTCTAGGCCTATACTATTGAAGGTATTATTCCAATGCGCAGAGCCTATTGGGATGATAGGAACTACACTACATGGCGCCCAACGCGTTTGGAAGGGCGATAAAACTAACGTAAGACATTTAGAGTAACTCAGTCGTGCTTTCTCACTCAGACCCCTTTTTCCCATAATACTCCAAAGACGTCTGGAGTGGGTTAAAAGTAATATCTGCCAAACCTCGCAGGAGGAAACTCCTATGTATGGTACTTGGTTTAGTCAACGTGAAGGATAAACCGTTCCAAAATATTGTGCATCTAATCTTTGTTTCCATAAGAAACCTGATCTGCAAACAAACAAGGTAACCATCCTGTCGGTAAAATGGTAGACAGTGATGATGAAAGAGAGGCAGTTAGATTAGCAACTGAACTCGCAGCAGCTGATACTGCACTGCAAGAAGCAGACCAGGATATAATACTCATCCCGGTCATCAAAAGGAAATCTATAACCTTAAAACTTATAGAAAATGGACTGACACCTAGAGGTGGTACAGTCATATTCGTAATTGAGGCACACGAATATCGGCAGACAGAGGTATACTATTCATGGATACATTTTCCAGGCGCAAATGCTGTAACAAAGTACTTCCACTATTACAAAACAGAGGAACCTCCTAATGAGTACACTCCTTTCGAGGAGGTGGAAGTACCACTTAAATTTCAAGAGCATCTGCTCTTATTTAATGGCGCCCTAAAAACACAATAATCACATCACCAGGCTCGGTCCTTTAGGTAGACCAGGAGCAACGTGGCCGGTCCTAGCCGGATACACACCACATCCAGAGTTCGAAAGAATGCCTTGTAACACGGCGCCCGTGTCGGCACCCGAGTCGGCATGTACCCCGGGGAACCGCGATGACAAAGAATGGTGGAAGGGTACTGACCTCCTGAGAGCGGCGTCCAGTCCTGACCCCGAGCAAGAAGCTGCCAAGGAGAAGCAGCCACGTCAGTAGGCACCACGGACCCCGCAGACTTTGCCAGAGAAAGACTAACTTTGAGAAAGAAAAAGCTGTACATCAAAATAAAACCCGCTTTGCCCAAACCTCGCGTCCAGACCCTCACTGACCCCCCTTTACATGCCTGCAGCAGATCTTTTAGTACAACTAAAACAATTAATAAAGATACATAGACAATTAGTCCAATATGTGATGCGGACTTCAACAATTCAGCCAGCAATTAAAATTCCACAGCTGACCCCTCACCAGGGGAACACAAATAAAATTACACCACAGAACATACAATCCTGCCTAGGTAAAGTACCAGCTAAACGGGAACAAATACCATTCTGGTTAGCACAAAAAATCACCCAAATAGAGGCTGTGTTTCCAGACACCACCCCGTTAGAAAAACACAGGATTCTGACTATCTGTCTTCCAATGGGAATCGCACCACACATTGAGGACTGTGACACTTGGGGTACAGTCTTTGCTTCCATCTACACAAAAACGCACGGTGTTCCATCCATTTCGGTAATACCAGATGTGCTAAAACAAATTCAAGACGAATATGGTCCAGAACCCGCTTTAACTCTTGGTATGAAATTACTAAAAGACTTCAAGCAGGTCTCGGCTATATTATTAGCTAACATAAAGGGAGAAGCAGCAAACGTGGCGATCCGCCAGAGGTTAAATGAGACAGATATAGCAGACCAACCAGCTGAAATTGCCAGAATCATAGAAAAATCCTATGAGGAACTAGGTAGAGATAGTTTAGGTGGAATACCAGTAAAACCACAACTGATTGAAAGTCCTGAAAAAATATTTTTTAATAATAACTCAACATCACAAAAAAAGAGCTGGGATGGAAACAAACAATCCAATCCTAAAGAAAAGAAATTCCAGTCCAGAGGAAGGTCTCCTAGGCGAAGAGAAAAATCTCCGAACCAAAGACACAGGTCACCCCAGAGTGACCCCTCTGGGAAAAGATATAACCTTAGAAATAGGGATAATATAAAGAAGCCAGATAGATATCAAGACATTGATACACGTCCCTCTCAATCTTTTCAGACTTCCTCGCAGAAATCGGAAAGAAGAGGACGATCAGAACAAAGAGAAGAGCACGCCAAGTCCAAAGACAAGGAACCTGCTCAGCTAAAAAAGAAATTACAATTTCCAAAAAAGAAGGTAGCCAGTATCAAGGTAGTTAACAATGCCGAGAATACTGAGGACACAACTGAAAAACGGAGAATGGGCTCAGGCAATGCTAGACAGCGCAGCAGAAGTGAGCATAGCTCGCAAAGTCCTTATGAATCATCTGGAGACAGTGGACACGAATGAATATCTTCAAGTGGAAACTGCAGACACCAGAGTTAGCAAACCTCACAAAATATATGAAATAACTTTACGTATAGAGGGGGATAAGACTAGAAAAATAAGGGGACTATTTTGGGATAATCTCTCCAAGGGCTATGACATCCTTCTAGCTGAAAAAGACTGGCCACCAGAGTTTGTCAGGGAGTGCCCTCATGGCGAAGAAATAATTATGCCTGCCTTCTCAAATCATATCCCAATTCATAAAAAATACACACTTGCCAGAAAGTGGGCAGTAGCTCAAGCTCCTGCTTTATATAAAAATCATGTAGGATGGGATGAGGACTCTCCTCCTCACAAAATCCAGTTAAAATCACAACCTACTGCACAAAGGCAGTACCCAATTAAGCAAGAAGCTAAAAAACAGGTAAAAGAAATCCTAGATCAGCTAGAATACCAGGGGGTGATTGAAACTTGCACCTCACAAATGAACAACCCTTTGTTTCCGGTCTCCAAACCAGACAATTCATATCGTCTAGTTTTGGATTACCGACATCTTAACTCATGTTGCAAAACTTTTGCAGTGCAAAACTCGCATAGTGCTGCACTAATGAATAACATAGTGCGCAAAAAATACAAAACAACATTAGACATCTCTAATGGATTCTTTTGTCAAAACATAGCACCAGAGAGCAGATATTTGTCTGCATTCTCAATAAATGGCACTCAAAAACAATTCTGTCGGTTAGCCCCGGGGTACAAGAACAGCCCGGGAGTATTCTCAGCGAGAGTAACAGAATTACTACAAACATATGATGACGAAGCATTATCTTATGTCGACGACATATACTTAACAGACGATGACTTGGATACTCACTTGAAGAGAGTGAACACCATAATACTTGGGTTCGCAGCAGAGGGTTACAAATTCAACTTTAAAAAATCCAGAATTGCCCATCTAACAGTCCTGTTCTTAGGATACGAATTATCAAGTGAAGGCAAAAGCCTGGCTGACAATTTCCTAGAGAAATGTGCCGTACTCCAAGCACCTAGAACACTAAAAAATCTACAGTCAATTCTAGGCTTCCTAAATTTCGGAAGAACATACATTGCAAATTACGCAGAAAGGGTTCAAACCCCTTTATGATCTAATAAAACCAGATTTTAAAAGAACCAATTGGACTCAAATACACACAGAAATTTTAATTAAAAGCTCAATAAATGTGTAATAAGGGGAGAACCGACTGAACAATTTATAATAGATCTAATGAAAGTGAAAAGTGAAGCAGAGGAGGAACTTGCAAATAGAGCAGCAAAACAATATACAGTTAGAAGGGAGAGATGTTATGAGTTCAGTGAGAAAGTAGGCCGGGTTCTCGCTATACGCACTAGGCAGATAGCGGCAGAAGGGACCATTAGGGAGATTAAGGATGAAAAGGGACTATTACATTCAGACCCAGAAGAGATTCGGGAAGTATTTAGGACATTTTACCAGTTACTATATGACGATCAAAACCCCAGCACCGCCGAAAGAGTAGATGAATATCTTCAGAATATTGAGGTCAAAACTATCTCCTCTGTAGATGCAGATGAATTAGAGATTATGTTGGATAGTATTGAGATCAAAGAGGCTATGACTGCTTTACCCTCGGGAAAGGCTGCTGGCCCCGATCAGTTACCTATTGAATTTTATAAAAAATTTTGGGGATGTTTAGGACAAGCTTTAACTCAAACGATTCAAGCTGCGCAGAGCGGTGAGTCCATCCCCAAATCTTGGGGAGGCGCAGATATAGTCTTAATTTTAAAAAAAGAGACGCCCCCGACAGATCCAGGGTCGTATCGCCCAATAACTTTGATGAATAATGACACTAAAATATACTCAAAAGCATTAGCTGTAAGATTAGCTAGAATAATAAGTAGTTTGGTTAGTGACAACCAACATGGTTTCATTCCTGGTAGAGGGACGACTCACCACATTAGGAAAGTTATAACTCTATTCGATGCTGCCGAGGTGACAGGAGATCCGATGGCAGTAATGCTTCTGGATGCGGAAAATTGCAAAAACAACAAGTGATGGACTGATGCGGAAAAGGCATTCGATCGGGTCTCCTGGTACTATCTGTGGCAGACCCTAGTTAGAGCTGGGATTAAGGAAGGCTATTTGAAAGCACTCCAGACTTTGTATAAGGAACCGGTCGCAGCATTAAGAATAAACGGGGGCACTACAGGACAATTTAAGATTAAGAGAGGAACTCGGCAGGGTTGCCCATGCTCTCCTTTATTATTCGCCATGTACATGGATCCGTTAATTCGCAAGATAGAATCAACACTAGAGATTACCCCACTCTGCCCAGCTCTTGGGCCATGTAAGATACTCGCCTATGCTGACGATGTTGCGGTGATAACACCTTGCCCTACGGAAGCAACTACATTGATAGAGGCGGAGGCCCTAAGATTCGGACAAGTCTCAGGGTACTCATTGAACGCATCCAAAACCCAAATAATTAAAAACTTGTGGGCCCCCTGTGATGATGGACGAGTGGTATCAACAGGGAAGTACTTGGGAATTAATATTACGTCAAACCTAGATAATCTGGTGGAAAAAAATATTGCCCCAGTAATTGATAAAGCAAGGAAAGATTTAGATCGTTATGAGAATTTACATCTGTCATTAGTAGGTCGAGTCAATATTATTAAAATGTTGATTTTACCTAAATTTTTATATCTTTTCAGGGCAATACCTCTCTTAATAGATAATAAATGGTTTAAAATCTGTGAATACATGATTAACCGGTTTATCTGGGCAAGAGGTAAAACTCGAAGGGCACAGAGGTATATGTCACCTCCAAGGGAAAGAGGGGGATGGGCATTACCAGACCTAAAGTTATATTATTGGGCTGCAGCATTGCAAGGGATGGTGGGACTAATTGGAGGAGCAGAGAAGGATGGCTGGGATAAGATAGGATCGCTTGCTATTTATGGTTTAGTTTTGGGCACAAATGCTGAAAATATATTTTTGAGATTTACTGAAGAGAGCTACTTTAAAAGAACACGATTTAAGGTAATCACGGCCGCTTACAATATATGGAAGGGATTTTCTAAAAAGGTCGGAATAGGGAAATATAACGCATACACCAGATTTAAAAATAACCCTTCACTTCCCAATGCAGTGTTTTCAGGAGTGGTATATCAAGAATGGGAAAGACGGGGGATAGGTAAGATTGGGGATATGCTAGATGATAATGGTCTGCTGCAGTTTACAGATTTAAAAAATAAGTATATGTTAAACACAAATCATTTCTTTAAATATCTACAAATAAGAAGTTGCATACTAAATAAAAAAGGGGGTCCACTAGGTTTTGGGAGGAATATAATGATGGATCTTATACAAATCGGTAATGACTGTACTATAAAGAGATTCTATTTAGAGATGACAATGTTAAAGAAAGATGACCTCGAGAAGTGGATAGCTAAATGGTCCTCAGACTTAGATATAGATAGAGAAAGAGATATTTTCACTGAATCACTCGAGATGGGAAGTAAGTTATTGTGTTCATCATCCCTTCAGGCCCAGCATTATAAGACTCTGTACCATTTGTACTATACGCCATGGAAAATTGCCCAGTGGGGGGGTTTATCCGGAACCACTTGTTTTAGGTGCGGCAGTATGGAGGCTAACTTGATACATATTTTCTCGACCTGCCCGCACCTAGATAAGTTAAAACAGGATATTGGGAACTTTTTCGGTAATGCTCTAGAAACAACATTAGAGTTAACCCCAGTAATCATCTTGCTGGGGGTGTATCCCAATGGGCAAATAAACTGCAAATACTTCTTGTTTGTAGCAATGGCGATTTTTAGATTATTAGTGGCTTCAGCTTGGCTTGATCCAAACCCTCCAACTTATCATCAATGGTTAGGTAAAATATTATCAACACAAAAATTGGAAACAGCTATTTATGCTAGAAAGGGCAGAAAGGGTAAAAAATTGGGCATGCAAATTTGGGGACCCTTGATCCAGTGGAAATTTGGAACTGAATAATGTAAAGTGTAGAATATAGACTATAGAATGTGGATATATATGAATATGTTTGCATTTGTCCAGACTTGTCCAGATTGAATCTACATGTATCAAGTGTATACTGTAATATGTCTCTATTCAACCAATATTTGTGATATGTGTTCTTTGGGAAAAAAATCTCTCTTTTTTTTTTTCCTCTTTATTTTTTCTTTTGTATGCATCTCATTGTACCTTGTACATGTAATGAAGGGGGGAGGGGGGGGGGGGGGGGAAATGAGGGGAAAAACTTTTCAATAAAAATACTTTAAAAAAAAAAAAATTAGAAACACGTGATAACACACGCAATCTTGTGATTCGAGTCATCCCAGGAAGATGCGGATTCACATACCTGACCTCTAATGAGGGAGAAAAGGTACCAATTGCATTCAAATCACACTTGTACACAGAAGCTGAAAAGAAATTCAGCATTAAAGAAAACATTGTTCATGCAGTTCAAACCGCAATAGCTAGAGAAAAAGATCAAGCGGACGGTAGACACATCACAGTCAGAACAGCGGAATCAGCCTTTGAGGCATTAACAACACCATGTAATTTACCAACAACAACATTGAATCCGGAATGGATACAATGGGTGAATTCAATTACAACGGACAAAGTATACTACTACTTTGACCCAGAACTAAAGGAATTGAAAAATCTAGAATATGAAAGAACATTCCCTCTGCCTATCGACATTCTGCCCTTACGACAATACGCTTGTGTAATCTATACAGACGGACATGCTCAACCCTCCGTTTGGGGAGAACAAGCATACAACCCCACATGTGAGATTACAGAAGAAGTGTGGCGCGGAGGTAAACTAAGACCTCTATTAACAAAAACACACTCAGTAGAAACTAATTCAGAACAACAGACTGAAATAATAGCATTGAAAATGGCGCTAGATAATGCGGATCGCGAATTCCCGACACTTATAGTGTCCGATTCATATTACTGCGTCAAATCATATAACAACGATTTGCAGACATGGATTCAAAACGGTTACAAAGATGACACAGATGCAACAATAAAGCAGAAACTGCTCTGGGAACAAATAGCTCTTTTACAAAAAGAACTACCAAAGACTCACGTGACACACTCACTGAGTCATCAGCGTGATGGCGTTCATGTTGCAGGGAATTCATTGGCTGAAACAGCCACAGCGGTAGCAACTAAATCGGCTTCCGTAGCTCGAAAAAAGCGTACAGTGAAGTATATTGACGGTGAAACAGTGCTGGCAGTGAAAACGTCATCAAAAGGCGACTCCTCAGCGCTACCGATCAACTATCCACTCAATTATACATACATAATCGATGCAAACTCCGTCCCTTTTGCTCGAATCCCTGGAGTGGGGGATAGAGTGATTCCAAACATGGACAGGAGAAACTTGTTAATCGCAGACGCACATATGGGCGAGGGTCTCAGACACCTCAAACTAAAAGATTCTCTGGAAGAATTACAATCAAGGTACTGGTGGCCAGGCATGTGCCTGCATCACACCATGTTTGTAAAAAAGTGCCCAAACTGCAACAGGAATCGCAGTGGTGAGAGAAACGGTGTAATACCGTGTCGTTTCACTCCAGAAAAAATCAACAGTAAAAAGCAAGGCTTGCGATTAACATATACAGGCTAGTTTCCACTTATAATGTAGATCACCAGCACTCGGCTGACGTCTGGACTGTTATACAAAGATTTGCGAGTCTAAATGGCATATACGCTAAGAGCATGCTACGTTTGACCATTGTTTTCACTCGAGCCCTCCAGCCTGAGGGGAAACATGGCCAAATGAGCATAGCACAGCGGGAATCTTCTCACTTCCTTCCTGAGGGATACGGGATGGTGTAAAGAAAAAACCAAGGCATAAAGCAATCTATAACGGAAAGGATATTAGGTTCGGGAGCTGGGTGGGTCAAACATCTAATAAGTGTCCAACGTAGTCTAAATAACCTGCCAAGAAATTCTCTGAAGGGATTCAGTCCGTACGAATTATTATTTGGAACTAGGATGTTAATCTCTGACCTTGACAGTCAGACTTCAGTGGTAAAGGAAAAAAGCTTTGATATCAAAGATCGTTTGGCTATTTTACAGGACTTAAATGAAACAAGAAAAGACCTGAGCAACATAAAGTTGAAACAGCAGCCAACAACCACTGAAGAACCACCACCTGTCCCAGCAAGACCTGTCTGGATTCCAAAAGTCGGGGATCTAGTCAGAGAAAAGATCGCGGTAAAGAAGGAATTTGGGCCTTCTTACAGAAAAGCAGTTCCTGTCTTGTCTGTCAACGGGACAAGATCAGTAGTACTACCGCCGCTTGCTGGTAAAAAGGAGAACCGAGTTGTATCCATCGACCTGGTAAAACCACAATCATGTGGCCGATAACAAATAGTAGGCCAAGTGGACTCCCCATAAGTAGCAGAACACCAAGGTTTGCTACCAGTACAGAGGTCCTAACAAAGAGGCTAATCACATTCGAAACGCCTACAGAAGAACAACAAGGACTATGCAAAAATGCAATGGAACTTAGACCTCTGAACACCCAAATAAAAACATTTAGCAGAGACACACCAACCTATAATGAAGTAACAAACGACTATGCAAGAAACAGTAATCCTGAAGCAATTGGAACAATTGACAGAACTGCATCCGGCTACTTCATAAACTTCGATGATTCCTCCGAAGGCTTCACTGAATCAAAAACACAGCCATCATCAATAACCTTTAAAGTTAAAGCTAAAGAACTTTTGAAACAACTGAAAGAAACATATCTGATTTCTCCATGGATTGAATTTTGGGTGGGTTTTGGTGCATTTATCCTCATACTTTGGCTCATCATGGTACTAACTTTGGGACGCTTCATTGAGGGAAAATATGCTAAAATGGACACAGCAAGTCAGAAAATCAACTTGATCCTCAAACCACACACATCTTCACACGTCGAGAAAAGAGAACTTTCTTCAGTCAACTTCACAGCCAATCCTATACCGGGTGGGGTAGCATGGGATAACACTGACTATGAAATCTATGGTCCGGTTGAAATCCTGAAATATCCACACCAGATTAAAATCTCATTGAGTGACTTCGTAAAACCAAGCACATTTGCTGATGATTGGGACTTTGAAAATATAAACAATATGATGTCTGACTTAGTGATGTCTGCTAAATTTACCAAACATGATTATTTGCAGGGTTCTACAAATTATGATAGTATGTACTGTTATAACCACTATGGTAACCATTTTTTACATAGATCTGCACAACCTAGAAATGTTTTAAATTATAATCAATGGGAACATTGTGCAACCCCTCCAAAAGGAAGCTCAAGAACCGCTTACGACAAATATTCATACTTTTCAGGTTTTAACATAAGTAATGCTGAAACATTTTATTTCAAATTGTCAAATAAGACAGGGACAAAGACCATGATAACCAACACAAAATTGATATATTCAGACTCATTCTTTGAACAAATGAATACTTTTGGTTTTGATTATTGGGACAAAAATGTTGAATTGAAAAGTGTTTGGGGCACAAAAGAATGGCAAGTACAGGGTATAGAATCTTTGTTTAGAGCCTGCATGATCCCAGAACAAATTATATTTTTAAATGACACTGTTCAACAAACTACCTGTCTTGGCTTAGCAAAAATCAAAGACTTAAATAAACCATCTATTCCAAAACCAACAATGAACAGCAATAGCTCTACAGATGAGGAGATAGACATAAACTATGTATTAAACCAAAACAGAACACATCCAGATTGGAAACAGTGGTTGATCTGGCCCACAGATACTAATTACTGTCAAGACAGATTCCTGAACAAAACACAGGGGTTCAAAATGACCAGGCCAGACCCTAGATATCCCCAAAGACATCACCCAGGGATAATAACCACCTACAGTGTGGGCAAATTATGCCTTCAATGGCTACAAACTTCCACACTGGCAGAAATTAAGCAACACCTAACTTTACTTACTGATGGTGCTGACTTGCGTGATTTCACTATGGGACTACGCAAACAGCATCAAAAGCGTTTCATAGCAGCCTCTGTATATGCAGCATACAATGAGGCCTGGAAGGTTACTCAAATTGAGACAGCAGAAAGGATACGGGAAATTGACCGTATTAATTTGGAAAAATCACTTTCTGTAGTGGACAATGGGTTAATGACTCTGTCCTCCAGAATTTTTTCTCTGGACAGCATTGTGTCTTCAGCAATCGACATAATATCGCAAGACTTACTGTTGTTACAACACGGTCAGTCTCAATTGCGTTCTATTGTACAGCTTGGCTGGACGTTACAAAATCTGCGTTCAGGCTATGTGCCTTGGCGTTTAATCAACACAACGTCACTTTTCAATATCTTTAACCTTACTGATAAACAAATCAGTATGGCCCAGAAGGGTGCTGATTATACAATCCTGAGCATTGAGAAACTCGAAAGATTACCAGTGACAATGTCAGAACGACCTGTCAGTGAATGGATAATACATGGGATAATTAATATTCCAATCTCAACCTTCAGGTTTCAATACTGCCAAAAATATATACAGGCTGGCATGTACGAAAAATTGGGAAAAGGGTACATTAAAACAACATGGGACTTGCCCTATTCACATGCATGTGTCAGTAATAAAGGACAGAAAGTGTTTCTTAGTGGCAATAATTGTGCGATGTCACTAAGCGGTACACTTCTGTGTAACGGAATTAGTTTGCATGGAGCCTGTGAAGGGAACTCAAATAACCTTTCATGTCACCAGCTAGGCACACCTGCTACAGAGATAGAACCATTCTTTCAAAGACTCTATAATGGGAGTTACATTCTAATTGTGGACCGCAGATGCTGTAGTCTTATGCCCGGGACTCCTTATCTCGTAACTACGACTGCGAAGGTCAAGTGCTGTGGACGCTTATTGTTCCCCAGCTCCCTTCCAGACAGGGAGGCAAGGGCATGGCCCAACTTGAAAATTACTTCTATTCGAATAGATACTTTAAGCAGAATGAAAACAGTGCTTCTTCAGACGCCGACAAGGCTCACGTCATCAAAAGAAACGTATGATCTCCTAGTCGCAAGGACGACTGCAGAGATACATTCATTGTTATCGACTAATTCCCCCATACATTTCGCAGAAATCCTGAATGAAATCTTAAATATTTCTGATACCAGTGGAGTCTCAAAAGTATTTAAGACGGTATTTTCGATGGCATTAACACCATTCAAAGCCATACTGGGTATTTTTCCAGATTTCGTCCATTCGATTTTTGGCGGACTTCCCCTCCTTTTAGGACTAATTGCAGGAATCCTATTCTTAGTCCTTATATTTCGTTATGGCAAACCATGTCACAGACAAAACACCTGCGACAAGGGAAGAAACAATCCTAGCCATTGGATACCGGGACCGGATATCAAAAATCCTGGGACTATCCCGGCTTAGAGACCTGAACATGACTTGGTTTCTATCATTTCGACCCATGTGGCATCGATGTGTTTTACCTGTATTAAGGTGCCTGCTATGCGGAGAAGAATGCGTGTTAGACACCTGTCTGACGCTACAATCGGATGCGCCAATGGATGCAGAAACATTGTTGAGTCCGATAAAGGCTCATGCTTTGTGCTGCCCTCAAAGGCTACCAATCCTGATGACGGCATTCGTGGAAGCTTCACCACTACGATTAAGGGGTAGTGAAGTTCAAGATGAAAGCAGCATCGATCGGGTACGACCTTCTGTCAGCGACATTAATCAGAATGTCAATGGAGACAATCATGCGCACGAATGCATGGTTACACCTATTTCCGAGTTAGTGGAACTCTCCCAGGAAGCTGTTGACAACTTTTTCGAGACTCTAAATGATATGATGTTCTCACCAGAGCAGAAATAGAGACTTTTGAGCAAGCTCGTACACGGCGTTCCCTGATTTTGGCCTTCAACTTGAAAAACAAAATACCATGAACAATTTTCCCTCCAGTTGACGGACAGCGACTTTTTTCAGCAGCCCCAAAATATTTTTGCATATTTTTCGGGACACTATCTTCTGCTTAAAGTAAGAACTATTCTTAGAGAACAAAAATTTCTAATTTTAGATAGCTTATAGACATTAGCTGCCCGCTGGTATGTTCATAATTATTTTTATTCTGTGATGAAATGGTCTCGAACCTTTTTTCTGTATTAAGAGCCATTTCATGTGTAAATTCTCATATACATGTTAGTTATAATGTATAGATATGCGTGATTACTTTAGCATTATTCTACAGCTTGAGTGCATACATTACATGTGACTGTTTTCCGTATATTTGATATTTTCAAAATGCATTTATGTATTTTGGGGTGGTAAGGTATACACGATACTCTACAGTATGTTTTACTATGCATAGATTCGTAAATATGTCCATAGTTAGCGTGGAGTGGGTGTGATGTATTCCTATAGGTTCTGTATCGATCCCCATATTCCTGACCCTATTCTGGTTAACAAGTTAACTAGCAGCCATCCCATGAGGCAGAAAACCCCCATGATGCAGGAACCGTTATCTGATAAAGCCACACTACGGCACAGGAACGTGTTATCTGATTAGGTCATAACGCTTGCCATCTAATTAGACAAGCGATATTCCTCCAGCCCCTGATAAGGCATACGGAGTTCTCAAAACAAATCAAACCTATGACAACCTGGGAAAAACCCTGCGGCCATTGTTTTGATTTCACCGAGAACTTCAGCAAAAGAATGTGCTAACGACCTGGTCATATGACATCCTTATTGACGTATCTATGTCCATCCTTACGTCAATCTCGGCACCTTAAAGGTATAAATATTACCGATATTGCCCTAAGCAAACACACGCGGTGGTGACGAGATCGGAGCAGCCAGACTTGCCGAAGCCCAGAGCAGAGCAGACCCCGCTGGCGCAGCCCCGCCTTCCTGACGCGCTGAGAACGAGACGCTGCCTTTCTCCTGCCGAGAAATCCAGCTTCGGCGCTTCCGGGTAGCCCTCGCAGGCAGCCTGGGATATCGAGACCAGAGACGAGAGATACCATCCCTCATCCATCCTAGATTCCAGGTACAGAGCTGAATAACCCCTCACAGAGAATTCTTTAGTCAGTCACTTGGCAAAACAAACTTAACTTAAACTGTAACTTTCTATTCCCGCCCACGCATTAGACTTAGGTCAGGTACACGGGGTAGGCGTAGTTAGAAACACCAGTTGAGTACGTTTAGTCAAATGTATATGTGTATGTAATATATCTTATTCATTTTAAACCTTCATATGGCTTAGAAAGCATATCAATGTTTTTACAGTATTATTTTATACTTCTGCTTTTAATGTATGCACTTTACTTAACCATAAGTATTGCAATAATATCGATCCATTTCTCTTGTATGAGAAAAGAGACTGATCAATAAATAACATCTTTTATTGAACACGCCCGTCTCTTCCTTTTCTCTACAACCTGATGAGACTAAGAATGCACGTACTGACTGAGTAAAATAAATTGCCTTTTGTTCACACGACTCTCGAGATACACTCTTGATTAGGGGAGAGCAAAGTTGTCATGTTCTATGGTTGTCAGAAACTAAATCCCTTTTTGTCTATCCAGGGAGGTTCAACTCCTCCTTGCCTATTCGAGAAAGTTTCTAGTGAACTCTGAGCTAGCTGGCAAACCCAAAACTTTAAGTCTAATATCGACAGTAGTAGACCTAGTTAACGTCTGGTCTAGGCCTATACTATTGAAGGTATTATTCCAATGCGCAGAGCCTATTGGGATGATAGGAACTACACTACAATATAATCATGATTCTTCATCCTCTTCTTCAAGTGATTCAGATTCACAAGTGAATCTGGTTCAATTGAAAAGGGTTGTATTAAATATAAGTGATGATATTTCATCAAAACCTTTGTGTCACATTTCAGTGGGAGGAGTCATAATACAATTAGCAGCTGATTCCGGTTCACCTTTTACAATTGTATCACAGCATGTTTGGAGAGATAAATTTATCAACCACATAGGAGAATGGTTAGAACCAAATGACATTGCTGCTGAGGGATATACTGGCAAAAGTATAGAAATGTTAGGGTATAGAACTTTGATTTTTCACTTTAAAGAAAGACAGTGCACGGGTAAATTATACATTTCTGAAGAAGGACCATCAGTTTTGGGATGGAAGGACCAGAAAATGTTAGACATAATTCTGAATCCCAATAGTAAGGAGCAAGTTTTAGTTTCCTGTGAGAGTGTAGACACAAAAAAATGGGTCTTACAGGAGTTTCCTGAAGTATTTGGGAACCGCATGGGTAAACTGAATGGGTTCTCACACCAAATTCGTTTGAAGGAAGGAGCTGTTCCGAAAGTTCATAAGGCTAGGAACATACCTTTCATCGTCAGAGATGAAGACAAAATGGAGTTGGATAAAATGCTTGCAAACAAGGTTATTGAACCTATAGAAGCGGCTGAATGGGTTTCGCCTTTGGTCGTAGCCCGAAAACCCAACGGTAAGGCCCGATTATGTGTAGACCTTAGTTATCTGAATGATAACATCTTAATTGACCAATTTCCATTGCCCAGAATTGATGAAATGCTTGCCTTGACACACGGTGCGAAATGGTTCTCAACTTTGGACCTTTCGGCAGCTTATCATCAAATTATTCTGGACAAAAACAGCAGGAAATTCACGTCGTTTTGCACACCCTTTGGGTGTTATAGGTTTAGACGTATGCCTTTTGGATTGGCCTCGGCAGCGGCCGTCTTTCAGAGGATTATGTCTAACCTATTTAGCCATATCAAGGAAGTTGTCTTTTTTCAAGATGATATATTGATCATGGGAAAAGACAAAACACAGCATGATGAATTGTTGAGAGAAGTTTTATGTATTCTGAAAAGCAATGGATTAGTAGCTGAAAGTACTAAATGTAAATTTTCAGAGAAGTCTGTCATTTATTTGGGCCATGAGATTGGGGGCGAAGGCATCAAACCTAAGAGTACCTTGGTGGGAGCTATTCTCAATGCACCTGCTCCTAAATCAAAAGATGAATTAAGGTCATTCTTAGGTCTGGCTGAGTTTTATGCGAAATTTGTTTGTAACTTTTCACAGAAAACTTATGAAATGCGATTGTTAATGAAAAACAAAGTTCCTTTTCTTTGGAATCCAGAGTGTCAAAAATCGTTTGACAGCATCAAGAGTGCAATTGCAAATGCACCTGGATTGCAGGGATTTGATCCCAGTGCAGAACATATTATCACTACTGATGCCAGTGGTACAGGTTTGGGAGGTGTTTTGTCTCAAATCTCAGGAAATGGAAATGAAGTGGTCATCGCTTTCGCTTCCCGCTCTTTATCCCCTGCTGAAACCAAGTATTCAGTTATAGAGCGAGAAACTTTAGCGTGTGTGTGGGCAATGGAGCACTTCAGAAAATTCATATGGGGTAAGAAATTTCTGCTGAGATCAGACCACAAACCTTTGACAAAGTTACTTACAACGGATGGTTTATCAAAAGCCTCTGCAAGAATTGCTAGAATGTCAATGAGTATTCAGGATTTTGTGTACGAAGTGCAATATGTACCTGGGGCTAAAAATGTCATAGCAGATTTCCTCAGTAGGCTTCCCTTACCTCTACAAGAAATCGATCCTGACCCTTGGAATGATATGTGCGTGGCAACAATCTTTGCTGAAACTCCTGGTTTATCTAGAGAAAAGTGGGAGGAAGAGAACTTGAAGGATGATCTGCTACAAACAGTGAAAGACAAAGTCAACCAAGGGGGGGTAAAGAGTGCAAATTAGATCCTAAATTCAGACCTTTTTGGGAGGTCTGTGACGAGTTGAGTGTTGATGGTGCATTCCTGTGCAGAGTAGGGAAAATTGTACCTCCGGTGGGCATAAGAGACAATGTAATAGTTTTGGGTCATGAAGGCCATCAAGGTATTTCTCGCACCAAAAGAAATATCAAAGTGTTGTACTGGTGGCCCAGAATCGACTTAGATATTGAAAGGCACATTCGTGATTGCATTTTGTGTGAAAGTGCTGATAAGTCACAAAAAACTCTTAATCCACCAATGTCATCGTTAGGTTGTCCTAATTTACCTTGGGAACATGTGGCCATGGATATAATGGGTCCTGTTGTATGGCAAGATGGTATTTCCAAGTACATTTTGGTTCTTGTGGATTTATTTTCGAGGTGGATAGAAGTTGAGGTTGTCACTAGTGTTAATACACAAGTGGTCATCGCATTCTTAGATAATTGTTTTTTAAGGGAAGGGTTTCCTGTTTCAATTTTAACAGAGAATGGTGTACAATTTAAATCTGAACTCATGAAGAAATTTTTGTCTTACACAGGAATAAAACAAAGGTTTACAGCCTTGTACCACCCTAGAGGGAATTCAGTTGTTGAAAGAATGAACAGAGTTTTAAAAGGTTTGTTGCAATTGGCAAAAAAGGGTAGTAAGAATTGGGATGATGAGCTTAACAAATTGATTTGGTCGTATAGGGTCACGGTTCATGACACGGTTGGGGAGAGTCCGTTTGGATTGATGAGAGGTAGATTTCCCCATAGTAGATTGAATCCTGGTTGGATTGGTAGTAGTGAGAAATATGAATGGGATCCTAATCAGGTTAAACAAGCCATCATTAAATCTCAAAATAGGAATAAATCTTACTTTGATGCTAAACACGGTACCAAGGAGGTGAATATCAAAGTTGGACAGTACGTTAGAATTAAATCTAGTAGAAAAACTGGGAAATTAGAACCTAAGTTTTCCAACCCGAGAATAGTCACCAAAGTTATGAAGAACACAGTAGAATTAGATGATGGAACTATTCATCATTTGAATCGCATTGCCTTATCCGACAAGTCTGGAGTTATAGAGGAGAATACATGTTCTAAGGAAAGAAACTATTGGTGGTTAGAAGTATTACCGAATTTGGAAGAAAGGGGTGAGTCTGGAGTTGTTGTTGAAGATCAAAGACTAGATCTTATTCCTCAAGGAAGTTTAGTTGATTCTCAATTGGTTCCTGATGATGGTTTGGTTGATTCATCTTTGGGTGTTTTGGGAGAAGAGAACCATGCTGTTCATGATTCTCATCTTGTTAGATCTCAGGAACTTTTACCTGGAGAGGAATCTTCGGTTGAGCAAAATAGGGAGGAACCTAGTAGAATATATGGTAATAAATCCACCAGGGTTGGAAGACATGTAATCACTCCTAAGAAGTTTCAGCATTTTATCTGTTCTTAATTTTGTTTCTTTGTATTTTCTTTTTATTTTATTATTTAGCCTTAAATGTATATTTATTAAGAAAGGGGGATGTGTAGTATGTGCTTGTTTCTTTAAGAGCAATAGTAGAACATTATACATGCAATGTGGAATGATGTATATGTAATCACTGTTGCTGTAGCTACATAGAATGTTATTATTCAGTTGGTAGTGCAGTCAGCTACACTGAGCTGCTTGTACCTTTTATTCCTGCATCTTACTTATGGCAATAAACTTGATTATCTACTCTTTATGACTGGATTGATTCATTCAAGGACACTACAGGCGGCTTCAGGAGGTAGGTTAATACGTGGCATTCTTTCTGGATCGGCTCTGGCCACTGTGTGATTAATTAACGGGGATTTTACTGCTACTTTAGGGCCTGTTGCGATAGGTGTATTAAGAGGTAGTAATTGGGTTCGGACATTCTTACGTGTGATTGACTTAAACTTTTCGGGGGTAATGGGAGGATTAGGGCAAATGGGTATTGCCATCTTCTTGGTTGGTGGAGAATTCCTTTTAATAGTTTTCTCAATGCTAGTCAGCCTGTCCCCCAGATCGTTAATTTTTATAACCAAAGGTGATATGACAGATAGTAACAATTGCTCGAGCTGAGCCAGTAAAGTCAGTTGGGAGGACGGTACAGGGTCATCTATTTTATCCACAGCCATATCCACCCTTGATGTAATTGGGTTAGAGGGGGATAATGTAGGGCTGGTGCACAATTTATGAATTTTAGATTGGTTCTCGTTATCATTTTCCCCGTCATGCTTCCTTTTAATATTAAGACCCCGAGGCAGTGCATTGGCTTGAGTTTTGTCTATATTTAGAGGTAGATCCCGCGGAGTACCGTTTGAATTGTCTGGAATACTGCCCAATATAGGGGGTGGTGATACATCCGGGACATACTTAGTGCCACACAGGGCATTGAGCTCCTCCCAGATGGACATGTTTTGTATACAATACACCAAAGAGCGGCAATAAGCAATACAGTGCAAGTCAATATGAAAAATATGTCTCTATACCTCCTCCTATGGAAAAGTCAGGTGGGGTGGCCCGTCCCGTCCTCTTCTGGCCTCTGAGGGCCGTAGAGGGCCCGCCCTTTGCCCGGGCTTCACCCGGCGGTCCCGTGCGCGTCCCGCGGGGACAGGAGGTGTTCCTATGTTTTTAGGCACCTCCTGGCGCAGGCTGTGACGTCCCAGGTGCGCCTCTGCCACCGGGGCACCTGGGGATTGTAGTGTGGGTCCGCTTTTGCCGTTTCCCTCACGGTGCTGGGTGGGCTCTACAATGAGGTGAGGTGCTGTGGGACTCTGCCGGTCCCCCTCCCGTGCTGCCTGGTCTGGTGCTGGTCGAGTGTGACCCCCAAGGAGCTGGCGGTGCTCCGATGTTTGTAGGCGCCTCCTGGCGCAGGCTGTGATGTCCCAGGTGCGCCTCTGCCACCGGGGCACCTGGGGATTGTAGTGTGGGTCCGCTTTTGCCGTTTCCCTCACGGCGCTGGGTGGGCTCTACAATGAGGTGAGGTGCTGTGGGACTCTGCAGGTCCCCCTCCCGTGCTGCCTGGTCTGGTGCTGGTCAAGTGTGACCCCCAAGGAGCTGTCGGTGCTCCGATGTTTGTAGGCGCCTCCTGGCACAGGATGTGACGTCCAGGTGCGCCTCTGCCACCGGGGCACCTGGGGATTGTAGTGTGGGTCCGCTTTTGCCGTTTCCCTCACGGCGCTGGGTGGGCTCTACAATGAGGTGAGGTGCTGTGGGACTCTGCCGGTCCCCCTCCCGTGCTGCCTGGTCTGGTGCTGGTCGAGTGTGACCCCCAAGGAGCTGTCGGTGCTCCGATGTTTGTAGGCGCCTCCTGGCGCAGGCTGTGATGTCCCAGGTGCGCCTCTGCCACCGGGGCACCTGGGGATTGTAGTGTGGGTCTGCTTTTGCCGTTTCCCTCACAGCGCTGGGTGGGCTCTACAATGAGGTGAGGTGCTGTGGGACTCTGCCGGTCCCCCTCCCGTGCTGCCTGGTCTGGTGCTGGTCGAGTGTGACCCCCAAGGAGCTGTCGGTGCACCGATGTTTATAGGCGCCTCCTGGCACAGGCTGTGACGTCCCAGGTGCGCCTCTGCCACCGGGGCACCTGGGGATTGTAGTGTGGGTCCGCTTTTGCCGTTTCCCTCACGGCGCTGGGTAGGCTCTACAATGAGGTGAGGTGCTGTGGGACTCTGCCGGTCCCCCTCCCGTGCTGCCTGGTCTGGTGCTGGTCGAGTGTGACCCTCATGCCTATGAAATAGGACTTTTGGGGAAACGTGTCAGTGTTGGTTTTTCTATTTATCCTATACAAGATTTTAACCTACTCAGGGGGTTTCTACTTTTCTTTCTCAACACTGGCATGTAAAGACATTTAATCCCCCACACTGTCTTGTTTTCCTTTTTATCTCCTCTTCACCCGAATACATGGGATAATAATAATTTATTTTCTTCTTCTGATTTCACTTAGAGCAAGGTGTTACTCAATTTAAAATATTCATATTGGAATTAGTTTAATATGGAGAAATGATATATGAATTAGAAATACTATGGATATACTATTATAAGCAATGGCAGGTATCTCTAAACATCGTAATAGTTATAATGATGGATGTTATTCCCAATTCAAGATGTCCGACGCACTCGATATATGAATAGGAAATACTAGGATATACTATTATAAACAACGGCATATATCTCTAAACATCGTAATAGTTATTATGATGGACGTTATTCCCAATCCAAGATGTCCGACGCACTCTCGATTTCGATAGCGTGATATATATTACAAATTACGGAAAATCTTTAGCAATATGTTTGTCGGGTTCTAGTTACGATGTTTTGCTCTCTGATACTTATCAAAGTATTTGATAGAGGCTTGTGACGCTTTGGAGCCGTATAACGTATTGCCTCGCCATAGTATTACTACTATGTTCATTATCATGAGGCTACTATTTAGGGACTATACCAAGATGGCGCTAGCGCAACATGCCACGATTTCTTTTTTACTTATACTTCTCGATCCTATACTCAAAGGTGAGTGTGTATGGAAAATAATATACTATTGAGTAACTTTGTAGGTCGAATTTGGTCGGTTGATATTTGTTTTAGCGTCGACAACGACATATGATGTGATTTATAATTGGTGGTTTTATATTTAGCCACACTTAGATGTATATGGTACATCAAGTTGAAGGATGTGCCTTATAACAAGGAGCACAGACCATACAATAGATGCATTCATAAGATATATTTATCGTATTGCCTTGTGAATCGGCTTTTGTTATGTAGTTCTCAAAAGGGTTAAAAGCTTTATAGGCTTTTTTAGTGGGACCATGTCAATGATGATTATTTACTTTAATGTTTCACCTTGCCCTGAAATTATCACCCAATGTTTTAGTTCATAAGATGTGATGCTCGCTATTTTTAGGAATTATTAGAATGGTACTCATAACGGGAGACCGCAGGAAAGACATTACTTTGGCGATTGATTTAAAAATGACGATTTTAATATTGAAGCATAATTTATCGTGGGTGAGCAACTGACTTAGGTATTTACTATTGCCTTTCTATATGCCAGGCTTCCTAGGGGGCTTACGAAGGAGAAAAGATTGGAAACTCAATACTTATACTAAATAAGGAGTCCTCTAGGAAATAGTGAGTGATATTATGTTTTATATTATATGATGGTTTTTGATATAGATTTTATATTCGGTCTTTTGACCGGTTCCTTTCATATTATTTCCCTTTGACTATAGGCCTTTTTCTTACGCTCTCATGAATTTTGAAGAGCATTGCGTCAAGTTAACTGTTGAGTCCTAGCTATTGGTGAGTTAACTTTAACTATGATATCAGGGATACATTTGTTAGGATCTGTTTGATTTGCACTGAGGTGGTTAACTCTTTCTTTATGGTGATTTATTCACGCGTGTATTATTAGGACTATGCACTATATTTTTGGGTGCGGTTTCTTGTATTTACTACGGAATGTATGGATTCATTTCACTTATGGGGTTCTTGAACGGATTCTTCACATGAAATGAATCCTTCTTTCTCATGCTTATTTCTCTCCTTCTCTAACCTAAATATTTCTTATTTATAAGTATCCAGACATGAATAGTAATCATGGGATACTATTAATATTAGAATTTGCTGAATTTGACTTTATTGTCTAAATGTGCCCCGTGGGAATCTCTGGTGCTTTCAATCACGATTATAAGAAGAATTGAGTATCACTCATATGTATATGAGCCATTATCAAGAGTAAATTTGTAAACTTATGTATTACAAACCTTGTTGGTTTGACTATGTGTGTTATAATATTCTAGCCCTGAAGAAGTCCATGGTTAAACATACCAAGACGAAACACGTGTTGGTGGCGGCTAGTGTATTTGTTGAAGAATAAAGCTTGAAACGAAAGAAGATATGAAGATTGTTCATCTGTTTCTGAACCTGTTTTCTCATACTAATCTACTTGTATAGCTCAGGATATACCTTTCTTACTCGCTATCAGTAGTAGTTGCTGTTTATACATACCAGACCACGCTCCGATTGTCTCTGCAGCAATACAGAAGTTGCATAGACTTGCATCCAATATTCACCAAGAGAATGGCACCTGGTCCCTTTCTGGTTGGTTCTGGGGTTCAATAGCATCCTGGGGTTGGAAAATACTCCCTTTTTCTAGGAGCCATTGCAGGTGTCATTTTCACTTGTTGCCTGTGTATTAATTGTCTTCCTGCCTGCTGTACATATTGTGTTAGAAAGTTAACACCTGCACCAAAGGCCCCAGGGCCTGATGCTAAGTGCTGAGCAATGATGATGCAAACTGTCCATGATTTGATGAATATAGATGAGCGTATTTTTGAATATTAGCAGTATATAAATTGCCATGCATTAATGATTTTGTTATTATGCTAGAATAGACAAAACTGTTAGCAAATGCTAAAAGGAGGGTCTGTTGGACTGCAAATGCGTCAAGCCAACTCCTATTAGCATTGTGCGAGTTAAGTTAGCATTTGCGACGCCATTTTGTCTTTAGCCGCCATTTTGTACTGTGATCGAAAGTAAGCTTCTGTCTCATGTACTGTCTGCCTCAGCGAAAAGCTGCTTCGAGTTACTTCTTATTGTATTCAAGGTTGAATCCTAATGCACCAATGAATAACTTATACTGTCTTTGCATGCCTTTCCTCTACCGTAACCCTGCTCCCACAAATAACTAACTTGGTTTGTATTTTCTACTGTTCCATTGACTCTTCATTTCTTGTGGAAGGCTGAGAGGTGGACGCGAGTGACCCAGGTGGCCCAATTCGGGTCACTTCCTTCAAGGGTAGGTGATGCATTGGTTCCTTATTAAAGGGGAGGTGGTGCGTGGGTTTCTTACTGTATTGGGAGGTGATATGTTGGTTTCTTACTGCGGCCCCAGTGTCCTTGTAGATTTGGCACCCCAGTGTGGTGCGTGGGGATTGGGGATACAGCGGTTCTCAATGCGGCAGCGGCGATGTGTTGGTCTCTGCAGCCGCGGTCCCACGACACGTTAGTTCTTGCAGCCGCACAGCAGGGCCTGCGCAGCTTTGGTGCCTTGATCTCAGACTTCAGAGAGCGGTGCACAGGATTCAGTATGCAGCATTTTCTCCAGCCACGGGCAGGCGCTGCGTCGGTTTCAGCAGCGATGCATCGGAAACAGGCGAATATGCATCGAGTTTCTCGTAGTTGCATCTCTTTTCCAGCTCACAACAGCAGGAACAACCTCCAGAGGCCCATCTCAGCAACAGGCACCTCTTGGCAGGTCAGAACTCCCAGCAAGGAAGTTCAAGGGAGCTGGTGGTGAAATCCTTGTGGCCCTGAGACTTCAGATCAGGAGGCGAGCTCTACTTCAAGCTCTTGGGGATCATCTTCAGGCAGGATACTAGGTAGACAGCAAAGACTTTGTCCTCTCCTTGGCAGAAACAGCCACTGCAGGCCAACCCCAGACAGCACACAGCAAAAGAGTAGTACTTCTCCTTCAGCTTTCCCAGCTTTTCTCCTTGGCAAAGGTTCCTCCCGAGTCCAGAAGTAATCTAAAGTTCTGGGCCCCAATATTTATATTCCATTACTCTTTGTTCTCTGGTATCATAGAGGCTTTGTGCTCAAACAAAACCATTTCTGTGTTCTTTGGTGCATCTTCCCGGCAGGAGGTGGAGACAGCTTTATATAAGGCAGACCAGGCCCATTCAGGTGAAATTAAATCTCCTCCCCCTACTCTAAATACAGCCCAGGTCTATTCAGCCAGCCCTGACTCATCCAGGAAAGGCAAGACACACCTAAATCCCCCCAGTGGCTGTCTACAGTGAATGCACATATCCAGCCCCTGTCACTCCAAAGCCAATTCACAAACCAGTAGAGGCACACTGGATGCCTAAGCAAGAAAATACTGACTTTGTAAAAGTGTTATTTTCAAATGCAGAATGTAAAAATCATCCTTACTAAAAGATGCATCTTTATATTCTGAGTTTAGGCATCCTAAACTTTACCTTTCTATCTTGATCTTGTCCCCATGGAAAGTTATATTCATAAGATGTTATAAATAAACTCCCATTCTATCCTATAGGACAGGTAGCCTTCCAATAGTGAAAAACGAAATTCCCTGTAGTTCACTATCAGGACATGTTACACACATTAAAACATGTCCTACCTTTCAGACACTCCATCCTGCCCACAGGGGTACCTTGGGCCTACCTTAGGGGTGACTCACATGTAAGAAAAGGGAAAGTTAGGTCCTGGCAAGTTGGTGCACTTGCCAGGTCGACATGGCAGTACCAAACTGCACACAGACACGGTAGTGGCAGGTCTGAGAACCTTTTGAAAGGCTGCTTGTGTGGTTGGCACAATCAGTTCTGCAGGCCCACTAGCAGCATTTGATTTACAGGCCCTGGACACACACAGCGAGCTGTACTAGGGATGTAGTAGTAAGTCAAACAAGCCAATCATGGAAACACCAATCCATATTCACAACTTATAGAGTGAGCACGTGCACTTTGGCACTGATCAGCAGTGACAAAGTGCCCAAACCACCTAGACCAGCAAAAACGAAGTCCAGCGCACAGCAAAAACACAGGAGGCAGAGCAAAAATACAGGAGAAAAACACGCCAAGGATGCCAGATCTAACACGTGTGAAAAAATCATATGTATTATATATGAACAAGGTGAAATGAGATGCAAGAGAGATGGTATAAGGGGTATGCAGTTCCTAGTGGAGTATGTGGGTCTATGCAGATCAATGTCCATTTTGCAGGGTACGCTGGGAGCATGACTCTGCAAGAACAAATGCTCTCACACACCTAGACAGTTGCCAGGCTTCATCCTTGGGCGTTTGCTCTAAGTCAGGCCGGCACTGCAATACCCGAAGGGCACCCTAAATGGAGGCTCCTTACCGAAGATCTTTTTCGTCCGCCGTTTGGTGATGTGCAGGTGTGGGGGTCGAAAAAGTAGACTGGTGTTTAAGTGTACGAGGTGTGGAGTTAAAAATAGGATAAGAGGTACTTCTCAAGAAAACTTTAATAAACAAGTTCTCCTACTTATATTAATATAAGTGGTGCTATCTATTAGTTTCTACAGTGCAGTGTCTTCAAAAAGCTATCTGTAAGCAACCCTCTTGGTTTCTTTTCTTTGATCCTTGCATAACAGACTCAGATCTATTGCAACCACATCTATTTTGGCTTCAAGGGAAACCCTAGTAAAATTGACTGCCTCAAATATAAAGATGTCTAACTTGCCTCAGTAGTTGGTTTCTTTCGTGGGCGAGTACCGTGCACTTGAGCAGTACGTTCCGACTTGATCTGTGTCAGTGTCACTACGGAGATGCAAAGGAGGTACTGTCAGCAGTTTTGCAGTTATGGCCTTCCCCATCCTTGAGGGCCTATGCAGCAGATCCCTAACTATACAGAATGTCCCTGGGGGAGAACCCACACCTACGATGCAAGTTTGTCAGGCCTGCATTATCAGCATAATGTAAGCTGTACCCTAGTTCTTCCTGTGAGTTGGACCGCTTACCATGTTAGAGGCAGCCAGTGGTAGCATGAGCAGCCAACTAGAAGCACAACAGTGGCCCTCACACTCACATCTGGAGGAAGTGTGAAGGATTTGATGTATCTTGCTTGCGTGGGTACATTCTGTTGGCAATAAGAGTTATGAGCCATTAACATCCCTATTGTCTCCAGCTCATTCCCAACAATGTCACTATACCACGAGACTGATACTTAATACAGAGTATTTTCACTTCCCTCTACTGCTTGTTCATTGTGTCTGTAGTCCATATGGCCTTCATAAATGTGTTGAAAAATAAACATGGCAATTGCTCCCCAGCCCTAGCCTCCAGTGCACAGGGCAGCCACATTGGGATGGAAGCACAACCTTGCCTCTGTGCAAGATAGCACCCAGGGTGCAGCCACCTTGCACCTGTCAATCTAGTACTGTGCAGTCCAGGTGTTTAATGTTCTGGTTCAGTGTTGGGCCCAGCCACACCCGGCCACAAAACTGCAAGTTGGGCTTCCGGCCATGGCACACTGGGCTTTGGTCAGCTTGGTCCTCCCCCCCCAAACCCAAGGTGTCCAGTGGGAGCCACCACAGCATTGATGGTGTGTGGTGAGGAGGATTAGGGGAGACAGCAGGACCCAGAAGGCCGCACGCAGCACCGAGCACCATGCAGACATCTGGAGGTGGAACACTGCCTCACTTCCCTAGCCCTGGCTCAGAGGGTGAGATCACAAGGCAGACCCGTCAGTCATCAATTCTGGGCTGCAAGCAGCCAATGCTCCACTAGACAGGGCCCCCCAGAGGGTCAGATGGTCTCAGATTGTGGTTTTGGGCAGAAGTTCGTCTAAACTGTGACCACCATCTTGACCTGATGGGCCACACCCCCAGGTTGAGAAGAGTTTTCTCACTGAACTCTATTGTAAACTTAGTTTTATTCAGATGATAGGGTCAAACCATCATAAATCCATAACCTCCTTTAACACAGAATGTTATTAAGGAAGACCTTCAATGGTCCCTTAATGTTTACCTCATTTGACTTTTTTATACCCTCCCTTTCACACCTTTCAAACCGTCCTTCATGAGCCATTTCCTCTTACCTGAGGACAGCTAATGAATACCAGCTGAGCATGGTTGTTAAGGCCCTCTCGGATCTGCTGAACGCTTTACGGCTTTGTAATGATTTGTCCCACTCGTCTCTGCGTATCCCTGCACACCAACTGTACGGGTAGAGCGAGGTTGTTTTCTGTAGCCCCACGTGTGTTGTGCTGCAAACTCTCCATAACGCTCTGTTATGTGGACAAGTGCATGTTAAAAAAGGTGTTGATACCTGTAATGTGATATACAATTTCAGAATGTGCTTTTTTGAATAAGTTGCAATTTTTTTAATCCGGTTTCAGTTTTTAACAATGTATATAAATACTAGTGTTTCATTTTTGTAGATACGAATGGTACACAGTAATCACTAAATACATATCACTGTTTTTTTTCCAAATGTTACCCACAGCCTGGTTAACAACCCTAAAGAGGAAGTATTCAGTGAAATGATGGTGACATTTTGGCCACGATCGTCCTCCTGTGTCGAAGGCCCTTCAAAATTACCTTAAACCCCTAGCTTGGCGCTTTGTCAACTAGCACCCTTTGTTGTGCGTGTTTATAAAACCTATTGCCATGGAATAGACAGATGGTTCTTGTCTCGCTGGTGAAATTACCCAAAAGTGAAACAAATTTCAAACTAAAATTATCATTCGCACTGACTTCGAAAAACGTGGATCTTGCGAAGACCGAAGTGCCAGGGTCCATCGAGATAACTGTATATGGTCTGTCAAGCTGTGCCCGGGCCCTGTTTTATGAGCGGCTGACACTGCTAGGCCAGGGATCCTCCCTCCCTCCCTTGCTGATTAACACAACACGGTTTTATATTTAACCATGCCCAGAACACAGGGGTAGAGGCGGGAGGGTCGGCATTTATAAAAGGAGTGTGTTATCACTACGAGTCGTCCAGTCTCCCTTCTCATTCTTCGGGGATAACATTCCCCCTGGAGCAGCAGCTGCTGCTTGCAACATCAAGCGGCTGCCACAGGGAGGAAAGACCACCACCCTCCATCCTCACACTGTGGCGGCACTCGAGGAATCCCACTGCCTGCAGGCGTAGTTGCAAGTGACAGAGAGGGCTTCTGGCCTGTCCCCGCCACTAGCAATGGAAGGACTACAAATGTCAGACGACTTTAAAACGAAAAGATACTGCATTCGGGGCAAGCACGTGGCCATCATCTGCGCCGCTGTGGCAGCCGTGGGGCTGGCTGTGGGGCTAGGTGTGGGCCTCACGCGCCCGGAGCCCTGCCCAGAGGTGCCTGCTGCTCCAGAGGCAACAGCAGGCCCCTCGAGACCCAGCACCGCCGACACCACCACCACCACCGCCAGGCCGAGCCTTGCCCCGTCCGCCGGACCGACAGAGGTCGTCTGCCCAGCCACTGAAAACCACAACGGGGACTGGAAAAACTTCCGGCTGCCAGATTACATTGAACCGAAGCACTACAACCTGGGGTTGCACCCGCTCATTGATGAGGAGATCTACACGGGGAACGTGCGCATCTGGATAAAGCTCACGCGGCCCAGCTCGCACGTGTGGCTGCACCTGCGCGAGACGCGCCTCACCAGGGTGCCGCAGCTGAGCCTCGACAGGCCCGGGCTCGGGGAGCAGCCCGTCGCCGTGTCCGGGTGCTTCGAGTACACTGAACACGAGTACGTGGTGGTGGCAGCGGGCTCACAGCTGCCGCCCACCGGCGAGCAGGAGCACTACGTGCTCACGCTGGAGTTCGAGGGCAGGCTGAACGGGTCCCTGGTTGGTTTTTATAAGACGACGTACGTCGAAGATGGCGTGATCAAGTGAGTGGTTATCCAAACTTATAAATCACGGGTTTATGAATGTATATATGAAGGTACACTAGGAGGATACAGAAGGGGCCACGGAGTATTATGGGCAGGGCCACTGAAATTATGCGGCGACAGGAGAGGGCCAAATTATGGAGCTGGGTTGAAAAATTATGCGGCAAGGAAAGGCAAATTAGGCGGGATAATAAGGCACATTTTGTATAAGTATTAATTATTTTGTCATTTTTAAACTTGAAAACACTGCCTGGGCAGAGGTTACACCCAGTGGTCGAAGTGGGGAAAAAAAGTAGGGGAACTGTGGGTGGAGAATCAGGGGGGCGGGAATAACTAAAGATTGAATCAGTGGACGGAGTCAGGGGTGTGGCTAGAAATAGTAAAACATACCAATTTTTAGTACGTTTAGCATTTCACTGACCAGTTACAGCTTATAACGTTATTTAATTAAAACAATGGATAAACATGTTTATTTGAGGTTTAATTCAGGAGAAAGCAAACACTCATAGGGAATACAGGTTTATGTAAAGTGTGTGAAATATAAGCAGGAACAACATGTTACCTTAATGCTTTTACTCTCATTGTTCAGAAATCCATGATTATTTTTTGTCTCAAACATTGAGGTCATGAATACAGGGCTCCTCCTGTACACATGTGTTAAGCAGGGCTCAGAAGAGAAAGGGACTCTTCAGGAGAATCTAGACTCACTGAAACCCACAAAGGCTCCTTCATATTCATGTCAGCCAGCTAGCTGCTCACTCATAATACAGCACAAAAAACAACTGGTGGATAGAATGCAGAACAATATCATACATTCACCCCAGTACAGAGATCTGGGCCTAAATCCATTGTTTCTTTGCTCACCATGCCATTCCAGTTTGGACACAGCCATATGCAAATCAGTCTTGATCCTGCACCCAATGGGAACAGTCCAGCCCGAACTGCCAGGCCAGGTCCTCCTTGGACTGGAAACAAGCATCCTAGGACCGGTTTCGGGCTTTCAGCCCTCATCAGCCAGGATAGCTTGATTCCAGTGGCATGGAGAGCACGGGACTCATGTCTGAGCATACCTGTCCCACTCGGGGTGACACATGCAAAAAGAACAATTGATGAACAGAATGCAGAACAATGTCATACATTCACACCAGTTAAGAGATCTGGGCTTAAATCCATAGTTTTTTGCTCACCATACCATTCCAGTTTGGACCCAGCCATATGCAAATCAGTCTTGATCCTGCGCCCAATGTGAACAGTCCAGCCCGAACTGCCAGGCGATATGTATTCAAGTGTCCTTTCATTCGGGAAGTGAACACAAAGCAGTTCCCACTGAACTATGCACATAACATATTGCTCTTTGATATGCATGATACATGTTCTTTGCAGCAGGCATATTACCCCTCTGCGCTACCTCAGATGAGTAAAACAGCCACTAGACAAAACATGCTCCCACCTCTCTCCAGCAGGTACATTGATCACCAAAGTTATCTTAGCACTAGTATTGTTGACCGAAACCTGCTGAATATACAAAGAACTTTGCAGTGTTTTTAAAACTCCTGCACTTGTACAAAACCGGTCCCCTCAAACTAAACTGGCCCCCTATCCTTCCAGTTGCCCTGGGAAATGCCTGCTCCTGCCCTTTCACTGCTCCTGTCCAGTTACCTCTCCTGCCCTGTCACCTCTCCTGCCCCATCACCACTCCTGCCCATCACTTCTCCTGCCCATCACTTCTCCGTCTCTGTCGCCTACCCTTCCCTGGTGCCTCTCCTTTCCTGGTGCTTCTCCTTCCCTGTCACCTCTCCTGCCCTGTCGCCTCTCCTGCCCTGTCACCTCTCCTGCCGCCTCTCCTGCTCTGTCCCTTTTCCTGTCCCGTCACTTCTCCTGCCCTGTTCATTGCTCCTGCCCCGTTCACTGCTTCTGCCCCGTTCACTGCTTCTGCCCCATTCACTGCTCCTGCCCCGTTCACTGCTCCTGCCCCGTTCACTGCTTCTGCCCCGTTCACTGCTCCTGCCCCGTTCACTGCTCCTGCCCCGTTCACTGCTCCTGCCCCGTTCACTGCTCCTGCCCTGTTCACCGCTCTGCCCGTTCACTGCTCCTGTCCGTTCCCTGCTCCTGTCCGTTCCCCGCTCCTGTCCGGTCACTGCTCCTGCTCATGCCTCATAACCTCTCCTGCCCCGTCACCTCTCCTGCCCCATCACCTCTCCTGCCGCATCACCTCTCCTGCCCCATCACCACTCCTGCCCCATCACTTCTCCTGGTCATCACTTCTCCTTCTCTGTCGCCTACAGTTCCCTGGTGCCTCTCCTTCCCTGTCGCCTCTCCTGCCCTGTCGCCTCTCTTGCCCTGTCCCTTTTCCTGTCCCGTCACTTCTCATGTCCTGTCACTTCTCCTGCCCCGTCACATCTCCTGCCCCGTCACTGCTCCTGCCCTGTTCACTGCTCCTGCCCCGTTCACTGCTCCTGCCCCGTTCACTACTTCTGCCCCGTTCACTACTTCTGCCCGTTCCCGGCTCCTGCCCTGTTCACTGCTCCTGCCCCGTTCACTGCTCCTGCCCAGTTCACAGCTCCTGCCCCGTTCACTGCTCCTGCCCTGTTCACTGCTTCTGCCCGGTTCCCTGCTCCTGCCCCGTTCCCTGCTCCTGCCCCGTCCACTGCTGCTGCCCCGTTCCCTGTCCCGTTCAATGCTCCTGCCCCGTTCACTGCTCCTGCCCCGTTCACTGCTCCTGCCCCGTTCACTGCTCCTGCCCGGTTACCACTCCTGCTCATGCCTAATCTCCGCTCCTGCCCCATTACTTCTAGTGCTTCATCACTTCTCCTGTCCCGTCACCTCTGCCCCGTCACCTCTCCTTCCCATCACCTCTCCTGCCCATCACATTACCTGCCTGTCATGTCACCTGCCCCTCACTTCTTGTGCCCGGTCACCTCTCCTGCCCTGTTGCCTCTCCTTCCACATCACCTCTCCTTCCACATCACCTCTCCTTCCATGTCGCCTCTCCTGCCCCGTCACTGCTCCTGCCCCGTCACTGCTCCTGCCCCGTTCCCTGCTCCTGCCCCGTTCACTGCTCCTGCCTCGTTCACTGCTCCTGCCCCATTCACTGCTTCTGCCCCGTTCACTACTTCTGCCCCGTTTACTGCTTCTGCCCCGTTCACTGCTCCTGCCCCGTCACTGCTCCTGCCCCGTTCACTGCTTCTGCCCCATTCACTGCTCCTGCCCCGTTCACCGCTCCTGCCCGTTCACTGCTCCTGTCCGTTCCTCGCTTCTGTCCGTTCCCCGCTCCTGCTCATGCCCCATCACCTCTCTTGCCCCGTCACCTCTCCTGCCCCATCACCTCTCCTGCCCCATCACCACTCCTGCCCCATCACCACTCCTGCCCCATCACCACTCCTGCCCATCACTTCTCCTGCCCATCATTTCTCCTGCCCATCACTTCTCCTGCCCTGTCACCTCTCCTGCCCCGTCACCTCTGCCCCGTCACCTCTCCTGCCCATCACCTCTCCTGCCCATCACATTACCTGCCTGTCATGTCACCTGCCCCTCACTTCTTGTGCCCGGTCACCTCTCCTGTCCTGTTGCCTCTCCTTCCACGTCACCTCTCCTTCCATATCGCCTCTCCTGCCCGATCACTTCTGCTGCCCCGTCACTGCTCCTGCCCCTTTCACTGCTCCTGCCCCGTTCACCGCTCCTGCCCTGTTCACTGCTCCTGCCCATGCCTAATCACCGATCCTGCCCCATTACTTCTACTGCTTCGTCACTTCTCCTGCCCCGTCACCTCTCCTGCCCCGTCACCTCTGCCCCGTCACCTCTCCTGCCCATCACATTACCTGCGCATCACATTACCTGCCTGTCATGTCACCTGCCCCTCACTTCTTGTGCCCAGTCACCTCTCTTGCCCTGTTGCCTCTCCTTCCATGTCACCTCTCCTTCCATGTCGCCTCTCCTGCCCGATCACTTCTCCTGCCCCGTCACTTCTCCTGCCCCGTCACTTCTCCTGCCCCGTCACTGCTCCTGGCCCGTCACTTTTCCTGCCTCGTCACTTTTCCTACCCTGTCACTTTTCCTGCCCCGTGACCGCTCCTGCCCGTTCACTGCTCCTGCCCGTTCACTGCTCCTGTCCGGTCAGCACTCCTGCCCGATCACCGCTCCAGCCCCATCACTTCTCCTGTCCCATCATTTCTCCTGCCCCGTTCATTGCTCTTATCCATTCACTGCCCCTATCCGTTCACTGCCCCTATCCGTTCACTGACCCTGCCGGTTACCGCTCCTGCCCATGCCTAATCACTGCTCATGCCCCTTCACTTCTCCTGCCCCATCACTTCACCTGCCCCGTCACCTCTCCTGACACGTAAACTCTCCTGCCCCGTCACTTCTCCTCTCCGATACTTCTCCTGCCTGTCACTTCTCCTGCCTTTCACTTCTCCTGCCCTGTCACTTCTCCTGCCCTGTCACTTCTCCTGCCCGGTCACCTCTCCTGCCCTAGTACCTCTCCTTTCCTGTCACCTCTTCTGTCCGGTCACTGCTCCTGCCCAGTTCACTCTGTGTACAACATTGATAAATTACACAAGGTGTCAAGTTCCCCACAGAACTCTGTCTGGGGAAAGCTCCTCTGTAATCACCAACTCCGATCTCACTGGCACTTGATATGCTAAAGGCAGAGGGAGGGCGCATTGTAATTCCAAAGGGGATAATCAGTCTCAATCAGAATGACAATGGGCCTGCCCTCAGTCTGTGAGAGCTCAGGGAGGGGCTGCTGCAGCCTCTGATGTTCAACAGAGAAGTGCGAGCAGCCCCTGGAAGCTGAATGGAAAAAGTTATCGTTTATAAGTAGGACTATTCTTTCCGTCCCGGGATGCTTTTCTGAAAGTAAGAAGTAGGGGAACAGACTGAAATAATTTTTAGAAGTAGGGGCACACCGTGCCCCTCCGTTCCCGCCCACTTCTACCACTGGTTACACCTCATTAGCACCCGTGTAACACCAAAATATAGCAATAAGCAACAGAAAGATGACCAGTTCAGCTTTGCAAATGACCTTCAGCTGCGCAGCAACAAGTACATTCATTTTTTGTAACTTTTGAAGAGTTTGGGCTAGAAACGTGTTTTTTTGTAAATTCTGCAGATTATGCGACAGATGATGGATTATGCGGCAAATGCGGCAAACCTATTAAGCTTAGGGGCATTTATGACATATAGAATTATAGATGGATAGCACTGAATTAAGGGGGTGCTTTTGACAGAGGGGTTCTGAGTGACATCAAATAGCAAGAGCGAAACACCTCCTCATAATTCACTTTTTAACTGTTGTCAGTTTTTCAGTTATTCATTGATTCCAACACACACCTGTATTAGCTCGTGGTGGGTTAGGGTAAACCAGGAAATTCACAATAAGAGCCAAGTCAGGGTTCTGGGTTAGCCCTAAGAACAAACACAGCAGAAAAGTATTGTATATATATATATATATATATATATATATATATATATATATATATATATGATGAAGCAAAGTCATATAAAAATGTGGCAAAGACTCGTGAATTTAAAATAGGTTATTGAGTGCTCGTGTTTCACTTTAATTCACTACATCATTGCATTGTCATCCGTTAAAAGTAAAGGATTTTAATCACCTCCTTTTCCCGACGTCTGGTGCCTTGATGGCATTGCCATCATTGAGCAAAAAGGTGCCAGTTTGTCATGTACACTGAAACTATTGCCAATATTATTGTTGTATGTGATTCAATATTTTTGACTCTTAATTCACATGGCATTCAGTTTTTTTTAAATCGCCTATATCTTGGGCTGAAGTTTTCAAAGGTTGTCTCAAATGTGATGTTTAGGACAGTGACATAAACTAATTTTTGCATGATAACACAATTTGGCCAAGCAGGGAAGCTGGAACTTGAACGCAAGTTTTCAGGTTACATATTGTGCACATGAGCCCTTGGAGAATACCTGGGATGCTTGGTCAACTCTATATTGTCTCTCCAATCGATATGGGACAAGGACAGAGCTGTTCTGCCCAATCTAGGCCAAGCAGCTGCAGCCCCATCTGTAATACCAAAGTGCAGCATGGACACAACAATCAGGTGTTATTATGTGCCATTTTATCTTCAATCATGTCTACCGTACAAAAGCAACATTTATTGTATTTAAATAACAAAACAAAATACAAATTATTTTGACTGCAGTTTTTCTAGTTTCTTTTTGCAGCAATCACTGCTGAATAAAATGGAGCAAAACAGCACATCTTTGCAATGTGGTGCTACAGTGCAACTAAGTCCTAACTACCCCGACCCAGTCCTTTCGGCCCGCAAGGCGATAGAAAGCACAATGTAAATGCCAATGTAATGCAACGCAATGAAAGTAGTTATTGTAGCGAGGCCCATAGACTAAAAGAAATGAGGAGAAAAAAAGGTCAAGAAGGCCACAGCGTTATTATTTAAAAACTAGCTATCAAAATGGAACACTGGGTTAATGTGATATCAGCACAGGATGGTAAACAGTAACATTTCGTTTCATATCAGTGTGTCCAAGAATACTAGGAGTATTAACCAATGATTTGCAGCACCTCAAAAATGGTAATTGTCACTCGTCGCACTCATTTATTCTTGCCTGTCCAGCTCCAATGTCTGATCGATATCATGCTCATAAAACATGCTTATACTGTATTGGCGGGTAGCACATTGTTAGTGTGACATGAATATGCATACGTTTTGTTATGTATTATCCCTGGCTGCATTCCACCCTATTATTACTGAGGGCCTAACTGCAAGCTATTTGGAGCCCCCTTCCTGCACGGTGTTGTATATTTGCCACACAATGCAGGAAGGTGCAGTCGGCGCTCTGACTGTGGCTGTCTGCATGGTAGGCCCTTCTATGAGCCAAACTGACCGCCGCAGTCAGAACACCTCAGGACCACCCACCAGACCAGGACTTAGCTCCTATTCTGGTGGGTGGTCACACCACGGCTTTGGCGGTCCTACAGCGGATGGCATGTTGCACCGTCTGCTATAGGGCCACCAAAGTCGTAATCAGGTCCTGAGACTTTCATCATTCATGCCTGGAATCCTGTGTCTAGCACATTGCTATTAATGGTGGAGCACGAATAGTGCCACAGGCGCCCACCGGGGCTCAGAGGCCTCAGGAATCCATTGAACATAGGGAAGCCATTTTCCTTGCATTCACTGGTACACATGGCATTCTTGGTAGCTGCTGCTTGTTGTCCTGTGAAACATACAGCCGTTGCTCTTGAAGAGGCCTATCACGCTCTCGATGTGTGACTGCATCTTGGAAACAATAGAACCTAATGTCTGCGTAAAAGGGAAAGAGTGGTCGATACCAAGCAGGTAATTGATGATGGCCATCATTTCTTATCATACTAGTCTTTTACACAATGAGGTTTATACATATGTGACCCTTCAAGTGATACCCATGTAGAGACAGTAGTTTGTTTTCCAGTCAGAATAGTCATGTGGAGGGTAAGGAACATCGCCCTGATTGGCCAATATTTCCTGCAAGTAAGTGGTTGGACAGATGGGTCGGCAACTTATTTCTCAGTGCTGACTTACCTCTATGACCATTTGTAGATCCAAAAAGAATGTGTCTTTCTGCTCTTCTGCATGCAGACAACCTTTCAATTCTGGGCCATATGTACAAAGGGTTTTAACATTCACAAATCCTCCGACTGTAAGACAGATGAATTGCTAATGCTAAAATCCTTTATCCTGCTTACTAAGAAGATATTGCAATTTTTTCCAAATCTCTCTCCTCTTTGTGGCGCACAGTGTGTCTCTGATGACCCTTTGCCTCTGCACCCACACCCATAATGTGGTGTGGGTACAGAGGAAAATTGTTTCTATTATTTGCTAGAGTCAATCACCCATGCCACTGATGGAATGCCCCTTAAGATAGCGCCAGCACTATATATGCACCGGCCCTATCTGTTTCTTAGACAGCTTCAACTCCGACACCCCCGCACCCACCACCGAGACCACCACCCCTGCGACCTCCACCCGCACCAATCGCCTGACCGCCTGGTCCAACGTCAGCGACGAAGACACCATCAAGACCATGAACTCATCCATTCCGGATCCCCTTCCGACCCCTGCCCCACCATGTTTTCAACATAGCAAGCACTACCATCGCACTCCACCTACGGAAAACAATCAACATCTCCTTCGAGACAGCAACGTTCCCGGAAAGCTGGAAGCACGCCGAGATCAAAGCCTTACTGAAGAAACCCAAGGCGGACGCCAAGGACCTCAAGAACTTCCGGCCCATCTCCCTGCTCCCGTTCCCGACAAAAGTGACAAAGAAGATCGTCAACAAACAGCTAACCCGCTACCTCGAATACAACAACATCCTGGATCCCTCCCAATCCGGCTTCCGCAGCAACCACAGCACCGAGACCGCCCTCATCGCCGCCACCGACGACACCAGGATCCTGATGGACAAAGGAGAAACAGCCGCCCTCATCCCCCTGGACCTATCAGCAGCCTTCGACACGGTCTGCTACCGCACCCTATCAGCACGCCTCCATGACGCTGGAATCCAAGAGAAGGCCCTGGCCTGGACCACATCCTTCCTCTCCGGCAGAACCCAGAGCATCCGCCTCCCACCCTTCCGCTCGAAATCCACCGAGATCATCTGCGGCGTCCCACAGGGATCCTCCCTCAGCCCGACGCTGTTCAACATCTACATGGCACCTCTCGCCCATGTCGCACAACAACATAACCTCAACATTATCTCCTACGCAGACGACACCCAGCTGATAATATCCCTCACCGAAGACCCCCACACCGCCAAAGCCAACCTCCACAGAGGAATGAAGGCCGCCGCCGACTGGATGAAGGACAGCAGACTGAAGCTGAATTCAGACATGACGGAGGTCCTCATCCTCGGTCTCACCCCATCTGCCTGGGACGACTCCTGGTGGCCCACATCGTTAGGCACAGCCCCGGAACCCACCGACCACGCACGCAACCTGGGGTTCATCCTCGACTCCACCCTCTCCATGACCAAGCAAGTCAACGCCGTCTCCGCGTCCTGCTTCAACACCCTCCGAATGCTCCGCAGGATCTTCAAATGGATCCCCCTGAAACCGTCACCCAGGCCCTCATCACCAACAGACTCGACTATGGGAACGCCCTCTATGCAGGAACAACAACCAAGCTCCTGAGACGACTACAACGAATCCAGAACAACTCGGCACGACTGATCCTCGACGTCCCCTGACGCAGCCACATCACACCCCACCTGAGAGGCCTGCACTGGCTCCCGTCAACAAGAGGATCACCTTCAAACTCCTCATCCACGCACACAAAGCACTACACAACTCTGGACCAACATACCTCAACGACCGACTCAGCTTCCACACCCCCACCCGCAGCCTCCGCTCTGCCAACCTCGCCACAGTTCCTCGTATGCGGAAAACCACCGCCGGCAGCAGATCCTTCTTCTACCTCTCCGCCAAGCCCTGGAACGCTCTCCCTACCAGCCTACGACAGACCCAGGACCTGCTGGCCTTCAGAAGACTTCTCAAGGCCTGGCTCTTCGATCAGTAGCAGCCCCCCAGCGCCTTGAGACCCTCACGGGTATGTAGATCGCTTTAGAAATGCATTGATTGATTGATTGATTGATCGAAGGGACCTGACAAGCATCTGTGGTCCCTACTGTAATAATACAGTGCCCAGGCTTGCAGAAAACAGGTGCACACAAATATGTTGTGTCCCTGGGGCACTGTATGTAATACGCCTCACCCTCATCTGTAAATGGACAAGGATCAAAGGGCACTTTTGTGTGGATTTATTTATTGTTTGTTTGCTACTCAATTGATTAATGCAAAATCATGCAAAACTGAGAGGATGTAGCATTACGGCTAGAGCGGTCGACGTGGAAGCTGGGGAACCAGGTTCGAGTCTCGGCAATGAAGCTAAACATCCTGTGATTCTGGGAAAATCACTTAATCTCCATGTGCCTAACAACAACAAAAATGAATGTGTCCCTCTGTAACGAAAGTGGTGCTCATGTAAAGCACTCTGATACCTGATATCCTCTGGTCTTGTTTGCGCTATATAAAACACACAACTTTTTTTTATTAATGTTGATGCCACACTTATATACAAAGCACTTTAAACATGTGAATGGGGAACATTATCAGGAAAAGAAGCAAAGATGGCTGCCTTTTAGGAGAACTTTGACACCCTTCAAAGCCTGACGTAAATGGAGTGTTAATAAGCACCCTGCCTGACTGCAAATGTCCATCAAAAGGAAAGGATGTGCTAAGAATGCAAATGCAAAAGAATTGGCTATGGTCAAGTCCAGAGGAGGAATTCATGGATCCTCTCTTTAGCAACCTCATACTAAACTCCACAAACAAAAATAAAAATAATTTCACCCTCAGTGCCGCATCTGTCTTTGACATTCAATCCGAAGATTGATCTGGTTCCCGTTTCCAATATCTTTCTTTGTGTTCTGTGTTAGAAATGGGATTTCTGGTTGGCTAAGGCTTGCGCCAAAGCCTGAAGAAACCACCACTCTAGTCACGCCAAGATAACCCCTGCTCACCCCCTTGGCAGCTTGGCACGAGCAGTAAGGCTTATCCCGGAGGCAATGTGTAAAGCTTTTGCGCAACCCACACACACAGCAGCAACACACTAGGCACACCACAAAAAGGAACTCCACACAAGGTTATATTTAAAAATAGCCTTTGTATTACCATGAACACATTAGATCATAATCACACAATTACACTGTGCCAACTGGCACTGGACAGTATTTACAGGGGATTATTTACACCAGACAGGGCCACGTGGGCCACTGTCAGAATCAGCACTTAGTAGAAATAGCACTTAATAAAAATAGCACTTAATAGAAATAGCACTTCTAGAACATAGAACAATTGTAGCACAAAATAACAAGTGTAGGACACAACCAGTAACCACTGGTAAAAGGTAGGTACACACTACGCAATACTAACCACCTTAGGCATAGATCACGCAGGGAAACATAAACTGAGTGGCATAAACTATACTAGGCAAAACAACCTCCTAATCATAAAAACACAGTTAGAGGTATCACAGGCATAAAGGCATTGCACATTACGCATAAATCACATTAGGCATAACCAGTGTACCCCAAGCAAGGGCGCAACATGTGAGGACTGTCCCCCAGGTCATCTGGCCTTCCACAGGGGCTCCGATGTCCAGAATGTCCGGGCTGGCTGCGCAAGCAGCGCAAGCAACACAGAAAAAGGACAAGCCTAAAAGTGGCAGCTGCCCACAAATTGCTGGGCAGCTGAAGATGCTTAAGTGAGGCCCAGGCTCCTTGTGGCCCTCTAACAACTTGTGCCAGCTGTGGGAGCCTCCCGGGGCTCAGGAGACCAAATTAGCATGTGAATGGAGCCCCACGGGGCTCTGCAGGTACTATGGCCCCAAGCACTGTGGGGCAAAACACGGGGTGAGATCACGGGCCCCTCTGGCCCTCACAACAATTATGAGCTCACAGGAGCGGCCCACTGGCAACTGGGGCCGCTCGATCTCAGGGCCCCTCACTACATGGACAATCCTAAGGGACAGGAAGAATGGGCACAAGTAGGCGGGGGCCCCAGTCTGGGGCTCCTCGAGCAAAAATCACGCCAACGGTGGAGCGTATCGCCCTCCTGCGAGTCCGCTCAGTAGCTGTGCCCCAAAGCAGGGAGTATGGCCAGGAGGTGGGGGGCGGCACCAGCAATGTGCCCCTTTGCACTCCCCACCCCTTTGCAAACGAGCCCCACTCACCGGGCTCTCCTGTGCTGCCGGTTTTCTTTACTCGCCGGCCGGGGGACTCTCTCCTTTGCCCGGTAGCACCCTCCTGGCCACTGGGGACTTGATCCGACGCTCGTCCCAGCGCGGGGTAGGCTCCCGCCTGGGTCTTCAACTCGGGTACCGGTCACAGTGCGCCATGCGGTGCTCTCCCTTCCCTCATGGGAGTCCTGCTCCAGCCGGCGCAAACTTCCATCGTCTAGGGACAACCCAGGCTCTGCCCACAAGCAGGCTTGCAGTGTTCCGCTTCCGGGTCACCGCCGGCAGCGCGGCGGCCCTCAGAAAGTGTTGGCTGTAATACGGAGTAGGCTCCCGATTTAAATACAAGGTCCCTGGAGGGGTGGGCACCCGCTAGGGTATGCCAAAAATGGCAGATATGCGGGGTAGGTACCCGCGAGGCACGAACAGAATGCGGGGTAGGCACCCGCTAATTACAAGGTGCCAGAGGCTGCAAAAACGCGGGGTGGGCACCCATGATGCAGGTAGGCTCAGAAACCGGCAAAGATGCGGGGTGGGCACCTGTGCAACAGATAAGTCGGATGGCAAGGGAATCTCCACACTGGGGATTTCCCAAGGCAGATGATCGCAGCTCAGCGCTTCAGGGAAAAAGCGCTGCTCCTCAGGAAAACAAAAAGCGCTTCTCAAGATAAAAAACCAAGCGCTCCCAAGCGCTACAAAGCCCAAAGTCTCAAGTCCAGGGAAAGACTCCTAGAATGCAGGAGGGGGTAAAAGGCTAGGCCCAGGGGCCAGCTCACAGGGTCCTCCAGCAGGGAGGTAGTCCCCAGTGGCAGTTCCTCCTGGTGCCCAGCAGCAGCAGCAGGCCCCCCTGAAGTTAGGATCAGAGAGAACATATACATTGAGTCACAGCCCCTTCTTATACACCATTTTCCTTTGTCTCAAAGGTGCAGGGTAGGGGGAAAACCAGATGCAACTGGTTCTGGAGCACTTTGTTGTGTTTAGCCCCTCTCCCTATTCACAGGACAGGCTAGGGACATCAGACGCACCACAGGGAGCGGAGCCAGCATTGTGGAGGGAAGGCACAGCCCTATTCAGGTCCCAGGTGCACTCCTTCCTCCCATCTACATGCAGATCTCCCTATTCACAACCGGGCAGACCCATCCTGACTCCTGGAGCCAAGCACACCAGCCCGCTCCTGTCACTCACAAGCCAGACAGGCAATCCACATTCACTGCACACAGACATGCCAACTTCTAGAAGTGACACTTCTCCACTAGCCATATTAAATCTGCGCACACCGTCGCGCAGCATTTAATCTCACGAGTTCGCACATACCAAACTCGCCCCTGTACGCCTCTCACATCAGGAACTACCATGGACACACATCTCCCCATGCATTTCTATATGGGAGGGCAGGCCAATCTCACCACATGCACTCAGGCTGCGCACACACTTTACACTGGGACACAGTGTTAAAGTGCTCAGAAGCCTAAAACAACTAACACCAGGTCACATTTAAAAGCAAAAAGTTTAGGGGTGAACCTGCCAAAAGGGCCAAGTCCAACATTCTGCTTTTAGCCTGGCTCCTCCCTTGCTTAGAATTGGGAATGGGAACTTTCAGGAACAGTACCCAACCAGTTTCAAGCACTGGATACCCTGCTTGAGACTGCTATGCCTTTTTGCGATGATGATGAGTGTAAAAGGGGATGTAGCATCACAATCCAGCCACCTAAAACCAAATTAATACCACATCTCTTTGATTAAATCGCATTTCTTTCATTTAAAATGTGTAGCATGCACTATTGTTCTATAGGGTATATATGGTATTATGCTCCTTGTTTCATATAGACAGTTATATTTTATTGCAACAATGCAAAACAAAAACGACTTTTCCAGACCTCGTGTTTGAGTTTCTGACATTCGAGAGTAGGAGTGATCTGTAAATACTGGATCTGAGAGTACACTTAGAATTACATATTTATTCAATAATACTACATGTCTTTTAATGGAAATTTGGTAAAACATCTTTGTTTATCTTTAACATATTTTGTTGGACTTTAGCACATTCTCCAAGTAAACATGTGTCACTTCCACGTAAATTGCTCAGGCCTTGAAGTGTAATAAATTGGAAAAGAGACGGATGGAAAGTTCAGTTAATGTTTAAAGATTAGTTGAACTGTGATATCAGTTTCCAGATTTTACACGTGTATCATTACCTCAGTTTAAGAACACAGACATCATTTCGAGGAGGTCAAGGCTGGTCTGTGCGGGTAGGTAGATACTGCTCAGTCAATAATGGTTTACGGTATGATAAAACATTACAGTTCATGAATGACAATAACTGTGCCTGGTGAACCTCCACACTAGTGGGACATTTACATTAAACAAAGCACATGGGCCAAGCAAGCCAAAACGTTCACTCACCATACTAGTTGGGGCAACCTCTTCACTCTGGATTCATCTGTGGTTCACATGGGGACCTACCTCCTCCAAAACCTTAAATAAGGATGTGGATTAACAGTGTCTCATACAGCACATATTTCCAAGGAAATTATCTAAACATTAATTAGATTTAGGAACTCTTGTGAATAACACAGAGGTGTGTGAATATGCGCCCCAAGAGGAATCTGTGATATGCGTGGTGAAGTGGCACATTCTGCCACATAATTGTGTGGAAAGAAGTGGATAAAATTAATCGATTTTACAGTCCATTCCATTCGGGTAAGCAGTTTTACATGGCTTCCTTGTACTGTACTGCTTTTATTGTTATCACCCTTTCATTTTCCTCCTAGCTCTTGCAGGTCGACTATCATTCTTATCATGTAACAAAGTCTCTGCATAAAATCCACCTTTTGAAACAGATCTAACAACTGTTTACTTTAGACACCAAAGCTGTCTCTCGACTTGGATAGATTTTACAGGCTTACACAGCAGATCTGCCATACAGGTGACAGGGATTGTAGTGGGCCGTACAGCACACATTCCTTTTTATCACACGGATCTTACAGGCTTGGGCTTAAGTGTGTGTTTGCGTGTGTGTGTGCAGCCGCGGTGCATGCAGGTAACAGCGGTGGGGCCGAATAAGGGGGGATTTTAAGGGACGATGCAGAGGGGAAATTAAATAAATACATTTCCCTTGGCATCATCCCTCGAAATGCCCCTTTACACGGCCCCGCCGCAGTTACTTGCACGGACCGCGACTGTGTGTGTGCGTGTGTATAAAAATAATGAAAGAAACTGCCAATTTAGATCATGGACTGGCTCAACTTAGGTCTTAAAATACTTTATATAACCACAAGATATTGCACTCTATTAGTAACACCAATCTCCAAGATTAGAATGAGTTTTTATTTAAATATGTGCCTGTAATATTTTACAGGCACATTGATTTTCTCCAAAAATATCAGCTTGTATTCGAAGAAAGCGGTTTATTCTGTGTAGTGCAGTTGTGCAAATCAACTCACAAACTGTTCCAGTAAGGCACATTTCTAAAACCTTAGCTCAACCTTGGGTAGCTGTGGCTACGTGCAGTCAGCCTTTAATAAAAAAGGAGCAAGTGCTAAACATTTTTAAGTAACAAAATAGCTAAATAAGAAAAAAACATGACACAAAGGAAATCCAACACAATTCAAAAAAATATATTTTATTTTAATGAATTTTTAGACACCAAAATGAACAAAGTCAAACAGAGGGTTCCGGAGTTATGAACTTTTAAGCAAATAGTAAATCACTGATTTTCACTCAAATTGAAACAATCATTGGCAACTATTGTGGTTAGTGGTTGCTTGGAAAGCTTCTGAAAACTTTAGTATATTGTGTTCCGCTATTCTGGCCTGCTTTGGGCGACCGCCTGTGACAGACAGCAAGTCACAGGCACCAATGAGGCTTGGCAGGACAATTACCTCACAGTCAAAGCAGTGTCCAGACCAGTTCCAGGTTCTATGGGCAATACGACATAGACTTCAATTGAGTGATCCTGATGCAAGGGATGCAAGATGCTGAAGAATGCTGAGGCTGCTGATCCTGTGAGGTGGTCTTCCTGGGGCTAGTCCATGATCATAATGAGGCAACTTTAGCCACAGGGATCGATATTCCTCGAAGTTCAGGTGAAGTCCAGACAAAAACCAGTTGCCACTCGTCTATTGAGTGTCTGTTAAATCAACCAGTGTTTCCATTTAACAGAGGCTAGGGTCCATTTTGAGTGACCAAACTGCACTCCGATGACTCTCTTGGATACAGCAGACTTGAGTGCAACTTTTGAGCAGTGAGACTTAGTTTCCCAGTCTGTGCTTCGACGGTCAGCAGCGGTCATGCAAGTGTGGCTACCAACTTGCCAAGGTAGGCTTCTCCAGATTTTGTGGCCCTGTAGCTGTAACAGGAAGTCAGCCAGCCATCTGACTCTTGGAGTTGCTCCTTCTCTCTGGGTCAGACAGTGTGGGCAGGAGGAACTGTGTCTCCCCCTCTAATTGTCGGAGTCAAATGAAGAGTGGCTGCTGCCGGATTAGAAGAAAAATGTTACCTTCTCCTGCGGCTACCCAGTAGTGCAGAGCATGCAATGGAAGCAAACTGAGGTAACGGGGGTATTAGGGCCCCCTTATATTCCTCAGAGAGGAGAAATGCTCTTGGGTGCCCCAGGTGGGACCGGGGCTCGTATAATTTGCAAGATTCAAGGAGGGCAAACCAAGGTTGCACTAAAAAAATCATTATAGAAAGGAAGCGTGCCAAGTGGCAAAGCTGCTAATTATTTTTTCAAGCTTTGGACACATAAGTGCCCCCATACGCCACCTTACTGGCTGGGCTAATTTGCATATTGTATTGTAATTGCATTTATATAGCGCTTACTACCCCTGACGAGGCGTCGAATCGTTTTTTCGATGAGTAGCATATGGTGTTTCAGCTTCATTTTGAATGCCCCTCAAAGCATAGAGATACCACTAACTTTTTAAAGAGTGTTTTAGGGGCTCAGAATTATAGCAGCCCCGACCCATCCACCCCCAGAAATTGACTTTAAAAAAAATTACCTTACGACTCCGCAACATGGTAATTATGAAACTGGAGGAGGCCTATTACTTTTTTGAAGCTCTTCTGGAGCTAGAGCTTTTGTTGTTAGGTTCTGGTGTCTGAGGATGCTGTTTGGATGGTCCTGTGGCTGCAGTTACTGCCTATTTGAAGGAAAAGAAAGACATGTAGTATATATTGATATTGTCCCCATTTATTTAAGTGGTTTTGTAATGATGAACTATAACATGTGTCTGCGTTTCTTAATGTGGTGATATCCTGTAAGCCTGCCTTATTGATGATCACACCTTCTAATGTTATGTCTAGTATTGGCAGGGGTATTGTAATTATAGGGTTCAAGACCCATTACAGGTGCAACAGGTTATGAGGGTGCCACCCAAGATTTTTTCATCTACTTGAGTGTACATATTTGTAATTTAGTATTGTATGTAGTGAAGGTACATTTCATTTTTAAAAGAAAAAACCCTGACTGGACAATAATTTGTTGAGGGTTATAGTTGCATACCAGTGAGCTTGTGTTACTAGCCCTCAGCCGCTCCCTTGAGTACACTTTGATTGCTCTGCTTCACTACCCTAAGAGAGTCAAGTACTGCAATGGGGTACCTGCTTTCCAGAAAAAACACAGTTCGGACTTACTGCTTTTAAAGGACTCACATCCTTTGCAACTAATAACCCAATTTGTTGCAATCAATATTCTGTGCAGGAGAGGTTATCTATGGGAGGAGGCAGGTTGAAAGGGGGGGGGGGGGGCTGACCTGTTGGTGGTGGCCCCAGGCTTCTAGCCCAATCTTGGGTACCCTGATTTTTTTTGCGACAGGACTAGGCTGTCACAAGGTGCCCTGGCAATGACAAAGCTGTTAGTGGTCCCTGGAAGAATGTAAACTGTGATGCGTTAATGGATGTTGCATACCTTTCTTGATTATGGCATGTTGACTGAGACTTATGATCCAGCCTGCCCCTGAAAGGGAAATGTGTGCAATTTGATTTATACCATTTTATGTTGTGATGTATGCACTGATCTTTGTAACCAACAGTTGCCACTGCTGTACCTTTACAGGCTTGAAATAAACCTACCGCATCCTAACTCAATCTGATTGTCTTGGAGTTTGTGGGAGAAACAGGAATGGGGTAGAGCCATTGCCATTGCACAAGTGGGCGTACTTTGGGTATAAGCCCACGGCAAATAGCGTAAGAGGAGAGGCTTTAGAGGAGGGTACAGGTGCCAAAGCTAGCATGTATGACTGAGCCAGGGCCATTACCCTCCAGATGCCCTACGGAGTTGATTCACTTCCGGACAGGTGATTAATAAACGGTAGTAGTCATATTTTGGCATGGGTGTGGGGCAGGACAGATGAAAAGCTTAAGGAGGAGTGCTGACAACGGGAGGGTCTCTCTGTCTCCCAAGGTGCCTCAAAGCAAAACCAAAGAGGATGATGGACGGAGTGTTGAACATTGCAAGCACTCACTCCCAGTCAACTGATTCTTTAGCTCACTCCGCCACCCCAGTTCAGACATGGCCATATGCAAATCAGTCTGACCCTGTGCCTCATGGGAACAGTCCAGACCGAACTGCCAAGCCATATCTTCCCTGGACCGGAAACAAGCACCCTGGGACCGGTTTCTGGATAATCAGCCATCATCAGCCAGGCTAGCTTGAATCCAGTGGCAAAGTGAGCAAGGGACCCACGTCTGGGCATACCCTGCCAACTTAGGGCGAACAAAGCAAAACCAAAGGGGATGATGGAAGGAGTGTTGAACATTGCAAGCACTCACCCCCAGTCAACTGATCTGGGTTTAATCCATCATCATTCTTTAGCTCACTCAGCCACCCCAGTTCAGACATGGCCATATGCAAATCAGTCTGACCCTGTGCCCCATGGGAACAGTTCAGCCCGAACTGCCAAGCCATGGTTTCTCTGGACCAGAAACAAGCAGAACACACAAGTTCAAGGAACCACTACCCTCTCACCCTATAAAAGGGCTAAACTATGCCAAAAATTAACGATGTGATCTAGGAGGGCACACGGGTGCATGATAGCTACTATCTTCAGGAGAAACTATCTAGGCGATGAGGCTGGTTAGAAGGGGAGCCCACCTTCTCTTGGCTCCGTAGTTCTGGCCCTACCTCGGGTACCCTAAGGTTTTTGCAGCATGGCTAGGATGTCAAAAGGTGCCGTGGCATGTACAAGGTTGTACGCGGTCTCTGGATTTTAGTGCAGCTGTGATGTGTTACAAGGTGTTTTCCTGTCTTTCTTGATTTATGCCATTTTGGCTGGGACTCATGATCCAGCCCGACCTTGAAAAGGGCATCTAATGAGGAAATGTGAGCAAATTGATTTATAACATTTTGTGTGATCATTTTACTGCTCATTTGTCATTGTTGTTGGTGAGAAGTAAACTTGATATATCCTAATCCATTCTGATTACGTCCAAAGAGATTGTGGGAGAAACAGGTGAGGGTAAGACCACTCTGCTTGAACAAGTGAGCATACTAGTCAATGTGTCACCTTTTAAAATCTAGGAGTCCTATTTAGACCTGCACACTGAGCTTATTTACCATGGTACAGGGTGCTGGGTGGGGTTATACACTTAAAATGTCTAAAATGTGCATTTCAATAGCGTTTTCAGGTGTACGAAAAAATAACATAAGTGGGCATTACCATAAATTTAACATTTAAAATTCATCAATTTATTACAGCCGAAACAGCCCAGCCTAACCATGACTTACTTTTATCATGTTCCAAAACAAGTTACACTACAAATGAAATGCAGTATATTTTACAAACAACAACATTAAACATTGTTTGACTTTTTACGATTTAGAGTATTTTTTCACAGCTAGCATTGACCGGCCACACACTGCCTAGGCATAGGGTTCCAGAAAAGAGCAAGGCAGCTAAAGCCAAAACAACTGTGCATTAAAAAAATTACTTCCAATATATCTCACTTGTATTTGAATTGAAGCTTAAAGTATATGGGCGACAAAATAACATTTGTTTTCTTTTGGTTGCTGAAATCGCTTCTACAATACATAATTAACATAGAACAAACTTATTTAGAATGTCAGTTTTGTAGTTTGTTATTTGAATTCATTTAATTACATGGTAATTATGTATTCTGCATTGATTTTAACAGTCAAACCTCTAAAATGTGTTTATTTACTGTTTATAATACATGTTTTTTGAAGAACCTGCAAACAGCACTAAACACATCTATAAATTGCAATAAATAAGTAGATACATACATACAGCACTCTAAAATGTTGCAAATAATAGTATACATTAATTTTAAATGTTACGGCTACCTAATTAATTCTGATTCATAAACATATTTAAGACTGAAATATAACTTCATGCAACAAAAGGCAAAATCCGATAGAGCAATGCTATATGCCCAAGGAGGTTGCCAGTTGTAGGAGTATAGTCTATATGTCCTGAGTGTATGTCATCCTTAACATATTCAAAAAAAAGTATTTGCTAAACTCTCACACACCTAGCCAGGTTTCGTGCTTCTTCCTAAGGCTTCCTAACTCACCAAAAATGATCATAACTGTGAATAGGCTTCCTCCTTGTGAGGAAGTGCTTTGATCGTTCTACTTAGAGCACAAGATCCAAAGATAGGCAATTAAAAATCCCAGGGAGTCTCACGTACATCTTTATTAATGTAGTACAGAGGATATTATCAAAATAAAGTATATAGGATGCCTGGGAGAGCTGTAACTCCAGCATCTTGGTGGTCAACATGTTTCTGTACACCTATAGGATCCATGTCCTGATGAATGCCTTGGACTCTGTACAGAGCAACCAGGCAAAAACTATGGTCAGTTCTATACAGGAAAAGGTGCCTTGATGATAGTCATCTTTTTGTCCCATGAATAGCTAAAACTGTACTTGGTGTTGGCAATTTGCTCATTTTTAACCCTGGTTTATGATCTCTTATTTATGACAGAATAACCACTTTTCCACAGGTACACCTCTATCCATTGCCTGTCTTCCATGACTTCTACCATCCACTGCCTTCTGCATTCCCAGTGTCATTTCTCCCTCCCGATAATCACTAGAGCCTCCTTCAGTTGGTTGTTGGCTGCACTGAATGACTCCCCTCTCCATCAGCCTGGTTATTGTTTGATCCAAACACGTTTTTTCAGCCCCTAAAACACACTATCGGTTCTGAATGTCCTTTACAGTCCCTATTTGCCTACTATAAACCGGTGTTCTCTCTTGTAACAGGTCTGACCAACATTGAACTCTTAGTGATTGTATCTAACTTTTGGGCCAATACGGGAATGTGTGTGGCCCAAGGTAAAGTGACATTTTGCTGCTCCTCTAGATGTGTCACAAGGGTTTATAGATCCTAAATCACTAACTCCATGTCAGGCTCACCTCCAGTTTGTATACTAGAAATGCTTGGGGAACTAGTGGAAATATGTGCATTTTTTTAGTTCTGTTACAGAGAATTTACTACCAATCTTAGGGGCCACCCCTTTTAATCATTCGCCCAACTTTCACTAAATGCCAAGTCACTTAGATTCTCCCTGGACACTAATCTCTTCCTATAGAAACACTTTGCCAAAAAAGGCCAAAACAGCCCGGTGCAGGTTCTCTCTTCCAAAGTGACACAATATTTTCCTGAAAGCAACTGCTTTTTAAACCCTCACACTCTCACATCTGGATTGTGGTAATGCCCTACTCTATTGCCTCTCAGACACCAAACTGACACCCCTTTTAGGAGTCCTACCCACTGAAGCACTTCTCAATGAGGGCCTGCAGAAATATAACCACATCACTCCCATCCCGATGAAACTCCATTGACTCCCCTTGCCAGCCTACACCATCTTCAAAACCAGCTGCATCATTCACAAAGCCATCAGGACCGGCACCCCCACTTATCTTGCAGCCAAGCCCAAAATCTCTGGTTGTTCTCATCACATCCACTGCCAGAACATCATCAGACGCAGACTAAGAAGTGTTGCAAATCAAAAAATCAAGACAGGAAGCCTTCTCCATCTATGCACCCAGATCTGGAACAACATCCTTGTATCCATCAGGACTACCCCAAATTGTCTTCAGTTTACGAAAGAACTGAAGTCACACCTCTTTAAAGATGAACTCACCTCATCCCAAAGAGTTAACAGCTCACCAAAACAGCTAGCTTTCTTATAACTCTTTGACTTTATGCTTCTCTTTGACCCTGCACAGAAATGCCACATACATGCATACAAACGTATATACATTCATACATATACATAAATACATTGGATTTCACAATTCAATCAATTTCATCCAATTTCTTGAAACTTTGTCAAATTGTTTTGGCTCAGCTCTGTGGAGAATTCATCTCTCACCGAATAATACTGGCCGTTTCAGTGTATCCTTTCTGCTCTACTTGAATGCTTGTATTGAACTGAATGGAGACATTATGGGCCAGATGTAGGTGAATCTCATTTACCGATTCATAAATACCGTATTTTACTGATTCAGTATTTATGAATCGGTAAATAAGATGTAGGTAATAATTCGGTATTTTTTACTGAATCGGTAAGTTTCGGTATTTAACGATTCTGTAAATACCGAATCAGTATTTGCTATTGAATCCAATGGGCCTTGAGGCCCATAGGATTCAATAGCAAATACCGAATCGGTATTTACCGAATCGGTAAAAATACCGAATTGCAAAGGGGGACAGGGTGTCACTTTGACACCCTGTTGCGCCCCTGTAACTGGCTTGTGCGCCATGTGGCACACAGACATGCCCTTAGGGCATGTCTGTGTGCCACATGGCACAGGTGTACATGCCCTGATGTGCATGTACACAGGGATTCGGTATTTACCATGCAATTGTATTACATGGTAAATACCGAATCCTGAAAGGCCTGAAGCACTGTTCAAAGTGCTACCTACATCTGAAAATACAGATTCGGTAATTTTACCGATTGGTAAATTTACCGAATCGGTAAAATTTACAGAATCAGTAAATTTACCGATTCTGTAATTTTACCGATTCGGTAAAATTACCGATTTGGTAAAATTACCGAATCTGTATGTTTCTTGAGCCCCTACATCTCCATAGCCCAATACCGGTCGGAAACGGCCGAAAATCGGTATTTTCGGCCGTTTCCGACCGGTATTGGGCTACCTACCCTTTAACTGTAGTGCTCTCTTCCTGCAGCTACCAGCTCCCTCCGGTTTGTCTTGTTCTATTGTGCGCATTAAGCTAATGATTATTGGGTATGTCAATGTTTGTTAAATAAATTGTCCCTTTGCATTTGTGAAAGCAGCTCATGATTTATAGAAAACTTTACAGGGGGCATAGGTCTGGCCTATTCATAATGAGCCATAAAAAATGGTCATAATTGAATAGGATCTAAGGACAACTCCTCAGATATGTTTGAGTGTTTGCCTAGAGCAAGCTTCCCCAATGAGTAGCTTGTGTGCCATTGGTGTCTCTCTAGTTACTTGTAAATAGCTCTCTTGTGTGGAGCCCGGCCTATTAAGTAAGAAGCCGTTGCTTGGTTGAATTAATATTTGTGTACCAAAATTTTAAATAGGGTATTCGAGACGAAAATTTGTCTTTTTTTCAGAAGTCATAAACTGTTTTTTGGAGAAAAATGGTTGAAGTGCATTTTGAATTTCTGGTTGAATTTCCAAATCAACTAGTCCAACCAGTTAGATGGGTAATTATAAATATGTGCTATTTTAGCACCAAGATACCGCTTAGGGTGATCTTCTACTTTATAAAGATGTGTTGTTATGTTATATTTAAAACTGATACTTGAGTGATGAATCATGCAATGTTGGTGAGACCTATTATCACCGTGGTGCATTGCAACTACGGCTGTTATGTATCACCTTTTGTTCAGCCATTCCCAACGCATGTATTACATTACTGCTGACAAACCTGGCTGATGGACTGATGTGATCTCCGTTAATAATCATGCACGAGATGGCCAGCAATGTAATTTTGTCTGAAATGTTCACTATTACAGCTCTAGTAACATTAGTAGCTCAGGATTACTTTCATTGAACATAAGTAGCTCATATTACAGACAAGGTTGAAGACCCCTGGCATTGAGGATTGATTTAGGATAATGAGTGGACAACAGTTGTATATCACACTGAGCCAGTAAGAGCGGAAAGGACATATTTAAATCAACATTTCAAGATGATGATGGAGCCCGATGATTATTTTTTGATGTATTTGATAACTAGGATAATTAAATGTACACTGTACCAGTAACAAAAGAATGGCCAATGAAGAGTTGGTGTTTATAGCCAACCTTATAATGAAGCGTAATTCTTTTAACGTATTTTACCAATTGGTGCATTTATAATTAGATTTGGCCTAGGCATCCATGAAAAGTAGATAGGCCTTAAACTTAGTTCGAAATGGGAATGCAGCTTCACAAATAAATCGTTTAAATATTGGTAGTCCTGTGTGCCCCATCTGCACTATATTTCATGGTCAGTTGGCCCAGCAATTGACCACCAATCAGCTTATACTGCAATTTCAACATTTCATACATGCTTAAAACTGAGTCTTGTCTCAACGCTATAGCATATAACTCATCACAATGCAAAAATATATTAAATGTAATCCTTTCATAGGAACACATTATTGCAAAGTTTGCATGAAGCTCTTCCACTCTCTGGCACATTCCACAATGCTTAGTAGGCACACAATCCCATCACCAAAAATGTTCCAATGAAACATACATCACCAGGTGTTCACAGCTCCCAAGGGAGCACCTCGACATAGTGCTTGAAGTGGGATGAAAAGGGTGGAGGAGTCCCTAAAAGGGGCCTGGACAACAAAATGTAACTATGAATCCTTCCCACGAAGCGTGATTTTTGTTATTGAGGACATAGCTGAAAACATTTACACTAAAATTCTGTACTTCGAATGCCATGAAACCTGACTATTATTTGAGTGCCTCTCTGTGAAAGTTATTGCATCCGGACACATCCCTCTATTACAGACTTACACCTAAAATAAGCACGACCTATTGATTTATGATCATAATTAGCATCAGATAAGTGAGTAACAATGATAAATTGTACAAATTAGGATTGAATACATTTTAAACGCTTGATCCATTTCAATTATGCGAATGTTACTTAAACATTACAAAATGTCTCCTTCACGCCACGTTCTCCAGCAGCCTCTTTGTGAGAAACGTGCATCCCTCTTCTCCCACATCTTTCTGAAATCCTCTATGTCCCACTGACAGGCTCTGTGAAATCCTCACAATGCCTTCAACCTCAACATCACAGCTCTCAAATATGCGCTGTTATACAGTTCACTGAGCACACAAGATTAATATGCTACAAAATCTCAATCCTAGATCAAGCAAATATGTTTAGAGAAGTATTTTATTACATCGTGTGTAATTCCTAATATATTTCTTTGACAAACGTTTTGTAGTCCCTAGCCAGTCATAAACGCGGCATTTTGTGCTGTCTCAACCAAATATGCCTGGTTGAAGTTTATTCGATGATATACATAAAACAATTCAAATTGAATCTTGTGATATGTATCTCCGTTGAATGATGCCAATTCAGTTTGGTAATTCTAGGATGTAGCGTTTTTGTAAAGGTGTTGTCGGTTATTTAATCCCGGTACAGCCAAAACGTGGCTCACCTCTTGCTTTGTCACATTTGTGTGTGCGAAAAAGGAAGTCACAAAACATTTCAAGGATTATGCCAAAAAACTGATGTTTTGGCATAATCGTGGGCATTCTTGAAATCATTAATTCTACTCCCTTGTCATGTCATAACCCTCCAGGTGCAGAGCTACTCATTTCTTTCAGACTGAGGCCTGAATGTAATACATATTGTGACCTTTGGGTTTAGTGGTCCTACAAAAACATTACTTTGTTCATGAGGGCAGCTTTAGAAAGTTTCAAAACGTCTTGTCAGGAATTGGTTGTGCGATTCAATCCTTGTGTTTTGAATTAAGCCCCCATACCCACCTGTGCCATGCAAATAGGTGCCTGTCAATTTGACTTTTAAAGTATATTTGTTGGACTACCAGAGGGAAAAAACAAACTTCACCCCAGTCCTCTTTCCTTTTCCACGTGAATTGTAAAACAGCGTAAACCGAATGAAGACAAGTGTTTACATCTCATGGCAATTTATAATGCAAATTCTATGTAACAAGTTATCATATGAATTCAATCCAGTTGCTGCAAGTGAGTTTTTGTAATTTATTTACTTGGATCTACATATGTCAGTCAGAACAAGAAACCTATGTGATACATGCAGTCTGGTGTATCGCATCTCTGTGCTCAAATGTTGGTGTTCTAACTCTGAATTAATGCAGTTTATGTTTGACGCTGCAGTGTCTGTCGGAATTACTAATTCCTGAAGTAATCAAATTAGAACTCTCCCTTCTCTCTCCTAAGGCGTGTTTACATTCCAGTAGAAACCATCCCCTTGTCTTGGCTTCATGCAGTGCCTTCCTCTTAGAAATGTGTTTGTGCTACCACCGTAATGAGTCAATCACAAATAAGGCCAAAGTCCAACTGCAAAGACAGCTCATCCTGAACAACTGGGATTAGACTGAAGGGATCTGATCAGAGCACCCTAAAGGCATTTCTTTCTTACAGTCATGGCCACCTACAAGGTTACTTTAGCATCCTGCTAGTCTAGGCACTCGTCAATAAGTACGCCACACATGGAGAGTCATTTTACCTGTCTTTAGTCAGCTGCGTGTAAATCAGAACTCAACATTCTAATCCTACCTTCAAATCATCCCTCCAACGCTTACATCACAGGCCTATGGTATACAGTGTGAACCAAAGGAGTTCCAGCGTTCTTTTAGTACAAGACACTACATCTCCTGCTTTGTTAAATAAAAAGTCACAACTTTAAAACATAGAAAAATAAATAAATGCATAAATAAATATACAAATAACTACATGGATACACAAGCAATTACAATTCTTCAATTAAGCGCTGTGGCGCCTGAATCACATGTCCTGATTGGATCAGGGGAAACCAGCAAGTGGCAGTCGAATTGTCAGTGATCTGCACAGGTGAGGTGGAATTTTCAGCAGATACAGAGTCATCAACAGTCTGTCTAGACCCAGACTCTACATTGACAGTGATGTTTGGTGAGTGATGAGTCACATGTCAAAAATGAGAGGAATCTCTTGTAAGGGACTTCCCAGGACGCTGGGCAATCACCATGTGTCCTTTGGTATTGGTGATAGTAAAGTGTTCAACCTCAAAAGGAGCATCAGATTTCCTTCATCTGTACTGTCTAACAAACACTCACTCTTCTCTTGTAAAAGTGATGTCCTTAGCATGACTTTGTCTGCCAGCATATATTTTCATCTTCTGTTTGCGACCAAAGTCTGTAGTGTAAATGTCTTCCTCATTCTTAGATCTGAGGTTGGTCCATTGGGACAGCTTAGTAGTCATGGCTCTTCCAAACACAAGAGTTGCAGGGCTTTTCCCTGTCGTTGAGTGAGGGGTCGAATGGTAAATCGAAGAGTAGTGCTTAAAACGGCTTTGATGTCGAACGTCTCGAATGCAGCACACTGAACAGCTTTATTTAGAATACTCAAAAAACTTTACCGGGCCATTGGCCTGGAGACAAAGAGGAGTGCTTTTTTGATGCTTAATATTAAGGTGATTTAGAAAGTCTTTAACTTCTTGAATCTAGTTTGAAACTATTGAAAAGTGGGCCGTTGTCAGAATTTAGTGCAGCAGGTACACCTCATGTTGCAAAGATGCCATCTAGTTTCTGAATTACCTTTGCGTGTGTAGTGGATGAAAGGTCTTCCACCAATGGAAAACTGGAGTATTCATCAACAATAACTAAAAGATGATATCCATTCTCAAAAGCACCAAAGAAATCATTAGCAATTCTCTCCCAAGTTTGATATGGCACGTCTGACATGGTCAAAGGGTGCTGAATGACTTGCGATGAAGGACAGTTTCATATATGAGAAGTCTTTAATTCTTCTTTGACCCTTTCTTCAAGATACTGAAACCAGACTCTGCCATCGTGATCTCTTTTGGGGGGGAACTATTCCTGATGTCCTTCTAGGGCAACATTGATTACTTATTATATGCAGCACAAGACCAAAATTCATCTCACCCTAGACATACTCCTTCATTCCATTTGCCTCTAAATAGAAACATGTAAAATACAATTGAAATATGTGCAACCAAGTGACTTGTGCATATGTTTGGTGTTAAATACCTTCGGCCTTTAGACGAGGCAATCCTGTAATATAAATAATGTAAATAGTATTCCCCCATTTCCGGTTCAGTAATGTAAGTTCCACCATACCCCTGGTACACACAACACTGTTCATAGGGGTACATTGTGCTCAACATGCTCCTTGTCTAAAACGGATCACTGACTAAATATCGAGGGACAAAATATAGACTACCCAAAATATAGATTCCAAAATATCGAAAGACAAAATATCGAATTCCTATCTACAAACAGGTAAGTATCAAAATATCGAACCCAAAATATCGTTTATATATATATACTTTGTAAAAATATCGAATTTTTCAAAAATAATGTAAAATTAAAAAAATATTAAAAATAAATAGCTAAAATATACTTAAAAATACTTAAATTACCTTAAAATTATTAAATAATTAATTTAACTGATACAATTTTTTTTACAATCATATCTGTTAAAACATATATATATATATATATATTAACATAATATTAATAAAAAATACACAATATTATTACTGTAGGATAGCGTAGGGGTAAAAATTACTATTCCCACTCCAGAGAGTGCAACAGTAGGGAAAGCGTTGGATTGCGTAGGGGTAAAAATTACTATTCCCACTCCAAAGAGTGCAACAGTAGGGAAAGCGTTGGATAGCGTAGGGGTAAAAATTACTATTCCCACTCCATAGAGTGCAACCGTAGGGAAAGTGTTGGATAGCGTAGGGGTAAAAATGACTATTCCCACTCCAGAGAGTGCAACAGTAGGGAAAGCGATGGATAGCGTAGGGGTAAAAATTACTATTCCCACTCCAGAGAGTGCAACAGTAGGGGAAGCGTTGGATAGCGTAGGGGTAAAAATTACTATTCCCACTCCAGAGAGTGCAACAGTAGGGAAAGCTTTGGATAGCGTAGGTGTAAAAATTACTATTTCCACTCCAGAGAGTGCAACAGTAGGGAAAGCGTTGGATAGCGTAGGGGTAAAAATTACTATTCCCACTCCAGAAAGTGCAACAGTAGGGAAAGCATTGGATAGCATAGGGGTAAATTTTACTATTCCCACTCTAGTGAAAATAAATTAATATAATTCACATAATTATCAATTAATAAAAATTAATGATCAATTAAGAATTAATTAGCTATCAATTAAAAATTAATTAACAATTTATTCAAAATAAATACCAATAAAATTAATTCACATATTTACTATAAAGCCACAACCCGCTTCAGAAAATAAATTAATCTAATTCACATAATTATCAATTAATTAATTAATACAAATTAATTATCAATTAAGAATTAATTAATTTCCAATTAAAAATTAATTAACAATTTATTCTAAATAAATACCAATTAATTAATTGACATATTTTATTAATTATAATTAAATCACTTCCCACCCTATTCCCCTATAAACCCACAACCCGCTACAGAAAATAAATTAATTTAATTCACATAATTATCAATTAATCAATTAATAAAAAATACTTATCAATTAAGAATTAATTAATTACCAATTAAAAATTATTTAACAATTTATTCTAAATAAATATCAATTGATTAATTAACATATTTAATTAATTATAATTAAATTACTTCCCACACTATTCCCCTATAAACCCACAACCCGCTACAGAATTAAATTACGCAAAAATTAAATAACATAAAATGAATTACTTAAAATAAATTACAAAAATATATACACTTTTCACACATATACTAACATACAAAACACTTCAATCGATATTATTAAAAATTCGATATTTTTAATAAACTATATTATGTACTTCGATATTTTGACTGCCTATATTTTTTAAATCGATATTACATTACTTACCTTCAAAACGATATTTTTGATGTCTATATTCTGTCCATTCGACATTTTGTCCATTCTACATTTTGGAGTTGATATTTAGGTTAGTCTATATTTTGGAATCGATATTTTGACCATTTACCGTCTAAAACGTCTGGGAAGGCTAGATGAAAGGTGAAATGAGAAGACGGATTTAGCAGCCATGCAGCAGAGAATGAAGGATACAGGGCAGGCCACTGGATCCAAGCTGCATCATATGCAGTAGATAGCCATTTCAGAGGAGAAAAACAGTGCTATGGCTGTGGTCCTGCTGCACTGCAGCGCTAAACTTGAGGGGGCTAGCAAGAAGCACTAATTCTGTGTGGAGCAGATACAGCCACTCTGAGGCTGATGGAGGCTGCTTGGAGGCTGCTTGGAAATGCATGCACCGCTCTTTATCTCTGCCGCCTGAGATGCTCCGGCAGCTTACTTAATGTTAAGAGATCATTGTTTGAAACTGTTGAAATACCAGACAGCGAAGTAGTCACCTCCAGTCATTGCAAATATGAAATATCCACACAGGGCAGTAGGCATTGCTACCATTGACAAACACCTGCACAGCACTTGAACCCAAGCTGTCATTCAGTTGGTGGAACGTGCACTTTCAAAACAATGCTGAAACACACCAACCAGACAAGCAACGTTCAAGTGTATCTACAAGGAGGCTTGAGACACAGGATTCAAATAATGAATGTGTCAGGAACGAGGCTAGAAACGCAGAGCCCTTTTTGGTGGGGGATAAACTGCACCACGCGGCAGGTGGTGGAGTTTTTGCCACACTCCGCGAGTGGCACAATTCTGTGAACTCCGTCGGGGAAGCAGAGTTTACCGCCCACTCCGAATTTTTTACAATACATTGCATGTTACCACTTCTCGGGGAAAAGAGGAGACGATGGGATAATAATACCTCATTGTGTAGATTGTGTTCTTACAAAGTAGTATTATTATCTCGAAACGACTCTGTTTTTATTGCCCCTTTCCCCTGGAGGAAATATTGGTTTGTCAACTGTTTATTGTGAAAGGTATTTGCTCATGTAGTAATGCTATTAGATGTTGTCTTAGCACCAGTGACCTTCATGAATTGTTCACGGCAGTAACATTTTTAGATCAGGCTCTATGAGGCTTTCCTGCTGTGTATGCTATTCAGTGATATATGTGCATGCTCGGGTCATTCAACAGCTGGTGTCGCTTAATAGATGTGATACAAATTTCACTGTCAATTGTGAATCTGCTTTTAAGGTGCTTGAAAGAAACATGATTTAATGATTGCTATATTTCTGTGAGCTTGTAGTCTATGTGTATTGATTTAATTATTTGCAGAAAATAAATTTCATTTATTTATTTATTTATTTCAAAGGTTTCATATAGCGCTGCTGGACCCGAGAGTATTAGAGCGCTTTACAAGGCAGGTGAAAAGCAAACAATGAAATAGACTAAAATTTAGGCGAGAACGAGTTACATAATGATGCTGTGCCAGCATGTCTAAAGGGGCAGGGAGAATAGAGATAGAGATTGAGATGGAGATGGATAACGAAAGTTAGGAGGGAGAGGGGAGTGAAGAGAGGGGGAGTAAGAGTACGAGGGAATAGAGAGGGGGAGTTGGGAGGAGTGCATGGTAGAGGAGAGGGGAGTGGGCAGGTAAGGAGTCAATAACATAAGATATCCTAATACTTGGATCATGTACAGTGTCATTAACATTAGGTACCCCAATATTTGTTGAGAAGAAGTATTTTTAGTTCTTTTTTGTGGAGAGGGTAGGAGGGGTTGCAACGGATATCTTTTGGGATAGAGTTCCAGATAGTGGGAGCGTTACCTGAGAACGCACAAGATTGGGTTTTTTTACATTTTAGTCTAGGAGGGATGAGGACATGGGAGTTTGTGCTCCTCAGGGAAATTGTGCAACCTGCTTTGTGTAGTTTTGTTGCAAGGTAGGAGGGGGTGTTTTGGTGGAGAGCTTTGTGAGAGATGCAGGCAATCTTGTAGGTGGATCTACCTTCTATTGGGAGCCACTTGAGATTTTTGAGGACAGGGGAGATGTGATCAAATTTTCTGCAATCAGAGATGAGTCTAGCAGCAAGGCTGAGGACAGATTTAATTGGAGCAAGATGGATTTTAGGGGAGCCAGCCAAAGTGGCGTTGCCATAGTCAATCCTGGAGAGGACCAGCGATTGGACAGCAAGTTTGAAATCTTCTGCAGGAATAAAAGGTTTAAGTTTCTTGAGGTGGTGAAGGGTGAAAAGAGCGCTTTTGGATGTATTTTTAATGTGAGGGATGAGATTAAGATTCTGGTCAATACTGATGCCTAGGGATTTGACAGAATTAGAGGTGGAGAGAGGGCAGTTTAGAGCTTTGATGTCATTTAACCAAAGTTGAATGGGAAGAGAATTATTTTTGGGGGAGAAAATTATGATTTCTGTTTTTTTGGGGTTCAGTTTGAGATGATTGAGATGGAACCAGGTTTGAATTTTTTTCAGGGTCTCATTGAGGTGAAGGATGTCTTTGTGAGATTTGATTTTGTAGTATAATTGGGTGTCGTCAGCATAGAGGTGGTAATTGATATTAGCTTGTTTGAAGATGAGGGTGAGTGATTCCATGAACAGATTAAATAGGGTAGGGGAGAGGATGGGTCCTTGAGGGATGCCGAGTGAGACAGGTTGAGGTTTAGAGAGGAAATGGCTAAGCTTGATTTGTTGAGATCTATTTTGTAGGAATGAGGAGAACCATTTCTAAACGGTGCCTTCCAAACCGAATCGATCTTTGAGCGTGCTGAGAAGGGTGGGGTGGTGGACGGTATCAAATGCAGCTGAGAGGTCGAGAAGGATTAGTACTGATGATTCTCCTTTGTCAAGGGAACGATGAATGTCATCAATGATATTAAGCATAGCAGTTTCTCTGCTGTATCCCTGTCTAAAGCCAGACTGGAAGACATCAAGGAGGTTGAAGGAGACAATATGTTTTTCAAGTTGTAATAGGACACATTTTCAAGGGCTTTGGATAGGAATGGAAGATTAGAGATAGGACGAAGGTTGTTAGGATCATTGGGGTCGGCTGCGGTGTTTTTGAGAATAGGCAAGATTTGACCAAGTTGAAGGGAGGCAGGGACAAATCCAGTGAAAGTTGATGATTTTGGTCCATATGGGGGCAATGGTGGATTTGAGTTCTTGAACCAGAGGGGGGGGGAGAGGATCTTTGGAGTGGGCAGAAGGTTTTAGTTTGACAATGATGTTAGTGATCATAGCTTCTGTTACCGGACTGAAATCGCTCCAGGAGGAACTGTTTTTAGGAGTAGGGTTTGTTTTAGGAAGGGTATCCTGTTGGAGTAGAGCAGGAGGGGGACGGAGGTATAGAGCGGTGCAGAGAAGGTGGTCGAAGGAGAGTTTTGAGTGTTGGGGAGGGTGTGTAGGATGGTGGAAGGTTGTGGTGAGGGTGGGAGGGAAGAGAACGAAAGTTAGATCATGTTGATTTTGTTCGTAAAGAAGCTGGCAATTTCTTCGCATTTGTCAATGGAGGCTAATATTTTAGGAGGGCCAGTGGAGGTTTGTTTTTTTACAATTTTAAAAAGTTCTCGAGGGCGGTTTCTGGCCTGATCTAGTTGAGAACGTAGGAAAGAGGCTTTTTCGTTAAAAATGTGTTTTTTGTACTGGGATCTAGCGGTTCTAAGGATAGCCAGATTGTCTACGCTTGGATGAGTTCTCCAGATCCGTTCAGAATGTCTAAGGGATCGTCTTTCGTTGTTAAGTTCGGAATTGAACCAAGATTTAGGAGGAATGTTTTTTTGTAGTTTGAGTTTGATTGGGGCAATTTGGTCAAGGGTTTCAAGAATCAAATCGTTATAATGGTTGGTAAGGTCATTGGTGCTGTCAGAGAGAGAGGGCGAGCTAAGTGAGCCTTAATTGCGGTTTCCAATTCGCCTGGAGGAATAAGGTGAAGGTTGCGGGTGGATTTCTTGGATAGTGTGCTGGTGAGGGTAGGGGGAGCAATGGATTTAGTCATGGTGAAAAGGATAAGGTAGTGGTCAGACCAATCAACAGGAAGAATATTAGAGAGGGAGGCTAGATCTTTGTTCGTTATAATAGCATCAAGGGTGGCACCTTTGTTATGTGTGGGAGTATGGCAGAGTTGGGACATATTGGTGATGTCCATGGTATCGTTAAGTAGGATGACAGAGGGATCAACATTGTTGTTCCAATGGATGTTGTAATCACTGAGGAAGAGATTTTTAGAGTGTGAGAGTGACGATTGTATGATAAGATTAGTCAACTCTTCCGTAAAGGGGATGTTGTTTCCAGGGGGTGGTAGATAGCGTGTAACCGGGTAGTGGGGGAGTCCGATATGATGAGATCGGCGCAAAGGTATTCACAGGATGAGGGGTCTTGTAGATTGACTAGTGAGATGTTAAGTTCAGCTTTAAAAATTATGGCGAGACCACCGCCTGTTTGGTCGATTCTGTCTTTTCTAATGATAGAATAACCAGGGGGGATAAGCAAGTCGAGGATGGGAGTGGAGTGGGAGGAGAGCCATGTTTCAGTTAGGAAAGCAATGTCAATGTTTTCACTAAGAATGGTTTCGGCGATTTCAGTGGCGTGACAGGAGGCAGATCTGCAGTTAATCAACATGCAGCAGAGGGGGGTGGTGACTGGTGGAAGGGAGGGGGGACAAGTAAGGGATAGGTGTGAGTAGTTGGGGTGGTCTCGGGAGGAAGGATAGAGGGAGAGTTTGCTTGTTCCTAAAAGAACTGGAATGGTAGACAGATGCGTGAGGCAGGAGGCGGATCGGCAGTTGGTCAACGTGCAGCATAGGGGAGTGGGATCGGGCGATTGGGAGGGGGGACAAGGGGGATAGATCTGAGATGTTGGTGTGGTCTAGGTGAGGAGGGCGGAAGGGGGAGTCTTCTAGTTCCTAAGAGAACTGGGATGGAAGATTTATGACTAGAGCGTAAATTGGATGACGGTGGATGTGGAGAGATAGTTGGGTTCAAGGGGTTGTTGGTTTTGGAGGATAGAGATGGAGAGATAGTTAGGTTAGAGGAACTGTTAGCTTCAGAGGGTGTTGGTTGAGTGCCATGTTGTGGTTGATTGGTCATGTTGGTGTTATATGGGGTCGCGATTTGTGAAGGTTGTTTGGGTAATGTGTCGGTTGTGTGTTGTTAGAGGGAGGAGTGATTTTGTAGGTGATAGGGTTGTAGTGAGAGTATGTGGGTGTGCTGAGGAGGGTGTCAGTGTGTGAGGAGATAGTTTTCGAAAGGAGTGAGATATCATTTCTAAGAGAGGAGAGTTCTAAGGATGAGTTCAATGGTAGGGGAAGCTGGAGAATGAGTTGATGGGTGCGGAGGGTCAGTACTTATTGGACTGTTCGTCAAATTAGGGTTGTGTGGTGTGGGAATAAAGTGTGGAGGAAGAGGTGAAAAGCAAGGAGGGGGTGGGAGGGAGTTGAGTGTGTTTTTGGAATAGGAGGAGATTAGAGGGTAAGAGGGGGATGTATGAGGTGATGTTGTTTGGATGTAAGAAGTATTGCAAGGAGGTGGGATGTTGGGGGGGAGTTTGAAAGGTGAGGTGTGTGCAATGGCGTGTAGAGAATTAGGAAGAGGTGATAAGGGGGGAGAAGTGAGGGTAGATGGAGAGGGGGGTAAAGTTGTTAGGGTATAGGAGGTGATGAAAGGAGGGGGAATGTTGGGGGGGAGGTATAAAGGAGAGGCATGTGTAACAGTGCATGGCGAGTTGTGAAGATGGGATAAGGGGGTGGGAGAAGAGAGGGTAGATGAATGTGATGGGAGATGAGGGGGGTCTTGGGTATGAGATAAGAGGGACGGGGATGAGATGGGGGGTGGTGGCACTGGGGGTAGAAGACTGCTAATTTGTTGTTTATTGGGTACCGGAGAGGGAAGGGGGAATCAGGAGGGAGCGATAGGGGGGAGGGAGAAATGAGGGGGGATGGATGCAATAACAATTAGGGACAGTCATAGGAACAAGGTAAGAGAGAGGGGGATGGAGTGGGGGTTTGTGGTGTAGTGCTAAAGTGTTTTTCATTGGGAGTAGGAGAGGGAGGGGTAGGATTCGTAGAGAGCAATGGGGGAGAGAGGAATGTAGGCAGATGACGGCGTTTGTTGGGGTAGGTCAGGGGAGTGAGGTAAGAGGGAAGAGGATGAAGTGGGGGGTGAAGGATCTAGGGCTAGATGGGGTGAGAGGGCAGTGTTCGGGGATTGAGTGGTGGTAAGGGATGAGGTGATAATATGTAGATCATTGGAAGTGGGAGAGGAAGGGGGGAATCAGGAAGAGACGAGGGGGGGAGATAGGAAAGAGGGGAGAGGCAGGCATTAGAGGTTGGGATTGGTCGGAGAGACAAGATATTGGAGATGGGGAAGAGAGGGGGGAGGTGCGTCAAGGGGAAGAGAGTTATAATGGGCCAGATTCAAGGGTTCTGTGAGGGTTTGTGATACGGTGTTAAAGTGTTGTTCAAAGATATCGAGGTGCTTTTCAGATGCTTGGAAAAGTATGGTACCCGATTTGAAGATGGAGATATCTATTTCGCCAGAAAAGGAGGAAGATGGTGTGGTGGAGAGTTTAAAACCGTAGGGGATGTTGCGTGAATTAGAGATTAGGAAGTGATTTAGGAATATGCTTTTCCATTTAGAGGGGCGTTTAGTGAAGAAGATGAGGTTGGTGACAAGTGAAGAGTTAAGGCTGTTATGGTGATCAGCGAATAAGGTTTCGGGATGGAGACAGATAAGTTTGTGTTTGAGTTTTTTTTTTACCATGTTTAGAGAGATGGGGTGGGTAGATGACAGACCAAGAGTTAGGGCCAAATTTGGAGATGTGAGGGGTTGAGTTTGAAGGTGGTGGAGTTAGTGGAGGCATCATTTAGAGAAAATAAGGGAGGGGGGGAGAGAAAGCACACCGGAGTGAGTACACACTGGTTTTCTAAGGGAGTGTGGAGGATGGTGCTAAGGGAAGAGGGGGGTTAAAATAAGTGAGAACAAAGCTGGTTACTCCAGAAAGTTGAGTGGGTGGAATTTAACTTAATCCTAAAAGGTGGGGGAGTAACGTAGTCGTAGGAGATAACATTTTAGCAAGTGAGGATATAAACATAAGTTCAATGTGTGAGGTATTGACGTAAGTATATAAATAACAGTTTAAGGTGAGGGAGAGGCGGCCCAGATAAATTAGTAGATAGGGTTGTATTGTAGGGGAAGGAGTTGGACAATATCCTGAACCAAATAGACAGTTAGGGTATAAATGTGATCTAACCCTAGTACCATAAGCAAACACATAGAGAAAAGAAGACAAAGTGATGGAAGGATTAAAGGATTAAACATAGAGAGCAGTCAGTAGAGTATCGTGAGACATATTACAATGATCGGCAATGGGGGTGAACTAAGCAGAGGAGAATCAAAATATACAATAAAATAGAATATATAACAAAAAGAGGATATAGCATAATGAACAGTCCTGTTTACACTGATATAAAATAGAAGGCGTCACAAAAAAGCATAACCAAACGATATAAAAGAAGTGCAAATATAAAACATTAAAACATTGTGAACTGAATGTGATCGAAAAGCTGTTAGCCCGGAGGGAGCTAGAGATAGAAAGAAGTAGAAAATAATGAAGATAACTAGAATAGAAGGGGTATAGGTAGGAGGGGCATTCAGAATGGAGATTCAGTGGGATAAGTGATAAAATTGAGGTTGGTGGTAAAGGTAAAGTAATGAAGAATACGTAGTGCAATTGAGTGGGAAGAATAATAATTAAAAGGCGGAATAAAAGAAGGAAAGAAGAGAATGTAAATGTAGTATACTTGTAAAGCGCACAGCTGCCCCAGCAACGGGGCGTCCCGGCGCTGTATAACTCTGGGGAACCCGTCCTGGCTTTCCCTGTGGGATGGTCCCTTGCTGGGAGTCCCCAAGGTGGAGCCAGGCATCCCCGGAATTGGTGGGGCCGTTGTGGAGATTAGGCAAGCTAATGCCCAGAGTTGCCTAGTGGAACCCCTGATTAGAGTAAGCACCGAAGCGAGAATTATCGAGTCCGCTGACCAAGGTCCACGACCCTGCCGCGTCGGGAATTGAACCCTGGTCCCAGGCTGACTTCTGCTCTCAGGCCTGCCGCCTCTAACCAGTGAGCCACACTACTCCACTAAAGGGAAGTAAGTGGAAAGAGGGAGTTATAATTATAGATAGCAGGGGGTAATATATGTTAAGATAGAGCGCAGGGGAGAGTGGAACATATCATCAGGACCAGTCGCTTAAATATAGAGAGTAGGAATTGAAAGGAATGACATAAAATTAAGAGAACATGATCAAAATAAAATGTTTAGACGGAGGAAGGACTAATAACAAAATAGACCGTAATAAAAATTAAAGAGTTTAAGTTGAAGAAAGATATGCAGTTCAGAATTGAGAAAGAACATCAGTGAAATAATAAATTCAAATATAAATTAATAAAGTGCACAAAGTGAACAATAGTGAAAATAACAATCCAAGCATAAATTTATAAAGTGCTCAAAGTAATAAGGTAGAGAGTAGTGTGCATATCACAGGGCAATCTAGTGGGGGGGGGGGTGGAGATAATATCACAGATAAATAGGTGTAACACTCTACACCTTAAATACACATTCCAACTGAGTCCAAACGAAACCTCGCAGAACAAATATAAATCATTAGAAGCCATCTTCATAATGTAACTGGAACCAAGAATAATGCACTGCATTAGGATTAGGTTGACAGGTGGACGGCATAAAAAAAGACCAATCTTTGTTTACTCTGAGGAGCAGAGAGTTGTCCAGCAACTGGTTCATGTTACATTCGTGTCCTGTGATAAATGAAGGAATTTGATTATTGTTTCTAAAACATTCTTCCCAGTTAAGGAATATCTTGGTGTCACGTAACTATTTTATTGTTTCTGAGACCCACGCTCTTTATATGTGAACATTACGCATTATAGGGCCTTATTATAAATGGGTGGTAAAATTGCAGTCCCTGGTGAGATAATGATTACACCCTTTATTAAATTTTGGCAAGTCAAACCTTGCAGACGTTGACAAGGGGAAAAGTACTGGTATTTACTGTGACATGCGCATTTTGGTGTGGCAAGCACTCAAATCTACATGTTATTCCCCAAAAGTGTTAGGTGAGGTGATAATTTTTGGATCTCATTAATTCTAAATACTTTGGTGATGTAATAGTAATTATCGCATATGATACGAGCTACTTGTAATCAAGCTCATATTACATTGAAATGAAAATGAATGAAAATCAAGCTGTCAAACGTGATCTACTTCCCTGACGCAATAGTATAAATTGCCAAGGCTTGATACTACATATGTCACTCTTAGATGCAAAATCATAGAATGTTTGAACTTGAGTCAAGCAGGCTCTTTTCAAGAAGTTTTATATTATGCCATTTTATTTTTAGAAAGGACACAAGCCAAAATGTGTGTTAGTCCATCTTAACAAGGCACAACTAAAATAGTAGCCTGGCACGCTTACAAATGTTTGTGTTTAATAAGTCATCCTTTGAAATCAATCCTTTTTGGCAAGCACATCCCTCACTTAGCTGGATTGGAATTCACACACAAGTTATATTTAAAGTTCATTCAGCTGAAGAGCTTCACAGAATCAAGATCTACAGTGTATAGAGATAATAACATGGCCTGATTCACAGGGTCCACATTAATAATGAAGAGCTTCACAGAATCAAGAATCACAGTCTGTAGAGATAATAGCATGGCCTAATTCGCAGTGTCCAAATTATTAAAAAAAACAATCTGACTAAATAGATTGAAACCTTGTGCTGGGGTTCTGTTAGTTAGTACAAGTCCTCCAAAAAATAGTATATCTACAGGTTGTGGGCCTGTAATGTTTGTAACTGTATACATTTTTTCCACTGATTCACAAACATCCTCAGGGGTACACCTGCATTTTAATTTTGGAGTAGGGGCTGTATGTTATAATATTATTAGCAAAACTATTGTCCACCAGAAGTATTGTGTCATAAATATTATTAAAAAACTTATTGACCAGTTGGTTCTAGATTTTCCATTATTTACTTCAATGTGATAGCATTTTTGTAAATGATATTTGGGGCACAATATTTCTATGATCTGATATTTTGGTTAAAGTATCCTGGTACCATACTGCAGGCATGCACATTTCACTTTTAGGCGTAGGAAAAATATCCAAAGGCACAGTTGTCCCTCTCTGTATGTTAAAATCTAGATTGCGACGTAAACATTATCGGCGCCATCTTGTCCCCTTTTAGCTCAAATGTGCGCGTAAGTAGCAGCCATTTTGAACGCCATGGCCTCTCTGCCCACTGTCGATAGCCAGCGCGTCTCTCTCTCTCTCTCCCTCTCTGACCCCGCCAGCATCCCCCGCCCGCTGACAGCCCACGTTCTCACATGCTTGGGCCATAAACCACCCCTTCAGCGCGGCCCTGCCTCGGAGCCACATCCCGTACCCGACTAACACCTCCCTCCGTCCCTTTAATGATCACGCATCCTTTGATGGACCCCCTTCCTCTGTGCCCGATTGTCCCGCCCGATCCCAGGCCATCACCTAGCCCTGCGGATACAGTTTATTGCCCCTTACAGTAGGAAGCTGTCCCTCTTCAAAGAATCTATGACTGATAAAAGCCCCCACCCCATGAGATCCGATCAGCCGTACACATTCCGGGAGCCGGCGGGATATCCAGCTGCGCGATAGTCATCACCTACTGAGATCGGGGTGGGGACTTTTACTGTAAATATGTGTGGGAACGGGTTTGGAGCGGAGATTCCGAGGATGCCTTTCCGTACATCAAAGTATTAACAAGAATGTGTTTTATGTAATAAAGCAATAAACCTGTGTATAAGAGGCCAGGCCTCAAGGATGCGTTTAGAGCACCTCGAGAAGATACCCTGTTGTCTGATTTGACATGTTCTGCTCCGTCGGAATAAACTCCTGTTTCCTGCCTTCTGTCTCCAGCGCCTGCCTCTTTGTTTGGTAATCTCGAATGGTATGAGAGGCGGCTAACGCCGGGCAAATACTGAAAGGTTCTTGGTCGTATTCGGCCCTACCGTTCTACAATTGGCGTCCCAAACGTGGGGCCCATCAGCGACGCGTGGATCCAGTGGGAGAGGTCCCAACGACAGAGTGAACGACTGCAACGATCGGGAAGAGTTCCTGCCCGATAGACCCTCGTCTGGCAGCCGATCATCCGAACTTCACCGGTTCCGAGCGGACCTCTCTCGAGTGATCTACGGTCCTGACTGAGAACCATCAGGAGTGCCACAGCAATTACGGAAAACAGAGGGCGATCAGGCGCTGGGAGCGGAGGACGACAACTGTCCATGCGGTCCGGGTAAGGTCGGGCAACACGACGAATTGAGAATTGATTGTTTGATTGTTTGAAAATACTAGTATTACTCATTTGATTGTTTCTGAGAGATTCTCTATTTGCAAACAAGCACAGAGTCGCCATACTCTGTTTAGTCTTTGCAGATAGTGAAGGGTAGGTAACGCAGGCCTTTGCCCCCTTTGTAATCCGTCGTGCCTGCTTCCCTCTCCATTTGATTGATTGTTATCCAAGCATTTACTGTTTTGGAATTGGTTCTCTTCGGATCATTCTCTATTTACAAAAAAGCACAGAGTCGCAATACTCTGTTTAGTCCTTGTGAATAGTGAAGGATAGGTAACGCAGGCTTTTGCCCCCGTTGTAATCCGTCGTGCCTATTTTTATCCCTCATTTGATTGATTGTTTGACTGAACATTGATCGTTCGGAATTGGTTCTCTTTGGGTTATTCTCTATTCACAAATAAGCACAGGATCGCAATACTCTGTTTAGTCTTTGCGGATAGTGAAGGATAGGTAGTGCAGACTTTTGTTCCCTTTGTAACCCGTCATGCCTGTCTTCGCCCCGTTTGTTGGTAGTTGGTTCAGCCCGGACCGCTTATTAGAGGTGAACCATCCGGCTCCACTGGAGGGCACCCATAATAAGGACATGTTTACTAAATATGGACTAGTCACCGTGGCTTATAGTAAGCTGTGGCATAAATACACGAGAAAGGATCGGGGAAGTCAGTGGCCACTGATAGGATCCTTTGATAACGACAAAATAAACGCGCTGGAAACAGCCCTTTATAACAATAAGACAACACCCACTATGCTCGATAGCTTCTGCATGTGGCGCAAAGAAACAGAACAGCGAAAGAAGAGAAATGAGGTCAGGTTAGAAAAGGAATTACGCAAGGCAGCTCACCTGGCCGCCAACAAATTAAAGGAAGAAATAAAAGAAAGAGAGGAAACCAAGCTAAAACAAGATTCCGAATCATCAGGCCAGTGTCCCGTCAGGACACCCTCTACACTTTACCCCGAGCTACCTTCGAAACAGCGAACGAACGATGATTTACTACTAGGTCCCCCGATCATCTACATGCCCCCTCCATATGCCCCTTCCCAACCCTTAACACAGCACCCGCAACCCCCAACGACAGGCGAGAGTAGTGCCGGAGCCTCGGTCCTCATGGCCTCTGCGCCGACCGAATCCCTTGCACTCAGCGCAGCACAAGCAGCAACTTCAGGTGATCCCGAAGCGGGGAGGAAAGACCCCGCGAGATCGAATAGATTAAGTAAGGACGAACGAGCTGGGATCGATAAGATTGTAAAGACACTGGTGGTGCGAAAGGAAAGTGAGGATTATATAACGAATATGTACAATACATATGCCAATAGCCACAGATGACACTTTGTCGTACGCCTTTATTACCACACCCTTAATGCCTACGAGGACCGATACCAAGGAAAAGGCCCTGAAAACCTAACGACTCTGTATAGGAAAATGTATGTCAGAGATGGAGACGAGTGTGATGTGGCGAACCTCTTCACGCGTACGCTTGAAATTTTCCGCCACCTCACGGAACTGAAACCAGAGACCAACACCACGACTCCTGCAGTGACTGAAGCCAGAGTAGAAAAAATTGACACTATGATTCCCATAAAGGAGGCCGCTCCCTATTGGGTTCCCCCACGAGGACAGGGAACACACGACAATATTAACCACCAAGATGCGAGAGGGAGGGTAGTTTACAACTGGGTTTACCAACCATGGGATCGGCAAGACATCCTGACTTTCCGAAAGTCCTTGCCTGATCTGCGAAAGAACCCCACAGCCTTCTATACAGAATTAGCCACCGCTCTGGGTTCAACGATTATGACCCTAGCGGATATCGATTTGTTTTTCGGGTTATGTCTGCCAGCTGATGTGTGGAAGCAAATCCGGAAAGTCGACCACCTTGAGCTGTTCGGACATACCTGGATACAACTCGGAGATGTAGACAAACAGCGAGAGCCGGGACAGAAACCTATGAAAGCCATTTTAGACCTACCAGATAAGATTGTGCAGAATTTAAAAACCTTAGTCCCAGAAAGGAAGGTGGACTGGTCGGTAGTAACGGCCTGTCGCCAGAAACCCCAGGAAGACGTATCAGAATACTTCTCCCGGTTTGAAACGGTGTTCTCCGATTACAGCGGCCAGGACATGACCACTGCAACCGGACATCACTTGTTTGTCCAGAACTATGTGAAAGGCCTGACACCAGAAGTCTCGCAGAAACTACAGACTAGCGAGAGTAGTTGGGCGGCCTCCAACCCCACAGCTATCCTTCAGATGGCCCAATACTATGAGCGACAAAAGAACGAGAACGATCAAGCGACTGAGAAAAAGAAAAAGGACTTGAAAGAGAGGGTAATGATTGCTCAGTTGCAAGGGGTGACTATAGGAAGGGAACAGTATAGAGGGAACTACCAGTCGAATGCTCCTAGAAATCCACCCCCTAGAGACCGCACACCCGCACCCGGCGCTCCACGAACAGACCTCGATGAGAACCAGTGTGCGTTTTGCAAAGGATTTGGCCATTGGAAATCTCAATGTCAAGTTCTGCAAGAAGCACTCAGAAATAAAGACACGAGAGACGTAGCGGGCGGGCCGAGAAATAGAGGACAGGGACGAGGGCACACAAGCGACACCAACAATGACAGACCTGGTAGACCGAACACGTTTGACCGTCCCCGACAGAATCAGTGCCAACAGTCTGACTGCGACAATGCCCACGACTTTGCATAGGACTGCCAAGGGCAAGGAAGGGATCCAGTCGAGCTCTATGTTGACCAGCAAGGCCCTTATGTCACCGCTAAGGTCCTAGGTACGAAGTCTCCATTTCTGGTAGATACTGGTGCAACACGTAGTGCGTTGTCTAAACGATTGATTCCCAGGGCACCCTTGTCTGGCTCACATGTGACATCAATAGGTTTTAATGGAACGCCCTCCACTAATCCCTTGTCCACACCGATCTCTTTCAACTTGGACAATAACACCACTGACACGACGTTTTTGCTCTCCTCCAACACCCCCGACGCCATTATGGGACTTGACTTATTGAAACATTTTCGAGCTACTATTAGGTGTTCACAAGACGGAGTTCGAGTCATTCTGTACGACAACCCAACACTGCTCAGATCTTGTCGCACACAACGCATGTTTTCTATCACTGACACTGACTTGTCCTTACTCGACACCCTACCTCTGTACCTATGGGCAAAGACTGACTCGGACGTAGGACGCATGATGATAGACCCTGTACACATAACTGTTCGACAGGACGCAGTACTCCCCAAACTCCCGCAGTATTGGATATCGCCCGAAGGCGAGAAGGCGTTGGTAAAAATCATCCAGTCCCTGGTAAATGCAGGAGTGGTAGAAGAAGTAGTTAGCAATGTTTGCAACAGCCCTATCCTACCCATTGTGAAGAAGCAGGGTGAGGGAGATGAAAAAGCGTACCGCTTCATCATCGACCTACGAGAAGTCAACAAAGTGGTTGTACCCCAGTACCCTGTAGTCTCAGACATCACCACCATTCTGACCCTGATTCCTTCCACTGCCACCACCTTCACGGTAATCGACCTCAAGAACGCATTCTTCTCCATCCCCATTCACTCGGACAGCCGCTACCTTTTCGGCTTCACTTTAAAATCCTGCTTATACAGATTTTGCAGAGCACCCCAGGGCTACACTGAAAGTCCAAGCATCTACAGCCAGGCCCCCAAGAGACAGCTGGATGCAGTCCAATTGCCGGATGGAGTGGTGTTGATACAGTACTTCGATGATATCCTTTTGGCGGCCAACACCACTCCACTTGCGGTCACGGCCACCATCCAACTCCTGCACTTCCTCGCGGAAAATGGCCACAAGGTCTCCAAGAAGAAGTTGCAATTCTGCCAACCTCAAGTCACTTACCTAGGCCACCTCTTGTCCAAAGACGGGAGAAAGCTCACACCCGATCGAATACAGGCTATTCTAGAGACCCCTATCCCTAAAACCCCGAAGCAAGTCCGCTCTTTGGTAGGCCTCACCTCCTTCTGCCGACAATGGTTGCCAAATTTCAGCCTCATTGTGAAACCACTACTTTCCCTACTGGCTAAAGATGTCCCCTTCCCGCTCCCTTGGACCCCTGAATGTCAATCCTCCTTCAAGGAACTACGAGACGCCCTTTGTTCAGCGCCCGTCCTAGGAACCCCTGATTATACAAAGCCCTTCTCTCTCTACACTCACGAAAGGGAGGGATGCGCTTTGTCTGTCCTGACTCAGTCCATTGGCCCCAAACAACGACCATGTGCCTATTTCTCTGCCACTCTTGACCCTGTAGCAAGAGCTTTGCCTGCCTGCCTTCGAGCAGTAGCTGCTGCTGCTGTCTCTATCACACAAAAAGGTGACAGACATCATTGGACAGGGAAATGCACTGGCCGACATCACTGCCCGAACCACAGCTGAGAACAGGACGACGACTCGCATGTACGTGACTAGGTCACAAGCAGAAAAATGGACGGACGCTAGGGATACTATTAGGGACATCCAAATGGCCAGCTCACCACAAGAATTGACTGAATGGGCACGGGTGGGATTAAAGGATGATGAAGGCTGCTGGCGGACAAAAGACAAGAACAAATGGTTGCTACCCAACTCGTACCTGATCCCCATACTGACGATTGCCCATTCCCCTGCACACATAGGATCTGCCCCTATGACCGAACTTGTCTCCCGAGTTTGGCATAACGATAGAATTACAGACTCAGCCAAACGATTAGTCCAACAATGTCTAGTCTGCCTGCAACACAACCCTGGGAAAGGAACTGTCGTACCCCGGGGAGGGTTTGGGGTCCCCAACCATCCATTTGAAATCCTACAGATGGACTATATCCAGTTAGAGAGATGTCAAGGACTGAAGTATGTACTTGTTGTTGTGTGCGCTTTTAGCAAATGGGTGGAAGCCTACCCGACGCGTGACAACACTGCTATTGCCACTGCAAAAGTACTACTGAAAGAGTTCTTCCCTCGCTACGGCCTTTGCCGTATTTTATGGAGTGACAATGGCCCCCATTTTGTAGCCGAGGTTATCCAGCTCATCCTGAAAGGACTGGGGGTACGACAGAAATTCCACGCAGTTTTCCACCCCCAATCTGCTGTACTGGTCGAGCGGCACAATGCCACATTGAAACTAAAACTGGTGAAAATAGTGGCTACCACAGGACTAAAATGGCCAGACGCTCTCCCCCTAGCATTGCTGTCAATGCGTTCCACCCCCACCAAACACCACTTGACCCCTTACGAGGTCGTTTTCGGCCGGCCCATGAGTATCTGGTCCGCACCCAAACCGACATCTATTCACGACGTCCCGGACGTCCTAATGTCTGACTACCTGTATAACCTAACTAAAACACTGTCTGTTATTCATCATCAGGTGCTGCAGGCCATCCCCGATGCTTCCAGGGGCCCCGGACATACCATCCAGCTTGGAGATTTCGTCCTGATTCGGAACTTCCAGCGGGAGAAGAGTCTGGAACCCCGCTGGACGGGCCCGTGGCAAGTCTTGATCACCACCCGAACAGCTCTTCGAGTGGAGGGGAAGCGAAATTGGCTGCATGCACATCATTGCAAGAAAATCTCTCCGGCCCTGACGTCGACCGAAGACGTGAGCACCCAGGAAGAGCTCCTGAACAAAGACCGACCATCCCTGAGCTGCTACCCTGAAACAGAGACACTCGAATTGGCGAAATTCCCTGATCCCACTGTGCCATCCAGAGAAGGGTATAACCTGCGACGAAAGGAGGGAGCTTCGGCTAAGTAGACCACTGACTAAGTTATCATTCTCAGAGCGGCGGCCTAACACTACAAAGGCTGCCAGGAGAGAAACCAAACGAAGTCTGTGGTTCTGCCCACTACCGAGCACCTTGAAGACGATGGAAGCTCCCGATACGAAGATGATGGAAGCAACCGGACATCCGAAGACCCGCTACAGGAACCCGAAAACTGACAGTTTGCACAGCTCAAAGACTATTGCTCTTCTTATCACTCTTCTCTTTTGCCTCCTCCTCATGACTACCTTCTGGATCGTGGAGGGGAACGCACCGGCTCATAAGACATTTCTAACGACTGCACAGCCTACCACCATGAAAGAACACTACCTGGTCTCTCTTTCACCTCAAATCCAAGAAAGGCGTAAGGAGTTCTGGAACAACTCCTTCGTACAGTTGCTGCACCAACACAACCTTGCTGCAATTGCCACGAATTGCTGGATCTGTGGATTGATACCACATGCCACCGGACATTCCATCCCCTTCATCCCTTCACCTTTCTCTGTTCATGGCTCCTGCCTTGCCTGGCTGATCCTCTTGCAAGAGAGCTACAGAGACAACGCCACTTCCGGCGAAACTATGTCACACTTTTATCATGGAGTCTGGCTGAACAAAACCGGGAGAGCTGCTGCTCCTTTTTGCCCTCTATCCTCCAATGCTTCTGTTCACATGGACATCCCCGCTAAAGAAATGGTGGAGATGCAAATATTCAACAATCCAGCCAGACCCACCTTCTCCTACCTCCGGAAACAAACAGCTGCCTCCCTGACTGTGGCCCTATCTGTCGTCAATGTCTCGGGCCTCGTATGCATCACAGGCCATGGGACACAAATGGTGGGCCACAGCACTTGCTGCATCACCAGAACTTTGTACTCAACCGACCCACCCTCTTTTGTCACCTCTCCAAACATGTACTTCGTCTGTGGTACAAAAGCCTACACCTGGCTCCCAAAGGGCTGGGGAGGTACCTGCTACATAGCCTTCATCCTTCCTCCAACCTATGTGGCTCCGGCAAACCATCACCGACAGAGACGAGCAAAGGACATCGAGCAGGCCGACTCCACTGGAGCACAATTCTTGGATGCAATGAAAGGACTTGTTCCACTTTGGGGTCCGATGGCGAACAGTCGTGCCATTCGACATTTATCCCAGGCAGTCGAGACAACGATGAACATTACAGCTGGTATCCTCACAAACAATACAGCCGAGCTTCAGGCGGTCCGTCTGGTGGCTCTTCAAAACCGCCTTGTTCTGGATGTGGTTCTGGCGGACCGTGGAGGAGCATGTCGTATCATCGGGTCCAGCTGTTGTACCTACATACCAGACAATTCACCCTCCGTTTACAAGGCCATCGAACACCTCCACAGACTCTCCTCAGAAGTTCATCAGGAACAAGAAGGATGGTCGCTCGGGAGTTGGTTCTGGAGTACTGTAAAGGACTGGGGATGGAGGTTGCTCATGATTGTACTGATACCAATCGTCGTAATATGCGGACTCTGCCTGGGTATTCAATGCTTGCCACCTCTGTGTTCACTATTTGCTAACTGTGTTTGCCCTAAGACTCCGAACTTTGAAGCTGAACGCATGAAAGCTTTGTATGATGTAGAAATCCGTAATATGATGGGGATAGACATAAATTGACAAGCTGGCTAGATATGTTGAAAAGGGAGGACTGTTAAAATCTAGATTGCGACGTAAACATTATCGGCGCCATCTTGTCCCCTTTTAGCTCAAATGTGCGCGTAAGTAGCAGCCATTTTGAACGCCATGGCCTCTCTGCCCACTGCCGATAGCCAGCGCGTCTCTCTCTCTCCCTCTCTGACCCCGCCAGCATCCCCCGCGCGCTGACAGCCCACGTTCTCACATGCTTGGGCCATAAACCACCCCTTCAGCGCGGCCCTGCCTCGGAGCCACATCCCGTACCCGACTAACACCTCCCTCCGTCCCTTTAATGATCACGCATCCTTTGATGGACCCCCTTCCTCTGTGCCCGATTGTCCCGCCCGATCCCAGGCCATCACCTAGCCCTGCGGATACAGTTTATTGCCCCTTACAGTAGGAAGCTGTCCCTCTTCAAAGAATCTATGATAAAAGCCCCCACCCCATGAGATCCGATCAGCCGCACACATTCCGGGAGCCGGCGGGATATCCAGCTGCGCGATAGTCATCACCTACTGAGATCGGGGTGGGGACTTTTACTGTAAATATGTGTGGGAACGGGTTTGGAGCGGAGATTCCGAGGATGCCTTTCCGTACATCAAAGTATTAACAAGAATGTGTTTTATGTAATAAAGCAATAAACCTGTGTATAAGAGGCCAGGCCTCAAGGATGCGTTTAGAGCACCTCGAGAAGATACCCTGTTGTCTGATTTGACGTGTTCTGCTCCGTCGGAATAAACTCCTGTTTCCTGCCTTCTGTCTCCAGCGCCTGCCTCTTTGTTTGGTAATCTCGAATGGTATGAGAGGCGGCTAACGCCGGGCAAATACTGAAAGGTTCTTGGTCGTATTCGGCCCTACCGTTCTACATGTATTCCAGTATTTGTTCATGTGATAAATGCTCATGGCTTGATTTAGGTGGTTATGAGGAGTAAGAACTCAGCCATTAGGGCTTAGAGGAAGGATGTGTGATCATCATTTTTTCTTGTATAATCAAATAATTTGTTTCAGAATTCAATTGTGAAAAAGAAAAAGATAGGCAGTCAGTTTTAGCATGTCCGACTGTGGAAATACTTAGCAGATTTTGCTGGGAAGAAAATCGCCTTGGTTTGGGTCTCCTGTTTGATAAATATGTCCACAATATGTTCTGTGAAGCATGTGTGGTCTTTAAAGGCAATGCAGCATGTCATTGAAGGCAAATAGAGTGATCTGAAAACTTGTGACATTGACTAGGTTGAATTCGGGAGGGCAGCACAAATATTTGAGCAACTGTTTTAGTATTGAAATATAATGAAATAAGTTTTAAAGACACAGGTGTCAAGGACAGACTTCGTGACACTCTAATTATGGAAGTGTTGCATATGGTTTGTTCTGTAGCTGACGACTGTGGCACAAAGTTTAAAATCTCCTGTCCCTGGATAAATGTGAAAAGAGTATATCAGATGTGCTTGGAAGTTCTGTTGATTGGGTTAACATGAACTGACAGGCCTATATTTTTATGAGTGGAGTTCTTCGCCCTAATTGCAGAGACAATGCACTCATAAACTTACTGTTGAAATGCAGTTTTGTGAATACTGAAAACGCATAAACTTACACAAATGTGTAAGATTACATTTGTCAATCAGGCCCCATGGAAATTCTCTAATCCACAGAAATGTAGTGGTTAACTTGAATAGAGTGTAGATGTATATATTTATATAAAGGTAAAGGTGAATTGCGTGGATGTTTCCCACTGAGGGCTTCTGGGTGACATCAAGTAGAGAATGAGAGCAAAGTTTGAGTTGTCTATGATGTCACACACAACTACGAGGTGGGAAACATCAATACAATTGACGGTTTACCCATCTATAATTTATGTTATGTATGGCCCCCAAAATCATCTTGCCTGCTTTCATCTGTTATGCAGTGGCATTGTGGTAATGGTGGAGCCATACAAAGCATGGCCTCTGTTATGTTACCTTGTCCCAAAAGTTAAAAATACTAACTTCTTGTCCTGGCGCCTAACAATGAATCCCAGACTATTCTTACTACACAGCACATAGGGGATTGGGGGAAACCACCACAAGCAACATTTACTGTTCCTGGGCCTCACGCTTGCCAATCGGTACATCGACCGATTCTGGTAGGGACCTCCCCGCCATCGGTGGGTGGTCGGAAGAAGGCCATGGACAGATGTATGGAGGCCGAGATTGCGGTGTTTCAGGCATGGGGTTGCCCGCAAAAACTTAGGAAGATATGGTCTCGTTGTGCGGTAAAACTCAATAAAATCTGTTAAAAAAATATACTAATTTACCTGCCATCTTTGACCAACCCCCACCACCTTCCTTTTCCTGCAGCTGTGCTTTCTGCTCTCACTCAAAGCAGAGAATCAGCTTTGCACTGACAGGCTTCCAGAGAGCCCTGACAGACTTGCATGGAAGGTCTTTATGACATCAGAACAGTAGTCTGACCAGTTTTTTAATCAAATGTTTCTACATCATGAGTGTGGGTTATAAGATTCAGAAATTGAAATAAATGATAGCGGTTCCCTATGAGAGCAATGCATAACAACAGAGTATTGTTCTATAAGAAACCCCTTAAGCCCACTCTTTAAATGGCAAGGTTGTCACATTTTTACAGAATTAAGATTTTTTTGGTGCCCCCTCCTCCTCAAAGTCCATACATTTGACACCTAGACAGAGAATGCCAGCTAAATGTTTAGCCTTTCTGAACTTATGTCTCAACCAATTTCTCTACATCGTGCAATTGATTATTCAAGATATTTTAAGCTGAAAATGTTTTCTGAAGACTCAGGTTATATGATCATTTCTTTTTTTAAATAATTCTTTATGGATGAGATAAGTCATTTACAGCATGTTTATCCCAGTCGTGTTTTCTTTTTTAAATAACTACATTATAACAGTATCATAACTTGACGTCAACTCAAACCTCCCTCCTGTCTGCCCAACTCAAAATCCAACCAATATATTGTCAGGTTGGTATTTTCTCACTCAGTCAACATTAATAGAGAATGATCGTCTGTCACAATCAAATACACTGAAATGCCACTTAGCCATCACAACCTATGTGGACAGAAAAGTATAGTGAACTAAGGTGGTGAAAGATGGTGAAATCCCTTTGTAGTTAGTTAATGCTCTTAATCAACATCAAACCAAAGTCATCTCTCACGCTTATGTGCCCTGCTATGGCCTTAAGATGAAGGGTTGTCATTGACCCACTTCAGCCTTCTTCAAGCAGTTCCATTCATGATCAGTTTGTTCAAAGCCCTATTGAATGGGTGTGGGCGTCCTATAAATGATGATCTCAGACCTACAGTGTGAAATGTCATGGTTCACTGGCAAATATACCCCATATTTCCTGGAATTATTCTAGTTGATCACTTAGGCAGTATATCACCCTCTAATTGGATTCTGTCCAGTACATCTTGTAACTGTCTTTCCATGTTAGGGCTACTATTCAAATGGGAGACTAATGCCATTGGTGCAAGATTTTGTAGAAGCTCAGTTTAATATGGGCTTCTCTGGGTGGTTTATCATGGCCTGCTATGAGTTCGGACGAGTCGGCATCCAGGTATTCTATTAACGCAATCACCACTGTTCCTTCAACTGTTTGGATGTCTGTACTGAAAATAAATGATCCAAGATAAGTTTAAACAGTCTGAGCACGACCCCCTTATACGTGCCCCGTGAGTGTAAGTAATTGATTATTGCAGAATCATGAAGCTCTATGGGTGGGGACTACTTTTCGTGGAGGCTGTGAGTGAGGCACTTGTTATTCAAGAAGTGTTGTGGTTGTAGCTAAAGTTCTACCTACAATTCTGTAAAGGTTTTCAGTTTACCGTCCTTTAGTAGATAGTTAAGCATCGTTAATCCCTGAGATTCCAAATCCTTCCATCTCTGTTCACGCTCTTGAATCATTAAGGTCCTGTCATTCCATAGGGGGTCATGCTTATGAATCCTGCTGTTCATCCCTATGATGGAATGTGCTTTGTGCCAAGCGTATGTCATCACTGAAAGAATAGGGTTAGAGAAGATCACCCTTGTTGTGTCACCAGTGTAAAGCATTCTAATGCATCCATCTTTCCTAGAAATGCTGTCTACATTTTAACCCATGTCGGCTGTCTAGGATGCCATGTACCAACTACCTGATTTGTGATAGTTGAAATGCTAACCAGTAGGACTCTATGGAAGGTAGCTTCAAACCACTGTGTTCCATAGCTGCATGGAGCCGGCACATTTTGAAATGGGGCTTATGACACTCTCAAATAAATGTTTTCAATAAAAAAAAATTCTCAGCACATAGTGGGAACGATATGTGCATATGGAGCATAGAAAAGACATAGTGAAGGAGAGACATTACATTCATTTTGATCACTTATACCTTGCCCAGTAGTGACAAGTGAGGAGAGCACCACTTAACTAGGTCAGGTTTGATCTATGCAAGTGAGGGTTTCATGTTGCCGTCTACTGTACAACATAATCCAGTGTTTTTGTTAATCTCTAGGTATTTTAAATTAGATGCTGTCCATCAGGAATAATGGTCTCCATTAGCTGTGATATTAGTGGGACTAGTAAGTGGGCATGCTTCACATTTTCCCCATTTGGTTCTGTAACCTGAGAATAATCAATAGTGTGTGACATTTATAAGAGCCTTGATGGATGGGTTTGGTTTGAATAAGGTTACTAAGATATTGTCGGTGTAATACAGGACTTTTTGTTCCACTGCAGGTGTCTTTACTCCTAAAATGTCCATGTTGTAGCGGATGGCAATGGCTTCAAGTGCTGGAATGAAAAGCAATGGGGAAAGTGAGCACCCCTGCCTGGTTCCTCGCCTGACTTCAGATTACAGTGATATATTATTGTTACAAACCACTACTGCTATTGGTGCAGAGAACAGCCATTTTTTCTTTGTTAAATATTTATTTCCTGGCTACATCTTTTCCGATTTCATGAGCTGATAGTTCCACTCCACCCTGTCAAAAGCTTTCTCTGTTTCTACTGAGTCCACCACCTTACCAGCATCATTATCCCATGTTTGCCACAGAATGTGTGTAAAAAAACATCTGGGATACAGAGGAGCAGTGTGGAACAAATCCCACTTGATCCCTGCGACCATAAGTCTCAACCTGTTTATATCAGCATGTGGCTGGCACCACTCAACAAGTCTGTACCATGTTTGAGGATGCAGGAGATTCTAGTTTGAGAACGGTGCCCTCCTTGATACTGTGGAGATCTTGCAAAGCAGAGGAACTGATCATTCTTTTTTACTTTATAAGTCTTTGAAGGGGAACCGTCGACCCTTCGAGCTTTATTATAGGGGAGATCATCTATTAGTTTGCTGATTTCTTCTTAAGTGATATCCTCATCCAAGCTTGGTGCTTAATAGAGAGTACGTTTAGGTATTGGAATTTTTCTATGATATCCAAGAAGCCCTCTAGCTGGCTGGAGTCATTGTATTCTGAGGTTTTGTTTTCATAGGTTATGAGCATAATCAAAGGGTCTAGTAAACCATATTGGATGGCAGGTTCCTTCACACAGGGTTCCGTTGTTATGAAAATGTTTACATCTTTGTATAGTTTCTTCTGAGAAGTCTTGCAACAAGAAGATACAGTGTTCTCCAAACTTAAAATGACCTCGTCGCTTTGCTTCATTGATAATCGTCCTTGTATGCTGGTGCCTGAGAAAACATGAAATCACTTGGTGTGGACTTTCTGGGAGTGTGGGACATCTGTCTCTAATTCTGTGAGCTTGGTACACTTTCAGTGGGGGGTTTCAAATACTATATTGGTGATTTATCGATCAAAGTGGATTAGAACGTTGCTCAAGTCCTCTCCTTTCAATTGTTTTGGTGTCACATTAAAACAATGGTTGTCTCTTCCATTCCTGTCTTCCAATTCCACGAGTTTTCTTTGTATATACCAGTGGTCCTGCTGCCACATAGTGGAAAGTGCCACTTTCCATTCTACCTGTGGAAGTCTGTCTTCTGTCCCCTGTAGTTGCTTGTTGAAGGATGCTGCGTCCTCCCTCAGGGACAGGATCTTCACTGATGATTTCATTGTGGTGTCTACCACCATGTCATTGTTGTCCTTGTGGCCATGAGTTCACTAAGGATGATTTCTAGTGCATTGTCTTGTGATGTGATGCTGTGGACGATGGTTACCTTGGGATTCTTTCCTGTGACCGCTTCAGTGAAAAGGAGTTGTCTTGCTTGCTTAGACATTGTGTCTGGTCCTTTGACAGACAGTGAGATAACTAACGAGTAAAGGATTGCCAGCCTCTTGGGAAGCAGTGTATTGGTGGGTGGCACAAGCTAGCAGGCTCCTGCAGAATGCTTCTTAAGAGGCTGACAGGGCATATGTTGTTAAGGACAAGTACTATACACTTACTTCTCTCCTGTGGCAAGTAGAGATACCCACTGGGTGGATGCTAACTGCAGGGCAGGTGATGCACAAATGGTAACAAGGATCTTATTGCTCTTGGCACAGGAGGGATTGCTGGGTTAACTATGCTTGTGCGACGCATTGCTCCCTGTGACACCCTGTTGCCAATGAATGGTGCAGGTATTATTTGGGCAGGTACGATTGCCCTTTTCAATATGAGCGCCTCATTAGTCACACAAGAATCCAACAAATCTTGTCTGCTCTCTTTTTGCTCTTGTGGTAACTGTGCTTTTATTGAAAGGGAGCAGATCCTTCTTATTGATTGCCACTATATCAAAAAGTAATTCAAAGAAGGCTCTCGCTAATCCTCTTGTTAGGTTTGTATGTGCCGACGGCTGCAGTATTCACCATGGGACTCACTGGTCATGTCTGTTTACATCCCCCAAGGTACGGGTCTCAGCGTATCTCTAGTCCCTGTTAAGTACTCTCCGTTCTCCTGCTGCACAATTTATTCCTCTTGCGGGCCCCAGCCAGACTGAGAAGTCTTGCTGTAGCCACCAACACCCCAGGTGACGAGGCCCATTTGTTATCTCGATCTTTGGCACCTCTGCGGCTTCGCCTCCATGTCACCAACAGGCATACTGTGCTCTGCATGGTAGGGACTCCGCAATGTGGGTGCTTCATGGCTCATGTTGGGCCTCCTACGGTGGATCGTGGCAGAGCTCTAAAGAGAGTGCCACCATCTTCACAGGTGCCTGGCTCTGTCCCCATGTTATCACTTCTTAAGTCTCAGAGGTACCCATACTGCTGCTTTCTGGAATTTGGAAGCACCCTAAGCGCCAGGGACATCAATGAAAAATGATTGAAATTGGCCTCAGATGATAAAAGTCTCCATACATTATGGTTGATATCTGAGGTTTTAAAAGCAGTCTTCTGTCCACCCAGAAACCCAATATTTTTGCTAGGATATTTGGAAATTTCATAGTCCCTTAGGTGACTGCCATGTCTGACATGGCCCGCATTCATTCACAGGCCCCACTACCAGAATCAATTATTTGAATAGCTTTAGTTTCAATTGATTTCTGCACAATATTAGCCAGATTACCAGGCTTCAATGGACATAGTTTTATCACTATCTGGGAGCCATCTGCACAGTTGCATACTTAATACCAGAAGTTGAAAGGAAGCAAATTATATATGTACTACACAACACAGGTGAGAAGGTTGCACCTTGGTGTACCTTGCATATCAGTGCTTAGAAATATGATCGAAAAAGGTAGGTAGCTACTGTTTGTCTTGTCCCCTCTTAAAAGGATCTAACCCGATGTTGTGTGAGACAATTAATCCCAATATCCTTCAGTCTCATTATAATGATGGCATGGATAACAGCATTGAATTTCACTGACATATCCAAACAAATCAGACTTCGGACACCATGTCCACCAACTCCAGTCCTAATATTGTTGAGGTTATCAATGATCTCTACTGTGATCTGCATTAAATCCCTCCCTGGATTTTTTCCATGACAGTATACATTTCGACTAAAGGCCCCGGGTTTCCTATACTACCTGCTCCAGGAGTATCATCAGCATTGAAAGATTAGACACCGGTGATACCAGCGGTGGCTCTTCGGCTAAGTAAGACGAGCATCGCCCCACTGCTCACTGTGCAGTTAAAACAGGAAAAATAAAATGATAATAACACACAACGTTATTATCATTTTATTTTCCATACTGGCTCAGTGGGATGGGGTGGGGCGGGTCTCGGCTGTTCAGAGCTAGGGGAGTAGTGGTAGGCACTTTCTACGTACGCATGACAGATTGGCCGGCCGTTTTGGGCCAAAACTATACCTGGGAAACTGCCACTAATCACCCATAAATAGTTTACATCAAATCGAGATTCACATTTTACAAGAGGGCTTTGGGAGGGGCGGCCGACCGGAGGGAGGCCTGCTCCTCCTTGGAGGTTTTGGGGCCCGGGGGAGGGGGGGTAACAGCCAGCACTGTAAGTGGGCTGGTTTTGGGCTGGTTGGGATTTTGTCCATGGGCTGGTTGGGCTGGGGTTTGGGCGGTATTTTGGCTAGGGGGCATAATACTGGGCATTTTAGGTCACTGTCCTCCATTTTGGTGGCAGTGACACAGCAGCCGGCTTGGGGACTGTGGGGGTTGTTTTTGCAATTTTCCCACCCGCCCGCCCTTTATGGGTTACAAGATGGGGATGTAAGGAATTTTGGTGTAGAGTTTTGGTTTGGTAGGACAGGCGGACATTTTTTGGGAGCTGGTGCATCAGGGGGGGTTTATGTAAGGGGTTGTTTGTCACTGGGACAGGTGCTGATGTGTTGTTCAGCCTTCAGTGGGGCGGTTTTTCCCTAAGGGCTGGGAGAATTTAGGAGGTCTGTTTTCTGAAGGGAGGGGGGATAAGTGCAACAGGTTATTTAGTTAGGTAGGGAGGCAAGGTTACTTTGGCTAATTGTTCATGTTTTGGTGTTTGGGGAACCATGTTTAGGGGAGGGGGTTGGGGGTCCTGTTAGGAAGTTGTTATTTAGCGAGACGTAGATTTGTACGGCACAGGCCAGGGGATCATTTTGTGAGGTGCACCTCCTTCCAATAAAGCGGCCTTTGTCACACCTTAATCAGAGTCCGTGTTGGTGCTGTCCCCCCACCCCTCACTGGAAAATGAAACCCTAGGTAGATTTTTCAAATTCACATCTGTTTCTGGACAGGGTTCTGATATACTTGTGAGCCAAGTGGGTCAAGTTTTCTGAAATACCAGTGGGGCAAGTAGTTCAGGGGTGTTACCAGATGTGTATACATCACATGCGCAATGTAAAGTCGTGATCATTCGTAACCTAAATTGCACGTCACTGAACTTTCTTTGGGGGCTGATCATGATAATTACACTCGCCAGTGGTGTAACGGTACATGATGTGGACTGCCACCTGCCGAATGTAATCAGGGGACTTGAGTCACTCATATCTCACAGATTTTCATTGGACTTGAACTGAATTGGGGCTCCTCCGATGGGTTGTGGGCCCCCGGCCTACGTTAAGCCCCTGACGCTAGCCTATGTCAAGAAGAGGAAAAAGCATATGTGCTGTTTAACATTCACTGCAGGTCGATTTTTACTGACATATAAATTGGATCCATTTACACCTTTCAGATACCCATCATATTTAACCAGGCAGACATAAATGGTTTTACAACTGCATACATTTATGCCTCTAATGCGTACAATTATGCAGCACTGAACCACAGACCAGAGGTGGGATCTACAGTATGCCCTAGAGTTTGTGAATGCCCACACCCCAGGGTTTTTGACCATTCACAAATGGCTCTCTTACCCATTCCCATTGGTTGGAGCTTTCAAGATGGTGGGGGAATGGTGCACCCCTCGATTTCGTGTGATGTACAGGATGCGTTTCTCCCAGTAGAAAACGTTTTTGTTTCTTTTTCTGTTGGAGAAAAAAAGAAAAAAGTGTGCGGTTTCGTAGCAGGCAGCTACTCTCGGGTGCTGACCATAAAACCCTGAATTATGAAATAGAAAATGTCACAAGATATTCCCAGCAGTATCCCTGGAAAATTGTGACTATTGCAACAGTCCACAAATGTTTTGTGCTTGCCTAAAACTCATGCAGTCCCACTTATGTCAAGGAGTAGACGCACAGATCCAGATTTACCAGTGTATTTAAATGATTCGGGGCCCTGGCTGCTGCAGAGTTAGCAGATAGAAATAAAAGTATTTTCAAGTGCACACGGTTCGAAGAACACTGCAAGTGTAACTCATTGCAGGTAGAAACGTTTTGCAAATGTTGACAGGTCATCCGGCCGACCGGGGGATTGCCCGGTGCCCAAAACGACCAGTCCGGGCCTGCTTCGCCTACTGGTTGCTGTACTCACATAATAAACTGATAAGATTGTATCCCTAATGGTGCAAAAGGCCATAAACGATGTAACGAATAAAGTGATTTTGTCTGCAGCAGAAAACATCGCCATATGTACTTATAATATAATGAAGGAGGGCATGATGGAACATTCTTTGTCGTGAAAATGTTTTTTTTATAGTTATTGACAATTCATATTTACAGGATTGATTTCTCAAAGCAGCAGTTCATTCCAGAATTCATTTGAAATGTGAGAGTCCTAGATATGTTGGATCTCTCTTTAAGGGTCAGTATCTACAAATGTTAAGGGGCTACTAATGACACAATGTAATTACATGCTATTTTGCAGGCTGTTCCTTGATGAAATGCTTTGCTTCCGATAGCCCTATGGTGTAAAGATCAACAAGCCTTACCTTAGCCCCAAGAGACACATTTTGAAACATATTATAAGTATCCCCTTGTAAAACCAGAAGCACATGCATGTAGGTTCGAGCTCTGCAACTTTGTATACTTATACTCTGCAATGTACGGAAACTGTTTTATTCTGTAAATCGAGAGGCCTTTATTGGTAAAATGGTTTCTTGTACTACTCTGCAAGACAAAATTGTTCGTTTTTTGTTTAATAATAATTCCATGCCGGGACACGCGTTGCCTGGTCTGTAGCTTTTCCCGGACATTGCTCCCTCTGAGTCTAGGCAGAAACAGAAATGGGCCTATCAGACAATGCAAATGTGTATACATATTTAAAGACTGCTAGGACTTCATGAAAAACTACAATGTGTTTTGTTAATATGAATTACTTCTAATTGCTGGTCAAAAGGAGGGCACTGTTTGCAAAGTTGTGACCAGTTTATAATACCAGAAAAGACCTCTATGTAGTTTCTGAAAGAACTTCCACTTGGAGTCAGAGGACTCTACGCGAGAGCGGAGGCGTTTGCTACAATAACAGAGAGGGACGTTTCAATCAGCGTGGGATGTTTTGCCACTTTTGCCTTCTAAAGATGTTTTTGCTGAAGAAGACTTGATTAAATACTGAAAACACAAGGACAAGATACCTCATCACATGTAAAGATGATAAAACTGGGATTCTTAAAGGCAGAGAAGCCATTAACATGTGGACATAAGCTGGGAAGAGAAAACAATCTATTCATAAGTTCTGCTGATCCTGCTATATATAGTTCACAAGCCCACTTTGGAAAATCACACAATGCAAATACATTCATAATCCAAAGACAAGGCTTGGACGTCATCTGGATGTCAAGTAAGCCCATCAGAATTCAAGATCTCTCTTAAATTGTGTATTACACAGTGGCATTCGCCACTGCGTAGTTATAGTTAGGATTGGATTGCCATCGATAATGGATTTTACATTTTGCAAATGACTTTGGGGTAGGTAACCAAATAAAAAAAAAAAAAGATTAATCTACCACATCTCCTTCATGGAAAGTTTTGTCAAACAGGGGCAGAGAAATTCCCATTGGAGTTTTAAACAGTGCAACAGCCGAAACGGCTGAATGGAATTAAACTAAATTTAACCCTTCTACTGCGCCCGCGATTTTGCGGAAGTGCGGCACTTCTGCAAAACGGGTGGGGCCGCGACGGCCATTGGCCGACGGCAGCACCAGCGAGGTAGCGTTGCCGTCGGCCAATGGCTGACGGCAGCATGGAAGGGGTTAAGGTTCAGAATGTATAGCTATTTCAGGCAGCAGTAGTAATGCAGGACTTGTAGATCAAAATATAAAATCTGATTGGCAGCCGTCAACATCTATCAATCAAAAGGGGATGAAAGGGGAAGAAAGGCTATCTAGGGCAGCCCCCCACTCAACAAATCTGAAACAAAAAGCCCTATTCAGCCTGCATGCTATAAATCTCAGACTACGTAACTCACGGGGCCATACCTCATATTGGCTCACCAAGCGGCTAGATTAAGCCAGTGCTGTGTTACAGGTCCGGACATGCCTTAAGATATACAAAAAGAATTGTGTACAGGATACAGCACATAAAGAAAATATGTGTGAGAGCAAGGAAAGTACCTCACGGACGTGACACCCGAGGGGGTTCCCGGTCTACAAATGACCGGTCTACCCACTTCTCATCATCGGTTACTTTCCTTGCTGGGAGGATGAAAAAGTGCAAGAAGAATGTGCACAAAACAGAATAGAGAGACAGAGAGGGAGTGTACAAATACACTACCTGGTAGGACAGAGAAAAGTGTTCAAGAAAAGGTTAACAAGTACCTACACCCAACACCGACAAACATAAAATATAAAATGGTGAGGTTTGGCTGGCTGAATCAATTTTATTCTGGTGCTGCCAAGCTTCACCTTCTAAAAAATGGTTAAATTGATACCATTCATTGTTATGACTGGACCGACATGTTTCATTGCCTTGTCATTGGGAATTTCGTCAGGGCGAATGGTTGGGTCTCTATTCTTAATCCTCCATTTTTCATATGGGAACCTTATGCTCGCAAATACTGGATATACCCTCAAGCATCCGAAGGACGGCGTGTCAAAAGATCACAAATCCGTCTTGGGGACTCCTCGATGTGAGTCACCGCTGCCGAGTCCCTCCGGCCCTTCCGACGTCGGAAGTGCCGGAGGGACTCGGCAGCGGTGACTCACATCAAGGAGTCCCCAAGACGGATTCGTGATCTTTTGACACGCCGTCCTGGATATACCATCAAGCATCAGAAGGACGGCGTGTCAAAAGATCACAAATCCGTCTTGGGGACTCCTCGATGTGAGTCACCGCTGCCGAGTCCCTCCGGCACTTCCGACGTCGGAAGTGCCGGAGGGACTCGGCAGCGGTGACTCACATCGAGGAGTCCCCAAGACGGATTTGTGATCTTTTGACACGCCGTCCTTCTGATGCTTGACGGTATATCCAGTATTTGCGAGCATAAGGTTCCCATATGAAAAATGGAGGATTAAGAATAGAGACCCAACCATTTGCCCTGACGAAATTGCCAATGACAAGGCAATGAAACATGTCGGTCCAGTCATAACAATGAATGGTATCAATTTAACCATTTTTTAGAAGGTGAAGCTTGGCAGCACCAGAATAAAATTGATTCAGCCAGCCAAACCTCACCATTTTATATTTTATGTTTGTCGGTGTTGGGTGTAGGTACTTGTTAACCTTTTCTTGAACACTTTTCTCTGTCCTACCAGGTAGTGTATTTGTACACTCCCTCTCTGTCTCTCTATTCTGTTTTGTGCACATTCTTTTTGCACTTTTTCATCCTCCCAGCAAGGAAAGTAACCGATGATGAGAAGTGGGTAGACCGGTCATTTGTAGACCGGGAACCCCCTCGGGTGTCACGTCCGTGAGGTACTTTCCTTGCTCTCACACATATTTTCTTTATGTGCTGTATCCTGTACACAATTCTTTTTGTATATCTTAAGGCGTGTCCGGACCTGTAACACAGCACTGGCTTAATCTAGCCGCTTGGTGAGCCAATATGAGGTATGGCCCGTGAGTTACGTAGTCTGAGATTTATAGCATGCAGGCTGAATAGCCGTCAACATCTACAAAGATGTTTGGCAGACATTTCAGGATGTTGGGACTCAGTCTCTGTGTCATAGGAAGAAAAGGAAAAACATGTAGTGGTTGTGTTAGGGATACTCCGGCTCCCAAGGCGTTGTTGGGGCAATCGAAGTGGGACCTCCTTGGAGTTAAAAACTGGTAATACTGCGGTAAAAATAAAATAAAATAAAATAAAAAAATTGGGGCAGGACTGCACATCATCCCCCAAGGCTGGGCTAGAGCCCATGGGGGAGGGGTTGCACAGTTTTTTTTTATTTTTTTTGCAGTTAGATAGGGTACATACATAGGATCCTCCTCCTGGAGGTAGAAATACCTCCGGGGTCCACCTTTTTCCCAGGGACAGCATGTGTTGTAAGGTGTCCTGGCCCATGACCCTTTCCCTGGGACCCCAAAGCACTTATATGTGGAGGGAGAGTGCCACTAACACTCTCCACATTGCTGTGTGTCCTCCTGTTGTGCAGTGTGCTATCACCGGGGTAGCAGGGCACACACTGCAGATACGCTGAGAAAGAAGATGCTGACTCCCAAGCCAGTACTGTCTATGATGGCAAGCGGGGAGCCAGCTTGACTGCAGTGGCGTAACACAGGCCCCCGTGGTGCTGGGGGGCCACCAAGCTCCAGGGGGCCCCCTCAGCACAGTACTCTGGGCAGAGAGCCCCTGATTGAGTCCGAAGGGGGCCCCTCTATGTACCTTACAGGGGGCCCCCTCAAGTTTTTACAGCATGTGAGTGGACTTCTTGTGTTGCCATTACTTAGGCAGTGGGTGCCAAAGGTGGGATTGGGTCACCAAAAAGAAAAAAAATGGAACATAAGTTGTGTCCTTGCAGCTTCAGTATTGAGGCTATGCAGCTCATTACACTTTCACTGCTCCCACCCATCGGTTCCCCTTAATGACCTGTGTGGGCTGTTTTAATAATATTGTAGTTGTTGTGGTGCCCCAAGGAGGGCAGGGACACCACCACTTAATTATACAATTGTGGTAGTGGGCTGCGGGGTTCACAGCAGCCCCCCCCCCCGAGTTAAAAAAAAAAAAAAACACCGTGGGCCAGATGTACGACCATTCACTTTTGCAAGTTGCATATTGCAATGAATTGCGACTCACCAACGTGAATGTACAACAGTGTCTCAGACACTGTGCAATTCACAATGTTGTTGCAAATTGCATGCCTCATTAATATTTATGAGGCAAGCGCAATTTGCAACCCCATTGGCAATGGGTGGCACTCCCAGGGATGGTGGCCTGCTGGGGTCAGCAGACCACCATGTCTGTGGCTGCTTTTGAAATAAAACAGTGTTTGATTTTTTTTTAAATGCAGCCCATTTTCCTGTGATGAAAAAAGGATGCATTTAAAAAAGAAAAATGAAACTTTTCAGTTTAATTTTTTAAGGGCAGGCAGTGGTCCCTGGGACCACTGCCTACTCTTAAAAAATATTTTCGCACCCATTCACAAAGGGGAAGGAGTTCCCTGGGGACCACTTCCCATTTGTGAGTGGTTTACTACCTACTTGAAGTAGGTGGTAAACTGCAAATGTTTTGCAACCACAAAAGCGGTCGCAAAACAATCATACATTGCTGTTAGACTCGCTATTAGGAAGGGACAGCCGCGGCCGGTAGGGGATTACCTGCCGGGGCGGTGACCCCCCTTCTCAATAGTGCGTCGCAAACCATATTTTGCGAGTCGGTAATAGGTTATCAACTCCCAAAATATGGTTTGTGCATGGGTTAGATAAATTTTGCAGTCGCAAACGGGCTGAATTCCAATTTGTGACTGCAAAAAAAACGTTGTCAATCTGCGCCTGTATGTCTCTTGGGTCACTGAATGCATGATACCGGGAGAGCTTTCTATTTCTTAAGCACTCTATGCTGGAGATTTCTGTTCTTCAGCAGGAGTTGAGGGATCCTATGGCTGCATTTTGTGGCTCTGAGGGTGTTAAAGAAAGAATCAAACACATCTTTATCTTTTTTGTAATGAAATACTTCACTTTGATGTTTTATGACAAAAATTATAATTTTGATGTGTTTATTAATAAGAAATATATTCGATTATTGTAGTGGCTTTTTGACAAAACCAATAGGTGTCCTTTATGTTGAGGTGTAGACCCCCTGATAAAGCCAATAGGACTATCTTTTATGCTTTGGTTCTTTCACACTTTGACACAACCAGCAGTTCTGCGCCACTTAAAATGACATCTCTTTATATTGTTAGATTAAATAAAATAAATTGTCAGAAAATCACTGAAAAAAAGCAAAGTTTAAAGTGATGTTGAAGTTAGGTATGGTAATGACATCTTACTTTACACAAAAAAAAATCAGAAATTCACTGATTAAAAAATCAGAGTATCGTTATAGTGAAAAAGTCAGCTGAAGCTCTGAAAACCACTGGAACTCGCACCCTTGCCATGAACTGCTTATGAACTCTCATGTGACATAACTCATGACATGTACTACTACATCATTGATAAAAATCAATGATCACATCTGAAATATCTTCATTTATGACGACACAGTGCACGGCAAGATGCGCATTATAGTTACTTCAGTTAACTATAACTTATGATGAATTTCAGTGTTTTTTAGAATTTAAAATGTGACATTGTAAATTACATTTTCACCTAACTATAATGTCACTTTTAACCTTTGTCATTAGCAGTGAGTATGAATTAGTTTCAGTCACAAAGTTCAGCCCATTCTTCACAATTATCGAGGTGTATGCCGATTTTAATTCTGGCATTTAGTATACACGATTTGCATATTGGCTAAAAGTAATCAATTATGCAAAATATCACTTCTCTTTAGAAGATACGTATTAAGCTTTTGTCATTTCTTCAGAGCATGGTCCGTTCTTGTCCTTTTACTTCCTCACTAGAGTGAGAATTTGTTGCAGTGTTATTGGTGTGACAAAGTATACATACATATTCCCTTCTCTGAGGGGTAATTACATTTTTTTGTTAAATCAGTAGGTTTTCTGCAAAGAGATCTGCTACACTACAGTGTCTTCTATACACGTTCGAAAAACTGATAAATTCATATTTCTGATGCATGAATACATTTATGTTCTGGTTTTTGGCTGCATATTTTTTAATCAATGTGTGGATTGCTGTATATAAATAAAATATGTTGTGGAAGTTGCAACCATCTGGGCTGGCTTTAGCGTTGGCGATGCCTGGTGAAACACTACTTGTTGTCCTTCACCCCCACAATGGCCTCCTTCTTCATGGATTTACACCCTACCACCCTCCAAATTTATCACTCATCTCTCCTTAGCCGTTTTCTCACATGCATTTATTTTATAGCGTTACTCATCCCAATATAGAGTGTCAGAGCGCTTTATATCACAGACATAATATTGAGAGACAGTGCGTCATACAAGCGTGTAAATCAATGTATAGAAAATATTACTGAAGATAATGAGGACTTCAAGATGAAGGAGTCACATGTCATCCATATTTGTAGGATTTATATGCTAAGGGTGCTTGCTTGGTCCGGAGAATATAAGGGCGCAGATTTACTATGTTTTCATGCAGTGTAGAAACCAAAATTGCTGCGCTGCGTGAAAAAGAGAGAGCACAACAGCACCATAGGTACTGAGATATGGTGCTATTGCTCTCTCCTGCAGTGCTGGCATACCTTAGGCTGGCTGCGGCCAAGGCATACACCATTGTACAATGGTGCAAGTTTTGTGTGTGTACCCCTCCAGCAAAAGCTTCTATCGTCTGACAAAGTTTAACACTTCACCACTTTGCAAGAGTGCCATACCGTACAGCATGCATGCAAAGTTGAAAAGGTTTGGAGAAAATATATATTTTCTCCAACATTACACCGGCCTCAATGAGGTGAAATTTTTTACGCGAATCCCTTTTTAGCAATTTTAGAATAGCAAAGGATTTTTGGAAAAACAAGGGGGCAAATTTACAAGCCCCTTGCCACACATTTAGGCCGCCGTTGCGTCACTTCTGTGATGCAGCGCGGCGTAAACCATGCGCCACGTTGCGCCTTATTTACAACGTGACGCATCTAGGGAGATGCGTCATGTTGTAAAGCCCTGCGCCACATAAAACCTGCGGTAGGTTTCATGTGGGCGTTCCGGCGCAGGGTGGGCGTACCATTGCAGGAACGCCTCGTAAAAGTGACGCAGTGAAATCTACAAGATTTCACTGAGCCACTTTTACGTCCATGCTGCGTCAATACCCTGCGCCTGCTTGAAGCAGGCGCAAGGAGTGACGCAGCATGTTAGGCATAGGGCACCGCTGAGCATTGCGCTTGCGACATGACTCCAGCAATGTGCCGCCTTTACGTCACAGTATACGACACGCATCGCCTTATCATTTCGCCACGGTGTGCCGCATTGTAAATGCGACGCATTTGTGGTGGCCCAGGGAGTGAATTGCGTGCCTTATCTGTTCTGGGGCATCCCTGCTGATTCGCAGAGATGCGCCAGAACTCGTAAATCTGACCCACGGTTCTAAACGTTTGCTTGCAATATGCATGCAGGGTTTTGATGCCAGGCCATAGCTCAATGCTAGAAGGATTGTTACTTATGAACTCCAAGCAACACAAGGATCTCTGTAACAAAAGCAGTAGCCCACTGAGCTATTTACATAAAATACAAATCTGTCATCTGCATGTTAAACGTGCTTAACGGCGGGTCCATTAACCCTTTAAATTAATTTATCAAGAATCAAAGTGGTTTTCAAAATAGAAGCATGTTAATGCTCTTTATGCTTGGGTTTCTTTATCCTGGTCATAAGTTGAAACATTTAGCCGATTCGTCATCTCAGTGCCATACAGCTTCTCTACTCCCTTTGATGATGTATCCTACCTGGGTCTAATGAAAAGAGAAGATTAGTTACAGGTTGTCTATGACACGGCACCACTCCTGTTGTTCCTTTAGATAGGATTAAGCATTAGAATCACACACGTCAGAGTCTTCTTGACATATAACTTGGACCAATAGCATTAGTAAGAAAATGTGGTCAAAAAGATGGCAAGTATGTGCGGAAATTCTGACAATCTGCTAACAACCAACTCATAGCAGATATTATGGAATCCATGCCGTCCTGGGGCTATTGCATGGCCTCATGCTTCATAATCTTTGCTAGGGAAAGATAGGTTGGATATTAGACATTGGTTTGTCAGTGTGTTAGAGAATGTTATCAGACTTTTTAATCTGTGGAATTATTTCAAATGGTTTAGATCCACTGGAACCAATCTCAAGTGAAAGGAGATGCTTATTAGCTTTGAAGAAAAGGTATCAATATGATAATTAGCAGTGGCTGTGGACCAGCCCTTGGTTGACACATTATATACTTTTATCTCAAATTCTGAATAGAGGACTTAAAGGAGGAGCGTTGGTGTGAATGTGGTAAGGAATTCTAGCAGGTTTCCTGGTTATTGCCCCATATTTTAATGATCTGCACCTTGTTTTCTTTCAGCATTGTTCCTACTTACGTCCTTCCCTTTTTCATAATAACTTTTTCTGGACTGAACCATTTGTTAACTGCCTTTTTTCTGATTTGTTTTTTCAGTCATGCTTGGGTACAGTTTTGAGTGTTTGTGTGAGTGTCCAGAAGTTGTATAACGTGCATTCCAGCAAGTGATGGGCACACAATTCCTTGAAGACCTCTCCGAATGTGATTATCTTTTCTTTACTTTTGTATTTGTTTGACAAAAGTGCACTGAACTGGGCTCCAAGTTGTTATCCACTTGAGAAAATTGGCTTGTTCTTAGATGCGTCAACAGAGAAAAGAATATTGCCCATAATAAGGATCGCCTCTGCGGCGGCTTGAGTGGAAAAGGCCAGATGGTTGTGTACAAAGGGTATCTTTGCAAGGATGTGAGATCCAGGTCTGGTTGACAATGTCAGGTTGGAATGAAGTTTCTTCTTTTAGCAGGGCTCAGTGACTGCTCGCAGACCTATATCATTGTCTGATCATCTTGTTTTATCAACATTGACTCGAGAACTCACTCATTGACACAGGACAATGATCTCATGCTTTCCCTTACCTACTGCTTGCTCCCTTTAAATATCAGTCCTCTTTAACTTTGGGATACTTAATTTACTTCATTGTGTCACACTATGTCTAGCGTTTTGTGTATTTCTGCAGCCTCACTGGACCTGCTTGACATAATGGTTAATGGTAACTCGCCAATCCAATACATGAATTTAGTTTTTGTTTAAATTAATATTTTGTTGCTAAATGGTTACATTGTAACACGGAATCTCCTGACCCTGAGTATGTTCTGAAACTGACAGCTTTGCAAGATGGGGAAAGTAGTCATCTGCTCAGTCTGGTGCCAGTAAAGAAATGACAGCGGGGGGAGATTTGGAAATAACTGCTGATGCGGGATCCTGTCTTAAATAAAGAGAGACGGATAACTGTCAACAATCATCCATGTATTACAAGAAGTGCGCACATTTGCCAAGCAACCAGCACCGGTAGAGTGAGTTTATAATCCTCCTCGCTTTCCGTGGCTCGGGCAATGTTTTATTATGGCACTTGATGCCGGATAGCAACTAAGATGGCTGCTGCATGCTAATTAAGTGTGTACTAGGGATTGCCTCCGCGGCATCGCATGGTCAGCGACTAGCTGCCGCCTCCCCCCCAAACCGGCACCCAACACCCAGAAACGTGGACACGAGTCGTCTTTACTTTTTGGAAGGCGGGCGCTAGTCGCCCGGCCGTATTTATTAAAGTATGAAATTAAAAAAGGTTTTTTAATTGCATGATCAACAATTTATACAAAAATCAGCAGGACATTCGATACAAAATTATTGTCAACAAGTCTGAGAGCCTGACCTTAACAAAACTCTAATACATGTTGTTTCCTAACCGAGTCTAAACATCCTCATCTTGATTTTTGTACATTTCTGGCCATATGGCAGGGTCACTACCGGTGTCAGGTCCTACAAGCTGCGTCTCCCCATGAGACGTGCGCATGCGCAGTGTTACCCCGGGAATTGCCCGGTCTACGCCCTGAACTCCATTTACCCACTGAAGGAGGGCCCTTACTCTGCGCCAGCCGGTGACGTCATGAGTATACGCGCGCGGGGTGGCTACCAGCCTAAGGAAAGCGTGAACTACTCCTACCCGCGCTCCTTTGCTTTGCAGCATCCATTACCTTGCCCCTGGAGTTTTAGGAGTGGCCCGCAGGCCCCTCCCCCTGGGCGGGAACCTCCATAGGATGATGCCCGCCCCCTCAGACCTCAAATATGTGCTCACCGATAATGACCTTACCGCATGCCCCATACCTAATAAATACGACGACCTATGGGAAAAAACTCTAAAGGACAGCTACACTGGCTAATAAATAACAGTATCACCGTACAGCTACAAAGGGAAAAAAGGCCTAAAGACACTTGGCATCAAAGAAAATTACTTCACACACAGTTTGCTAAAAAGGGGAAAAAATTCCTAAACAAAGTATCAACAAAATATACCAACATATCCATTTCTACTACCATGTAACACATGTGGACAGTACCTTCAACAACTTACCATTAAACCAGGCATAATGAATGCCACAACACTTTTGTTCCAAGGGATGGTGGGTGGGAAAACAAAGAAGCCCCGAGCGCGGGGCACCGTATTGTGAGGGAGCGTCCAGGGACAAGGGGGTCTCCTGGGCGCTCCCTACCTCTTTATTCCCGAGGGGCCAGGCGGGGGTGGGGCACGCCCCCCCGGCCCGCCCCTCCTGTAGCCCGCCCCCCCTGACCCGGACCTTCTACCTTGTATCCGGGTCAGGGAGGCCGCCGGCCAATCAGTGGTGGGTCGCGCCCCCCAGGGCCCGCCCCCACCACCGAGAGGCAACAATGGGGAAAGGGGGGGCGACGGTCGCCGCGCCGCCATGCGTGCGGGGGGCCGAGGGCCCCCCCTTTTCATTAGGATGGTGGTGGAGCGCCTTTGACTTGCAAGTGGTGCTCAGTTGCTGAACACATTTTGGATTGCAACGAAGAATTGCAATAGCCATCATCTGGTTCACTCTGAGGCTGCTATCAGTGATCGAGATGTGTTATCAGTAGACTTCAGAACCTTTCAACCTGCAGTGGCTGTTAGGGTGAGTCAACGAGTTTATAGTACAGGGAAGGATCACGAGCAACTAGAGCCAGGATGGCAGCGAGGCGGATACTGGAGACATAAAATGGGACCTCAGTCTGGTAGATACAGATAACTGCCAACACGAAATGGTTTGCATAGTGTAAGTTTGGGGTGAGCAGCTAGGTCTCAGGCACTCCTGTGGACAGGCTTTGTCGGCTGATGATACCGTGGCGGGAAATGTAGGCTCCCATGTGAGGTGGGCTTTACAGTAGGAGCTATGGCAAGGATATGTGCCCTCAGGAAGCTGCAATGGTGATCAGAATAGTGCTCACCAATAAAATGCTTCCGAAAGCAGCCCTAGTCATCCCGTGACATCCCGGATGTGACAAACAGCAGAAAAGAATCCGAAAAGAGGAAAAGAGAAATATCGGACCGGGAGCACAGGGCATGGCTACGTGTCCCCACCTAGCCTTGGAAAGCCCCAGTCTTGGGGGTTGGGGGTTCAAGGCTTGAAGTAAGTGGAGGCAGATATTGACTTGGGCACCAGAGGGCAGGCCCTTTTTTGTTGATTGTACAGTTTAACAGAAACATAATCAGCCACATAAAAAAGCTCAACCGTATGTGTTAAGCTTTGTGTTCATGTAGCCTCAAAACGATAAATTGGTGCTTGGCTTCCATTATATATTTAGGGATACTTCATAGTTTTTACCGAAGCTGTGCTTTCAGAAACATATGAATACACCGTAAGAACCAATAACCTCGTTCCCTCCGCATCTCGTCTATACCTTCCTATCAGACTTGAAAATGGCTGTCATCATTTGCAACACTGCCCATGCATTGCAAATCTTTGTGCCAGAGAAGCGATGTGAATGCTTTCTGTCATTGATGTCATCACTCAGCTGAGTTTGCGGTTGTTTTTTTGAATCTGCAATAGAATTTCTTAACTCGTGCAATTCCAGAACAGACAATCGTGTTGCCAGCCACTTTGATTAAAGATGGTGGCTATAAACTTAATTTGTTTTCGCTCTGGCTTAAGCTTTTTTCCACGATAGAGCCTTTAACTGAGTGGGTGTCTCCATGTTTATTGATTGTACTGTGTTCCTGTTTGCTATCACTCTCGTTTTTTTAAAGCTATTACATATACTTCACAGAACGTAGACCAGAAAGAGTCACTCTACACATGTGGCTGCTATTTCTAATGCTGTCTTCCATTCATTTCTAAGGAACATAGCCGCTACTGACCACGAGCCCACGGATGCAAGGAAGTCATTTCCCTGTTTTGACGAGCCTAACAAAAAGTCGACCTACAACATCACAATAATGCATGACAACTCCTACCACGCAATCTCGAACATGCCCGTGGAGGTAAGACTATGGTTAGAATTATTCTATGTTTGATTCCGCGTATAATTTTTAAGGCTCGTGCTGTGGTAGTAGTTCTGCATCCAAAATAACGTTTGTTATCAAACCTGGTATCTACGTCAGTTTAACATGCCTCTTGGGAAATGCAAAATAGATTCTCAACATGTCCCTTCCCACCACACACCTCTAAGTAAATTACGTGGACATCTGTCAAATGTAGCACTGTATAAATACAGCCATAAAAATATATATAACTCAAAATTAATATTCAGAGTCGTCATGGGCTATGTTATGCGCTTAGAATGTCCTCTGGGGAGAGTATAGTGGCCTCGTTTATTTTTCACCTGTACTGTGGAAACTGTAGGAATGTCCTAGCAATCTTTTCATGAACTAAAGAGTGAATTTCAGAATCTGAAGACCTGTATTTATAATTTCACCACATGGATACATCTGCCTTTCAGTGCATAGCATAGACATATGAGCGTCAACTCTATTCGTATAGTCAAGGTAGACCATATTACACATGAACAAAAGTGTTAGCGTAGAACATTTTCTTGGTTATTACTACTACGTTGTTTTGTGGAAAACAACAGGCATTACCACCACTAGTATCTCCAAAATTAACTGCCTCTTCATCTATATATGAAGGCATTTTCTTCCCTGACATCCACCTCCCTGTTAAGTTTGCCACTGTTTTGCCCTCGTTTCAAGGGTCTGCACCCGTACAGAAGTTAGATACTCCAATAATGGACGCCCTTCTCCCTCCAACAGGTTTTGATTATTTAGCCAGTAGCTAATTTGTGAGGTAAATCTGTATCCAGTACATGGTCCAGAACCGTATACTGGAAGATACTTTGTACGTGTGATGTATGTCTACCTGTACACAAAAAAACGAATAACATTGTTTTAAAAAATGAAGGCATTTTCTTAATTATCAATGTGGGTTAAGTGAGGCACAGTGATATGGCCTCCAGTTGCAATATACCAGAAGAGGATGTGTTTTGAAAATGGGTGTCCAGAAACTAGTCATCCTTCCTGTTGGGCACGCAGCAGCATCAACCCTCCCATTTACCTTAAGCCCTGATTATGCCATCAGCTGTAACTAAGATATGCAAGTGTGTGTAGCATGGAAGAATTCCTAGTATTCCAAATACTGCAGCATACATCTGTACTATTTATTAAGGGTGCTTCATTCTGATTATGGTTCTTGCTCTTGCCACCATGATGTGCCTAGTCTGTGGGACTGGAATAAAGCAAATCATTAGGTTGGAACCCGTCCCACTTCAGGGATCCTTCTTTTACCCCTGGAAAAACTGTTGACCAGTAGAACCTAAACTGACAAAGGCAATAGTTTGGGTTTTGTAATAGATTTTTACTAAGCTTTACTAACACAAACAGAACTAAATCAACGCAAGCAGCACAAATACAGTGCAGGCTTGCCTGACACAAAGCGTAGGCGTGGGATGTGCAGCAGCAGGTCAAACGCCTCTCAACTACCAGCACAGCTGCAACACTTGGAACATCTGGATAGGTCCCTGTATGTACCCACCTAAAGACATTTGCTGCAATTACACAGCACCAGTTCATATTATGAATTCTCATAGTGGAACAGCTGAAAATGTGAAAATAATATTGGACACAGACTCAGCAAAATGGATGTAGGGTTGCAGCGAGAGGTCATGGTACAATTGTACAGCGTGCATATCACTTCCAATGCTTCAGTGGAGTTTTGTTTATAGTTCTCAATGGTTCATGTCTGAAGTATTGTGCTAGATTTTGAGTGCTCACCTGGACCAGTTCTCCTACCTATAAATAGCAACACTGCCATGTTGGAACCTAATCTACTGGTCACTCATATTCCTATTGGTAAATAAAGCCCTGTCTGAAGTGTTCTGTCCTGTTTTCTGGCTTGTGTCTTGGTGGGTGGGGGATGTGTTTATCCCTGTAATATTGTTTCCAACTCTGGAGGTGATCGGTTAGTCAGGAGTATTTTGCCACGTGCTGCATGCACCATTGTCTCGTGGTGAATGAATGCAAGGGGGTGGTGGACAGAACTGACTGATGACAGAGGGTGAACGGCTGGAATGCAAACAGATGGATTATGGATGGTAAAGGGTAATTCATGGTGAATGGATTAGTAACGCCAAATAAATGATGGATGGATGATGAATGTTCATTTCAACAGCATTGCCCCCATCATTGCACACCCGAACCTCTTGATAAAAAATGTCAGAGAAAGTGTATTGTTTCATGAGCCAACAAATCAGAAAGCCTTAAGTGTAGGATAATTAATCACCGCCATAACTATCTAGAGCCCTCAGATGTCAATACCCACAATCTGGGCTTCACTGTAAATGAGAAAAAGCCTAATGTATATTGTTAATAATTACTGGTGCCGGCGTACACCCTTAAATCACCACCTTCTAAGTCAATCAAACGTAGTAGCATTCCAAAGACACAGCCCATTGGTCCAACTACACACCAAAGACATTTGCTAAATGGTCACACCTTAGAAACAAAAAACTCTGTCTTGTTAAAATAAAATAAAATGTATACCTTATTGCACATCGCACAGCCGCACACACACAAAATGGAGGGGATCCATAGCTGTGCAGTGGGAGTGATGAGACTTAAGGAATGCAATAAACTGGACCAGAGTAGTAGTCTTCATCCAAGCTGCGGCTGCTGCATGCCAATCCTGAGGTTTGGTGGTGAAGGGTCAGTTAAGTGGCATCCCCATGGAAAGTGCCTCTCAGGCATGGCCAGTGCTGTGTGGTCCAGTGAGCTTGTGTGTGGCACAATAACGTCAGCTTGCAGATACACTGCTGCCTGCTCATCGCTCCTTCTCCTTAAGGCTTCATCACTTTATAACCTCCTTCTCCAACCCCAGATTCTGTCGCATAGATGATGGAGCACTTTGGGGGGCAACGATTTCAGCTATTCATGCGTGGAACAACTGCATAAAGAGGAGCCATACGCCACCATAGCACACATGTATATTAAATGCAAGGTAATGGATGCTCCTCTGTGGTAAATCCATTTCAAGCCACTGCAGTAGTTTTCCACTAGTTGCTCTTAAGTGCCATTACAGTGAAATGTAAAGCTTCAACCCCATGTTTCCCCTGCAGCATGTCTAACGTATTTGTTGTCTCTGCAGAGCACTGTCGAAGTTCTCCGTGGGTGGAATAAAACAACCTTTCAACAATCTGTCCCGATGAGCACATATCTGGTGTGCTTTGCTGTGCATCAGTTTATACCCGAACTAAGGATGTCAAAAAGCGGGATTCCTGTAAGTGATGAATTTTGTTAATTAATAATGTGTGTACAGTGTACTTGACAAGAAAACAAAATGGCAGCTTTTCATTACGATGTCCAGTGTCCTTTTTGACAAGTCTATCAGTGTGAAATGCCAATAACGAACTACAAAAAACAATTCAGTTAGGGGGTGTTTCACCCAAATAGCCAATCAGCCAGAGTGTATCACGTTTGCATTAGCTTGTGACGAAAAACGGAATCACGGGACATGCTATTGAGTACATATTTTAAATATATATCATCAGTGCATACACTGCATGATAAAGTAAGCAGCTGTGAAGTCTCTTCACTGTACAGTAGGACATAGCTGTGAATGCACCAAGCGGCTGCACTCTGTAGCATCACAAGCATACACTCCTGTAATCCCATTTCAACGTTTTTGTGAGGATTCGAATTAACATTTTCTTCAAATTTAAAATGGGCATTAGCAAATTTCCCATGAAGAAACTTCACATTTCATTGCTGTTTTTCGTACCTGCAAATTTGACTTTTTGGCCAAGGAAGACTAGAAGGAGAAAGGCACCTTTCCCGATAGATATTATTCGGTTCTCACCAAAACTTCAGCCATTTTACACATCTTTCATACTCATTTCATACTGGCATGTAGTGGATTTGTACTCCTCGATTGACCATTTAGCATATTTTTAGCTATTATTTTGTTAGCAATTTTGTTAGCTTAGGACAACATGGGCATTTCGACTTTCGTAAACAATGTATACAGAAGCAGGCAGAACACTTATTTTGGGTAACTTACAGCAGCAACTGCGGTTATTATAGCTTTGTCCATCTCTGTTTTTATGTCTCAGACCATGACACAATCTACACGTTCACACTTTTCTCTTGCCGCTTCTTCTAGCTTCATTGTCATTTCTCTAAAGTAAAAGAGGTAATGAGCCGATTAACATTCAAGGAAACCTGAACCATCCCAGAAATCCTGTTTCCTGTTTGATCAAATTGAACAGTTGCAGAGCTCTTCATCCCCACCACAGATTCTCTTGAGGGTGTGCCTATTTCTGCATAACAGTTTTTTTATCGCATTTTCTGTGTTTTAGTAACATAAACATGATGGTATATGACTGACGCCCATCATCCTTCCATGCTCAAGTGCATGCGCCATCCCATAAAAGTGCATATTCAATTTTATCGTTTTTGCATTGGTATACGGCTCCCTCTCAAAAATTGCCGGATTTGTTTTTCCTCGATCTTTGTTGATGATCATGTTTGTCTGATGTCTGGATCTCATTTCCTCCCTAAGTTGCAGCCATCTTCCCGGGACCTCTCTATGTTTTTGAGGACATTCCCCAGCTTCATACATAGGCAATTTTAGGGTACAGCATGTGTCTAGGCTTGCTTTCCATTTCGAGATTCTGACCGCAGGTGGGTTTCTCCAGTTTTGGGTTATTTTTCTTTTCTTTATTTCTAAACCCAGTTTCAGTAGCTTCTTTTCCGCGAGTGTAAAGCCTTTGTCTGCATACTAATTAAAAAGAGAAGATAATCATTCTTCTTTCCCATAGGGACTCTTCCATAATTTTCCCTCCGTCCAGCCTCGGAGAGACTGCTGATCTAGGGACTTCATAAACAACAAATCTCATTGCTGTAAACTTCATGCATACTTAACCCTCAGATTGTACTCCCATACACCGTACTTGGTTTCACCTCCATTTAAAATCAACTCAATAGCTTTTGAAATACTCACCCTTCATAGATACAATTGAATCTGGCCATGGATCTCATTTGTCACTTTAATGAAGAAATGATTGCCTGCTCTGCCAAAGGCAGATTGGTTGAATAAGCAATTTGCAGGTACCTACCGTCTTTCATTCTCTACTCACTCTGTCCTGCAAATAGAGTCCAACAACCTTTTAAATTTTGCAACCCTGCAACCTGCCCCTACAAACAATTATCTAACTAAACCCTATACAGGCCTTGGGCTTCTCTGAGACATTAGTCATTCAACTTTAAAGTAACCTCATCAGTTTGTAGGAACACCTATTCCTGTTATCATTTGCTTGCCTATTCTTTTTGTGCCCCTTCCAACTTTATAACCACACACCTTTCCTTAACTAGTCACTCAACATGCAAAGGAAATGGTTCTTCGTCAGCTGTTCTATATTTTCCACAATCCTTTCTAGGTCTCGCCTAGGCAGCGCGCATGCGCTGCTCTAGGCGATGACCTTATGGAATCAGTCAGCTCTTTTCAAGCACTTGTGCTTGTGGCGGCATCCACATTGCCGGAGCGAGCAGCGGCGCGCAGGGGCCATCTGTTTCCAATTAGCGTGGCCGTGCGCACGTCTGCTCACTCCCACAAGGTGGATGCCGCCACAAGCATGAGTGCTTGAAAAGGTCACTCGTGCTTTTGCGCCCAAACCCTCTCCTCACTCCTTTTTATTACTTTGCATAGAGGTTATTTCAATGGGCACATGGTACCACGGCTGGGATCATTAATGTGTGATAAAACACACTACACACATCTTCAATAGATCCAAGTTGGCCTCTGATGCACAGTCCATGTACGTTACAACAGATCCATGTCGCTCTCTTTTGTTGGGTCATTGAGATGCTGGTAAGGGCCACAAACTTTTGAATTCCCCAGTGTTTGTGAAAAATGCAAAATCCAACGATATTTTGACATTTTGTGAACAGAAATCATAGTTCACGTATTTTCAAAGTTTGGCAACTAAGCAGCATTTCACATCCAAGTGGAATTTTATGAAAAAAAAGTTATTGATTGAGTGTTTCGCCCGGATTTCTATTGTGGAAGAATTGTGCTAAAAAACGGTTTTACAAGTTTTTCCCTACAAAGCCTACTTTTGTGGCATTTTTTTAAAACGTAGCCAACCTCATGATTTTGATGAAGTTGAAACAGAAAACTTCCGAAAGCTATTGCCAGAAACTATTGAGAACAATGCACCAACTACGACTCAAGTTACTTGTACAGGTTTTGGCCCTTTCTCAGAAGTCGAGGTGGGCAAAGCCATGCTTGAAGTCAAGTCAGGATCCCCACTAGATCCATGTCCACACCACATTTTTTCTCAACTAACCCCTGTAATTTGCCCCACCGTAACGAAAGTTCTGAATCTTTCCTTATGCTCTGCTACATTCCCAAGATCTTGGAAGCAGGCCCTAGTTACTCCGCTAGTAAAAAAGGCAGGATTAGATGTTAATAATACTGCCAACTACCGGCCAATATCCCAGTTACCCTACCTCTCAAAAGTGCTTGAGAAATTGGTCAACAGACGGCTTTCCAGCTATCTGGAAGCTAATGGACTGTTGGACGATTCCCAGACGGGTTTCAGGGTGAACAACAGTACTGAAACAACACTTTTGGCGGTGACGGATAACATCAGGGCCCAGGTAGATCAAGGCAAGACAGTCGTCTTAATACTCCTTGATTTATCGGCGGCTTTTGATACCGTTCCACACGACCAATTACTGAACGCCCTGGAAGGGAAAGGTATACGAGATAAGGCATTGGGATGGCTAAAATCTTTTCTGGAGGAACGAACACAATCAGTGTGTTTGGGTGATTTCATCTCTCCCCCGCGAAACATTAAATATGGGGTTCCCCAAGGGGCCTCACTCAGTCCAACTTTGTTTAATGTTTTCGTGTCCTCATTGGCAGCCATTGGAAGAAGGTGGGGTGTTGAAATGTGTTCTTATGCTGACGACACCCAGTTAATGGTTACCATTGATGAAAAGAATGATCCTAAAACCCGACTGATAAACTGTCTGACTGAACTGGCCAACTGGATGCAAGAGCATTGTCTGAGATTGAATGCAGACAAATCAGAGATCCTCTTGTTTGGCAAAAATCCCCAGCTCTGGGATAACAGCTGGTGGCCAAGCAACCTGGGGTTGCCTCCGAATCCCACCCCAAAAGCAAAAAACCTGGGAGTGGTATTGGACAGTGCCCTGTCCATGAAATCACAGGTCTCCATTGTCTGTGGTAGAGGGTTTGCATTGCTGAAAATGCTCAGACGAGTTTTCCCCTGGATCCCGACTGAATGTAGGAAAACCCTGGTTCAGTCATTGCTGATGAGCAGATTGGATTATGGCAACTCACTGTTTGTCGGAATGGCAGACTATCTCTTTTCTAAACTGCAGATAGTGCAAAATGCCGCGGCAAAGGCTGTCTGTAATAAAAAGAGATTTGATTCGGCTAAAAGCTGCATGCGAGAGCTTCATTGGCTCCCGATGCGACAAAGAGCCAATTTTAAATTACTGTGTATCACACACAAGGGGCTCTACAATGCAGGCCCTACCATTCTACATAATAAAGTTGAATTCCACAGACCACTGAGGAACCTTCGATCCAGTACTTTAGGAAGAGCTACCACCACCCGGGTGAAGACTGTCAGGATGGGAGAGCGGGCCTTTTCGCATCTGGCGGCCACTAAGTGGAATGAACTACCTCCCAGTCTTAGACTGACAGACGATCTTCTGTCTTTTAGGAAACAATTAAAGACACTACTCTTCCCTAAATCAGAATAAATCATTACTCAGTGTGGTTACTGTACCTCTCAGCATCCAACCTTAGCGCCGTGATATCCTACTCAGGATGATTGTTAGCGCTCTATAAATAAATTAAATACAAATACAAATAGATGAAGCCAACTTTCACATCTTTAAATACTACTAGTCCCAAGGAGCATCGAGGTAATTGCCACTTTAGGATGTAGGCCAACTTTTGGACAATTCCTATTCCAATTCTTCTTTGACCTTATGTAGAACTAGACAACTTACCTGTTTGCATATTTTTTTTTAACAATATCCGAGATGCTGTGGCACTTTGAGAAGAATGTTGTATAGGTTTGTCCATTTTATTTTAAGAGTACCTTTGTAGGTCTATTGAAACGTGGTGCACAGGCTTTTGGATGCATCGTTTACAACCAAGGAAACAAACCGTGCACAGGAGCAGCTCTGTCTGTGTGATGCATACAGGAGAGCTTGGAAAATATGAACAAGGACACTGATCAAGTATCCAAACAGCTACCTGCATGTCTATCTTTCTACTTTTTCTCTTTTCTTTTTTTATGTGTCAGTTATGCCTTACAATACGAACATTTTAGTATTGCAAACATGTTTGCCACACAGCGACCAACACAAAACATAGTGCATAGGTTTGAAGGCATAGTTGGTAGAGGGTGTGGCATTATGGCCAGAGCTGACGATTTTGCCACTGGGGAACCTCGCTCGAGTCTGCTCTCGGTTCAATACCCTGCAATTCTGGGCAAATCACTTAACTCTCCCTGCACCTAAAAACAAAATGAATCTGGCATTTTGTAATGTAACTGGTGCTCATGTAAAGCATTCCAACATCCATGGACAAAGTACGTACTATATAAACAAACATCGGCATAGCCAATAGGTATTGCTTTTGGGACCTTATAAGTATTTAGTTATGGAGCACAATATCCTTTATGTAACATCCCGAGGAGATCTTCTGCCACACAGGCTCTTCGTGACCTACATTGGCTCAGGGTCCCCAGCCGCATCATATTCAAAGCCCTGTGCTATCTTTTTAAGATTAAGCAGGGCTCGGCTCCAAAGTATCTACAGAGTCTTGTTCAACCTTACAAGCCTAGCCGTACATTAAGATCTTCAGCCAACTGTGATTTTGTTGTTCCAAGATTCAAACTTGTGAAGATGGGGGGTAGATCCTTCTCCCATTTAGGCCCCAAATCCTGGAACGGGCTACCCATTGCCTTGAAATCAGAGACCGACTTATTCTGTTTTCGGAAAAAATTGAAAACTCTACTCTTTCAATAGATCTATCTGCCGCTTTAGCTGTCTATGTATTTTTGTTGTGTCTTTACTTTCTGCTTTAGTCTATCCCTGGCACCGGGAAACCCACTGCGGGTAGCTGTTGCGCATTATAAGTTCAAATAAATAAATAAATAAATAAATAAACATCAATTGTTGCATGGTAAAACACATATAAGGTCCCAAAGGTGAGACCTATTGGCTAGGCCAATGCTTGTTTGATCCTGTCAAGAATCATCAGGAGAGAAACTTGAGAACAGCAGGACAGAGACAGACCTTTACCTACTGAGGTTCACACTGCAGTAAAAAGAAAGCAGTAAATCTGGCCCAAGGCCTGGAAATTGGAAAATTGGAAATTGTGTGGTACAGGAAAGAGGGGGCTGATGCACAGAGGGATTGTACATAACGCCTGGAACAGATCAGCTTCAGTACTAGTCAGAGCAAGCAAGGTTTCGAGGGAATGCAGAGACTTTCAGGTTAAAATAGGAAGTGCTAGTGCAGTTTTTTTCGCTGCTTATTTGAATGGTTCCTTGAGCATCAATTCTTCCACTGTTTTCTACCCTGCACCTTTTTAGTGTTTTTCTTGCCTTCCCCATTTCTTTCCTTTATGCAGTTACCACTGTACAGTGCTCCTCCTGGTTAAAGCTGGTTCCTCGTTTGTTATTTGCCACTGCCTATTCTGCATTTTCACCTTCTTGAGTAGTCCAGGTGAGGTTCTCTGACCTGTAGGTGGAATTGCAGGTACCATTTTTGGCTTGTTATCCGCTTGCCTCTTGAGAGACATTGTAACTCCTGGACTGGAGTAGCCAATATAAGAAGGTACTATCATTTACAATTTACTAGCCTTAATAATTCTCGACTATTATAGTATTTCCACATCATACTCAAAGGGAGAATCTTTCCTGATGAGACAAATCTGCTGATCCACTCATGCATAAGGCTTCATTGCCACTGCTCTCTCTCTCCCTTACCTCCATCTTTCCAATAGAGATCATTGGCTTCTCAGTCACCATATAGCTCTTGGTCATATTTCCTTTGGCACTAAGGTCTGGGGATTAGTATCAGATTCCTCTGCCTCGTTCCCTTTAACACTGCGGTATTATTAGACACTGTTGTCTCATTTTCTCTACATTTTTCCCCAAAGCTGTTTTGTACTGGCAAGTTCCATCAATCTCAGTAATTTTGTAAGCATGGTATTTCCTGAAAATGAGCTGTTTCTTTCTATTTTTACATGGTTATTTGTATTTCAAAATGTACATTGGCACTTATCATCAAAGCTGATTTGGTCCTTTGACACCTATCTATTTGATTGTTTCTTACTTTTCCATGGAACAGACAGCCCATGTCACCTCCAACAACATCTACAAACTTTGAATTGACTCCCCGGGTGCAGTTGGTTTTACAGGAACTTAATTCACAGTAATTTAATTCACAATTCCTGTCCCAAAGTAGAGATTTTAGTTTCCTGTGACCTGTCTCTGACTTTGCATATTTTTTCTCCTGCTGGTATTTGCTGTCTCTGTATCTGCTAAACTTGCAGTCAATTTTGTACTTGCCTTCTGCCCACTTTCACTCTGTCATAGCCAGAGAAGGGGTGATTACCCTAGAGAACATACTAGGGTTTTCCAGTTTCTCAGAAGCCCAATACTTGTTAACATGAAATCAATATTTTACATTATTCTGCCTATCATATAAAAGGGGTAAGATAGTTAGTGTATTCCCTGGCCCACAGGAACAGGGCATTCTGCACTATTGCTTCAAGCAAATCTTCACGCTTGGGTTTGACTTAATATTCAGTAGCTGACCCACTTAATACCCAGATATTCCCACAAATCATGGGCATATGACTCTTGCACCATAATCCTAGTCAAGTAGACAGAGAAATCTCCATCCAAAAGAATTCTACCTGTGAGAAATTGAGTTACTGGTTGAGCGGGGTAAAACCCTTTTCAAGAAGCAACCACAAATCTTGTCAGGGTGAGGTACAGGCCAACCCTAAATTAACCTGTGCTGCACCTTCTGAGAGATTGGTACAGAGCAGTCAGGCTTAATTTATAGGTAATGTGTAAAGTGTTTATGAGGCAATTCAAACATTATTAAAGTGAAAACACAACACAAGAAAGATCCCACATCAATTTAGAAAACTACAGTAGATATTAATAAACAAAACAAGACCAAAGCGACCAAAATCGAATCAGTAGAACCAGAGATATGCAGTTGTGAATGTTTTAGGGAAAACATTGTCTAAAAGTGCAAAGCCCCAAGTGTGGATATCTGATCGTGCCAGGCCAGGACAGAGTCACAAGTTCGGGCTGACTGCGATGGAGCACCGGCCAGCTAAAGGGGTTGAGTTAGGTCAGTTGAACAAGAGTACCTTAAATACTGGTTGTGGATTTTTAGTGGCTCCTACGTCGAGGATTTGTCATGCAGCTGAGGTGATGCTTTGGTTCTAAGGAGCTGTGAGGCTGCGATGTGAAGTCCTGTGTCATCAACGAGGATCCAGTCGACGAGGGGCTTGTGATGCGAAGTCCAGTGTTGAGAATGCGTCCCGCAGCGGGGGTGATGTGTTCTGAGGAGCTGATCGGCTGCGATATGGAGATCAGTGTTATTGAGACTGCTGTCAACAATAGGCTGGTTGGTAATGGGGAGTCCGGCATCGAAGATGCCAGATGCAGGAGAGGCGGTGCGTCGGTTCTGAGGAGGTGCGAGGCCCACTACTAGTATTTAATTTACAGGCCCTGGGTACATTTAGTGCAGTTTATTAGTGGCTTCCTAGTAAATTAAATATGTCAATTGCTGTGTTTTAAGGAGTGAGCACATACACATAAGCACTGGTTAGCAATAGTAGAGTGCACAAAGTCCTAAGACCAACAAAAATGAGATCAGCAAAAATGGAGAAGGAAGGCAAAAAGTTGGGGGAAGACCACCTTAAGGCTGAGAGGTACACCAATTAGAATTAAGTACGTTTAGTAGTCTATGCACCTCATCTTTCTTGATCAATCATAGGATAAGGAGAGAGCAATCGTACGTTTCCATGTATCCACCTCCAATGACATATGAAACTCAATAGGTTTAGTGATCCCTCTCTTAATCCTTTGCCAGAATATGGATCTTTCTGAATTGTTTCCATTTTGTAGGGATTCCCTCCAGAATTTCATCATTTATGTGTACATCATAGAGATAAATAGCATTCTAGCCAGTCACAATCTTTAAGTTTCTTCTTCAAACTTGCATTATTTAGCACCTAAGGTGCCCGCCTACATATCCCTGCACCATGTGGCAGTCAACACCTGGTGCCTGCCACGTAGTGCAGGGATATGTTAAGTGTCCCCTCTTTGCACTGCGACATGTGCTGCAGGCAGCAGCACCCGCCACAATGCAAAACATAGGCATTGCGACCACCTTGGTGGTGGTTGCATCGTAATGCCTCTGTCCGACCGCCGACAGCCTGTCAGGTGGTCCCTTTTTGGATAGGGTGGCGGGCGGATGAAAGTCCCCCTGCCATCCTAATCAGACCCTAAGTTCTTGTCTATATTCACAATAGCAAATTGGTTCCTTGGGGGCCCCTTTCCATTTGTGAATGGTTACCATCCATTTGGTTTGCCCTTTACATTCCCTTTCCAAATACCCATTCTGTATTTAATCTGAAAATAAAATTGTTATTTGGTAATGTGTTATACAATCTCAGTTTGGGTTTTGTACATTTAAAAAAGCCATTTGTGGTCACAAAAGTGTCAAATTTGAACTTGTGAATGTCTTTGTGCATCAGGCCCATGGTTTACATGGTGCATATACACCTTGTCATGCAGAGCGATAAAGGACAGATGTACGAAGCAGTGGTCACAAAATAGTGGTCTTAATTTGTGACCAGTAGTACTACGTTCATTTGCAAAATACTTATTTCTAGTGGGTCACAATTTCTTCTACCTCATGAATCTTAAAGAAGTACATTCCAGTTTGTGCCCAACTAGAAATTGCAGCCATCACAGAGATGGCGGCTTTCTGTGGCAACAGACTACCATGTCTGTGATTGCTTTTAAACTAATATATATATTTTTTGTAAATGCAACCTGTTTTTCTTAGAGAAAAACAGAATGCGTTTAAAAAAAAAAAAGGAAAAGTTAGAGTAACATTTTTTAGTAGTCAGTAGTCTCCGTGGCCACTGCCTACTCATAAAAATGCTTTTTTTCATCATTCTCAAAGCAAAAGGGATCACTTGGGGTCCCCTTTCCGTCTCTGAATGGGTTACCACTGCATTATTGTAGTCATTAAAATATTAATATTTGGCGACTGGATTTTGGACGCATAACATTAATACATACCATTTCGATTTGGTATTTAGATGGGATGTCCTAAACACACCCCTTCCAAATACAGAAATGGTGTTGGGTCACAAAACCAAATTGTGATCAGTTATAGATTTATCCAATCGCAATTTGCGATTCGCACATAGCAAAAATAATATTGTGCTGGCAAACAACCCAATTCTGTGAATTGCAAGCAGAGAAATCCTTTGTACATCTGGCTCTAACTTTTTTTATTTAGAAATATTAGTGGTAGTGCAGGCAAGAAAAGTAGTGGGAAGAAGAGACTCAGCCAGAGCAATTGTGCAGGGATCAGCTAACAGTCACACGAGCTCATGTGCTTGTTCAAAAACACTGTTCAAAACATGCATGTATAAAACCTGCAAAGTTAAACAAAAACAGTAAATGTCTACTATTCTTAAGTGGGTGTTATTGTTTGGATTGATTTGTACTTTATAGCATAGTAGTACAACTACAGTTGGTAATTCTCTATGCAGAATGGCTGTTTAAATTACTGTAGAATTGTTGTGTATGGATTCCTTCGCAAGTTACTCCAAGCTAACTGTTTCTGTTTTACTTACAGCTAACCATTTATGCTCAGAAAAACCAAATTCACACGGCGGAATATGCAGCAAATGTTACTAAAACCATTTTTGACTTCTATGAAGAGTATTTCAATATGAGTTATTCACTACCTAAGTTAGGTAAGGTAGTTGTTTCAAGCATATTTAGTTTCTGTTGTGGTTTTTGTTGGAGGTAGTCGTGTCTACTTTTTCCGAAGTGCGTTTTTACAAGTGTATGCTATGTGTTGCGCTGTTTGTCTGACGCACGCTCTGCTAAAATTATTTCATGCTCGATTCAAGACGACAGCGAAAGAGAGATACCGAGATGAAGGAGGAGAAATAAAGAAAAAGAGCATAGGCTGAGTAGAAGATTGTGATGTATAAAATCAGACATAGATAGAAGAACACGTGGACCGAGAAAATAATAGTGGGGATAAGAGAGAGAGATACACGTGACAGAGATCGAGAAAGTGGTGAGTTAGCCAATGAGCAAAGCAGAGAAAGGCAGAACATGTGGGAAAAAGAGGTAGCCAGAAAAAGAGAGAGTACAAGGGAGAGAGAAGATGAGATAAAGATAGACAGATAGGGGAGTTGAGGTAAAAAAGAAGAGAAAGGTAGAGCTAGAGGGAAATGAGAACTCAGGATAGGCAGAAAGATAAATGGAGAAAGAGGAAGAGAGCTGGTGAGAGATAGAGAGGACAAGGAAGAGATTGAGAGGAAAACAAAGAAACAGAGATCAATAATCTGAAGGTAGAAAGATGTCACTTGCTTCTACCAGGCAAAAGTCTCTGGGGGAAATATAGGTGAAAACATAAACAGTAAGTTTGAGTCCACCAGGTTATTCCGCAAACTCTCAGAATTCCTCTTAATGCTTTCTCTCCTACCCCATTCGTCCACCTCCAACCCTCCTGGCATTGCCAGAAGGGCCATGATACAGGCAACTTGTAATGAGGGCCTGTTCTTTCAGAAGAATAGACAGTGTGGTCTATGGTATACAATACTGAAACAACTGTGTGAGCTACGTAGTTGCATTTCATAAACATGAATACATTCTAACTTCTGAGAATTGAACATGAAAGCTTGCTGGCCTTCACATAATGTGTATCATATGGCCTCCTTCATGTTGACAGAGATACAACAATCTACTAATAGAACATTTTCTGAAAATGTTATTTTGCCAGTGGTAACAGAAAGCCTATCACAGTCTAATTCTCTGCTAAAACAAGACGCTGTATGTGGCTAATTTTGAACAAATTGCTAAGTTGGTTCCCTTTTATCCTCTCTTCCACAAGTAGCTGTGGCAAAAGATGCCTCTGAGCTCCATACATCTAGATAACAACTTGCTGGAACCAAAGCTGCCTTTCAAAGTGAACCTTCCTTTCAGCAAGATTCATAGTTCATGATTACCAATGACAACATCATGTCATATTAATATGCAGGGAAGGACACTTCTTTGACTCATGAGGCGAAGGGAAGCTGAGGAAATCTACCCCAACTCTTGCCATCTTTAAGAAACACTACACTTTGCAGGAGTGAAGAACAAATGAGCAGCGAGGTTGTGGTCCCAAAAGTCTGAGCAAGGTGAAATAGTCTATGTTTTAGACTTTATAAAACTAAGTTGTTACTTGCATTCATCCCTGAAAGAGAAAGAGGTACCCAGGTACCTTAGGTCAAGATAAGTGAAGATTCCTCTCTTGATTCGGAAAATGATGGCATGTTCTCCAGAACAAGACAACAGGTGTTTTCCTTGAGATCTGGCTCATAAGGGGAACAAACACCACACAACACCTCGGGTCTAGGCAGAGGGGTGAAAGATGAACAAGATAAGGACAAGCAAAGATGAAAATATGTCAACAGATTAAGACAACAACCACCTCAATAAGGGAGGAGAAACTTTTTTGCCAAAACCCATCATTCACAAATTGTGAGATGTCATCATTTGGGTCTGGCTTCCTCTCGTTAGGGAACTCAGTCTTGGAAATTGACTGGGATACCCTTTAGTTGTTTGAGAGACTAGAGGATAGGTTGATGACTCCACAGAGTACAGCATGGAACCCATAGGCATATATTCATGCTTTAAGTGAAGGGTTTCAACAAGAAAAAGAAGAATGGTGCAGCGCTAAATAATACAAAAAAGTGTGTTAAAAATGACTAAAGGAGCTCCATCCCAACTTTATTATCAGAGTGCCCTTGTCATGGTTAAAAAGCAGTTTGTTAACATTTGAGAAAGTCAAGTGTTAAGCGCAGAGTTAGGTCGACATGTTTCTGCCCTCAAAGGATCTAACAGTATCGGGGCATTCTTCAGGACCAAATAAGCAAGTAATATATAAAGCTGCTGCTGAATGTCAAAAAGTGAAAAACAAAAAAGTGATGAATGTCAAATGAAACATTTCATATACTCCACCGATAAGATCCAACTAGGCAGTAGTGGAACAGATTACCGGTTACCTGAAAAGACAATATACATATATTAAAGTTATGCTTGCCCCCCTTAACAAAATTCACCACAAGAACAGCCTCCATCAAATGAAAGGTCTGAAATGAAACCAAACAAGGTTTCAAAGTAGTCCATATAATGCATACAGTACATCCACTTACCCATATCAGTTGGGTGTCACCCTCACCTCTACCGGGTAACTACTCTGGGAAGGGGGCCCCGCTCTGTAACAAAAAGTGATGTCCATGGTACACTTAATCATGGCATAACTGATTATCACATAATTCTCAATAATTGGACCTCCTACACAGGACCAGTGCACTCTCAGCACATTGACTTTATAATGCTACCCAGCCAGGACCAGTTGTCTCCAAATTGTTGTATTTTAAGGCTAGAGTTGAGATATTGTGGGTGGCAAGGCAGTTCAAGCAGCTTGTAATGGATATCCTAGATGTACAGAGAAAGCACTAAGAGATGTGTCTGAAGTATTCACTGCTGTTTCCAGCCACGCTTAAAATTTTCAGAAGCAAGAGTGCCCTCCTTTTTATTGACCTGGGGTGGTGTGGAGTGTAAAAAAACGATGGATTTAGGCCCAGGATCTCTGTACTGGGGTGAATGTATGACATTGTTCTGCATTCTGTCCATCAATTGTTGTTTTTGCATTTGTCACCCCGAGTGGGATGGGTATGCTCAGACGTGAGTCCCATGCTCTCCACGCCACTGGAGTCAAGCTATCCAGGCTGATGACGGCTGATAGCCAGAAACCGGTCCTTGGATGCTTGATTCCGGTCCAGGAAAGACATGAAATTCTGACCTGGGGTGGTGTGGAGTGCAAACAAACGATGGATTTAGGCCCAGATCTCTGTACTGGGGTGAATGTATGACATTGTTCTGCATTCTGACCATCAATTGTTGTTTTTGCATTACTCATTTTTATTGAAACAGAGGTGGTTTGGGAATGGGCTGAGAGAAAGGGATCCTCTGCACAGGCAGACATTCCCCACAAGTGGGAACATTGGGTTACCAAACGTAATCACAGATGATCCAGGCCAAAGTCAAGTTCATGTTATGGCTTAGTAGTAGCTCCATTGCAGGAACATGCCTGGGACAATAAATTATAATAATAAAATTATTATTATTATGTAATGGAATGAGGGGAGTCTACCACGGGTCACCCTGATGGGCACCATGTCACATTTCAATCATTTCAGGGCTCTATTTATCTATGTAAATGATTTCAGTTTTCCTTCTTTGCCTCTTTCCTTGACCCCTGGGTAACACATGTGAGCTTTCATCTGCATAGTTCTCACTACTGATAGAGCCTATGGACATGGCTTCATCTTGACATCAGCTGCGCGACACACCATCCATGATATTGGATGGTTTCTTTAGTTTTTCTGAATGGTCAACCATTAAGATGTCTGTGTTTCATACTGTTAGTTTTTGGACCAGAGATCTGAACAGGGTTATATCCTTCAGGTATGATTATCGCGATAATGGCAATAACCAATCTTTAGCAATGGTGTAGGGCAGGCTGCTCTACACCTGGTACACTCTCACATTCAACACGCACCATTATGTCTCAACCAGGTACCTCTCCATGATCAAGAGATATTGTAATATTCCTTCATAAAGCATATGGGGTCCACATGGCCCTGCTCCAAGAATCCTACATAATATTAGCAGAAAGTACCAGATTCCAGAAGCATTGATATAGTCAAGTTTTTTTCAATAATTTTCAACCAATGCCAGTAGGGCCCTGATCTGGGTAAGGGAAGGAGTCACTTTTTTAATCTTCTGAGTCCAACATGGTAGTGCTGATATGGAGGGTAAGTTTGTCCGGTGGAAGGTAGGCTGGATGGAACTACAGTCTTACTGGGTAACATTTATGCACCCAATATGGAACACCATATGCTCTTGAATCGGTTGACAAAGCAGCTCACTGGGTAGGTGCATAGTCCATAGATTCTAGGAGGGAATTCAATTGCATGTTAGATGTCCTATTTGTCAGGTTCCACCCTTACCTCAGGCTCAGACGGTCCTTAGGGCAAAAGCCATAGTGCGATTGTTTTCTTAATGATCCATGTTAGATGTGTGAAGTCTATGCAACTCTGGAGTTAGACTTTACTCTTTCTATTCCCTTTACATGACCTTTATGTCTTACTGAACTCACTGGTCTACTCTGGTTCATTTCCTTCTTCGACTATTTGGGTAGGACTGTGTCTCATCATAATCTTCTACCGATCGATAGGCCTGGCATGGGACACCGTTCATCCTGTTATCCACGCTTGGTGCCTCCAATGCTCCATGTTTGTGGGTGAAGTATTTTGTGGTATCTTAGTAGAGAGGCTACACGACTACTTCGAAGAGAATGATGGAACTGCCGACTCCCTGGTGGCCAAGTGAGAAGCCTTCAAAGTTTTAGCAAGAGTTTACTGCATTCATGCCATATCGCAAGTGTGCTAGGCCATAGAGAGTAATTTGCATAGAGCTGAGGATTCACTTGCCCCAATTAAGAAGAACCCTGTTGGTAACCCCACGTTGTGGCACTCACTTATGGCCGCGCATGAAGAACAGACCATAATTATGGAGCAACTGCACTTCTTTGACTACATCACATGCACAGTTCATGCTCACACTGAAAAGGACAGGACAGGAAGTGCAATGGCATGTTTCATCACCTGTGGAATCACCTCCCTGCCTGTCTCATCACTCCAAACTTCACAGCGCCCCACCTTAGACACCCAGCATGACATCCACACAGATTTATATGAGCATTATCGAGTGCTCAATGAGGGCAGGGCTGAGGGCACCGATACAGCGGCCATAGAGTCCCACAGAGTACTGCTGCTTGGGGTTTACCTGAGCAGAAGGGAAAATAAATGCTACCATTACTGTGTAGAACATCAGGAATTCCATGAGTGACTTAGGTGCTGGTAAGATGCCAGTGATTGATGTGCTTCCATTGCAATTCTATATCAAACATACATTGCTGCTGAAGCACCAAGACTTGCTCTCCTGTAGGAGATGATGGCGGACCTGATTGTATCGATACCCAAATCCGGTTCCCCCGGTTCTGACCTCTCTTCATATAGACCAGTAGTCAGTCGGAACTCTGACTATAAAATCCTCAGTAAGATTTTAGCAGGTAGTATACAAGAAAAACTTTCTAAACTGATCCTTCCAGGTCAGAATGGTTTAGTGCACAGGAGGAATACATCTTGGAACATCAGAACACTATACAGAATTAGGAAAGTGGCGCCATCATTGTCATTTCTTTTTTCTGACATATTCTACCCTCTTTCCTTCACTCTTCATTCTTTCCTTTCACCTTTGCCTTTTTTCTTTTGTCTCACTTGTTCAACTTTCTTCTCACTCACGTTTGTTCTTTGTCTTTCTCCTGACCCGTTTCATCCTCTTTTTTAGTCCCATTTGTTTATTTCTTCTTGCTGTCTTTATTTTTTCTTCATTATTTTGCTCCTTTCCATCTTCTCACTCTTTTCCTCTAGATTCTTCTTTTTTAGCTCTACCTGTTCCTATTTCGTTTCATTCATTATTTGTCTTACCTTCTTGTCACATATTTTTAATTTAATCTTCTTTCATTCATTGTCCTCATTTCTTCAACTAAGCATGCTTCAAAATGTACATCAATCCATCTAAATTAGAAGTAAACAATTCTATTGGTAGGTGATAGGAGGCTGAATTTTCTGGTACATGCCAGTTGAACCATTTTAGGGTCTAATCAAATTGATAAATTCAACAAAAGAACATTGATCTCCACCCTGTAACATTTCACGAACATAGAAAATTAATAATTTCAATAAATGTACAGAACATTTGCCTATTATGTGATGTAATAACATTTGCGAAAATTATAAAAAAAGGAACATTCATTAAAGTGACAAACCTTTTATATTGCAGATAAAATTGCTATTCCAGACTTTGGTACGGGTGCTATGGAAAACTGGGGTCTGATCACATACAGAGAAACCAATTTACTGTATGACAAAGAAGAATCTGCATCCATAAACAAACAGCGAGTGGCGGCTGTAATTGCTCATGAGCTTGTTCACCAGGTATTATTTGTTCACATTAGATTCAATATAAAACAATGTAGGACAAATGAGTGTGTAAACAGTGACACTATTAAAATAAGATTTGCTACCTACATATTGTGTTCATAATCATGGAAATCTATATACAGAAGAAAAAAGTGTAAGCATTAATCTTCTCGGGACACATGGTTTACAGGTCTCTGTGATGTAACATAAATAAGATGAAAAGATTTACTAAACCTCTCACTAAATGTTATAGAATTTGAAGTCTGTTTTCAAGTGGTATGTGAAATCTGTGCTGTTTTACAATACTTATATGAGGATGTTCAGCCCTTAGTGCACGCTGTGTGTGAGTGCATATTAAGTAATAAAATGATGCTCGATCAAAAGAAAGAAACAATGGAGGACCAAAAAGAAAACATCCCAACAGTAGGCTAGATACTCATAGCTCATATTCTGTGATCATGACTGCTGGCACTGCAGGAGTTCCATTAACATGCTGGGTTAAATAGTTCCATTTTCTGGAGTTTCGAACAATGGCACCGGGGTCACAATTGTGCACCCCAGTGCATCTGCTGGGCATCAGTAGTGACACTGCACACCATCAACATTTTGTTTTTCAATGCATACATGGATGTTTGTAACCCTAGTGCCACAACTATTGCATTAAGGCTGAAGTCACGTGTGGGGTACTCTGTGGTGTGGTCCTTCTCCCCAGATTGACACTGGGAAATTCTGACCTCAGTTTTTGAGTAGACCCACATGGGAGTGGGTTAAGCAGAGATACGCACATGGCCCATTTAATCGTTTCTCTTAAGCTTTCCCCTTTGATTGCAACCCCCTCTGCATTTCCTAGAGATGGGTCACAATGAAAATGATCTCAGATGGGTAGTCTTGGAAATAGTGATAGGGAGCAAACAGCAGCTGCCGCAGAAGTGTTAGTATCACAAACAGTGATGGATATACCGTTTGGACAGAGAAGTCTGTGCTCAATGAAGATATAGTCTGGAACCAGCTATGACTTATATATAAAGACTAAATGGGGTAGCCCCCCTTTTTTCATGGAAATTGAGGAAATCTTCTGGTAGTCTACAGAGGGTTATTGACAGCATTAGTGCATTGGACTCCTGAATCATGAGGTTTGTGTGAATGGGACTAGTGCATCATACATAATCAGGAATTGTATTTCCCACTGGCTATGATTTGTATAAGTAACATCTGCAGAAATGGAGGGATGTATGCCAGTATGGCGCATGACAACATTTTCCATGATTTCGTAGCAACACGTCACATAGGTACTGTTGGGCTACGTGATGAGACGCTGTGCTACAGATGGAGCGTAGGATTCTGGTATGGTGTGGAACTACATTTCCCATGATCCCGTAGCGATGCTTCACACAGGTCCTGTTCTGTCACCTGGTGAGACGCTGTGCTATGTATTCCAGAAAAATAGCATGGGGGCATACAACTATAAAGCACTCGCTCTCGGCCAGGTGTTTGCCCGACACAGCTGAGGCGAGTTATGTAGGTTTGAGAAGCAATGCTGAACCCTTGGTGTAGTAAATAAAGGGGAGTTTCTCTCCACCTCTCTAGAAAAATATTGAGTATTAGAGGTCTTGAGTCTGATGACAAGTGCCATTATATTCTGTACAATAGTAACAAGGACTTCTCATACCTATCAGGAGAGGCCAGTGTATTATGAGGAGCCAAGGGTTAGATGTGTTCTATCCTGCCGGCCTTTCTGTGTATGATCCCGAGATTTGAAATTAAGTCAATTTTATTGACCTGCTCGATAATACACATCATTGTTCCTGCACTGCAGTTAAATAAACTCTATATGTAAACATAGTAGGGTGATAGAGAGAAGTTGGACTAGAGCACACAGTTTCATTCCCTCTATGTATACAGTCAAATTTTCATTACAAATTGGCAAAAACAACAGAGAAGGCTATATACATATTTACAATAGACTGGTTTGATTAACAGAGGGTCATAAACATGAGATAAGAGTAATAATATTTGAGATAAAATCAACAAGGGTGTATCTAAAGAGTGCGATTTGCAGGGAAGCGTCTAGTCCTTTGAGCCGATTGGGCTTGAGAAAAACCTCAATGAGGTGAGTTGGATTAAAAACCCACACAAATCTGTAGCCATATATTACAGCAGCATAAGAAATTTCCGTGTTGCTGTATATATGGGTTAAGATTGACCTTCATGGCGCGCAGTGTGCTGCATCCATGGAATGGGATTTCACTTTCACACAATGTCTGCATGCTTCATTATGAGCACAGAATAAATGTGTGATGTCATCCTCTCCTCAGGGTTCCCCGAGATAATCTGATTTTGTTTTGCAAGAGTTGCTGAATAACACTATTATTCAAGTAACAAGCTATTCTTGTTTGGTATCCTACAGGTTTTGTAAGCATATGCCGATAGGAGAGCCTTATGCCTCCTTTTAGACACTATTCCCTTAGAACTGGATGAATAAAGGCAAATAGGTCGAGGTCTAGGTCTCCTGAAGAAGGCCAAGTGACCTAGTAGGCAAGTTCTACAGTCAGCCAAAACATGATGGTAAAATGAGGATGCAGGAGACATTGGACTCCCATTTTGTATCCATGTTTTAGGTTTTAATCATTGTATGGGTATCCAATAAATACAAATATTTAGGGTATACGTATAACCACCAGTTGTAATGTTAACTGGAACACCTGGAACTGTCCAGAAAAGCTAATATTTAAGAGCTCCTGTAAAGGGTTGACTCCATCCTGGTTAGGCCTGGGCAGAAAACGATGCTATGCTTGCGGAGTGCGTAGCGAGCACAACTGCGCGCTACACGAATTGCACGTAGCACAGTGCAAAAACGCATAGCGTAGTGGGTATTTTTTGCTCGCTCCTGGTCCTTAATGTCAAGTTGGCGACTGCGAGCGAGCAAAATCAACTTCCCGGCGAGACTTGTTCCTCGTTTGCGATCGGCAACATCAAGTTGAGAAGTGGAGAAGTGTGGCTCAATGGTTAGAGCGGCAGACCCTGATGCAGAGGTCTGGCCCGGGACCGGGACCAGGGTTCGATTCCCGCCTCGGCGGGTCTTGGGCTCAATTTCCCCGGACCTGATAATTCTCGCCTCGGTGCCTAGTCTAATCATGGGTCCCACTCTGTGACTCTGGGCAATAGCTTGCTTAATCTCCACAACGGCCCCAGCAGCGCTGTGGATGCCTGGCTTCACCTTGGGGGTGCCCAGGAGTGGACATTTCACAGGAAAGCCAGGATGGGTTCCGCAGCGGTATGAATATAGCGCTACGAGGCCTCCGGGTAGAAGTGCGCTATATAAAATACAAACATTTACATTTGCTGATCACGAGCGTGAAAAATAAAACTCCCGGCGAGATTCTCAACGTGGGGAGGTCAGGTTTCTCATTGTGAGTGGTCGCATATGCTCACGGTGAGAAACTACCAGTCCGCATTGAGAAAGCTGCCGCTCGAGTACAAATCTACTCGAGCGGCAGAAAACGACCGCTTGCACTGTGCATGAAGGATCAATTAGGGAAACGTTGAGAGACACACATTGGCACTCAGCCATTCCTGTAAAGGTGGCACATTTGTCATGGAAGGAGTATGACACTTAAGTTAGTCTATTTCAGTCTTTAACAATCTGCTGACTCATACCAACGTAGTTACCCAGGCAACAGTGCAAAATAGAGGTTCTCCCACGGTTCAAAATATGTATAACAATTAGCAATATACTGAATATATATGTTGCAATTACATTCTAGAATTGTCTGTCTTAGGAGCAGGGGTGAACCATAGGACAAAAAAAAGTATGGAGGTTCCTTGCAGAAGAGACCTATTGAGCGAAAAAAAACAGGAAGGACAATATTTGGGGGTTGACATTAACAGGGTGCATGAGAGCTCAGAGTGAGGGACGTTCATTTGGCATAGTTACTATTAACTAAAGATCAATCTAAAAAAACTTCCTGATAGCCAGTTGGATGATTACCCAAAAGTAAATAAAAAATGAACTCTTGCTTTGTCCGTCATGTCCAACACATTGATCACTTAGGATTTGTCTCTAAAGATACTAGTCAGCATTATTCTACATAAACAACCTCCAGAGAGGTATTCCTCTTTAAGCGTTTTCCCATTGAATTAGATAGAGATAGACCTTTCTCCTTGATGTTGTTGACTGAACATGCAGATTTTATTTTCTTTCAAGAAAGACAGACCTCTTCAATAAGGAAAGGAGAAGAAATTGAGTCTTATAGTCAAGGTAATCTGAGAAGTCTAATAAGAACCAAGAAATACCAGTGTGCCATTACCAAAAGGCCAATCTAGTAACAAAGAAGCTTACACCCAAGAATGATCATGTAAGCATTAAAATTACCTGGTTTACATAAGCCCCTACATCCATCATACCAACCATTTGGCTTACATTAATTAATTCAAGTCAAGTGGTAACTATCCATGTGCCTCTTTTTCCATAGATGCCACTCATGTAAGCAATGCAGTCAATTCAATTCAATTCAAAAACCTTTATTCGAATTTCAAAAATTCATAAAAGCAATCTCATATTCAAAATATCATAAAATCCCATTTAAAACTTTATGAGTTACATTTACAAATTTCCGAGTTTAGGCAGCAAATTATTATAACAGCTGAAATTAAACAGATATTCAAGGATTTTCCATCATTTTGCGAACACGGGTAATAAGTCTAAAAAAAGTGCTAGTGCGAAAGACCAGTTCTTCAGTATCCAGGGAAAGCAACATCAAGTAGGACTGCCCCAGAGAAAGGGGTCTACGTTTCCTAAAATACGACGCTAAGAACCATTTAATATATTTTAAGTAAATTTTACAAGAGAAGAAAAAGTGCAAATCATTTTGTGTGCTCACTCCATCACAAGGGCAAGGTTTATAATGTGATTTTGAGCAATAGCCCAGGGGGAAGCATAATAAAAATCTTACAGTTCCTGCCCTTAGGCGGAACAGGAGTGATCTTTCCCAATTGGACATTGGAAGAGTGAGATAAAGTGGTAGTGGGTGCCTATACAACTCATTGTTTATGTATACCGCGACTGACAATTTATTGAGTTCCTTTTTTGTCCTATCTAAGTTTTAAAGTGCATATAGTGCATGTTTTAACTCATTCTTATCTTTGGGCTCAATTCTGGTGGGATCCAAAAAGAGGTGGCCTTTATCCACGCTACATAAACATTTGTAAACTCCTGAGAACCAGGGAATGTCCATTCCCTTTTCACAATTAAGACAGTCGCTTCTAATTTCTTGCCTTAAGGTGGCTAATTTATTCCTCCAAATCGAGAGCCAGAATAACGCTGGTCTTGTCTCAATAAAATCACAAATGAAATGCAGATTTAGTTCCCTGTAGCAAATATACTCAGAAGTAGAAATTGGGACACCCAGAATTTTCCTACAGAAGCGGTTTTCTTCTAGTTGGATACAATGATTTTTTGCCAGGCCCCATATCTCCGCCCCATATGTGACTACTGGGGCACACTGCAATTTGAATTTTTTTAAAATAGCTTTAGTTACGCCTATTTTCCTTGGGCGGGGTAGGCTAAGGATTGAGTCGATGGCCTTTGAGAACTTGCTTGTGGAGTGGGCCAAATGTCCAGTCCACAAGCCGTTCGCAGCAAAGTCCATAATCCAAAAGAATGGACCAGAGTTTGGACCTATTAACTAGATCAAACGCGGACGATAAGTCCATGAATGCTAGATAAATTGGTGATGATCGAGCAATATTATATTTACCAATTACTAAATTCAAATTCAGACATTGCTCGACCGTGCCGACCTTGCTTCTAAAACCCATCTGGCAAGGATGCAGCATTTCACTTTCCTCCGTCCATTCCAAGACCCTACTATAAAGTACTCGCCCCAGAATCTTTAATGTATTATCTAGGAGCGAGATTGGTCTATAATTAATTGGATCAGATCTGTCACCCTTTTTATATATTGGCACAATAATGCTCGTTGTCCAGGTGTCTGGCATGGGTGCTAGGGGCACGCTGTTAAAAACATTTAATAAGATTGGGGCCCAGAGTTCCGGTTTCCACTTAATAATGTCTATTGGAAGGCCATCAGGACCAGGGGCCTTGTTACCGAGGCTCTGTCTGATGGCCACTTCCACCTCCTGCAGCGCGATCTGTAAGCAACATAGTTGTCCTGGCACATAGCAAACTTTACCCTCTATTGGGGCGGCATATATTTTAGAGAAATGGTTCTCCCATAAGTCACTCGAAATAGTGCAACTAACCATATTACGCATATTTCGAACTGCGGAACAAAAGGAGTTTCCATTCTTCCCAAGTGCGGAATCAACTAATGCCTCCCAGTGCTCCGTCAATAAAACAGCCTTTCGTTTTCCAATTTTAGTTTTATACATCCTCCTTGAAGCCCTTACCTCCATTGGACACCTAGGTTTGGAAGTCAGAGCCTTACGTAAAGCCCTGTTCGCTTCTGAACAGTTGTGATCAAACCATCTAGGTTCTTTGTCTATCTTATGTATTGGTACTGACAGGAGAGATTTTATTACAGAACACAATTTGATAAAATCTTCAATTTTCCTAAAACAGTTCCCATCTGTCGATGTGCAGGAATTAATTAAATGCTGATGTTCCTCTATCACGGTCTCTACTATACTACCACTATCTACTCCCCTCCATTTCAACCTTAAATTGTCTGTTGAGGGGGTAATATCTCTTGCCCCGTGGGAAGTAACATACACAGGGCTGGGTCCTAATCGTAGAGCCGCTATCAGCGGGTTGTGATCTCCAAAAGTTGTTTTGAGGACTTTGGCCATTATAAGGCGATCTACTAAACATGGGGACATAAAAATATAGTCAATAGTCAAGGAGCAATCTCTACCTCTAAAGGTTGGTGCCTGTTGATTTCTAGGGGTATGACCCCTGTCCATTACGTTGCTAAGGATGTGTTCGCTAATAAAGCTATCTAGCTCTAAACCCCTTCGTACTGCTGGATCAGCTTGAGATTAGTCCATAACCCGGTGTGCCTTTAAGATTTTGGCATTAAAGTCCCCCCCTAGGAGGATTCCTCTGCCTTCATCTTTGTCTTGTCATTGAGCTAAATCTGATATAACTTTAAAAAGCTCAATAAAATTTTTATTTGGGACTGAATAAAAGTCATTATTATAAAAATGAATCAAATAAAACGGGACCCGTCTTCTATATTCTATTATCTGTATATTTAGGCTAGTAGTTGGTATTGGCTTAATACTTCCTCCGGCGGCTATCCTGATCCCAGTTAATAAGCCGCCAGATGCGCGGCCAAAATCGGGCTTGCGTGCTGTCACACTAAAGCAATGATATCCCTCGATATATTGGTCATCTGTGGCCCAAGTTTCCTGGAGCATTATATTATCTTAACCAGACAGTATATGCATCCGGTCTGGGTCCGTCAATCTTGATTCCAGGCCAGCAACATTCCAATTTAGGATATTAAGGTCAAGGTTATTAGTTGGTTTCTTTAGATTACAGGGATTCATCTGTTTGCTATTATTAGTGTCTGCCGCTAAGTATAAGTCAGGGCAATCAGTAGGTTGTGTTGCTGTACGTGTAAGCGTGGGTTCCTGCGCTGCTTTTCCCTTCACTGAGTTGATTCGATGGTGGGCTGAGGTTTCCCCTATTGAGCTACCCTCTTGACTACTTGCACTAACCAGCTTAGTCGGATGTCAGTCTTGGTCATCGAAGTTGGAAAATGCCTGTTCAAAACGGTTATAGGTTGGGACGTTATAATCATATCTTCCCTGATTTGGAATGATAGTCTGATTATTACGCCTATATGCGGGTAGTATCTGAGGGTTACGATAAAAGAAGCCCAGAGGTAAAATATGGCTACCATCCCTGCTTATATGTGTTGTCCCTGCTCTCTCTAAAATTGTTCTAACTAACTCAGGGGAGGCAAAATTCAAAACTATACAGTCACCCATAACACTTTTATTTGAACTCCCTTTCCAGGGTACCCTGCGCACCATTTTAAATTCTTGGAACAAGTGATTGCCCAGCCCAGTCCTGATGTTTAGTGAGTGTAGTGCCCTATTTTTTAAAGTGGACCAATGTTCTTCCGAGTTGGATTGGATCAGTGGAACATTCGAGAGCACAACTGTGTAAGGCGTGGACTCAGGTGGAAGACTGAGATGTCCCTTTCTATTACTGTCGATGAAATCAAGATTTCCCCTGCTTTGGCCCTCCAAACACTTACTTCCTCCCATATCGTCCCTACCCGGGAGCGGCTATCATCTACTAGCTGAATGTTGCCCTTATTAGATGGCAAGGCCTGCGTGCCCTCTATAGTTGCAATGACCTAGGCACTAAGGCAATATTTGCCTCAGTGGCAGGGTGTGTTGTTTGGCTATTCGCATTTACAGTCCCCTTGTTTGATGTGTGGCTAGTGGGCAGAGAATGTTTTTGTTCTATGGCATTCAAACGGGTGTCAATGGCCACAAGTTTGTCTAGTAGTGGTTGTAACAGCGCTGTTAGCTTACCCTCTATTTTTGCTATAATAGTATCTTCCAACTCTGCCTGGCAGTACTCAGTAGGATTTTTTAATGTATTGGAATGGGTGGAGCTGCCAGGAACTACTTCTACTTCCTGGCATTTCCTACCAGCTGTTAGCTTCCCCTCTATTTTTGCTATAATAGTGTCTTCCAACTCTGCCTGGCAGTACTCAGTAGGATTTTTTAATGTATTGGAATGGGTGGAGCTGCCAAGAACTACTTCTACTTCCTGGCATTTCCTACCAGTTGTTAAAACCTGGGCCATACATCCCTTAGCTTTGCACTGTGGTTGTCGTGTAAATCTAGCTATAGGTAAGGGAGGTGGTGATGCTGGTGATGATGTTATAGCAGTAACATGGGGCGTGGGTGAAGCTTCCAAAATGACTACCAAAGGTTCTAATGGTACTTGTGGTACGGTGGTCAGATTAAGACTATCAGGCTTATCAGACGTAATTTCATTAACATTCACAAGGGGAGCCGCCACTATGTTGGGTTCCATAGAAGTTCTGCGTGTTTCTAGGGAGAGTCTTCACTGTGTGAGTTCGATTTCCTTTATTAGAACCGACTCTGCTCTGATGAGAAAGGCATCAACAGTGCCCACTACCCCTTGACCCCCTATACCTTTGCGAGTGCCCATGCCCTAATATAGAGGCAACCAGTGTTGGACAATAATGTTTTACACACGCAAAATTGGGGAGTTAAGGAAAACAAAAGTCACTGACCATTAACAAAGTCTTGCCAAGGACCAAATATTCCCAATACCAAGATGTTACATTGGTGGCCCTGCCCTGCCACGGTCTGCCCCGGACAGCCACAGATACCACAGACGGCCCGCCCTTTGCCCGGGCTTAGCCCGGCGAGTCCCGCGCGCGTCCCGCGACGCAGGGGCTCTCCTCGTCTTTTGAGCGCCTCCGGGCGCGTAATGGCATGGGCGGCTTCCTGCCGCGAAGGCTCGTGGGCAACGTAGCCCCCCCTCACTGCGGCCGCGCCAAGATGCCAGGAGGCTGTGGCAGCGGGGGAGACCGGGAGCAAGAGCGGGAGTCCTGTGGCGATGGCAAAAAGAAGTAGGGTAAGTCCCAATATCCTGAAGAGAGCACCCGCTCCACCGCAGTCATTTCAGTGTTCACTGAGAACTGAGCATGGGAAGGATAAGGTTATGTATCGCACATATCTTGTGCTTTCAGCAAAAGGAAGTGTCCATCACAGACTTAGCGGCTGTTGCTTATGCAAAGTCTATGGTTGACTCTAACGTTGAATTAGTTGTTTTTAGTTATCACCACTCAGTCAACCCACCACATTGGTTGCATCCTTTTTAATACCCTGCCTGTGCCTTGCACACTGCTCCATTTTTAAGATCTCGCCCAAGACAGCTGTGTGTTACTACGCATATTGTTAGCTTACAATGGGTTTACAGCCCTCGTATTTCGTTCCATTGGTTGTCTTTATTGTCTCTCACAATTGCCTGCTTCTTGTTCTTCAGCTTCCATAGGCTTAAATTTTCTATTAGTCGGTCCCCTGAAGCATGGACCTATGACGTGTGTCCGTCCATTGCTGTCTTCTCTGGTGCTACTTTTTTTCTTTACTTTAAGTAACCTATGATAGTGTGTGTGCTTTCCAACTGTCTCCCTTCTGGTACTTCATGCTCCCCTTCCTCACTCATGTGTGTTTATCCCTCGGTCTCCCTCCCTCAGTTGCTGTTCTTACTTCCTCTCTGCCTGCCCACTGTCCATTGCCATTCTTGCTTACAGAGGTCCCTATCCCCGTTCACCCACTCCCCCTTTTATGTTTGCTTTCCCATTCTACCTCTATTGTCCTAATGCTGCCACATCCCCCAGCCCACTGCTGTCTGTGTACTCCCCCATACCCAACCACCCACCCTCCATTGTTTGTGTGCTTCCTTCATCCCCTGCCCTTCATTGTCCATGTGCTATCTCATTGTTGCCTCTTGCTTGTCCTCTTAACTCCACCCACATTCCTTCTCTCTTACCAACTTCCATCCATGTTGCCTCTTCCCCTGCTTGCTCATCACTCCAAACTCACTCTCTTGTTTGATTGATTTTTTTTTAAAAAGACATTAGCATTATATCAAAAAGTGCCTAAGAGGTATATATTTTTATTTACTAATACACCTTGGATTGTTAAATAAAATGAAAATAAATCCTCACCTTATTTTACAGGTGCGTCCATCTGTCTTGGTGGGTGCCTACAAAAAGATGCAATAGCCACACCATATAATTTTTTTGCGGATAATGTTAAGCCATGATACACAGTACCTGCTCTGTTGACCAGCATGGTTAAAAATCAATGCCAAAGCCAATAGGTCTCGTGGTGAGACCTACTGGCTTTGCCAGTGCATGTCATTTTATTGACTGTTGATTAGTATCAAGAAGTGTTGTCTTAGACTGTTGATTAATTTACCAGCTGTGGATGCTGCTGTTGTGGGTGGCATGCTTCTGGAGCCACTAGTGTGCTCTCCAGAGATTAAAGGAGAAGCACTTCGATACTTCTTCGCCCTTGAAGTTTCAATCTTTCAACTTCCAGTTCAATCGTTTTCTTGATGATCCCTTTGTTTTAAATTCCGGCTTCTAGTAAAGAAAAAGGAATGTGAAGTAGAAACCCCATTTTTGTACCATGGATTCATTATAGTGTTACAGATGTACTCTTCGGAGGACACATTCTCTTGTTGCAGCCTTATATTTATATCCAGATGAAGGATTACACTGTTGACCAAACCTGCTGCTTCTCCATCAACACTGGTGTATGTTTCTCAGATCTTACGCAAAGAGGCCTATAGAAAGTGTAACAATGTGATGGCTTAGTTCATAGTACAATCCTCCTTGCTGTCTCCCAAGTCAAAATCTCAACATCTCCTTTCATTTTGATCAGGCTGTCTTTTAGCCACTCATTTTCACCACCCAATCATGGCGTTAGCAGTTGCATCCCCTACCCTCTGTTGCACATAATCATTTTTAAACTGATACTGCTCAAAAGAGATGTAGCATGCATAAGGTTACAATTGGTTGTATGGTGACTGTTAAGGGGACATTTTTATCATGCTGAATGATCCTCAATGGCTTCTGGGCTTTGAAGGAATGTCTGAAATGTTTACAAATACTGTCATCAGGTGACCAGTATGTTGTCAACTACTAATGTTTTAGGACTTCCTGCACACTTATATTATTACAATGAACTTTACATATCTCCAGACATATCCTACATCTGCAATTGCTTTGACAATATCAGTGACAGCTAATCCAATGCTGAGACCTTTGGGCTTAAGCAAATTGTGAGGGTTGGTATTGAACTCTTCCAGGATGCTGGCAGCTTTGTGTGCTTTGTCTAGGGAGAACTTTGCATGTGTTGCATGCCGAGGAATGCCTTGAAAACCATTGGTGGTGGCAGTGGCTAACCTTTGCGTAATCCCCGTGAAGAAGATCCGGTTTGCAGTGAAAGACCTGTAGTCTGCAGCTTGAGAGTTGGTCCATATGATTGTAAAGAGATGGATGGATTAAAAGTGTTTTTGATGTGCCAGCAACCAATCCCAGCACTTGATGGTGCAGCTGTGACTCAGCAGGAGTTGAAAAATAGTCTCGGCTTCGACCTTCCATTTTGGACAAAGGGCTTCCACTAATTCCAGAAACCCCTCTCCTTCCTTCAAAACAAAGAAGGAGATCAAACACTAATATTTTGTCCAGTTTCCCATTGTAAAAATGAACGCGCTGATGGTTTCAGTGATACAATTCACCCTTGCTGGACATATCCATGATAGTGGGTTGTGTGTTCTTTTTCCTTTCTTTGACAATCCTACCTCAAGTGACCTTTGTTGAGGTATGCTGCTTGGATGCTTTGGCGTGATCACAGAATCACCCTCTTTCTTTCTTTCTTCTGCCAATCTGAGGTTGATGTTGGTAATTAGCACTTACTTCTCATGTTGACATCATCTTCTTAATCAGCACCTCATTCTATTGACCCGGGTTCCTCTGCCACAGCAACAGGCCTCTTTGTAGATATTGTTCCAACCTGATTGGGTGTTGGTTTTTGATCTGGGATAGTTGGTCCACTGTGCCATAATGTCCATCTGGTTTTCCAGTGTGCACTGGTCTGCAGTAAACTGCAGTCTTCGATATGGTTCTCATTCAGCCGATAATTAATGAAGTCCCAAACCGGAATGAGAGTTATCTCATAGAGTGGTGGAGGCTGAGTTTGCTACTCCTTTGAGTGGGCTGCAACAGCGATAGGAGTTGGGGCTGCTTTTGTATTTTTGAGAAGAGGCAAGCAGGTGGTGATGGAACAGTAACAGACTGAATGAACATGATCTACATTTCTTCAGTGCCACTATCGACATGAACAATCACCGATTCATCTTCCTCACTGCCAATAAGGCTTTTTGGAACCTCCTTTTTGGCTTTTTTCTTATGGCAGGACTCAGACGCTCACTCGTTGCCACCTTCATCTGAAGGGGGGATCAGAGAACATATATAAGTTATCTTTCTTCTCCTTGGAGGAGGTAGTGTAGATGATAGTTCCAATATAACATCCTGTTGTGCAGTAAGGTCAACTTCCTGGTATGCTCCTACATCAGAAGTATTATATGTGGCAGACTCTTGTTTCTGCTGAATTTCCTGGATTTCAAGCCATTTTGGATTCCCTGGTCTCAACCATTAATTCAGTTGTTACAGCACTAAGAGACATCCATTTGGTTTTGGTGGTGGTAGTACCATTGTTGATCCAGGACTGTTCCTCTTAATGTCTTCCTGCCCAAAAGAGAGTTCAGCAGAGATGCCACATTGTGCACTTTGGCAAAAAAGGAAGAGGGCTTGAAGCCTGTGATGGCAATAGACTTCTTCTCTACCGTGGCAGATTTCTGGGCAGGAGCATGCATCTTGATACCCTGTCATTATCTTCTTGTTGGTCAGCACAATTAGTAGCTCTGAACTCTGATGTCAACAATCCTCAAACTTCTCTCTGCCACTTCATCCGTGTCCATCTGCAGATAGTAAAATTTAATTATTCTAGTCAATGCAATACAAGCCATAAAACAATAATGTGCTATTGTGTATTCTAACTGTTTTGTTAAACTGGGAACTATTTTGACAAAAAAATTGTGAAAAGCAACAAAGGAAATAAATATTTGGAGCCCCTCCAATTTCCATGGACCTCTCTGGAAGCCAGAAGAGGAAGTCAAAGATTGGTTAAATTAATTGAAAATAGTAATAACCATGGCTTAAAGCACCCAACCAATGTTACAGAATAATATAGAAAATTCGAAATATTGTGTCACTCTGAGACCCATAGGACTGCTCTGGGAACCAGAGGGAGACTGGTCAAATTCGATTAACTTAAGAAAAAAAATCTCTATAGGCCCAGGACTAAAGACAAGTGGCCGAACATTTGGAAAACAAATTCTTAAAAAGGTGAAATAATAGCTAGCATTGCTCCAGGGCACATGGCAGTCCTACAGTGTCAAACAGTGGCTGGCAATAATTGAATATGTTAACTTTAAAAATAATAATTATAGGTTACAGCCCAATACACCTAATCTGCAAGCACAATATATAACAATAAATATATATTGAAAATGAAAAATAAGCAAAAATAGCTGTGGGCTTCTAAATGCTCATAACATAGAATGCTTCCAGCAGTTTTTGAATGTGACATAAAATGATTAATAATTAATGATCAGATACACACACTCATTTCACAAAATGGTGGATGAACACATGACTTGGCAAGGCAGCAGGCATCTAGAACAAAAAAAATAGTTACATATGAGGCACAAATTGTTTTCCCTGTAAATGGCTCGGCACAGCAGAATGCATGGAGAACAAATAAAAAATATGGCTGCCTATGATACATACACTTATTTCTCAAAATAGTGGATGAACACATGGATTGGCAAAGCAGGAGGCATAGAGTACAAAGACAAGATGGACGCCTATGAGTATGAAGCACACATAAGTTTTGCGAAATGGAGGAAAAGCACATGGCAAGCATGGAGAAAGCATGGAGGACAAATAAAAAACCAGATATCTCTCCTTACAATCATTGACTGTTTGCTTTTCTTTGACACTGTACAATACTCCACTGCCTTTGGGCTACATTTGTGCTAAAGAAACACCACTTTCAGACACACGGAAGGTGGCTCAGGACATAGGAAGATGTTTGGCTACCTGAGCTTACATAGCTGAAGCCACCCCATCCAACCACCAACTTGCACATGAGGGCAAAAAATAACCTACATTTGGAATGAATTCAAGGACATCGATTGGCCCTAAAATATATATGAAGGAATGAGAATGTAAAAGATCCATTCAAAAAGAACATCAATGGTCTACGGTAGACCAGCGCCTAAAAAGCAAAACACCACCAATTTGGACAAACCACAAGAAAGAGGAGGAAATATATCCCCAGGCCTCCACCATCTCAAATTGTTCATTGGCCTTACAGTGTAATCCCTTGAACGACATGGGCCTGCCTGCATCCCCTAGTCCGAACCATACGGCAACACAGAAACAACATTTTAAAAGTTAGAAATCCAAATCCAAAAATGACTCAGGGCTCAATGAAGATACAGGGTGGAGTCTTCAAGACAGGAAGCGGAAGTTGGTACTGTCAATTCACTAGCCTCAGCCCTACTTGACTCAACAAAAAGAAAATGAAACACTTAAAAAATGCAATATGCACTAAAAACGTTTCCTGAGAATTCTACTGGGGCAAAAATTCATCTTGAAATACATTTTGAGTTGATGATAGGTGCTCTGCGTTAAGAAAAAACGCTGCTTGCATTCGGTAAAGCCTACCAGAATTGGTCATGTATTCCCGCAATAACTTTTTACCCAAACAAAAATCTTCTTAACACAATGTGGCATCTGTAGAGTCGGCGCTCTAGCTGGCGTCAGCCGCGTGATGACGCGGCACGCCCGCGGCCATGACAGGATGCGCCCGCATCCTAAGGAAAAGAGCGTGAGTGTCGGAGCCGGCAAGACTTGCGGCTCGGCGCTCTCTGGTGCTTCCTAAGGTAATTAAAGGCTTGAATACAACCACGGCTCCTGTCATCATTTCGGGGGTTAACTACCACACTACAATGGCGACGAGGAGGTGATCATGAAGAAAATATAGGGAAAAAAAAAAACGAACCACAGGCATATCGACCACTGAGCCCCAGGGACAGGAGCACTTCCCAAACAACATGACGTGCTCGCCCAAACACCACTTTTAAAGGACAAGCACATCAGAGAGCGTGGCAGAGCCCACCTACGAGCAAAGGAGCCAGATAGCCACCACAGAAGGTGAGATGGCCCGAAAGAAGGGGACAAGACAGAGAACGACCCCACTGACCCCACACCCCAAGGGCGGGAGAGCTGGCGACTCCAGGGAAAGGCGAAGGGGAAGACAACAAGAGCCCCCAGAGACACCCAAAGAAACAGGAGGAGGACGACTCGCCAGGCAGCCCCAAGAACCACAGTGGGACTAGCCCCCCAGTAAAGCGCGAGAGGATGTGCGCCCAAACGTCTTCAGCCATGGCACCAGTGCCTTTCCTACCCAAACCAGGCGAACCCCTCATGCGGTGGGAAGATTGGAGAGAATATATAGACAAGTTCATAGAAGTACTGGAGGATGAAAATGAGGAGAAATTCACAAGCCAGAGGAAGAGACGCATTCTACTACTTAACCTAGGTCCGGAGGGACTCGGGGTTTTCAAGAGCTTAGTACCCAAACAGCGGGTAAGCACGGACGACGACGTCTACGCTCATGCCATCGAGGAATTAAATGAACACTTTCGACCAGCGGTTTGCGTCTCAATCGACAGATATAATTTCCAACAAAGGAAACAAGAGGCAGGTGAATCAGTTGAAGAATACGTGGCGGCATTGAGGGAATTGGCCTCCACGTGCAATTACGCAGCGTTCCAGGATGAGTTCATCAAGGATCAGATTGTGATGCACACTACAAGCAAAGCTGTGCAGGAAAAACTATGGGCAAGCGGAGACACCACGCTGAAGGAAGTCATGGCGACGGTCAAGAAAGCGTAACTCGCAAAACGGTGTGCTGAGGCGGCGAAGAAAGAGCCGGTGGCTAGACCAATGGTGAACAGGATTGAGGACGAGGGACCCCGAAGGGAAGGCAAGTACAGAAGTACGGTGCAGAAGAATCCCAACAGGTGGCAAGGAAATCCAGGACCCCCAGGAAAACAGGCGGGAACCAACAAGCGGAGCTGTTACAGATGCGGGAGCATGGCGCATGAGGCTCACGACAGGAAGTGCCCGGCATTTCGCGCCAAATGCCTGTTCTGCGGGATCATAGGGCACTATGAAAAGGTGTGCCGCAGGAAAGCGACCATGTCCATGGTGAAGTTTGTAGAACAAGAGCAGGAAGATCAAGGAGAAGACAACTATGAGGAAGACGACACCGTGCTCTGCATTTATGGTCAGATACTCTGCGTCGGCAACAAAAGGTCAACCAAGCCTGTGCTGGACATGACAATAGGAGGAGTACCAATCAGCATAGTAGCGGACACAGGATCCCCATACACCATAGTCCAGAGGGCAGTATGGAACGAGACATTCAAGCCGTCGCTGGGTCCGGAACTGGAGCGTCTAGATATTCGCCCAGTCACGTACAATGGAGACCGCATACCCATGGCAGGATTCAGGCCGTTGAAGTTTGAATTTAGAGGGCGTACAGCTATCTGCAAACTGTACGTCTCGGAGAAGGGACCCTCGGTCCTGGGCTGGTTGGATCAAGGGTACCTGGGTATCAAACTGGACCCGGGTGGAAAGGTCCAGATACTGCTCACCGAACCTGACAGTTGGCCGGATTTGGACCAGTGGAAGAAGGAGTACCCCAAGATGTTCGGAGGCAAGGTGGGAAGACTGGAAAAGTTTACGCACAAGATAATACTCAAGGAAGGAGCGGTACCGGTATCGCACAAAGTGAGGAACATACCCCTGGCTGTAAGAGAGGCAGTCCAGGAAGAGCTACAAGACCTAGAGAACAAGGGCATAATCGAACCCATCACGTGTGCAGAATGGTTGGCACCACTGGTGGTGGTAATGAAGCCCAGTGGGAAGGTCAGGCTGTGTGTTGACCTCCGCGAGCTCAACAAGAGCATCGTAGTGGAAAAATTTCCCTTGCCCCGCATTGAGGAGATGCTAGCAAAGACCCGGGGGATAAAGTGGTATTCCACAATAGACTTGACTTCTGCATACCATCAGATCGCACTACATCCTGAGAGTAAGAGACTGACGTCCTTCATCACCCCCTTCGGGTGCTACCAGTTCTGCCGCATGCCGTTTGGACTGGCATCGGCTGCGGCGGTGTTCCAAAAGCTGATGCATCAACTCTTCAAGAACATGGATAGCATCCAATATTTTCGGGACGATATCCTGGTGATGGGGCGAGACAGACTAGACCACGATGCCAAACTGACCAAGGTGCTGAGCGTTCTGGAGAAAAAGGGCCTGACGGCGGAATGGAAAAAATGCCGCCTGAGCATGGAATCAGTAACCTATCTAGGGCACGAGATAGGAGTACAAGGAATTAAACCAAAAACGGAAAATGTGAGAGCGATTTGTGACGCACCGCCCCCCACCAACAGAGAGGATGTCAGATCCTTCTTGGGCATGGCGGAGTATTATAGTAAGTTTGTCCAACACTTCGCTACAAAGACCCACCATATGCGGCAATTGACAAGGGAGAAGACGCCGTTCAGCTGGACGTCAGAAACACAACAAGAGTTTGAGAGTGTAAAGAGAGATGTGGTGAATGCAGTGCCCTTACAAAGATATGACCCTCAGAGCCAAACGGTACTCACGACGGACGCCAGCGACAAGGGGCTGGGCGCAGTGCTGATGCAGGATAGAGACCAAGGAGTGGTGGAAACGTTGAGTTTCGCATCACGCACACTAAGTGACACTGAAAAGAAATTCAGCGTCATTGAAAAGGAGATGCTGGCGGTAGCATGGGCAATGGGAAGATTCTGACAATTCCTGTGGGGCACACGGTTCCAGTTGAAAACGGACCACAAACCGTTAGTAAAGGTATTAACCTCGAGTGGACATGCCAGTGCCACGCCCAGGATAGCCAAAATGACGTTGAAGATGCTGGAGTACAGATATGATGTGGAGTATATCCCGGGCAGCAGGAACAAAGTAGCCGACTATCTGAGTAGAGCAGCAGCCATGGAGACGGAAGCAGAAGACGGAGAAATCGGAGGAGAAATGGTGGCATTGACGGAGGATCAAGAAAGGGTCATCAGCAACCAAGAATGGCATGAAGCGTATAAGGAGGACGAAGGCTTACAGAAGGTGAAGGAATGCATAATGAAGGGATGGCCGGAGAAAAGACATATGGACGAAAACCTGAGGAAGTTCTATGAAATCAGGGAAGAACTATCAGTTGGCGACAAGGGAATGTTTATATACAGAGGGGACAAGGTCATCCCCCCGGCAGTAATGGTTCCAAGATTACTAGAGATACTCCACGAGGGACATCCAGGAATTGGAAAGATGAAATTACGGACCAAGCAAGGGTACTGGTGGCCGGGCGTGGATGCCCAAGCTGAACGGCACGTCAGGGAGTGTGCACAATGTCAAGAAGCGGACAAAACACTGAAACCCTTGAGACCAGCACTAGGGAAGTTCGAGTCCCCAAGGAACCCGTGGGAAGAACTGTCCATTGATATCCTAGGCCCAATTCTGGACGGGCAAGGAACCCAGAAGTACGTATGCGTCCTTATAGACAGGTACTCCAAGTGGCCAGAAATGAAGGTATCGGAAGTGATGGACACGGAGACAGTGGTAAAATTTCTGAGCGACACTTTTGTGAGAGAAGGCATTCCTAAAACCATATTAAGTGATAATGGGCCGCAGTTCACGTCAGAGAAGTGGGTCAACTTCATGAAGAGAAATGGAATTCTATCCAAGCACACGTCTATCTACCACCCGGCTGGGAATGGCTTAGTAGAACGTTTCAATAGAGTGGTAATGGGGTCGGTGCAGGCCGCCATCATGAGTGAGAAAGATTGGGAGAAGGAAATATGGAAAATGATATGGGCCTACCGAGTTACACCCACGGCAACAGGATATAGCCCTTTCCAGATACTGAGAGGTCGAGACCCATTCACGAGAGACAACAGAGCCTGGAAGGAAAAAACAGTGACCAGCCAATGGTCCCCCGCCGTAGTCCATGCCAACCTGGAGAAAGCGCAAGCAGTGTATGCCAAGCACTACAACGCACGAAGGAACGTGAGAGACACTGAACTGGAGCAAGGTGAATGGGTGAGGGTCAAGCTGGCGACGTTACAAAGGAAAGGGGACAGCAAGTACAGCAAACCACTCCAAGTCAAGGAGATATATGACAGAGCAGCCTTATTAAGTGATGGCAACGTGTGGTCTCAAGATAGGATGGCGAGGTGCAACAGGATAGTGAGATGGGATACTGAGGAACACGATCAAGAAGGAACTGCGGAGCGTGGACAGGAAATGGAGCCTTCCAGTTGGGAAGAAGATGCAGAAACGGGAGGTTCGAATGAGGAACAAGGCAGCATCAACCATCGAGCAGAAGCAGAGAGGAGCACAAGGCGGTCAATGGAGAGCCCAGCTGAACTCCGCCAAGGCGAAGGCAGCGGAGCTAACCAGGAGAGAGAGGACACTGCGACCCCGGTAAGATACACCCGAGGGGGGAGAGTGGTGGTGAGACCGTCCAGGTTTCAGGACTATGATATGAGTGATGGACAATAGTTCTAGTTTTGTTATATGTGTAAAAAGGGGAGATATGTAGAGTCGGCGCTCTAGCTGGCATCAGCCGCGTGATGACGCGGCACGCCCGCGGCCATGACAGGATGCGCGCGCATCCTAAGGAAAAGAGCGCGAGTGTCGGAGCCGGCAAGACATGCGGCTCGGCGCTCTCTGGTGCTTCCTAAGGTAATTAAAGGCTTGAATACAACCACGGCTCCTGTCATCATTTCGGGGGATAACTACCACACTACAGCATCATGGCGTAATATCTGCCATTACTCATCACTTCTGCAATGTGAAATACCCGAACTTACGCAATGTTAAGCCATTGTCATAGAAACGTTGCCCAGTCCAAAACTACTCTACATGGTCAAGTTATTGAAAGTGCTTGTTGCACACTTTCTCTGTAAAACGTAGTATACACAAGGATGATGTTAATGTAATGAATTTTACTTGTTATTGATTTAGAAATATGTTTCTAATATGTCAAAACCTACATTGCATTCCCCATGGGAGATATCACAGTGAGAAACACGTGCAGTAGCCTTTCAAATAGTTTTCATAACAATAAGCGTAAGAATAATTCTTACACTTAACTATAGCCTGTTGTAACATTCAAGTAGTCCCTAGAAGTTCTAGGAAAATTCTGTATTTTCTGAATAGTTCCTAAAAGTTGATGGCTTTCACCTTCATGACTCTTCCATCTAGAGAGAATATTGTAGCTATTGTAGTGCAATGACCTAGTCCAAAAGTTAACTAGCATAAACTGACTACTTTTTCATCGTCTGCATGGTCTGCAGTGACTACATTGCCTTTTGGAGAAGTGGTGTACTGGCACGATTAAAGGCAGTGTTAGAAATTGAGATATTTTTGTCTGAAGACGTACTAGCTTTTTGCACCTGCATTGTTCTCATCACATCAAGGAGCAATATTAAGTAACTGAAAAATTTGAGTGCAACCGATTGTAATCCACAAACTGAGCACATTAAAAACAGTCATTCCGTTTTTCCTCACTCGCCTTTTGCACATGCTTAGTTGTACTCATTCATGCCCTGCGCACAGAAACCCATGCCAAAGTCTTCACAAACTCACAATTTCATCTTTTCACTTTATACTCTCAACAAATATCACATACCATCAGCCATGCATAATTACACATTGCACAACCTCTTCCATATCCTACACCCTCTTGGGCAAGGCACACATATCCCACTGCATTACACCTCCAGTCAGACTCTAAACCCAGCTACATCCTGCACAGTCAAATACTACACAAGCTTCAACATTGGGTGCTCACTGCTCACGCTCAGTTGTGCTATGGACACTCCCAGCAAGGCACTTCTAACACTGAAAAATCATTGTGCACATCTTCATTTCTAGGCTTTAGAATTTAATGAACGAAACTATTATCACCTATTACAGATTCTCCCGATTACAATGGTACACAACATGCATAATTCAATAATTCCCTCGCCAGTTTCTGCATGCCTCTTTATTTACAAGCAATTTACTGGCGAATTTCACCCAGTAAATATCAGCTGGTTTGACCTGCCGATATTCACCTGAGGAAAAGACTAAGGGGTTGGAAAACTGCGACCGACTCATAATTGTGACGCCCTGAAAACATGAGTTTGCACAGGCCCAAAGTTAAACACGGTACTCCTAACTCAGGACTGGGTGTTGTTTGCAGTATGACTCTTTGAGTACGCCTATATCAGTATTCTATATGTTAAGAAATTCATACCTTTGATGATGGCCAAAGTCCCCCCACAGCCGCTAAGAGCATTTTGGAAACTTGATCCTGGCCTTTTCTGGCCGGAATTTGAAAATTTGAATTATGGGACCTAAAGTCCACAATGAATGGATGGGGACAGTAATGTTTTCAGGGTGACTTTCCTGAATTCTATGAGTGGCAGGATTACAGGTAACCTGTAGATACCAACATTAATCATAGACGTCTGCTACTTTTTCTGTAATGAAATGTACACAAATAGTCACTGTTCCCTTTTGCCACAATCTCTTTCGTTTGTTGGAGTTTCTAAACTGCTGCTTTGTTTTCAGTGTGTCACACTACTCTAATGGGGGGAGACGGCATTGAGGAGCGGAGATTTAGAGATGTTGGTAAAGAACTCAAGGAATCAAATGATTTAGCATTGCCAAAGCCCACTGTGGACCAATAATAGGAATTGCGGCTGCAATGTCAGTGGAGTTCCCTTTATAGAATATATATAGTCCTATAGGAAAATCTAATTTTATGGGACAGCCTCAATTTCCAATGCAGCTAACATTACAAATTGCCTTTGGTTCTGTTTTTGAGCAACACAACTTTCGAAGCTTCGATGTGGCTGGCACGGACTAATGCCCAAGGGGGATTATTGCACTTTTGGAACCTTCAAAAAGGAGGCACTTTTGAAAAAAGTATGAAATTGTGCTATTTGGGCTTATGTGTGTGTTCACTTATAATGCTGCGACAAGACTGGTCTGATCACCAATCTGACTTTCTGTGAATATTTATGTTGGGTTCTTTTTTGGGCAAAGAAATGCTTATTTGTTTTCCTTTTGTCTTCAGTGGTTTGGGAATATTGTGACTATGGACTGGTGGGATGACCTCTGGCTGAATGAAGGATTTGCCAGTTACTTTGAATACAAGGGAATCGATGCGGCTGAACCAGACTGGCAAATGGTAAGCATTTGTGTAAATGCATGTGTTGTTCTTGTCTTTTGTGTGGCGTGGGCATACTTCAGAATACAGTATGACTGAACATAAACATAGACAGTGAGTCAAATCAAATCAAAAATAACTTTATTCGGTTTTATATATAGAAAACCATACAAGTTACACAGCATCCAAATATCATTTAAAACATGAAGTTTGAAAAATTACAGTTCATATCAGTAATAAAAGAGAAAATGGATCCATTAGTGAATAGACATACATACCACATGTTAAAACAAGATGTGCTTTCTACCAAAAAATAGCTATTTTTCCCGGCAAACCCTGGTACTCACTGTAGATTTCAGGTAGCCCACGATGAAGAAGATACAATCTGCTTTACACAGTTGCAGATACAAAAGCGCGGGGCGAACCTGGTTAAAATTCAGCCTCTTTCAAAGGGGAAGTAAAAAATATCTCCGGTGTACCTCGTAACATTTACAGAGTAACATAAAGTGTAGCAGATCCTGTGGAGAAACGCCGTCGCAGTCACAGGGTGCTAACACCTGTCCTCTGCAGCACCCTTTTGGAACGGCAAGTAACAAATGGAAAAGGTCCAGACAAAACCTGGACAATAAAAACTGTTCGTAAGTGGACAGTGACCCCAGGAGATAAGGCTCTATCAACAAGTTGGTTTTTAGCGCCAGAAATTTAGGGACGCTGGGTTTTTGCACTTTCAACTCATCTCTATCTAGCTTCCTTATACAGCTAAAGGCTTTCTATACAAACTCCACATCCTTTTTTACAATAGTGTCAGCCTTTAAAAAAGGTTCAGGATGCCCCAGCTCTACAAAACAACCTCTGATATATTTCAGCCATGGTATACGGGACATGTGGTCAAGGCTCATACAATCGGTTATAATCGCTGACTGGGATCAAAATCCTTATTTAGCCAACACTTTAGCCAAAACACTAATGGGCACATGGCCAGGGTGTCACATAAAAAAGGTGCCCCCAGTTCCTCGTGAACCACCAGGTTTTATATACCACTTGGCACACCCAGCAAGCGCTTTAAAAAGTTATTCTCAACCACTTGCAATACATCTGTGGTGGCATGTCCCCATATTTCACTACCATAGCAGGCGGTTGTTACACCTTTAGCCTGGTATATTTTCAACATAGCTTCAATTGGGTGCTTACCCATCTTTGCAGCAAAGTCAAAAATAGCAGCGATTAACCTTGTAAACTCCCCCTTTTTCTTCTCAATAAGGGGCCCTCACTTAAGACAGTCATCCAGTAAAAGCACCAAGTACAAGAAAACAGATGCCAGGGGAACCTTCTCGAGATCTACATTAAATTCATACTTTTTCTTGGGCCACGTCCCTACTTGCAGTATGTAGGATTTGGCGTTATTAATAGCCAAATCTCGGGACCCCGTAAAATTTAGAAAGTTATCAAGCAGGGATTGGAGTCCCCTAGCAGTTCTGGCTATGAGGAACGCATACATACATACGGAAAATCTGCCCCTGTACCGACAAGGCCCTATCTAGATCATTGTTCAGGTTGAACAGAAAAGGGGCCATAATGCAACCCTGCCGAACCCCTCTCCCGACCTAAAAATCCCTGGAAACACGGAGATCCTGAGCATATCTGTCATTCGCCTTGGTGTCCCTATGCAGATCCTCTAGGAAGTTGATGATATTGTCCTCCACCCCCATGACCCTCATGGACTGCCACAGCTTGGCCCGATTGACACAGTCAAACGTGGAAGAAAGGTCCATGAAGGCCAGGTAGATCGTACCTGGGCGGGCAATAGAGTACTTCCAGAGGATCAAATAAAGGTTAAGGCATTGGGCCACAGTTGACGGCCCCGGGCAAATCTTATATTGAATGTCAGTAATGATCTTATGTTCCTCTGCCCAGGAGGATAATCTCTCCAATAACACCCCTCACACTACCTTTACTACTGAGTCTAGAAGGGAGATTGGCCTATAGCAAAAAGTGCTATTGTGGTCCCCCTTCTTGAACACCAGCACAATGATAGAAGTAGCCCATGTATCCGGGCAACCGTCCCTGGCTGCGGCATTAAGCACAGCCACAAGGATCGATGCCCAGAAAGATGGATCCGATTTATAGAGTTCCGGTGGGATGCCGTCCGTGAGGGAGTCAATTTATTAGTTCTGAATGTCAGAGCCATCATTGAAGGTGTAATACTGTAATTATATATTCGTATATGATATATATTGTTATATTATTTATAATATATTTTATATACATATATAAATAGATATAGATATATCTTTTATGTATTTGTTGCACTGCTGCATAGAGTTGATTTATGTGCACTATCTCAATTATATTTTTCAATTTATTGTAGTTTGTCTAAATGTGAACCTGTCTTCCGGAATTGATGAATTTCACTTTTTTCTGAAACCTTTTATTCTGACTGTTTCCAAGAGCTAGCTGATCACCATTTAGGATACACTAAAGACCTGTTTTAGAAAGCTATTTTGTGCACCTGCTTCCAGCTATGGGGCATAAAAAAATGAATTTGATAGATTGTAAACCGCCCTTTCCTTTCTGGAAGGGCACCAACTGGTGTTGAATGCCACATATTAGAGACAGAAGGGGTAAAGCATTTCTTGTGTATTTTTAGCCCAAACAATGAGGAAATCAATCCCGTAGCTGTAACTGAACCCTCCCTTTCATTCTCAGAACTTCTAAAATTTTGTAAAACCATTTTGATAGGTGAAGTTCGCAAAGCAATTTTAAGTTCTGCAACTGGGAAGGCACCAGGCCCCGATGGGGTCCCAGCGGAATTTTTTAAACATAACCTTGACATCTGGGCCCTGTTGCTAACAAACATTTTTAGAACAGTTGTTAAAAAAGGATCTATAGAGACCTGGAAGGAATCTATCACTGTTCCCATTTTAAGAAAGGCGATAGAAACTCAGGCTTGGGGACCTCCGAACAAGCTCTGAACCTAACTTTGACTTTAGGTAAATATGTTAAGGCCAGGAGAGGGGCCATACTTATGGCCTTCAAGGACCTCTCCTGTACCTTTGACTTGGTGGACAGGGACATGTTATGGGGAATCTTGGATCATTCAAGGATTGACCCTGCATTAGTTCATGTTTTAAAAACTTTATATCAAAATACCCATATGAGGGTCCGCTATACGCTACAAGGAGTCTATACGTCCCCTATTCAAGTCAAGCGTGGAGTCAGATGGGGCTGTATTTTGACCCCTTTTCAGGGCTCGCCTGGCATTGCAGCGCGAAGCGCTGCCGCTAGCGAGCCTTATTGTCGTTGTGAAGGCCTCCCAAGTGGTACAGACCGGTGCACGAGCAGACACCGATCTGTGAACGCGCGAGCCGCAGGGAACGCCAATGTGCACGCTCACGGCGTCACGCTCCTGCCCTCCTGCGTCTCTTCCAAGGCGCGCTCCAGGCTGACTTGCGGTGTGCGTGCTCCAGCGTTTCTGTGGCCCATTTACCGCAGCATGGTACCAACGGGCTTGGGGGCTGCACGACTGTCTGCCAGCTTCTGAGGCTGTTTTTGTTTCTGCGGCAGCACATGTGGAATCAGGACAGCGGGTCCATTTATGCTGGAGGTAGACGGCATGTGGTAAGTGAGGGCCGGGGGGATTTGTTTGCTTGTTTTCTTCAGGGGCTAAGCATCGCCTGATTTTTTCAGTGTATGCTTTCCATCGATGGGGTCTTTCAGCGTCCAGTTTCCATTTGTGGAGTACTCCAGTGTCCACTTTCCAGTACTGATGTCATCCGGGGTCCACCTTCCAGTGTCGGTTTCCAGCAGCGTGGGTTTGGCACCGCCGTTCTTTTACAGGCAAAGCTTGCGAGGAACTTCGGAGACTTTCAGCGTGGGTTTAGCACGAGCTTGGCATTTCCCGGGTCTTCCGCAGGTGCATGTACGTTACAGGTTGCCTCAGCATCGCTCTGCTCCTCTTGCCCTGGGCACCAAGCTCTGTCTGGCGCTGCACACACTGGTGGCGCGCTTTAACTCCTGCCTGCAGCCCATCTGTCTGCACCCCGCCCGCTTCCAGTCTGTCCCTCCTCCTACCTCAGTCGCCCCAGACGCTCCCTCACTCCCCGCTGTCTCCAGTCTGGCTCTGTCCACTTATTGTAAACACCCCCAGCGTCCATTCTTCTTGCCTCCCCTCATTGGATGGGGGCAAGCATGCAGGATTTGCATTGGCCAATCCATTCTCGGCGAGGAAGGGGTTGCTGGAGAGAATCGGCACCTCTCTCCTCGCCGCCTTGCCTGTCACCTCGGATCGCGCGCCACTGTCACCAGCAGAAGGTGGGGAGGGTCTGGGATCGGCTGTGGAGATGGAGGGGGCGGGCAGGCGGTGGTCGCTAAGAATGGAGTAGGACTGGGAGGTGCCCACACTGGGCATTGAGACGATAGACAGGGAGGGTCAAGGGCTGCTGTCTTTGGGCAGTGGGAACTAATTGCTTTGGATAACTGGCATAGAGAGGATTTTATGAGACGCTAATATTGGCTGAGATGGGGCAGATTGCATTATAGAGTGCTACTGCTGGCACTGGGCACGCGGGGAGCAGGTGTATAATGATCAAGCTGGGCATAAGAGCGCAATAAGAAGCAGTAAGGGCTGCTGATGTTGGGGAATGTGATGTGAACAGAGAGGACAGAAGGGGGTTGTATGCTGTCACAGGGCACAGAGAGCATGAAAGGTTTTAGAGGCAGCGGGTATTCAGCATGCAGGGAGTACTGTAGCATTACAGTGTTAATGCTGCATGCTGACACTAGGCAGGCAGGGGCTGGGATATGAGCCAGGGCAGATATTGATCACATGGTGCTGACTCTGGACATGAAGAGTCACAGAGGTCGTTGTTAGGAGAATGGTTGGACTGGGGAAGGTTAGTTATTGAGAACTGATATTGGGCGTGAAGGGGGCAGGCACAGAGCTGACACTGGGCACCAAGAGCTCAGTGAAGGCGATGGGATGCTTCTGCAACTGGAGGAGCTTGGGTAGAGGGTGCCAATAGTACTCGATACACAAGCAACTGGGAATATACTGACCTGACACTGTCCATGGAGAGGACATAGAGCACCACTGGGTGATGACAAGCCTACCACTGAGGCAGTGGACTTGCCGAGGGCAGGCAAGATCACAAAGTCCAGTCACTGGACATGTATTTACAAGTTTTATATAGCGCTAGCTAGACCCGTGGGTATCAGAGCACTTTACATACACAAGGAAAAACAAGTTGCATTACATATTAGGACATAAGGCTGCATAAAGATATAAGCCAAGCTTTATAATTAGGCATATATTACACAACAGGACATAAGGATGCATAAAGATATAAGCAACACATTATAATTAGGCATACAGTGAAGGGGAGGGAGGAAGCTCAGGAGGTTGAAACAGTCAAATAACCACCTATCCTTGATGGACAAGTGAGCAGAGCTAGGCTATTGAAGTCTAGGTTCGTTGAGTTGGACAGTAAAGTATTTCTTGAGGACAGGGTTAAGAACTGCAGACAGTGTGCTCGGATGCGGTAAGTGAAGTTTTCAGGGTGCTGACACTAGTCTTGAAGGGGACAGGGGTTTTACTGGCCCCTCTGTTAACAAGCATTAAAAATGCAATATGTCTCGCCTTTCATTAAGTTAAAGCCATTTGCATTGCTATACAATACCATTAGCTAAGCAAATGGCTTTAACTTAATCAAAGGCGAGACCTATTGCATTTTCAATGCTTGTTTATTTTTAGTGTATATAAATGGCTTGGAGACCTTTTTAATTTCTTGCACCTGTGACGTCTCCAAATTGGTACCCAGTTAGTCCCTGTACTATTGTATGCGGACACTGCGTTTTTAATTGAACGCACAGCAAATGTGTTGCAATCACTTTTACATGGTTTTAATTATTTTATGCAAGATCTGAAGCTGAATGTGAATTTAAAGAAATGTTATGTTATGACCTGTGGCCCAAAGAATACCGGGTCAAAAAACTTTTATGGGGGGACTGCGGCTCAAAATACAAAAGCTTTTAGTTATCTAGGTCTGATGTTTAATGAGAATTGAACTGGGAAACGTTATTAATTCAAAGACAGGGGATGGAGGCAGCTTCTGAATACATTTTCAGTTTTGCAAAGAAGTTAGGACAAACCCCCCTCCTAGAAATGATTGTGCTTAGTAACAGAAAAACTCTTTGCACAGGCACATATGTGGCTGTGGTATGGGGTTATTCTAATACTAAAGCTCTACAAAGAGCAGAAAAAACATTTTAAAATCGAGTATTAGGAACTTCAAAGACCCACCAAGTTTAATTGCCCATAACGAGCTGGGCATGGGGTTTTTGGAAGATAAGGTAGGCATGGCCCCCATTCAATTATGGTGCAAAAGTTGGAACACACAGGAACTGGGCTTCACCCGTAATATAATAAAAGATTGCCTCATGCAGATTAATATGATTGCAATACCATGGATCAAGTTCATTAAGTAGATTTTTCGTGACCTGGGACTGAGTGACTTTTTAGTAGAACCAGATAAAATACCCCTAAATGCAAAGAATATAATAAAAGAAAAATATATTGCATATAGTGAGGAAGCTAGGCTCACGAAGGTACTAGACCTGGTCACGGTTCAATCACATGTGGTCTGGGGCACTATTTGACCTGGGTAAATGAACCTGAGCTACGGTTCAGCCTGACTAGGTTATGCGGGATCAAGATTTAATTTTTGGTAGCTTTCCCATTACCAGGTTTCCATCATTATCTTACTGTCCGTGTGATGGGAAATAACATCAATCTACAAAGCACTTTATGCTCTTTTGTACATTATATTCTTCTCTCAGGATACGGTTTCTGTGCCCAATTTGAAAGAGGAAGATTTTTTAATAATCACCAGGAGGGTTGGTGTTTACTCCAGCACTTGGAGTCCAAAACTATATGCTGCTCTATCTTCAGTTGTATTACCCAAGCACTGAAACTGAGAAAGACATATGCATGTTAGCTCACGGTTATGAGTTTGTAAGGACTTTCATATGTGAGCCCAGAAATCTATCATGACATTTTGTAATTCTCATGGATTTTTAAATATTTCTTTAAGTACTCTTACTTTTCTTTTAAATGTGGGGGAAAATTGATATTTGCATGATTGTATTGTGATTTTATGGTTTTTACTTGTGTTTTTATTGTGTTTTTATAGTCTTTGTGGCCGAATAAAGCTTGATGATAATGAATTTACTAGTGCAAAATCCCATTCTGGATCCACAGAATTAGTAGTGCAGTAATAGTTCTTTCCATATTGGGATGTGCAAACACAAAATTCCGAAATATGGCGAAATTTCTGTATTCGTAAATTTAAGGATAGTGGTCAGTTTGTGTGGATTCAAGGGGGTCCTATTAGAAACATTTGGTGAACAGCCAAACAACTATAATTTTGCGTTTGTTCACTTACACCATGCAAATAATTCCAAAGCCTATAAATCCAAATTTTCCGATTCATTCTCTTTGAAAGAGAGTATTTGGCATGACGTTGAAACTTGGTCTAATGTGAGACTCTCTCTATCCAGTTATACCAACAGATAATTAGAAATTTTTATCACTTAAAATGCTCAGCCATAACAATGCATGTTTTAATGTGTGCAAAACTCTACTAGTAACCGTGGCACTTTGTAGTTTGTAGTTTGGAGATATCCGGCGTTTTAATGTGCGGATACTCCTGGGCATGTCAACATGTTTCGAAGAATCAAGGCTTCTTCATCAGGACTAAGGATGATCCCTTCAGTGCTCACTATGTTGCTATCAATTGGTGCAGAATAAAAAGGTGCTATGTACAGTATGTGATATTAAATACAGTACCCAGTCGGTATTGTTAACATGTAAGTTCAGTCATTATTTCTGAAATTAAGCTGGATGGCGCGAGGCGAGGACTTCCTAACCACTAAATCAGTGGCCAATTCCTCCGCCACCGTTAAAGAAGGCTCATGGAGCACTGACTCCTACCACTTCTAGCTTTTTTTCAGAAATACTGACTGAGCTTATATGTTAACAATACCGACTGGGTACTGTATTTAATATCACTTACTGTACATAGCACCTATTTATTCTGCACCAATTCATAGCAACATAGTGAGCACTGAAGGATTCATCTTTAGTCCTGATGAAGAAGCCTTGATGCTTCGAAACATGTTAACTTGCCCAGGAGTATCCGCACATTAAAACGCGGGATATCTCCGAACTAACATTTTAATAGCACCAGCCTATGACCTATTACATTCTTTAAGTCTATAAGGCCAGGTACCTTTTAACCACTCACTTCATCCACCCCTGACCCTTCCTCTCACTAGCCTTACACCACACATAGCACTACAATAACAGTGCTCAAGCGTAGTCGCTAGTCGTAGCACACCCCGTCCCGCAGTGGGATGGGAAGATCCCTATGATGAAGCATGACACCAAGGGGCCTTTTGGTGTGTGAGGGGTATTTAAGCAAACACTGTGTATGCCCTACCAAGTTTGAGAACACTTTCCTATGAACCTCTTTGAGGTGGATTCTTTTGTTTTGAATTAATCTAGTTGAGGAGGGCGTATCCACCCCAGTGCCCGTGAGGGGCATTACCTCTTCACTCACAATCCTGTTTTTTTGTAGTTACTACTGAGGGAGTCATAGCAGCGGCAGCAGAATACATTTCTGGGGTGACATCGCTTTAAGTGAGTGAGCGCACTCTGCAGCGAGGTCCGAGCTGGGATCGTGGTGCATAGAGATGCGGCGATATGATTCTCGGGCTGAGAAAGACAATGCTGTAGTGGACTCTAGCTTCCCTGCTGCAGTTATCAAATGGCCCTGTGCCTGGCAGAGGTTTTACCACTTGGTCTGGAGTCGGAAATGGGCTTGTACAACCGTGAACAAAGCAATGCTACAAGGAGGCGCATGCAACCTGCAAGCCCGGCGAAATGTTGGAGATGCCCGGCAGAGGTGAGCGATGGTCGGGGCTGTGCTAACTCTGTAGCCTGAGTGCCCTCCTTGGAGGAGTGAGCTCAGCCGTGTAGCAGCTTCTGTGACTGGCTCGGCTGGAGGCTCCGGCCCACCTGAGGCTTTGCCGGCTGGGGACCGCCATGGTCATAGGAGGGATAAGAGGGCCCTGCAACGGGGAAATCCGACGAGGCCCCTGCAAGGTAGAAGAGTCCCGGCCGGAGCAATAGGAACGAGGACCTGATCAGACCTTTGCCATTTGAAGGCCGAGCTGGATAGATTGGAGGGAGAGGTTTTGACATTTGGTCTCTGGAGCAAGACCATGGCCCCATTAAAGATTAAGATGTGCATTTCACTGCCTCATGGCAGACGTATAAGATTTTGGGGAGGCATCTGTGGTTCAGAGGGAAACCCTCTGAACCACCCCCATCTTCAAAGGCACACTACAGTATAATTACTAGTGCCATACTTCAGTAGGGCAGGGATACACTTGTGGGGACGTGGGACTGGAGAACCTGGAACCGCATGGTGCACACTGCCAGACAAATCTGTTGTGCACAAGGAGGATTACTGCCAATGAAAAGAACTGTGTGCCCTTCCTGTATAGTAGATGGCCTGGACTGACTATCTGCTGCTGTTTGGCACCCTGACTTGTGCTCTCCAAGGACTCGTTGGCTTTCCCCTTGGTCTCTTGTGGAGGTCTCACGGACATCAAAGACCTCCTGAAAGGAACCCACACCATATACTTCTTAGACCTGGAGAGTGGTGCCCTCTTAAGTGCCCACAAGGTCTGCTGGATCCCAACTCGTAACACAGCATGAAAGTGAAACTAAGAATTGTATCTGGAGACCGGATTGCCTTGTGTGGAGCCCTAAAATCATTGCCTGCATCAAAGAAGTGTTACCCCTGCATCGCGGGATCTTCAACACGAAAAAGAGTCTTGTTGGTGACCGGATTCACCATTTGTGGGATCCCAAGTGTCCCGCTTTGTCGATCGTCCTGCATCTCTCTGGTGCAAAACGCCAACTGCATGCTTATTGCGTGCGATGTCCATTTCACAGATTGTGACCCTCGGAGATGAGGGCATACCCATAGAAATGCCTCATTCTATCCTGTGTGGCACTGCTGAACTTGTGCATGTGAGTGTGACCAGTATCATTGCACACCAGGCGTTGTGCCTCATTTCCTGGTAAGTATTGAATTTGCAAATCTTAATTGTGTAACTGGTATTGTCTGGTGCAACCCTTGTCAACACGCACTAGACGTTGTGCTTAATTTCCAGGGAGTACGGAATTTGCAGTTCTTCTTTGTGTCTGACTGGAACCGTCTAGTGCGATTTGGAGCAATGCGCACCAGACATTGTGCCTCATTTCTAGGGAGGTACTAAGCTTGGATCCCTTCACTGTGTGAGACTGGAATTGTCTGTTGTGGCTAGTATCGCAGCACAGCAGACGTTGTGCCTGGATTGCCTGGTTGCAAATTTGATTGACGTGTGACTGATCGGGTGGCTTCTTTTGTTTTCTGAGAGGCTCCCCAGCTACATTCCTCATTCATAGATTGTTCCTTTGGGGCCCTCAGTGCAGCAGAACAACTGCCCTCTCCTCACATTAGCCCGATGACATTGTGCTGCCAGTTATTATTGCCCAAATCGGGCTTGGGTATTGAGAGTGACTGACAGGCTTGGAAGGACACTTCTGAGAACGATAAGAAGTGAGTCAAGAGACTGCGTGACCCCCCCCCGACCCTACCTCATGCTGCGCAGAACTGGGCTGGTGTCAGAAGGCCCCTTGTGGAATCCTTTTGTGTGACTGACAGTTGCCCTCAGCCCACTTCTCCTCCGTAACCTGTGGGTGAACTTCCCAAGTGGTGGTCAAACCCTAATTTGACAACTGCCTCCTAATTAGTCCTGCTACCTACCCCCACCTTCTTCCTTGGGATCCTGACTAAGTGTGGCTTTAACCGCGTGTAGCCTAGTATCTGGGAGGAGGGCTGCTTATCTCCAGTTTGTGGGCATAGGGTAGTCGGGTGAGTTCAGAGGGTGGAGGGAGACTTGGCCCACTGGGTCTGCAATGTGCTATCAATTGACTGACTGGATATCAGTTGCACCACATTATGGTGCTGTGTGCGTATGTGTGTGAGTGCGTTACATACGGACCTGCCTGGTATCCGTTGCACAGCGTATTGGTGCTGAGTGAGTGCATGCGTGGGAGAGACCATCTACCGACCACCTCTGACTAACGACACTGCCCAGTGGTTTTGCTTTACACGTCGATTTCTTGTCAGAAGAACACGACATTTGACATTGGTTTACCCGTGCCGCCTCGGCCAACGGTGCTGCTTACAAGTGGGATAATTCTTTGTATGTACATAATTCTGATATCGTTGGGAAGTGGGGTGCACTCAATCACTGTGTGTTATTGACTTATAAGACTTTCCAGGGTGGGTGTAGGTTTGACAGCATTTTACACGCATAGGGGTGCTGGTGGTAAAGTAGGATTTCCCCCAAATGTGCTACTGATGTCATTTTAACATGGTTGGGCCTAGTACAGCTAGTAATATTTCCAAGTGTGATTTATTCCCAGAAATACAGGATGTTCATGTTGTGTTGAATATTGTGTGTGTTATTTACATTCATCACATGTGAAATCTCTTTTGTGTCACTCAGTGTAATTATTGTGAGTGAGTGCTGTGCCAATGCTTTACACATTGCCTCTGTAATAAACCTGACTGCTCAGTGTGAAGGTACCCAAGGGTGAGCGCAGGTTATGCAGTAAGAGTAATCACCCACCCTTGACAGAAGGGTTAGGTTCTGCCTGGCTAAGGAATCACCTCAGCCAACCAGTAAGTGCCAGTTCCAACAGTTTGGATTTACGTGCCAAATGTACCATATGACATATTATGGTTGTGGGCCCTATATCAGTCTAGAGTATTTAAAATCAAGGTGCATCTTATTAGCTAGGTTCAGTCCTGTTCTTATTTGGAGGTACCTTTTGATTCTTTCAATAACTAGACTAGTTAACACACTAGCAAAAGACAACTATTTTGTAGCTCCATCTCAACTGTCTTGGATTTTGCTTCACTGTTAGGTAATACGTTATAACCTTATGCAAGCAAGGATCAAAATCTGGCAAACTAAATGTGTAGCTATTACAACATAAGGATCAGATGTCTGGGGGATATGCTAATTCCCTAAATGTACCAAAAATGTTCTTGAGACATATTCTTTCATTGCACTATAGAAGCTCTTCGTGTATTTCACATGAAGAGCTGAACTAGGATTATATTGTAGATCTCTATCTGTCTCAAGCTAGAAAATTGATGCAACTGGGCGATTATCGAGTACAGTCTCAGTGTTGGCCTGTTATAAAAAATTACCTGGCTCAACTACCTCAGCTCCACTTTTGTGGAGCTTGGTCATCCAGACCTGTTTTTTCAGCCAGATTCAGTTGTCAAAGCAGGATTGCATTCAACCTGAACATCATTTGCAATCCATAGATCAGTTCTCCGAGAAAAAGTAGAATTGAATAAATCATTCCTTTGATAATTTATTCTTCTAAAAAGGGTACCTTTGATGAAACCTTACTTGACTTTTGTGGTAAAAAGCAGACACCGCTTTTTATAGACTTGTATTAGAATGAATTTGTTGCGTTGCCTATTGTGTGTTCCCAAACGTTGGACACATGTTTCTGGTCTCACCCCTTGTCATTCTAAGTTCACTTGCTGAGATTCTAGCAAGGCTCTGGCTTTGGCTTTCATCCATATTAGTAGGGACTCTGCTGCTATTAACATGCCCCTGAGATAAGCTTTGGGAGCGTCCTAAAAAGTGGAAGAAGAGACATCTTGTGTGTCATTTAAATCTTGTTATTTCCTTCCCCGTTTCTGTGCGCACTACTGGGTTATGCAGGTGGTTAATTTTGAGCCTCCATATTAGGCACATGGGTGTGTATTGCGGTGTGAGTATGTTGATAGTCATTGGTTCATGGTACGAAAGAGTCCTGAGGTCTATGGAAATCTCTGTAACATCTAACATCAGCCTAGAGGCAATGAGGAAATAGTAAAAAGAGCATAGGCCTTATGCTCTGCTGAATAAAAAGTATATTCCATTTTGTCAGGGTAAAAGCCTCTCTATTTGTCCACCAGGCCTTTGTCACCCAACATGTCCTTAAAGCAAGGGTTTGCTACCCCCCCCCCAAATCTTTGATGGGATTTGCCGTTGGTGTCACCCAAGACCAGGTTCAAAACCCCCACTATTCAGCCCACCTATTATATATTCCAAGGCTCTGGAGATTGCGTTTTTTAGGAAAGCCTCCTGGGCAATGTTTGGGTCACATAGGTTCATTTTAGTGGAGAGTTTTGTTCCAACCTGTATTATCAATCCCAAAATCCTCCTTGCCTTGGCAGGGACCGCTGACTTTACCACTCCATAAAATGTAAGGCTACATGATCTAGCCACACCAGCCTTCTTTATGTTAGATGAGGCAAAGAACTGAATGGGAAAGAATTTCAATGTAATTTTAAGCAAGTCCTGTTTGATCAGGTGGGTCTCATGCAGTAAGCATATGTTAGTGGCATTGTGTTTTACCAGAATATTAACTGCTAATCTCTTGGCTGAAGAGTTTGAACCTTTGACATTAGGACAAGTTGTTTTAAACATGTTGGTGTTATTGAGATATGGGAATCAACGTGATTATTAGCCTTTTGCTCAGTTCTGTCCTCCACCTGTGTCTTCTTCCCAGCACTTTCCCACCCCATAAAATTAAAACCAGCAAATGTTGCCTTTAACTATCATGAACCGACATGTATGGTCATGCCTGAGTGTTGTCTATCCATCTGAGTTGAGAATTGCCTGTGTTGCATTCCCTCATTCCTGGTTGTCAATTTCCCTTTAAGTCAGACTTCTTTTGGGTGGTGGCTTGAAAGTCACACTTCCAAGCATAAACTTACACATCCCAGAAATGGCGTGAGTCATATTCTTTCTGTGGCAACAAGTAGTTTGTGGATCTGCACCCTCCCCTCCAAATCCAATGAGCCCTTCATCCTCACCCAAACAGCTTGTCCATATGATCTTCAAGAAGAAGGTGCCAGTGCCATTGTTTCTGGAAGGACCTCGTCTCATCCTGGTTTCCATATCTCTCTATGAGTAGGCCTCCCAGAGTTTTTACACCTATTTAAGAGTGTCCCGCTTAGCTTTTACGGTATCTACTGAGCTATATAATAAATTCAAGACCAACAGGGTTTAAAGTGTAGTATTCAGGAAACAATGTGGCATTTCCACATCAATTCCACCATGTTCTTCAAGATCTAGCTTTTTGGGTAGTTGTAGTTTTGGTAGAATTCCTATGTCAGGGGTGCGAGTGTGCTTGCCAAAACATTTGTTCAGCACATAGTTTCAAAAAGTGAACTGCAACAAGTTTAGTTTGAATGATTACAGACTGAATAATTCTTGTCAACCCAGCTGATTAAATATCAACACCTTAACATTATATATGGGAGAGTACTAGAGATAACATTTTCATGTTTAAAAAAGTAACAATATATCTGGTCTTCATGGAAAACCAGAATATTGATTTGGCCTTTATCACCGAAACTTGGGCAGACTTAACATCGGACCCGGGCCTAATATCAGCGCTACCAGTAGGTTTCAGGATACTCAGATAATTGGCCCCCAAAAAAAGGGTGGTGGCCATGCAGTGATATTTAGAGATCATTTTGAAACTATTTTTAAAGTTCTTCCTAATATACCACTCTGTGAATCCATACATTTTAAAATTGAACTCGATAGTCACTCTTCCTTTAGAGGACTTCTTATATAAAGACCACCAGGTTCTAGATCAACTTTCACTCAATCCGTTGGTAGTCTCATAGAACAAAAAGTGGATGCTGCAGTTTTCACTATTTTAGTCAACTTTAATTTCCATATGGAGAATTCGCTCGATCCAGACTCAATCAATCTACTGGATCATATGGCGGGCGAAGGACTAACACAAATCGTTGACGGGTCCTCACACAAAGCTGGTCATCTTTTGGATGGCATTTTCATGGATAATCATCAGCTTCACTGGGTATCCTCACTCCCTATGACCTGGTCAGACCACAAAGCTATTCTGTTCAAGATAAATCGACTACCTGAGGCAGAAAAAACAAACCCACAAATAGGGAATACTACTCTGTGCCTGTGGAGCGCTATTGATGCTGATAAGCTCAACGCCTTCCTTGTCCAATCAACTCCTATGGTTTCCTCTGATTTGGACACAGCCATTCGTAACTGCCGTCATTGGCTGGACCTGTCGCTGGCTCAGCTCCAACAAAACAATCCTTCCGAACTCTGGTTCAACAACGATTTCAGGGAAACAAAGCTGGAATGTAGGAGGTCAGAATGTAAATGGAGATCTCAGCTTAAACCAGCAGACAAATAAATATATTTAACTAATCTGCAGAGCTACAAAAAACGTATTTTAATTGCAAAAACGAACTATTTTGCAACAAAAATTGAAGGAGCGATGAACTCCTCCAAGGAACTTTTCGCAACAGTTAAAAAATTATCAAAACTTCCTGATCCTATAAACCCAAATATCGATCAACAATTCTCTAATAGGGAGGAGCTTCGCGGGCATCCAAGATGGTCACGTGAGCACAGAGCTCCCCGGACCCGCGCCGCCCTTCACGAATATCCTGACAACATCCTGATTTCGAGATCGGGCTTTTGTTCGCACATCCTTGCTGATCTTCGTACACTTTGAAAAATTGAATTTGGACGCTGGGGTCCACTTTTGCATCGTCTCTACTTTTTGAGGCCCCCCCCCCCGAGGTGGACCGGGGGCTCGGTTGCGGGACGGGCCGTGGAGTAGTTGATCAACAACGGCTGCAGGGGTCCCCTCTGGTCGACCCCTCCTGACTTTCGGTTTTGGTTTCTGCTCCCGGCTCTGATTGGCAGGGGTGAAGCCTTGCACCACCTTCGGCTGGCCTGTTGTCTCCTTGCTCCCTGGTACTGGCCCGGCTAACTGCCTACAACTCAGCCCTCTTGTGTCCACAACCATCGGAACTAGTCTTATCGACTGTCTGGACACTCCGCGCCCGGCCATTTTCACCAGATCGCAGGGACCCCTTCGGGGTCCCTTTTCCAAAATGGCCACCGGACAGCCTCTTGAGAAGCGCAAGAATAAGGCACCTCTCCGTGGTGGCCAAAATCAGACTAACATCATGGATCACTTGCAGGTCAGGGGGTCGCCCGGCGCTGCTGGCCGTGCTTCGGATAACCCTAAGACCCTCTTTTCAGTGTCCTCGGACCCATCCTTGCAGGACGTCATGGGAGCCATAGCCAACATGCAGGCCTCTATGGGACAGCAGTACGAGGCCTTAGCCTCCAAGATTGACACGGTGGCCGTTGACATTACGCTGATTAGAGCGGATCTGTCGAAGACCAATGAAAGGGTCGAGTCATTGCGCTTGAAGACTTCTAGTCTTACTGCGGATGTCACAGAGGCAATCTGCATTCCTCGCATGACCTACTGGCTCGTCGTCTCGAGGACTACGAAAACAGGGCCCGTCGTAACAATGTGCGCCTTATTGGTGTCCCGGAGAATCCCGACATTATGGGGGTCGACCTCTTGGTGGAGGACTTGATTGCCAACTATCTTTCTCCCGCTGGACTCAGCAAGTTCTTTGCGGTTGAGCGCGCTCATCGCGTCCCCGGCGGGAAGGCTAAGCCAGGTGCCCCCCCGAGGCTCATTATTGCCCGGTTATTCCCCTTTCGGGACCGGGACGCTGTCCTACAGGCCTCACGGGACAAGGGCCCAGTGAACTTTGAAAATGCCTCCGTTTCTTTTTATCCTAACTTTTCGCCGCTTGTCCAAAAACAAAGACCTGGATTTCAGGGAGTTAAGAAGCGATTGCAAGACATGGGTCTCAAGTACTCCTTGTTGTTCCCTACCAGGCTCCGGATTGAATATCGGGAACGTGTGTTCTTTTTTGATCGCCCTAAAAATGTCAGTGACTGGCTTGACTCTCTGCCTATAAGAAAGGAACATACTGGGCACCCCGGAGGCGCCGACGGGGGTGTGGCGGAATGAGGACTTCACTTGTGGATCCCGGCATCTGAACTTTTCTGCTGTTTCAGCTGAGTCTGGACTTGGGTCTTTTGTTAGGCCTAGATCAGCCTGGGGGTGGTGGGGGGTGAATGGGGACTCTTCCTCCTCCTGGGTTCTTTGCGTAGCTTAGTTTAGTAATGGGGCGACAGGCACACTGCAAGTTGAGGTGGCTTATTAGTCTTACGCAGGGGTGCAGGGTGGGGGGAGTAACATGTTCGAGTTGGGGGCGGTGGGGGGGTGTGTGTGTGTTTTTGTGTACTCACGAGGCATCGTATTGTTTTGCTCACTTGCACTGATCGTGTGGTTCTATGTGGGTCCTGCTCTTTCTACTTTTCGGGGATGGGGGGGTGGCGAGTTGAGACTGTTATCCTGGAATGTCAATGGATTAGGGGACAGAATTAAGCGAAGTATTGTTTTGCGATTCCTCAGGCGTCATTCCCCCGATATTGTCCTCCTACAGGAGACGCATTTAATAGGCAACGCTTGTCAGGCAATGAATAGGCGCGGTTATCGGTTGGTGGCCCACGCGGGGTTTACTTCTGGGTCCAGTGGGGCTGGTATTCTCATTCGGTCCTCTCTCCCTTTTGCAATTGACGAAGTGAGACTTGACGACAGGGGGCGCTATGCGGGGCTCACTGGCAGGTGGGAGGGGAAGACACTGTCCATACTTTCATTCTATTTTCCCCCGGGTCTGCAGGCTTTAACCTATGCCGATCTGTGTAGAGCCCTTTTGGACCTCCCCGAGGGGCTCCTGATTCTGGGTGGGGATTTGAATTCGGTGGTTTCTGGCACCTCTGATCGTCATCCTCCCAGGGATCTACCCAGGGCGCAAAGGTGGTTGAGTGATTTGTTAGAGACCTTTGGGCTTGTAGACGCCTGGAGGCTGCTGCACCCTACACAGTTGCAGTACACTTTCCACTCTGGTGCACACGGCAGCCTTTCTAGATTAGACTATTTCTTAATGCCGGCGGTCCAATCCTCCTCCATCAGAGAAATTCGTCAGCTCCCTAGGGGTATTTCCGATCACTCCCCCTTGTGGCTCCGGTATGAGGTAGGGGCGGGCGATGAGGGTAGAGTTGCTCCTATTAACCCGTGGTACTTTTGTAACCCCAAGACCCGCTCAGACCTTGTTAAAGCTATCGAGCATTATTTCGACGACAATGTGGGGTCTGTTTCTTCTGCTGTTTCGTTATGGGAAGCATTTAAAACTGTTATACGTGGTCAGTCTTTATCCTTGATTGTTGCTGCTAAGAAGGCTGCAAATGTGGAGGTTGTGCGCTTGGAATCTGAGATAGCCTCTTTGGAGGACGATCTTCGGATGGGCGTCTCTGGTGCCAAGTTGCACTCCCTTGCTTTGAAACAAGCTGACTACAAGGCTCTTGTAACGGATGCTGCGAAAGTGATGTATAGGGAGCAGCAGGGATGAATGTATGATGTGGGTGATAAAGCGGGTAAATTGCTTGCGTGGTTGGACAAGAAAGAGAGAGTGAATCGTGTGGTCCCCATGATTGAGCTGCCTTGTGGTGAGTGTGTCACTGACCCAGCGGGGATCGTTCAGTGTTTTGCGGATCACTTCGAGACAGTGTACACCTCCGTTTGTGATAGGGATGAGGAAGACTCCCGATTGCCGTTGCGGGACATTGCTTTGCCTCCCCTCTCTGACTTTGACAGAGTCCTCATGGATGCTCCGCTTTCTGTAGATGAAATTGCGGTGGCTATTCGTTCCCTCCGTTTGGGTAAGGCGATGGGCCCCAATGGCTTGCCCATTGAATTGTACAAGCTGCGACCCGACAAACTGGCGCCTTATTTACGGGACATGTTCCTTGAAGCCCTTGAGTCTGGCTCCCTCCCCTTGGACCAACGACTCGCTACTATCGTCGTCATTCCCAAGGAGGGTAAGCCCCAGGATCGTTGTACTCCGTACAGACCCATTTCTTTACTCAATGCCGAACCCAAAATTTTGGCTAAACTATTGGCTAATCACTTAGTAACTGTGATCGGGGACTTGATCCATCCAGATCAATCCGGTTTTATCCCGCACCGCAACACTGCTTTGAATCTGCGCAGACTCCACGGTGTTCTCGCGAGAGCCGAGACGCTTACTGAACCGGCCATTTTGGCTTCTCTTGACGCTACCATGGCCTTCGACACTATCGAGTGGCCCTACCTTTGGGCGGCCCTCTTGAAGTTCGGGTTTGGGCCGGGTTTCATAGCCTGGGTGAAATTTCTTTATGAGAGTCCCCTGGCCCAGGTGGTTGTTAATCGAAGAGTGTCTAGCGTTTTTACGCTTGGACGGGGTACCCGGCAGGGCTGTCCACTGTCCCCTTTGCTTTTAGCTCTCGCTCTCGAACCTTTGGCTGAGTGGCTCCGCTGGGGACCATGTATGCGAGGCATCCGATGGTCTCCTGATTTTGAGGATCGAGTCTCGCTATACGCGGACGACATCCTCTTATATCTCCCTTCCCCTAAAAAGTCCCTTAATGTACTTTTCGATGTTCTTACTTCTTTTGGAAAGAACACCGGTCTTGTTATCAATTGGGCTAAATCCTGCATCTACGTTTTGGCCGGAGACCTTCCTCCACTGCCGCGTAGATTTCCGATTCACGTGACGGAGACCGGTTTCAAGTACTTGGGGATTTATGTTTCCTTGAACTCCTCCAGGCGTTATGAGCTTAATTTATTACCCCCCCTTCAGCGGCTCACGCTTGATGTGGCTCGCTGGCGTAGGTTGCCGTTGTCGCCCCTCGGTAGAGAGGCGCTTTTCAAAATGATGCCTCTGCCTCGATTTTTGTACGCACTTCAGAATTCCTTTGACCCGATTCCCTCGGGCTATTTTCGTGAAGTGGAGAGCCTACAGAGACAGCTGGTCTGGGATGGGCGTGCCCGCATTGCTCTTTCTAAACTCACGCTTCCGTGGTTTGACGGCGGTATAGCCCTCCCGGACATCAGACGTTATTACTGGGCATCCCAGTTAAGTGCGATTAATCATGCGACCTACGCACCGGGCCCTGCCCCGGCGTTCTCCATGGATAGGTTCATTTTGTCAGGGGGGACCTTTAGCAGAGCGTTTTACTCTGGTGGTCTCCGTGGAACACTGACCGGTCCCACTAAGATTGCAGTGAGAGTGTGGCGTGATGCGAATGCGGCCTTGGGTTGGTGTGGCAGGTTTACTCGGGCCACCCCTTTGTATGATTCGGAATGCTTGGGCCATCTGTGGAAAACGAAAGGCTTTGATAAATGGGATATGATTGGTATCAGCAGAGTGGGCGATCTGTGGTCAAAGGGTACTGTCAAGTCCTTTGATGTGCTGCGAGTGGAGTATGAGCTCGGTGACAATGAATTCTTTAGGTACGCCCAGATCCACCATGCTCTGTTGTCTGTGTTTGCTTCGGGTGCTGATATTCCGGAGTCTTCCCCTCTGGAGGACCGCATTCTGGATGGTCATGTGCCCGACAGCACGGTCTCATTGATTTATAAGAAACTCATTAACAACAGAGCTGACTTGCTGGTCCGCCTCCGGGCTGCGTGGTGTGCTGACGGACTTGAATTGGACGATGAGGACTGGCAATCTGCTTTGTCCTCGCCCAGGGAGGTCGCCATTCCTGCTCGTTTGAGATTCGTCCAACTTAAGATACTTCATCGAGTGTATGTAACGGGGCCTTGTCTGGTTCGAATGGGCTTTTCCTTGGATGGATTATGTAAGCGTGGCTGTGGGATGTCTGGTTCCTTTCTCCACATATTGTGGGAATGCCCGGAGATGGTTTGGTTCTGGTCCCAAGTGCATGATGTCATGGAAGCTGTCACAGGTTTGTCCCTGCTGCCCGAGGCCAGGCGTTGTTTGCTGAATGTTTGGGAGCCTAATGACTACAGCTCAGCACAGATCATATGGGCGACCCTCGGGAATATGGTCGCGAAGAGGGACATTGCCCAGCTCTGGGGTTCGCATAAACCACCTACCTTATCCAAGTGGAAAGAAAACATGGATTATTGTATGTTCCGGGAGAAGACTGTGTACCTTTCCCGGGGACGGCCCAAGAAATGGGGTAGAATATGGTCCCAATGGAACGCCTATCATGGTAATATATGTACTCCCCCGCAGGATGTAACCATTGATGTGTCTTCGTCCCCCTGATTGGCATTCCCTCGTCATCTATGGTCAATAATTCCGCCTGTTTCCTTGTCTGCCCCTGTCCCCGTCCTATCCGATTGCATTGTATTCATCTAGCCTTTGAGCTCTGCCCGCACGGACCCACGACAATGTATTATTATGTTTCTGCCTTGTGAGGTTTGATTTGTTTTTCTGTATGTCTGTTTCCTTTCAATAAAAAAAAAAACAAAAAAAAAACAATTCTCTAATAAATTAGCACTTCACTTTTAGGATAAAGTAAAGTCTGTCTATAATTCCTTCCTAAACTTGAGCCAAATGGCTGACTTAGATTCTAAATTTCCGAAGGGCATACACAATATCAGTGTTCGAGCTCACTTTGGGTCTCTATAGGTCGATCAGACGCAAAGAATACTGATGCAGATCAAATCAGGCTCTACACAGGACCCTTGTCAGCCAGAACAATTCACTTAGCCCCAGAGGTGATAGCCTCACACCTCACAGCCATTTTTAACAATCTCCTTGAAGTAGGTTTGTTTCCAAAAGATTGGAAGGTAGGGTCTATTCTGCCATTATTAAAAAAGGCTAACTTAGACACTAGTGACCCCAACAACTTTAGACCAAGAACTCGATTACCATTCCCTGCCAAACTGGTCGCAAAAATCATCAATAATGAATTAGCCATCTTCTTAGAAAAAAACAAGAGTTTGGATTCTACACAGTTTGGTTTTCGAAGTCATCACAGCACCAAACTGGTGCTGATTACAGCCACGGAAGAAATTAGGCAAACAATAGACCGCGGGGAAATGCGGCGCTGATCCTTCTGAACTTATCCGCTGGATTTGATACAGTCAACCATGCTCTTCTCATTGATCGACTTGAATCAATTGGGATCAAAGATAACGCACTCATGTTCCTGACTTCTTTTCTGACCAACCACATTCAAACAGTCTCCCTAGGTTATTTCACCTCACCAGCTTTCTCTTTACCTTGTGGAGTCCCTCAGGGTTCACCCTTGAGTCCTACCTTGTTCAATCTTTACGTTACCCCACTTGCAGCCTTACTTAAATCATTTGGCTTTTCCCTGGTTTCAAATGCGGATGACACACAGATCGTTGTCTCCGTCACCAACAATCCTGAAACCAAGGCTACCAAGTTCCACAACTGCATACTCCATGTTGGTAACTGGAGGAGCAGAAATGGCCTGAAATTGAACTCCTAAGAAAGGAAGTCCTACTGTTTGGCAACAACACTTCCTTTTGGTCAAACAAGTGGTGGCCCCAGGAACTAGGGAGTCTGCCTACCCCCAGGTAAAAAATAAAAAACCTGGGGGTGATTATTGATACCATGCTATCCTTTGAAGGACAAATTAATCATATCACTTCCTCATTTTTAAAATCTTAAGGAAAATTTACCTTTTAACCCACCGAGCCTGCAAAAGAGGGTAGTTACAACTTTAATTTCATCCAAAGTAGATTATGGAAATGCACTTTTTATTAATATCCAAAAACGTTTTGTACATAAGTTACAAACACTACAGAACGCCGCAGCCAGGCTACTGCTGGGCATTCCTAACCATACTTCTGTTTCTCAAGCACTCATTCAACTACACTGGCTCCCCATTGACAAATGTATACAGTTTAATGCACTCTTTATTGCCTTCAGGGCACAACATGCTGTTGGCCCAGACTACTTTATACAGCATTTTTACCGATACCAACGCGCTCAGTTTAAAAAAATAATAATTTTGGGGGTGTTTTTATAGCGCGAACATAACCCTGAGTGGGTTATCAGAGCGCTTTACATTAATATATCTATCAACAATTTTGTTACCAAGTCATCAGTAGTTGTACACTATTTGCGATAACTATTATGCTTACAAAAAATAAAAACCACATAAATACAGTACCCTGGAGAGGTTAAAGTTTGGTGAGAGGTAGCATGCATATGATCATGGATCCCCATGATCATATGCATGCTACCTCTCATTGCGAACATCCACAAGTGGAAATCTGGTAATCCCCAGATTAAAGAAAGCCAACTGGGGTGGGAGAGGTTCCATTTTATGCACATCAAGATTATGGAATTCTCTTCCTGCAGAACTAAAATTCAAAACTAACTTACTAGAGTTTAGGAAAGTTCTAAAAACTTGCCTTTTTTCCAAATAATTCTGCCATTTTGTAGATTTTCTGAGCCTGTCAGATTCTATTTTGCGCCTAGATACCCCCGGTTGATTGTCGCCCTCTACAAATTTTATTTTCATTTCATTCATTTAAGTACAAAACATATTAGAGAAATCAAACACATCCCATAAAGAGGTTACAGTGAATGAGAAAGCAAGTGGTTACAAAACGACAGCAGAAAAACCATGAGATGGGGATAAAGTGAGGAGGGCTAACGTAGCTGCCACTGTAACTCAAACTGGTTTCAAGTTGGATGAGAAAACTTACTTAGGTGTTGTTTGAGGTCCATCCTAGCTACTGAGATTGAGGAGGCCATTTTAATATGTGATGGCGGAGCACTTCCAGTATTATCTCAATGGGTCAGCCGTTAGGACACCTTCGAATTCCTGAATTATTTGAGTCGGGTATTCAGGGGAGTTCAGGTGAACTGCATTGATGGAACGCATGCTGTTCTGTAGATGAAACATCACTCACAGGAGGCCTTCGAGGGAGGTAGCAAATACACTCAGATTCCTTTTTATCAGAGATAATTCTCCCAACTCCATGGAGAACTGCTTTCAGAAGTGCTCATCTTGATTTAGGGATGCCTGTAAGTAACAGATGGTTATCTTGATGGCTTATTGTTGGCAACTACTTTGTTGTATCAGTTGCAATGGGGGGGATTATAATCCATTATAATGCAGACCTTTTTGTTTCAAAAGGCAATGTGGTTAAAGCTATATCATTTCTGGTTGCCGCCTTTATGTTGTTGGAGAAGCGAGGCGTCAGCTCACTGCATTTAGAATCAGTAAGGGTTAGTGGGGTGGTCTCATTTGATCGAATCTGGAGGACCTAGGATAATTCCCTTGGATGTTTTTTTCTCTTCCTTAGCTTTTGAGGGATGATTGTGCCTGATATAGTGACTTCATATTGGATTTGAGTTGGAGGAGGTGGGAGGAAATTGGGTATTTTCTCCACCTTCCCTCGGTGGTCTATAAAGTTGTTCATACATTGTTTACATTGTTATTGTACCTATGTTCTACTTTCTTAGATCTTGTACGGTTGGCGGAAAGCTCGTCAATGATGCTGGCTTTCTTAGTAGATTGTTCTATTAAGGAGGAGGTATTAGCGTTAGGTTTTTGAGATATCTGCACAGAGCTAATTATGGGCTTTAAAGTGTTGTTTTCAATACATTCGATGTCTCTGGGGATTACCATATCCGTTTTATGTTTAGCATGCAGATGCTGTCCTACTGTTAGGACTTTTTAGGTCTAAAATAGTCGTCTAACCAGAATTACAACAAATGTTTAAAGATTAATTAGTGCTCTAATGCTCATGTCACATTTGTCAAAAACAAGGGTACCCCCGTAGTAAGACCAGGGGTTGTATACATAGTTGAAAGGAACAGTGGTCTCAGGGATGCCTGACAGGTCCTCGTGTAGCCTGGGCTACTATTACTAGGTGCCGTATTAATCTACAGAAACACTTTCAAAGGGAGTCCGAGCGGGACTCATTAAGCAATGTATGCCGGAACACAAGGTTCCAAATGACATCACTTTTATTACCAGCATAAATGGAGTATCATTAAAAATGCAACAATAATAGCTCTGGTGCTCACACGAAAAAAGTGCAAGTGCGTGAAGTGAAAGTGCTTGGTGACTTTAAAAGCTTTACATCACATTGACAACAAACTACCAAACTCCAATCTATTCAGTTACAATGGAGGAGTTTTGGTTGTGAGGTCGTCGGCGTTTCGATCTTGTTAACTAAAGATCATCATCAGGACTGTAGTGTGAGCAAGTGGAATCTATAGAGGAAGAAAAATATCGGAGTAACCATGTGTCCCGAGTATAAGGACAATTTAAAGGTTGCACAATCTGTGATTGTTATAGTTACAACATTAAAGGGCGATCAATATATGTAAGGGCAGACAGTAATCTTTCATATGGCTTAATCATGATGACGCAAGAGGACGGAAAATGAAAATTAGGAAACATGAGAAGGCGGAACTGAATTCCCATTAGGAGGGGAGTTGCAATTGATATTACTAGTCAAGGAAGACAATATAACACAGGCATCATGCTGAAGCCTGCGCGGTTGACATTACTAGTCAGGGAAGACAATATAACACAGAGGCATCATAGTAATAGTCGATGATTACACTGAAACACAGAGGCAATGTGGTGAAGCCAGAGCGATGTCCGAAATTTAGAACCAACGGTAGTGGCGAGCTGACTAAGCGCAAGGTGAAGAAGGGTACGTGATGGTAGAGGAAGGAGTTGTATCCTATTTTGAAGCATGCAAGAGAAACCTGCGCAGAAAGAAACCAAGTACAGACCTAAATTGCGGCGTCTCAATTAGAGAACGTGGGAATAATTCCCGAACGTGGAAGTAGCGTGGAGCTGATGCTCGGAGCTGGAGAAGCAAAGCGAAATTAATCAGGGTTCTTGAAAGGTAGAAGGGGTATAAGTGCCAAGTCGTAGTGACCTCAAGGGAATCAACGTGTCCGCAAATTACTTACGGGGTGAGTTCAATTCCAGGGAGCCTGGGAGGGAATAGTCGGCAGCGAGGAACAATCCAAAAGTAAGGGAAGTAGGTCAGGACATGACAAGGAGAGCAGACCAACTCTGCTGAAGGCTAAGCGGGACAATGCACTTACTTGTGGACCGGGGTGAGTCCGGAGTATTCTGAGTAAATCTTAAGGGAGCGAAGTTCAGCCGATGTGAATCTGGTGGATGCCTGAGGGAGAAATGAGCCTGGTAAATCATTGCGCGTGCGCCGGCGCGCATGCGCAGAGTGATGCTGATCTAATCTAGTGCTTCCGCCGTGAGCAAGATGACTTAGAGTGGCGGCCATATTGGGTAGGTACGTGGTAGTAATCCGCATTGGAGACCAGGAGTGAAACAGGTGTGGGAACGTGCGACGCAGGAGGGATAATCAATACACAGGAGTAGGTTGCTTCATGATATCTATTTAGAGTATGATGCAGCTAGCATGTTGCATGACATAGTGGTAGCTCCATGTGGGGAGTCTACAGGTAGATACACGATTCAAGGAGGCTCTGAATGCCCATGGAGTAGAGTTGAGGGGCCATAGGAGGCCCAGACAGTGGCCCAGAGTTGGCCCTAATGGTAGAGGTTGGATAGATAAGTAAGACAGTTAAAAGTAGTGACTTTAGTTATATACATGATAAAAACAGGTACAGGTATATTATATACAATTGGACTTATAGCAGCTAGCAGGGAATTACAGAATCATGTTCCATTCGTCGAAAGTATTGAGTCCATTCTTCGGCAGAGTTTGTCTGCTCTCCTCGTCATGTCCTGACCTACTTCCCTTACTTTTAGATTGTTCCTCGCTGCCGACGATTCCCTCCCCTGCTCCCTGGAATTGAAATCACCCCGTAAGTAATTTGCGGCCACGTTGATGCCCTTGAGGTCACTACGCCTTGGCACTTATTCGCCTTCTGCCTTTCAGGAACCCTGATTCATTTTGCTTCGCTCCTCCAGCTCCGAGCATCGGCTCCACGCTACTTCCACGTTCAGGAATTATTCCCACGTCCTCTAATTGAGACGCCCCAACTTAGGTCTGTACTTGGTTTCTTTCTGTGCAGGTTTCTCTTGCATGTTTCAAAATAGGATACAACTCCTTCCTCTACCATCACGTACCCTTCTTCACCTTGCGCTTAGTCAGCTCGCCACTACCGTTGGTTCTAAATTTCGGACATCGCTCAGGTTTCACCACATTGCCTCTGTGTTTCAGTGTCATCACCGACTATTAATATGATTCCTCTGTGTTATATTGTCTTCCCTGACTAGAAATGTCAACCGTGCAGGCTTCAGCATATTGCCTCTGTGTTTCACTGTCATCACCAACTATTAATATGATGCCTCTGTGTTATATTGTCTTCCTTGACTAGTAATATCAATTGCAACTCCCCTCCTCAAAAAACTCACATTAACTCATGCTTAATGGGAATTCAGTTCTGCCTTCTCATGTTTCCTAATTTTCATTTTCCACCCTCTTGCGTCACCATGCTTAAGCCATATGAAAGATTACTGTCTGTTATTGCATATATTGATCGCCCTTTAATGTTGTAACTATTCCAATCACAGATTGTGCAACCTTTAAAATGTCCTTATACTCGGGACACATGGTTACTCCAATATTTTTCTTCCTCTATATATTCTACTTGCTCACTCTACAGTCCTGATGATGATCTTTAGTTAACAAGATTGAAACGCCGTCGACCTCACAACCAAAACTTCTCCATTGTAATTGAATAGATTGGAGTTTGGTAGTTTGTTGTCAATGCGATTTAAAGCTTTTAATGTCACCAAGCACTTTCACTTCACGCACTTGCACTTTTTTCGTGTGAGCACCAGAACTATTATTGTTGCATTTTGAATGATACACCATTTATGCTGCTAATAAATGTGATGGCATTTCGAGCCTTGTGTCCCGGCATAGATTGCTTAATGAGTCCCGCTCGGACTCCCTTTGAAAGTGTTTCTGTAGATTAATACGGCACCTAGTAATAGTAGCCCAGGCTACACGAGGACCTGTGAGGCCTCCCTGAGACCACTGTTCCTTTCAACTACTAATGCTCATGTCAGGCATGGGACACGCGTGTTTAGTAGTTTGCAAGGTTTTTTTAACTCATTAACCTGCATGAATGAATTTAGTACTGACATGAGGGTATCCTCATGCTGCCCCATTGGAGATTGAAATCTCCCAGGAAAATGTTGCTCTCAAGAGAATACGTGTTGGTCAGTCATATGCTCAATGAATTTGTCAGCGAATATCTTTTACTGCCTTTTGGTCAATAAATAATATTAAGCCTCTAGTTTAGATCTTACGTTAGAAATCTCCACAGTTAGGCACTGATAAGTGGTGAACCGGAGACAGTTAAACCATTTCCACATAAGGGAATCATTGAGAATAAAACAATGCCCCCATCAGCTTTTTTGGGTCTGTCAAGGGAAGGATGTTGAAACCCACCTGGTAGAAGCATCATAATAAATGTTGGCTTGGAGGAAGGGCTGAATCATGCTTCTGTGTGTGTAAAGCTGTAATCCTAGATCCCTGTTGAGATGGAAGCATCATTAGAGAATGAATGGTTAGCATAATATCACACACATGGGCTCTCGACTTTCCTAATATGATTTGGGGACTACCCCAAATTCTTCAGACCTATCGAAATAAAGGATGCTGTGTTTTTTGTCACCTTGCATTCATTGATGCATAAGTAACTCTTGTTGAAAATGTGTCTGGGGCTCTCTGAGATCTTGTTCTTGTGTTAAGTACAGTTCTTTAGTTTCTGCTATCTGAGATCTTGTTCTTGTGTTAAGTACAGTTCTGTAGTTTCTGCTATTTTATGTGGACCTGTGTATCATACGAATACATATTGAGCATATGCGGGTACTAAGCAACCATTGTTCATTGAAGAATTGAAAGATTTAGTGGGTCATTGTAGAAGATACCTTTAATTGAGCAACAAAGAGCCCTGTTTCTGACCCGTAGGTTTTCATTGGTAAAAACGGTGCCAAAGTTGTACCTCACCTACTAGTAATTCTGAATGATGTAAAACCTAAAAACTTGTGATTCAGTTTGTGCTGAAAGCAGGGGTTTTCAGCCAGAAAGCAATTACAGGCCCACTTCTGATCAGCCCTAATTGTATGTATAAGAATGTATGATTTAAATAGCTTTGAGAGTGTACACCTATGGTCTGCGACTCTCAAAGTTACTCGTTTCTTTGTAAGTAAGTCATTTCGCCCCTAAAAAAGGCAGGTGGGAGTCGTGTCGTGCAAAAGAATTATATATTTTCTCAGAATGGTCTTGGACTCATTCAGGCAGATGCCTAGATTATCAGTTCTTTTATTGCTTTAATCGAACAATATAGTGTCGCTATGGTTTTTTATCAGCCACATTTTGCTGGAGCACCATTTCACAATTGAACCTTCTTTTTCAGTTTGACCAGGTGTTAAGTGATGACGTGCTTCCAGTGATGAAAGATGATGCCTTGCAGTCTTCACATCCTATAGTGGTCAATGTTTCTACTCCAAATGAAATCACATCTGTGTTTGATGGTATCTCATACAGCAAGGTAAGTGGTGCATGACATACTATCTGTTACTGCTCTGGCCGTATATAATGAGAAGTTATGATAATCACTTGAGCATCACCAGAAGATTCGTATGGGGTGAGCTTATAATCTGTTGTCTTTTACTCTTCTTGTAACCTCTTTAACCTGGAGGTCGCCTTGTAAGTTTGTGGTCGTAGTGAATGTGATTACTTGCTCTTATTCAATGACACACTACAACAATTTATGATATGGATTCAGTTTGCTTCAAATAGATTATTGCATGGTCTTTCACGATGTAGCACGATATAACTGTTGGCCACTGAACTTTTCATGTTGCCCAAGTCGTTGTCTATCATTTGATATGGATCACAATGCAAATGCGTTGTTTCCTTTTGTAAATTTATTGCCTCTCAAGATTTCACTGCCTATGCTAGTTTTATGTTTTCTTTTTCTAAATGCTGCATATTGCTGACTTTTTATTGTATATGTTGTCTGTAGTATATTTTTGAGCTTTACATAGTTGTAAAATCTGCCACCTTGCATAGTTAAAAAAATGCAAACTTTGGTAAATGTGACTCTTGCAAAGTTAAAAAGGGTGGGCCAGCTTTTGTTAAAATGTTTCTGTTGCATTCAGGTCTTCAAGTGTCTGCCCTGTTGTCATTCAGGGCGGATTAGGGTCAGATTGAGACAGACTATAGGCCAAGCCACTAAACTAGAAGTGGCCACCGTTAATGAATTAAAGAGCTAAAAATAAGTGGCCATGTTAGCAAAGTGGTGCTGTTTTGAAATTTTAAAGACATGCTGTGTAAGTGTTTTGCAAGGTATGGCAGGCGACATGGACCTGAGCTTCCAGCAGGCAATGTTTGTTACAAAATCAGGGAAATCAACAGTACAAACTGGCCTAGCAAACCATAAAGCAGGTTCACAAGCAGCCAGAAAACAGGGCCCTCACACTGACTATCAGACCAGCCGGTTGGGCACTGACTGGTTGCCCTAAAGGCCAGTCGGACCCTGGAGCTGATAGTGTCATTCTGCCTCACAATGCACAATACGATTCTCTTTCTAAGAAACCAAAACACCCTACTGCCAGTGTGCCTTCATCATCCACTGACGACATATTGACCCATCCCAGTCAATCAGTAAGTGAATGTGCGCCAAACTCTTGCCAGATAACCCTAAAGGTCCCCAATGGGTCCTTTTCTCACGGTCTGTCCCCTTTACTACGAAATGTAGCCCTTCTCACCTTTCCTAAGAAAATACCTTTATCTGGAGAAACTAGAAAATTTGAGTGCCTTCCCAAAGCTTCTGTCCTTGGATAAAACTCTCTGAGAAAATGGTACATAAGAAATTTAAATGCACATCTGTACATTCTGTATTGTCTGTTTGCTCCAAAGTTCGATCCAGGCACAACAATACCGCAGGTGGTAGATGATGGCCTGAAAATTCTAACTGGCTGTGACACTTGCATCGGTGTTTCTAGCCACCTTTCTTTGATGCCATTCAGATTGAGATCCTTCTTGCACTGTAACTGCTTGGGTGTAGGAACATCAGCCTGTGCTGACACTAATCCAAATTTAACAGTAAAGTCAATGGATCTGACTAAGAAAGGTAACTTACACGTTTGAGGAATTTACACTTTTGAGTAAGTTAACTATGCTGCTTATTCACAAAGTCTTAGTGTAAGTTAATACTAAAAGTAAAAGAAGAAAACAGTAGTAAGTCCAGCACCACTCATAACTCATGGCCAATGACTGGTACTCCAACATCCTGCCATAGATGGAGGTAGGAAATCAAAGTAAAATCTCATGTGAAATAATGTTAAATTAAATTACATTAAATTAACTTATTTACAATAGTTACAGCTATAAATATCTATAATTTAACGTTAAAATATATATAAAAGCAGCACATATGTATTATGTAAGTATAAAATACATCAATACCCTATTTAAATTTAACGATTAGTGTAACAATAATTTTTATTAAAATATATCTAAGCTAATGTTTAATTACTTCTATACATCTCTTTTGGTAATTATTATAGCAAAATATGCTTTCTTTAGGTGGTAATTGTCTTTTTAATTTAAAATTCAGAAATATGATTTTAATTTAATGTAGTACATTCAATTAATTAAAGATTCATTAAAAATAGGTTAATAGTGTTGCTGCATATTTTATATTTTGTTGCACAGTTATATAAATATATAAAATTAATTTACATTAATGTTTATTATAAAAATAGTTTAAATATTTATTTTTGTGTTAAATACTTTATTAACATTTGCCCTAGACTTTACCATAGGGAGACTCCACAGTCTGGGTGGAAATCTCCACATGGAATCAGTGATAAGGTGGAATCTGTTGTTACTCGAGATTCCTCACTTCTCCCAATGTCACTGATAGGTCTTCATACTTGATCCCCGCATAGCTCTGGGATAGCAGTTGTTCCATTGTTCTCAGGTCTTGGTGTTAGTACTCGGGAAGTGGTTGTTCCTTTGTTTTCAGGTCTTTGTGTTAGCTGTGGGGTAGTGGCGTTTCCATTGTTGTTCTCAGGTCTTGGTGTTAGCTGTGGGATAGTGGTTGTTCCATTGTTCGCAGGTCTTGGAGTTAGCTGTGGGCTAGTGGCTGTTCCATTGTTCCCAGGCCTTGGTGTTAGCTGTGGGTAGTGGCTGTTCCATTGTTCTCAGGTCTTGGTGTTAGCTGTGGGGTAGTGGTTGTTCCATTGTTCCCAGGTCTTGGTGTTAGCTGTTGGGTAATGGTTGTTCCATTGTTACCAGTTCTTGTCGTTAGCTGTGGGGTAATGGTTGTTCCATTGTTCCCAGGTCTTGGTGTTAACTGTGGATAAATGGTTGTTCTATTGTTCCCAGGTCTTGGTGTTACCTGTGTGGTAATAGTTGTTCCATTGTTCCCAGGTCTTGATGTTAGCTGTGGGATAGTGGCTGTTCCATTGTTCTCAGGTCTTGCTGTTAGCTGTGGGGTAGTGGCTGTTCCATTGTTCCAGGTCTTGGTGTTAGCTGTTGGGTAATCGTTGTTCCATTGTTCTCAGGTCTTGGTGTTAGCTTTGGGGTAATGGTTGTTCCATTGTTCCCAGGTCTTGATGTTAGCTGTGGGATCGTGGCTGTTCAATTGTTCCCAGGTCTTGGGGTTAGCTGTGGGGTAGTGGCTGTTCCATTGTTCTCAGGTCTTGGTGTTAACTGTGGGGTAGTGGTTGTTCCATTGTTCTCAGGTCTTGGTGTTTGCTGTGGGGAAGTGGTTGTTCCATTGTTCTCAGGTCTTGGTGTTAGCTGTGGGGTAATGGTTGTTCCATTGTTCCCAGGTCTTGGTGTTAGTTGTGGGGTAATGGTTGTTCCATTGTTCCCAGGTCTTGGTGTTAGCTATGGGGTAATGGTTTTTCTGTTGTTCCCAGGTCTTGATGTTAGCTGTGGGGTAGTGGTGTTTCCATTGTTATTCTCAGGTCTTGGTGTTAGCTGTGGGGTAGTGGTTGTTCCATTGTTCTCAGGTCTTGGAGTTAGCTGTGGGGTAGTGGCTGTTCCATTGTTCCCAGGTCTTGGGGTTAGCTGTGGGGTAGCGGTGGTTCCATTGTTCCCAGGTCTTGGTGTTAGCTGCAAGGTAGCGCCTGTTCCATTGTTCCCAGGTCTTGATGTTAGCTGTGGGGTAGAGGCTGTTCCATTGTTCTCAGGTCTTGATGTTAGCTGTGGGGTAGCAGCTGTTCCATTGTTCTCAGGTCTTTATGTTAGCTGTGAGGTAGTGGCTGTTCCATTGATCCCAGGGATTGGTGTTAGCTGTGGGGTAGCGCCTGCTCCATTGTTTTCAGGTCTTGATGTTAGCTGTGGGGTAGAGGCTGTTCCATTGTTCTCAGGTCTTGATGTTAGCTGTGGGGTAGCGGCTGTTCCATTGTTCTCAGGTCTTGATGTTTGCTGTTGGGTAGCGCCTGTTCCATTGTTCGCAGGTCTTTATGTTAGCTGTGGGGTAGTGGCTGTTCCATTGTTCCCAGGTCTTGGTGCTAGCTGTGAGGTTGCGGTTGTTCTATTGTTCTCAGGTCTTGATGTTAGCTGTGGGGTGGAAGCTGTTCCATTGTTCTCAGGTCTTGATGTTATCTGTGGGGTAGTGGCTGTTCCATTGTTCTCAGGTCTTGATGTTAGCTGTGGGGTAGCGGCTGTTCCATTTTTCTCAGGTCTTGATGTTAGCTGTGGGGTAGCGACTGTTCCATTGTTCTGAGGTCTTGATGTTAGCTGTGGGGTAGCGGCTGTTCCATTGTTCTCAGGTCTTTATGTTAGCTGTGGGGTAGTGGCTGTTTCATTGTTCTCGGGTCTTGATGTTAGCTGTAGGATTGTGGTTGTTCCATTGTTCTCAGGTCTTGATGTTAGCTGTGTGGTAGTGGCTGTTCCATTGTTCTCGGGTCTTGATGTTAGCTGTGGGATTGTGGTTGTTCCATTGTTCCCAGGTCTTGATGTTAGTTTTGACACAGTTGAGTTTAAGCTGGTTGCTGATCATCAATAAGACTCTAGCGCAGTGTGGAGGAGTGAGGTAGGGATTTTCAATTTTTAGGATAATTTGCCTGTCATCTGCATAATTGTGGCATGTACTTTATGCACTTTATATAGTGCAAAGACATACAAATAGGCGATCAGTCCTGTATTGAGGCAGCGCAACTTCCCTTGCTATGGCCCCTAGTCTGTATATTTGCTTTTTCAATTACATTTCAATAAAGTAATATTCTCTATGCATAACAAGCATTGGCATTGCCAATAGGTCTCGCTTGTGGGACCTTATAAGTATTTAGTTTTGCAGCACAATATCCGATTATGCAACAAGGATATTGTGCTGCAAAACTAAATACTTATAAGGTCCCACAAGCGAGACCTATTGGCAATGCCAATGCTTGTTAATTCTGACACCAAAACGCATTACTACAGGCACAGGCCCAAACGACAAGCCGCCATCCGTAGCGCGTGCATCTCATTGCCAAACCAGACGACACGAAAAAATCCCATGGGGAATAAGGAAGGTTCTAGAAATCTCCTCCGTGGGCAAAAAGGAAGCAATATGTGTCCGGACATTATGTCTTTGAAAACACTGTCTAGGCTATTTTTCTGCGGATAGAACTTTTAATATGGAATACACAAAAATTATTTGGAATGTGAAAAACCAAAATTTAGTTAGATATTTATAATGTTCTGGTTTCCATAAAAAAATGGTATCCCGGATGAAGAGGTACAGGTAGAATTGTGTTTTTCTGAACGCCGATACATAGATAGGCAGGCGGGACCGGAAAACCTAACACAATAAGTATAAATATACTCAGAAAATATAATACACATGGTCGAATGACAACATGCTAACACTGAATAAGGACACACAAAACGGGGTGGGGGTACTACTGCTTGAGGATGAGATGGTTTGTGTGGCTTTCCTCATTAAAAAAAAAGCAGAGAGAAAGTGGCACGAAAAATAGAAACAACGGAAACATTGTTGGCGAAATAGTTCATGCAACATTTTTCTAATGACACATTTAGTTTTTTCTTTAATTTACACTGATTCAGTGGAAACTCTGGTTTCCATGTATCTGGTGTAGCATGTTAAACCATATAACAACCACGATGCGGCAACGCATCGTATGCGTTTATTTCGCTCGCTGCTTCACTCACTGACTGACTTGCCTCGTTTGACAGAAACTAATGCACAAGGTTGGGGAATCTAAGACCAGCGACAGAATACAACGTGGATGCATGTGATTAACACTGGATACGCAAAACGAAATCACCAGACGATATAAAACCGGGAGGGATGATAGGAGGGAGTCGGGGAAGTAAGGCTGAGAGCAAGCAAGCTAGGGAGTTCGGATGGATGGGAGGGGACGACGGAAGAAAGAAAAAGAAACGCTGGAACTGAGGGAATAATGTTTGGAATAGGAAGGAAGGCAAGAAAGGGGACAGAAGACTTGAGGAATGGGAAAGAATTGAACGGAGAAGAAATTAAGGCTATAAACTGAGGGAGGGGAAGAATGAGTAGAGGAAGAGGAAGGGCCTCATTTAAAAACAAGCAAAAGCAAATGGAAGCAAATGGTGGGGGCCTGAAGGAGGAGGGGGTGCGAGGGATGAGGGAACACGGCCTGGGGGAAGCTGGCTGGGGAGAGAATGCAGAGCGCACGCTGGGCGAAGCCCTTTGATGTGCTGTGAGCGGCCGGGAATGAATGATTAGGGGAGGAGAAGCGGGAAACTGAAAGTACGGCCGGCCATGAATAATTAGGGGAGGAGAAGCCCTGGCCGTGAATGCGCGTGCATGTTTGCTCACGTGGTTCACATGAACTGCATGAAAACACCAGCAAAAAGCTGGTGGTTTCATGATGTTTTCGCCACTTGAATTCTCGCTCCGCTCGATGCGCATGCGCGCATCGATAGGTCGCGAGACCTAAAAATGTTGCAGCTGAAATAGGGTGACAAAGCGATGTTGAATGGGGAGGAGTGTGTTTACTGCTGAAACATTTATAAATGGCTTGACCTGTTCATTTTCTTTTTAAAATAATCACTTAAATAACTCTATCCTGAATTTGGTGTCCACATGCTATTACTTTTCATGGATATGAATATGTTTACAGCTGTATTTGAAGTCTTGCAAGTCTTGCAAGTCTTGGCCACAGCTAGTGAACCGTGCCATCTAGTGGCATATTTTTGTAGTGCACCAACAGCTGGAGAAGCTCCGAGAAGATGCCACTTTAGGTTAGTTTCCCTTTTACCCCCTCAACATGCGCACGGATTTAATTGCACCGCCAGCTAACAGATCTCGTTTTGTTAATTGGCATTTATTTTTAGGAAGCATGGGTATATTTTGACCATGCCCCAGCCCGCTCTGCCTTGTTTTTGCTCTTGCTCTGCGTGCAGTTACCGTGCCATCTCCTAACATTTATCTATGCACTTTAGGAGCACAATGTGCCACATTTCACTGCTGTCAATTAATTGTTTTTAGACTGCGTGCGAGGTCTTAACACATTTCTGCTCTTTCCACCTAGGGGGCATCAATTCTGAGAATGCTCGAAGATTGGATTACACCGGAAAAATTTCAAGCTGGGTGCCAAGTATGTTATTTTTACATCCTTTGTTTGGGAAACTTGTGCGTAGAGCTATGTGCCCATGTTTTCTTTAGAGACACGGCAGCTGGGCGTTAGGCATACCACGTTGTATGAAACCTCACGAGTGCAAAGACAGTTTTGTGTTTAATGAAACTGTGAGAATTTGTTCACAGATGTAACGTCTAATGGTTTCAAAAATACACTAATGTTTCAGGTTTCTTTCACTGCACTTCCAATAATTGTGCCTTTGCTTCTTTCTCAATGCCACATTCAACCGCTCATGCGCTAAAACTTTCCTGTTTAAATGCGTTAATTTCTGATCAAGCGTCAAGAGAACAATCTGTGGTGAAGTTAAAAAAAGTGACATTTTAGATTGCTTTTGCCATATACAGGCTTCACTCTGTGTGATATCAACTGACATCTGGCACTACAATCCAGAACTACGCGTTAAATTCACTAAGCACTCAGGAATTCGCACGTGCACAGTGCTTACATTTCCTAATTGGATGTTTTAATAGTTTGTTCTGTTTAAACGAAGGGCCACGATGACAGACCTAGACATTGCAGGGTGAAAACAAATGGTGCTTTAGGCGGCACAGGGGTTTTATTATTCCACATTTATTAGGGATTAATTTATTGTCAACAAATAACAGGATGTATGCAAGCACTATTTGATGCAAGTCGGCGTAAAAACAGAGAGAAAAGTTCAAGTAGTAAAAGAGATTACAGTTTAAGAGCACATATTTTGCACAAGCATATTTTTAATTGTGAAGCAGTTCCTTAAATTTAAGGTTATCACTAGCAAGGACAATAAAAAACATAACATCTGTAGAGATATCATAAGTATAGCACATGTTACAAAAATATAATCTTAAAATGAGACACATCAAGAACATTAAGGGCCCTATTACGAGTTAGACAGACCTGAGTCTACATTATTTATTTATTTATTTTTTTGTACGGTGAACCAAATCATTATCATATTGGGGATTTTGGAGCGAGACATACTTCAGAGGCCCCTGCTTTGAGCAAGTTTGCATTTTTTTACCCATTTTCTGTTAATTCAAGCCCCACAATAGCAAACAATATTGAATAATACATTAAAGGATAAGATCAAGAAATATACAGGTGTGAAATAGACCGAAAGGTCACTTGCCCTGGGGGGCCTTGGAAGGTGAGGGCCCTGGGCAATTGAATACTTCACCTATGCCTTAACACTTGTATGAGCCAACTGTGTCACTACATGCAGGTACATGGTCCAGCGATCTGAAAAAACATGTAGAATTACATTTGGTTAATCCAGGTCTGCCAGGTTTTTATTGGTGGAAATTGGGATCTCCCCCTCCAATGGTTGGCCGTCTGGGAAGGGGCCTAAATCACCTTTCATTACACATAACTACATTCTTTAAACACCAGCATTGTCAAAGCTAAAATGTTTGCTTTTGGACCTATTTACTTGCCAATGTAGTTTGATAATGAGTGCAGCATAAGCCAAAAGAAAAATACCTTTTGTCGATGCTGCACAGCATCGGCACAAAAAAGTGAGATGATGCAGCCATTGTTGCCAGTCATGTTATTCTGTAGTGCCTGCGTGCATCACCATTCATGCATGCACCTACACAATGGAGCCATTTCCCTTTTGCTACTTGGATCGGATATTAAAAAAATATATTTTTTGTTAGCACAAAACAATCATAAAGAAGAATTGAGACAATGGAGACAATGGAAGAGTAGGTGGGAGGAAGCACACAATTGATAGAACAGCGCAGTGTGGGGGGTGAAAGGAAGAAGCACACAGAGAGGGAGAGAGCAATATGGGGCTGAGGAAGAAACACATGAGGGGAAGAGCAACACGGGTGCAGGGTGGGAGAGCTACATGGGTGAGAAGCACACGAGGGAGAGAGCAACAAGGATGGTGGGCTGGTATTTGGCAGGAGGGAAGAGATAGCTGACAAACACATGCACTCTCATGAAGTGCTTAACCAAAGTAAAAGATTAGTTCCCTAAAAGTGAGCAGTGGAATGATATAAGTCAGCCAGTCAAAAGGATGTTAAAGAGGCTATGCTCCAGGAGAGAGACAAACAGAAGAAGAGAAAGGCAAACCGTCAAATAGCAAGCAAGCACATGAACGTGACAATAAGGCCAATAGATGGTATGCATTAGGCAGGCTGAAGGCCCACTTTACATTCAAAATATGTCATTAACAACCAGAAAGCCCGCGCTGTCTGGTAGATGAGACCTATGAAAAGACCCTTCCTAGGGGCCATTAGGGGAGTTTCAATTGAATTCAAGGCCTTGATTACAACTGAGGAGCTAATTCTGTTTTGGGGGCAACCGTTTTTTTGTGCCCTAAATGGGGTTATAATTTGGGAAGTATTTACCCTTGCACTAATTGATAGGTGTTAGAACTGGGGGTCTCTAGTTGGCAGAGGTAGGTACCACTGTCCAAATAGGGACCCTTGCTTCTAGTCAGGGCAAGGAGATAACCCTCTGAGATAACCCATGCTCACCCTCTAGGTAGCTTGGCACGAGCAGTCTAGGCTAACCAGAGGCAATGCGTAAAGTATTTGTACCAACACTCACAGTAACACAGTGAAAACACCACAAACTGACTCCACAACAGTTTAGAAAAATAAAGGTATTTAATCTAAACTGCACAAGACCAAAAGGACAAAAATCCAACATACACAGTTCAAGAATATGGTTTCAAAAGAGTTCTTAAGGTTTGCGATAAAGTTCTTCAGGTTGCGATAAAATAAACCACAGATGCGTGAGAAGTTCACAGTTGCGTCACGTTTACTCACAGTACCTTTTAGTTGCAACAAAGTTCCAAAAGCAGAAGCTGGTGCGGCGGAAAACAAGCGATGCGTTGCTCCTGAGACCCTGGGGAGGCGATGCGACAGCCCCGCTGCAGCAGCGGGCGTGTTGCGACGAATCCGGTCTGTATGGGGAGGAAGGCCACTTGTATGGATTCCGGTGCGTAGGTTCCGTAGGAAGTTTGTTCTCGCAAAGGCACGATGCGACAATCTCGTAGGGGCTGCGACGATCTCCGGGGCGACGATGCGCGATCCAACGGTGATCCTCTCTCTCGCAGCTCCTCGATGCGATGCTTCTGGGACGATGCTCGCAGAGACGTGATGCTGTCCGCAAGCAAGCGGTGCGGCGATCTCACCCAGCGACGACAAGCTCTGCGACGACACTCGCAGCGATGTTCTGCTTTCCCGCACCGGTCTGGTGCGTCCCGCAAACGAAGGATGCGACGGCTCTGCAGCGGCGTCAGGCGCTGCGGCGCTGCGGCGATCTCGACCTTCGTAGCGGCGGGAACCTTCTCGCACTGTCGGGGATTCGCTCCGCAAGCGAGCGATGCGACACTTTTCAATTTCAAAAGTCTCTCAAGCTTACTTTCAAGCTTCCCAGCACAGGTACAACTTCCAGAGGCCCCACAACTGGATCAAGCACTCTTGGAAGGACAGAACTCTCTCAGCAGAGTTCAGGGAAGCTGGGGGTGAAGTCCAGAGGCAATGCGTAAAGTATTTGTACCAACACTCACAGTAACACAGTGAAAACACCACAAACTGACTCCACAACAGTTTAGAAAAATAAAGGTATTTAATCTAAACTGCACAAGACCAAAACGACAAAAATCCACAAAAAAAAACAAAAACAAAAAAAAATCAGATTCAGATGGGACTTCAGAACAGGGAGCCAGCTCTTCTCAGGCCCTTGGAGATTCCTTCAAGACAGGGGACACAGCACACAGCAAAGTCCTTCCCCTCTCCTTGGCAGCAAAGCAACAGCATGTCAGTCCAGCAGAGCAACAGCAGGACAGTCTTCCTTCTTCAGAGTCAGCTTTCTCCTTGGCAGAGGTTCCTTCTTGATTCCAGGATGATCTAATTTTCTGTTGTCAGGGGTCCTGTACTTATACCCCTAAAGTCTTTGTTCTCTCTGTGCATGTGGGCCCTGAGCCCGGTCTGAACCAGTTCTGGGTGTTTCCTGAGTACTTTGTTTTGCTGGCTTCTTCTTTCCTTTCAGAGTGAGGGGCAGGGTCGTCAGCCGCCCAGCAGGTGGTGGCGCCAGCATTGTGGAAGGCAGGCAGGCACAGCCCTATTCAGGCCCAGGTGCTAACTCCTCCCACCACTCCAGTTTCAAATGCAGTCATTCAGCCTAGGGCTGACTCAGCCAGCCTCCTGGGGTATCCCCAGCCCCTGTCACTTTCAAACCAGACAGTCAATACACAAACAGGCCAAGGCACACAGAAGGGTCAGACAAGAGAACAGCAACTTTCTAAAAGTGCTGCTCTCAAACACAGGATTTAAAAACAACCTTTCCTAAAAGATGTGTTAATAAATTCTGAGTTCAGGGATACTAGATACTTATGTCCTATCTTATTCCTATGGGAAGAAATGTTGGAAGCCACTGTAGCCAGCATCCCCCATGTTAATCTATGGAGCAAGATAGCCTTACAATAGTGAAAACGAAAATGGCTGCCATTCACTTGTCTCACCTGCACTAGTACATGCTCTACCTTTTACATACACTGCACCCTGCCCAGGGGTGTACCTTGGGCCTTCCATAGGGGTGACTGATGTGCACAAAAAAAGAAGGGTTAGGCCTGGTCAGTGGGGACACTGACCAGGAGGACATGGCAGTTTCTAAACTGCACGCAGGCACTGCAGTGTCAGGCCTGAGACATCATTTTAGGGCTACTCCTGTGGGTGGCACAATCAGTGCTGCGGGCCCACTAGTAGCATCTGTCATCACCAGCCCTGGCACACCCTGTGCACTTTACAAGGGACTTCATGGTGATACAAATATGCCAAACATGTATATTCAATCAGAATAACAATTTACATAGGGAGCACTTACACTCTGGCACTGATCAGCAGTGGCAGAGTGTCCAAAGCATCTAAACCAGCAAAAACGAAATGCAGTACAGCATCAAAAATACAGGAGGTAGAGGCAAAAAGATAAGGGGAAACCACGCCAAAGATGCCAGGTCTAACAATAGGCCTCTGCAAAATGTTAAATATGTTGGTGTAATCTTCCTTATTTTTTGGAGGAATTTTAATTGGAACAAATGTACAAGGTTTTTACTATTTCACACAATGCAAAAATACTTTTGATTTTCGCCCACAGTAAATTGGTTTGAGTAATAAATGCTGTGCAGGAGCAATTTTCTCATCGGACAGTCTTTTGCTTGTATGTAAGGTATGCCTTTATATACAATTTTCATGCAAGACACCTGCCAGAGACTTTTTACATTATATGCTTAGTTTAGTGTTGTTTCCCCCAAATTACGAGTATTTCAGTGAACACTCTGAATTTCGCATACCTCTACATTACATGATCTGTTTATCCATGTACAATTAGGGTTCCTGGGACTGTTTGTGGGTATAGAGCCTGTAGGAACAGCAGTGGTGACAGTGGACAGCCCTGGTATCTGGAATAAGGTTGATGTTATGCCATTGCAGTGTATAGATGCTTTAGGCATTCAGTACAGATATCACATTTTCTGACTAAAATCTGGTCCTAAGCCAGTCCCATTCAGTACTCTGGTAAGGTAGGTCCACTTAAACCAATCAGACACCCTTTCATGTTTAAGGATAGCGACGCCTTCTTAACAAGTTAATTCCTGGTAAGCCACATTAGTGTAGTTACCACTTCATATATGCATTTTAAAGGTCCTACCAGGGACAAAACCCAATTGATTGTTCTTGGTTTTTATGGCCTCCAAGATTTTGTCAGGCGTTAACTCTTCTTCCAATTGGGCTTGGTGTTCCGCGACCAATTAGGATAGGTTTAGAGTATTTAGAAAGTCGTTTTCTCCGATCCACAAATGGTTACTCTCAGTGTAGTACAGTTCATGATAAAAGAGGTACATTTCTACGATATTTCAGTGGTATGAGTCAATAAATGTCTAGCAGCATTGCTCAACACTGGCATGGTAGAGTTGATGTGCCAGTAGCCATCCTGTTTCTACCCTTTCTCATAATGTTTCTGTTTAAGCCTGGTGAGAACCTTTTCCATTATGGAAGAGAAGAGGGAGTTTACATTATACTTATCTTGAGTCCAAGTTCCAAGGTTGTCAATTGTTGAAGTAAGAAATATTTTGGCAGCTGCTCATCGAATTTGTGGAGAAGACACTAAGGGCCCGATTATAATGCAATAAGAAATGGCTCCGACCGTCGGTTGGAGCCATTCTTACTGCATCATAATCTCCTGTTTGGAATACTTTCTGATGACCCATTTTGAAGGAGTCGGTTGGAAATTATTCCATACAGGAGTTCCGAATGGCCAAATAGCGGCCTAGGGGGCCATCAATGGTGCCCCTGTTGATCCCTGCACCAAGTGGCAGGCACCTTGAGGTGTCTATCACGGGGTGCAGGAGTGAAGTTCAAATCTGCTCTTTTCTATCAGAGCATGTATTCCGTTCAGATTGCATGCTCCAATAGCAAAGTACAGGATTGCGACTGAACAGGGTTCGGTCGCATCCTAATAGCTGGGCTGGAACCGACGACAGGAGTTCGTTCAGTTCCATTTCCAGAGCGTCCGACATCGCAAACGGGCACTAAATGTTTATTCATTTCTATCAATTTCTTAAAAAGTTGTCTCGTTTTGTTCAATTTTTCAGGCAACTTATATTGTAAAACATTCATACCCAACTGAACACATACAGGGATCCGACAAGGACATAGTCAGATGTTCCACATTCCAGTATTTCATATTTGGATATTTGTGGCATCAAGGGCTTAACTATTAAAAAAGTAATCTACCTTTGACTCCTCGCCATGCACATGTGACAGAAATCAATATCCCCGTCTAGTCAGATATATGAGATGCGAGGGTTCCAGTAGAACATGATCTAACATCAAGTCTTGAAGCATGATTTAGTTTCAGTGGTTCTGCCTTGGTTTGGTCAAGCCCGGATCAGGAACCAGGTTTCAATCACAACCAACAATGACTTTCACCTACCCATGTTCAATAAAACAGATGTGCAATGCAGTAAAAAACATGTTAGTTAACAATCGAGGACAATCAGTTGAACTTCTTCTACTTCAAGTGTTTTTTTAAAAACACAGAGCTACCATTTAGATCTACCTAAGCCGGTGGCAAATTAACCTTTCCCCGTGTCAGGAGCCGCAGGCACAGTCCCAGTCAGGCTAGCCTAAACGTGCAGAAAGTGCATTCTTCATGATGGTGCAGCCTCTCTTTGTGCAGGTAAAAAGCAGCATGGCAGTCCTACGTTGGTACTCTCTTCTTCTCCAGTGTGAACTGAGGGGCAGGGTGCCAGGGATGCCCTACTTATCCCAGGAGCGAGCCCTCAGAGGACCAACTGGTCACTAGCCGATGGGCTACTGGACCCCCTCCTCTCTAGTGACGAAATTCCTGTGATGTGTAGCATCTGGCAATGCCAGGGTGCCCCATTCTTGCCCCTTTCAAGATGGCATGACCCGTCTTTGATCAGGAGCTGGGTAGCCCACCCTAGAGGTGTGGCTACAAGTGGGCTACACGTCCACAGGAAAACTGGTTTAGATACAGGCTTCCCTTCCTTGCCTGTGACTCCTAATTGTCTGCAGGAACAAACAGCAGCCTGCTCAGAGATGATGTCACAAGTGGCCCTTAAAAGGGGACTTCACCATTGAAGCCTGCCTTCTGGACTAATGCCCTGAGTGGCCATTCTGAGATACAGGTCACAACTCGCTCTGCGATAAACTGCATATGTTTCTTTGTCTGGGAGTCGTTCACATGTCTCCCCAGGTGGCTATGTGTCAGGGCCTTTGTGAGGTCACTGTACTAGCTGGAGTGCAGAGTGGCAACTTTCTAAAAGTTTTTTATTTATTTATGTATTAATTTTTGTCTGAACATTTCTTAAATACAGCATACAATGTACACACAGCAAGCTCAGTTTCCAAGATTGTCAGTGATAGTGACATGCAAGACAAAACGGGCATGACATTTTTCCCTGTTACTCGCAATAATTACCCAGGACATAGTCCGCCCCATAGATTGGGATAGATAAAGCATGTTAGTCATACAATAGACAAACATTGCCATTTTCATGTCCGCAATTCCCTGACGCCCAGCTGCAAGCTCTGTAAAGATGCTCCATACTTGGAGGGGGGAACTTTCTAAAAGTTGCTTAATTGTAATAGTGACTTTAAATCTGGCCTGGGAATCAGGTTGGATTTAATGTCACAACTAATTTGATAGCTTGCTTGACCTTGTTAGGCAGTCCCATTTAGAAGCTTACCGGGCTGGGATGCCAACAGGTAACGCCATGTTAGCCTATAGGGCACCTAACTTTCCAACTGCAAAACGACAATTTAGAAGTGTTGCTGCTAAAACATTTTAAAATCCATTTCTTACTTGGGTATATATAACTCCCTGCCATAAGGCTCCATAGGCCTTCCTCAGGGCAGACTTACATATATCCTTAAGGGAGAAGTGGTGGCTTTGCCATTAGGTGTAATGGCAAAGTCAAACTAGCAGTGTAAAACACTGCCCCTTCAGTCTGCAGTGGCAGCTGGGGTCCATTTTGTCTCGGTCATATGCAGGGTGGCACAGACAGTGCTGCAGCCCAGAGGAACACTCTGCCTTACATGCCCTTGGTACCCTGGGGACCGGTATTCAGACAAATTATCGAGGTAGAAATGTCGACTTACTCAAATATCAATACGTAAATTTCGTGACACAGAAATATCGACAGCAAGAATATTGTGGGCAAGAATATCGATTTAAAGGTACGAAATGTTGTTTTTAATAATATAGAAGTCATTAATATTGTTTGAAAAAATATAGTTGTTTAAAATATCGATATTTTTATTAGTGTTACGTATTATTTTTCATTTATTAATGTTTATTTAATTGTGATATTTTAGTGTTATATGTTATATGTTATGTTATAAGGATATTTATAACGTGCACTGCTAGTCGAGACTGTCCTGGCGCGGAAAGGGTTCTGAATTACAGCTGGGAATAAGCAGATGGTCTACCAGGTTTGACTGAAGAGGTGCGTTTTCAGATTTTTTTTGAAGTGTGTAAGATTGGTTGTGTATCTTAGGTGATCGGGGAGATTGTTCCACAGCTGGGCAGCCCTCACCACCAGAGATTTACCCCCAAGGCGAGCTCGCTTGAATCTGGGGGTAACTAAATGTCGCAGAGTGGCCGATCTGAATTGGCGGGCAGGGCAATAAAACGCGAATCTGTCTCTTAAATAGGATGGACTGGGGCCATGTAGGGCTTTAAAGGCCAGTGTCAGGATCTTAAAGCGAACTCTAAGGGCCACCGGAAGCCAGTGTAGCTCAGCGAGTTGCTTACGGACACTGAGACTCCTGGGAATGTTAAAAAGGAGACGCACTGTCGCGTTCTGGACCACCTGCAATTTGTGAAGCAAAAAGTAATTTATTATAAACTAATTATTAACTGGTTGTTAATTAATATTAATTAATTAGTAATTAATTGTGGTAATTGTGTAATTAATTTTAGGTGCAGGTTGTGGGGTTTATATGCATATAGGGTGAGAAGTAATTTATTTTTGGTTAATTAATAATCATCTGTCTGATGCTCCTGTTAAATACACCCTAACTCACCAATGATCCTGGACCACAAGATCTTCACAAGCAGGTTACAGCCTGTCATACCTACTCCTGGGGTTTAGCTGCCGCTGCAATAGATCCAGCGACATCAGGGCTCATCAGTGTGGGTGGCACAAAGCCCCCACTTTTCGCCCAATAACTACACTCCACGCTGTTATTAGAAGCGTAAATGGACAATATATTAGGACAAGGTTGAAACAGTTAAACTTTATTAACAATACATAAATGCAAATATATATAACTTTTATCATAACCATACTGCTCATTCTCCCCAACCATTCTCCAACCATCTTACTTGTTTCCCTCCCCCCTTTTCACTCTGCGACCTCCTCCATATCCCAATTCTCACCTTCACTTGCCCTCCAAACATCCTCTCTTGAATTTCTTCTGTTGCTCATTGCATCCGGCGACACGCCATCAGTCACCTGAGTACCCCCCCCCCCCGAAAGGTGGATTCGCCTGTATGTGGCTTACCACCCCTCCAAAGTACTACATCGCCTATGTCCCGCAACCTGTCCTAAACTGGCACGCTATACCATTACACCCGTACCCCTCTCCTACAACCTGTAGAGTGGGTGAGTGTTCTAACTTAAACCTACCCTCCCGGTGGTGCTAGGTGTCAGGAAGAGGCTGGATCCGACCCCTTCTGACCCATTTATAGCCCATCCTACTCCCACCCCATTACCTACTCCTTTGACTTCCTCCCCATTTGTCCTTCTGGCCTGCGTGAAGGGCCCCAGGGGAGGACTGGTCTGCGACCTTCGCTTTTCCTGGGGGCTGGCATTTTGACTCTGATATTACCTATCCAGGGGGACAAGAGTACCGTTTTCTATGCCTTAATTTTGGCCCGAAGCATGCCTGTGATGCCACTGAATTAAACACCTTAACTCAAATCCAGCGGGTTTTATTAGTGGAATGAACATATGAAATTCATAGAATAATGAAACTGAAAAACACACAACCATGAGTCTGCTCTGTGCATACTAAGATTGGAGGCTAGACCCTAATCTGCCTGCCTTGTTGCTAAATTTTTAGGATATATGTGGGACATCAAGAGGAAAACTCAAAGGTTTTAATGTAGTATTTATGTTTTTACAGTTGACAATTGAACATACATAGATATCATCTCCCAATAGTCAATTGCGTTATGTTGTTTTCTATTATAGCTTGCATTTTAGAGTTAAGTCATAGACCTTCATTGTAGAATTCAGTCAATTGTAACATGAGAGTGATAAGATGATGTATTTTAAGTACTGTATATGTTATACCTATTTATTTTTATTGTATTTTACTGTATGGCCAGTGATGATGTGGAAACTTCAATGGCATGAATGCCAAAATAAAGTTATCAAATGGAAATAGAAACTGAAACTCAAACTGTTCTTCTTGTGCTTGCATTAGATGATGAAAAGCATTTGATTCAGCAAAATATTGTTTTTATTTATCCACTGAAAGGATTTGGTATCGACTCGATGTTTTACAATTTAAAATATAATGAACAATACACCTATCTTTCACCTGAGCCTGTTGGGCCTCGGCTAGAGCCCAAGGCAGAGACAATTTTAAAAAAACAGAAACATAAGAGGCATCACAAAATTTGGGAAGGAGTAGCCTTGCGGTACCTTGATAAAGCTTTAATATGTTCTAATATTTTTTATATGTAAAAGTTTTACAGACGTCAACAATTTCAAATCTCTTTGGCACCATGCTAGGTTTCTGTATCGAAAACTGTTCAAGTTACGTTTTAGCGTCTTCCACTGTTAAAATATTCCTTTAGTCATCCTCTGTGAGAAAGTCCACTCAAATTAAAATTCAGCAACTTTAAATACCATTGCATTTTATTGGTCTACAATGTGTAACTTTGTCGGTATTCACATACCTTTCCACCTCACATGGACAAATACATTTAGTTTAAAAAAGGGTGAAATAAGTGTGCTACCTGCAAATGGGTTGGATGAGTTCAATAAATATCCTCATATTTCATTGGTAGGGCTGTAGAAAGGATTTCAGTTCCTAATATGTGGTGCAGGTGGAGGTGATCTCAGAAGGTGAACCCCAGTGTGTGGTCGTTCACAAAGACAGGAGAAGAGTTTCCTCCTTACGAAAGGAGCGACCCAGTCTGGTAGAGAGCAGGGGTAGGGATACAGAAGGTCCTGTACTTCAGAACTGACCCTACACTTTAGTGTCTGCCTCTACCAGCACACAATGTTGTTAGCCCCCAACTCAAACAGGGTTGGGGTTTAGATCTGACAGTACCACTTTTTAGGGTGCTGTACGGATGGTCATGTATTTACTACACTGAGGTCCCGACCATCACCAAAAAGTGTAGGTAGATCTCTTTCTGGTCCTGAGGAATTGCCATTGATAGATAACAGGCAAGAAACATGTTGACCTATTATACCAGCACATATTCTCATACCTTAGAGTGGGAGTGTGCGTTCTTTTAGTTTTAATCAGTGACCACAACTCAATAAAATTGTTCTGAGTGGATCACTAATCACTAATCCCTGTTTTAATTTTCACTAGTACACATTATCACCACCTACACCACAATTATACATCAGGACCCTCACACACTCTGCACCCAACGGCTAAAGGAACAAGGATCTCCTCCAAGTAGGCCCTGTCACGGGTGCCTGATCGGGTATTGCAGTGCCGACCCGTGTAGGAGAAGACCCAATAATGAAGCAAGACACCTGCTTGTTGGGTATGTGAGGGTCTCCTTCCGTAAGGAGGAAACTATTCTCCTGTCTTTGTGAACGACCACACACTGGGGTTCACCATCTGAGATCACCTCCACCTGCACCACATATTAGGAACTGCATACCTCTTTCGTTCACACTAGTTATTGGGCATGTATGCTGGACCTAAGAAATAAAAGCCCAGATTCCCCCCCCTTTGGAAAAGAGAGCAGAAAGGATTTCCCCAGGATAAAAATTAAAAGAAGGTAATTGGACTAACACAAACTGTAAGAGAAATCAACCACTTACCTAGATTTCTATGGGAATCCCCAAATACTCAGACTTCCACTCACAATGGACAACCTTAGGGTGCTCTTCCCCCAAATATTTGCCTTCTCCTTCCATTTTTCTGTACTCGTTTTTGCTGGTTTTAGGGCTCTGCAGCGCTTTACCACTGCTAACCAGTGCTAAAGTGCATGTGCTCTCTCCCTAAAACATGGTAACATTGGTTCATACCCAGTCGACATATTTATTTTACTTAGTCCCTAGTAAATTGCACAACATGTGCCCAGGGTCTGTATATTAAATGCTGCTAGTGGGTCTGCAGCACTGCTTGTGCAAGCAACCTAAGTAGAACTCTAGACATGTCTCAGGCCAGCCACTGCAGGGCCTGTGTGTGCAGTTTACTGCCACTTCGACTTGGCATTTAAAGCTACTTGACAAGCTTTCAACTCCCCTTTAATTACACATGTCATCCATGAGGTAGGCCCTAGGCAGCCCATAGGGCAGGGTGCTCTCTAAGTAAAACGTAGGACATGTACTTCTATGTTTTGCATATCTTAGTAGTGACGCACACTCAGTCTCACTTGCTCACTCAGTCGTTTTTCACTATTGTGAGGCTTACATTAGGAACTCATTAAAATACCTTTAAGCTGTAATTCTTGAGTAAAAAGGAGTAGCTACACCATGTTTCATATCTCTGGAATTGTAATAATAAATCCGCTTTGCTGGTAAAGCTGGATTTGACATTACTGTTTTAGAAATGGCACTTTTAGAAAGTGGACATTTCTCTGCTCTTACTGCTTTTTGTGCCTTAAATCCTGTCTCCAATACATGTGTGGGCTGGGTGACAGCTACACTTTGTGCACTCTCTCCAAACAGCCACAAACACAAGAAGGCTAGGTGTGGCTGAGTACCCATCTACATACATCTCCATTCTGATGGCCCTTCCTGTGCAGGAAGGGGCTAACACTTACACTTCAATAGGTAGTGACCTGACCCCACACAAAGGAATGATTACCCCCCATAGATAGCCTGGCAGACAAGACTCGGTGGAAAGGGTTTCTTCTACACTTCAAAAACACTTTTGAAGTCTCTACCAAGACAGTACACTTTTGGGCCTGTGACTACTCTGCAAGGAAAATGAACTGCTGTGCTGCTAAAAGGACTCCCACTCTGCTCGACTTCTGCTTTGTTGAACTCTGCCTTTGTTGTGTATTTCCTTTAGGGCCCACTTAGTTTGTTTGTATTTTAGTTTACTTGCACATTTAGGCTGCTTTGCCTTGCACATGTTACGTTTGACACATTTATTTTTGTGCCACAACATTATTTCAGAAAAGCAGTCCATATGTTTTTGTTATTGCTCCAGACTGTCTGAACATAGTGTACAAGGTCAAACAACACTGGACCTATCTTTGCTGTGATCAGGTTAGCAAACGTAGCTTAGCATTTAGACACAACACATATTTACATCTGCTGTTTTCAAAAAGACACCTCGTATCATATACACAGAGACGAGCAATTGTGAAAACAGAGAGAAGACATTCTGACAGAGCAACGGTACAGATACGAGAGGGCTGCGCCGGCGGACATGTAGAACAACCAATTATGCATGACTCAAATTGCGTTTCCCACTCATCCCAGGGATCTATTATATAACACTGTGTTTTCATATAGAGGGTGGGCTGAGGCAAATAAATAATTTACCATGATAGAACTTCTTATTGTTTTCTTGTAATGCTCTTCACGCTGTTGGGATGCATATATTTTCAAGTTGCAGTGCAGATGTTTTATAATAGAGCTCAATATGTTTCAATAAATATTGTAAACTGTTCTCATATCTTTGTTGTTTATTATGGAAATGCATGAGTGATAAAACAAAAGGCTGACTAACTGTTTCCACGCTTCCCTGTGGGGACTAGAGTGTTGTGTTCTGGGGTGCTAACTTATCTGTCAATCTGATAAGGTCAGGAGGGCAGGTAGAGCACTATGAACTAGTCTGGATTGGGGCTCATAGGTGGTGATGTGGTATGGTGACTCAGGGGCTCATTACGATGACGAATGGACTTCCGTTCGTCTGCCATAATTTCGGATTTGGCACGGCCGCCCATGAGGCGGCCTCCCCACAATCTGAATTACGATGCAACCGTCTCCATGGCGGTCGCGTCATCTATACTTTGCATTGTGGTGGGTATGCTTTCAACAACCCCCGCCACAATGCAAAAACAAAGGCACTTGCATATCCCTGCACTACATGCATGGTGTCTGCCACTTGGTGCAGGGATATGTAGGGGGGCACCATAGGTGCCCCCCAGTGCCCTTGACCCAGTCCCAGGGATCAAGGGGGGCCTGCTATGGCCCCCCAAATGAATTTCCGCCATTCGCAGTTTGTCCGCCGCCAAAATGAATGGATGAAAGGGATATCATAATACCTACGGCAGTGCCTGCAAAGTACCGCCAAAATGTTGGCCAATGTTTCTGCTCCGACAGGCTGTCGGAAAAGGACCAACTGTCAGAACCGTGGCGGACGGTCTTTACGTCCACCACTCATACCCAACGATTCCTCCCCATCATAATGTGGCGGGGGGGAAACAGCAGTACAATGGCGGAAGGCCGACCAGCTGTCCTTGGCGGGCATTCCGCCATCGTAATGAGTCCCTCAGTCCCTACATACTGATGTTCTGTGGTCCCAGGCATAGTTCTGTTTACAAACAGAATCCCTGCTACACCTTGCTGTGCTCTTGCCTTGCTGAGTTGCCCTGCTGCCTGCTGTCCCCCTGCCTGGATGAGAAGGACTGGACCTGCATCACTTGAACCCAGAGTGACTCCAAGGACTTGCTAGCTTGCCCCTGTTCTTAAAGTCTCAGGGCCATAAAATACTTCATTCAGCTCTGCTGCAACTGCTGGACTCTGCCATCAGTGAGTCCTCCCTTGCCTGAGGTGCGAATCCAGTCCTGGGCCTCAGAAGTGGGTTTGGCAGCAGTTTTCTTATTAAAAATCAACTCAGTGGTGACTTTGCACCAATCAGAACCGACGCATTTCTCTTCGACCCAGGAGTCAATTGATGACATAGCCTCGACGGACTGCGCGGCTTGACGATGACGGACAGCGCGACTCAACATCGATGCATTGCCTGAGGTGCGAATCCAGTCCTGGGCCTCAGAAGTGGGTTCGGCAGCAGTTTTCTTATTAAAAATCAACTCAGTGGTGACTTTGCACCAATCAGAACCGACGCATTTCTCTTCGACCCAGGAGTCAATTGATGACATAGCCTCGACGGACTGCGCGGCTTGACGATGACGGACAGCGCGACTCAAAATCGATGCATCACCTGCATCATAAAGGGGCTCGATGCCAAAGCCTTCATTCACTGTGCGGATCGGCGTTGATGCGTCACCTCCAACCACGAGATCGATGCCGAGACGCGCCTCCTCGACTCCGCCCATTGAGACATCAACGCTTGCGCCATCCAAGGTACTTTGTCAGCGGGTCCTGTCTGGGTCCTGTAGCCAGCCTGCCCTCCATCGCGGTCGCCCTGAAATTTGGATTTGCCCTGGTCTTGGGCAACCTCAAGTAACCTCTTAGCGCTCTTGACTACAAAGCACTATATTGCTGTTTATATTTAAAAACACATAGCTCAAGTTCTAATTATTGGATTTATGTTGTTTTGGTCTTATTTTACTAAGATAAATAATCTCTATTTTTCGAAAGTATCTATCTATTGACAGGGGGCTTCCATCTTCTTATTTGACATTTGTATCAAAGGACAAGTACATTCCTTTAAAACGGTGTTTGATAGAATGAAAATTATGCATAAATTGCTACATTGATATATTTGGAAATGTATATCATGATGAGTTTACATTCTCTAAATATTCTGTACTCTAACCACTGGACCCGTCAGAAATACAGACTTCCAACTATAAATAAAGCCAGAACTGAATCTCAGTTACCAAATTGTTTGGTGAGGATTCTATTGCTTCCCATCGTTGTACGTTCAAGAATCACACCAAAAAAAAGTAAGCTATGGCTTTCCAAACAGAATCAGTGAATCATAGCCCTAAAGTATATGTTTAATAACTCCTCAAAAGGATAAGAAGAAAAGCAAATTGACATAGATATTGCAGATATTTCATATCTTGAATACAAAAGAAATGTAAACATGTTTATTGTCCATGACGAACAGCACCTAAATGGAAATTTGTACGAGAGTATATCATTAATTTTCAATTGATGTAAAAACCTGTGATGGCATGTAGATAAAGGGGAAAGAGAACTGGTGCTCATTCCTCCTCTAGAACAATGGACAAAATATTCAAGTGAACGTAAACCTTAATAAACTGATTTGAAATTGCCATGGGTGCATTTAAAGACTCCTGTGTACCCATGCAGGATACCAAAAAGAATGTACAGACTTGGTTAAAAAAAACTCATTGTAGTGTTAGATTGTTGGTTATTGCATTGGGGGTTTGTTGTATGCCACAATATTGAGGTCAGTGTTGTAGAGCAGATCTAACTGCCGGTCGCTATTAAAACTTCGATATTATGGTAGAACACCAAGGATCATTATCTTGCATATTCTAGTCTTTCTAAAAGCTTCTTCTCCTGGGAGGAGTTTGCACACATATAATCAATGATATAATACATCCATTACACTGACAAAGAGACTGCATGTTTTGACCTGGCAACGTGAACAAGGCCGCCAGGCTGAAACATGTAGGCTCTTTCTTAACAATAAACTGCCATTGATTTGAACTTTGCGAATGCGACCTATATCCTTGCCAGAGGCAAAGATTTGTAGCTATTGTTTAAACGCAGAAGAGTTTGCATCCACGGAGACAAGCACCAACCTTGATATGGACCATGATGTAGTCCACTTTCAAAACTGAACCACTGTCAAGGTAACTATATACTCACCATGAAATACTTACCTTCATGATATTCTAGTAGTCAATAGTCTGGTTGCAATATTTTTTTATAGTTAAAACCCTATATTCTAGCAGTAAACCTCCAGAGCAGAAGAAATGGGTATATGTTGACACCCAAGGGCTGCAAGCCATACCCCAAAAAACAGAAGATGCCATCTTAGAAAAATAATCCACACTCTTTATACATGAACAAGAGCAGACTGGCAGGTGGCAAAGTTTCTCCGTCATGAACCCTGGATGCACTTTCCACTAGCAGAAGGAGTCAGTGTGATCTGGGATCATGCCAGCTATATCCTGGGTTGGGGCAGCGCTTTCTGAAGGGTGACACCATGTTCAGGTAATCGAATAAACGAAACCCTTCTTTGCGGAGGGTTTGTAAATATAAGGTCTGGCTTCTTGCCATCAATGAGGCCTGAGTGCCAGGAGTCTGATAGACACACACTTGTAGGCATATTTACATGACACAGTTTTACTTTTTATTTCCATGCAGTCATTAGGTGCCTTTAATTCTCTCTTTGAATGTATCTTTGTCCAGGATGTTGAGGTGTTACCTGCCTTGTTGCTTCTTCAGCCCAGGCGGCACAAGGTCTCTCGCACATCCACAGGATCCTGGAGACCAATTTTAGCATCAGATATTATGCTGCTAACTGACGAAGCAACATGCAGGCACCACTTTGACAGAAGTCAACATCACTTGATGGAGTTGCATGTTTTATGCAGTCAGTGTGTGGACAGTGGTGCAAAGTGCAAAGTGTGGTTGTTGGGAGTCATTGAAACGTTATGGTAAGGACGTGGATAGAGAGGTGGGTGCTAGAGTAGATGTTGTTTAGTGAGGAAGCTACTAGTCTGGGTAACCAACTGATTCAGAAACTGGTGGTAATAGGATTGCCATCAAACAGAAACAGAAGTCTTACCCATCCTCCTCTGTGTTTGCCTGCTCCATTTACAATGTGTGGTGTGCTGGTGCTCCGCCATATTGAACACCCTAAGGAGGCCATGACACTGCAGAAAACTTTTAACCAGCCATAATCTTTAGGCTTGGTATGAAAATGTTCCCCGCTGCATTTGCAGGACCCACATATTGTGACATCAAAAGCCCTAGACCTGCTGGTACAAAGATGATCTTCCAAAGCAACTGGAGAGAAAGCCCGGGAATGTTTAAATGGAGGGGTCTTTTAATCGACGATGGACCTCTAAATGAGTTCCTCTGTTCAAAGCCCTCATTTGAAAAATATTTTGAGTGTGGCAGTTCACCAGAACTAGTTTCGGTACCTACTCCCTCAGTTTGCACAATTCCGAATTCTTGCTTTTTTGTTACCTGAGATTTAAGTGTTTGCACAATATTGGCTATTGAAGAAGCAAGTGTCTGTTATCACAATTAAGTGTTTCTAATATATAAATCAACTGCAAGGCTTCGAATTGATATGCAGACCCCTTCAGTCTATGGGCATAAAGATAACTCTTTGTTAATGATATAGGAAATACCTACTACATTTTTATTGTTGCTTTTTCTGACCTGTAAAATGTACTGCAACGTAAACTAATGTTCGCCTTGCTAAAAATGCATTGAATTACTGAGAATTGTGTATTGTTTTTATTTTCTAGGCATACCTTGTGAAATATCATTTCAAGAATGCAAGAACTGATGATTTTTGGCAATGTTTGGAAGAGGTAAGGATCAAAGAGAGCTGTGTTTACAAGGGCAATGTCTATTATGAAGAAAAATTCAAACCATGCAAAATGAAACAAGTATGCGCTTCAGCTTCACGAGCTTCTCAAGATAGAATGGGGCAAATACATGCCCCTCTCCCACCCCAGAGTTAATATAGGGCATTCCTCCACATTTGGCACTTTCGCCTCTTTAAGGTTCATGTTAATAAGTCAAAGAAACCTGGCTTTTCTCCCCAATCAGTGGTGACATAGGTAAACGTCTTCTGTAATGTGTATTGGTATTGTAAAAATGGCTGACTTCAGATATGTCAAAAGGAGAAATATCATTGCTGTCATCAAAGCGTAGCAAGCTGGATCCTTGTACCAAATTTTAAATCACGTTTTTTCTGCATGTTAATAGTGTTTTGCCTGTAAACTCATGGTGATTATTCACCCTCTATAAATCCTGTTCAGAAATTAACACTTCACATGTGCAAGCTACACCTCCCTTCAATCTTTTCTAAGGCCCACATTGCCAGGATGGTGCAGCGCTATCCCTTAGGGGTAATACGGATCTACCATATTATGAGTTTCCTGTATTTCCAGACATAAAATGACCATGCACAGAACATCAGACCCAGTTTTATTTTCCAAATCTTTTTTTTGAAGGTTGCAAACTTCTGCTACAGTGTAAAACATATGACAGGCAGCTGATATTGATAGTCAGGTCTTATACCCATAAGGCATACATTGAAAGCAATTGTCATATTGTATCGCATATCCAGCAACATAATTATTAGAAGAGCTGTATCGTGCCAGAAGGACGGTATCTGTGGCAAGAGGGGGGAGGGCACTGAAAGGAGAGAGAGTAAACGAGAAGAGTGGGGCAGGAGAGAGGGGGAATGGAAAGAGAGAGAGGGGAGGATGGACCATCTCTAGCTGAACCCGCCAGGACTTCTGCTAAAGGTTAAGGGATGGGCATCGGGCTTTTTATGTTGTTGGTTTGGGCATTCATCCAGGGGTCTTCAGCTCCGCAGGCTAGGGAGACCCCTTCAAACAATTGGAGGGTTCGGAGCCGAGGAGGAGTGAAGCAGGTGTATTCTAGTTTGGAGAAATGGTCAAGCAGTGGCTGCCAGACGCGGTGAATTTGGGTTCCGTGTGTGTCACCCGGCATGATAAGAGATAAGAGATTTCCTCTGTGGTGTCAGTGTGCCATTGTGTATTGTAGGTGTGGAGTTGGACAGGGGAGGAGTGTTCCAAAACTTGATATTTGTGGGATATCAGACCTATGTGCCATCGAAAGAACATACCAGAGTCTTAAAAGGGGTGGGTGGCCGAGTTGACCCCTGTGTGTTTGATGGTGCGAGCAGCCAGTGTCGGTGTTGATAATATTGCAGTCAGAAGTCTCTCTTGCATTGGTCGAAGGTTTTGAGCATGCCCCCCTCCAAAAAGTCTTGAATCGTGTGGCACTCTCCCTCCCTCCATGACGTGAATGATTGTGGTTGCAAGTAAGGGGGGTAAGTCGGGGTTGCGAGCCAGACAGACCCAGTTTTTACCAGGTGTAGAGCATCAGGGGATGTGGGTAAAGACCAGCCCAGTCCCCGCCCATCTCCTGCACTGCAGTGGCGGGGGTAGATAACAATTACCCCAGTGAGGTCACAGCCTCCCGTCGCACCAGATGAACTTCCAGTCACCTGCCTGAAAACCCCCGACCTACTTATATTTACCACCTACTCAGAGCAGGTGGCAAATATCAGCCAAATGGTTCCAGAGTTCAGGAAAAACTTGAAGATTTTCACCTGGTTGTTCCAGGTCTGCATAGTCATTCTGTACAGGGGAAATTCTGCTTATATTGGCTATATTTAGATGCATAGATACCCACTGGAATCTGAGAGTCCAACTCCTTAGCTATAGCAGCACCTACATTTAGACACCGAATTGTAAGGGCATAAGTAGCAAGCATGGTTATGAAACAGATTAAATGTTATTATCCATATGCAAAAACAATGGATCAGAAGCAGTTGATTTTGCACATCCTTTTCAATCTGACTGGATCCTCTGTTTTACTTAGGCCAGCGGTAAGCCAGTGAAGGAAGTGATGGACACCTGGACTAGGCAGATGGGCTACCCTGTGTTGAACGTGCAATCCACTAATACAGTGACCCAGAAGCGCTTTCTCTTGGACCCATCTGCAAATCCTATGGAGCCACCTTCTGAACTTGGGTAAGTGCATGACGTTTATTACAAAGAAAAGTATACCAAGACTGACTTGCATAGGGCTGTGTCCAAATTGAGGTGGCATGGTGTGCAAAATACTAATGAGGTGGCATGGTGTGCAAAATACTAATGGACTGGCATGCTGACCCGATTAATTACCATTGGCTGAGATTCATTCAAGCATCCATCCATCACGTTTTGTATACTTCAAAGTTTATCACACGCACTGCATTTATGCCACAAGGAGTAAGGGGTATGGAAGAAGAAAAGGCGATAGTTTAAAAAAGGCAATAAATCAGACTTGCCATTTGTCATGGAATGGATGCACAGCCGAGTTTCATGAAGTGAGTCTCCAAAGAGTTTGACCAACTCCCTATTTACAAACCAGGGTTCTGTTTGGAACTCATTCACAGGTGGGTCAAAGCTTTTGGGACTCCCTGTATGCGCTCCTCCTTAGAACCCAAAGCCTATGTCATTGCGGTATGAGTGGCGCAACAGTCACCGTTGTGGTCTCCGCCTTCTATTAGTATGGGAGACACAATGGCAACAGTGTTCTGCATATGGATACTAGGCACGATTGAGTTTGGTGGAGCAGTGGCACTCATAAATCATTAAGCCATAGATTGGACCATAACGATTGCCCTGGAACTTTGGGGCACATTATGATGGCGCGAGAATCCTCCCGCCATCATAATGTGATTCACCCACCGCTAAATTAGGATGGCGGTGGGAATCACATTGGTTCCACGGCAGACGGAATGTCTGTACACCATGGTCCCGCAAGGCGGTCCTTTTCCGCCCGCTTTGTGGAATCCGGAACCAGGGCATCAGTGCGGCGGTGCCGAGGCAGGCACCGCCGTAGTGGTTAGGATGTGCCCTTCTGCCTGTTCTTTTGCAGCCGATATCCCGCTCATAATGAGCCCCTTTATTCTTATTAGAAGCATATGTATTATTAATATTAAAATGTGCCTAAGACCTCACTCTATACCTCTCATGGCACCCTTCATATTTTGAAAAAATAAAGTTAGTGTAACAAATACAATGTTCACTTCTACTTCCCTAATATTTGTAATTGTTTTATTTATGGGCTATTAACAAGGATGCTCTAGAGGGTAGAATACTTCTTACACCTTTTACTTTACCTGAATTATTCATCAGCGTTGGTGCCCAATACTGCCGACACACAAGGAGATATCACGCCCACAGGTGCTCCAAAATAATAATATGTTTAATGAATAAATATTTTGGAAAAGCATGTTAAATTTACTACAGTATTGTTACTACATAAATCACCAGTGACTCTATATATAGCTATATAATGATGATAGTATAGTTCTTGTACAAACTACACATCCCTACCTCTCTTAAATCAAGCAGGCCACCTTCATGCCAATCAGCCCAGTATTACATTTTCCCTCCGCCATTTGCCTTGAGAAGGCCTTGTCTCCCTCCTCGTGGTCACGGCATCCACGAGGACAGAAAGCCAATCAATAATTTGTATCTGGCTGAAACAGGTAATATTTGCCTTTGCTGGAAAAGTTGCTTATTCACCTAAGAACAGGCAATGACAGCATGCAGTGTAAACCATAGTTGATCAGTTACCTAAGATATTTACAAGGAAGTGATGGCACACACAATAATTATTTCTGTGTTTCTCTTGACATCCATACTCTAAGATTAGAGTACAAGTTTCTTATAATTTGCTGGTGTGGTCAAATTCTGCATTATCGTAAGATATTCATTCATTTAAAAATTACCGGAAACAAAATTAAACATTATTTAATAATCACTCCACACTCATCATTTATATTCACCGTCTGCACTATTCATGATATATATTTCTATCATGCAGAGTATTCATTCTGTATGCTGTCTTTAGTTTATTTACATTCACCATCCCGAAATTATGTATTGATATACAATGTATATCAGGGACGGACTTGTAGTTCTTGTTTTGTATGAAAAAACATTTGCATTGCAAAACTCAATCGGCATTAACTAGGTACTTGTTACTAATTACCTCATTTTACTTCTGGGTTTCCTAAATTATATTGTTCCTGGATATTTAATGCAGACTAAAATCTATATTTGGGTCTCTCAACATCCAAAGTAGAATGGTGTGCTTAATTTGAGCGGGTGGCTGAAGGTGGGGGCCACCGGCGCTTAGTTTTGGAGACCGGCAGTTATTTTTCTGCAACTTACATTTACTGAGAGCAGGAGATGGAAAAACAAACAAAGCGAAAAGATGAAGGAAGAGAAAGACGAAAAAACATCATAAATGAAGACAGCAAGAGCATGTAGGAGGGACATAAATGGGCAGGGAGTGTCTGGCTGTGAACTAAAGAGGCGTGATATGGATACAGGACTATGCAGCATTGGAAATCAGTGTGCCTACATTAAGGAGCCAATTACGATGCAGTCAGAAATGGCTCCGAATGGCCTTCGGTTTGTCCGAACCTGTGTCGGAACCCATTTTTACCACCGACTCGGAAACATATCCGACCGACCAATTTACGATACAAGGTAACCGGTCGGTCATTCAGAATCAGTTCTGACCGACATTTATAGAGTCCAAGTTGGATCAGAGTCGAACAGCTCAACGTGCCACATTTCTCACTGACCAATTATGATGTCAGATTGCGACAGCCGTTCAGAAACAGAATGTCCGAAATGAAACGGCTGTCGGAAACTGACTTTGGGGGCCCATAGCAGGCCCTCCTTCACCCGGAGGCCTCCAGTTGGGGCCCGTGGGGTACCCATAGGACTCCTCTTTCCAACAATACACTGTGTGGCAGGCACCATGGGGTGCCCGCCACAGGGTGCAAGGTTTTCCATAACCACCCTTTTTTTCAATGGGATCCTGTGTTGTCGTTCGGAACACAGGCTCCCATTGAAGTCAATGAGGGTCTGATCGAACGGTGTTCTGAATCATCGGAATCGGTTGGTCAGACTCCACGAACCCGAGTCAGTCGGAAACAATTCCGACATCGTAATGAGGCCCTTAATGAGCCCCTTAATTGCAGTGGCTGCAGGTTTTAGGGCAGTTTTGGGCACCAGCACTCATTCTATTACAAATTAAGCACTGCTTTCCATCATACCAATCCATATTGTAGCAACAGATACCTCTCTTTAATCTGGCTCCATGATATTGGGACCCCAACTATTTCCTCCTGAGGCAGTCACTCTAATACCAAATCGGTGACGTAGACCCGAACATTATAGTCGTTTATATATTTAACAACAGTTTATGTCCTAAAATGTTCATCCAAAGAAAATAAATGTAACTCACCAAAGAAATATTCTTTACTAGTTTTAAATATATACTGACAAACTCCACCACGTCACAGGGGATCTGATTTAGAGTTTGACGGATCGGGTCACTCCATCCCAAACGTGATGGATATTTATTCATGCTATTATAAGTTCATTATATCCAATGGAACTTGTAATATGGTGGACAGGACATCTGTCATGTTTGTGGTGGTGTAACTTGTCTTCCACACTCTAAATCAGCCCCTTGATTCCATCAGTTATGTCTCTGGGTTCACCCCCAAAGAGGTATCATGGTGCTAAGAAACAAACTGACCTCGAAAAACATTACTACCAAGAAGAACCCATCAAAGAGCAGCTAGAAGTGACTTATAAGCAATCTTGTCTGTAGCTCCCTCCTAAATTTATGGAGCTCCACAATCTGCCTAAAATGTAGTAAAGGCAAAGAATTTTACTCCTTTGTCACTAAAACAAAACAAGCACGACCCCCACAAGTTTGGCAGCAAATTTAGGAATAGTGAGGAGGAGTTTGTTCTTTTCCCCATATGATTTTTCTTGCTCATAAAGACTGAGAGTCCGATTTAGAGTTTGGCTGAGCGGGTAACTGAATACCCTCTCTGCCAAACTGAAGTCATGTCTGCCTTATTTAGAGTTGGGAAGACCTTCAGTATGACGATGATGAGACTACTCTTTCTCCACTGCTTCCATTCCTCTCCGACAGCCTGGAAGATTAATGGCCATCGAAGGTTTTGCCATTTGTCTGTCCGCCTTATTTAGAATGGTCAGAAAAATGGCAAGCCTTCACTGTCCATAAAACCTGGCAGTAAGCCACAGTCAAAACATCAAGATAACTGTTGTGATGTACTTAGGCAGTACCAGGTAGGCTTGGGCTGCATCTCTTTATGATGTACTTGTGTTCTACTGTGATGTCATGGTTCTTGGGGACCGTTTGTCAGTTGGTGTCCAGCTGTGTCTAGTGAAGATGTGGTGTGGGGTTTATCTCTGCCAAATACTACTCTTTCTCCACTGCTATCATACACCTCTGAAAGCCTGAAAGGGTAATGGCCATCGAAGGTTTTCCATTCCATTTCTCTGCCCGCCTTATTTAGAATGGGTGGACAAATGGCGAGTCTTCACTGTCCGTAAAACCTGGCAGTAAACCACAGTCAAAACTTCACAATAGTCCACATACAATGTAAGAAACTTCCATGGAGGGGAGGGTCATTGTTTTTTATTTTAAAAAAATGAATCCTGCTTTGGGTTCTGTATATGAAAATAACTAACACTGAAAGTTTGACGTGCTGCTCCATCGTGATGCGGAGCCATCCGTCAAACTTTCAATGCATTTACAGGAACCACTGTCACAGTGGTTCCTGTAAATAAAAGAGGTTCCTATTGGGCTGGTGGACATTTTTAAATTTGGCAAGCAAGTGTACCCTTGCCATGGCAGAAGTAAAGTACTCTGCCATGACAACGGTACTTAATCCGTCTGCCAAAGTCAAAATCAGTGCCTGGTCAGGAGGTCAAAAGAGAGCTCCATGAAGAGAAAAAGGTTCCGTGCACCAGACACATAGATTTAAAGAGTAGGGAAGATTATTATTATTATTATTTTTTAAACTTGTAAGGCGTGACAGCTACCCAAAAAGGGTTTCCCGGCGCCGAGACACAGCATAAAGGTAGCAAGATTTGGAGTTATATGGTCTCTTATCTTCAATCTAAGCACCAATCAAGTCACATAATGTTGAATGAGTTAAAATAAGGCTTGTGTGTTATATACTGTGGGAAACCACGGTAGATCGAAGATCGAAAACGCATGAAAAAATAAAAGCATTGATAATCTGAGTCAAGAGGGAAAAGTCAAATAAACATCACTTTTTGTCACAGCGTTGACTTGATGTACCAGAGACAGAGTTGAGCCCTTGTTCTGCTTTCATTATCTGCAAGTGCTGCTTAGAATTGCCCCGCTACTTCCATCTGATATTCATAAGTCAGTGGCTCAAGCTATCACTTTTTCTCAGATTGACTACTGCAACTTCCTTTATCTGGACTTCCCTACATTTTGTAATCAATAAGTATATTTAATCCAGAATCTTGCTGCCATGCTTCTCTTAAAACTTTCTCTGCATGCCCATGTTACTGCTCATTGCATGGCTCTCCACTGTCTTCCTTTCAAACACCTGATCTTAAAATCGTACATCTTCCATCAAACTTTCCACATTTGTAGCACTACTTTTATCCACTACTAATTCTTCTTTATCTTTAGTACCAGTACACCCTCTCAGAATATTGACTGAGCTTTATAAATTATTATCATCATCAGCACCATTCTGCTGTTACTAGAATCGTCCCTTAGAGTTGGGGACCACCTAGATTGCCACCTGTACCCCTGACCTGAGTGCTATGGCCCTGTGAATAAGGGAGCTCACCAGGCCAAAGGAGGCATGCTGTGTTCATTCGATCGCTCCCTGGGCCTGCATCATGTGGGAGCAAATTGAGAAGACCAGCCATCTCCCCCGATCTTATTGGCAGAGTGGGTGAGAGGGAGGGAGAGAGGCACATGCGATTGAGTCCCCTGCGGTCATACTTCGAATGTGCATGGATGCACCTAGAAAGTGGAGGAGCAAACCAGTCTTGTATGCTAGTTTGGGGATGATAAAAAAGCAAAGCAAAAAGGAAGAAAATGTGTCCAACTGTTACATCAAAGGGCTTGCCCCTAGGTAAAAAAAGAGTATCCCATAAGCCAAACTGCATACTTGCAAATTTGCAGATTTACTCTCGAGAGCAGGGACTACCACCTAAATTATTTTCAGTTTTTTGGGGGCCTGGCAGAAGTAGCCGAGGCACCCACATTTTGGAAAACAAGTATTCAATCTGTGACCCCGGGTGAGGTTTATGCAGTTTTCAAGCACTCTTGGGCCTAACCATATTTCATGCCCAAGATTTCACAGGTCCCTTGAGTTTCTGGTTTCTTAGTGGTGAATCGAAGTCCATAGGTAATGATTTTTAATAGTTAAAAACAAAACATGAGCATATTCGTAGTAACATCCTGAAATGTTCAAAAATTGTCAAATGCTTATATTTATTTTTGTAAGTACGGTGACACCCTGATACAAAGTCAATTAGTGTGATTTTTAAGTCTAGTATTAGCCAAGGCCCCTTGTGTTTACTACAGTTATATGTATAATATAGTTACTTATTGGGGATTTCAGCCAGCCCTCTTCAATTATTGGTCTGTTTTGTGTTGTTCACATTTTCCTCCCATCCACTACAGCATCCAGCTTGGGGTTGTGGTTCATCCCACTTCAGCTATTGGCTATCTTCACTGTAAGTGATGGCATCCTGCTCTTCCATACGGAGCACATCCAAGCACAAAGTAGTTCCCTCTTGTGGCAGGGACTACTCTGGAAAAGTGTGCTTTTTGAGACAAAAAACGATTTGGGCTTTTAGCCATTTTTATGGATTGATTACGGTGTAGCAGCTTTCCCAACAATAACGTTTTGCAAAAACCATGACAAAACAAAAGGCTAATGGCCAGCACCAGATCTGTTTGCTTTGCCAGAGCTTGTTTATAATTGCATATGGATTCGGGTGATGTAGGCATATGAAAAGATATTGTGGTTTTAGGGATTAGTGTCTGCTGGTACCTTGATCATTAAAGATGCTTTAAGCCTATGGGGTCCAGTCCACACTTAGGTGGTTATTTGTGTACTGTGACATATATTTAGTGCTTACACATGCAGCAACCAAAGCTTGTGTGACGGTGTTCCCATTGGTTTTTCTACCTGCCAGTTTGTATATATTTGGAAGTTCGTGTGTAGTATTTAGTTAATCTTTTTCTTTTTTTTATCACATTTTTGTTGCTCGTATTAAATTATGTTTACTTTTTAAACAAAAACATTTGCTGAACATTGAAATATTGAATTGGAAAATTCTGAGATTTTAGCCCCCGCAACTCGCAGAGTAAGACTTGGACTGATCTTCCTTTCATTTCTGGAAGTTAGGGGTAAAAGGGGAATTTGTTCCACGTTCTGGGGTCAACAGTACTGGATCCCAAGTGCACCAGAAGCAAAAGCCCTGAGTTGTCACATTTGGGATCCAGGAATTTCTGAATGTCTTGGTACCTCCAGCCCTGATTTCTTATACCTGATAAATGTGTGTGTGAATGGAAGGAATGCAAAACGGTAGAGCATAGCACTATTCTGGGAGAGTTAAGAAGGTTGGATAAAGCAGGTAAAGAATGCATTGTACCTCACTGGTGTTCCAACTAATCTGTATCTTTAAACAAATCAACACATCATTTTGTTTCTAGACCCACAAGCATATTAAATGTTCTACTGCACTCTGACAAAGGTTGACAGTGCTGCTGATCTGTGGGAGTGTTGCACCACAAATAGCTCGGATAGCCCACATACCTCATGGTTTGTACACTGATCAGAAAGTGTGTCTGCACCGTTGTGTAATAAAGTGAAGGGGACCTGTTCACAAACTGCACTTTTTAGTACATTTAATAGTACTAATTACATAGCAAAAATGCTATGCACAAACCTATGTGCAGAGAATGCTGCCTCGCCTATCCTTTCTATGAGGATGCCTTCACCCTGATTGCAGAAGTCTGTGAACACGTAATAAGCATATGTTTTAGTAATAGTTGTGGGAGAACCTGAGGAAGTAGCTGGAAAATGGGGAATACTTACTTCAAAATGTAAGGGGCTTAGTGAGAGGCAAGCTGAGGCTTAGGAAAGAGATGCACATACAAAGCTCCACCCACAAAAAAAGTTTGACCATTACTATTCACAAACTACACTTGTGAACTTACTACAGCAAAAATGGATCCAAAAAAGTTGTAAATGTACGCCAACCCAGTCTTGCGGTAAGACAAGCCCCACAGATTGCCACTCACAGGTACTATAAGATACTCCTCAAGAAATCAAGGTAGATAGAGTTTTAAAATAACGCCGCTAGGAAATAAGGTTGAATATAATAAACTATGTTGAATGTTAAGATTCATGTTCTTTAAGTGTTCAAAGTTATATGGCATTTGTTTTTTTTTTTAAATTAAATTAATGTTTAACTTTTTGTGGAAAAATAATTAAATACAGCTTGAAAAGGTTTGTTAAAGAAAGTAAATGAATAAAAATTCAGTAAGCAAATAGGTTTTAATAACATTTATGAAGCAATAATTAGATAGAAAAATGATAGTGAGGCTGTCATGGTTAAAAATTACTGTAATATTTAAATATTAATATGTCTAATTTTACTTTTTTATTTTTTTTATATATATTGAACATTTAATTTGATAATTTAATGTGAAGTAACATTTCATTTTTAACGCAGGTTAATAATTATTTGTAGTTAAATTACATATTTAAATTACATTAAATTGTTTTAATGTTTTTAAAATAATCATTAAAATATATATTTTCCCTGTAGTTTAGTATAGGAAGATCAGTTCCCCCAGTGGCTGAGTCCTCTGCCTACATGTGAAAATGTATCAATAGTAGATAACGCTTGATGTTAGGCCAAAGAGATGAACACCATACATGTAGGCACTGCTTCAGAAACCTTTACTGTGTGAAAAAAGTGTTACAAACAATTTCTTCCTTACATACTGCTGTATACAAATTAATAAAACAGATTTGAACAAAAAAAAGTAACTTTACATACATACATCCTGTTCTAGGAGGCTCCACCGCTAATTTAGAGAGGGTGGAGGTGTACATTTGCACCCAGTAGTAAATGTATACACGAAAATGGTGAATAACAAAAAAGTATAAAGCTACTACCAGGTGCAGTAGTTAGCTTACATGCAAGTAAATCTACACGTACAAATGTAAGTTTGTGAATAGGTACCTTTACCAGTATGTGCTAGGAAACAGAGCAATATTAATATGCCCCCTATAAAGAGTATAAATGTTTATGAGCCTATAAACAAAGTTCACCTACAATATATAATTTACTGCATGAATCCTAGTTGGACTACATATTACCTTTTGGTGGATAATGATTCATGTTGTCACTACAGTTTTGAGAAAAGAAAATTTTACATACACCAGGCAAATTTTTCAAATTCTGTTGCACATCTGTCAAAGTCTAAATGTCCTTTTTTGCCTCTTAGTGAATGAATACATAGTACCCCTGCTAGACATGCTGATTATCTTTTCCATCAAGACCATAAAATAGTAGTCAAGTTGCAAATAGCATTAGAATGGCATGCTGCTGGAAATGAACATTTGTTACCTCTAAATTGGAAAATGCAGATACATGTCCATTTCCAGCTTCTCCTTTGTTTAACCCTCTTTTCAAATTTAGCTATCCACCAGGATGGCAGAGGTCATTACGTCCATGATAACTTCTCTGATGACACAAATGGATAGATTTACTAACATTTCACACAACGCAGTGCAACAAGGCAACTTTTGCTTGAAAGGGAGATATCAGAAATGCACCTTATATACAAAGGTATGGCACATTTCTGCAACCTCCTTGCGCTGGTACACTGTGTTCTGCCTAGCGCCAATGAAGGCACCCTTGCACCATTGTGCAAGGTTGCTTGTGTTATGAGGAGGATTGATTTTCTGTAGGAAGGGATGCCTTCCTGCACAAAAAACAATCCTTAAAGGGATTTTCCTTGCCTATGTGTTATGCAGAATTAATCACACATAGAAAAAGCAAGTAACAAGGAGAAACAAAGATATTTCTCCTCTCATTGCACCTGAGTGTGGGAGGCGAATCATTTTGATGCATTCCCTTGTTAATAACTCTCTGTAAATCTGGTAATGCTCCAAAATCCATGGGTGAATGCGTGGGAATACCGACATTCCACCCATGGAATGTCTCTGTGACGCAGGGTAACAAAAGGAAGTGAAATGTGCTGCTGTACATTATATTAGATTTACTAAACCATGCAGAGTCATGCAAGGTGACTCTGTGTGATTTAGTAATTGCAAGTTACGAGCTTGTGTTGCCTTACGTCCCCTTCCATGATGTATGGGCAGCGCTAAATCTGGCACTACATGTTTGTTCAGCGGCCCCAATATTTCATGCAGACCGTGGCAAAGTGCAAGTTTCCTGCTTTTGAAACCACAGATTGTCTATCACATGGTTGTACACCTGGGAATAACAGTGTTAGCAGGCTATGCATAAATATGTATTGAACGTTCTTCTCCCATTACTGGATCCCGCCGACCCTAAATGTGAAGGGCTCTAATACCCGTCGGGTTCATGTTCGCGCCGTGCACTTATTTGTAACAAATGTTATTTTCCCACTATTGTATCATACCTACCCTAATTGTGAAGCGCTCTGATAGCCGCCTGGGTCATGTTTGCGCTATACAAAACTTTACAAACAAATCAAAATAAATAAAATTCAGCAAGCTTTTTTGTTTTACAAAATAATGACAGTGTTTTGTAAAACAAAAATGAATGACCTTGAAACCCTAGGACTTTCCTCCCAAGGGATTTATCCTTTTTTCTGTTCAGAACTGCCAGACTTTTCCTGGTGGTCCCAAACAGAAAAATGTACATCAGGCCATCCTCTCTAAATAGGGCTGGTGGTGTGATGTACTTACACCTACAGTACCAAGTAAATTGGGCTGTTAGTATAAGGTTACTGCTTGCAGAAACATGACGGTATGCCTGGCTTTAAATAGAGCAGGCTGTGCATATGTTTAGTAGAAAGGGTTCTTCACCAGTTTTGTGGTGGAGTATCTTGACCACCAAACTCTTAATAACTCCCTTCGCCTCGTCTGTCCATGTATGCTTATGTCAATGTTATTGCAGCAAACACAGATCCACATTTGGATGCTATGCAATGCGAGACATATTTTGCTGACAAGCCTTGATAGTCCCTATATTAGTGACAAATTGCAAACATTAAAACTATAGTATGCTATGACCTGCCCTTGCGCCTTAAAACCACTGCATGTATATGACTGCTACTGAATATTTATTTCTTGGTATGTTGATGTTGTTGAAACCTATCTTTTGAACTTAAAATAAACTATTGTGGGTCAAGTTCCTAATTCTGAAATCCTTAGAGTAGTTTTGAATTTGCTTACCTTTTGTTTCTGCTGTCAAATAGAAGTTAAATGTAGATGTTTTTAAGAACATTATTTTCATCTCTCTATATAATTTCAGCTACACGTGGCATTTTCCAATAAAATATGCTGCAACCATCAACAAACAGGAACATGTTGCATTTTACAACAAGTCCATGTCAACAGGTAATCTTAAATATCTTAATATTTAGCATTTTAAGTTGCAACTAATATTAATGTGTTTTAAAACAGCAATTACAAATAGTTGTAAAGTAACATGCAACAATATCATATAATGTACTGAGACTGCTGATTTTAATGAAAACAATCAAAAACTGAAATGTGTATAGCAATTTACATGGAATTTAATATATTGACATTTATTTAGTTTATTAATTTATGTTCATGCATTTACTTTGAATGTATGTATTTACATTTATTTAAGTAATTGTGATTCACTGAGAAAAGCACTATTTACATTTTCTAACCATAGATATTTAGCTAAGACATTCTCAAAAAAGTACAGCAGTTTAAAATGAAAAAAGATTTCCTTAGCAAGCCCAAGACAGTACAACTGAGCTTTAACCCCTTCGGTGCTCATGACGAGCTCAGCTCGTCATGAGGCACAGTGCTCCTGTGCTCATGACGAGCTGAGCTCGTCATGACCACACCCATTAACATTATGGCCCAGCACAGCAGAGGATTGACTCCAGCAGACATGGTGTTAATTATCCATCAGCTAACTTGCCAGAACATCCTAGAAGCATCAGGGGACAATCCATGTAGGTATTTTTTTTTCTCCTCAAAATATTCTTTATTCCAATGAGTTATACACCAAATACAAATGACACAAGAACATATGTGTGGAGTTCAAGTTCTAACAAGCCAGTTAAGTGCTAAATAAATATGTACAAAAAAGCAAATGGGCAAAAACATGCCATAACATACAACACTTACCTAGACTAAGGAAATTTCTAGATCTAACTGAGTCCAAGGTTGCAAAATAATCATACCTTTATCATTTCATTTTCAAACTTTATTTCGATCTATTTAGATCATAAAAGAGATACAGACAATTTAAAATCAATTTAAAATGATACCAACTAGAACAAGATTTGAGAACCATTACAGTTAGCCTGTCAATCAATTACAGTACATTACATTTAAAAGTCATCAATACATTTCATTTATCGCGAGTCTATATCTGACTTTGTGTGGCGGAAACGGGTGTGCCACATCGCTGTTAAAAATGTTGCCACCGCAAACACAATCGGGGTGATAGTTCAGTCTTTAATATTCTGTAAGCTGGGAGGTAGTGCCTGAAAGCTAGGTTTTTAAGAAGTGGAACAAGCCAATACTTCCTAGATCTTTGGTAAGCATTACAGAAGAATATGATATGCAAGTCATTTTCCTGGTGGTGTGGGCATACCGGGCACTGTTCTGTAAGCGAAGGCTGGGCCCAACGGTTAGTAAAGGCCTTTATCACAATCTATTTAACAGTTATTCTAGATAAATCAAATTATATAGATTAGAACATTGGTAGTTGCTAAGGTGTTAATTCTCTCATCCTTTTTGCTTAGTGTTTCTTTCTGGTGAAGCCATATAGAACATAGGTTCTTAGACACCATATGCTGGTTGAGAAATCCAAGTTCTGTTTCAATTCTGGGAAGGGTCTGACTGGCAGTATAACTTGCAAATGTATTTGATGAGATCCTTAGTTGAATTAATTTCTCTGTTCCAAATACTATTATTAGAAGGTTTTATTAAATTGTATTCAGAGTTCTACCTTATAGAACCAGATTTAGCCTTACATATAATGTTTTTCCTGTTCAAGTACTAACAGCTAAACTTCCAGAAAGAATTGCTTAAATATCAAGCTACACTCCTGCTCCGTAACAAAAAGTTTCCTTTTTTTAAATCGACCCCCCCCCCCCTAAATGTATGTAGCATAATGTTGCCAGGTCTTCATAGAGGAGCCATCAAAAACCTGCAAAAAGAACAGAACATATTGAGGATGGGGGCAGTGTAAACCATGCCTCCTCACCTTTGTCTTTGGTTTCTGGTCTAGACAGTAAGTAAGTGGTAGGTTTTAGTCTGGGCCACTGACTTTGAGCAATTAGTCCCTGCTTATAGTCAAGGAGAAACTAAGTAGAAAGCTAGAGGTGGATGAGGGTGGCATCTCCCTATCTGGTTGATCTCTAGTCTGTCACCCTCCTACCCCTCAGTCTCTCTTGTGGCCTTTGTTTCTTTGCCTTGCCCTCCACACTCCCTGTTCTTGCAACTCCATCCTTACTACAGTGGCCAGCAAGGAAGACAACTGTATATGACCATGTTATAGGGATTGACAATGATCTCCAGCAGACCCCCTGACATTATTGGGTGCACTTGGCTTCTACATATCCTTATTTTCAGGAACATGAAGCACTGCTTGAATACCTCATTAGCTGTATCTATGATATATTGTGTGTAAACATACGTGCAGATGCACAGCTATGTTCCCGTTTGATATTGTTTTGAAAAAGGAATCAACCATGTATTCAATGAATAGTTGCTGTAACCCATAGGAGTAACCAATAGGAGTGAAGCAGGGAGCAATTAGTAGGTGGCTGGGTCTCTACATATACAGTAGCCTGTGCATATTACATTAGTATGTCTCACTTAGGATGACACAGCTCCAACCCTTGTATCTTTTAATTGTCTTGGGACCATGTAAGCATGCCAGATAGCAGCCACATGCCACTTCCTAGAAGCAGTATGTAGTGTGTCATGACAGATAGATTAGCACCTATAGCATTTGGATACTGACACAGGTTTACACCTTGCAGTATCAATAGAAACCTATAAAGCATCAAAACATATTTAAAAAGTTGTCCTTTGGTATTCAAACGTATGGGTCTTTATCCAGCAGCTTAGGATTCATCAAGGGACGTTACAACAACGAAAATATTACCTATGCTACTCCATCCCTAATAAAATAAGATAATTGAAAGGGTTTTTGTTTTGGATCAAAACACGATTCTAAGTACTTATGGTGCACCACCAAAATATGTAAGGTATAATCTCATCCTATAAAAATATTGTATGCACAACATTGTTAGGACAAAAATATCTGGAGTCATAATATTATCCACATTTACATTGTCAAGTGAATATTAGGTAAGAATTAGAACTAATGGTACATTATGGGCTAATGTTAAGTTCAGGGGTAAGGTTAGGTTTAGGTCTAGAATTAGGTTCTGGGCTAATATTTGTTACAGGGCTCTTGTTTAGTTTGGGGCAAGAGTTAGGTTTTGGAACAGACATAGGCCTAGATTGTATTTTAGGTTAAGGGTTAAGTTGGTTTAAGGCTAGGTGTGCTCCTATATTTTTAGTATCTGCTATATATTCTAGCATATTTTCTATACTTATTTGACATGACTGTACTATATGTAATATTATGTCATATGATCTAATTATAGGGAATATTATAGTAAAATAAAAATAAAACTTAAAACAATGATGTATTTGTGTCTAATATTGTGGATGGTATATGCATAGTCCAATGTTTGTTTACTCATTACTGTGAAGTGCCACTCAAATCTTGGTCGGTTGTAATGGAAACAACTTGAAATATATTTAAAATGTCTACGGGAATTTTTTTAATCTGTAGTAAAATCCAACCATTGAATTTCCTCCACAACAGGGATAATACAGTGGAGGAAATTGACTCCCAGAAATTGAAAGGTTTTCCATTTACATCAATCTCCAAATGAGATCTTGAGGTTTAAAATACAGACTGACCAACCAAAAATTGGAAACCTGTGAAATTATGCAAATTGAATCACAGCATGCATTTGTATTATCTGCTTTCTGTTTCTACAGTAGTTTAATTACATTTTTCTTCTCTTTCTTCCCCAGGAGTTATTCTTAGCCCCTATGACCCTAACAATGATGGATTTCTGAAAATTAATCCAGACTCTATTGGATTTTTCCGTGTAAACTACGAAGAACAAAACTGGGACACGTTATCAAGCCTCCTGTTGAATAATCTTTCGGTATGAGACCACATGCTGGCACTATGCTCACATGGCCTTACATGTTTTCAGAAGCTCTTAACATGATGTATAACTTTCACACAAAAAATATGCAGTGTTTGGTTCTTGCTCCTGATGCAGGGATCCATTTGTACATGGGGACATTGTGCGTGTGGCAGACCGAGTGGTAATACCATCGGTGCCTAGCTGTTTAGTGTTGTCCTGGCACAATTCAGGAATCAAGCAATGTCATGTCTGAAACCTAGACAGAATGAACACTACGCGGTGTAAATTATTTAGATGGTGTGACTAATGGGTTACCTTAGCTGACTGATGACTTTACATTATTATATCATTGCTGAGTCTATTTCAGAGCACTGGGTCCAGGTTGTGGAAGCAACTGTTGAAGTTAAGTCTGATGCTTGACAAAAATGGCTTCTGGCTGAAGAGTCATGAGATAACTGTGCAGAGTTTATAATATTCAACATCAGGCAACAGTTACTCATAATATAACTAGTTAAAATTCAGATTTTTGTATACATTGCTCTTTCCTCAATCCCATTCAATCAATTCATCGCTTTCTTCAGGAGGCCACTTATACAATATGTGTGCTCATCAATTCTCATTGACATGAAATGGCTTAGAATATGATCAGGGCAGATAATTGCAAGAGCAAGATTGGCATAAATTGTAGTACACACTCAAATACCAAATAAATATGGGCACTAATTAGCATTGTGTGTTCCATGATAGCACAGGCATTTTTATGCCCTATATGACATTGTAGAAAAGAACAAATGCATAGCTATTCATAATAAATGCATACATGATAGTAGAGCCCACAATTGACTTAAAATAGGCAAAGGTATCAGTTGAAATTTTGAAATTAATAGGTAGGAAAACCTACATTTCCAATATTAAAGGGGAACAACTTAGAATGGGAATAAAGTCGAGCAGGAGAATCTGTGCTGTACGTCGTTTATGCCGCCTTAGCTGTGTCAACGCCAAAGACAATTTCACTTGATCTCTGTCCTTGATGAGAACTGCCTTGGCTTGTCCCTTGCAAGCTCAGCTCCGCATCAAATATTTATTGTCCCATGAGGAAAGGAACAAGTCTTCCTCTCTGTGGGAAAGATTCTGGATGTTTGTGTCAAAATTGTTACTACTACAGAAGTGTTAATCGTTCATTTATTTGTTATACCTTCGCAATGGGATTGAAATAGATGGTTCATAAGACTTTGGGCATTGAAAACAAACCAAATGCAAAGCAGAGGCAAAACCATCAAATGTGCAAATTTGTTGTAAAGATATTGTGACTGTATTTTTATCTGAAGAATGTTATGTTTGTGACAGAATTGGTCACACGTGTACATGGCATAATGTGCTTTACGTGTACTGTGTGACAGCATTTTGTTCACTTATGTGTGAATATCTTCCTAACCATAAATTAACTTCAGAGTTAGTGGTGCAATACTATAATTTGTCAACGTTTTTCTTACAATTCTTTTTATTGTTTTTAGTGTGTTTAATCTATTTCTTCAGGTTACAGTAATTCAAAGACAATAGTGCTTTATCTTAATATCAGTATGATTCATGTTTTCTTTTGATGTGCTTTAAAACTAAAGAAGATTTCTATACCAGTTTCAAATACACCTACCTGTAGATAGTATCTTTAATGTTCTATTAAACTTCTGTGCCATGGTTTTTTAACTTAAAATGTTCATTTCAAGCATATGGCAGAGTGGTTTAGGTGGATGCCTATTTTTACTGTGTGTAATATGCTTTTGTAGTAAAAATAAATAATTATTGGATCAGCCTGCTACCACAGAAATTATTGGCATTTCCAATTCACAAATCCAGAACCCCTGTCTTCCGAAATACCCCATAGCCTGATCGAATCACATCATAAAGAACTCCCTAAGCACCAAACCACCACTGAGCTTCCCCCACCACCACCCCAGCTGCCTATCCTAAACCCCTACAAATTGCTGCCTCATACAAATCACAGCAATGTTCAGTTAATCTACTACATTAGGCAGATGGGAAAAAATAGCCAGAATGCGACCACAGACACGCACACATTGGTCAGCACAACCCTGACCAGGCATTCCCATTCAGTACCCCACTGACCTCTTCACACATACCTATCACACAGACTATCTCACATGCACACCATTCACATGGACCATATATGTATAGAAAATCTCCAATGTTTTGCTTTCTTATACCATTTATTCAGATACAGCCCAATCATTAAAAAAAACCCTTAGGCAACAATTCGCCTCCCTCCCTCACAAACCCACACAATGCCAGGCCTACACATACAACTTCCTCTGGATCCCTTTAACCATCCACAACCAACCGCAAATAAAGACAGGCACTGCCGTGATACAGTCAGCTGTTTCAAAATGTTTCCCCGCACTGCTATGAGTTTAATGGTTTGCTGGCACCTATATTCAATTAGCTACCAAAATTGTACAAATTTGAACGTTTAGCATGCCCCATCTTCAGATTCTGTTCTTTATGCGTTTCACTATGTGAACAGAAAGGTATATATTTAATTGATATTTTCATAGATGAGGGAATTAGTCATGCAGTGTCTAGTATGTCATCAGCTAACCATTACTCACTGTATTTACATTTTTAAGGAGGGATCCACTCACAATCTCATGCATTCACCTATTCACATATGAAACTACATCCACACGTCCTACCCACCACCATGCCCCACGCATTCCCCAGGACTCACCCAGCAACCCTTGAACTCACACTTATCCAGCTCCCTCATTCACATGCATTAACATCCACCCATACCCAAGCATCTATCAACCACTCTCAACCATGCACATATCCAGCCAACCTTATGCATGCATCGATTGGTCCACTGATAGCCAAGTGTTCATCTGTCTATCCAATTGTGCATCAAGATATTTACGTGCAACAGCCATCTACCCCAGTACAGTAAATTGTCAGTCGGTCATCCGATCATCGTAGACTGATATTCCTTTCACCCATACACACACATGTAAGCTCACTGTGCATCAAACATTAAAATACAACATTCCTCCAAGTCCCTCGGGAATTATTTGTCTTTGTTATGTTTGTCAATATTTGACTAGTAATTGCAGAGGTAGAACATATCGCTGTGTGTGGGGCTTACAGTAGCCATTTAGGCATACTGCCTTCTTACTTTATGTAAGTCAGGGATGTGTCCTAAAACTCTGGGGGGGAAAGTGCAAAGTGATATTGATTACAGTGTTACCAGCTCTTCCTCTGATAGTGCAGTACATCGAGGAAGTAAAAACTGCTGGGCAACCATATTAATGATACATTGGAGCAGCTACAAGTAACGTTACATCTAAGACAAAGTCATTGACAAAGCAAAGGGCTAGCTAAATTATAAGTGGACATGTTTCTTCACTTACTGGCAAGTTTGTGGGTGTACTTCTGTGAATGTGTATGTGGGTGAATGCAGTGGTTGGTTGAATGACTAAATGACTGCTTTCAATTGTGGGTCAAAACCCAGAAGCAGAGCAGAGTGTTACGTAGCCGCACGGAGGGGAGCCAAAGGAATCGAGAAGTCCGCGCAACCCGTCCGATCCACCCGACCTGAACTGAGACTCAAAGAACTGCAGGCGGCTGGGAGGTAAGCAGCTGGTAGTTGGTCATGTCAGGAGCAGTCGGACTATTGGAGCCCTGGAGAAGTACCTGTGTTTCTACCCCCGCGCCTTGGTGCTTGCCATGTACAGGGGAGGCCGGCAGCCAGAGGTCAGCTTGTTGTGGCACCAGCCCCCAGCCACCCTGCTGGGGCAAGGCAGGTAGAGCTATAGGAAGCAGTAGGCAGATGCATTGGTTCACGGAGGCCTACCGTGCCCTGCCTATCCATCTCTGCCCCTTCTCTCCTGCATCCTCAGGGACACCCAGGCGGGCTGCGCATGACCCCCGCACCACCTGTGACCGACCCCAGAATGATCTACGCAGGATCAAGAGGCGAGCCAGCACTTAATGAGCACTGGTAAAGGGCAATAGAGGCGATACACAAGGGCATAGGCTGTAGGGCTGTTGAGAAGGGTGCAGGTTGGGGCCCCCGGAGGCCACTTGGAGATATGCAAGCCCATGAGGAGGCCAAGTAAAGCGGACTGAGTGCCCGACACTGTGGTCCCCAGAAAAGCAGGGGTATAGATTGGTGGAAAGTGAGAAGACTGGCCTGGATGGTGCTGGTGTCCTGGGTCCCCCACCTAACATCAAATAGCTAATGGAAATGGCATCAATAACCCCAACACCCAAGCAACAGAATTCCACCCCCAGATCTCCAGCTACCTTATACTTGCCCTTGGAACAGGATTTACATCCCTCCAGTTACACAACTGTGGAAGAACCCCTAACAGCACATGTTGAGCTACCTAAATTGGACAACTCGCTTGTAGATACTGCAGCGGGAACTTGAAAGATGACACTTATAGACTACTTCAAGAACTGCCGCATAAAATCCACAGCGACAAATGGCTCCATAAAAAATACGTTTTTTTCCATACAACCCTGCCAAGACTCTCAGACAGGTGAACCTGTGCAAATAAATGTTCAAGCCATGATTCATGCCCATCCGTACACACAGGGTGCTCTCACACACACATACAGGTGGCCCACCCAATGTGGACGAGCCTCCTACTCCTGTGCATCTTAAGTCGGGGTTAGTCATTCAGACAGACAATTAAATCAACCGTCACTTAACATCCCGACACGGTCTTAATGTACAAAACTCCTCTCCAATCACCATCTCAAGTGATGGCTCTACTATTAACCTGCCCCCCCCCCCGCTTCAGGAAAACAATAATTTATACACTAACAATACACAAACTCCCAGTAACAATAATATCCCCAGTCCCCCCGCAGCACAATGGACAAGGATCTCGCCCGGAAATATAAAACTTCTTACACCAAAGACTCCATCAGACCTGGACAAACATAATTATCCCAGTAGTAAGCAAGGAGAGCCAAATAACTGCTCCCTACTGGATCTATCTTTTTTCAAGCAGATTCCAACAGGATCACAAGTATACATGAAGCCCCCGAAATGGTGGTGGATGAGCTGAATTCAATCTGGCCCCTGCAAACTCTACAATCCACAGTTACTGCATTAAACTATCACTCGGACAAACTAGACCTTCAGGTCGATCTTTTAAACATACTTGCAGGGATAGAGAGCAAACTGGAAAGCCTTAACAAACTGATAACAAAAGTGCAATCAATAGTCAATTTGTCACAATCAGTTTGCTACTGTTCCCCAATAATCAACAGTGTGTCTTCTCTTCCCTCGTTTCTCACCCTGGTTCTGACAGAAATCAGGAAACTACCCGTAGGATCACAGGGACTGACTCATCATTTACATCAAACTTACCCAGTTGCACAGAACGTCTTAAAAGCATATAACATAAAGCAAGAAATGAGTACTGGAAATAAAGCTCCTGGTTTGAGGGCTAAGGTACCCCCTAAAGAAGTCATAGTGGTTGTGCCGTCACCCGATTATCAATTAGTAAGCCTGAAGTGCAGAAATTTCCCATAACCCAAGATAAATAACTCGGATCAAACAGCTGGTGGTTGAACTATCGACCTTGCCAATGACATCACTGGGCAATGGGGATGTCGGATCAGGCAACGGAACTATGAACAAATCATTGCAAAAGCGACACCTGAGTAAGAGGGGAAAAAAGAATTTGAAAACAGTGCAATAAGGCCAGCCACGTGACCCTAAAAACAAACTGTAACTCCTTTTTAACCCATAAAAGCAAATTACTAATTGTCTCGATAGGTAGTGAAATCAGTCCTTCTTCTTTACTGCAACAAACTATAACGACACCTCCAAAGGCAGCAGTTGGACAGACAGGTAACATGTCACAGGTATTAGGCCACTGCAACAAACTTAGGAAAACCCCATTGCACGTGGGTAAAGCCCCTCTGGAGAAACAACAAACTCCGACCTCTGTATAGCCAAATAAGGAACCTGTGTCAACATAATCCCTGATGCCTTCCGCTAGCGGATTAGGAGTTTCAACATCCCACATAGACAAAGTAAATGTGACCACAATGAAGCAAAGAAAAGTAGCTACAGAGCAGCACAGCGATGACCCAAAGTCAGGAGGCAAGGAGAGTATTTGGATACAGTCACAAAAGACCTGGGTACTCCGAACGTACGTAAAGAAGTCCTCAAGAAGGCAACCCAACAGCATTATAGTCGTCTTGACGAGTACAAGCAAGGGGTACCAGCAGCCCTTTGCAGGAATGTACCAGTCCACACAGGGGGCAAGAGCAAGAACATGGACCTAGGACAGGGTCTGGTTACTACAAATCAAACATCCAAATTGCTGTTTATTCCAAAGAATCCCTCTCAAAGCCCGCATGACATCTTAAACATAGGGAACATCCTTAAGTTGTTTACATTTATTCCCGAATTGTGTAAACTTGAATCTAGTTAAATAGCAGCAATAGAATGTATACCCCCAAAGGTCAACAAATCACTGAACCCACACTAATTACATTGGCATCAGTAGCAATCAAGGAGCTGATTTTATCAAGATCCGAGCAATTTATCAGGTGGGGTATCAAAATAATTGCCCAGAAAGATCGAGGGTATCCAACGGCATTAGCAAAGCCTTTGGTTACCTCTAAGAGCATCAGTAATCCCCCATTTTCAATATTAAAAAACACATTAGGCCAAGCCGCAACAGGAAGCACAGCCCAAATGATAGAGGAGCCAAATCATTTGAAAGATGACTGGGCTTGGCTGCCAGTAGCCCTATCTGGATGAAGTCACAACTGAAATAGCATTCGAACAGCAGTCTACACCAAAACATCCGGACTATCAGTGTGCCCTTGGAATATCAATGGCTTTACCTCGAAATTCCAGTCCCATGACGTGATAATATTCTTAACCCCTTCGACGCTGATGACGAGCTGGGCTCGTCATGGCGTAGCCTCCTCGCACGCTCATGACGAGCCCAGCTCGTCACGTAAAGTGCGCTTTTGAAAATCTCAGCGTACGAGCGGAATTCCGCCCGCACGCATGCGGTTAAAGAACCACAAGGTCATACTTCTTCAGGAAACATGGACCGAGGCAAGCCTTCCATTAGAGGGCTATTTAGAATACAGGACTCCTGCCACAAGAACTCAAAAGTTCAATTGACCAAGGGGTGGGTTATTGATTTATGTCTCTGCCTAGTTAAACGCAACAATTGACCAGCTATCATTTGAAGAGGACTGGATCACTGGTTTAAGGATTAGAAGCTTGAAATTTAATGAACAACTGTTGCTGATAAAAGTGTATATCACCCCAAGTGCCAGGGAGAAAAAGTCCAAGTTTGATCACCTAATTTGCATCATGTGCGGCCTATTAAGCGACCATGGTAGTACAGCTTGTTTGATCTCAGAGGATTATAATACACATTTCTTACAAGACATTCTGTAAGATTACGAGAGAACATTCCCTGGCAGATATCAATACATCACAGAACAAACAAAGTCCAGTGGCAACAAGCACAGCAAGTTCAGTGATTATATGGTACTACAACTTACCAGTATGAGCTACATAATCCTGAACGGTCGCTTTCCCCAGGCTAAACCACTGAACTGGACAAGAACAAATGGACATACTCGATCTTTCCTTGACTATACCATCTGTAACAGGGAAATGCACCCTTTGATTGAGAATTATAACATTGTCGCAGTAGGGCATAGCGATCATCGCCCATAAGTATTTACTCTGTCTTCCTGCATAGCACAATATGCCATGACGAGCTTGACAACCTGTGGAATCTACACAGAGAACCTAAAAAAAGGTTCAAATGGACTCATTTCTCCATACTGATTATTATGACAGTATGTAGAGCCCTTCTAGGCATGAGGAGTATTGATGATATCTCACCAACGACTTTCAACTGCCAATTGCTTAAAACATTTGCCTACACTGCTCGACAATTTAATAGAGGCAATGATGCTGTGACTACAGCTGAGATCAAGAAATTGAGGAACATACACAACTCCGCATGAGGACGAGTTGGGAGGTGCCCAGGGGCTGGATTGCCATTTAACAACTATAAGCAAGCACATAAAGCACTCAGGCAAGCAGTGTCCTTGAGAAACAAAAAAGTTCCGATCTGTTCTGGACAAAATTAGTTAATGCAAGCAAAAACTTGAATACAAAATCTTTCTGGACCCTTGTGAACGGTAGAATGCATGGTCAAAGGGAATAAAGCAGTGCAAACATCCCAGAAGAAGAGTGGGCATTTTCTTAATGACTCACTTTTAAGCTACTAATAAGGAAGACGATCTACCGGCTAACTTGATAAAAATGCCCGCCTTGATTAATACAAGTCAATTGCAGCCCCTTCAGGGTACAACCCTGCTGTGGTAACTGAACAATCCCCAGACAGGGCCAATTGGACATCATTAACAATAGACAACAAAACACCCTCCTAGCAATGGGAGACCCACCAACAGGCCACCAAACCTCCAGAAGCACTGATAATTCAAATAGCACAAATTATAATCAAAGGCCGCTCTGACGGGGCACCTGGGCCAAATGGACCACCCTGTACAAACAGGATACAGAGTTCTGGGCCGAACATTTAGCATCTTTATTTGATTATTGCCAGACCACTTAATTGATACCACAGTCCTGGAGTGGAGCTATCATACATACAATCTATAAAGGTGGTACAAGATCTGACCCAAAAAAACTATAGGTTGATAGCCCTCCTGGACGTTGAAGCCAAGTACTATACCAGTCTGATGTTGGAAGACCTGTCACAGTGGGTTACACAAAAACATATACTCCCCTTCAATCAGACAGGTTTTGTGGCAAAATCAGGAACTCTAACTAATCTACTTGCAATATCAGTTTTGACGGACAAAGCAGCAGCCTCAAGATCTCTAATTCACTGCTGCTTTGTTGATTTAAAGGCAGCGTTTGACTGCATGCCAAGGGGATTATTGTGGTCCAAGGTACAGAAATGGGGGATTCCACCTCCTATAGTGGAGGCCATCATCCAGCTCCACACAACAACATGGATATGTATAAAACTCGGAGAGAGACCTCACATCTCGAGGAAAATACAAACATCGCTCGGAGTAAAAAAAAGGGTGTGTGCTAGCCCCCTTACCTTTTAACCTCTTCATCTTGGATTTGTCATAATTCTTTGATGACATTAACTGCCACCCCCCCTAAAATTGGTGCAATTTGGGTCAGCAACCTACTGTATGCAGACGACCTAGTACTGTTTAACCATACAAGGGTAGGCTTACAGCAGTTGCTGTACCTGCTCCACATCTACACATTCACAAACGAACTGGAGTTAAACCTGTCGAAAACAAGGGTAGTAACTTATGGGAGAAGAAAATATCAAGGAGGAGGATGTCTCTACAAAGGTAAAGGCTTTGAAATGGGATCATCCTATAAATACCTAGGGATCCACATAGATATGAGGTGTGCTTTTTTAAAACAACGGCAAGATGTTGGAGGTAAAGCATTGACTCTACAGGTAGCACTTACAAAGCTAGCAAACTGGCTATCCGGCCCACGTTTGTCTCCACTAATAACAGCTATGAAGGTAAAAAAAAATCCACCTCTTTATCCTATGGACAGGAGATTATGCTGGGAAAAGACTCCAATCTGTTGAACAAACTTTCAGCAAGAATTTGTAAGCAAGCACTGAGTTTCCCGAAAACCTCATCCCTTGCCCAGATTAGACTTGAGTTTGGGCTCCTAGACCAGCAGGCTGAAGGGGCCAGTGCCTTTCTCAAACTATGTAACAAACTACGAACGTCCAGAGCAGGCATCTTGGAGGCAATGCTGTGGCGGGAAATAACCACTGGTCAACTGGGGCAAAAACATCACCGACATCTAGAAGATTCCTGCAGCTTTTAGAAGCAAAATCATTTTGAGACCTTAATCCACCTCAGCAGGTCCTCAAAACATTAGGAAGAGTGTACGTTTCTGGTCATTCCATTCAGGCAAAGTACAATTGACAAAACGTTAATATGCCTGGTCGATTATAACTGGGTTAAAGCCAGGACTATGGTACCATATCTGTCTTGCACCTACGCAGTCTTCTAGAAAAAAAGATTTATGTCCCTCAGGTTGGGGGACTATCCTTTTCTTTACCATCTACCCAGTTGGTGTCGCCTAAATGACAATACAACGTGCAGGGGTTGTGGGTCCAGTAAGGAATCACTTGAAGATGTGGTATGCATCTGCCCAGCACTGCTCAAAGAACAAAGGGCTCACTTACGGAGAGAATGGAACAAAATCATTGTCCGCTCTTGTCGACACGCCATTATTGCATCCTTGAACCCAGACAATTCGGTGCTTAATTTTCGGTTTACTAAGTTTATTACAAGAGCAGTAAAAAGGTTCAGCCAGTCGGAGTGCCAACACGTCGACCCCTGTATTTCTGCACTAGTCCCTTCCTACCCAGTATTTCGATAAATGTCAACCGGTATAGCCCATTGTCCCTACAGTTAGCAGCTGTTGACAATTATTTCCAGCTGTTTACCCAGAGGCTTGCATTTTCTGTGATCTCACAGCATATTCTATCTTTTGTATTGTTTTGTCCTATTTATAAAAAGAGTTGGCAAAGGCAGAGGAACGGCTAGTAGGATTTTCGTAATCAGTAATTTGTCCTCTTTCATTGGTAATTAAATTGAAGCTCAATTGTTTACTTTTGTCCCCCAAATGAGAACCAATGAAAGGACTAAGGTTTGCACTAATTCATGACGACAGCGAATCCTGATTAACACAAGTAGTATGGAATTAGAAATCGATTATATTTTAGTGGGTGTCTTCATTTTAGGTATTTATTGTTTACAACTCACTCTTTTTAACTGAATGTGAATGAATGCGCTGACGATTGTCATTGTAATGATTTTTATTAACTGAACATTAAAGTATTAATAATAATAAGACTGAACGAGTGAGTACTTGAAAGTGTGATTGAAGGCCTAGATGGATGGGTGAGTGTATGAAGTGATTAAAACGTTCATGGGGGAATTAATTAATGGGACATTTGAAATGTTCAACTACCTGGTGCAGGACTTGTCTGGAGCAGAGTAAAATGCAAAAGGTCTTTCACTGCCTATGTATATGTAACTGGAAAAGCACATGTCAAGAATGGTTTTCATTATCCCAGGGACAGCATTATGACAGAAATGGATGCCATTATGTCATGGATTCTAAGGGGAGCATAATCATGCCAGGGATGGGCACCATCATACCAAGGTTGCCTACAATATGTCAAAAAATACTCCAATGAATTCCTGGCCAGCATGAGCCAGGTACACTTGTGTCACTGTTGCCCAGAATTATTATCATTACGCAAGGCACATTATGCCAGTGGTGGACAGTATGCTATGGTTGGCCACAATGTGATATACCATTATGCCAGATCCAGCAATCTGTCAGATATTAACGCTGTTATAATGGGTGGCCACATTATCGCAAGAATTACCACTATCATGTAAGGATCGACATTGTAAGGCGGTGGGTGCAGGCAGGTCAAGGGTGGTCATGATTGTTACCATAATGACAGGAAAATCATTATTCCAGAACTGTGTGCCACATCATGTCATGTGTATCCACAGTATGCAAAGAATCACCACCATCATAGCAGGGCCAGCATTATCTATTACTGTAGGCGCCTTCGTACAAAAGATGTTCACATTAAACAAATATTTTCAATGATTATGAGTTGATTTATCACCCTTGTGCCAGAATTGGGCTCCATCATAAAGGGGTGAGCTCAAGATACCATGGGTGACCTGTGATATAGAGGCTACATTGAATACACGTATGCGCACACACAAGTATGTCAGTGCCCTGCAGAAATGATAGTTTGCTTTTACCTGCTTGACACCTATATCCCTGGTGTGGCTCACAGTCACCGTCTGGTCCCGCTCTCACAACTTCTTCTAGGGAGTTCCTGGTAGCTGGTGCTACTTTTCTACATCTCGTCTCTGGTCATGTTGTTGTTACAGGGCAGGTGACGCTTGATAACTGCCCTAGGCAGACTCAAACAACTGTCCTTCCAACAAAACGACTACTGCTGGAAAAACAGGAGAAACTCCACGTCATGACTGAGAGTTACAACAGCCATATCTGAATGACTTATGCTGGATGATCAGGGTGTGAGTGGGACAATGAGCAAATGCTGACTGGGGCTGACCTTTACCCCTCTCTCGGTGTAGATCAGATAAATGTAAATGTACATGGATTTGTATAGCGCAAATCACCACTGGTTTCTAAGCGCTTGCTTAGGGAACCCGTCCTGGTATTCCCCTGTGAGATACCCCGGCAGGGTATCCGCAAGGTGAAAGCCAGGCATCCCGCCGCGAGGGGCCGTTGTGGAGATTAAGCAATCTATTGCCCAGAGTTGCAGAGTGTGAACCCATGAATCGATTAGGCACCAGAGCGAGAATTGTCGAGTCCATGGACATTTTAGGACTCAAGACCCCGCCGAGCCAGGAATTGAACCCTGGTCACAGGCTGACCTCTGCTTTCAGGTCTGCCTCCTCTAACCAGTGAGCCACACTTCTCCACTAAGAAGTGAGACATCTAAAGCTGCCTCCAACCAAAACCACCAAGGCAATAATTCTACAGGAATGAAATAACTTGTGTATTCCTCTCAAACTATAATGGACGCAAAAACAGCAGGGGGCTCTATTACCCAATACACTCATCGTACGGCATTCACTTGTGAGTAGGAAGCGACTTAAGTTGAAAACTGGTCAAATGTGTTTTTGAAAATTGGTCAAATGTGTTTTTGAAAACTGTTCAAATGTGTTTTTCTTGCTGTTACCTACACATCTTGGTGAATCTTGCACATTCGGATTTCTGAATGGATGTTTTATTGTTCACTATCAATACTGACGAATTAATCATGCAGTGTATTTCTTTATACTTTTCATTTCTTAACACTAATTTATGGGAAATGTCTATATTTGCTGTTCTAGATCTTTTCAGTCGCTGACCGTGCAGGGGTTATCGATGATGTTTTTGCTTTTGCAAGGTATGTATATCTGTGGAAATGTTATGCCACTGTTTTTACTTTGTATCGCTCTGTGGCGTTTGTTTGACTAGACTAGAATATTTCCCTTAAACATCTTACACGTTCCGGTTTATTTTATGCAAATTATTCTAAAGAGCCAAAGGTATTCTCAATTCTGAGTCCAGTCTTATGCTATTTGGGAAGGGGGCGGAACTTAAAACGTAAAATATTGAGAGTGAATCTTTTATTGGCTAAAAAGCAGGAAGTGCAAAGAGCATGCCGGGTCCATTGGTTTATGAACATAAGGGGCAGAGACGTTGATGCATAGCAATATATGATGTATCTTGCAATCATTCTGTCATTCTGTTCATATGGTTTTTTTCTGCTTTCTCCCCTTTTTAAGTCCTGACTGTGCTGCTTTGGCAAAGATTAAATTATGGAAAGAATCAATTTTATTTAGAATATGGACAAGGGAAACTGGGGAAGGGCATACAGGAGGTCGTGTGTTTCCAAGGGAATGACAACGCAGCCACTTCCAAGGTCCCCGGCCACAGATGGAGCCCGCAAAAGCAGGGCAAGAGAGCATTGACCTCGTCCACGAATAAGTCCATCCGTGGAAGGCCAAACAGAGCCACCAGGCGCTGGAACACCGAGGCTTCAGAGAGAGGGAAAACAGAGGAGGAAACACCCGGCTCAGACAGCCTACCACCACATTCTCCTTCCCCGGGAGATGCACAGCCTTGAGGGACAGGACCGTAGACTCCGCCGAGGACATCAGTTCCTGGGTCATCAGCCAAAGAATGCGAACCCGGCAACCCCCCTGACGGTTAATGTTCCCCCGTCCCACCTGGTTGTCCGTCCGATCCAACATGAGCTGACCCCGGAGAGAAGGAGCAAACTCCCGGCAAGCCATCAGAACCGCCTTCAACTCCCGGAAGTTGGAGGAGCACCGTGCCTGAAGAGGATCCCACTGCCCCAAAACAGACCAAGAACCCAGGGTCACCCCCCAGCCGAGGTGACTGGCATTGGTAGTGACCACCCAAGAGGGAGAAACCAGGAAGGGAAGACCCCTGTAGAGATGAGCCTCCACCAACAACCAGCCCAAGTCGGCCCGGATCTGAGGGGACACCACCACCAGGACCTCGTAGTCCCCCGAGCAGGGATCCCAGAGGGACAGGAGATGATTCACTAAGGGGTATAAGTGGAGGCGAGCCTAAGGCAGAACATTGATGGCAGCCGACATCGACCCCTGAACCCTCAACCATTGATGAATTGGAGCAGAACCTAGATCCCACCACAAGGTGTTCCGTCATTCCAGAGTCAAGAACACCATCCCCTGGAGCATGTCCAGTCGACCCCCAATGAAAACCAAGTTCTGGGTAGGCGATAGGTGAGACTTCCGGAGGTTGATCAGGAAGCCATGGGAAGCCAGCAGCTCGCAGACCCCCTTGAACCTTGGTCAAAGAAGAGGCAGAAATCAGCCAGTGATCCAGGTATGGAAACACCCTGATCCCCTCCCAGTGGAGGATATCCACCAAAGGAGCCAGAACCTTAGTGAACCCCTTCGGGGCAGAAGACAATCCAAAAGGAAGTACCTGGAACTGGTAGTGGCGGATGTATGACGTTACAACGCATACTTTTACAACGCCTACCTTTACATCGCAAGTTTTACAACGCATACCATTACAACGCATAATGCTTTTGGGCGCTGGATAGTGAATAGTTTAATTTACTATTCCTACTCCAGTCCCCGTGGATAGTAGGGAAGGTGTTGGATAGTACATTAAACCTATTCCCTATCCTAGAGCGCCCCCCAGCGCTATGCGTTGTAATGGTTTGCGTTGTAAAAGTTGCGTTGTAATGGTAGTTCGTTGTAAAAGTTTTGTTGTAAAGGCTGTATACCGGTAGTGGCACCCCCTACGCAGAACCAGAGGAAACGCTGAGAAGCTGGATGGACGGGCACATGAAGGTAGGCATCCAGAAGGTCCAGAGATGCGATCACCTCCCCTTGAATTAGCAGTGGCAGAATCTCCTGTAGAGATAGTATTTTGAACTTAATATGGGGAATGAAAGAATTAACCCTTTTTAAGTCCAGAACAGGACGAAAGTCCCCAGACACCTTCCTTACCAAGAACACGATGGAATAGATGCCGCATCCCCTCTGATACGGTGGAACAGGTCGAATAGCCCCCTTGCTGAGCAGATCCTGAATGCCGGCCAGCAGGGCCACCCGCTTGACAGGAGAGAAAGGCCGCAGGGTGGAGCAGAAAGCGCTCAGAGGAGAGGAGCTGAACAGAATGGAAAAACCCTCCTGGACAATCCGGAGAGCCCACAGATCTGTGACGGAGGACTCCCAAGTGTGACGAAAAGGTGTAAGCTTCCACCCACCGGGCAAGTCCCTGGGGGTACCTGAAGATAGTCAGGACTTGTGGGCGGAGGAAGAGGCCGCAGGCTGAGACCGGGATTTGTTTAAGAATGGGGTGCCATGGCCGCTATCCCGTCCTCGAAAGGGCACACTGCCCCTAGCCACAGATGTGGAAGAAAACGCCTTCTTGGACCCAAAGGCACTGCCCCTGGAAGATCTGATGTAAGCCAACAGCTTCCTGTCCTCTGCCGATTTCTTCACCATATCCTCCAAGACCGCCCCAAATAGCTTAGTCCCTGAAAAGGGAATTTTCATCAGTATTGCCTTCTGGACAGCATCCACCTTCCATTGGTGAAGCCAGACCTGATGCCGGGTCTGAATTGCAGCGTCACCAGCCGCGGCCCCCAGCGTATAAAACAAGATGTCTGACAAGAGGCTAGTTTGTTGCTCCATCAGCACCAAGGTGGGACCACATCAGCTCCCTGGTCCAGCAGCTCAGATCACGCCTAGAAGTCCTTCAACAAGGACAGGACCGTGTACGACAAGTAGGTGGAAGAGTGGATGGAAAAGTTGGCCACCACATATGCTCGTTTGGCTGTGGCCTCCACCCGCTTGTCAACCGGGTCCGAAGGAGAGGCGTCCTCGGACCCTTGAGTGGCCAGCCCCGCCATGAGAGAGTCCACCTTCACAGAGGGAGGAAACTCCTTGGCGAAGTCCTGGATGGCATATCGCATGGCCAGATACCTAGGGAAGGGTTGCTTATCGACCTCCAGACAATCATTTTCAAGCAACTTCTTGATGGAGGAATGTAGAGGAAGGGATTCAGGCTCCTTGCATTGGTACTGCAAGAATAAATCCTCCAACAGCTCATCAACCGAAGGAGCAGGAAACGTCATGTTGTCCTTGATGTGCTGGAGCACATCCAGCAGCTCCTGACCATGGACATACCGACCCCGGAGGTCCTCATCCTCCTCATCGACATCAGACACCGAAGGGGGGTCCAGGCGTGAACGTTTGTGGGAAGAGGAACCCTGTCCCCCTTTGCGCTCAACAATGGCTGCTGTCACCACCGCCTGGATCATGGCCTGGATGGACTGTAAGGTCAGGGCCTGAGCCGGGACTTGGGAGCTCAAGCCAGCCACCACAGGAGGATCTGACCCCTGCTCCATGAGAAACCCACAGTCAAACTACCAGAGGAGAAAGGATGTCAGTTGCCAGAGCCAGCTACAGACTAACTGAGTAACAGAAACCTGCCACTTAAATAGGCGAAAAAACCCCACCCCAAATAGCCCGAGACCAAAAAGAATATTCACATGAAGGGTAGCGCCTGTGACTCGGGGAAAGCAGCCCCACTCGGACCGGGAGTGCCCAGGAGTGGGGAAGTGCACAAATCCCAGAGATAAGGATGTCCCCTAGGAAGCAACATATGGGGTGCCCCGGGCACAAACAATCTTACCCAAATCACAGTGCCCACATGGACAAGGGGTAAGGAGGGGCGGCTAGGCAGAGCCCCAGCCCCCTCAGCCTTCCCCCTGTAAACCCTTGGCTTGGGGGAAGGAAAGGGCAGGGTCCCAGATCCCAAGGGCCTGCTAGAGCATGGGTCCACCAACCATGGACCCATGTTCCTGCTACAGCAGGAACCACTTACCTGACAGCACATCTGGAAAGACAGCACAGAACCAAAAAAACAGGCTGGATGTTGGGCCGGCCCTCCTCTTATAGAGGTGACAGGTGATATGGTCGGCCATGTTGGGAAGGGATGAGAGGCATGGGAGGCTAACTTTTGCTTTGGAGGGTTCTGGTGTGGAACTGAAGCTCACTTTGTTAATCATGTGGCGAGGAAGACTTATGAGGAGGTTATAGTAACTCATCAAAGCTGTCACTCACAGGTGATGTCAGGGGAAACTGTTTTCATGTGAACCTGTAACGCAGCTCAGTAAATTAAATGGTCACGTAACTTGCAATTTACAGATTCACATTTACTCCGCTTTTCATCCTTCGAATTTTAATACATGTGATCATTGACTAATAATAAAACCTGCTATGAATCGTAATACTCAGAGCATGGCAGTCGCCAAAATTGCTAGTTTGTTTGTTTCAAGTAAAGGGATGTATGGAGGGAATAAATACATTAATTAATTAACCAATGAATTAATGGAACAGCTTTTAAATGAATCGCTTCATTCTCATGTTTCTTGACTTAAGTTGTTCGTAAAAGTTGATTCCTTTTTGTCACGCACATATGTTTATTGGTAGAGCATTTTATTGTTGGGGAATCCAGAGTGGCCACTTGTGTTAGTGCTACTAGCACAGTTGTTTGATCTTTCAGATGTAACTACTTTGTAATATTACAAAGTATGTCATTTTTTCACAACTTCACCTACAAGCAAAATGTATGCCAAGAAATCGTTTTTGTGGATTTCTTTTTTAGCAAAACTTTTTTATTAGGAGATTTCTCCTGCAAAATGGTATTTTTCCAAGTACTTTCTTCATCAACACCTACTTTTCAGAGATTATTCACTTGTTTATTTTTAAACATAGCCTAATTCTTGCAGGTGATGAATTTTTGCAGTAAGAAAACAATTTGGAAGAAATTCAATGTGGCAAGTTTTCAGACCCCAGTTACTGTTTACATTGTGTTCCCTGCAGATTATGGTTGGTGTATTACAATTATGCACCAACAACTGCACGAGTTGATGAGTGCAAAAATAACAGTTATACAGACAGACTGGTGCAAAAATGATGTTTTTGTACTGGTTGGTCTGTGCAAATGGTGATGCAAAATGGCACTGCACCAATGGTACTTATTTTGGTCATTGTCCTTAAAATTGCACTTAAATATTTAAAACAAAATTTACAGAAACATGGCCTGGTGAGTACTTTGTATTTAGTTTGAAAATAACAACAAACATTTACAATCTTAAAGTAGAGGCGGACACCGATAAAGGATTGAAGAGGTTTAGTCACAGAGTAGAAAGACATGCCTCTATCAACAGGGGCCAGATATCAACTGCTATGTCTGGAATGTCGTGGTGACAACCAGGCATTCCAGCACATAGCTATATTCCGTAATACACATTACCACACTTCTCCCGCTTTTCTAAAGCGTTGCAATTACTACAACTAAAGAGTAAACAACACATTGATGGCTGACAACGCTCTAAAAAGGACGGAACACCCTTGTCCTTTGTCAAAATAAAACAAACAATGGGGCAGATTTACAAGGAACTGACACATCTATATAGATGCGTCAGTTTCCTTGCATCAGCGCTGAATGTCCTTGCGCCACTATGGATGCTCTATATTTACAATACAGTGCTCCATGGCGCAAGGATTAACAGATGCATCAGAAATTCTGATGCATCTGCTGGCGTAAAAGTGGCGCATTGCTGGAGTTGGATGGGTGAGTCACATTTAAAAAGCCCAACGTCATTCCCTATGCCCGGTCTGAGCAGGCGTAGGGATTTTGACACAGTGAAGGCGTAGAATGACGCAGTGAAATCTTGTAGATTTCACTGCGTCAGTTCTAAATGGCTTTTTGCATAGGAACACCGGTCTTACATTATACCTGATGCAGGAATAATGTGATGCCTCTCCCTAGATGCGTCACATTGTAAATGGGCCGCAACACTTACGCCTCGGCTGCGTCACAAAAGTGACGCAATGACGGAGCAAAAGTCACGCAGGGGGCTTGTAAATCTGCCCCTATATACATAGGCATGGCACAAAGGACGGAATACACTTGTCCTTTGTCCCCAAAAAATATATGGACATATGCATGGCACAAAAGAAGTGTAAAGCAAAAGTTCAACATTATATAATAGCATGGTTTACTTGCAAATAAAATCTTGTAGTTTCTTGGGAGCACACCTATAGCGAACACTTCTTCTTGCATTACCATTTGTATTTCCCCTAACACTTCCTCCAGCCAAATCTTTCCGTGCAACACTATCCCCATGGTAGCCGGGATTTAGAGCAATGCGAGCAGTACTCCACCAATTTCCATCTGTCAATTTGACTGAATTTGTCCTCAATTTGCATACTTGCCTAGGTTTTTTAAATTTCGAAAAACCTTCACTCACAAATTTAGGATTTTTGACAGCACAGATTGTCCACATTTTGCTGAAGATTATTGGCACAATAGGTGGTAAGTCTCCAGACAAGGGGCCCGATGTAGGTCGGTCGGTAACGGCCGAAAATCGGTATTTTCGGCCGTTACCGACCGGTATTTAGTAAATGGTATGTAGGGCCACATATTTTACAGAATCGGTAAATTTACCAATCGGTAAATGTACCGATTCTGTAAAATACCGAATCGGTATTTATACCTATTCAGTAATTTTGATATGTAGGTGGGACTCTTCTGAGTCCCACAACCCTTACCGAATCTGTATTTTACCATCAAATATATTTGATGGTAAAATACCGATTCCGGTGTGCATGCACATGTGTGCATGCACACCTGTGTCATATGACAGGCAGACCTGCCCTTAGGGCAGGTATGCCTGCCACATGGCACCCGAACCTTTTTTGGGGGTGCTAAAGGGTGTCAAAGTGACACCCCCTGCACCCTTGTCAAAATCTGTATTTACCGATTCGGTAAATACCGACCGGTAATGCCCCATTCATTCCTATGGGCTTGAAAGCCCATAGGAATGAATGGGGCATTACCGGTCGGTATTTACCGAATCGGTAAATACAGATATTTACCGATTCGGTAAAAGGAACATCTGGATGTTCCTACATATCCACCCCTTAGGTTTACCGATTTTTAATTACCGAATCGGTAAAATTCGGTAATTAAAAATCGGTAAATCTATTTTACCTACATCGGGGCCCAGGTCTGCAACATAGGGCTCAAAATTATTGGTGAGTTACTGGAAATTAAAAAAAAATTGAAGTTCACTAACATGTTTCATAGAGCATAGAAGAGCCATACATAGGAATAGAGCACTCATAATTCTAAATCAGAATTGCCATTGGACTTGTATACACTAATTCATGCATTTCTTTTTAGTGCTGAACTTCTTAACTACACAACTGCTCTGAACCTGACAAAATATCTGGTGCACGAAGATGCCTATTTACCATGGCAGCGAGTTACGTCAGCCTTGTCATACCTCACAGATATGCTGGAAGACGACAGTGTGCTGTACCCAAAATTCAAGGTGTTGTATTTCTATATTGTTTTGAAAAAGGAGGGCAGCTGAATGAAGCTCACATGCCAAGTATCTAAAGCACACATGTTTTTGCGGGAGGTTACATTTTCAGGGGGGGCATATCGTCACACAAAAGCTGCAGTACTTAAAAGCACAGGTGTCATCTATGCCTCAAATGCATTTCCAGATGCTTGTGAGGAGATGAGGACTGACCCAAATGGCATATTTGCATGAACAAGGTTGGTATGATCAGGGCATGAACTAATACAATAGAAGCACATCATTCAAATAAATAAATAAAATGGAATTAAGCTTACAGCCATCAGGTTGTCATGCCTTCATCATCTCCTACCCCCCAATCTATCTAAAAACGCAGCTAAGAAGTATAAACACAGAATACTGAAATCGCACCCGGAGACATTGATATCAGATCCCAATTTCTCCACAAACAAGTGCATAATATCGAATGACCTCATGCTGCACACCAAAAAACGTGCACAGTGGAGAAACACCCTCAACTCCTTGCTTCGAATCTCAAATACCAGAAAAACCCCTCATGCCCTCAAACTGACGGTTATAGCTTTGGACATCTGCAAGGCGAATGCCACCATATCTATATACAATAATGGTAATATCCTCATACAAGCTTCTGATAGTAATCTAGCACTCATAGACGAGATCTTTCCTACTCTTAAAAGAGCAGCAAACAGCAAGAAAAATTCTCTCCCTGACACAACTCCTCCCGTTTTCCCGGAAGACATGCAACCTCTGCGACTTAATCCACTAACGACTCCAAGGAACCCTATCACTCGCCAAACCCCCAACGACTCCTACATGTCCCTCACAACTGACTCAATCACACCAGGGCCCACTGGTCCAGCTCGGACAACCATAACCATAGATAACAACCTATGATCTCTACACGTCCCTCACAACTGACTTAACCACACCAGGGCCCCTGGCCTCAGCTAGGACAGTCACAAGCATTGATAAGGTGCACCACACCCCCAATGATCCCTACATATCCCTCCCAACTGACTCAACCACACCAGGGCCCACGGGTCCAACTCGGACAGTCATAAGCTTTGAGAACGACCGCCACAATGGATGCACTCAACTGAGTCACCGGCTGACCAATGAAAAAAGCAACAACCAAAACGACATCCCTGACATTCCAACTACCCAACTAGCAGGCGAGCTATCTGACAAACCTCCCCTTGATCAGACACTTACATTGATCCCCGGTCAACCCCTAACACCCTCGATGCCTTACCCGCTCACCCAAACTCCACACGCAGCGAATATACCCCCTCCACATGCAGCATCCTCTCTTATGTTAGCACCTCTTAAGATCATCTCTCACTTCCACTCTGACCCACCTACTACCCTCCTTTCTCAACAAACCCCGTCAAAAACTAACAATGATATCCCCACCCAATCTGCTATCCAGATCTCAACGCTACCAGGCCGTAATGGAGGAACTACCACTATAAGGGAACACACGCCCACTCACTTAACTAAGTGTCCTAACCATGACTGGACCGCTCGATTCAATGAGTTAACCCTAGGTCTAGCCCAACGCAAGGATGAAATGCAAAATCTATCATCAATCACCAATGAACTCCTAAACTCTAATAAAGCCACTAGCGCCACAGTGAACCAAATTAGTCAGCACACAAGCAGGTACCTCACCACGAATCAACACCCAGACTATACAACACAGAGTAAAATACCCTCCCCCAATGACCCAGATTGACCTACGAGGGCAATGGATGATCTATCTGACAATGACTTACACGACCTTCTCATCTCATACACAAGGCATAATGAAATCAGCAAGTCTCTAGATGGCACCATCCAATCCATCTGACCCAACCCCTACAGAGAACCCACTCACAACTACATATCCATAATTAGGGAAAACCTCAAAAAAGTCATCATAATGCAATCCATCCTCACTCACCCGACTAGCAAATTAAAGTGTGCACTAATCAATTGCAGATCGGCTAACAAACATGCTACGGTCATTTATGATCTAATTCTCTCGAATTATCTGGACATCATCATCCTCACCGAGACATAGCTAAAGAGTTCCTCTGCTCCTATCCTTGACCTACTGGTCCCCCCTAGACATGATATATTTCGCATGGATAGAACTGAGAAACATGGAGGGGAGATAGCCTGCATCTATCGAAACACATTCACAGTTAAACAAGCAGACTCTATCTCCTTATCCTCCTGTGAATATCTTTGCACCAACATCTCGGACAACAAGAGCATCATCTGTCAACTTCACATAATATACCAACCCCCCGGGTGACAATCTGAAGTTCATTGATGAGCTAATGGAAGTCATTACAGCCAACGCCAACTCACAGGTGCCGCAGATCTTTCTGGGAGACTTCAATCTCCATTGGAACAATACCGGCCATCATGATGTAAGCGGTTTCAAATCCTTTCTGGCAGACCAGGAACTGTCCCAATTCTGTGACAGCCCAAACCATAACAAGGGGGAGACATTAGACCTCATCATAGTAAAAATAAACACTATGGGCCAGATATAGGTCGCCCAATACCGGTTGGTAACGGCCGAAATTACCGAATTTCAGCCGTTTCCGAACGGTATTTGGCATTTGGAATGTAGGTGGCATTTTTGTAGGATTCCGTATTTTACCGAATTGGTATCTTAAGGAATCAGTAAATTACCGATTTCTTAACAAACCGATTCGGTAAATTAACGAATCCGTAATGTAGAGAGCACTCGAGTGAGTGCTTTCCTCAGTTAAGGATTTGTTATTTACCACCAACTACAAGTTGGTGGCAAATAAAGAAAACCTTTGAAAAAGCAATTTTTTGCTTTTACAACACTGCGATGTGGCAGACATACATGCCCTTAGGGCATGTATGTGTGCCACATGTGCACCCGTGCACTATTCAGGGGTGCAACAGGGTGTCAATGTGACACCCTGCCACCCTTGTATGTGTTCCCCATTTACCAAATCGGTATTTACCAATTCGGTAATTCCCATTCATTCCTATTGGTTTCCAGGCCCATAGGAATGAATGGGAATTACCGATTCGGTAAATACCGAATTTTACCAATTCATTAAAATTTACCGAAAAATTACCTACGTACTATTTACCTATTCTTAAATACCAAATCGGTAAAATTCGGTATTTAAGAATCAGTAAATAGTATTTACCTACATCTGGCCCTATATATCTAGAACCCATCTCCCCATGTGACTGGACTGATCACTACAGCATCTTCTTCTTCATAAACAGTGAGGTAACTCCAAAACGAAACCAACCTACAAAAACAAAACAATGGAAAAGGAATATCGGTAATATCGATCTCAACGCCTTGATGTCCCAATGCAATTCCGCCCTGACACCATAAGCAGACATGGCCGACGTCCATGATCTTACGGACTTCTACAATGCCACTATGCTTAAAAATTCTGGATACCACAGCGCCCCTTCAAGAAAAAAATGTCTCCACCAAAATCTCCAAACCATGGTTCAATGAGAATCTTAACTCGGACCGGCGCAAGTTAAGGCTAGCTGAGCAAGCATGGAAATCAGCACCATCCACTGATCATCTACACCAACTTAGGGCACTGAGAAACACTTACAACAGAAAAATCTTAAAAGCTAAAGCAGACTTCTTCAAAACACCACTGAACCAAGCCATTCACCGTCCTAAAAAAATATTCCAAATCGTAAAACAACAATTTTGTAACTCTACAAACGTAGTGGAGCTAAGCAAACAGACTACCCCTAACTGTGACGAGCTTGCCAAATTCTTCCTAGAAAAATTAGAACCATTGAAAATGACATTCAATCCAAGAAAGAACCCCAACTATCTACTGACCAAGAAAAAACTCTTTACTCACAGATCAAGAACCTTTTCAGCCTGCCGATTGAAGTTCCAAAGAACAATGCCGACTGGCACTCCTTCTCGCCCATCACTGAACACTAAATCTATAGCACCCTGCTAGCGGTCAACCCTGCCAATCATTTCTCGGATTCGCAACCCCCATCTGCATTCAAAATTATAAAGTTCTATATTCTACCAATATGGGCAAAAATTGTCAACGCCTCTCTGAGGCAAGGTTCCATACCGGACTGTCTGAAAATAGGGCAGGTCACACCTATACTAAAGAAAGCCAACTCCCTCTCCACAGACATCAACAACTATCGCCCTATATCCAGCATCCCCACTCTGGCAAAGTTATTGGAAAAATGTGTACAAATTCAACTTTGCAATCACATCGAGAACTTCAACCTCCTAGATAAACACCAATCCGGCTTCCGTCAAGGTCACAGTACTGAATCAGCACTCACCCATATAATGGATGACATTTTAAAAATGTTAGATCATAATGAATCATGCCTATTGATACTTCTTGAACTATCTTCCGCTTTCGACACGGTTAAACACGACAATCTACTGTCCCTATTTAAACGAAGGATGGGCCTAACCGGTCCAGTGTTACAATGGTTTACCTCCTTCCGAAGCAACAGAGCCTAAAGATTCAAGTTGAAGCAATCATTCTCTCAACCCTCCATGGTCACACTAGGAGTTCTAGAAAAAAACAAAAGTAGGTACCCTCGAGATCCAATAGGGACGGGGTCAGGTATTTCAAATTTCACTAAATCCCTACTCTACTGACACATAATCATTTTTTTGCGTATTGCTACTTTTCTATATAGACACATATGATAATTAATAAAGTGCAAATCAACAGAACTATCTCAGAAGTACGTCAGCAGAACCAGCATGAATTAAACAATACATTTTTATTTTACTTAAAAACATCCATTTATAATGTAAAAAAGAGAGGATCAACCTCTACAGATTTAAAAACAATATTACAATTCATATGCAAACAAAACCAGACAGTCGACCCAGCGTTTCGGTGATTCTATTGAAACACCTTCTTCAGGATGGTTTGTTCTATAGTCCTTGTATGTAGACTATTAGTCAGTTCTGATAGCTTAAAAAAACGAACAATTCAGCTCTGTGGTTTTTACACTGTTGCCGGATTTCGGTGTTGTCAGATAAAACACCCTTGTTAGGTTCAATAAAAGAAACTATAGGAAGCTGTGCGTTGGATGGCCACCGTATAAACAACTCCATTGTAATATTGACTGGCTTATTGAAGCAAGTAGGCCATTTTGAGTTTATTAACTCCCAATCATTAAGAATATTCCAATATTTTATACACCCTTCTTGTATTGGGGCCACTCTTTTTTCTCATTGAGGATCTTTGGATAGCGAGACGGCCTCCCTGCCTCCAGACGTACAGCTTCCGGGTCGTGGTATCCACGACCCAGAAGATCCTCAATGAGAAAAAAGAGCATATTGTGCTTTTAATGAGTGCAGGTTATCAGAAGGGAAAAGTAGACGGTGTGGAAGCCAACACACAGGGAAGTGACAGACGGTATAGCTTTTGCGGCATGACTGACTCACTCTATAATTCATAATTGTTCAACTTGGCTCTGATCCAAAAAACTCTGCACCCATTTATCGGCTGAGAGCTAAGACCCCCACAAAGTTTAGTGCAGTCAATGACAGCATCTGCCTTATGGAATCCCTCAGCTCTCCTCCCTTAAATACTTTTTTTCACACCCTGCCAGAACAGGAGGTGAAGTCTGAATGTGCCAGCTAGCACAGTATACAGAGCTGAGTAGCCCCACACACCTACAAACTACCCCTGTGCGCTGTACACAGCACTCATAATGTAGCCTGACACTAGTCAGCTATGTAGGCAGTAATGGGAGTCTCTTCTTTAGCCCTGAAAGGTAATTTTGACTTTCAGTGACCTTGTTTTTACATAAGGTGCATGCGTACAATACATGTTTATGTGAAGGTCTCTGGTGCCTTAGCTCATAAATTATTTTCTGAAGCGTGATGGACGCAAGGATGGAAGCCACCACTTGGGCATGGAAGATCTGACTTGGCATTGCTATACTCCCTCGCAATCTCCTTCCATATTAATCCGATCTTCCTTTATCAAACAAGGGGGCAGTAAGGGAATTACTATTGAAATCTGGCGTCAATCATCATCATCATCTATGTGTCATGGGGAAGTTTAGCTCTCTAGATCAATTCAAGGCAGGTAGAGGGACCAATCCCCTGGACATGTTCAAATATATTAGTATACGGTATACAGTATGCAAGGCTATGCCCTGCTCCAAAAACTAACCTATTGAGTGCAAACCTTTGACACAAATTATACCATCTACGGAATCTCCGCATTGGGTGACTAGATCATATACCCTGGCAAGCCAGGCTTCTGGTAAGAGGGCAGATAATATCAGATTAACTTGACAATAATATGGGGCGTGGCCACGGAGGTCGACCAAGATGGCTGCCTCCGATTGAAGCTCCGCCGTTCGGGCGGGCAATTTACCACATCCTGCGGGCCTAAACCGGACCTGCCCCTGCAGCCTACCTCCATCCTGAAGCTGTGGCGATTTGCCACCATCCGGTACCTGTCAGGAGTGACCTGAGAGGCGACATCGGCGGAGGGGACAGAGCGCCACCCCCTTGCCTGCACCCGGCTGACAGGTGCGTTGCCTTGTCCCACGCTCGCTCGGGGCGCTGGGGGGGCCCCCACGCTCACCCTCCGGTCTGGGCTAGGGGAGGGGCTCCGCCGGACCCGCGGCTCTGGGGCGTGCTGTGGCCTTTGGGCCTGGTGCGTAGGCCGGAGCCGGGGGGCTCGATTTGCGGCCCGGCCCTGCGGACTCTGGGGGTTTGTGCATGGTGTCCTGGGCGCTGCCGGGGGTGCGTGGGCTGTGACGGGCACCTTGGGTGTTTGCGCCACATCGGTGCCTTCCTCCCGCGGCCTCTTGGTGGGTGAAGTCGCGACGCTGCAGGCCCATCTGATCAGCCTTCGCTCCCATGGCAGCTCCAACCAGTCTCTTCGCCAGGGCGCGCAGCCTCTTCAATTCACGCCTTCTCTGAAGTCCAGGGGTCGGAGCATCGTCCTTGCCTGCTGCGACGTGTGGGGGGCACTTCTTTCCGGATACAGTGGTGGCATGTGCATGGCCTCTCTCTCTCCACTGTGCCACGTCCTGCCCCTCGGCTTAGGACGCAGCCCGAGGTACCGACGGACAGAGCGGGGCCTCATTGCCTGAGCGAGCGCCAGGAGAGGTGAGGTCTGATCCCAAGAGTTTTCTGGGAAACAAATTCTTTCAGAGACACCATTTCCAGAATCTGGAACTCCGCAAAATGGTAGGGTTTCTCTGATTATTTATCGTTTCGCACTTTTTGGCAGTAGTGTTTTATTATTGGTCCTGAAGAAAGCCACTGGGCTACCTACCGTCCTTGAATGGCTGAAACATGTCGACCTATTTAAATATCACAAGATAGTTACCATCTATTCATACTATCAAAACACTATTTTTAATCTTGACATTATGATGAGGCGTCAATAGATTTGTTCTTTGGCATCATAATAGTCAATTTTAGCTTCACTTTCACTTTTTTCAACCTGCAATTTGTTTCTCAGCACCACCGCATCTTTATCTTTGGCTGTTTTACATCACTGGTGGATCTATCCGAGGATGTCTCACGATAACAACTAGTGAGACACCTGGATGAGATACCAGTCTGCCTGTATAAAATCCCAGATGATGATGCTCTGCTATTGGGTGGGCTGATGGGGTTTCTGTACACTGTGGAGTCACACACATAAGACACAGCCTATGCCACTTTGGTTCCTTCTTAGCCACATATCATTTGACCACTAGTATCCCATTTTGTTGTTAGTACAGTCGGATTGGGGGATAGGACACTAGAGGGTCGGTAATCTCAATTCCCCTTGGACCCTCCATGAAAGTTTTTTGTTTATTGTTATTTGCTTATCGCCCGTTGGCATTTCACCTGGTTTGAACCCCTGCTGACCTGTAGGCAGGAGTGTCTACCTCCTGGGCCTTCCTGCTAGTGCTCGTCGCTTTGCTGGGGATGCTCCGCTACTCCCTGCTGCCCACCCGCCGTCATGGGGAAAAGGGACCCTAACCAGTGGAAGTTGAGCTTCGACAAGACCTCCCTACTGGCTGCTGATGCCCCCCCTGGATCCTCTTCGGGCGCGGCGGCTCCCCCCGCTTATGAAGACACTACCTCCCTTGTCACAGCCATGATGGGTGAGATGAGGGCCGATTTCAAGGCACTAGACAGCAGATTTGACACTCTGGAGCAAAAGCTGGCTGACATGGGGTCTAAAGTCCAGGCCCAAGACCGCCGGCTGGACGTTGTCGAATCCCGAGTATCTGACATTGAAGACGCGGCTACCACATCATTAAAGCGGCTCGAACGTGCCGAAAAAATACTAAAGGAAGTGGCCATTAAAAATGAAGACCTAGAGGCGCGTGGACGACGCAACAACATCCGCATTTTAGGCGTGGCGGAGACTACCCAAACTGATAGAATTGGCGTGTTCGTCGAAAATCTCCTCATCGAATTGTTTGGCAGGGAATCATTCACTCGGGGGTTTGTGGTGGAGCGGGCCCATTGTTCCCTGGGGCCTCGGCCGGGTCAACCACCGCGTCCCATAATTGCCAGGATCATGAACTTCCGCGACTCTGCCCTTCGAGCTGCTCGTGAAAAGGGAGAGATACAGTGGCAGGGTGGCGCACTGTCCTTCTATCCGGGCTTCACCCTCATGGTACAAGAAGCGCGATGAAAGTACACTGGAGTTAAAGCTGCCCTGAGGAATCTAGGCCTTAAATACGGTATGCTTTACCCTGCACGCCTCAAGGTTGAAGTAGCTGGCAGATTTAGCATTTTTGACAGCCCCACGGAGGCAAAGGAGTTTTGTCAGACCTATAAAAAACAGGGTTCTCAATCAAACACCGACTCCAGAATGCCCTCCCCGGGGTGGAGTGAATCCCAGCACAGCGTTGAACTATTCTCGGACTCTGGCCCTGGCTGACATTTTCACATGTTTTCTGTATCATCAGCTTTGGGATTGCTGGACTGAATTCAAGTCAGGTTCATCCATGATTAATCGTGTTGGTTTGCCCGGATGTCGTGGCGTCGCTGCCCCCCATGGCGAATGCCTCTGATGTCTTGGTTTTGCAGGATTTTTTGATGCAGTGGTCTATGTATGCAATGCAACTATGCCATGTTTATCGCTTCATTTCACCTCCACATTGGGTTGGGTTTTCCTCTTAGGGGTTTATAAGAGGTTGGGAGGGGGGTAGGGGGGGGGGGTTATTTGGTACTGTTTCATTTTTTCTTGTTAAATCATTTGTCGTCTTACGGAGTATGAGGTGAGCCACTCATTGTATAGGTCAATTTTGTCCTCCATGTCTATATGGCCAAGTTAGGTTTGCAGCTCAGCCCTTCCGAGCTTTCGTTAATGTCCTGGAATGTTCGGGGACTGAACAACTTTAAGAAATGTAAGCAGGTCCTTAACTATATAGCCAGGCACAGGATTGATATAGTCTTTTTACAGGAGACACACTTATCCCTCGCTGACACTACACATGTCGCTAGGAGCTGGGGTGTACACCGCTACTTCTCCCACTACAGCAGCTATTCCAGGGGGGTTGCTATATGTATTCACAAGCCTGTACCATTTGCTCCATCTCATACAATCATCGACAAAGACGGCAGATATGTCATAGTCGCGGGGACCCTTTTGGGGCACAAGATCACACTGGTTGGGGTTTACGGCCCTAACACCGACACCCCTTCATTTTTCCATGAATTACAGGTTCATTTACTCAATTTGGTGCCAGGTTTATTAATCGTTGGAGGTGACTTCAATCTGTTGTTTTATCCTGCCAGAGATAGCACATCTACTTCCCCTGACACTAAGGCCCGCTCACGCCCAGTGCTCCTTGACATATGCTCCCACTTTGCTCTTATTGACATTGAAGCCGCCATGCATGCATTGTCGCCTGCCTATTCCCATTACTCCGGGTACCACGATACCTGGACCAGGATCGATTACTGGCTCATCTCCCTGGGGTGGTTGGCTGGGTAGATGACCTTCTTACACTCCCATGCACCCTGTCTGATCACTCTCCCATAGTCCTGAGATTGAGGATTCCTAGGGCGGGTGGCTATGAGAGGCAATGGCGCTTTCCCGGGAGGGCCCTGATGGACCTTGTTTTAACGGAAGAGGTTAGGCTGGCCCTTGAGGAATACTTTGAGCTTAATACGGGCACGGTGGACACCTGGGCGGTCCTTTGGGAGGGAGTCAAGGCCACCATTCGGGGTGTTTGCATAGCTAAGCACGCTGGTGTGTTGCATGACGTCCGTACTACTCTGACCCGAATTGAGCGAGACATTGCCGCGCTTGACGTGGAACAGCTCCGTTCTCACTCTGCCGAGAGAGAGGCCAAGCGTTTACAGTTGATGGTGAAGTTTCGAGATGAGGCCGATAGAGAATTAAGATTTTTGACTAAACAGAACTCGGCTCGGCAGTATGGGGAGGGTGACAGACAGGGCAGGCTTTTGGCACACTTCCTTCGTCCCCCTAACACTTCATCTTACATTACGGAAATTAGAAGCCCCACGGGAGACATACTCCGTACCACACCTGAGGTTTGTGAGGCCTTTTTATCTTACTATAAATCCTTGTATACATCCACGTTATTGGATGACCGCACAGAACGAGGGGACTACCTCAACGAGATTGCGCTGGTTTACTTAGAGAAATACATGCAGGACTTCTTGGCCACCTCTATCACACAAGATAGTATTGTTGAAGCTATTGACTCCTTGAGAGGTTCCTCGGCACCGGGCCTGGATGGTTTCTCAGCGGACTTCTACAAGACCTATAAGGAAGTATTGGTCCCTCGCTTGGTGGAGGTCTATGCTGAGGCTCTCGAAACTGGCTACTTGCCACCCACTTTCAGGGAGGCGGTCATCGTGCTGCTCCCAAAATCGGGCAAGGACACCACCATGTGTAGTTCATATAGACCTCTATCTCTATTAAACCTGGATTACAAGATCCTAGCAAAGGTCATTGCCATCCGACTATCGTTGCTGATGGAATCAATTATATCTCCGGCTCTGTCCGGCTTTGTTCCGCACTGATCTACCTAACTCAATCTTCGGACCCTCTTCTCTGTGTTGCACCGCATTGATCCGGCCACTCCTGCAGCAGCGGTTCTTCTTGATGCTGAAAAGGCATTTGACTCTCTGAAATGGCCCTTCTTTTTGTCCATTATGAGACGTATGGGAATGCCTGAATGTTTCGTCTTCACAGTTGCACTGTTATATACACTTCCCATGGCCAGAATACGTCTCAATGGCACCATCACAGAGCAATTCCCCCTAACGCGAGGCACGCGACAAGGATGCCCCTTGTCACCGCTGCTGTACATTTTAGCAATGAACCCATTGCTCCGTCACTTTAAAGAGAACCACTTACACCGCGGTCTCCAGTTTCATACGGGCCCGCTATTAATTTCATTATATGCAGACGATACCATCTTATATGTCAGGCAGCCTCAGATCAACCTCGAGCCTTTGATTTTAGAGATAATTTGTTTTGGTAAATTCTCGGGACTACGCATTAATTGGCATAAGTTTGTCGTCTTTCCGCTCACCCCGGGTACAGGGGAGTGGACTTGTTCCTTCCCCCTTACATGGAACCGGGACTCGGTGAAATATTTAGGTATCCACGTACAGTTAGACACCGCTTCCACCATTAGATTGAACTACGACAACAGGGTGACTGTCCTGGAGGGCCAGGTTGAGAGATGGAATTGCCTCCCCTTATCTATGGCTGGACGTATTGCCATAATTAAAATGATAGTGCTGCCATGGTTCTTGTATCTCTTCAACAATATCCCTGTCCTCTTCGATGCGATCTGTATGGGAGGCTGATCTGGGCTACCCTATCTCGGACGAACAGTGGAAGTGGTGTTGTAGGGCCACAAAAGACGTCTCCCTCAACAGCAGGCATAAGCTTTTACACTTTTAATTTGTGCGTAGGTTATACCATACCCCAGCGCGCTCACACAGGATTGACCCTGAGCGTTCCCATGCCTGCCCCAAGTGCAAAGCCCCTTTCGCAGACTTCGCGCACCTCTCATGGTCCTGCCCACCAATTCAGGATTATTGGTCCCAGGTTCACCGCACGTTTAGTGATATGTTACACCTAAACCTAGTCCCCACCCCTGAAATTGCCCTTCTGGGCTATGTCGCCAACTTCCCACGTGCTGTGCGTAAACTAGCGGCACTGGTTTTTTTGTTGGTTAAGCGCGAGGTGGCACTGCTATGGTGTGATCGCCGTCCTCCGAAACATGGCTCTTGGCTCCGGAGTTTGGCCTTCTGCAACACTAACAGTGAGGAATTTTCAACTATGGTCCCCTCCACTTCTAGACCCATTGACATTTGGGGCCCATATCGCATGTACGTCACCAAAACTATGGCTGAGCGCCAGACATGTCAAGATCATCACATTGTTCCCCTAGGGGATAGGCTGAGGGGCTGTGCATTGATTCATTCTTTGTAAATTAATTTGTATGTTTTACAGAACAATGTTAATCTCCTGACGGCCGTGTGTGGCGTGTGGTTGAGCTACTGTCTATTGGGTTTAATGTTGATCGATAGTGGGTCGAGTTATGTGCTCTCCCCCCTCCCTAGGTGTTTCCATTACGCTTGTCTCCTCTTTCCCTTAATTTCATTTCCCTTTTGATATTTGGGATTTGCCGTATTATATCGAATCCTTATTGGGGATTGCTGTAATGTTTCCTGCCTCTAATCTGCCTATGACTTGGTCGATTGTTGTTATATGAGTATGCTCTGTCTCTTGTAATTTTACCCATGCGGTAACATGTGACACAATATTATACAACTAATTGTTTTAATTTTGGTGTTTTTGGAAAATGATGAATAAAGATTTTTAAAAAAACAAAAAACTTGACAATAAGATGTTAATAGTGAAATCTCAGTGGATTGTTGGATATAATGTTGCACTAAAACAGCACGTGTCTCTATTCTTTTTTTTAACAATTCTTTTTATTAAAACAAAGCATCAGTAAAAAACGCAGTACAGAAGAATAATGTCACATTCAACACATCAAACACGGGGGTACAGGGCACAAGAGTACATACACGCCAGGAACCTTACGGGGATGGGGTACATCAAAAACGGCATTCCTGGGTGGCACACAGATCTCTCTTCTATATTTATTCCAGGGTCTCCAAATTGAAGCCCACTTTCGAGGGCGACCTCTTGCCATAAAAACAGTTTTTCATCGGAACATGCACCAATCTAAGTTACTCTTCCAGGTCTCAAGGGTGAGAGGCTGTTTTGATCCCCACTGCTGGGCAATGTTCCTTTTCGCTATCATGAAGCTCAATGTGACCCACTGTGTCTGTGCGGAGTTAAGGTCAGTAGGTTCCCATATGTTAAGGAGGCACCTCCTCGCCTCTGGTAGCAGGGAAACCCCCAAAACCTCATGAATAGTGTTGTGAATCTTACGCCAGTACTCGGCAATATATCGACACTCCCAAATAACATGGAGGAATGTCCCCACGAGACAACAGTTCCGTCTCCACAATCCGGTATCAGACAGACCCATCTGTACAAGGCGGGGCCCCGTAACATAGACCCTATGTAATATTTTTAATTGAACGAGCCGCAGCCGTGCAGGAATGGCAACCACTTTAGGAGAAGACACAGCTGATTGCCAGTCCTCGTCATCGAGTTCTATTCCGTCTCGCACCCACTTATCCCTCAGCTCGGTAAGTAGGTCCGCCCTGTGATTAATTAACTTCTTATAGATCAGGGAGATCGTTTTTTCGGGGAGGTGACCATCTAAATTTCTATCCTCAAAGGCGAAGCCTCCCGGAAGGTCAGCGTCCACAGGCAGGGCTGCCTGTAGTGAATGACGAATTTGCGCATAGCGAAAGTATTCAGATCTCGTCAGCTCGAATTCATTCTGCATGTCCTCAAATGACTTAATCCTCCCCTTGCTCCAGATGTCTTTAATGGTAGAGATTCCTATCAGGTCCCACTTATCAAACCCTCTCGTCTTCCAAAGCTTACCCAGCTGCTCCGAATCAAAAAGTGGAGTAGCTAGTGTCAACTTGTCCCTCCATCCCAAAGAACTTGTGGCATCGTGCCAGATCCTAACCGCATGCCTAGTCGGTCCTGTCAAATCTAACTTTGGTGGCTTAGAGTACAATGCCCTATTAGATCTGCCTCCAGGGAGAAGCCATCTATCCATGGCGTAGCCGGGATCGGCAACGGGGCCATATGTCCTATGATTGATCGCGGCCAGCTGGGCAACCCAATAGTACCGTTTAATGTCAGGGAGGGCAATGCCTCCATCATACCAGGGGAGCATCAGCTTTGCTAAAGCAATATGGGGTCTGCCCTCCCATAAAAGGCTACGCTGCAACCCCTCCACCTCACGGAAATAGCTAGCCGGCACTACATCCAGGGAATTCTGAAGGGCATAAAGGAAACGAGGCAGAGCCATCATTTTGAAAAGAGCCGCTCGCCCCAACAAAGAGAGCGGAAGTTTCCTCCAGTTAGCGATGTCACTCCTAAGCCTCTGCAAAGGTGGAAGGAGATTTTTGGCATACCTGACTGCTGAGTCAAGAGAGATGAAAATCCCCAAATACTTGAACCCGTCTGTACTAATCTGAATGGGACAATTTCGCGGGGGATCGGGGGCTCTCCTCCGAGGACAAACAGCAGAGATTTCCCCCAATTAAGGGAGAGCCCGGAGTTCTTACCAAACGAGGCCAGGACGTCGCCTACAACAATTAGGGACTTACGGGGAGAGGTTAAATGACGCAGAATATCATCCGCGTAAAGGGAAATTCGGTCCTCCCAATCAGGGGACCACCGAATGCCCCGGATAGATGGCTCTCAGCGCAGCCAAGCCGCCAAGGGTTCCAAGGCCAGCGAGAAAATAAGGGGAAAGAGAGGGCAGCCCTGCCGAGTGCCACGACCAAGACGAAAGGACGCCGAGACCCGATTATTAACAACTATTTGGGTGAGTGGCTCAGTGTATAACAGGCGCACCCAGCCTATAAATTCAGGGCCAAATCCAAATTTAGTCAGGACCGACGACAGATAGAATTAATTTCAGTCTTGCCACATATCTAACGATTGGATCACACAAAGATTTCCCCTCATTTTATTTAATTTTTTTATTAAAATTTTTATTGAAACAAACAAACATACAAGGGAAAAAAAACCTCACAAGGCACAAAGACATTGATATATGATCATGAGTTCATGCAGGCAAAGCTCCAGTGTTAAACACATATATTGCAAATGATGAGCATGGGGTGAGAGGGGCGGACAAGGAGACGAGCACAGAGTCATTGGAAATATATAAAATCTGAATGTCAATTAGGGGGACGTAGAAACGTCAGGGTTTACATCATGTGGGGGGGTACATATATTCCCACGATAAGTGTTCCATTGAGACCAGATCCTACCCCATTTCCTGGGCCGGCCCCGGGAAAGGTACACCGTCTTTTCCCGAAACATGCACCAGTCCATGTTCTCCTTCCATTTAGATACAGTGGGAGGCCTGTGAGATCCCCAAAGCTGAGCAATGTCCCTTTTTGCAACCATATTTCCAATGGTCGCCCATGTAATCTGTGCTGTGCTGTAGTCGTTAGGCTCCCAGACATTCAACAGACAACGCCTGGCTTCGGGCAATAGCGACACACCCGTGACATTCTCCATCACAACATGTATTCTGGACCAAAATTCAACCACCTCAGGGCATTCCCACAATATATGGAGGAAGGTGCCAGACATTCCACAGCCACGCTTACCCGACCCATCCAAGGAATAACCCATTCGTACCAGACACGGCCCAGTAACATACACTCGATGGAGTACCTTAAGCTGAACGAACCTCAGGCGAGCGGGAACAGCAACTTCCTTGGGTGAGGACAAAGCAGATTGCCAGTCCTCATCATCCAATTCTAGTCCATCAGCACTCATTTCCCCTCATTTTAAATTGTGATTTTGATGTATTGTATATTGTTTGTCCTAAATTATTTGTTCTGAATTTTTGTGTTTTTATTCCCTCATTTTTTAATGAAATCGATCTTTTTATATAACTCTCGCCTGCTTGACATTTCATACTTACAAGTACTTGAATGACAAACTAATCATTAACGCATAGCAAATTTTGACTTTCTAGGAAGATACCTACATAGTGCTTTACCCTATCCTAGAAGTTCATTACTTTACCAGGGGGTATTTGTTTCCTCATATATCCGCCCACAGATAGGACCATTCTACTGTATCAAAAGCCATCAAGTGAAGCGATAATGGCCGGTTCCTGCAGGGTGTGGGCCCTGGCTATCATGGCATGCAACCTACGTAAATTCAGAACCGTGTTTCTATGGGGTGTTAGAAATGGGATTTCCGGTTGGCTAAGGCTTGCGCCAAAGCCAGGCAGAAACCACCACTCTAGTCAGGGCAAGGGAGTTACACGCCAAAGATAACCCCTGCTCACCCCCTAGGCAACGTGACGCGAGCAGTAAGTTTTATCCCGGAGGCAATGTGAGTTAAGTATTTGCGTACACACCCAGAAACAACATCCAAGGCCCCCCACAAAAGGAACTCCACACAAGGTTATATAAAAATAGCCTTTGTATTATACCAAACACATTAGATAATGAACACACACTTTTACAATGTGCCATAGGCACGGGCAGAATTTACAGGGGATTATATACATGGGACAGGGCCACATGGACCACTGTCAGGAATAAGCACTTGGTAGAACTTGCACATAGCACATATAATAACTATAGCGCCAAATAGCAACTGTAGACCACAACCAGTAACCACTGGCTAAAGATAAGTACCACCTACGCAATCCTAAACATTTTAGGCAAATATCACGCAGGGAACCATGAACACCCTAGTATAACCCATACTAGATAAAACAACCTCCTAAGCATAAACATATGTCTAGAGGTATCAGAACAGGGTGTGCAAAACATTCTATACACAGTACATTTCCTAGCACCCAAAGCATTAGCGCATAAATCATAATAGCACATAAATCACATTTATGTATGTATGTATGTATAGGCATTTATATAGCGCACTACTTACCCGTAGGGTCCCAAGGCGCTTCGACCGCTGCGAAACCCTTCCTGGCTTCCCTGAGAGATGGCCCCTTAATGGGTATCTCCAGGGTGAGACCAGGCATCCCCGGCGGTCTGGTGGGGCCGTTAGTGAAGATGAGGCAAGCTAATGCCCAGAGTTGCCGAGTGTGAATGCTGATCAGAGTGGGCACCGAAGCGAGAGAATTATCGAGTCCGCTGACCCTGGTCCAGAAACCTGCCGCGCCGGGAATCGAACCCTGGTCCCGGGCTGTCCTCTGCTCTCGGGTCTGCCACCTCTAACCAGTGAGCCACACTACTTCACATTTAGCGCAGAAATCACATTTAGCACACAACTCGCATCAAAGTCCAGGTCGCGCCACTGCGCCAAAACCTAAACGTAGCAGCTGCCCACTACTTGCTGGGCAGCTGAGGACAAGAACAGGGCCTAAACGCTGCAGCTGACACTAAGTGCTGCGCTGCTTTGGAAGGCCAAGATAGGGATGAAGGAGTGAGATTCACTCCTGAGTCCAAAGAACAAGTCCCCTAAAAAGCAAAACCTAAACGGTGCAGCTGCCCACTACTTGCTGGGCAGCTGTGAAACAGAACTGCGACAGGGCTCTCACTAGCCTTCTAGACAAGGACTGCGCCAACTGCTGGAGCCATCTGGCTCTGAAATATACAGGTGCATTGGAGCCCTCTGGCTCTTAAAACAACTGGGGCCCTCAGGGGCAGAACACGGGCCCCTCTGGAGCCTCGGGGGCTCGAAACAAATGCTACTAACTGGGGGGAGCGGCCCGCTGTCAAACGGGCCGCCAAAATGCCCTGCAAACATGTGGGCGTAGGTAGGAGCCTCCCGAGGGCTCGAAATACCATGATGACCCCGGGGTCGTGGGAGCCTCTCCGGCTCGAGAAATGACCTTGCCCCCACACTGGGGCATGGAACATAGGACCACGGGCCCCCAGGACCCGCACAGGCCCTTGAACAGAACGTGCCCACCGTTGGAGCCATCTGGCTCTGAGCGGATTAGCGAAACATAGGAGTGGCCCTCTGTCAAGCGGGGCCGCTCAGTTCTGCGCAGGAATCACTCGCGTACTCTTCCCCCGCCCCCACCGGGCAGCTCTACTCACTGGCTGCTCACCGGAGGCGGCGGGGGACGCTGTCTTCGGTGGGCAGTCTGCCGGGCTCTCCTTCGCTCACGGGGGCCTCGGCGGACGTCCTCAGGCAGTGAGCGGGGCTCTCTCACCTCATGGGAGTCCCCCCCTCTCTTCGCGCCCGCCTTCACCCAGTCCCCCATCTCGGGACTGGGACTTCATCTCCTGGCAGCAACCGCGGGGCTCTCCCTAGCGCATGGGAGCCCCGCGCCATAGCTTACGCTGGCTTCGGGCTTAGGTGCAGGCCCCGCCTCCGTCCCGGCGGGCCTGCCTGACTTCCAGTTTTCGCGGAGGGCCGCGGCGGTGATTTTCTTATCGGCAAATGAGGGGTGGGCACCCTCGGTAGGCACAAAGAGGAGGGGAGAATCCCTACGAGGGGGATCCCCTCGGGAAGGGCTGCAGCGCTGCGCTGCTCAGCCCCCAGGCTCTCCCTTTCCCAGGGAGGTTACATCAAAGCGCCTAATCCCCAAAATGAGGCGCAGGAAGGCTGTAATAAGCCTTGGCAACATCCAAAAAGGAGGAAATGGGTCCCAGAAGTCCAGGACATAAAAGGTGGAGCACAGCAGCTCCCAGAAAAGGAAATTCCTCCAGGCATCCAGGGGCTGGGCAGGGCCCAGGGAGGCAAACCTCCCCCTGGGCCCCAGCAGCAGCACGCCCCTGGTTGTTTCAAGTTGGCAAACAAGAACATTTTAGAAGAGGTCATAGCCTTTTTTTATACAGAGAAATCCTTTGTTGTCAAAGGTGCAGGCAAGCGGCGAACCAGATGCAACAGGTTCCTGAGCACTTTGTTTTGCTCAGCCCCTCTGCCTATTCACAGGATGGGTCAGGGACATCAGCCACACCACAGGGGTGGAGCCAGCATTGTGGAGGGGAAAGCCCAGCCCAATTCAGGTCCCAGGTGCACTCCTCCCCGGCCGTCAACATACAGATCTCCCATTCACCACCGGGGCAGACCCATCCTGACTCCCGGAGCCAGGCACACCAGCCAGATCCAGCCAATCACAAGCCAGACAGTCACTGCACAGACAGGCCAACTTCTGGCAGTGACACTTCCACACTAGACACATGAACGCCGCACACATCATCACGCAGCATTCAATCTCACGAGTTCGCACATACCAAACTCAACCTTGCACTCCCCACGCATCAGGAATTACCATGGACACACATTTCCCCCATGCATTCCTATGGGAGGGCAGGCCAACCTTACTACACGCACGCACTTTACCCTGGGACACAGTGGTAAAGTACGCAGAAACCAAAAATCACTAACACCAGGTCACCATTAAAAGCAAAATGTTCAGGGGTGAACCTGCCAGAAGGTCCAACTCCAACATGGGGAATAAAGCCCAATTGGTCTGGGTGGATCAGCCCACTGACCACGTTCACCAGCCTATTGGAGAAAAGCTTGGCCAGAATTTTGGGCTCCGCATTCAATAAAGAAATAGGCCTATAAGAGACACAAGCCGTTTTGGGCTTACCCACCTTATGTATCACCACCACTGACGCAACTCTCTGATCACTGGGCAAGATCCCTTTCTCCCGGGCCTCAACAAACATACCTTTGAGGTAGTGTGCCAGCTTATCTGGTCTGAGCTTATACAGTTCAATTGGGAGCCCATTTGGTCCCAGCGCCTTCCCTGAGTTCAAAGAGCGAATAGCTTGGGCTATTTCATCAGTTGTGAAGGCACTATCAATAAAATTGCGGTCATCACAGGACAGGCAAGGGAGCCGTATTTCCCGAAGCAACAAATGAGAGTCCTCCTCCGGTCGATCTGAGACCGAGTTATAAACAGTTTGAAAGTATGCCGCAAAGCTATCAACAATACTCTGGGGATCTGTAAGCGAAGCTCCCTCCTCTGTAACAAGTTCTGGGACGACACGGTCAGCCCAATCCTTTTTGTCCAACCAAGCAATTAGTTTCCCTGCCTTATCCCCGAGGTCATAAAGCCTGCCCTGCTGCTCCCTGCCAAGAGCCCTGGCACTATCAGTGACCAGTGATTTATAATCATATTGTTTAAGGCTCAAAAGATGCAATTTGGCCTGTGTTACCTCCTGTTCCAGTTCCCCCTCCAAACGACCAATCTCAGTCTCTACATCAACAACCTCTCTATTCCTTTCCCTTTTTGTTCCAGCTATCAGTGACAGAGCCTGACCCCTAATAACCGTTTTGAAGGCTTCCCAAAGAGATATGGAAGAGGACACGGAACTTCATTATCCAAAAAGTAATCATCTAAAGCTTTGATGAGGTCTTTGCGAAGCTTGGGGTTATGAAGATACCAGGGGTTAATGAGGGCCACCCTACCTGCCGTTCCCGATGCGATACAAAGCCGGAACCAAAGCGGGGAATGATCAGAAATAACCCTGGCGAGATGAACAGCTTCAGTGAGGTAAGATGCCTGAGCTGCTGGAACCAAACAGTAGTCCAGGCGGAAGAGGCTACCAAGGGCACCGGAGTGAAATGTGTATTGCTTCTGATCAGGATGAAGCAATCTCCATCCGTCCACTAAACCCAGTGCATCAATAAAGTTGGGTAGCCATCGCATGGCGCGTCCCATATCACGTGGACAATGTCTATCCATAGCTCCAGACATCACTGCGTTGAAGTCACCCCCCAAGATCAACAGCCCAACCGGCAATTCGAGCAGAAGCTTTCCCAAATCAGCAAATGAAGTGGACTGCATACCCGGGGGGACATAGACAGACAAGAGGGTAAGAACCTGCCCTTCCCATCGACCTGTAATGCCAACAAATCTGACTCTATCATCTTCCCACGTGGAATCTATCACCAAAGGGAACGCCTTCCGCGTCAGGATACCCACCCCCCTGGAACCAGACGTGAATCCCGCATGGGCCACCAACCTGTACCCCATTCTGTGCATAGCCTTACATGAATTACTGACTAAATGTGTTTCCTGAAGCAGAACCACATCCAGTGCCTGGCATTTAAGATACTGAAGAACCACACTACGTTTAATTTTGTCCCCCAACCCATTCACATTCCAACTCAAAACCTTCAGTTCCCTACCCCCCATCATCATGGATGAAAAGGAAGCTACAATCCTCTGCCTGCTGCATGCTACTCAAATACAATATGCTGATGCCAACAACAATCCACCCAACTGGTGAAACGAACTTCCCTCCCCAACTCCCCCCCACCCCGCTGCCCTGCCCACTAGGCTTAGAACTGCCCATTGAAAAACGCAGAGTGCCTGTCGCCCATAACATTCAAAAGAAAGAACAGAAAAGTACTTAGGGGGATAGGTCATAAGAGCTCCGGTCAGCACCCATAAAGTCATAATGAAAGGTCTGTTAGAATACAGTTATGCAAAACGTTATACCTCTCGCCCCCCCCATTGAAACAAAGGATACAGCACGTCCCACCCCTCCCCACACCCACACTCCCCCATCCCCCACCCCCCACACAACTAAGGCACACGGCTGGACGTCCATTTAGGAAAGTTGAACCTCCTAGTCACCATCTCCTCCCCCTGATCCGCTCGATCTGGAGGGCCACGAAACTCAAGCCACTCTGACACTGTCCCGGCTGATCAAAAAACCATGCCCTGCCATCCGCCTCAACTCTAAGACGGGCCGGGAACAACATAGAGTACTTCATGCCTCTCTCCCGCAGGTCACGCTTCATTGACAAGAAGGATTTTTGTTGCTTCTGCACTCTTTGTGTGAAGTCGAGAAAGAAGGCGATAGTAGCATTCTCAAATTTAAGGGGAGCACTGGCTCTTGAGCACTGAAGGATAGCATCTCTGTCTTGGTAGTTCAGGGCTCGGGCCAACATGGGCCGCGGGGGAGTGCCCGGTCTAGGACGGCCGCCCGGGACCCTGTGTGCCTGCTCAATAACAAAAAACTTGCTGAGGCCCTTCGGCTGGAGATGCTTGAGTATGAGATCCTCGACAAACAGGTCTGGGGCCTGCCCCTCCGACTTTTCAGGTACACCCAGGATGCGAAGATTGTTGCGACGAAGGCGGCCTTCATCGTCATCCAACTTGAGGTCAAAGGCAACACGCGAGTCACGCAGCTCTCCGACCTCCTTTGGCAACAGGGAGACATCTTCCACGAGACTGGAAGTGGTAAGTTCAACCTGCTTTACCTTTTCGTTTAGCTTCCCCATATCTGCATGGATTAGGTTAATATATATGGCCATTGAATCCATCTTATGTTCCTGCGAGGTTTTAACCCCAGACATTGCGTCCATGACATCCTTAAGAGAGAGCTCAGGTTCATCTCCAGCCAGCGCACCCTTCACCGAGTCCTCCGGCAGCCGTCCTTTTGACATGTCTTTAGTGATTGTGTACCTGTCGAGCTTATTTGATTGAACTGGTTTAGACCCTCTGGTGCCAGTGCCCTTCACCCGCTCCATGCCCAGATGAGTAGAGCGCTATCAGGGAAACTGTAATTCTGGACAAGGGCCCCTCAGAGTCCACAGCAGCACGGATGAACAGCACATCCCAACAATAATATGAACGCCAAGATGCACCTCGAGAAGATCAAACAGCAGAGGAGGAACGGATAAGCAAACGAGCGGGGGATAGAGGAACTCCTCCACCAAGTTGATGAGTGCCCAAGGGAGTAGCGTTCCACAAGTCAATTCCGCCACCACTTCCCCCCTCAAGGCTACAACAAATCCCCAACGATGAAGGCCCCAACCTCTAATAACAGGGCCGCCGCACTTCTGTAACCTCCACCTGCGACAATATCCACAAAACACCAGTGGGGCCCCTCACATCAACGCAGCGTTCAGAGGGCCCAGCACGGAAGGGGTGGGGGGGAATATCCAGTAACACAGCCGCAATTTACTAATAGCGATTCCGGGGCCAGCCGTATGCTCCTCACCTCACAGCGCCCAATAGCGACGTCTTCCGCCATGCAGCGCAGCCTGCACTGTCAATTCAGCAGGCATGGCTAGTTATTCACCAAGGGGGGGAAGGGGGGCCCCCTCCAACCCTCCACCGATACACCCAGAGGCGATCCCGATGTACAGTCCAGTCCCACAGCTCCCCCACCTCAATGCCAGCAGCGTCACTGAATCGCCGCTGGAGAGAAGGAGAAAGGAGAGGGAGGGGGAGGGTCCCGTGCCCACCAATGCCGCCTCCCTGCCGCAAACAAAGGAACACCGGGGGGGGGGGGCAGGAGGGACAACACCCCAGAGGTTAAGTTAATCGAAACTGGGGGGAGATCCACTCTCCTCCCCGGGACTGGCACTTCACTCCAGAAGCGGCGTTCAACCAAGCTGCAGCCCCCGCCGCGCTCCTTTCCGCCGCTACTGCATTTTCCGCTCCGATCATCCACCGCGGAAGTGCAGAGCCGCACAGTCCAGTGGCGGGGTCCCGGATGGTCCGCTCGGATCCTCTTGATGGTGCGGCCCCAGCTTCCTGCCAAACTGGAAGTTACTAGTAGCCAAGTCGGAGCCACAACTACAGGTCCCGGCTTGTGGGCCCACACCTGGCAGAACGAGGTCGGCCGTCACAATGCCTCTGCAGGGGCCGCTGACCGCTCCGGATCGGCGGCCGAGATCTCGCAACACCTCCGGCCCGGGGATGCACTCCAGACAACAGGATGGAGGAGCAGGATTGATTAAGGGCTCACCGAACACGGAGCTCCGAGACTACGCGGCCATCTCGGATCCCGCTTGGCACGTCCCCCACGTGTCTCTATTCTTACATAAGGCATATTGCACATCAAAAAGAGACATAGGATTGACCCAGGTAATATCCACGAGTGACTGCAGGTGCAATGCAGCATAAGCAGAATTCACACACTTAGCCTGGCTATCCCCCCAACATACGCAACTACTGGCAGCAAATTATACACACACTGTCGTCAATCTTTGAACATCAGCTAGAGTGGTTCCTGCAGCTTGCCCTCCTGAGTTATGTGAGGTTAATTCTTCAATGCACCAGGCCCTTTGCTGCACTGACTCTTCTGTTGCCCAAGCACGGCATAGCCATGTCTTGGTATAGATGTCCAATCCCTACAGGGAAGGCATGGATCAGAGCCATGTCAACCTGTAGTAAGAAGCCTGAGACGTAATGCTGTGTTACAACCCATCTTCTCCAGACCCAAGTACTTCCGGGCTCCTTCTAGTTCCAATCTTATGATGATTTTGACCAACCTGAGTCATCACCCAGCACTCCACAGCATGGACACCAGCAGTGAGACCCAAACGATATCCACATGATCTCTGAAGCTGACCTGTAAGGGAGTGATCCTCTACAGGATGCCACCTCGAGACAACCTGAGTTAAGATGGCCAAGCTCACCTCTTCATTGTATACCTTTGTAGATCGTAGGGAAGGGACTATAACGTGTACTAAACTTAGCAACTGTGGTGTATTTGATACATGGGAGATATCCCAGACAGGACAAAGGTACTTGAGAATTGTTCTGTCACATCGGGACAGGCGTTATTGAATTGTTATTGTTAGTGATTTTAATGTTTTCTTATCTTTTACATGATTGTCTTGTGAAAGAAAGAGTCAGTAATTGTCTTTTGTTTTGGGTGAAATGTGCCTGGTTAAAAGTATTGCAGAAGAGAAGTGCAAATTTCTCTGTTAAATTACGATTTGGTAAACAATTAAAAGAAGAAAAAAACAATGTGAAGCACTAAGATGATATCTATTTAAAAAAAAAGAGAGGTACAGTTATTTTTGGGACTTTCACTTTATTGAGTAGGTTGAGGTGTTGGCGCAGGTTAAAGCTACAACCTTGAATATCAGATATATGACTACCAGTACATACAATGGGTGTTTTTTTTTTACCTTGAATGCCAGATAGATGACTACCAGTACATAATAATATGTGAAAACAAACAATAAGACTTGTTTTTATTATTAGGAATATTTACGGAGACAAGTTAAACCTATTGTGGACAAACTTGGTTGGAACGATACTGGAACCCATTTGCAGAGGTTTGTGGTTTTATAAAACAATATAATTTACTTCTTGCAGCTGTTTCTTACCTATATTTTGGAAAGGGCTACATCAAGTGTTGTAAAAAAAATCATGAAATTAAGGGTTGTTTTGGTAGCGAAATATAGAAATTTGTAGAGAATAACACTCAATTTTAATATACTGACTGCATGACTTATTCTTACAGATTACTGCGTGCCTCTGTTCTAAGTCTAGCTTGCAAAATGGAAGATACAGAGGCTCTGGGTAATGCAACGGCCTATTTCAAGGAATGGTTAAGTGGACAAAGGTATCTACTAATTAAATTTACTAGAAGAAATTCATGTTTTAGAAAAGTTGAGCTGTGTAAAATGAGTGTATTTTCTCTTTCAGCATTCCAGTCAATCTGAGGCTCCTGGTTTACCGCTATGCAATGAAAAACTCTGGAAATGAGACATCGTGGAACTACATGTTTCAGGAGTACCAAACCACCACCCTCGCTCAAGAAAAAGATAAGTTAATGTATGGCCTGGCGTCTGTCAACAGCATCCCTCTTTTGGACAGGTAAGCTATTCATTTGCTTAATGCACTAAGGCCCTATTTTACAGCATGTTGTCCCAGGTGCAAATTATGTACTCGGTAAATACCGTTAGCATGAGGTTGAGTATTTATCGGATGTGAACTTTGTTCAACATTCCAAATCATGCACTCCTCAATGGAGAAAAGTATGATAATAATTCATGTTATTTCCCGATCTGAGCCTCCCAAAAACATAACGGGAGCCATTTTCTCACCCAATTTGCCTCAGATTTCACCTGGTAGAAAACCTGGGCAGGCTAAAATCTACATTTTGCGTAATTTGTGCAAGGAGTTTTATCCCGATTCATACAAAAAATTGGTGCGCACATTAAAATCAAAGGGTCAAAATTGTTCTGTAACATTTTCTCACCTATCCCTAATGGGTTTTGGGAAATAGGATTACAAAAATACAATCTTTATTATTTCAGGGATAGGATAGGCATCCCTACAATTATATACCAGGGCAAAACAAGAATGGTGGGTACTGCTGGCTGTTAGTCTAAGTATAGTCTTTGGTGAACTGATGCCGCCTTTACACAATATTAGTGTTCACAAGCTCCTCCTAACATATTGTATCCCAGAAATATGTTAAAAATACAATCTAAAGAAATGTAATGGCATTTATAGGTTTAGATCAACTAAACCTTCACCAAGAGCATAAAAGTCTAAGGGCCATATGTATCAAGCCTTTTGTGAATCCCAAAGGCCGAAATTCGCAGAATTTCGGCCTTTGCGAATCGCAAACGGCCTTTTTGCATGTTTTGGTATGTATGTAACATTCGCAAAATAAGGAATAGCAAAGATTTGCGATTCCTTATTTTGCCATAGCATTTAAGGAATCGCAATCTAGCGATTCCTTAAATGCTATGTATGTAGCATTTTTGGGTTGCGAATTATGGTTAAGAATTCGCAAATTACCACCGACTTGTAGTTGATGGTAACTTGCGAATTCTTCAAAAAATGCACAATTTGGCATTTTTTAAGGTGGCATGTGATGCACACACATGCCCATAGGGCATGTATGTGCGCCATATGCACACACATGTACATTTCAGGGGTGCAGGAGGGTGTCTTTGAGACACCCCTGCACCCTTGAAATAATTCTCAAATTGCGATTAGCAAATTGCGAATTCGCAATTTGAGAATTATTTCGCAATCATTCCTATGGGCCTCCTGGCCCATAGGAATGCATTGGAAATTATTCCTTAATTGCGAATTCGCAAAATACGAATTCGCAAATAAGGAAGATTAAGGAATCGCTTATAAAAAGTGATTTTCTTCATACATACCATTTTGCGATTCCTAAATAGCGATTCCTTAAAAATCGCTATTTAGGAATCGCAAAAGGGTTTGTTGATACATATGGCCCTTAGTCCTTTTCTGCAGTGAGAACCTCCATGATGTCTTGCACAAATAATTTATGGCCTGATTTTGTTTTCGGCGGACGGGTTAATCTGTGACAATGGTGAGGGATATCCCGTCTGTCGAAATATAAATTCCATAATATCCTATGGAATTTATATTTGGGCGGACGGGATATCCATCACCGCTGTTACGGAGTAACCCATCAGCTTAAATGTAAATCAGGCTCTTGATATTTCGTACAGAATCTTTAATGAGACAAACTGTATACTTGAAGATTAATTTCATTGCTAAACTGCAACCAAATGCAATTGTGGATCCTTTTTTATAATTGTTTATTAAGACTATTGATGGCATTCATTCTTGGGTACTTAATTTTCCAAAAATCATATCATGTCAGTTTAAAATGCTTTCACTTTTAGCCTGTACCATAATATTATAGATTTTATTGTGTATTACAGAAATTTCCGTATGGTTTTTGTAATGCTCTTCAGTACTGATTTTTTGGGGGATTATAGTAATCAATGTTTATGACGCTGATGCCGCCACCTATGTCTGTGAGTTTATGTGCAATTTTCAAATTGGCCTGTGGCCTCCGAAATGCTTGGCTTCCAGTCTTCTTGATATGTGCCTCTCGTTTGATCAAGGATAATACCTTCAAGATAAGTAATTAAAAAGTAAAGATTTTCGCTGGTCCAAAATTACTGGAAGCCTTGAATAGCTAATTTGGGCAAAGCCTAGCAGCATTCTTTGCTTCCTGTCTAGTATTTATGTTGGTAAAGAAGCTCGGTCTTATTTTCTGAAAATATTTTAATTGTTCAATGTTAAGTTAAAAATGTTATTGTAATCTGTACTATGAAATATGGACAGCTCAGGTTATCCATTTCCACCTTTAGACTTTTTTTTTTTTTTTATAAAATCAGGTTTAGACTTTTGATGTTTCTGAACATCATTCCCAGATATGTGCTCAACTTTAATTCCATTTGAAGAATCGATGAGAGTTAATAATTTTGCACTTGATGAAATTGTGAAATTATTAGATTTTGGTGGATGTTCCCCTGATAGAATACTTCTGCAAAAAGTAACTTTACAATTTGTTTAGAGCAAAGTCAATGACACATGGAGATTTGTAAAATAAAGATACCAGTGGTAACAGCCCTTAAGTCCATTTTCCTTATTTTTTTGTAATCAATGTTTGGGAAATATTCCACAAATGTCATCCAAATCGAAAATGTCTTTACCAAATTTTATGAAGTGTGCAGAAACGATGTGCCACAATTTCACAGAACCCATATTTTCTATTTAGGTTTCATAATATGAATAGCTGAGATAATTTATATCAAGCTTATCTGTAATTAAATGTCTCTTTCTGCTTAAATAATGTTCGTTATTATTAGTCTGTTCAATGGCAAAGATTGCTTTTGAGAAGCCAGTTAAATGCACCACATATAACTATTGTTGCGAGTCTTAGAACAGCCAGATTTTGTGGCTCTTTTGAAAACTGAGAAAGTTGGTCTAAAGTTGGGTTGAAATAATCATATAAACTAACACAAGATACATACCGAGCCCTGATTCAATCATATTGAATTGGTATTAAGTACAGAATAATGTCCTTCATTAAAAATGAATAGGCCAATGTAAGGTGATGTGTATGGCCCTTTACTGGCATTTCAGGAGATAAGGCAGCAATCTGTATACTCACTAGTCCACAAGGTAGTTTATTCCAGGGATTAATGAGACGTAGTTTATAACAAAAGTTAAAATGTGAAGCTCAAGTTGTAATACTATTACAAATAATAGACTGTAAAAGCAGGTGAAATTAGTTTTGTATGCCATTTACAATAAGCGTATTTACAAATTATTCTTGGGCATATGTATGACTACCTTTGAAAAAAATATAATTTGAAATCAAAGAACAAGAAGAACACAACCATACATTTTCTCTACATTTTGCTTATTTTTTCTCCTAGGTATTTGAACTACCTTTACAACACAAGTCTTATCAAAAGCCAAGATCTGTTCACTGTCCTAGGGTACATATCACAGAACAAATATGGGAAAATCATGGCATGGGACTGGGTGCGACTTAACTGGGACTTCCTAGTGAGCAGGTATGTTACAATTGCCATATATCAGTATTTGTAATTTCTCTGTCCTCATGAAAATGTTATGCCACTATATAGAATTATACTAAATACATGCACTTGTCTGATACCTGTGCATTACAAGCTACAGAGAGGTCCTTAACATCACAGAATGTAAGTCCGCTGACCACTTGTGTATTACAGAGCAGTATGTCTGATTAAATATACAAAATGGATGTTTCTAGAGCTCCATCTCTCCTTCGACTGGAAATGCCAGACCATAAAAGGATAATGAACACATGTGTAAACTCTTTCATACATAGTTCACTATTATGTTGGAGAAGAAAGGCAAAGAGAGCTAAGTAAAAAAGTAAAATATCGTGAAGTCAGAGGGATATATGTTGCTAGTGAATTGTGATGTCAGAGTAGTACTATTAATTTATAATTGTACATTTTAGAGATCATAATAGTGAACTGTCAGAGTACTGGTAGGAGATATTTTCGAGGCTCACTTCATGGGCCACTGAATCTGAAATCTGAAAATTAACATTAACTGTACCTGGAATTGAACCTGTGTTCTACAGGCCTCTGACCAGTACATTGCCCACGTCAATCTAGAGTCATTGTCCTGCCACAGATGAACTACCTTAGATATGTTCACCAGTGCTTTTACTCAGGGTCTGAAAATAAACTGAGCTTTTTTTTTGTTTAAATTGCCATGTACGCCACCTAGAAAACAATTCACATGGGAACAGAGGAGGCAGATGCTATATTTTTCAATTTACATTCGATTTTTGGATTTCTCTTTTAGAAAGTAGTTATAAAGTGACGGATGTCAACAGCGATTGAGTTTTAGAACTAACATTAGATTCACACTTAGCTAAAAATGTATCTGCAGAATCTTTTGGAGGTGAGAGGTGTTCCTTTAGAAGCAAATAGTGACTTTGCATATTCTTCCATGCTAGGCACTGTAGATAGTCACATTAGTACATCCGATCACCTGAGGAGTACTAGAGCTACGAGCAGAGCAACAGTTTCAAAATTGTGACCTGTTTGAAATATATTTAATTGATTACAGTACTTATTTCATGTTTGCAGCAGGAACATCAATCAATCTGTATCAATCAGTGTTAGAAATGGGGTTTCTGGTCGGCTAGGGTATGCACCTAAGCCAGGCAGAACCACCACTCTAGTCAGGGCAAGGGAGTTACACATTAAAGATAACGCCTGCTCACCCCCTTGATAGCTTGGCAGAGCAGTCAGCCATATCCCAGGGGCAATGTGTAAAGCATTTCCTCAACACACACTCACCAGCGACACACTAGGCACACCACAAAAAGAAACTCCACACAAGGTTATATAAAAATATCCTTTGTATTATTCTTTAAACACATTAGACCACAATCACATAAATCATTGTGCCGCTAGGCCCATGTCATGCATTCACACAGAATCACATAAATCACTTGGCCATTCAGGCCATTGTCATAACAACCCCAGCAGTGCACTTCACTGCACTACAGTAAATACCTGTAGAGTGCACACATCATAGCAAAATCATCATTGATATTGTACATACCACCATCATATAAATCACTGTACCCATGGTACAAAACCGTGGCAGGGTAACACTGCATACACATTCACATCAGGGCATACACTGCAAAATATGGCACAGGAATCATAAGCAGGGTAGGAAATATGAGGATCACCAGCACATCCCTTACCAGGGGTTACCACAACACTAAGAGCGGCACTTGTGCTCCTACAACACTTTACGTAGTAACTGTCTCTTCCCTCGTAGGTTCCTGGGCTACCTGCCAGCCTACAGTGGGGAATACGGTACTTTTAGATTCCTGACAGAGTGCAGGGTCCCCTGCCCTTCTATCAGGGACAATATGGCACTTGCTCGGAAAGTTCCTTATTCCCCAAACGGAAACCTCCGTTGAGGATTCCTCTGTGATGGGCATCCAAAAAGAGAAATGCCCCCAAGGTATGTGTACCCCATGGGGTGTGGTTTGCAGCTGTAGCAGGTGAGGTAGACCTCTCTTGGTAGCTCCTGACTGCCCGCTCCTGAATAACCAAAGGCAGCTACCTACATGGAGGGTCAGTCCTCCTCTGGCTGACCGGGTGTCCGTACCGAGGGCAAAGTAAAATGTTGCCGCCAATGACGGTGGGGAGATCTCCCTGGGTCCCCTGCAGCAGTATGCCAACAAATGCAGCTGCACATGAACGTGCATTGCAGTTGCTTCCCCCATAGCCTTCCTGCAGTCACCGTGGACTTCACTTCCCCCACACAGGGAATGAGCCTTGGACTCCCCTTCACCTCCCGGCAGCTCAGTCACTGCTACTGCAAAGTGGTCCCACCACCTTTGCTGGAATGGCTTTACTTCCTGCCGTGCAGCTTCAACCGGTATTGCGGCTCCGCCCTCCACAGGCGGGGTTAGACTTCCCTCTCTCCCAACAAGGGAGGCACGGGGTCCTGTGTTTAGCTTAAAGCACCGTGCCCGATGTTGACTGCCTTGCAGGGAGGCATGGCGGCCCGCTCACAAACAGCCCTGAATACCGCAGGTCTCCAGACAGCACCCATGCCCCAATAAAGCACCCATCAGGCACTGGAGGACAAGGAGGAGCTCTCAACAGGCTCTGGGAGGTGAAACAGGGTTCCCCACCTACTCTCTCCTTGGAAGTGCTCTCCACGAGCTGTATGTGGGGGGCATGCAACTTAGTCCGATGAGAAAACTAGGGCAGAGAACAGGGCACAGGCAGGCCCGCACGCAGGGTCACTTAGCTGAATGGCAGTTCCTTCAGCCACCCAGCAAGCAGCAGGTAGTCCCAAATAGGGGTTCCTCCTGGCACACAGCAGTCCTCTGGTTACAAGTCCCATGCTGTGACTTCAGTTTTTCATGGGGTCACAGCCCCTGTTCTGGGGGCACATCAGACACATTGTAGAAGTGCACAACACCCCAAGTTCACCTTGTAAGCATTGGCCCCAGACACACCACAGGGGTGGAGACAGCACTGTAGAAGGCAGGCACAGCCCTATTCAGGTGAATGTGCAACTCCTACCACCATTCAAAATGCAGACCAGGCCTATTCAGGTGCAAGGGAAACTCAGCCTGCTACTGTAAATTCAGCCAAGGTCTATTCAGCCTAGCACTGAGTCACCCAGGCAGGGCAGGACACACCTCAACCCTCCCAGGGACTGGCTGGAGTGAATGCACAGCCCCTGTCTCCTGTCAGTCAAAACCAGACAGTCAATACATACCCAGGCAGGGCACAAAGACAGATAATGACACAGAAATGCCCACTTCTAAAAGTGGAATTTATAAAATAGTAATAATAAATCTGCTTTCAACAGTAAGCCGGATTTATCACTATTATTCCAAACATACCAAACATGGTCACACTAGCCCTCTCAGATCAAAAATTACCACTGTAGCACATATCAGGGAATCCCCGATGCAACCCCCTGAGAGGGCACCCTCACTGCAGTGAGAAACCAAATAGGCTGTTTGTCACTACCAGTACATCCTGCACAGTTAAGGCACATGTCATACCTTCTACCTAGACAGCACCCTGTTCATAGGGATAGCTAGGGCCAACCTTAGAGTGACATATATGTAGTAAAAGGGGAGTTGCAGATGTGGCAACCATTTTTCACACCACTGCAGCCATGAATTGGGTGCACAGGTCCTGCAGTGGCAGAGGCCTGAGACAGGTTTGAAAGGCTACTTCGGTAGGTGGAGCAAGTAGCGCTGCAAGCCCACTAGTGAGCTAAATAACGGTGATGGAGCAAGCCCTGATCTTTGGACTGGGTAAGAGTGGTCTGCTTAATTCAGACACTCTGTTCATCACCACCCCCTTTTCTGAATCGTTTTTGGCCACTATAGGTGTGGCAGGGTATACTCAGACATGAGTCCCTTGCTCACTGCTCCATCAGGATTCAAGCAAGCCGGGCAGACGACGCCTGAAATGGCAGAAACCGGTCCCCGGAAGCTTGTCTCCTTTCTGGTGAAGAATTGGCTTGGTAGTTTGGTCTGCCCTGTTCCCATGATGCACTGGGCCAGGGACAGACTAATTTGCATATAGCCAGGTTCTGAGCTGGGATGGGGCAGTGAGCTAAATAACGGTGATGGATCAAGCCCTGATCTTTGGACTGGGTAAGAGTGGTCTGCTTAATTCAGACACTCTGTTCATCACCACCCCCTTTTCTGAATCGTTTTTGGCCACTATAGGTGTGGCAGGGTTTACTCAGAGATGGGTCCCTTGCTCACTGCTCCATCAGGATTCAAGCAAGCCGGGCCGACGACGCCTGAAATGGCAGAAACCGGTCCCCGGAAGCTTGTCTCCTTTCTGGTGAAGAATTGGCTTGGTAGTTTGGTCTGCCCTGTTCCCATGATGCACTGGGCCAGGGACAGACTAATTTGCATATAGCCAGGTTCTGAGCTGGGATGGGGCAGTGAGCTAAATAACGGTGATGGATCAAGCCCTGATCTTTGGACTGGGTAAGAGTGGTCTGCTTAATTCAGACACTCTGTTCATCACCACCCCCTTTTCTGAATCGTTTTTGGCCACTATAGGTGTGGCAGGGTATACTCAGACATGAGTCCCTTGCTCACTGCTCCATCAGGATTCAAGCAAGCCGGGCCGACGACGCCTGAAATGGCAGAAACCGGTCCCCGGAAGCTTGTCTCCTTTCTGGTGAAGAATTGGCTTGGTAGTTTGGTCTGCCCTGTTCCCATGATGCACTGGGCCAGGGACAGACTAATTTGCATATAGCCAGGTTCTGAGCTGGGATGGGGCAGTGAGCTAAATAACGGTGATGGATCAAGCCCTGATCTTTGGACAGGGTAAGAGTGGTCTGCTTAATTCAGACACTCTGTTCATCACCACCCCCTTTTCTGAATCATTTTTGGCCACTATAGGTGTGGCAGGGTATACTCAGACATGAGTCCCTTGCTCACTGCTCCATCAGGATTCAAGCAAGCCGGGCCGACGACGCCTGAAATGGCAGAAACCGGTCCCCGGAAGCTTGTCTCCTTTCTGGTGAAGAATTGGCTTGGTAGTTTGGTCTGCCCTGTTCCCATGATGCACTGGGCCAGGGACAGACTAATTTGCATATAGCCAGGTTCTGAGCTGGGATGGGGCAGTGAGCTAAATAACGGTGATGGATCAAGCCCTGATCTTTGGACTGGGTAAGAGTGGTGTGCTTAATTCAGACACTCTGTTCATCACCACCCCCTTTTCTGAATCGTTTTTGGCCACTATAGGTGTGGCAGGGTATACTCAGACATGAGTCCCTTGCTCACTGCTCCATCAGGATTCAAGCAAGCCGGGCCGACGACGCCTGAAATGGCAGAAACCGGTCCCCGGAAGCTTGTCTCCTTTCTGGTGAAGAATTGGCTTGGTAGTTTGGTCTGCCCTGTTCCCATGATGCACTGGGCCAGGGACAGACTAATTTGCATATAGCCAGGTTCTGAGCTGGGATGGGGCAGTGAGCTAAATAACGGTGATGGATCAAGCCCTGATCTTTGGACTGGGTAAGAGTGGTCTGCTTAATTCAGACACTCTGTTCATCACCACCCCCTTTTCTGAATCGCAAGCCCACTAGTAGCATCTAATTTACATGCCCTGGGTATGTGGGATACCGAGATTTACAGGAAAATTCAATATGCCAAACAGGTTTAGACCAAGCTTGCCAAGTTTTACAAGAGAGAGTCCATGCTCTTTAGCACTGATCAGCAGTGGTAAAGTGCCCAGAGTCTTAAAAAACCAACAAAAGGTCAGAGAAAATACAGAAGGAAGGCAAAAAGTTTTGGGATGACCTTTCAAAAAGAGCCAAGTCCAACAATCAGCAATCTAAAAAAGCGTGACTACACACCTGTGAGCATCTCAAGCTGCTGAGTGGGAAGGGGGGAGGATGGGGGGTCTGTAGTTCAGTCGAAGAGCCAGGTCTTGAAGTTATTCCTGAATTGTGGCAGCGATGGTGATTACCTGAGGTCCAGAGTCCGGGAGTTCCAGGTCATAAGTCACTAGAAACTCAGTTAATTACAAGCTTTTCACTTCCTGTGTCTGTTGTCAATTGAACATTCATATCAAGCATCCAGGAGGATGGCAAAATGTTTGGGGAGGGAGGAGTACTTGGCCGCTCACCATCAGCATTTTTCCTCACCGAAGCCAGAGCACTTAAAGAATATTCTTGAGATAGTACTTATGGGTAGGAATGCGACTAGGTCTATTTGGTGCATAACTTTTCATCATAGTCTTTATTTATTATTTGCATTAATCATCTTTAAAATATACATCAGTAAAATACACACTAATTAAAAAGAGAGAGTCATTAAACTAACATCCCCTGGTATCATAAGATTATTCATGAAGCACTTAACTCTTTAACATGATCTGCACACACAATAATTATAAAAGCCTGTCCACACACTGATATATAATGGATCCTTTTAGGTATACATTTCAGAGGGGGGCATGGCCTAGCCAAATGGCCAACAGGACGTGAGCCTCCTTAGCTCGTCCGTCCAACTGAATATCCTGCATTTCTCTTTGATGCCCCACTATAATCCCGACTTCTGCTTGAGAGAAGACATATGGAGCCCCCCTGGGTCTAACGGATCGGTCCTGGGCGGTCTGTGGCCCGGCGCCACGCACAGCGTGAAAGTGCGTAGTGTCGCGCGGGCCTACACGGGATGACCCGCTGCATCCGGAAGCTTTGCTGAGGTGGTCTGGCATCGGTGGAGCGCGAGCACTGCTGGATGATCCCCCTTCTTGTGTGCCCTGACTGTTTGGCTGCCGCCAGCTGTGATTGACGGCCTCGGGGTCCTGGCCGTGAAGCGCAGCGCACTCTGCCCAGAGTGCATGGTCTGCCTGAGAGCTTGATGGCAGAGCGGCCTCATCTTGACCCCGGCTGAGCGAGAGAAGTGCTCCTGTGGTGCACTGCCTGTTATCCATTCTCTCCAATTTATTGGAGGTGAATGAACGTCTTCACCCCTCTCAAACGGGCTTTAGAACCCACAAGGCACAGAGACAGCCTTGTTAGCTATGGTCGAAGAAGCTAGGAAAATTTTAGACAGTGGCGGGTACGCAGATATCATATTACTCGACCTCAGTGCGGCCTTTGACACTGTTAATCATCAACTTCTGATTACAAGACTTAGAGAGATTCGGGTGACAGAAATTTTACTCAAATGGCTTGAGTCTTTCCTGGTAGACAGGACTTTCAGGTCTTTGAGGGTAATGTTAGCTCAGAAAGAATGCCATTACGATGTGGGGTGCTGCAAGGCTCCTCCCTGAGCCCCACTCTATTTAATGTCTATCTGCGCCCGCTGGCCGAGGTGGTTAAACCTTTTGGGGCTAACATCATCTCCTATGCTGATGATACTCAGCTGATTGTATCCCTCAACAGTCTGGACAATGCTAAGAGCAATTTGCCCATCAGTCTGGAAGGGATCTCCGCATGGATGGATGACTCCTTCCTCAAGCTGAACGCAGCCAAAACCGAGCTGATGCTCTTGGGTAAAACAACTAATATAGACATCAACGCCCTCTGGCCGAAATGTTTAGGGGTGATGCCTACCCCCATGACTCAAATAAAAAGTCTGGGGTGTGGCTGGATCACAGCCTGAACTTTAAGGAACAGGCATGCAGAGTGGCAGGTACCTGTTAAGGCATTTTAAAAATGATCAGGAAGGTTCTTCCACTTTTGCCGTTTTCTGCCAGGAAGCTTTTGGTGCAAGCCTTGATTTTCTCGAGGCTAGATTATGCCAATGTGCTATACATAGGGTCTCCAGCCGCAACCATTAAGAAATTGCAAACGGTTCAAAACTGTGCGGCATGACTGCTGATGCAGGTTCATAAGCAGGAACCAGCTAAACCTTACATTATATCCCTGCATTGGCTTCCAGTGGCTGGGAGAATTCAGTTTAAGGCTTTGTGTATTGCCCATAAGGCACTCTCAGCTAAGGCCCCTCCATTTCTTCAGTCCATTATCTCCCCTTACCTCCCTAAAAGATCTTTGCGCACTGAGAAAACACATCTAGCAATAGTTTCTAGAGTATACCGAGTTTGGAGTGGGGGACGTCTTTATTCCCTCATCTCGGCCAAATGCTGGAATCAGCTCCCAGATCATATCCGACTCAAGGTCAATCATCTCTCCTTTTGCAAACAGCTGAAGACTCTGCTGTTTTCTGGAACTCTCTTATCGTTTGATTGTGTGATGGCTTTGTCTCTAGCGCTGGGAGACCTTTGGTAGCCATGCGCTTTACAAATGACAATTCATTCATTCATTCATTCATCAGGGAGCAGACAGCGGGTATGCGAGGTGTGGCGGCCTGGGCGCCTGGCTTGTGCTGGTGAGTGGGCCTAGGGCGGCCGCGGCTCCCCCCAGTCAGGACCTGGAGGGGGCAAGGTCCGCTTTGGGCCTGGTCGGAGTCCCTGGAAGCTGTGCCTGCGCTTGGTTACCCCCCCAACCCCGGAGCTGCAAGACTTGTGCTGGGGCCTGCTGGCCCACGGGGTGGTGCGTGTGTGGGGGAGTCATTGTCCATCGGGCCCCCTCCCTCCCCCTTCTTGTGCTCAAAGGCCTGAATACTACTGAACTGTGGGGGCTGAAGACATCTACACTGTCATGCTGGCTCGGCTGCAGTGCCCCTAGTAAGCGTATGGGGCTTGCGAAAAATTACCAGCACTTAATTGAGGACCTAAAGAGGGGGGCACGACAGGGAGCAGCCTGAGAGCTGCATTTGACCGTACATTATTTTACCCAACCCACGCTCACTGCCTATGTGGATTGCAGTGCCCTAGTTCTGGCCTGCTGATCTGAGCTGCTACATGTGTGGACTTGCTAGGGCAGGTTTGCAACTGGGCTTGGTTTGCTGTGCTGTCACAGAGGGGCAGTGTATGCCATTTATCTGGATTGAGGACACTGTGCATGGAGGGAGTTCCCTGTGTGTGTTATTATATCTGCTGGCCTAGATTCATTAGTGGACCCTCGCTAAGGAGACTCCTCTGGTGTGTGCATTGCGTCGGCGGGTGTGCCATGTATATGCGCCGGGGGTCACAATGGGCAAAGACAAGCCCCAGAAGACGACTGAGCCAATTACCATCACGCAGTATACTATGCCAAGGCAGCTGGAGGACAGAATAGATACTGTTTTTGTGGATGTGAACCTACTATGCGTGGACCTCCGGAAGATAGCTGATAAAGTCACGAGTGCTGAGGGGCATATAGCAGAACTGAAAGGAGAGGTTGTTACCCTCAAGCAGCAGGTGGCACAGATAACTCAGATAACTGTGGTTACGAGGGCCCTGGAGAGGCGTGCTGAGGAGGCGGAGGGGAGGGCGAGATGCAGCAATATTCGAGTGCTGGTCATCCCGGAAAGGGCGGAGCTGGGGGAGGAAGAACAGTTCCTGGATCGCTGGAGTCGTATAGGGCTCTCGACCCTCTTCCACTCCTGGGGGCGCAGCCTCGAGCTATCATAGCTACAATTCTCACCTATCGGGATAGAGACTGCATTCTGAGGGCGGCAAGGGAACACCAGAACCTCCAGTATGAAAACAATAAAGTGACTATATTACCGGATTACACTAAGCAAGTTCAGGACCTTCGGAAATCCTTCCTCGCAGTGAAGCGTAAGCTGTGAGACCTAAACATGCAATATATGCTCCAGTATCCTGCCAAGTTGAAGGTGATTTCGGGGGGTAAGGCGCAATTCTTTGACTCCCCGGAAGATGTTTGGGAGTGGCTGGAGATTCGTGGAGATGGATTTCCACCTGGAGAAGCAAGGGGCCAGAAGCGATGATGGGAGACACGACCAGACGGGGGCCGGCGACGGCAGCAGCGTCGAACGGAATCACAGAATGCTCCGGAGGTGTCGCAGCGGATGAGAACGGTGGGTAAGGATGGAATGCTGCAGTCTAATCCCCTTGTGGAGAGTGCTGCGTAGGTCGACTTGCTGGGAGCTGAACCAGATAGGCAAGACCAGACTCTGCCACTAACAATAGACGTTGTGTCCTGAGACTTTGTTGGAGGATCTTCCGGGGGTTGTCAATGAAAGTTATTAATCAATGACTACTGGCTTACTGCACTGTTTGCTGATTTAGGACTACTACACAGGAGTGCAGTAATGCTGTATGGTGTTGTTTGTTGCTCTGGGATCTGGATATGGGGGGGGGGGAATAGCGCTACTTGTAGGGTGGACGGGACCCAGGGGAGGGGATATTGCCTGACTTTCAGTATATATGAGGCAGGTGTATTTCAGAATGGCAGCGGGACTCTGGATCTGTGGTGGGTGGGTGAACCGGGATGCAATACTTTTTTGTTGCCCCTGTTGAGTTTAGTGGGAAGCTGTGCACATCTTTGAATGAGCGATGGGTGGGCAAAATCGTCTGGGATAATAGTCTAGCATTGTTCGTGGGTGGGGGGAGTGGGGGCTTGTTGCTTTAGTTGTTAATGTGTGAATTTCAGTGGTGTTGTGCACAAGAGTTTGTCATTGCAGAAGAGGGCTGAGTCCTGGCGTGTTGCTAGACAGGAAGTGCAAATGTATGACCATGGCAGATGTGCTAAAGTTCCTTAGCTGGAATGTTAGGGTTTAGGCACCTGCACCAAACCACATAGGGTCCTCTCATTCCTCAAGTGGCATAGCATAATGATTGCATGCTTGCAAGAGACACATCTGGATGATGCTAGGGCAGGGCGTCTGGCCAAAAAGTGGAGGGGGCCGGTGTTCCACTCGTCGTATTCTACCTATGCCAGGGGACGTTGATTTGGGTGGCACCTGGGGCCCCATTTACACTACAGTTGGCTGAAACAGGTGTAGAAGGTTGTTACGTGTTATTGCGGGGCAAGCAAGATGGCAAAGATATCAGCATACTAAACACCTATGCCCCTAATACTGATAAGCCAAATTTCTTTGCAGCTCTGCACGATTTAGTTACTGTAGACTTGAACACTTCCTTACTATGGTTGGGAGACTTTAATTGTGTGGTGGGTCCGGAGATGGATAGTTGCCCCCCTCGAAGGGGCACCAAGCCGCGTATGACTAAGCAGTTGCAAAAACGAATGAGTGACCTAGGCATTCGGGATGTTTGGAGGGAACACCACACGACTCAGAAAATATTCACCTGTTTTACACCCACTCATAACACACATTGTCATCTAGATAGGGTACTAGCGACAGAGCACCCAGCGTTTATGGCAGCAGTGATTAGACACCTGGCCCGTTTTTTCTCGGATCATGCGCCTGTATGCTACTCAGTGCAGTGGACAATGGGGGAGCAGGGCTACCGTAGATGGCGGTTCCCTGTTGATATTCTGGGGGACCCGGTTAGGAAGGAGGCGATTTCGAGTGCGTTAACAGGGTATATGTCCCTTAATTGGGGTATTGCATGCAACAGAGCCCATGAGTGGGATGCGATGAAGGCGGTGGTCAGAGGGGTGGCAATGGGGCTGACATATGGCGTTCGGAGGCAACTACAGTCTGAGCTACAGGATAAGTAGAGAATGTTAGCTGAGCTTCAGTCTGGGCCGCAGAGGCAGGATGACACCCAGCAGCGAGAGCGTGTATTATGGGAGCAGGTTGCAGATACTTGGAATAGGCTGTATAAGTGTACTCCTAGGAAATATTGCCAGCTGCTGCATGCAGAGTGAGATAAATCTGGTTGGTTATTGGCCTGGGTATTGCGTAAGGAGCAGGCCCCCCTTTTGGTTACCAGTCTTCGAGCCCAGTCGTGCGAGTTGGTCTATACTCGGGCAGCTATGCTGGAGGTGGTCCGGCAACACCTGGTGTACAGGACAGACCCCCTGGTAATTGCAGACCATTATATCCCCTTTTTGAAGGGTCTGCAGTTGAGACAGGTATCTGAAGAAGTTAGGATGGATCTGGATGGGCAGATCTCTGAGGAGGAGCTGATGGAGGCGATAGCTGACATACCTACGGCCAAGGCATCGGGAGGGGACGGGTTGCCCATTTAGTATTATCAAGCATATTCAGCAGTACTGATTTGGCTTTTGCTGACAACTTTTAATGAGTCATTTGAGAGTGGAATATTTCCCAATACAATGCATGAGGGTGAAATTTGTCTGATTCCCAAGCTGGGTGGCGATGTCCAGGACCCGTCTGCGTACCGACCCGTGACAATGATTAACTCGGATATAAAAATCTTATGTAAAGTGTTGGCCAAACGGTTAGGAACACACATGCCACATTTAGTTCACGAGGACCAGTGCGGCTTTACCCCAGGCCGTAGTATGTCAATGAACATAAGACGGCTGGCGCTTGTATTACATGAGACGCATGAGGCCTCTGAGGAGATGGCGTTGGTGTCTATCGACCTTGAAAAGGCGTTTGACACGGTGGATTGGGGGGGGCCTGCTTGATATCCTTGGAAAGCTGGGGATTGGACCATGCTTTCATAGATGGGTTAAAACACTATATAGAAACCCAGCGGTATGTGTGCAAATGGGTCAAACCAGGTCAATGCAGTGGTTGTTGGGGTGGGGCATGCGGCAGAGATGCCAATTGTCGCCACTACTGTTTGCTCTGGCCATCGAGCCCATGGCGATATGGGCAAGACAGGACCTGGGCCGCTGGGGCATACAAATTGGGCATAGTACACACCTTATCTCACTCTATGCAGATGATGCGCTGTTCTATGTTACGTCTCAGCGTAAGGCCATACCGCAATTACTGACGTTGATGGACCAGTTGCGACTTATTCAGGACTGCGCCCAAACAGACGCAAATCCCTGGCATTCCCTTTAGCAGGTTTGAGAGAGAGTAAGTCTGGGGAGTTGCCTAGCCTGGGATTGAGATGGGAGACAGACCATTATAGATACCATGTGGTGCAGGTGACTCATGGGGACGCTAAGCTGATCCAGCTGAATATGAATAGGGTGGTTGAGTCGCTGATGCGCTCCGTAGAATTCTGGAATATGCTGCCACTGTCCTTAATGGGTAGAATAGCGGTGGCAAAGATGGTGATGCTGCCGAGATGTCTATGTGCTTTGCAGAATGTGTTGTGCCCGATTCCTGCAAAAATGTTTAGGCAACTGAATTCTCTCCTGGCGACCCTGCTTTGGGCAGGAAAGTGTTGTAGGGTTGTGCTGCAGATGCTCCAGAAACGGTATGAGGAGGGTGATCCAGGAGTACCCAGATTTGATCTTTAATATTATGCGGTGCACCTTCAGTATGCGGTGCAGTGGTTGGATGAGGGTGACCACTTTGAAAAGCGTTTATTAGCCGGAAGAGTGTAGCCAGAGGATCTCCCTATGATTTTGATGGAGGGTGCTGGGGTGAATTCGGAGTTTCCATATTTGTTTAGGCAAACGGCCTACTTATGGCAGAAAGTTGTGGTGCGAGTGCTGGGGTGGGCTCCATTTCACCCAGAATTGTCCATCTGGCAGTTAGTCCCTATGAGCAGGATGGTGGAAAACATCTCTTTCCAGGCATGGAGGGAGGGTGACTGCATGGTATTGGCAGATTTATATATAAATGATACCTACCTTAGGTTTGAGCAGGTGTGTGAAGGGTTCGGTTTGAGACAGGGGCAATATCTTCAATATGCGGGCCTGATTGAAGTGGCTAAGGTGACATGGCCCACGTATCCGGATATGCGCCGGACCACTGAAACCTTGAACATATTGCTAACTTGTGGAGGTGGGCGTAGATTGGTGTCTTTGTTGTACAAGACCATGAGGGCGGACTCGAGATCATTGGCTCTGAGGGCATGGTATGCTTGGAACGAGGATTTGCAGGTGCCGTTGCTGGAGAGGGACTGGGTCAGAGTATGTACTTTAACACGCAAGGTGTCTTGCAATGCCCGGTTGAAGTTGCTCCACTATAACGTCTTGCAATGGGTGTAAATGACCCCTGTGAGGCTCCATCGTATCAATGCCTCCCGTTCGCATGAATGTCCTAGATGTCATGGAGCCCATACTGGGTTCATGCATTTGGCCTGGGAATACCCAGCAGTACATCACTATTGGCTTGAGGTGATAGCATGGCTCCGTGGAAGGGTGAGAATCCCTCTGGAGGCTATGCCTGAGCAGTGCCTCCTAGGGCTGGTACTGCAACGTAAGAAGAGGAAAATGGCCAACAAGCTGCTACAGTTAGCGCTGGTATTGGCTAAACAGAGGGTTGCCATTTGCTGGTTTGGTGAGTGGGTCCCCTCTTTTGTGAATTGGATGACAGACATGGGGGAGTGGTCTTTGGTGGAGGAACTGCACATGAAAACCTGCCCCAGGGAAGAAAAGTTGGATGAGCACATAGCAAGTTGGAGAGAGTTATGCGGAGAATTGTTGAATTCAATGGGCCAGGCAGTGAACAGACTCGTGAGTCTGATGGTGACAATAGTACGTAAATGTTGGTGCCTGTGTCAATCCTAAATGTATATGATGCGGAATCCGTTGCTAAGTCATGCAAAGTGTAAAGTGTATACACAAGTGTTATGTGTTTGGGACTCTGTGTGAAATGAAAACAAGTCGATGGATATTGTCTCGAAGGATTCTGTACTTGACCGCTGAGTTCGATGTGAAAATTTACAATTAAAGTTTAAAAAAATAAGAATACATTTCAGAGGATGCAGCTGCTCAGGAGGCTAGGGGCAACTGCCCACTGAACACCAAAAATGCAACGAAATCCAGTCATCTCTAGAGCATCGCTTAGAAGTGTCTGACCTAGATATTGTTTCAAACAATGCCACATAGAAAGGTAGCAAATTTGCTACCAATCAGTGTGCTTCTGCACTTGCTCCTGTCATCCAATCAAAGTGTGTGCTTTGCTATTGCTCTACTCATTAAGAGGTAGTTTGACATACAATTTCCTGAATGTAATAATCTGCCATGCCTTGCATGCCAGCAATATCTGTAAAGGATATAATCATCACAAACACTCAGTGAAATTTTAAAACCAGTAAAGTCATCTCCATTGAATGTGCATGTTACCATGGTACTGCATGGAACCAGAAAGATGACAATGAATCCTAAACTATTTGTTGCGTCACAGAAAAGAAATCATTACATTTTCACTAATGATCCAATACCTGTAGCAATTCAATTTCTGGAATTCTTTTGTATCCTGTGATTCACAATTGGTCTATATTAAGTTTAATTTAGAAACTAGTCTCAGGGTATTAATCTTATCAGACAATATTCATGCCGCAGGTCGATGACTAAACAGATGACCAATGGTGGATCATAGTTTGCTCTATTTCCAGAGTGTTCATCACAAACCATCTGGCAAGAGAAATTCATCAACAAACATTTCCTGCTTGGAAGTTGCAGTTATTTGTATCAGTGCTTTGCAACCACAACTGCAGTTGCAAGTGATAGCTCAGATACCGACACCGACTTGAAGTGGTATCTAATTCCGAAAGGGGATGCTGTTCCTGTTGAAGAGCATCCTCTTTGGTAATCCTCATTGCCAGCTATGAAGCGAGAAAATAGTGGTCCAAGGGACACAAGACATGGGTGAACTGGAATTGTGGTCAAGGGTTCCTTGCAAGCCTTAAAATCTGCATCCATATCCAATTTGTAGGTTTGCACAAATCACATCCTGTCTAATTAATAATATTAGGCAGGAGGGTTTGCAACCACCTCTTAATATTAATTTTATGTTGTAGCTGATTAGCACATCATTCATATTACAAAATGCTGAATGAGTTGCAAAAAGTTGGTTTGCAGTTTGCACCCACTGTTTGCAACCTTCCCACAAAACTTTAGCCCCCCAGAAACTTCTCAAAATGAACTGTGCAATCGAATTAGGGCCTGATTCTGATCTCGCTGGAAGGGCTCCGAATGAGATCATTAGGGTGCGAGTACAATTCGGAGCCCATGTTTCCAACTGAATCATTCCCTGTTTCGGACGAGCAAGTACGATGTGAGTATCCCGTACTCACCAATCAAATCGTCTCCAAATCCGAATATGTCCGTCCAACTCATCCGGAGCCAAATCGTACTGCGCAATGGAGCCGGATTCAAAACGATTGAGTACGATGCACGATTCAGACAGCTGTATCCACTCGGTCTCAGCGAGATGAAGCAGCTGTCGGAATCGGATTTTGGGGGGCCAGAGCAGGCACCCCTCCACTTGAAGACCTCCGTATCGGTCACGGGGTGCGCATTGGCCCCCCTGATCCAAGCATACTCATTGTGTCGGGCAACATGGGGTGCCCACTACGGTGTATGCTTTTTCCCAACCACCCCTTCTTTGCTATGGGAGCCTGTGTACGCATCCATACACAAGTTCCCATAGAGTGTTATGGCAGTCCGAGCGAACCGAGTCCGTAACTGTGCGGTTGCATTGTACTCGCTCGGTCTGACTCGCACAGCGTGTTTCTTTAGGAAAGCCATCCAGATCCGATTTGTATGGAGGGCTTTCCTAGTGAGATCAGAATCAGGCACTTGGAGTTCAGCTACTTGTATTCCATGATGAAGTGTCACCATCATCCATTTAAAGTAGCCCTCATCATTGTCCTCACAGCAGATTATTTATTATCAAGCATATGAACATTTTCTCCAGCTATCCCAGAAGATATGTTTTAATGATCCATTCATTCCCCCTAATCACTAAAACCCTATAATCAGTACCTTACATTGCAGCAATGGACATGGTGACTTGTTTGTGGTAGAAACCAACACAAATAAATAAACACCAGTGAGACAAACTCCCAAACATCCTGTGACAGCAGCCCCGTAAGGTACATATTCCCCACTTTAAGGAAAAAATATATTCAAGTCCTAAATCTATGGATGTTCAGAAAATGAGTTGATTGATGTGAATAGTAAAACTCACATCGTGAAGCGAAGCAAAATAGTCATCCATAAAAGGTCCACAAAGTAAGTACTGTGAAATAGGTGCAGACTAAAGTGGGATGACTCCAAATTTAACTTGGGGCCAGATGTACCAAAAACTGGTTCCAAAATGTTGGTCTCAATTAGCGATTTTTGTGACCAGTAAGGCTATTTGCGAACCGACATATGTGGTTATAGGTCAGTTCACAAATTACAGTTTCTTGTGGATTGCAATTCAACCTATCTCATGAATATTAATGATGAAGGTTGCAAACTGCAACCCAATTGGAACTGCAGCCATCACTGCGATGGTTGCCTGCTGAGGTCAGCAGACTGTGGAAAAGTAAATTTTGCCATGTTCTGTGTCCCTACGCCTCATCCATCATATGTTATGTGTGCATGATCAATATGCATATGTTATTCCCCATTTCTGATTAAAGACGCAATTACAGTTGTGCCCACCTCTAGTATGTTAGTTTCTAGTCCTCGTGAATACTACGAATATCAGGCCTATGTAAAGTAATGTTGCCACGTTTCTCAGTGTGCACGTTATTCAATTATAAAGTCCCCGTTTCTAGGCCTCAAAAGGGCCCGGACCACAGATTCAGCTCCTGTCTCCTGAAAGCCTCGCTGAGGAGCGATACAGCCCCCACCTGTATCCCTGACCCTTCACTTACTTCCTGCCTCGCAGTGCCCGGTGCAGCCCGGCCCTGCCTCCGAGTCTACCAAAAGTATGTTATAGTTCCTGCTATCAGTTCAGTCCTCCTCCTCTGCATTCCTAAGCTACTGAACTGCATCAATAGTTTCCATCATTGTCTAGCCTTCTCGTCTCCACGTTAGAGAAATACTGTATTTAATAGTCATTTAATATTCTTCACGCACTACATGTAGAATAATGCATGGTCCAGTCTTAGAATCAGGTTAGCCTCTCCCCTCATGACTTCTAGTTTATATCAACATGTTCCCTAAACATTAGATACCAGATAGGGTTAGGTACATGTCGCTCCGACCCTCTAGACTCTAGTCTCTGCTCCTAGAACAGAGTTCGTAAGCCCCCAGCTTCTCCTAGTAACACGTCATTGCTAGTTTTCGCGCACCATTAGGTTAGAGGTCCCGGCTCCTTAGGTAGCCCCCTCCTATGTGTCCGCCCATTCATGACATATTCTGTTACGTTTGCATCACATGTCTAAGTAAACTCCCAGTTACACCTCTTTTTACTGTTATCTCTCGAGACTGTTACGTGTCACGCCTTCTACTCCACCCACTGTTACGCCTACTGCAATGTAATGCTATGTGTTTGCGCTATGTATATAAGTTGATGTTTTGTTATTGAAAGTTAGCGCGCTCATCCCAGACCTAGCCCCAGCAGCTGCTGGGCCCCAGTTGTCCTGCTGGGTCATCCTATGCAGGTTGTCCTGATCCTGTCCTTATGCTGTAATAAACCTGCAGAAACTCCTACTACCTCGAATCTTGACTCTTATTTATTGAGCTATCCGTTATTCATTCATTCATCCGAAAAATAGGGTATTATTTATTTATTTACCACATAATGGCGCCCGAACAGGGACTTGCCCTTTCCCCACGCGTCGGTGAAGCCACGCCGACCCCCTGACCCTCTGCAGTCGTGACGGAACCATACTGGCCAAGTGCAGATATTTCTGCTTCAAGTATCCCTCAGGCCCACGGAGGAGACGGAGGAGGGGGTCCAGCATCCGAACGAGACGGTGGAGGAACGCGGCGAGTCCCGACCAGAGCCCAAGCCGAGAGTCCAAGGTCCGAGGTATCCGGAGGTCCACCCGTAATTGAAGTCCGAAGTCCGAAGTTCGTCGTCGTAGTCCAGTCCCGTCCGAGGCCTTCCGTTCCGTGCTGCCCGGTGAGTACCATTGCTGGGGTAGTGTCTAGACAGGGTCAGTCTAAATTGACTCCTGGTCCGTGGGTTGGTGGTACCCAAGCCCACAAACGAAGTGTTCACCTAGGTGGATACGGGTCTTGATGTGTTCCTTTATGGGACCGGTATGTTCCGTACTGTTACAGCAGTGCATCCAGTAACTCTAGTCTGTTCCGTTCTCGAGAATTCTGTTCTGTTTCTGTTTTCAGTTTTTTCAGGTAGTATTCTGTTCGAACTGTTATTTATAATGTTGTTTAATGTATTTTCAATGTCGTGGTATGCCTGAATTGTTTTCCCAATTGTTACTGTTTTTCGTGTATTGTATTGTGTTCCGATTCAAGTTTAGAATGCCGCTCTTTTCCAAGTTACGTCAGTTAAAAACTAGAAAGGGTCTGCTGGAAGCAGCAGTTCCTGTTCCGCCTAGGGACAGTCCAGGTCACTTTATGTATCAGAAACATGGCATAAGCGCCATATTGTATCTAGATTTATGGGTAGAGTATACCAAACAGTTAGAAGAAAAGTATAGATGGCCCGTATCGGGTACATGGGATGCCGAATGTATCATGCGAGTAGAAGAAGCATTATGGAAAAAGAAAGCCAGACAGTCACAGAAAGATGCCATCGAGTTATGGCGTAAGGAAGCGCATAGAAGAACGGAAAAGGAAGTCAGAAAGTCAGAGTTAAGTAGAGAATCCCAAGAACGAGCCCAAGAAAGAGAATTAATCGAGATAGGTGAACAAGTCAAAGCCGAACAGTCAGACAGACAGAGGCATGCCCTTATTAAGGGTATGTATCCTCTCATTGCCGAAGGCTTGCCAAAAGCGATCCCAGAGGCACCCAGTAATTTCCCGCCACCATTAGTTCCGACCAAGCTACGTCACAAACCGACCGCAGCTGATATTTTTATTTCGTCCTATTTGGACGACACAGTTCCAGAATATGCAAATCCTGTTCGCGCTCCGCCAGTCCCTGTAAATCAGGCACTTCCCGTTCCTCCAGACACCGGAGTACCTGTTACGGTACCCCCGGGTCAGCCCGCCGTACAAGTTCAGCCCACGTTACAATTACCGACTCTGCAAGCACGAAGAATGTCAGTCGACGATTCTAGTCTAGGGGCCGCAGGAGGAGGTCCTCCTCAAACCCCGCCGCCACACAAGCGTTTATCAGCACTCGAATTACATGCTCAAGCATCACAGCGTACTCCTAAAAGTAATAAGTCTGTTACAGAAATCAGGCAAGCCCTTAACGAATGTGTCTATGATCCAGTTCCAGGCGAATATACTATGGTTTTATATTCCTTACGTGTAAGGAGAGTGACCGAGTATCTAGTCACCTTACCGAATATGAAAGAAGATCTAGACAGAATATATCGTTTCATCCGTACAGGGGATGATCCAGAAAGTATTGGCGAGATTATGTCTCAAAGGAAAGCCGAGATTCAGCTCATGATATTAAAGTTCCTGATTAATTGTCTAATAAGGGAACAAGATTACCCGTCTAAAGATCCCGCCGAAATGAGAATCCTGACAAGGTGGAGTGATAATATAGCCGAGGGTAAGCACAAGACCATTAGTGCCATGGAAAGTATGTACAAGAAAATTCGTAAAGAAATAATAAGGTTACACGAACAGCGTAAAGCAGCACAAGTAAGCGAGAAAGAAAGTATCTCTGATCCTGAAGAGGAAGACGAGAATCCCGTCAGAATAGCGTATGTAGGAAAATCTAGATTTCCAGATCGCCATTTACGCCTAGAACCCAAGTCTATTTTCCATCATCCAGCACCAGAACAAGGTTCTCTAGAACAAGTATTTCAAGCTACCGATCACATTCTGAAATCACGAATCGGTTACAGTGAATTAAGTACCATGCATGAACAAGAACTAGCCCGATCAGCAGTCCGATGGATTACTGATTCTACCACTTTTCCAGACGAAATAGTGGCACAAATGTTTCTGAAACTGCCCCCAGCCGAGCAACGACTGGTGGGTATGTATATGATCCAGTACCTCATTACTCTGTATGAGGGTCAACATTCTGATCCAGGTCCGTTGCACGATATCCTGAACGAGTTACTCCAGTGTAGATGGAGAGGTCTTGGTACCGATTTAATTAGTGTCATTCTAGAACAACGCCACAAGTATAGAACGTTCTTGAACCCGCATTTTGTTCATGTCTCACCCCCAGAAAGTAAACCCTTCTACATAGACAGACAGCATCCGTTACGAGAAGTCCACCCAGTCCAAGCGGCGGGTGGCGAAATGCAACGAGTGTTTGTATACACTCCAATTTCAAAGATGGAACTTCTTGAAATGAAGAAATTAATTCCCTGTCATGACAAAGATCCAGCGGGGTTCCATAGAGAATTAAAAGACATGCTCCGTATGGGAGAATACACTTACCCAGATGTCATTAAAATGTTAAAGGTTCTGCTACCCGCAGGGGTGTATGAAAAGTTAAAGGAAAAAGAATGGGAGGTGGGAGAGAAAAAGATCGATTGGACAGCTCTAGAAGCTGAAGACAAGGCACGAGTACCAGGTACCGGTCTTGGAGATAAATGTAAAGAGTTACCAGAATTACTGATTCAAGTTTTACCCAGATTATTGACAACTAGGAAAGAAGACTGGGATGCAATCTCAGCCTGTAAACAGAAACAAGATGAGGATATTAGTGATTTTTATTCTAGATTCGAAAAATGTTTTAGTATTAATAGTGGTCTCAAGACAAGTAGTGAGTCATACCCTCACCTTTTTGTTACTAAATTAGTCGAGAATTCAAGTCCACAAATTAAAAATCGAGTTTTGAAAGTCGAAAGCACCTGGCAAGCCAATACTCCGTCCCAGATGCTCCAGATGCTCCAGTATCACCAGAATAGAATCAGAGAAGAGCAAGAACACGAAAGAAAACGTATGAAAGACACGAAAATGAAAGTGCTAGTTGCACAATCTATTCCTCAAGACAGTCAGAAGAGGGGTCCGAATCAAGCCAGTCATCCTGCGGCTCCCGTTAGAGGGAACTGCAATTATTGTAAACAGCCAGGTCATTTTATAAACGAGTGTGCAGTTCTGAAACACAACATAGCTACTGGTAAAACCAAAGAAAGACCACGTCCGCCAAGACAAGAACAAGTTTCACAGACTCCTCAGTCACAGAATGCACAACAGACAGTTACAGTACCGCAGCCTATTGCTGCAACACAGCACGTTACATCACAGATGTACCAGTATGCACAGTCCGAGTATCCAGAGTACCAGTCATATTCATGAAACAGCCTAGAGAGGGAGGTAGGCTTGCCTCTCATCGAGATACCTGTAGACCAAGAAGGTCCCTATGTTCATAGTCAAGTATTAGGGAAAGACAGAAAGTTTTTGATCGATACAGGGGCAAGTAGGACCACAATTAGTCACGCCGAAGTTCCAGGGGCTCCGCTCTCAGGCTCAAGAAATGTTTCCCTTGGATTTTCAGGAAAACCCATAGTTAATGAGATATCAAAGCCAGTTACTCTAGAAGTAGGTCCATTGTCCCGTACTACTGATCTGTTACTTACTAAGTCATGTCCAGAAAATCTATTAGGAATTAAGACATTGAAAGAATTAGGTGCAGTTATTTGCTGTTCCCCAGAGGGAATACGTCTGTTCCTACGTGACTTTAAGGGTCACTATGTATTGCGAGATTTTGATTCCAGATTGTCTAATGTTCCGCAGCATTTATGGGCGCAAGGTCCAACTGATGTAGGTTACATGCAAATCACGCCCTATCGTGTGACTCTAAAACCAGGTGTAGTGTTACCCCGAATCAGACAGTACAGATTGCCACCTGAGGCTGTAGCAGCCTTATCCAAAATTATTGACGAGCTCATGGCTCAGGGAGTAGTTGTAGAAACTGACTCCAATGTATGCAATTCTCCGATCATTCCAGTCATGAAACGTACTGATCCAAATGCACCCCCAGTATATCGATTAGTGATTGATTTACGAGAGCTTAATAAATGTATTATTCCTCAGTACCCAGTTGTCCCAGACATTTCTTCCCTGTTAACAGCCATTGATTCCGAAGCCACGTTTTTCACTGTTATTGACCTCAAGAATGCATTTTTCAGTGTTCCAATTCATCCAGACAGCCAGTTTCTTTTCGGATTTTGTTTAAATGGAAGGAGCTATATGTTTACACGCGCTCCTCAAGGTTTTACAGAAAGTCCTAGTATTTACAGTCAAGCACTCAAGAGACAACTAGACAACATTCACATGCCAACTGACACTGCCCTGCTCCAGTATGTCGATGATCTACTGATCACTGCCCGTTCTGAACGTGCTTGCGAGCGAGCATCACTTACAGTTCTGTATTTCCTAGCCGAGATGGGGCACAAGGTGTCACCTTCGAAGCTTCAATTCTGTGTCCAGCAAGTGGTATACTTAGGACACTTGCTGTCCAAGAGGGGTAGGCAGTTGACACCCGACCGTATCCAGCTAATAGCGAGTCTTCCCCAGCCCACAACCCAGAAGGAGGTACGTGCCTTTATCGGCCTTACTTCTTATTGTAGACAATGGATTCCCCAGTATGCATTTCTAGCCAAGCCACTGATACAATTAACGACACAGGAGGCAGCCGTATCGACTGTTCTCCCTTGGACATCTGAACATACACTTAGTTTCAATGAGTTAAAGAAAGCCCTATGTCAAGCTCCAGTTCTAGCTACACCGAACTACAGTAAGCCTTTTACACTTTTCGTTACAGAACGCGAAGGTACAGCATTATCTGTTCTTACACAAGATCAAGCAGGTCAATACAAGCCCTGTGCTTATTTTTCGAGCACATTAGATCCAGTCGCCCAGGCGTTGCCTGCGTGCCTCAAGTCAGTTGCAGCCACAGCACTGGCTATCAGACAAAGTGATTCCATAGTTTTAGGACATTTCCTGACAGTACAAGTCCCACATTCAGTAGAAGTTCTTTTAAACCGAACACAAACTCAGCACTTGACCATTGCACGTTTAACAGGTTATGAATTGACACTGTTCCAGCCACACATAGAAATTAGACGCTGCAACGTCCTGAATCCTGCTACACTGTTACCATCAGTTAGTTCAAATCCAGACACACATGATTGTATGGAAGTAGTTAACATTACGACAAAGCCAAGACAAGACCTGACAGATATTCCGTTACCGGATCCTGACCTGACACTTTATGTGGACGGTTCATGTATGAGAACTAGTACAGGAGAACTAGTCGCCGCGTATGCAGTGACTACTGACACTGAAGTTATTGAAACACACCGTATTGATACCCTGTCCGCTCAAGCAGCAGAGCTAGTCGCTCTGACACAAGCCTGTATACACGCCAAGAACCTGAAAGTTAATGTTTACACAGATTCACGTTACGCATTCGGAGTTGTACATGACTTCGGAGTGCTCTGGCAGGAGAGAGGTTTTATGACTTCTCATGGAACCAAGATTCAGCATGGTCTCCTTATTCAAGCTCTGTTAGATGCCATACATTTACCGACATCTATTGCTATCATGAAGTGCAAAGCACATACGAAAGTTACTGACATTATTTCCCAAGGTAATGATTTAGCAGACCGCACAGCCAAGCTTACAGCACAGACTCCAGACATTCCAGTTAATCAGACACATATTCCAGATCCGACTACATGTATGACAGTTAAGGACCCTACTCAAGATGTCATAGATATTCAGTCACATGCTACTCCCGATGAAATCAAGAAATGGTCTGTACAAGGAGGGGTCCAGACAGATCAAGGATGGTTAACGAAGGGTAGAGCCACATGGTTTCTCCCCGATTCTATGGTTCAAGTCATCATCAATACCGCACATAGTCCAGCACATTTAGGAGAAAAAGCTATGTTAGACAGTATCCAGAACATTTGGTTCAACAAGCATTTACGAGCTGCAGCCAAGCAGAAAGTCCGCACCTGTATGATATGTTGTCAGTTTAATCCAGGTAAAAGTGTCCCGGTGGAACAAGGTGGTTTCCAGCCCCCTGACCACCCTTTTGAGGTCCTCCAGATGGATTATATTCAAATGGAGCGATGTCGAGGTTTCAAGTATGTCCTTGTAGTTGTATGCGCTTTGTCCAGATGGACAGAAGCATATCCAGTCCCAGATTACACAGCCGCGACCACTGCCAAGCAGTTGGTTCGTGAATTCTTCCCTAGATATGGACTCCCTAGAGTCGTATATTCTGACAACGGCCAGCCATTCTCATCAGAACTCATGAGACACGTTTCCCTGTTGTTAGGGTACCAGTGGAGGTTCCATTGTGTACGCCATCCAGAAGCAGCTGGACTAGTCGAAAGGCATAATCAGACTCTGAAAATCCGTATAGCAAAAGTCTGTAAAGACAAGGGTGTGGACTGGTTAGTAGCTTTGCCAGTCGCTCTGTTTTACATGCGTATGGTCGCACATTCCAGATCAGGTCTGTCCCCGTATGAGGTCGTTTTCGGCCGCCCCCCTAATATGTGGGGTACTCCTAGACCCCGAAGTATTACCGATGTTTCATGTAATATGCTGACAGATTACCTAGCTTCCTTGATGTCTGCCCTCAACTCATGTCGTTCACAGGTTGCCGCCGCATTTCCAGACAATACCGAGGTGGCACCGCACGAGATCGTTCCAGGATCCTTGGTGATGATCAGAAATTTTGACAGATCAAGTCCGCTGGAACCACGTTGGAAGGAGCCACGCCAGGTCCTCTTGACCACCCGAACTGCCGTCAAGTTGGAAGGCAGGAAGGGGTGGGTTCATCTTTCTCATGTAAAACTTTTCAAAGGACCGAAATCAGTCTTCAAAAACACTTCCAAGAACATTTCCCAGGATTCGAAGGATTGCCAGAATATTGTTTTAAAGGACTGTCCCGCACCGGACATTATTACAACCCCTCCCTTGTTAGAGAAAACTCCGCAACAGGAGTATAAGTTAAAGCTCAGGTCTAATAAGTCAGTCAGTTTGATTGTATAAGTCCTCCCCTAGGTGAAACGGTTAGACTGTTTCTGACATGTATAAAATAGACCCCCATAGTGAGAGAGTCAGTCAAAGTTCACTTAAATGCATCGTTTTTCTAAGTTTCATATTGTTTCTTAGCATAATGATTTCCTGCACCAGTTATGCTTTCTATCTGTGTTTTCCAGTTCCTCATGTAAATATGTCTGCTCATGCTACAGTAGAGCACACGTTTAGTGATCTGCCTCCTCACGAATATTCATACCGCCTCGCCATGCGTAATAACACATTCATCCGTATGTTACATTATTCACACCAGACCAGCAATGCCACTAATTGTTGGGTGTGTGGTCGACTCCCCCCTTTCCAGACATCGAAGGGAGTTCTGCCACTCTTTCCTTATCCATTCTCACACAATGGTTCGTGTGGAGCATGGTCCACGTTAACGTCATCTTCAACAGATATGTCTTTTCTTAACAGTACATGTTACCCAGACAAGCAAGGTTTCCCCCACAGAACAGGTTTAGATCTAGAAAATGAAGTATATAATTTAGGAAATTATTCATCGAATTTCATGGTTCTGAATGTTCAGTCTGATACTACTCCAGACTCACCTGCTATTTCAGTACTACCAGTCAAAGGCGAATTATGTGTCCGTAGTTATGGTTCTGTACACGTAGGACATAGTGATTGTACTACTGTTATCAAGTATAGTGACAGTAGGAAATCTATTTTTAAAGCTTCACGTCATTCTTATTTTGTTTGTGGTCAAACTGCATATGTTCGTCTGCCCCTCGATTGGGAGGGAACCTGTTACATTGCTTTCCTACTGCCACCTGTTTTTCTAGCCCCACCTGACTATCATAGGAATTCTTTCTTAGTACACACTAGACACAAGAGAAATCTCCCGATTGTCGATTATACTGAAACCGCCGCAGAGCAGTTCATTGATATAGATAAAGGAGTTTTCCCTTATTTAGGTACAGTTGTAAATAGTAAGCTAATCCGTAGGTTAACAAGAACCCTTGAAGCAGTAGTAGATGAGACTGCCTCCGCTCTAGGTAACTTAACTGAAGAACAATCCTTTATGAGAATTGTCGTTTTACAGAATCGTCTCGTCCTTGACGTCATACTGGCCGATAGGGGCGGGGCCTGTAGAATTCTCGGATCCAGTTGTTGCATTTTCATTCCAAATAACGCGCCGTCTGTTTATTCAGCTATAACCAGACTCCATAAAATTGCCCATCTGTTACACCAAGATCCAGGCACCTGGACATGGTCCGGTTGGTTCTGGAATATAATTTCCGCATGGGGATGGAAAGTCCTGTCCTTTCTAGGTATTGCAGTAGCGATTATATTTAGCTGCTGCCTCTGTATACAATGTGGCCCTGCGATATGCAGCATGTGTGCTACCTCTTGTATTCCCAGTCCCAAGCCCTGTTCTAAATCCCGTGCCAAAACAATTCGAGACGAGCAAATGGTACTGTATGAAATGATAGACGGTATCATGAATATTGATGTTTCCTGATGGAAACGTAGTGACAAGGAGGGAATGTGGAAAAGTAAATTTTGCCATGTTCTGTGTCCCTACGCCTCATCCATCATATGTTATGTGTGCATGATCAATATGCATATGTTATTCCCCATTTCTGATTAAAGACGCAATTACAGTTGTGCCCACCTCTAGTATGTTAGTTTCTAGTCCTCGTGAATACTACGAATATCAGGCCTATGTAAAGTAATGTTGCCACGTTTCTCAGTGTGCACGTTATTCAATTATAAAGTCCCCGTTTCTAGGCCTCAAAAGGGCCCGGACCACAGATTCAGCTCCTGTCTCCTGAAAGCCTCGCTGAGGAGCGATACAGCCCCCACCTGTATCCCTGACCCTTCACTTACTTCCTGCCTCGCAGTGCCCGGTGCAGCCCGGCCCTGCCTCCGAGTCTACCAAAAGTATGTTATAGTTCCTGCTATCAGTTCAGTCCTCCTCCTCTGCATTCCTAAGCTACTGAACTGCATCAATAGTTTCCATCATTGTCTAGCCTTCTCGTCTCCACGTTAGAGAAATACTGTATTTAATAGTCATTTAATATTCTTCACGCACTACATGTAGAATAATGCATGGTCCAGTCTTAGAATCAGGTTAGCCTCTCCCCTCATGACTTCTAGTTTATATCAACATGTTCCCTAAACATTAGATACCAGATAGGGTTAGGTACATGTCGCTCCGACCCTCTAGACTCTAGTCTCTGCTCCTAGAACAGAGTTCGTAAGCCCCCAGCTTCTCCTAGTAACACGTCATTGCTAGTTTTCGCGCACCATTAGGTTAGAGGTCCCGGCTCCTTAGGTAGCCCCCTCCTATGTGTCCGCCCATTCATGACATATTCTGTTACGTTTGCATCACATGTCTAAGTAAACTCCCAGTTACACCTCTTTTTACTGTTATCTCTCGAGACTGTTACGTGTCACGCCTTCTACTCCACCCACTGTTACGCCTACTGCAATGTAATGCTATGTGTTTGCGCTATGTATATAAGTTGATGTTTTGTTATTGAAAGTTAGCGCGCTCATCCCAGACCTAGCCCCAGCAGCTGCTGGGCCCCAGTTGTCCTGCTGGGTCATCCTATGCAGGTTGTCCTGATCCTGTCCTTATGCTGTAATAAACCTGCAGAAACTCCTACTACCTCGAATCTTGACTCTTATTTATTGAGCTATCCGTTATTCATTCATTCATCCGAAAAATAGGGTATTATTTATTTATTTACCACAAGACCACTATGACTGTGATTGCTTTTAAATAAAGAACTTTTATTAAATTGCGCCCATTTTTCTTAAAGGAAAATGGGACATGTTTAAAATAAAAATGGAAGTGTTAGTTTCATTTTTTGAGAGTATACACTGATCAATGGGACTACTGCCTGTTCGAATAGACCACTGCCTACTCTCACTGCCTGTTCGAATAGACCACTGCCTACTCTCAAAATTGTTTTTGTCAACACATACAAAGGGGGAAGGTTCCCTTAGGAACTCCTTTCCATTTGGGACGTATTTCCTATCTCCTCATAGGAGGTGGTAAAAGATTAATGTTTTGCTACCAGAATTTGGTCACAAAACATTAATACATATCAATTCTATTCAATATTTGAGAGGGAAAGCCTAAACACACCCCTTTTAAAATACGCTAATCAGTATTTATTCGCCAAACTAAATTGGTATTACTGAATTTAAATTTAATTTTGTACATAACAAAAGACAATTTTGCAATTGCAAACGGTCTAATTCTGCAAATCAGAAACCTTTACAGCCATTAAAAGGGTTCATAAATTTGGCCCCAAGTTCTCAAATATTCTGCTGTCATTACAGCAAAATAAGTGTACAGAAAATTGTGTGCAGTTAACTTCGCAGATTGTCATAATTATTTTCAGAAGTAACATTGAGAAATGTCAGAATTCCATCTTGAAGTTAATTTAATTTAAAAAACTATCTAATGTCTATTAATTTTCATCTGTCTGACTCTTAACATTGCAGCTCCAACGAGACACAGATTTAGAATTTATCAAAAATCATTGGCAAATATTGGAGTCCTAACACAGGTTTGAAGTAGAGGTCTGAAACATAAAAGTGTTTTCTTTCCTTGTACTTTTCGTTGAATTGGTGGACCTTCAGGTTTCCAAAATGCTTGCTTTAATAGCTCCTGTAGGTAATAAATGTAGATTTGTGGTGAAAAACGTAACTCCAGAATTGAACATCAAGCGAGGTACCTTTGTGATTTTTGAGTCACGCAGTCATCTTTTCCAAGATACTAGGTGACTCAGATCTTTTGATTCTCATGTATTCGAAGTTCATGGTGTATGTGAAAGCCAATTATTTGGACAAGGGTAACAATATAAGTCAAATATAAATCTTCCAGGTCACTGGAATTTCCTGACAGACTGGTTTGTGCATTACCTGTATACAAGGGTCATCCCGGAGGCCACACTCTCCAGTTCTTTGGTGTATGCCACAATTCCCCAGTCAAACTGAGGGACATCATTAGTCTCAGAGTGCAATCAAATTAGTAAAAAGATTTTTAAGCTTGAGATTACAGGTCGGTGTCAAGTGTTATACCTAGTTAAAGTCCAAGGCCAATTGCTTATATAACTATGCGAAAGGTGCATAGTTAATTTTGGGGAACAGAAGACACACTTCGTAGAATATCCAATTTATATTTTTCTGAGTTAGCTGGAAATTCAATCTTCTTAAATGTTAGAGAGGTCCATTGAATATTTTGATTGAAAAGAACTGTGCCGAACTGCACAGCAGTTCCAGAAATCCTTTGTGATGTCCCTTTCATGAGTGATTTCCAAACTAATTTACATACTGAAATATTGAAACAATGTCCGTCCCAAGGAGTATGTAACAATCAGCTCCCTCTTTGTTTAGGCCATGCAGAGCAAATGGCCACATAAATTATCCAGCAGTTCTTCCTATTCCAAATCCATATCTTCTTTCTTCCATCCTCTGGGCTTCATCATGATCCTCACATCTTAACCGTCTGCTGGATTGATAATGATATCAGGACTGTTCCACAAATTCATCCTGCTATTCTGTCCTTGAATATTTCCAAGCCTCCAAATTACAATTATCCAAGTGCATATGAAGAGAACTACAGTGAGTTTTATAATGACTTTTGTTGAAAAGCTGGCATATATTTTTCCAGGGTTCTTAATGTAAAGGAACTGGGAAGAGGGTAGCAGGAAACACACCTGACAATATTTCCCAAAAGGAATTTGCAAATGGGTTATATACATTTCTTATTCATTGTTTTGAAATTCTTTCAGAAGGCTGAGTGTTTTCAGAAAAGGAAAATGAATGCACCTTGTGAGATTGCAATAAATATCATTGCAGTCATTGTACTGCCAAAACGAAATGTTGCCTAAGCCTCCATTAAGCATTTGAAGTTAGATAGGGAGGAAAGGCTAGAGTGCAATAGCACATGTTTGGGACTTTAACTTACAAATTAGCACTTTTCCCTTAGAAAATGATGCGTAATGGGTGGTTACTTACTTGATTTTGTGTATTTTCCACTCGATTACGTTTGTACGTTTGCTGTAATAATACCTGTTTGTGTGTTCTGTGAAGTAATTTTGCCACCTGGCATTTGCCCTAAACCTGAATGGAGTGCAAAAATCTAACATGAGCAGGAATATAATTGTAGCACATAATACTATTTTCTGTTGCCTTTATTTAAGGCATTTGGGGCCCGATGTAGGTAATTTCGATTTACCTACTCTTAAATACCGAATCATACCGATTCGGTATTTAAGAGTAGGTAAATATGAAGTAGGCAGATGTAGGTAAATTTTCTTTTTAAATTACCGAATCTGTATGATTCGGTATTTACAGATTCGGTAAATACCGAATCAGTATTTGCCATTGATTCCTATGGGCCTTGAAGCCCATAGGAATCAATGGCAAATACCAATTCGGTAATTACCGAATCGGTAAATACCGAATCCTGCCAGGGGGAACGGGGTGTCACTTTGACACCCTGTAGCACCCCAATGTCAGGCTTGTGTGCCATGTGGCACACAGACATGCCCTAAGGGCATGTCTGTGTGTCACATGGCATAGGTCTACATGCACAGATGTGCATGTACACCTGAATTCGTTATTTACCATGCAACAGTATTACATGGTAAATAACGAATTCTGAGGGGCCTGTGGCACTGTTTAAAGCGCCACCTACATCTGCATTTACAGATTCGGTATTTTTACCGAGTCTGTATTTTCCAATTCGGTAATTTTACCGAGTCGGTAAATACAGATTCGGTAAAAATACCGAATCTGTAAATACATGCCCCCTACATTGGAAAAGGCATTTACCGGTAGGTAACTGCCGAATTCGGCCATTACCGACCGGTAAATGCCTACCTACATCGGGCCCTTGGTGTCTGACTTCACTTACAATTGATTAAGTAGAGGGTCAACCAGATAAAATATTATTCTGAGTTATTTTGCTCAAAGAGAGCATACTAGTGGTTTAAACAATTTCATGAAGGGCCAAAGGATGAAAGAAGTGATTGTGGTGGAGTAAATAGAGGAAATCCTGATTCGGTTTGTACACTGGGTCAGTTAAGCATGGTTTAGGTCTAGTCTGGACATACATTCCCTAATGTCCTACTGTAACTGTGTTGCACAAGAATATTCTGGATAAAATTGTATGCTACAAAAATATCAACTACTAGGATATTGTCAAAGTAGGTATATACAGGTAAACATGGATTTACTTTACTTAACTCCCTAATCCCTAAGGGGCCGATTCCGATCTCAGTTGGAAAGCACTCCGACCGAGCCGGATCCGATGTGTTTTCCGACCGAGCCGCACTCCTGCAGTCCCACCGAGCGAGTACGATGCGGCCGTATGCTGTCGGACTCGATTTGGTCGGACTCCCATAGAAGTCAATGGGAGCCGATCGTACGACGAATACATGGGCTCCCATTGACTGAATGGATACGTTGCGGACAAGTGCGCCCCCTACAGTGGGTACGCGTTGGCACCGTACATGCCTGTGTTGGGGAGACCCATGGGTCTCCCCCTGTGTCCGAGGCGTAAGGCTGCGGGTAACAGGGGGTGCGATGCGGACCCCCAAAGCCCAACTCCAGGAGCTATTGCAAGCCGGACGCTCCGACTCGATCCGGCTGTCCGAATCGAGCATCGTACTGGCTCGGTCGGAATTCGCCTCCATTGCGCACCACTGTTAGCTTACGGCTGAGACGTATGGAGCGGTTCGGACCTGGAAACCATTCGGACGGAGATTTTGCGCTTGTTAGCATCGTACTTTGACGTCCGGACCCGTGTACGAACCAGACGGAAATTCAGTCTCCGAATCGGGTCAGCTAATGCCAAACCCGATTCCGTGCCCTTCCGACCGAGATCGGAATCGGCCCCTAGGTGTAAGGACACTTGCCCCATAGATGGAGAACAGTGGTACCTCTCTATAGTCATATAGTTGTCAAGATATGATGTTGATATTTCCTCCTATGGCATGCATTCTCTTCAGAGGGAATTGCTCGACTGATATTCTAACTGCAAGTATAATCTTATTCTAATTGATTCTTCTTCCCTTCATTAACTGCTCATCATTTAGATAGGTACAGTGGTATATATCCTTGGTCCTTAGGAATGCTACTGACTATCTGGGCATAGTGGATGGCTGAAACATATAGACCTAATCTTTAGCTGTAGGAATAATAATAATTCCGAGCATCCTTAATTAGTTTTTAACCTCATCAGTGACATTTTATCACAGTCAGTCAATAGTCTTTATTCTGTCATCACGATGATAAAAAAACACAGATTTAAAAAATATATACTTTATACATAATATGGTTTTTCATGATCAAAGATTATTGAGAAAACATCACACATCAAAAACACATGGAATATAATTTATGTAAACACCTAGCAAATAGTATAAAAACAGCATACAATTGCTTTTAAGGGCCCCCAGGAGGTTAATCATATTTAAAATATAAGTAACAATCTTGTATTCCATTTCCAGTGATGTATCACTAAATAAGTGTAGCCAATGCTCTTTCTTGATCCCATCTAATACAAAAAGATCTTCCTCATAAAGAGCTTCTACTGTGAAGTACATTCAGGCATGGTATCTTCCTTGAATGCGTAGGGTACTGGATGATAAATCATGCTACCATTGATGTATGAGTGTTCTACATCCTATAATAATATATGCCAAGAACACATTTTAATGTGATTGCATTTTCTTATAGATTCAGCCTACTATCTGGTTATGGATATGATATTTAGATTGGTAACTACAGCGCGCTAACAGCTTTATTGAGGAGAGGAAGGTCCTCCAAAACGCTTGTTGTATTTTGAGTGAATTTGTTTTTAAAGTATTAGGAATATTGAAACGATTTTAAAAGCTTGTATTTAGCACTAAAATTACCTGAACTCGGTCCGCATACCCACACCTTAAAATTTTGTATACACCGCCCGCTGCTTTGCGAGCAATTCAGATTCTCTCGCTCTTTGGGCGCCATCTTGGGTGAGGGACTAGGGGGCCAATTACTCGTCTGGCAGCGCCATTTTGGCTTGCGCGCTAGTGTTGGGTGCCGGCCTATTTAGGAGCGGTTAGGCCAGCGTGCAGTTACTTAGATTGATAACTCCAGCGCGCTAACAGCTTTATTGGGGAGAGGGAGGTCCTCCAAAACGCTGGTTGTATTTTGAGTGAATTTGTTTTTAAAGTATTAGGAATATTGAAATGATTTTAAAAGCTCGTATTTAGCACTAAAATTACCTGAACTCGGTCCGCATACCCACACCTTAAAATTTTGTATACACTGCCCGCTGCTTTGCGAGCAATTCAGATTCTCTTGCTCTTTGGGCGACATCTTGGGTGAGGGACTAGGGGGCCAACTACTCGTCTGGCAGCGCCATTTTGGCTTGCGCGCTAGTGTTGGGTGCCGGCCTATTTAAATATGGCCATGCAAGCGCGCAGCGGGCACGCCGGTGGTGCGCCTCAGCCCGCCTGCGCCCGTCCGCGCTCTGGTCGCGCCTAACGCCAGCCATGCTGCCCGAATCAGCCAACCCCACGGTAAGATCAAGTACTCTAGGGAGTGGCTGCTCAGTGTTGGTGAGAGGGAGAAGGAGGGGAACATCCAACATCTAGCCCAGAAGGGGGGACGTATAAACTCGTTAAACTGTGGACTGATGAACTGTAGGTCCCTGATTAAACATTATCTGGAGGTTTCCAACATGGTAGAGGACCTGGACTTGGATGCTCTATTTCTCACAGGAACTTGGACTCGACCAGGTTGCCTGGTGGAACTAGTCCTTGCTTGTCCGGAGGGCTATAAAATGTTCCACAAACCAAGGGGGACGGGCAGAGGAGGAGGACTTGGGGTATTATATAAGGAAACATGGGATTTTGCGTCCTTCGAGATAGAGGCAGTCACCGGGATAAAACTGCTGGGTTTCTCACTCCAAGAGAACAAAGGGAGGCTGATAACGGGAATGGTCTGCTATAGGCCCCCTGGGTCAGATACGCAGTATCAAACATTACTTGACACCATTACCGATCTGACCCTGACCCACTCTAGGATGATCCTATTAGGGGATTTCAATTTGTGGGAAAATGGGACCCTTGACAACCTTCTGAGAGACCTAAAGCAAACGTGCGAAAACCTCAATCTTTTCCAACTGGTTCATAAACCCACGCACCTAGGAGGACATATCCTAGATTTCCTATTTGCCGACCAGGATGAGACTAAGTTAGTGGGGATAGTACCTCAAAGTTGGTCGGACCACTCCTTAATCAACTTTCATATATTATTAACCCGGCGGGAGGATAATAACAATCATGGAACATCTTATAGAAAGGGTAGAGAGTGGACTAAGTTAGTCAAAAATAAGATATGCCTGACTTCCCAGAATCACGATCTTTTCGTTTCGGATAGATCTGTTGATGAAAATTATCAGGCATATTGTGACTACAAAGTTAGCTCTCTGGACGGTATAATCCCTATCAAGAAGATTATAAACAGGAAAAAAGTCTCCACCCCATGGTACAGTGAAGAACTGAGAGTATTACGATTGACCTGTAAGAAGGGAGAGAGAAGATGGAGAAGGGCATATCTGGAGAAGGACAGAACAGAGCTGAAAATAGCCCAGACCAAATATAAGGAGTCGATAGTAAAGGCTAAGACAGGCTTTTACGCCAACTCTATTCTGCGTGCGCCAAACAGCACAAAAGCCCTTTTTAAAATTGTCAGAGATTTGTCCCAGCCAGATTGCCACACACTTTGAGGAAAAAATCACCAAAATTGTGGGCAATCTTTGGTCTGGTAATATAAGTAATAAGAGTGATCCATCGGAGAGAGCAGAGGAAGGGCCTGGAGTAGCCACTGCTCTGGAATTTTTCCAGGCTCCTTCTGAAGAGCATTTTATTAATGTAGCCCAAAGTATTACATCGGGCTCCCCCCGGGATCCCCTCCCGCCTAGAGTCTGGAAGGTATTCGGACGGGAAACTCTCCATTAGCTGCGATTAATCTGTAACCAATCCTTGGCAGCGGGTGTGGTACCAGAGGCCTGGAAACAGGCAGTAGTCACCCCTTACTTAAAAAGCCCTCCCTGGACCCTGTAGTCCCGGCTAATTTTAGACCTATATCTGTGCTACCGTACTCAATTAAGATCTTGGAGAAAATAGTTAGCAGGATTTTGTCAGGCTACTTAGAGGACAACCATCTATTAGATAGGGATCAATTTGGCTTCCGTCCGGGCCACAGCACGGAGACTGCCCTGGTCACCGTTATGGACAATTTAAGGATGCGGGCTGACAATGGAGACCGGTCAGTGCTGGTGCTACTAGATATGCCAGCCACATTTGACACGGTGAACCATACCATACTGGTAGAAAGACTGAATGGCCTAGGAGTCAAAGGACGAGCCCTGCAGTGGCTGCAATCCTATCTATCAGGGAGACAACAGGGGGTGACAATGCCGCCGTTTGTGTCTAATAAGTCCCCAGTACACCATGGGGTGCCGCAGGAATCTGCGATAAGCCCCATCTTGTTCAACATCTACCTGTGCCCTCTGTTGTATGAAGCTGTTATGTTTGGTTGTGAATTTTGTACAAAGGAACTGTCATATGGAATATGAAATATAATGTCTGAATATAAGACATATGAACTCTATGTACAGCAAAGAGTTGAATTTGACTTTGGAGTGCTTGGAGCTTAAACACAAATTGTGAGGAAAAGACTGTTGTCTACTTTCCCATTCAGGAAGATTTGGTGGCTCCACCTCCTCCTCAAGCACCCTATGTAAACTTGTATTTGTATTGGGTCAACTGGAGACCATATTGGTGTGTGCGCCACTTCCCAAGTCACCAATAACATTATAACAATTTTTGTTTGGTTGTGCGGCACCTCCTGGTATTGATTTTGAACTGTGATAATTGTTTGTATCTAAAGAAATTCGGATCTGGCAGACAGGGAAAATATTGCTGAGGAACTCTTCAGTAATCTAAGTTCAGGTGTAGTTATACAGTAATTGCAGTAATCTAAGGTCAGGTGTAGTTATACAGTAATTGTGTGAAAAATTGTGATGATAAAGCCCTGATGAAGTCTTGTCTTACAAAACGGACGAATCACGTGTTGGCATGAAGCTGTTATGTTTGGTTGTGAATTTTGTACAAAGGAACTGTCATATGGAATATGAAATATAATGTCTGAATAAAAGACATTGGAAATCTACGTACAGCACAGGCTTGAATTTGACTTTGGAGTGCTTGGAGCTTAAATGCAAAGAGTGGGGGAGATTGTAGTATGCAGATTAGAGTGGAGTAGATTGCAGTGGAGCAGAATAGAGTGGGGCAGATTGTTTTGGATTGTAGTTGAGCAGATTGGAGTGGGATGGATTGGAGTGGGGCCGATTGCTTTGGATTTGAGTGAGGCAGATTGGAGTGGGCAGATTGGTTTGGATTGGAGTGGGGCAGACAGGAGTAGGGCAGACTGGAGTGGGGTCTATTGGAGTGAGGTATATTGGGGTGGGGCAGATTGGAGTGGGATGGATTGGTGTTGGACGGACTGTTTTTGATTGGAGTGTTACAAAAGGGGTTGGTGATGGACGGAGCATCCGAACCAATCAAACACTCACACCCAGTCAAAAGATCTGGGTTTAATCCATCACCGTTCTTTAGCCCACTCTGCCACCCCAGTTCATACATGGCTATATGTAAATCAGTCTGACCCTGTGCCTCCTAGGAACAGTCCAGCCCGAACTGCCAGGCCATGCCTTCCCTGGACCATAAACAAGCTTCCGAGGACCGGTTTCTGGCATTACAGCCGTCTTCAGCCCGGCTTGCTTGAATCCAGTGGCAAAGTGAGCAAGGGACTCACGTCTGAGCATACCCTGCCACACTTATGGCGGCCAAAGCGTTACAAAAGGGGGTGGTGATGGACGGAGCATCCGAACCAATCAAACACTCACACCCAGTCAAAAGATCTGGGTTTAATTCATCACCGTTCTTTAGCCCACTCTGCCACCGCAGTTCAGACATGGCTATCTGCAAATCAGTCTGACCCAGTGCCTCATGGGAACAGTCCAGCCCGAACTGCCAGGCCATGCCTTCCCTGGACCGGAAACAAGCTTCCCAGGAACAGTTTCTGGCATTACAGCCTTCTTCAGCCTGGCTTGCTTGAATCCAGTGGCAAAGTGAGCAAGGGACTCATGTCTGAGCATACCCTGCCACACTTATGGCGGCCAAAGCGTTACAAAAGGGGGTGGTGATAGACGGAGCATCCGAACCAATCAAACACTCACACCCAGTCAAAAGATCTGGGTTTAATCCATCACCGTTCTTTAGCCCACTCTGCCACCCCAGTTCAGACATGGCTATATGCAAATCAGTCTGACCCTGTGCCTCATGGGAACAGTCCAGCCCGGTCCTTGGATGCTTGATTCCGGTCAGGGAAAGACATGGCTTGGTAGTTCGGACTGGACTGTTCCCATGAGGCACAGGGTCAGAGCTGATTTGCATATAGCCAGTGTCTAACCCAGGGTGGTGTGGCGTGCAAAAAAACGATGGATTTAGGCCCAGATCCTTGTACTGGGGTGAATGTATGACATTGTTCTACATTCTGTCCATCAACTGTGTTTTTTTCAATTTGCACCCCGAGTGGGCTGGGTATGCTCAGACGTGAGTCCCAGGCTCTCCATACCACTGGAGTCAAGCTATCCAGGCTGATGAAGGCTGATAGCCAGAAACCGGTCCTTGGATGCTTGATTCCGGTCTGGGAAAGACATGGCTTGGTTGTTCCGACTGGACTGTTCCCATGAGGCACAGGGTCAGAGCTGATTTGCATATAGCCAGTGTCTAACCCAGGGTGGTGTGGAGTGCAAAAAAACGATGGATTTAGGCCCAGATCCTTGTACTGGGGTGAATGTATGACATTGTTCTACATTCTGTCCATCAACTGTGTTTTTTTCAATTTGCACCCCGAGTGGGCTGGGTATGCTCAGACGTGAGTCCCAGGCTCTCCACACCACTGGAGTCAAGCTATCCAGGCTGATGAAGGCTAATAGCCAGAAACCGGTCTTTGGATGCTTGATTCCGGTCTGGGAAAGACATGGCTTGGTAGTTCGGACTGGACTGTTCCCATGAGGCACAGGGTCAGAGCTGGTTTGCATATAGCCAGTGTCTAACCCAGGGTGGTGTGGAGTGCAAAAAAACGATGGATTTAGGCCCAGATCCTTGTACTGGGGTGAATGTATGACATTGTTCTACATTCTGTCCATCAACTGTGTTTTTTGCAATATGGATTGGAGTGTGGCAAATTGGAGTGGGGTGATTGGAGTGGGCAGGTTGTTTTGGACTGGAGTGAAGCAGATTGGAGTCGGGCACATTGTTTTGGATTAGAGTGGGGCAGATTGCATTAGCTTCGAATGGGGCAGAATGTAATGGGACAGATTGTAGTGGGATGGGTTGGGAGAATTGGTGTGGATTGGATGGGGTGAGTGGTTTAGAGTGGGGTGAATTGGATTGAGTGGGTCAGATTGGTATCGGGTGAGGTGAAGTGAATTGGTGTGGATTGGAGTGGGGCTTAATGGAGTGGGTTGAATTTGGGTGAACTGCTCGAAAATGTATTAAATGTATGTATTAAAGCATCATTTTAAAACTTACACATAAGGAAGAAACAATGTCTCTTTGCATAACATAATCCTCATCTTTTGAGAACTGAGCCCACAAATAAAGACACAAAACACACAAGAGCAATGTGAGAAAAGAGAACCTGGGAAAATAAAAGAAAGTTAACTATAGAAAATAAATCTGTGCAGTTTTGTTTGTCCTGCTGGGCAAATTTTTGCTGGTCATATGCCTTCTGTTTGCAGGGCACTAAAAGTTAAAAAAAACAAAATAGAAACTCAATCACATCGGGAGCAGCGGATGTGCACTTATTAAGTTGAATCAATCAGTGATTGGTCCCTGTTCTACAGAGAGAAACAGAAATTATCTTAGGCCTGCCTTGACAAATTACGAGGCTGTAAAGAAGAGTGCCACGCAAGACAATAAATGGTAAGCAATGGGCGGGCTCCCAGCCATTTTGTTAACAACAGTGTCTCGCAAAGCAAGACTCATGCGCTAGCCCTAAAAAAGAATTAGACCCTCTGGAGCCAGGCAAGTGTGTGAGGAGCAGGGTCTGACTGACACATGAGGCCTAATGCACTTGAGCTATCTATCTATTGCTAAGCAGTGCCTCTCATCTAATCAACAACTTTGACAGGTGATGGCTAGAGATAAAGAATAATCATCAACTCCATATTAAGACAGCACAATGATAAACAAAGCCTGTAAGTAGATATTGAGAATACCACTCAGATCTTTAAATCAAGCTTTGCAATTCTCCATTTAGCCCGTATTTGAAACACAGAAACAGTAGCCAAGATATCAGCAATTTCTGTAGATTCCATTGTATTTTAGGTATGACTAGCATATGCTTAAACTGACTGACATTCATTTTTTTTGCATTTGCACATCTCTCTCAGTTCCTTTCTTGATTACCTTTCCCTGCAATAAAAGTCTTCCTTTTTTATAAATGATCTTTAATAAAATTTCTTAGGATGCAATTGACAATATTAATAAGCTGCAAGGTTGCTTTACATTTAGTGCATAAACTGTAATAAGATCTTGTAGACAATCCCCAAGCACCGTCCCAGCCCCTCTTGCTCCTGCACATAGCTTTCTAGAGTATAGAATGATATAATGCATCATAGCTTTATAAAGACAAGTCTGTCATTGACATTTGAGTACACTGCCTAAGAGGACCCAGCACTCAACCTTTTTCACACCTAGCTGGTTCCCAGGTTATATATAACTGTAGGAGGTTCAAAGCAGACAGCATGGCTGCCCAAACTCTCAAGCCATCTTCCAGTTTTTTGTCTTTACAGACATGTTTTATCTGGATTTCCTCAGCCGTTCCCCATTCAGTGATGTCCCTGAGCCACTCCATATACTTAGGGGCTCTACACCTAGTCATTTTATAGCTATTTGGCATTTTGCTAATAACAAGCCAAGTAGGACAAACGTCCTGCCAAGTAACTTGTTGGATGGGGCGAGAATCAGAACTAGTAACCCCTGTCGCAATTCGAGTTGCATGTGCCAGCCAGTAGCCCTGTTCAGATTTTCTAGCACCGCCTGCCAATTTGGAAATTAAACCACACAAGACCACACCATATGCATAAAGTCTGCTGCCAGGTTTCTGCGCAGTGGGGGCAAGTATCTGACCGGGCAGGATATAAAGCATGCAAAGTTTTTGGGGAGCAATATGGTTTGTTAGTTTTTAGTTTTTTTACAGAGTTTTGTATAGCGCAAACTTCCCCCGAATCGGGTATCGGAGCGCTTTCCATAGCACCAGTTGCACTACATGAGGACACATTCATTTTTGTTAGGCTTGGGGAGATTAAGTAATTTGCCCAGAATCACAAGATGTTCAGCGTCATTGACGAGACTCAAACCCATTTCCCCAGATTCGAGGTCGACCGCCCTAGCCGTTAGGCCAGATGGACAAAATTATGTTGGATCCATTTAAATCTGGCATTGGAGCTGACAGTGTGGATCCCCTTGTGTATTCGCAACCATTCTTTCCCCGACACAGGTCCATCTAGTATTCCATACCATTTAGTGTGGATGGGAAGTGGCGTTTCTGGGAGGTCGCTGTGCAGCGTCCTTAAAATATGTGAAATCAGCAGACGGCCCCTCTGCCATTCCCAACATTGTTACCAGGGTGTTGGAGCATGGTGGAGTATCTGGGAAGGTTGGCCAAAGCTCACGCGATGTGGCAGAAATGTTAGCATATTGCTTAAACTGTCCCATACCCAAGGCAAAGGATTCCATGGCATCATCCCGTGGGGTGAATCACCCCTCCCAAGATACAAGTTGCCTAAAGTACTGCATTCTCCATCTTTCTAGCTCAGTATCGACAAGGACTCTGCTATACCGGAATGGCTGTCAATCCTCAGTGGCAGGTCAGGAGCATAAGGTGCACACCTTAGCACCCCTCTGACTGCTCCCTCCCACACTTTGGATGCTTGATGCATAAGCTAAGGTGTATCTGGTGGAACCTGAGACCCACTCATCAACAACTCAGGTAAAGCATTCTCAGCATGGGAGCCCCTCAGATAGGTTTTCTCTCAAGTGTCCTCAGGGTCGAGCCAGTGAACTGCATGTTGCAAATTTATCGCTATATAGTAGAGTTCTATGGTGGGAATCTCCAGACCCTCAAGGCTCCAGGTCCTTTTCAGAGTGGAGAGCCCTACGCATTTCAGTTTGTTAGCCAACACAGATCTACTATGCGGCTATCAATCATTTTGAAGTAGAGTCTAGGGATTGTGTATAGAGTGCCTTGAAGTGTGTAAAGACATATAGGGAGCATTATTATTTTCACTATAGCAATTCTACCCATGACAGAGAGAGGAAGATCTATCCAAAACCTCACGGACATGCGCAGTCCCTTCACCACCCTTCCAATATTAAGCTCCAAGAAAGATTATTCGGTATATGCCAGTCGAATGCTAAGATAGCAGATACCATTCAGTTCCCAAGGAAGCCCTACATTCAGGAGCATTTCAATTGATACTCTGATCAGGGAACTCAGAAGAATAATTTAGATTTGGTTGGTTTCACATAGAGCCCAGAGATTTTTTCCGAACTCCTGCATCACGTTCAAAATCATGGAAACAGAATATATTGCCTGTCTCAGATAAATGAATGCGTTGTCAGTGTAGAGGGAGACCATTATAATCCCTCAAGGGCACATCGTCCAGTGCAATCTCTCACCCATCGGCTCCATCATGAGCGTGAACAGGAGCAGTGACAAAGGACATCCCTGCTTAGCCCCTCTATGGAAGCTGAACAGATCTAAGACTTTTCCTCCCTAGAGCACTCTAGCACAAGGGGCCGTATAGAGCTGCCGGATCCAAAATTTAGGACTCATCCCTACTTTTCTCAACAAAAGCCAGAGAGATGTCCAGTTTAACGTGTGGAACGCTAGTTCGAGGTCTTACAGTGCTAAGGCATAGGCATCATTAATCAGATATGGGGCATGAAAAACATGAGAGAGCTGTCTCAAACTGTGCAGAGTACTTTTCTTCAGGATTAATCTTGATTGATCCAAGTGCATGAGGGATGGCAGATAGGGCATAAGACTAGCTGCTAATATACCACTGAGGAGTTTAACATTGACATTCAAGTGGGAGATAGATCTGTATGCAGAGGCTTCTGTAGGGTCCTTGTAAGGCTTTTGCACCATCACTATCACAAAGTCGCTCATTGTGGACAAGAGGGCTGTCCCTCTGAAATGCCTCTTCATAGACCTCCATGAGTTTATGGGCTACTGTATCTGCATAGCTGTGGCAGAACTCAGTGGGAAGACCATTGCTCCCCAATGTTTTTGCCATTTTTAATCCACAAATCACAGAGAGAATCTTCTCGTGCATGATAGATCTATCCAGCGTGTCATGGCCGTCTAAATCGAGGTTCGAAGTATGGGAGTGGGATATCCTTCAAGTAGTCCTCGGGACAACCCACCTGACATGTGTCTTGTCTAGCGTTGGTTTTACATAAATGGGATTGAAATACTTTGTTAATGGCCAGCTGTGTACAGATTAGGGATCCTGTATGATCGTGTAGAGTCAGGATCGGAGTATGGGGATTCTCTGCCCTGACCAATCGGGCCAAAATCACTCCAGTTTTATCTCCTTTTGCTTGTAGCCATTGGCAATATGCAGTGTACGTATGTTTTTTCGAGTCTAAGCCAGTCATTTAGTAAACCTTTCTGGGCCCCATTCCAGTCCACTAATATGTCGGGTGTAAATGAAGCACTGCTTCGATGTCTCCTAGGTCTCTCTCACCTGCTTGGATATCCCTTTCCGGTTGTTGTTTAACACCTGAGATTGTCTTGAGACATAACCCTTGGAGAACGGTCTTCATCGCCTCCCAGTCCATAGCTCTACTCACAGAGGTACCCAAGTTCTCATGAAAATAGTGTGTTAGTGTGTCGCTGACTATGGACTCGAAAAGAGGGGCTGTCTGAACCCACACCCTTCTGGCATCGTTGGGCATCTGCGCTCCCTCCCAAAATTCAGAAGAACATGGGAGTGGTCTGATAGATTGACGGCCAGGTACACCAGATCCCAACATTCTTTGGGCTATATCACTGGAGAACAGGCAATAGTCCAACCGGCTGTGGGTTCCTGCTGTGGGAGTGTAACAGGAGAATATTTTTTCCTTTGGATGTCTGTCTCTCCATATGTTGAGAAGGTGCAAATCTTGCATCATGATGCGCAGTGCTCCGGTCAGATGGGGTTTAGTATGACCTTTGGGTGATTCTCGGTCTATGATACAGTTTAGGACAAAATTACAGTCTCCCACCATAATAATGTCAGTGGCGAGATAGAGCAAGGCAGCCACTGCGACCTTGGTGTAAAAGTCGGGCAGTTATTATTTGGTGCATAAACGTTCAACAGGCAGGCTTTCTAGCCGTCTAGGGTTCCATGTTGTATTAAGTACCTACCCTCTGGATCTAGAACATTACCTCTATGATGAAATGATATCGTGGGGGCCACCAATATCAGCATACCTTGGGCGTAGCTGGAGCATGAGGTGGCATACAACTGCCCTCACCATCATTTCCAGAGGCAAGTTATGGGGGTGTGGCTAAGCGCGTGATGGCGGCAGTCGCTCTAGAGTAGAGCTCCGGGCAGAGCTCCCCTTCCCCGGGCTGTTTCTCCGCCATTTCTCCGAAAAGCCGACTGAAATTGCGAGCGGAGCATTGTCCAGCTGCCGCCCACCCACTGACCAATTTTTGTTCGGAAGGTCCGACCCAGTAAGCACCGGCCTTTCCTGGAGGCCTCCAGCGGGGCTCCCTGCAAGCTGACCAGCGGAGACCACAACGAGAGGCCGTGGTCTGCGCTGCCGCGCGGGCCCATGCCTGCGGCCTGCTCGCTGGATCCGGCCTCCGGGATTGCTACCCACGGGGCCGATGGGCTCATCATCAGCTGCCCAGAGACGACATCGCCGGTGTCACCGGTAAGCGACGGGTAGGTGAGCACCGTCATTGCTGTGAGCGCCCGACGTGGAGGCAGAAGATACGGTCTGCGGCGTTACCACTTGGCCGCTGCCCGCCGAGACCGGCGTCATTGGGGCCCCCCAGACCACCACCAGGGACGTGCAGATACATCCGCGGCACTGGGGGAGCGAGGCGAGCCCCGCACGGAATCGCCCAACAACCAGATGCTCGTGACGAGTGCCCACAGTCACCGCAACCGAGACCATCACCCCAGGGGCCCCGCTGGAACCTGCGACGGGCGTGAATGCCCTCATTGAGAAGGCGCCGGAGGCCTGAAAGAGTGCCGCTAAGAGGGACAGGTGCGATAATTGCTGCCAACGACACCGACAGGGGCCGGTCAACACGAGACCCCCCCCTCCAGGACCTGTTATGACCGGCAATAGGAGGAGATCACAAGTATGAGCGCCCACTGAGAGACTGCGACTGCTGAGACCATACGGGGTGCTGGAAAGAGACATTGGAACTGGTAGGGCACGAAGCACCAAGAACCAAACCACTCCTGAAACAACTGGAAGCCCGACCCCACCCACCCCTGAGGAGCCCTAAGGAGACACTGCTGGGGGCCAAGCTGGGGATCTCGCTAACGCTCGACGGTTTGCTGCCATACGACCAGTTGCCTGCCGTGTACACGTACACTCTCAGAGCTGTTGATTGGCGCCTACTGCGTAATACTACCGCGCCTGCCTGCTTTGCGACACGACACGGACGACGCGTGGGACATCGGCCGCCAAGCCGAGCTGGAGCCATCGGGAGCAACACTACACCGCTGCACTCAGGCATCACCAAAACCGCGACCCAGAAGTCACCTCATCCTACTGTGAACCGGAGTGGACTGATAGCCTGGTAACCCTGCACATGTCCGGAGGGGTAAGGACCCGCCTAAAGGGAAGACTGACAAATTGCTAAAGAAGATGGCTGCCGACCCGGTAACCACGAGACTAGATAGCGTGCTCGCCGCCATGGAACGCATGGAACAGTCGCTCCAATTGACCAGAACATCCTTTGAATCCAAAATAGACAGCGTTGCCATAGATCTCACCCACCTGAGAGACGACCACAAGAAACTGGCTGATCGGACCAAGACTCTGGAGGGAACTGTGACGGAACTCAAGCCCAGAGTCACCCAAATGGATAAACAAGTACAAGACCTCCTGAACCGAGTAGAGTTCCTGGAAGACCGCGCTGAGGATGCGGAAGGGCGGGCAAGACGCAACAACATCAGGCTTGTGGGGGTCCCGGAAAAATGGGAGGGCAATAATCCTGCCCAACGTGTAGAAGACTGGCTAAGAGACATGCTACCAGAAGATACACTCTCGCCCTACTTCATGGTGGAACGGGCGCACCGAGTACCCACAAGACCACATACCACGGGCTCTAACCCAAGGCCGCTGCTCTTCAAGATACTGAATTATCGAGACAGGGACACAATCCTAAGAGAAACTAGACGCCTTGGGGAGATACGTATAGATAATGCCACTGTGATGTTCTTCCCGGACTACACTATACAGGTGCAACGCCAAAGGCACTCTTTCTTGGAGGTGAAACGGAGGCTCCGCACAGCAGGCCTCAAATATTCCCTCCTCTTTCCTGCGAAGCTGAGAGTGGTGGCACGGGACAAGACCTACTTCTTTAATAATCCTGAAGAAGTGAGCGAATGGCTCGACAGCGGTACGGACACGGCACCCAGACAGGCACAGAGCTATGAGGTGAGACCACGGACACGTTGACCGCGTCGTCGTCGCAGGAACAGGGACCAACAGAGCCGCCGCCCAGAGGAAGCATCACGCCACTCCCCGCCAGCAGACCAAATGCTACAGGAACAGCAGGATGCACTCCGGAGGGTTTCCCAGTTGAGCAATTCACCAACATCGGACGTCATACAAGACGCCAGCCCGCGGATAGTCCCAAGTGATGATGAAGCTATTTACGGACTACCAGACTCCCAGCTATCCATAGACCTACCGGATGTCACACCACAGACAGCTGACCAGATTCACTGAAGCCACGCAAGTAGTCCTAACGAACTCTGCCGAGACGGCGGGGACGGAGTTGGGGACCGGATAGACGCTGAGGCATTGTGAGCGCTGGACTTCGCCCGGGGTGTCTCCTACCACCCCGGAGATAGATGGAGTGAACTTGGCGTAGTGAGTATTCCCTCAGCCACATAGACACTGAGAAGGTAAGGTGATGGTGGGACCACGCTACTGTCCTTCCCCCTCTCTCCCCCCTGCCCGATGACCCTAACACACAGAGATCTTGCTATGACAGAGTCTTGAGAAGTGAGATCTACTTTACCTTCCCCTTACGTACATAGCCGGACCGAGGCCTAGAAACATGAAGCGGCGATGTACCCCCGCGAAATGACTTTGGCTGCATAGTATACGTACCATAAGGCCCGGGGAAGGACCAAAGACTTCCTTCCTTACTTGAATTCGTAGGCCGCCGAGACTGCGGCTAACACACGTTACCCCCTAGACTTGAGTATTGTTTCTTTGCCTCTTTGGTGTGTTTGGACGGCGACATGTTGCGACGCCGACCTTTTGGTATTTGTTACTGTTTTATATTGTTTGGATTTTATGACTCTTATCCCGTCCCCACCCTCTAAGATTTGCCTAGAATATTCCTCCATGTGCCAATGCCTGTGTCTGATCTGAGTGGGGGGAAGAGGCCAGGAGACCTGTGGAAATTCTCGCCTGGGGGGCGGAGAGTGGGTGGAGGGGGTGCTTCTTGCCGAAGTGCTGAATATGGCTGAAATCAAGATATGTACGTGGAATGTCAGAGGCATGCACACACCGTCGAGGCGCTACCAAATCTACTCTTATCTGAAACGTCACAAATTTCACGTGGCACTGTTGCAAGAAACACACTTAAACAGGACAGAAGTACACACACTGCGCCACAGATGGCGCGGAGAGCTTTACGCCATGGAGTACTCTTCCTTTGCTCGCGGGACACTCATGTGGATCCACCCGGGCACCCCATGGGCAGTCACAGACACACAGATAGACACAGAGGGTAGATACGTGATAGCTCGAGGCCGACTTGATGGGCACCCTGTAGTACTTGCCTCTTTGTACTCCCCCAACACTGACCAGGGCAAATTTTTTGATGGCCTCTCAATGACGCTGGCGTCCTGGCACGGAATCCCGTGGATTCTTGGGGGCGACTACAACCGTGTCCTGGATGTGAATCTGGACAGATCTACCGCACCCCCGGCCAATGCACTGACGCACAACACCACGAAAGCCCTCCTCAACTGGGCCATGCAATGGGATCTTCAAGATGCATGGAGAGCACACAACCCAACCACACGAACATATTCCTACTGGTCAGGTGCGCATGCCTTACATGTGCGCTTAGACCGATACATGATCACCACAGATCTTCTCCCGTTGGTCAAGGACACACAATATATGGGCCGCACACATTCAGATCATAACCCCCACACCCTGGCGATTGCTTGGGAACATCCCCACCCACCTATCCCCACCTGGCGCCTCCAACCGGACCTCTTACTAGACGCGACCTTCCGCGACTCCCTACTCACACAGACGGCACAATACTTTGAGCTCAACGCCGGCACGGCATCCTCCCCCCAGATCGAATGGGACGCATTTAAGGTGGTGACCCGGGGACTCTGTTTAGGCACACAGGGGCGCATGCGGCGACAGCTTGAAGACGACCTGACGCGACTGGAGACCGACCTGCTAGAGCTTGAACAACAGGCGGAGGGGGCTGCGGGAGATCGCTTGACGGAGGCCACAGCAGAACATGGTCGCCTCCTAGAACGCCTACGCAATGTCAACTTCGCTGCACACTATGCCCGCACGCATCGGCAAGGTGATAGGCCTGGCAAGCTGTTGACCTGGCTGATTGCACGGGAGGACCGCTCAGCCCCCATTTCAGCAATACAGGCAGAGGGAGGTAGATTGCTTCACACCCAGCGTCAAATACATGAGGCGTTCACAGGTCACTACTCGGGGTTATACCGCTCCTGACTGAATATCCCACTGCCTGACATAGCCGAGTATCTCTCACCCCTACAGTTGCCCACTCTAATGACTGCGCAACAAGACGACCTCGGAGCGCCACTAGACCCCGAGGAACTCCGCGACACCATTTTCAATCTCTCGAATGGCAAGTCTCCGGGACCAGATGGCTTACCAGCCGAATTCTACAAGGCCGCCTCGGACATTCTTATTCCCCACCTGGTGAAAATGTACACTGCAGCCACGGATGACTTTTCTCTGCCCCCGACGCTTAATGAGGCAACCCTCATATCTCTGCTCAAACCTGACAGAGATAGTGAGCGGATGGGATCCTACCACCCCCTAGCCCTCCTCAACACGGACTATAAAATCCTCGCCTCTACGCTTGCCCGAAGACTAGCCCCCATAGTACCCACCCTAGTACATCACGACCAGAACGGGTTCGTACCAACACGCCACACGTCCCATAACATCCGCCGTCTATTCCGCATACAAGAATACGCCACACGTCAATGGCCACGTGCCGGGTGCCTTGTGCTGGACTTGGAGAAAGCATTTGACTCGGTGGAATGGCCGTACCTGCGAGCAGTCATGGACAAATTTGAATTGGGGGACGACTACGAGACTATGGTTGGCCTCTTGTACCACAGACCCACAGTCCGCGTCCGAACTGGTACACTGCTTTCTGACCCTGTTTGTGTGCAGAGGGGCACCAGAGAGGGCTGCCCCCTGTCGCCCCTACTGTTCTCTTTAGCTGTAGAACCCCTGGCCGCGATACTCAGGTCTCGAGGAGCGGAGTGGGGTATACCGATGGCGGATGGCCTTCATGTAGTGTCCTTATATGCAGACGATCTCCTCCTCTATATCAAAGACCTGAGTGATGTCGGGTTTGAAAGTCAATTGGGCCAAATCAGGGGCATATTCCTTTGACCCGGATACACCCGAGAGTGAGATACGCATCGGCGGCGAGAGACTACGGTGATATCCCACGACATTCAGATACCTGGGAATTCACATTTACCGTAACCCTGTAGATTTATTAGAGGGGAACCTGATGAGAGCGATCGCTTCCATCCGATCGCAAGTTGGATTCTGGAAAACTCTACCGCTGAACGTCCCCAGCCGAGTAGCCCTGACAAAAATGATAGTTCTGCCAAGACTGTTGTATTATTTTGCCAATATTCCATCCTATGTCCCCAACCGGGTGTTCCGAGACCTTGAAGTCCTACTACGCGACCTGATCTGGAATAAAGGTCGACCGCGCATTGCGCTGACGAAACTATATATGCCTACCGAAGCGGGGGGACTGGCTGTTCCCAACATGGAGCTGTATTATCTGGCGTCGCAAATGCAGTGGGTGTCAGGATGGCTGGGTGGCAGGAACATGGGAGACACCGCCACGGACACCGCTGTCTGGTCCCAGTTGCAGATCCAAGTGCTGTTTCACCCACTGACCCGGACCCCCCGCCCCTCGCAGCTGTACCTTGCGGTAGCGCGCAGATGTTTCCTGCGCTGCCTGCGCCTCACCCGGATAACAATGCCATATGCCCCGATACTCCCCCTACTGGGCACCCCGACTGCGACGGGGGCACTGACGGTTGTAAAGCTTGATAGCTGGACCACTGCAGGAGTGGAAACGCTAGGAGACCTATACTCCGATGGCGCCCTCCTCCCCTTTGCCAGACTTGTGGAGGACACATCTCTCCCAGCTGGACAGTTCCTATTGCACGCGTCCCTCCTCCACACGCTGACTGCCGCCTGGGGTGACATGTCTGATGAGCTGCCCATGCACCATTTTATACAATACCTCTTCGTTATGAGCAATGGCACACACATAATTCACTGGCTAGCACAAGCTCTCCACCTTCACAATCAGCCTGACACCGTGCAACTGAGAGCGAAATGGGCGGCAGACAGGGGGAGGGATTGGACAGATAAGGAGTGGGCGATGGTCCAGGTTGGTCCAGTTAACATCCCACGTAACCCTCGCTTCAAACTTATACAACTCTACATACTACACCGCGCATACCTCACTCCGGACAAAATAAACAGGTATTTTTCAGTCACGGATACCGCCTGCAGCCGCTGCTCCTTGGTGGGAGCGGACCTCCTCCATATGCTCTGGCTCTGCCCCACCCTTCAGCACTACTGGGATGGGGTGACTGCGCTGCTTACGCATTGCACTAAAGAACGCGTGCCGAGGACCTGGGAGGCCTGCCTACTGGGGCTATATAAACGCACAAAGCTGAACAAAGTCCAGGCCCGATACTGGGATCTTGGATTGATCACGGCCAAACGACTGCTCACCAAGCGGTGGAAAGCCGACACCCCTCCGCACATACGACACTGGAGCCTATCCCTCATAAATTGGGCGCGAGCTGAGAGCACAGTCCTGCGGCGAGAAGAAACGGCAGGTCTCAGGAAATTCCCAATCGCACAACAATGGGATGATATCCTCCAATCCTTTCAACAGAAATGTGTAGACCAAGGGATCACGTGAAGAGAAGTAGGCTATTCCCCCGTACCCCTTCCTACGATGGACTCCATGAGAAACATTTACACCCAGCAGCCCTCCCTACTCATATGATTTTCCTTTTCCCCCCTCCCCAGCACCCACGCACCATTACACCATTACATACGCCACACTGATCGCTGCCTACACGACTCCCACGTCCCGATAGACGCATGCTGCATGCCTGGCTGTTTCACAATGCTGTGTACATCGCCACCCCACGCTTATGTCCCCGCACACCCAACTACTATCGGGAGTCCTGCCAAGGGCTACCACATGAGCCGTACTTTACTACCTCACTTGGCACGCCCTTATGGTGGTGGTCCCCCCTTGTATACTTAACTTGCAGGCGGACCACACACTATAATCTCCAACCTACCTACCCACTCGACCGCTACTGACACAATGGCACTGCACTTCCCTCCCTGAACACATGGCTATATCTACCCACACTCCCTCCCCCTCTAAAGTGTACTCCCCAAGTTATTGTTTTGAAGTTTATTGGCGCAATGGTCCTGCGTCCCCTTTTGACCAGGTTCTTTGAAGTTAGTTACCGTACACACTGCGTCATGGGACCTTTGAGAGTAGTAGCCATAGCCGAGGTGATCCTAGCTGAACTCCAATACAGACATTCGCCACTTCCATTAGGGAGGATAAGCTGTCTAGGTACTCGCTCACAGACACACCTGGGATGCCGCGCAGCCTCATCTCCTACTACCACTGCCCCGCGCCCTCTTGGAGGGCAGACCTAGCTGACACCTTTCCGCGAGACACACATATGTAAGAACGGGCCACTATCCATCTGACGAAGTTGATGAGCGCTATAATAACGCTGTACTTACGGGTTCACATAAAAAAGAGAAAAACCCACAGACCTATACCTCAACTTTACTAAATGTTTGGATGATTGTGAAGTGCTAAAATGGAACTGTTCACGCCGCCGAACCTCAGGGTTGTCGGCCTTGAGGCTGTGTTCATCTACTAATAACTCTGCAGTTACAGATATACGCGGCTGGCCCTGATGGGTTGTAAGCCGAACGCTGTGTATAATGCACGTTGATTAATTAAGGTTTTTAAAATATAAAAAAAAATAATAATAATAATAATTTCCAGAGGCAAGTTATGCAGGCTCCCCATACAGGTGTTTCTTGTAAAAATGTGATAGATATTTTATAGTGTTTCAGATAGGCATGTACCCTCCTATGCTTCTCAAATTGGGCAATGCCCCGGACATTCCAGGATATTAGTTCAGTTGCATGTTCTGTCATCTTTGGGTATTAGTAAACCAGCTGGTAGGGATGTCTTCCTGCCCAGCACTCTTCTAAGAAGGCAGGCTGGGATCAACAGCTGGGACCATAGTGTACAAGAGCAACATGCAGTTCTACAACCATTCAAACGCTCTGAGACCGAATGGTGACATATGCGCTATACAAAAATAAATACATAAACATAAACATAAGAACAGAACTTCTACCCAATCCCACTCCCCATGGGCTGCTGAGCTTAAACCTCCTGCCAAGCAACTGGCCAGTCAGAGGCCAACTTCTGCAGCCCTAATCTCTAAAACATAAATCCAAATGAAATCAAAACAGTGCAACTTTATGCTCTGCTACAGGTAAGGACTCAGGACAGGGTGCACGGCCGAAAGCACTCAAGCTCCCTCTGGCGTAGAAGTCCCTCTGCCTGGCACCGCTCCAAAGGTACTCACAGTATCTTAAAGCCAAGTGGACAGATTGTGGGGATCACTCCAAGCAAGTGCTGTCACTAGCTGTTCCACGGTCACTGCAGCATCTCTGGAATGAGTTTCTCAAGTACTATGCCACGTTCGTTGCCCGGAGTGTACCATCTGGACAGACTACAATTTTCTCCCGGTGTCAGTTATTTCAAGACTCCTCCATCATCACTTCCTTCTGAGGTGGGCAGATTGTCTCTGTGTGTTTGGGCTAAGCTGATCCTCTTGTCCCATACTCTGGCTAGTGGTCTGCGCCAGGGTGTCCAACCAGTCACTGGCTTCCCCAGAACTAAAAAAGAACAGCACCTTCATATTGGACATGTAGCTTGGCTGGAAAGAGCAGGCTGTGTTTCAAGTTCATGTCCCTGATTCTCTTTTTGACCGCAATGAAAGTTTTTTGTTGTTCTTGCAGTCTTTGTGTGTAGTTGGGGAATATAGAGATGGTTTTCAACTGGAACAGCGGAGGGCCCTGTATTCGGACAAATTGAAGGATGGCATCACAGTCAGTGAAGTTAAACAAGTGGGCAATTTTAGTCCTCTGAGGGGCTTCAGATTTTGGTAGGGAAGCAAGTGCTCTGTGAGCCCTCTCAATCATGAAGACTGTAGATAGTCTTTTTGGAAGAAGGTCCGTAGTAATCCACTCCTTTAGGAACAGTTCGGCGGATTGCCCTTCCACTTTTTCTGGAAAGCCTATGAATCGTAGATTGTTCCTCCAGGATCGCCCTTCAGAATCCTCTATACTTTCATCCAGTCGGGTTGTCAGCTTCTGAAGGTTAAAGACTGTGGTGCACAGGTTATGTAAGTCTTATTGTAAGGTGTCGACGGGTTGTTCCATGGCGGTCACTCCGTCCGCCACCTTCCATACATCTGTCAGGAGTAACTTAACATCTATTAATTGATTTTGTTTAACATATCATCTTGTGAGCTTTGTATTGCTACCAGAAAATCTACAAGAGACTGGGCTGAGCTCGCTGCCTCTTCAGGTCTATTCTCTGGGCCTTCATCCCTTCCACCTTGACATGGTAGCCAGCCAGCAGGGTATGTGTGTAATTGACAATTTTGTTCAACTGTGCTTGGATTCCCTGTCCTTTACCATGATGGCAGGAGCCCCTAATACCGGTCCAAGGGTTTAGGATCTGGTCGAATTTTTGTGTCACCTTTGGGGATTCCCATGTACACCGCAAGAGTCTGGCATCAGCTGGGAGTTAATGGTAGCCCTCCACAGTCTAGGGCTCGATCCAGAAGGAGCAGCCCACAGGGGGCTGGTGTACAGACACTCCTATGGTTGTGGATTGGGATTTTGTGTGGTTTGCAGTAACCAGAGGCAGTCCCCAGAAGTGCAACTGCTTCCCCAGGCCCCCCTGTGAACACAGTCTCCTACTCGTTGGGCGTCCAGGTGTGGCAGCTCTCTTTCGCCACCATTCAATCACCTGGGTGGCAGGTGAGACTCTTCCGGCACAATCAACGCTCCCAGGGAGGCACTGCACAGGGTTACTGAAGGGTGGGCCAACGAGTCCTGCAGTCTTTATGGTGCGCAGTATCCGCTGAACAGCAGGGTGTGGTTTGTCCACCCCCACAGGGCTCCCTCCAGACACATTGTACCCAAAGTCTTCAGCCATTATTGCAGTACCTGAAAGGGGGGCTCCTAGAAGGGCTCGTTCAAACGGCTCCTGCCGCTGGCGAAGTCGGCCACGGTACAAAATAGCTAGCCCACCCCAGCTCCTCCCGGCAACAAGACCAGGTGTCACAGGGCTGCTCAACTAGTCTGACCGCTCACTCAGCACGCCCGATTCTTGGGCAAAGAGAGGAAATCCCCTCCAGGCTCCCAATGCGTGACCAGGGACTGCAGCTGTTCAAGGGCGTGGATTTAGGACATCCAATGCGGTGGGTCAGTGACCTGCCTTTTTCTGACACTCAACTGGACCCGAGTGCTGCAGGAATCTCCTGGCAGTCTTCCCACAATGTAGTTTGCTGGAGGAGGGCAACGGGGGTAGATGGCTGCATAAACTGGAGGATTAGGTCAGGATTTCACTGTTACCAGTGGGAGCTTGGTCGGGAGTGTCCAATCGGCCATCTTGCTTGGCCACAGATAAAAATCCCTCCTTATCCTTCAGGCTGCTTTGTGTTGGGGTTGCTCTCATAATAACCAATTGGTCCGGTAGATCAGGTTACTATCTTGGTGTTATAAAATTCAATACCCAACAAATAAATTTGCATGTGTTTTATACTAGAACACCTACAACGTATTCATGTATGTTCATCATACCTGTAATGCACTTACACTAAAACATGCAATGCAATCTTGACATTTTTCAACCAGTTGACCTTACAAATTCTCTGTAATCATCTCACAGTATATGTCCATATTCTAGTCCAGTTGCTTAATAAGTGTTGCTTTCTATGACTGATTTTGCTCAAATATTCATTTTCTAAAGTGATCAAGCATCTACCGCTCAGGTCTATGGAGGGAGCAAGACCTCCTCAGCACTACCCTCAGCGAAATGAACAGAAGATAAGCTGAGATCAGCCACGGAACAACATACTTTCCCTTCTGAAATTCTAATTGTCTGCCTCTAGGATACAGAATGTTAAAGACACAGGAGGAGTTTCCTATCACATTTGCTAACTCTGAAATCATGAATATGGTTGATGTTTAAACCATTTGCTATAATGTACTAAGCAAACTATGTTTTATTCTCAATCAAATACATAAATTTACTCCCATAGGCCTGCACTTGAAGTAGTTTTCTTTTAGACTTCCATTTGTAGTAAATGCGTGCTTTTTGTGTAATGCAGAGGTGTCGAAGAGTACAGTCTCATTTTTTAAGCAGAAGTTCCTGAATTATTATCTGAATTCCAGGTGACTTCCATGTGAATAATTTTTTGCATATGTAAAAGTAACAGATATACATCTGTAAATGTGCCACTCAGATACAATTGCACTCATTAGCTTTCTATTGTTTTCCAAGAAAATATGTTCCCATATAAAAAATAACTTTTCCTATTCCCCATCAATTTTCCAAAGCGGATGCATATTTACTTTTGCCCTTATGAGAAGAACACCTAGTATGGAAATACACCTGCTAATACCAACGAACTTGCTAGTAAGAGGGTGTTCACTTAAATGGATGTTCGTCTACATACAGGCGTACCATGCAAGTTTGATAATATAGGTCGGAAAACCAATGTTTTGTGGATGTAGATTTGCATTTTATGAACAGAAAACACAGGTTTCCACCTCATACCTTCGTAACTGTTCCATTAAGGAGAAAAGGCAAGAGATAGAACCCAAGAGGACAGTTATGTTCACCTCATCGAAGAAGGTAGCGGAGACTCTTTAAGATGAGGATAACTTCTTTAATAAGTTACATGTACAAGAGACCCCAGCCAGCCTCAGCAATCTTCAGCAGTCAATTGAGTTAGAACCTTCAATTACACCAATACATCCTAACAACCAACTAGACATTCTGATATATGAGATCATTACAAGTGTACACAATACCACAACAATCTTCATGATACAATTATTCATATAGAAGAAACTGACGCTCTCAAAAGCACAAAAAAAATATGCCGCCAATTTATAGGTTATTGGACAGATGCAGTGTACTTCAACATTGTGCAGATACCCGACTTTAGCTGGAAAGTCTGACAAATACAATGCATTCTGGGTTGTGAAATTGAAATGTCATTTGTTAAATTTAGATGTGCATTGAGCAGTACACTATTTGACCAGAATGTTTTGTTTCAGATATACTATCAACGACAGGAACCTTGGTCGGCTACCAACAAGAATAACTGGTGCTTTCAACAGTGATATCCAGCTGTGGCAGGTAAAGGACAATAAATATTTTATTTATTCGAAGGGACCCCTTCCACTTTGTGAATGGTAGTGCAAACGTTTTCATTTTTCTTTTTTAAACGCAACCCGTTTTCCTTTAAGGAAAACAGGTTGTTATTTTTTCAAAATGATTGCTTTATTGAAAAGCAAGCACAGACATGGTGGTCTGCTGACCCCAGCAGGCCACCATCCCGTGACTTTAGCCATTCCTAATGGGTCGCAAATTGCAAACTTTCTCATTAATATTCATGAGGTAGGCAAATTTGGGACCAACTAGGAATCGCTAAATGGAACTCATGGAGCTTCATACATTAGGAATAGTGATTACCTAATTTAGATTCACAGAAATCGCAATTAGGCCATCGCTATTTCCAATATTGACCCATGTGGCCCTTCATTTCATATGATGAAATTCATTCCATGTGTTTATGTCTCTGCCTGTAGTAACCTCTATTTTGCTCTGATGTTATTGCAGATGGAGAATTTCTTTGCAAAATATCCAAATGCCGGAGCAGGAGCCACACCAAGGAAACAAGCACTGGAAACAGTGAAGAATAATATTAACTGGGTTAAAAGAAATAATGAAGAGATAAGGTTATGGCTGGAAGACAATGTTTGACCTTCCTTTTAGCTGTGCAAAGACTGGGTTGGTGTATAAAAGTCAACCAAGATTTTAATGACATAATTGACATTTTTTTATTTCTCTGCAATGTTACCCACCAGTCCATTCTGGATAGGATGAATCAACAACGTCCAGGCTGCCGTCCGTGGATAGTCACTCTTCCATCTACTCTATCTCCGGACTGCAAAGCCCCTCCAGTGCCTTCCAATATGTCACTGCACTTCTTTAGGGCCAAACAGCACATTACTCTGTGTGACTAAATTTGGGCATTCATGTCACTGCCTCAGAATTCCTCGAAACACTCCACGCTGTATTGATCATTGAATGTTATCTCTCATTCTGTACAAAGAGGTGATAAACCATATTATCTTTTCCATATGTTTTTTTCTAATTTTTTGTCTCAGACACCATCATCGAAACAATGTCTAACAAATGATTTTGTATTTAATTTACTGGGCACACCTGCTACTTTCTTTTTCTTCTGGAGAATAATTTTATTTTTTGTATTTATGCACTGATACATTGTGAATATTTTATTCTTCTACCATTAAATAAAATGCTCTAAACTCGGATTGATCCCCTAATTGAATTCTTTTCTTTTTAAGCATGACTATCAATTGAAATCGTCCATTTTATTTGTTCCTATACATAACATACCAGCTTGTTGCTCTTGTAACTGAGCTTCAATTGTTCCTACAGTCTGTTCAGGATGACTCTGTTGAACACTTTGCTTGGGGTTGATAGAAAAGTTATGCCACTGTAGTTCCCAAATAAGTAGAATCTTCTCATATTTATGGACATGTCTTTTGTGTACACATTACACTGGATATTATTTAGACAATAACATTTGTTATGTTCATGCACATACTATGGCGTTTGCTCTTGATTGCATTTATAATATGTACTTGCATATTTAGAAATTTGAGCTCAAGTCTTATTGCTGCTGCATGTCATGAAGATACAAACATGGAAGCTCAAAACGTCTGCACATAACCATGATGGATGTTCAAGCACCTCTGTGCATGCGCTTCAAACTAGTTTAGGGATCTTGTTTTCTGAACCCTCCAATAGCGGATGGACGGTCACGCTATAGTCATCTTTTGGACAACATTGTTCTTCATGTTCTTTACAAGAAGAGGAAGGTTTCAGATAGATATTAGTGTTGGATTCAGAGAGTTCCACATGCTAGGATGCTGAACCCTAATAGAATGGTACAATCACCACCCCCTTTTGTACCGCTTTGGCCGCCATAAGTGTGGCAGGGTGTTGGACCCGGCCTCGTGGCGTGGTCCTACCCCTCCCGCATGGCGGGCCCCGGACGACATCGGCCCTCCACCCAGCCCGGGTCGGCCCTGGGCACACCTCTGCACGACCTACAAACCACCCGATCCGCCCCCCGGTGGCCCACCACCACTGTCACGGCACCCTTGGGCCGCCCCAGCGTTACCGGTCCGGTGCCCACCAAGACCCACATTCCAGGCCCGACGCCATCTTGGGCCCATCACGTCACAGGCACGTGGTCCCGGCCCAGCCGCGACCCTAGCCCCAGCGAGCCTGCCATCGAGGCACCAAGAACCTCCGGGTGGTAGAGTGGCCACTCAACCAGAGACAAGGAGAGGGGAGTTTCGATGGCTCTCCAACCATCCCCGGACGCCTGGTAGCGATCGCCCTCCCGCCTCCCTGGGCGCTGGCTCCACCCCCCTGCTGGGTGTCTGGACACCATCATCCCGGCCCCTCTGACCCCCAGGCGAGAGGGTCCGGACATCAAAGGACTCCAGACCTATATCTGGGCCAGCCCCGGAGTAGGACGGGAGTTGTATCACGGAGTCGAGAAGCCCTGCTGACGCTGTCGGCTGACCCTGAGACTAACTCACCTTATTGCCCTACCTGGAGCCTGCTGGCGCTGCCGCGGTCCACCTTCGCTGTAACCACCTTGGAGCCTGCTGGCGCTGCCGTGGTCCACCTTCGCTGTAACCACCTTGGAGCCTGCTGGCGCTGCCGCGGTCCACCTTCGCTGTAACCACCTTGGAGCCTGCTGGCGCTGCCGCGGTCCACCTTCGCTGTAACCACCTTGGAGCCTGCTGGCGCTGCCGCGGTCCACCTTCGCTGTAACCACCTTGGAGCCTGCTGGCGCTGCCGCGGCCCATCTTCGCTGTAACCCCCTTGGAGCCTGCTGGCGCTGCCGCGGTCCATCTTCGCAGTAACCACCTTGGAGCCTGCTGGCGCTGCCGCGGCCCAACCTTCCGGAACCCCCCAGCTCGAGGATTGAGAGCTGTGCATAGGGTCTCCTTGCCACCGACCATCTATAAGACTGTCCCGCTACCTGACCCCTTGTCACAAGACTTTCCCGGTCCCAGGATCGGCTGTATATATTGAAACAATACTTATTGCCAGATAAAGCTTGAAAACTCTATCTACGTGTTGTGTACTTTTGTAGTGGTGTAGTTACTCTGCTGTGCGATACTAGAAGAGGGCCCCCCGTCGGAGGACCCCTCGACATCGCTCGGTCCCTTCTCCGAAGGAGGGGTAGACCTAGGGGTGGTCAGTCAGACACCTTCTGCCGCCCCCGGGTTCGCCTTTCTAACATTGGTGGCAGGCGCTGCGATCCGAGCTCACGCAAAATCGTACAGAGAGGGATCTACCCGCTACAGCGAAAAAACACACGGAGACCATGACGACCCAAGGAACAAATCCATCGGCCGAATTCCAGAAAGAAAAGATGGAAGAATACAGCCACAAAGAACTAAAACAATTCTGTAAAGATATGGGTATCGCTACCACTGGCCTGAATACAAAAGAGGACTTCAAATCGGCCCTACAAGCCTGGGTGGAAACCCGAGACGGGCCACCCCAAGAGGAGAATAGTCCGAATGGACAACCGGAAACCAGCGCACCCCCGACGGGGGAAAGAACCGCAACCCTAAACGCGGACCTCATCTATGAAGACGCTCGAGAACGAGAGCGCAACCGGCTACACGAATTGGAGCTTGCACGACTCCGGTTAGACGGAGAACTCCAGCTAGCAGAGAGAAAGATAGCCCTCGAGCAACTACGGCTGGAGGGGGATCTAGAAGAAAAACGGAGACAACGTGAACTCGAAGAAAAACAATTAGCCTATGAACACGAACGAGGCCGAAAGAACTCGAAATCAAAGCCAAACTAAGCGAAGATAGCACAGCCGGGGCCAAGACCTCGGCCCCTCCCGTGGACACCAAGGTTCACCTACCGAAAGATGTAGTCAAAGAATACTACAAGAACGACGACATCCAACAGTGGTTCAAAGCCTACGAGGTGGCCATGACCGCCCATCGGGTGCCCCTGAAGGACTGGGGCGCCGGCCTGTGCGGAAAGTTCGTCAACGAAGGGAGGGACGCCCTGCTGGAACTCCCTGACACCGAAATGACTTCCTATGAACACATGAAAACGGCCCTACTCACACGCTACGGACTCACCCTCGAGATGTACCGGCAGAGGTTCCGAGACTGTAAAAAAATCCCCGGTACAACTTGGGTGGAATATGTGAACTTTTTTAGCAGAGCCTTCGTGGGGTGGGTCAAAGGCAGTCAGGTCACTACCTACCAGCAGTTGGTCGACCTGATATTATGGGAGCACCTCTCCAACAACTGCTTCATTGAACTACGACAACACCTCCTCGACAGCAAGTTGACCGAGCCGCGAAAACTAGCGATCGAAGCAGATCGGTGGGCGAGCACCCGTGTCCACCGGAACCCCACAGGAGAATACGGACGAGGGTCCCCGGGGAACCACCGGCCGCGAGGCGGCGGGTCGGGCATCAGCCGAGGCCGAGACCTCCCGCCGGGGTCTTCGGCTGCCTCCGCTACCCCAACCTCCGGCCCGAGGGGGGCCCCTCCGGCCCGACCGGGACCACGCCCCAACGTTACGTGCCACAGATGCCAACGGCTGGGTCACTATGCCAATGACCCTCTCTGCCCCATGAACCAACGGCCCGGCACCACCGGCCCCCCCGGTCGACAAATCACTGCAGCCGCTCTAAGCGAAGAAAGAGATGAAGAAGAAGAGGTCCCTATGGAACCAGAAGAATAGGAGTCCGCGGCCATGTGCCTCGCCTCCCTGGGCGACAAAGACATGATCCCTCGGGACCAGATTCCGATCAACACCCAGAAGTACCGCCAGTGGGTCACCATCAACGGACGCCGGGCCGAGGCTCTCCGTGACACGGGGGCCAGCATAACCGCCGTCTGCTGCCATCTGGTGACCCCAGAACAAATCTTGCCACACGTTCTGTGCCCTGTCCGGTCAGCGGACAATTCTGAGAGCCTGTGCCAGATGGCCCGCATCCCCTTCGAGTGGGGAGGGGTGTCCGGCATGCTGAAAGTCACCGTCCGAGACGATGCCCCAGTAGACTGCCTCCTAGGGAACGACCTGGAAAGTTCCCCCTGGGCACAAATCGAACGAAGAGAGCATCTGGGGATGCTAGGCCTTCCTGAATGGGTTTGCGTAACGACCCGATCCATGTCCACCCGGGACGCCGTCCCCACCGAAGCCAATCTGCTCGAAGAACCGGAATGGCCGGCACCTCCACCACCCGCCACTGCCACAACCGAACCCGAACTGGGTCCGCGGGGCCCCGGCCATGAAGAACTTTCCGAGCTCGGGCCCCTTCCCGAACTAGCCCAGTGGCGCCAAGAAGGGGGCCCCACCCATGAGCAGTTCCGTCAGGAACAAAGGACCTGTCCTTCCCTTGAGGGACTCCGACAACAAGCCGCCACCCAAGCCACAGGAACCCCCTCGGGGTCCCACTGGGTCTATTGGGACCAGGACCTCCTATACAGCGAACAGAAAATCGCCGAGCTGGGGGCCGGCCGAGTGCTAGTCGTCCCCCTCCCCTTCAGGGGTTTTCTCTTAAATCTGGCACATGATGTGCCCCTCGCTGGGCACCTGGGGCAGGACAAAACCTACAACCGCCTGGTGAGCCACTTTTATTGGCCGAAGATGCGCAGCGCTGTGTACAACCACTGCCGAACCTGTCCGACCTGCCAAGCCAGTGGAAAGAGTGGGGGGAAAATCAAAGCCCCACTCCAACCGTTTCCCTTGGTGATCACTCCCTTCGAGCGAGTAGGGATCGACATCGTGGGGCCCCTGGATCCTCTAACCTCTCAGGGGCACCGCTTCATCCTCGTCCTGGTGGACCATGCCACCCGCTACCAAGAAGCTATCCCTCTCCGGACTATCACAGCCCCCGTAAAGGGGCGAGCGCTCATGGGGATCTTCTCTAGAGTCGGCTTCCCCCGAGAGGTCGTAAGTGATCGGGGCACAAACTTTATATCAAAATATATGCGGTCCCTATGGCAACAGTGCGGGGTCGCATATAAGTTCACCACCCCGTATCACCCTCAAGGGAATGGACTAGTAGAACGGTTTAATAAGACCCTGAAAGGAATGATCAAGGGCCTAGAAGAACCACTCCGGCGCAAATGGGACGTTCTGCTGCCGTGCCTCCTGTTCGCCTACCGGGAGGTACCCCAGAAGTCCTTGGGGTTCAGCCCCTTTGAACTATTATATGGACACCCTGTGCGAGGCCCCCTCAGCCTGGTCAAAGAAGGCTGGGAGCTGGCCCCCTCCGATGCTCCACCCGATGTTTTCCGCTACTTCTTGACTCTCCGCAACCAGACTCGGAAGTTCCGGGAACTGGCCGAAACCAACCTAAAAGCCAGTCAAGAGGAGATGAAGCGCTGGTATGATGAAAACGCCTCGTCCATTGATTTCGAGCCGGGCCAACATGTCTGGGTCATGTCCCCAGTCGACCCTGGCGCCCTCCAGGACAAATGGACAGGGCCCTTCCGTGTGGTGGAGCGCAAGAGCCCCGTCACCTACCTAGTGGACATGGAGTCCCCCCGGAACCCCCTCCGGGTCCTACACGCCAACCGGCTCAAGCCCCACTTTGTCCGCACCGAACTGAGCCTGTTATTGGCTACCGATGACGGAGCAGAGGACGACTCCGAGCCTCTACCAGACCTCCTGAGCACCTCCGAGAAAGATGGTTCGGTCGAGGGGATCTCCCTCTCTCCCACGCTGACCCCCAAGCAGCGCCAGGACTGCCAGAAACTGCTAGGTCAATTTGCGAACTTATTTTCCCTCACCCCCGGGGTCACACAGTGGTGTGTTCACGACGTTGACACTGGGGACAGTCCGCCCGTGCGGCACCGAGCCTACCGAGTCCCCGACCGAGTGCGGGCCTGCATCCAATCCGAAGTTTCCAAAATGCTAGCCCTAGGGGTAGTCGAACCCTCAGACAGTCCATGGGCCAGTCCCGTCGTCCTGGTCCCTAAGGCCGCCGCCCCCGGAGTGCCCCCGGAGCTGCGGTTCTGTGTCGACTACCGGGGGCTGAATGCAGTCACCAGGACCGACGCCCATCCCATCCCCAGGGCGGATGAACTGATCGATCGCCTGGGAGCCGCCAGGTACCTCAGCACCTTCGACCTCATGGCCGGATACTGGCAAATCGGCCTCACGCCAGGAGCCCAGGAACGGTCCGCGTTCTCGACCCCGGATGGCCACTACCAGTTCAAAGTGATGCCCTTCGGCATGAAGAACGCCCCGGCCACCTTCCAGAGACTCGTGAATAGGGTGCTGGCGGGGCTGGAAGAGTTCAGTGCCGCCTATCTCGACGACATTGCAGTGTACAGCCTTCAGTGGGATGAACACCTGTCCCACCTCTGGAAGGTCCTGACGGCCCTCCAACGGGCCGGACTAACAATAAAAGCCAGCAAGTACCAGATCGGTCAAGGGTCCGTGACCTATCTGGGACACCAAGTGGGGAGTGGCCAAGTGGCTCCCCTTCAACCCAAGATCGACGCCATCCAGGCCTGGGAACCCCCCGTCACCCAGACCGCCGTCCGAGCCTTCCTGGGGCTCACGGGCTACTATCGGCGGTTCATAAAAGACTATGGAAGCATTGTGGGGCCCCTCACAGAACTAACCTCCAAGAGACTACCCCCGAAGGTGCACTGGACCCCCGAGTGCCAAGTAGCCTTTGAGACCCTCAAAACTGCAATGTGCACCGCCCCGGTGCTCCAGGCCCCCGACTACAGCCGAGAGTTCATCGTCCAAACTGACGCCTCGGAACATGGCGTTGGGGCCGTCCTCTCCCAAATGACCTCTGACGGAGTCGACCGTCCGGTGGCCTTCATCAGCCGGCGCCTGCTGGCTAGAGAACAACGATGGAGCACCATCGAGAGGGAAGCCTTCGCCGTCGTATGGGCCCTAAAGAAGCTCCGGCCCTACCTCTTCGGCACCCACTTCCGAGTACAGACCGACCACCGGCCCCTGCGGTGGTTGATGCAGATGCGAGGCGAGAACCCGAAGTTGCTGCGTTGGTCTATCTCCCTCCAAGGGATGAACTTCACCGTGGAACATCGCCCTGGCAACGACCACGCCAACGCTGACGGCCTCTCCAGATTCTTCCGCCTTGGCGAGGAGAATCCCCAAGAAGATGGGTGACTCTCCCCTGCCTTCAGCTGGAGGGGACGTGTGTTGGACCCGGCCTCGTGGCGTGGTCCTACCCCTCCCGCATGGCGGGCCCCGGACGACATCGGCCCTCCACCCAGCCCGGGTCGGCCCTGGGCACACCTCTGCACGACCTACAAACCACCCGATCCGCCCCCCGGCGGCCCACCACCACTGTCACGGCACCCTTGGGCCGCCCCAGCGTTACCGGTCCGGTGCCCACCAAGGACCCACATTCCAGGCCCGACGCCATCTTGGGCCCATCACGTCACAGGCACGTGGTCCCGGCCCAGCCGCGACCCCAGCCCCAGCGAGCCCGCCATCGAGGCACCAAGAACCTCCGGGTGGTAGAGTGGCCACTCAACCAGAGACAAGGAGAGGGGAGTTTCGATGGCTCTCCAACCATCCCCGGACACCTGGTAGCGATCGCCCTCCGGCCTCCCTGGGCGCTGGCTCCACCCCCCTGCTGGGTGTCTGGACACCATCATCCTGGCCCCTCTGACCCCCAGGCGAGAGGGTCCGGACATCAAAGGACTCCAGACCTATATCTGGGCCAGCCCCGGAGTAGGACGGGAGTTGTATCACGGAGTCGAGAAGCCCTGCTGACGCTGTCGGCTGACCCTGAGACGAACTCACCTTATTGCCCTACCTGGAGCCTGCTGGCGCTGCCGCGGTCCACCTTCGCTGTAACCACCTTGGAGCCTGCTGGCGCTGCCGCGGTCCACCTTCGCTGTAACCACCTTGGAGCCTGCTGGCGCTGCCGCGGTCCACCTTCGCTGTAACCACCTTGGAGCCTGCTGGCGCTGCCGCGGCCCATCTTCGCTGTAACCCCCTTGGAGCCTGCTGGCGCTGCCGCGGTCCATCTTCGCAGTAACCACCTTGGAGCCTGCTGGCGCTGCCGCGGCCCAACCTTCCGGAACCCCCCAGCTCGAGGATTGAGAGCTGTGCGTAGGGTCTCCTTGCCACCGCCCATCTATAAGACTGTCCCGCTACCTGACCCCTTGTCACGAGACTTTCCCGGTCCCAGGACCGGCTGTATATATTGAAACGATACTTATTGCCAGATAAAGCTTGAAAACTCTATCTACGTGTTGTGTACTTTTGTAGTGGTGTAGTTACTCTGCTGTGCGATACTAGAAGAGGGCCCCCCGTCGGAGGCCCCCTCGACATCGCTCGGTCCCTTCTCCGAAGGAGGGGTAGACCTAGGGGTGGTCAGTCAGACACCTTCTGCCGCCCCCGGGTTCGGCTTTCTAACACAGGGTATGCTCAGACGTGAGTCCCTTGCTCACTTTGCCACTGATTCAAGCAAGCCGGGCTGAAGACGGCTGGAATGCCAGAAACCAGTCCTCGGAAGCTTGTTTCCGGTCCAGGGAAGGCATGGCTTGGCAGTTCGGGCTGGACTGTTCCCATAAGGCACAGGGTCAGACTGATTTGCATATAGCCATGTCTGAACTGGGGTGGCAGAGTGGGCTAAAGAACGGTGATGGATCAAACCCAGATCTTTTGACTGGGTGTGAGTGTTTGATTGGTTCAGATGCTCCGTCCATCACCACCCCCTTTTGTACCAAACCCTAAAAAAATGGCATCTGTGCTTTTTGCCCTCGACAATAGGGAAACGACTTTGGCTCTAAGGTTGTGGCTGGGTATGTAGCAGTGATTACACTTCTGAAGCTAACCTTACATACTCAAATACATGATCAAATACTGACTCATCACTTCCCTTCACTTTTTGCACCAAAATCGCATAAATCCTGACTTCAATCTGGTGTTAGATGTTTAGAATTTATAGGAATGGACGGAGGAAGGAAACCACATAAATAAATATAAGTTTCAGGAAGGCAGAGTAAGTAATTTGAGCAGTACAATAATGATATTGAGGTCAAAACCAGGAAAGGTGCAAGTAGTTCCAACTTGGAATCTGGTTAATGAGACCAGCCATTAAGGCAGGATCTGCCAAGGAATACAGCTCTTATTGTAGTTTGTAGGGTCTTTTGAAAAACTCTTACTGGAGTTTGCTGGGTTTCCATGTTAAATATCATTGTTATATGCCCAGTTACATCTGGCGTGCACAGTTCATACATTCCCCACAAATGCTGCTGCAAGGTGGAGTCTGGTAGGAAAATCTAGTCGGCTGAATGGGAAGATTTCCATTGACATACATTCATACTTTACATTTTCTTAACTGTACCTGGGGCTTTTCTCTATTAACAATCTTTCTTTTCCATGTTAATATCTTCATTATATTTTCACATTTTTTTCATTTCACATAAAAAGGAGCATTTAGGAGGATCAACCAACTAGAATGTAATTCTGCTATGTGTATCCTCTTACTGTAAATGTTGCTATGTTATGGATTGGTGGGAAAATATTGGGACCAAGAAAGCAACGCTTAAGCTGAAAAGAGTCTTGAGAACAACAGACCTACAACATGGTTCACTGCACAACTATATGAAGAGAGAAAAGTTCTAAGATCAACATCATGGGCCCGATTCACAGAACTAACTTAAGACAAAATCCGAAACTTACTACCATTTTCGTATTCACAGAAGGCACTTACTCATTTTGGTATTCGCAGAAGACACTTACTCATTTCGGCATTCACAGAAGTTAGGAGTCCTAAAGTTAGTTAGCCTTCTGTGAATATCGAAAGTCCTAAAGTTAGGATTTTTCTCAGTTAAGCAGTAGTAAAGTTAGGATTCCTAACTTTAGGACTCCTAAATGCCTTCTGTGAATACCGAAAGTCTTAAAATTAGGATTTTTCTCAGTTTCGGAGTAGTAAAGTTAGGACTCCTAACTTTAGGACTCCTAAATGCCTTCTGTGAATACCAAAAATCTTAAAATTTGGATATTTCTCAGTTTAGTAGTTGTAAAGTTAGGACTCCAAAATTTAGCACTCCTAAATGCCTTCTGTGAATACTGAAAGTCTTAAAATTAGGTTTTTTCTCAATTTAGTAGTAGTAAAGTTAGGACTCCTAACTTTAGGAATCTTAAATGCCTTCTGTGAATACCGAAAGTCTTAAAATTAGGATTTTTCTCAGTTTAGTAGTAGTAACGTTGAGAAAAATTCTAATTTTAAGACTTTCGGTATTCACAGAAGGCATTTAGGAGTCCTAAAGTTAGGAGTCCTAACTTTACTACTACGAAATTGAGAAAAATCCCAATTTTAAGACTTTCGGTATTCACAGAAGGCATTTAGGAGTCCTAAAGTTAGGACTCCTAACTTCTGTGAATACCGAAATGAGTAAGTGCCTTCTGTGGATACCAAAATCAGTAAGTGCCTTCTGTGAATACCAAAATGGTAGTAAGTTTAGGATTTTGTCTTAAGTTAGTTCTGTGAATCGGGCCCAAAGACTTTTACTCAAAAAGCCATAATACCTATGCCCTTGCAAACGTACAATGCAGACGCAAAGCCTACATAAAAAACAAGCGTAACAATGCTTAATTAATCAGATCTAAAATCAACCAGGCAAAAAAACATCTGAAAAAATGTTTCAAGGTTGTTAGAAAACATACCAACCCACCAGTAGCAGCTCGTAGTGGGAGTGTTGTGGGGCGGTAGGGCGGGGGAGGGGCAGGGTGGGGAGTAGTAAACTCTGGCATACGGCCGACCGAAGGTAAGTACATAAATAAATAAATAAATAAAACAAATTACTTTGTGCACGCTGCAATGCCATTTGCGGTGCAGCGCTCACAATGTAATTTGTGAGACAACTAAATAATTTCATTCAAGAAACCAACTTCGTTGATGATTTCCAATTGCACTGTAGGTCTGATTCAGCACTGTGATGGATATGCTTCGAATAGTGGATGATTCATTGTGCACCTAACAAATGGCACTTCTGTCTACTCACTCTTCTCAACCTGTCTACGTCGTTTGGCACATTGAAACATGACAACAACTTGAAAACAATGGAACAAAGGAAGGTAATCTGTGTCTCACCAGTGAGGTTGACTATGAACATTCACTCACAACATGCAAAACTGGCAAACTTCCTTTCAGGCCTCTTTGTTCTTAAAAATATACAGCCTCAAAGATCAATACTTTCACCTACATTCTCGTATCTGCGCATTGAGCATTTAACTTCTCTCCTAAGACACTCTAACATCACTTTTTACATCTATACAGACAACTAGCAGCTCTGTAGAAAGTCAGCTCATCAGTTAACATCAACACCTGGCTCGCTCCAATCATTGATATGGCTTCATCACCTTAAAATTAATCCTTTGAAGAGAGAATTCTTCTTCATCTCAACATAGAATTGCACCACAGCGATTCAAGAATGGTTGGAGACAACCATCTAGCTAGGCTGCAACCCATCTATTGTTGAGAATGATAAATTGCTATGCTTCTCCTGCCACAAAAAGCTGCATTGACATATAAATGTTCTATCAAAAGCAGTACATTACTTAATCAAACTTTTCAAAGGAGGTAAGTCCTTCATTCCAGCTGCCGACTTCAAAATGGATGTGCAAGAACAGGTTTTCAAGAGACTCGACAAAGGATTCTCCTTTTTGACAGGAATATCCAAACCCCACTTTACACCTTTAAAAGCAGAACCCAATGTCGTTGACCATTTGACATCTGGCTTTAGCTAGAAGATAAGACCATATAATTCAAGATCGGTCACTATGAGATGGCTGCTGTAGAGGTCCGAAGCACTTGTAAGCTGGCTTGCATAGTATATAATAGTATAAAGGGAGGAGAGTAACCCTATTACCCACAAGGGTAACCCTATTACCCTGGGCGGGCAGTAGAAAAAAGGCCCTTTGGTGTGAATGTGATGATCTTATGAATTTTCAGCAATAGAGATTGTGATTGGGATAGTTCATCTGATAATTCGAGCACTGTAGGCATTAAACCCAGGGAACAATTTTTGTTTACTGTTGCATAGTATATAAAGCATTAAACAACGGCTCCCCTGAGCATTTCGCTGCAAGTGGATCCTCTCTCATGGTCCTCGTGCACCCAGATGTGCAGGCTCCCTCTTCCTGAAAACTCCAGTCTTCATGAAACCGAGGGCTCTGAAGCAAGCCTTTTCAGGTAAAAAATAATAATAATAAGACCATTTCTTAAGCGCCTGGTTACACCTATGACGGTGTGACCCCGCGCTGAAAAACTACTGCTCCCAGATGAAGCTAAAACCAAGTTACACTAAAATCCTAGAAAGTATCAGGATACTATTTACTTGGGAAAGAGATGAGTTTTTAGATTTTGTCTGAATCTTGTTTCGGAGGGCTCCATCCGAAGATTCAAGGGGAGGCTATTCCAGTGTTTGCTAGCCAAGAAACGGAAGGAGCTACCTCCCATTCTGGACTTGTGAACGCGGGGGAGTTTGAATAACATCACTCCAGCGGATCTAAGATTTCGAGTAGGGCGATGGGTGATAAGGAGTCTTTGCAGGTAGTTTGGGCCTTTTCCCTGGGCAATACGATGAGCCATGCATAGTGCCTTAAATTTGATACGCTCCACAATGGGGAGCCAATGAAGTTTGCGCAATGCCGTTGTACCGGATGCCCTACGTGGAAGGTTCAGTACCAAGCGGGCAGCGGCATTTTGGACACACTGAAGTTGTTGAATGCCTTTTTTGCTCAGGCCAAGGAAAAGGGCGTTGCCATAGTCCAGATGCGGCGTGACTAGGGCGTGGATAAGTTTCTTCCTGGCACCAAAGGGGAGCAGGTCGGGAACTTTGCGGAGGGTTTTTAATATTCCAAAGCATTTTCCAGTGATTTTACTAATTTGTTGCTTGAAGGAAAGCTCCGCATCAATCATGATTCCCAAGTTTCTTACAACCTCTGCTGAGCGGGGGATTGGCCCTAATTCCGTCGGCCACCAGTCCTGCGACCAGGTAGAGAGAGACTTACCGACCACTAGCAACTCGGTTTTTTCGCCATTTAGGCGAAGGCAGTTGTTGTTCATCCACCCAGCCACTGCCCGCATACAATTGGAAAAATTAATGGCTTCCTCAGGCTGGTTATTAGCAAGTTGAATTATTAATTGGGTATCGTCAGCGTATGTGACGATATCCACACCATAGGATTCCACAATATGTGCCAAAGGCTCCATATAAATATTAAACAGCGTGGGGCTCAGACTTGAGCCTTGTGGAACCCCATGCCTCAACTTGCGGGGGGATGACTTATAGGGAGGGCAATGTACCTGAAAACTCCTATTTTCCAAGAAGGATCTTATCCATTCCAGGGCTGGGCCCTCTATTCCCATGTCTGAGAGGCGTGACAGCAGCGTTGAGTGCAGCACGGTGTCAAATGCTGCACTGAGGTCTAATAACACCAACGCTGCTGTCTGCCCTCCATCAACAAGTTGTCTCAGGCGTTCTGTGGAAAAGAGGACCGCAGATTCAGTTGAATATCCTGCTCTAAAACCTGACTGGGTTGAGTGTAGGCAAGAGTTCTCTTTGATGAATTGCATAAGTTGCTTATTCACAACCTTCTCCACAACTTTCCCACAAAAGGGGAGGAGGGATATCGGACGGAGGTTTTGCAGTTGGGAGATATGAATGTTCGCTTTCTTTTTCAGGGGTATAACCTGTGCGGTTTTCCAAGCCTCCAGCACGTGGCACTCCTGGAAAGAGAGAGCGATAAGCTGTTCAATCTGCTCGATCATGCCATCAAGGACTCCCGTGCATCGATTAGGGGAGATTACATCCAGAGGGGATCCAGAATGTATTCCTCTCATAATCGGAAGCAGGTCAGACCTCTTAGGGACTGAGAAGCTTGTCAACTGGGGCTTGGTGTCGGGAACCTTTCTCACTATTGAGTGATGGTCATGTGGGCTATCTGTGAAAGTAGCGTGTATTAAGTCTACTTTTTTCACAAAAAAATCTGCAATCTCATCACATAGCTCATTAGGTAATGAATCAACAGTACGGAACCCTAGCCCCCGGCCATCCAAACAAATCTTTTCTATTGTATATTCAGGTGGGACCTTAAAACCTTGTTATTCCAACAACAGTTTGAAATGGGGCTATCTATCTGATGGTCTATCTGAAGTGGAATATGAATCACTTGAACTAAGAGGTGTATAAGAATCATAGATAGGAATTCATCTAAATGGTTCTAGAGCACCACCATTCACCAATTAAATCCATTTGCCAGTCAAAATATTGTGTGTGTCATATAGGGGGGGGCAAGGTTCAATAAGTTCTTGAATGTGACTATGTATACTCTACTTTTCTACTGGTTTTTGATCTTTCCTTCCATGTTTGTTCGTGTATGTACTTTTGAGCCAGGGTAAACTGTTCTGCTACCCTAAACTTCTGAGTTTGTTTCATGCTGTACAAGACTGCAAATATATAAATAAATATTGTTGTGTTGTTTTTTATTAATACTACCTTTTTCAGTACGTCACTCTTCTACTTCGGAGGGAGGTGCTTGTATCTCATCACCCTTTCCTTGCTTTATCAGTGGAATACAGACAGACAGACAGATTAGTATTACAGCCTCGTAGAGAGTGTGTTATAGAAGGGATTACTCAGAATATTCTGCTGATAGCTCACTGCACCGTTATGCTATGCTGAATTGTAGCTAAAAACCGAACTGCAACTTAATTTTAAATCGTCGCTTTTTATCTGTAATGTACTTCATTGTGAATTGCAATTATATCATTTTAAAGTAAGCTTTTGCCTACCTGTCCTTGGTGTTTCCCCTGTTCCGTCACGGCATGTGCCGATTGAGCGGAGGGGTCCTATCACCAACGAGCCTCATTTCCGGGTTTCAATACCGGTCAGCGCTCCACTCTCACTGCTGCCAGGTGTCCCGCCCACTCAAGCGATAAAAGTGAGTGCGCCGAGCGGACACGCGCAGACAGATTAGTATTACAGCCTCGTAGAGAGTGTGTTATAGAAAGGATTACTCAGAATATTCTGCTGATAGCTCACTGCACCGCTATGCTATGCTGAATTGTAGCTAAAAACCGAACTGCAACTTAATTTTAAATCGTCACTTTTTATCTGTAATGTACTTCATTGTGAATTGCAATTATATCATTTTAAAGTAAGCTTTTGCCTACCTGTCCTTGGTGTTTCCCCTATTCCGTCACGGCGTGTGCCGATTGAGCGGAGGGGTCCTATCACCAACGAGCCTCATTTCCGGGTTTCAATACCGGTCAGCGCTCCACTCTCACTGCTGCCAGGTGTCCCGCCCACTCAAGCGATAAAAGTGAGTGCGCCGAGCGGACACGCGCAGACAGATTAGTATTACAGCCTCGTAGAGAGTGTGTTATAGAAGGGATTACTCTGAATATTCTGCTGATAGCTCACTGCACCGCTATGCTATGCTGAATTGTAGCTAAAAACCGAACTGCAACTTAATTTTAAATCGTCGCTTTTTATCTGTAATGTACTTCATTGTGAATTGCAATTATATCATTTTAAAGTAAGCTTTTGCCTACCTGTCCTTGGTGTTTCCCCTGTTCCGTCACGGTGTGTGCCGATTGAGCGGAGGGGTCCTATCACCAACGAGCCTCATTTCTGGGTTTCAATACCGCTCAGCGCTCCACTCTCACTGCTGCCAGGTGTCCCGCCCACTCGAGCGATAAAAGTGAGTGCGCCGAGCGGACACGCGCAGACAGATTAGTATTACAGCCTCGTAGAGAGTGTGTTATAGAAGGGATTACTCGGAATATTCTGCTGATAGCTCACTGCACCGCTATGCTATGCTGAATTGTAGCCAAAAACCGAACTGCAACTTAATTTTAAATTGTCGCTTTTTATCTGTAATGTACTTCATTGTGAATTGCAATTATATCATTTTAAAGTAAGCTTTTGCCTACCTGTCCTTGGTGTTTCCCCTGTTCCGTCACGGCGTGTGCCGATTGAGCGGAGGGGTCCTATCACCAACGAGCCTCATTTCCGGGTTTCAACACCGGTCAGCGCTCCACTCTCACTGCTGCCAGGTGTCCCGCCCACTCAAGCGACAAAAGTGAGTGCGCCGAGCGGACACGCGCAGCGTCGCGCGGACGACGCGCCGGAGTCGCGCCAGAGTCAAGCCCTGCCCGTCTGCGCCCGTCTGCGCAAAGTCAGCGCCAAGTTAGTGCCTCCCTTGTTCGTTCTCACTCTGTTTGCTCTGTGTCATGGCCACTGTTAGATACTCAAGTTGAGAACTTCTAGCGCTTAATACACTTCCCCTCAAAAATGATCAGAAACCGTTTCTTCAGTCAGTTGTACCACACTCCGCTTATCTCACTTGCCTGTACGGCAATATCCGCTCTCTACCTAAGCACTCCCTTCAAATATGGGATTTATTAGATCAAAACTCTCCAGATCTCTTTTTCATCACGGAGACCTGGCTCCAAGAAACATCCTCCTCTGACATAGCCACGGCTCTGCCGATTGGCTACAACATCTTAAGGTCAGATAGGACCGCAAAGAGAGGTGGCGGTACGGCCATAGTCTATAAATCCCATATAAAAATCTGTATAGCGGACACTCACATTGCCAACTGGGGAGAACTTTTAACTTTTTCCCTTGACCTTAACAACAAGCAATCCTGGAAAGGAACGCTCGTTTATAGACCACCAGAAAGCAAAACGAACTTTGCTTTGCAGCTTCTGGATGCTCTGGCCCCACATGTATTAGCCTGTAAACATTTTCTGTTAATAGGAGATTTCAATTTCCATATGGAATTACGTAATGACCCCAATACTATCGAACTGATCAATAGTATCCATGCATTAGACCTGATGTTATTGGACACAGAGGCCACCCACAATGCTGGACACACTTTAGATCTGCTATGCACTAATTCTCATGAAGTCCATATCTCTGAAGTACAACCAGTCCTATGGTCTGACCATTCAATAATCAAATTTACCATTAATATTAAGCCAACCAAATCTGTTCATCAAAAAGAGATAAAAATGAGCCGCGCTTGGAATAAAATGAACACAGATTCCTTCTTTTTTTCAAACTTTAATTTTGGAATTTTCTTGCGTTCTTACATCATGAATTAGTGCATGTTAGGTACACATACAATCGATTTGTCTTCTAGCATGTATACCACCCAGTCCCCCGTGCAAACACAGATTCCTTCTTGCGCTCTTTTTCGCCCCCCCCTTGTGAATGAAAGTTCAGATCTAAATAAAGTGGCAATTGACCTCGAGATAGCAATCACTGCGACATTAGACCTCATAGCTCCAAAACAGAAAATTAAGTGCCCAAACAAGCGATCACCTTGTTTTACATTAGAACTTAATCCAGTTAAATTAGCTGCTAGGACCGCCAAGCGCAAATGGCGCAAAACAAAGGATGAAGAAGATAAAGTACAATATACGATTCTACATAAAGAGTATATGGCCCAGATAGCACTAGCAAAGAAAACCTATCTGGGAACGAAAATTACCCTAGCTGGAAACTCGCACAAAGAACTGTATTCAATAGTAAGAGAATTTACGAACCCCTCGGCCTGTCAACCCCCTATTATGGAATCCCAAGAATGGGCCAGCACACTCTCCTCTTATTTTAGAGACAAAATTAATGATATACATAAATCTTTTCCTTCAACAAACACCTATTCCAGGGCCCCAATCTTTGATAATTCTGAACACACTGGACAAATACCCTTACATAAGACTCTAAAAGAACGTAACATTATATCGGAGGAAGAGATTGGAGATATAATGAGGAAAACTAAGTCAGGCTCTCCTAGCGATCCAGCATCAGCACATATTTTGGCTAAAATAGCCCCAGCCTTAATCACTGAATTAAGCTCAATTTTTTATCTATCACTAGTACAAGCCACTTTTCCAGCAATCTAGAAAGAAGCCTCAGTAAGACCTATTTTGAAAAAAAATAACGCTGATCCCAAACAACCTGCGAGTTACCGTCCCATCTCCCTTCTGCCTCTTTTTGGTAAAATGATGGAGTCACTCATTAATAAACAATTAACTATACATTTGGAAGAAAATAAACTATTGGATCCATCACTGTCAGGCTTAAGAGCCGCCCATAGTACGGAGACTGCCATCCTGGAGGTAGTAGACAACATCCGCATGGCACTGGATGTAAAACAATCAGCCATTTTGATCTTGCTGGACCTGTCGGCGGCCTTCGACACCATCTCACACAGCATCCTTTTGGAACGACTGCGTGAGTTTGGTGTCGAGGGTTTAGCCCACAGGTGGATCCAGAGCTACCTCTCGGGAAGAAAATCCAGAGTTAAAATTGGCCCTTTTTCATCTGACTATGTCGAAAACAACAAAGGCGTCCCGCAGGGCTCTATATTAAGCCCAACATTATTCAATATCTATCTATCTCCATTAGCCAAGATAATAAAAGATCACGGTTTCGACACGGTATCATATGCCGACGATACCCAGATCTTAATCACTCTCGGCCCTAATCTCATAGACACTAAACACAGATTTAAACAGTGCATGGTGTCAGTTAAAGAATGGATCACAAATAACTATCTCATGCTAAATGCCGGTAAAACCAAAATTATCCTATTTGGTAGGGCAAACAAAATCTGGTCAGAAGAATGGTGGCCCACGTCTCTAGGTTCCTGCCCGGCACCAAAAAACACCATCAGAAACCTAGGTATAACCATTGACCATAAACTGTCCATGGCCTGCCATATAAATAAAACCGTGCATACAAGCATTGGACTGATGCGCAGCCTCAGAAAGGTCTTCAAATGGATACCGCTGGCATCACGCAAACCCCTTGTCCAGGGACTCATAATCAGTCGCTTGGATTATGGTAATTCACTATTGGCGGATGTTAATGAAAGTTCCTTAACCAAGCTTCAGACTCTTCAAAATGCGGCGGCTAGGCTGACCCTCGATCTTCCACACCGCACCCCTTCAGCCCCTTGTCTGAAAAAACTACACTGGCTGCCAATTAGAAAACGTATTAAATTTAAAGTCTGCTGCCTGGTTCATAAATCTTTGTATGGACAGGGTCCACAGTACCTTTTGCAAAAGCTCCAGGGCTACTGTCCAGGAAGAACTCTTAGATCATCCAATAAATATCTTTTAAAAGTCCCTAAGGTCCGGACAGTCAGAAATGGAGACAGAAGTTTCTCTAAAATCGGCCCCGCCACTTGGAACACACTTCCTCTATCAATCAGATGTGATCCGAATCATAAATCATTTAGGAAAAACCTGAAAACCTGGCTATTCTGACCGAGATGTTCCATACCTTCCTTCTTCCCCTCTATCTGATTTTTCTGCAGCGCTATGAGACCTTTGGTGATTTATGCGCTATACAAAATCAATTACATACATACATACATACATACATACAATGCTGCATAGTCACAAATTAAAAGTGTTCAAGTTCTTGCTTGTGGTTTCAGCAGAAGTCTCCGAGTGTATGATAGTTTATTCTGATATCACTTAGTATCTCTTCTGGCAGTTTTTTTCAGCCTGACATTTTGGTTCTTAGAGGAGTTGTTATAAAAATGTTAAATGCATTTTTTCAACATTTAATTTGAACCAGTGGTTGCCGGTGGCCAGCAAAGGCACTTACTACTGGGGATTGCAACTCTTGAACTATGGCAGTCCTGGTCCTTGAGTAAAGTCAAACGTTACAGGATGCCTGTCCTTGCATTGAGAACAGACTGATGTTGCGTGTGAGTCAGTCAGGCCGTTCTGTTGTCAGGGAGGTGACTTGCAGTGACGTTATGTCACGCAGTCATTTCACAGGCATGTGATGTGGGTCAGCCGGTCACTGGGATGCTCAACCTTTGCTGGGATTGTGGTTTAGATTTGATGGGACAGGACAAGCAACACGACTGTAGGGGCAAGAATATTTGGTGTTATTTGAATAAAAACATTCTCCTTGGCGATCACCATCTTTGCCAGTGGCAGCTGGTGCTTCAAATACCTAAAGCCGCAAAGAGAAGAAGGGGATCTCTTGTAAAAAAGTTGAAATACGACTGAGAGGTCTTTCAAATGCCTCTCGGTTTAGAGTCGCTGAACATCACTGCCTTTTGAGCAACCCACTTCACTACGTACCTGCAGTCTTGCTGTCTGTGCTTCTTCTTCTACTATCCATACCTAATTTCATACTATTACAAAGGGTGTGGAATGCATCACTGTGTCAAACCGGTAACTGAAGCCCCTCTGCTGAACTGAGACATGCTGCTAGGACACAACAGAGAGGGGGCAAGTTTCCCAATCTCTTCCTGCCTTCCTGTGTGCTACAGAACATCTGAATCACCTGCCAGCTGCTATCTCACCACCCCCGGTTGGCTCCCGGGCCTCAACACCGTACATCCTGTCCAGCCGCACAAACTAACATCCTACTCAACTTCTCTACAATTTAATAGTGACTCAGCCCCCGCCCCCGACCCTAAACATATCCCATGTCAACATTGCCCACCCCCGTTCCTGCAATAATAACAATTCCAGTGAAAATTCTAAATCCTCTCTTAACCTCACGTTTTCTCTTTTCTGACAGTCCCTTCTTTTACCACCTTTGCATGCCCTCCCATGGACCAGGCCAGACTTCTTTGACCTTTTCTTTCCTCATTCTCTTCCCATTATTTGTTTCCTTCTTTCCATCTCTCTGTCATGGGCCCTTTGCCATCACTTTGCCTGTGGGATAAAAGCAATTAATTAGTCTGCCTTAATGTCCCCTACCATCCGGCCATACATACCTCCACATGCAGTCACTCCACCATGCAATGGTGCCTGTGTTGCAGGCATGATTGTTGTTGTGCAGAAAGGGCCACCTTCCTGCACAAAAACAATTTTTAATGGTGTTTTTCTCCTTCTATGTGTGCTGCAAAATGCAGCACACATACAAACAGCAAAAAACAAGGAGAAATAAAAGCATTTCTCTTCGTTCCACCACCTTAAGGCCTCCACCGGAAAGGCGATAGTTTTTGGGGCTGCCCCAGATTTATGAATTCTTGTCAATCTGGGGCAGTGTCAAAAAGCCATGGGCCTCATTTATGAAAAGTGACACATCGCTGCGTGAAAACAGAGATGCGTCACTTTTCATTGCGCCCTCCATGCGACACCAATGGTGCGTCATATTTACAGTATGACGCATCATGTCGCAAGGAGTTACAGATACGTCAGTATTTCTGACGTATCTGTAAGCGCAAAAGTCACGCATTGCTGGAATGTGTTACAAAAGTGACGTAACTCCAGCAATGCGTCCTTTCACATGGGGCAAGCCCCATGTGAAAGGGCCTGCGTCAGTCTTACGCCTGCTGTGAGGCAGGCGCAAGATTTTGACGCAACAGCGTCCTAGAAGTGATGCAGTGAAATCTCATAGATTTCACTGTGTCTCTATTACAAGGCTTTTGCGGGGGAACGCCCCCTCTGCATACATTATACCTGACGCAGGTATAATGTAGCGCAGGGGTTTACAAAGTGACGCATCTGCCTAGATGCGTCACTTTGTAAATAAATGTGGTGCAACAAGGCACATTTTTTACTCCACTGGTGCGTCACTAAAAGTGACGCACCAGCGGCATAAAAGTGAAGCAAGGGCTCATAAATGAGGACTCATGGGTGTTACAGCAACACCCATGACACGTCCCTTTAACACAGAAAACTGTGTGAAAGAGGGCCACATTTACAAGGCTGTGCTGGCCAGCACACAGCGCCACCTGAACAAAGCATCCAAAAAAGTGACACTCTGATAGTGCTAGGGGCTTGTAAATATGCCTCAGGGTGTACCAAAGACCGGCTCCTTCAAACCTACCTTACTCAAACAACGCCATAGCACTGCTAAGCCCTGCCAATCTAATACCTTTCTCCCCATCTTGTGCTTAAAAACTGCTCCTTCTGCCTGACCCGACCATTTAACCCCACACACCAATCTAGCCAAGCCACTGGCACACCCAGGCCTCCCTCGATTTCTCCAGCCACCCTGCATTGCCCTTCCCCTTCTGATCCCTCTTGCTCGTCTTAATCTGAATACCAATACCCCATGCTAACCACAACTCGTCTGCCATTTCCGGTCCTTTGTTCCGACCTCCAGTTCTGACACCCAAAAAGTCTAGAAGAGCAGCAATGTACAAGAGCCCTGAATAGCCAGTTCTCCCAGGTGGAAGAGCACACAAACCTCACCTGCCCACGCACCATCCTCAGAATTTTTATTGCCACTGGTCTTTGCACTCTTACCACTATGAATCTTTCCATAGCCCAACACTTCAGCAGCCTCCTTCTCAACTCTCCTCTACAGGGATTGCACCCCATCCCCCCATTTTTTACCGGAGAAACCAATGGCTGCCAGTTTCTCCACAATCGTCACAGCACTAGGCTTTTCTCTACCTGCCCTAAGATTAAATTAGTCATATCTTCCCTCCGTTCCATCAGACCCGCTTCCCCAAGCTGCCTCCATGCTACTCCAGACGGCACACATTTTTTCCATGCCTTCCTGTAAGGCCTCAGTGTTGACTCTGCAAATGATTGCTCCACCAGCTTCATCGCCTTCATACTCTGATTTCCCACAGATCCTTCCAGTAAACTCCAGCCCCTCTGGTCAGCTCCAGGTGTTAAACTCTGAGCAACATGTTGTTTTTCAAACAAAGCAACACCAGCGTTCGCAACAGCTGCAACACGTATTCACCTTTGGTCATCATTCTGTTTACCATGTGCATATCTGCCTTGTTGTCAGTCACAAATGTCACCTTTTTTTTTTTTAAATCCCTGCCCTAAAGACGTACTGCGAGCACCACCGGGAGAAAGTCTGGAGATGCAATTCTATACTTCTTTATCCTCCAAGCCCGGGACCATTGGTCTGCACACCACATTCCTTCCCAATAGACACCAAATTCTCCTGCCTCAGTTGTATCTGAATAGATTTCGACCATCCATGTCACAGGGTCACATTGAAACCACAATATTGTGCCTTGTAGCAGTCCTAAAATTGCAACTACATTGCCAAGTCCAATTCCAGTCTGCTTTTCATACCAGTTCTGTGGTGTGGTTTTGTCGCAACCCTCATAGTGAAGAGTAGCTGTTTGCAAAATGCTCGCCTGGGGCAACCACAGGGAATGCGAAAGTTAAGTGGCTCATAACCTGTTGTAACTGTCTTAATTCACATTTCTTCCTCCCCAATGCGTCAAGTAATGGCCTTCGCAAATTAATTAGTTTGTCCTGGGGCAGGTTACAGATTCAAGTTCTTTGCCAAAGAACATCAGCTTGGTAGCCTCCTTTTGGTCTTTTTGGGTGTCAATGGAAAGCGGCTAACCATTCTCCCACAAGCTACATCTTTCCTCAATTTATTTGCCACATTACACAACTTCATATTCTCTGCCCATCTACCCACTGATTGACCAGTGTAGGGCATGCAAAAACTGTGCATGAAACCCTCCCATAAAACCTTGCTGCTGACCTTTCGAGGTTTCGCTTTTTCCCATAACTCCCCTGTTGTCACCGGAACCCTTACCCACTGGCACCGCACTGGTGTTTCCCACTCCTTGCAGAACCGAATGTCTCCCCCCACACCTTGAACAACCGTGCCAGAACTTATATGTATACTTATAGCATGCCCCTTTGTTAAAGTTCCAGCATGCTCCAACTGTGTTATGTTTACTGGTCCCGCTCACCCCTCCCAGGGCAGGACACCCTTGAAGAGGTGCATAAGGAAAAAGCAGATTACTTCCTGTGTGCAGGGTCTGTATGGGCCTGGTTTGGGTCATGTACTTTAGCCATAATTTGTTGTCGATGTCCGCCCAAGATTTTGTCACTGCCACACTTTTTTACGACGTAAATTCTTTGTTATATTATACTTGAGTCACCCCTGCTCGCTGAAGCTAATGCTGCCCGACCGCACAACGTCCCTGTATTTAAATTAAGTTACACTACTCTCTGCAACCTTTTCACATAAAATGCTGGCATATATCGCAAAAAAATGCTGTCCATGTCACTGTTGTGACAGGAAGCTATGGATGGTTCACCAGCTCCCTCTCCTCAGTCTTCGACCCTTCTTTACATTTTGTCTCCTTGTTGTTTAATAGTTTGAAAAGTACCATGAATTCATGTGCCCACACCTTTTCTTTGGTGCTCACAGATAGGTGGCCTCCCAACGGGTCTGCTATGCCCATATAAGGCATTCTCTCAGGCAAATAAGTGCTCTAACCCTTCTCTCTTCCCTGCCTGTGGTTCCCTTTCCTCCGGTGGTGTAGTGTCCTCTGCCTTTCTGCTGCCCATGTTGTCTCTCTTCCTGTCGTGTGCACCGACCCTCATGGACTCATGCTCTGCACTTGTCATGCCCCTTGGCACCCTGTTCATTGTATCCCCACCTAATTAGTCTGGACTGCTGAGGAGATCATGAACCTGTGTGCCAAACATTTGTCCCTTGACTCCTACCATAATCCCTGCATGAGTCCCGATTATCTCTCACTTCTGTCCAATTCACTCCCCCTGCCAGCTATTCCACTCATTTATCCATTCCTTCAATTTTCACCCTTACACCCATGTCCTGAATCATTCATCACCATACTCATGGCCATGCTCTTCTCTAAGGTATCTTCTGGAACATGTGCCTCTCTCTGCTCTCCACAACTCTGCCCTTACAACCAGTCAAAGCCATTTTTCCCCATGTGAATCTCTACCCCTTCAAGCGGGAGGCTGGCATCACTGAAATTGCCATCCTGGGCACTCTTCTCTTCTACTTTTCCCCATCCTCCTTCTATAGGCGTGCCAGTCCTAGGGGTGTTGAACAATCGTGCTACCTTGTTCTTCTCTTTCTTTCATAGCCCCAACTCCTCTTCACTTGATGTGGGGTTGTCAATTTCTGCCACACCTTCCCGTCTCGCATGTTTCCCTGAGACCTGTGTAGAGCATGCACCACCACCATTGTTGACCTGGGAGCCTGCTTTGGAGGACAGGAATTTTGCACATATAAAGCATGGGCGTAAAATCCGCTCCGCTCGCGGATTTTTCGGATTTTCGGCAAATCCGCAATCCGCGAACGCTCGCGAATTTGTCGAAAATCCGTGAATCCGCTCGCGGCGGATTTTTTGCTTGGTTGCGGCGCGCGGCGTGGTGCACGGCGTTCACTTTCCGTCATATTAGCGTTTGCCGAGTTGTTTTTCTTTGCGAGTGACGCGCCATTTTAGATCTTGCTGCGTGTTCCCGCGGGAGTTTGTCGCCCGCGAATACGTACTCGCGGCTTGCCACCTTGCACAGCACACCTCGCGAGAGTTCGCAATTGCGAACACGTAGTTGCGGCGGAAAGGAACAATCTCGCACTTGCGAAATAGAGATTTTGCAATTTCGCACAAGAAAATCACCAGCAAACAGGATAAACCTTCAAAAAATTATGATTTTTATCAGAATCACTCCTCAGGTTGACATTTGCATGGCCTTTTTTTTTGCAAGGAGTCCATTTTGGGGGGGGGGGGAGTAAGGAAGTGCCCCACAGTCTCCAACTTCCTGTTCCTGTCCAGCAGGCTCCTCCCAGTGCTTTGTCCATCTCCTGGTCACTTTCATTTGGATCTGGAGCTGGAAGGATTACTTTTTGTGGGTGCTGCTGGATATTTGGATTTGAGGCCTTTTTGACTGTCTTTGGATCACTTTTGGATTAGAAATCAACTTTCACAAGTAAGTTTGTTTGGGGCATTACAGTTGCTGCAAGTACAATTTTTGAACTTTTTCAGAAAATTAAATAAATTATATTGTGGGTAGCCACAGTATCCAGTAGGACCAGGGTTGGTTATGGGTGCATGATACAACTGTTTTGTTGAATTTAAACACCATTGAGGCCATGGATGGGCTGGGATTGTGCAGATTTTATTGTTTTTTGTCGTTTTTTTGGGCCTGCTGGTGTGGCCCTTTGCCCAGGGGTGGTGAGTGTTGCATGGGCCTAGTCTTTCTGTGGGGTGTCTTCTTGAATTTAAACATAATTGAGGCCATGGATGGGCTGGGATTGTGCTTATTTTATTGTTTTTTGTCGTTTTTGGGGGGCTGCTGGTGTGGCCTTTTGCTTGCCCAGGGGTGGTGGTGGTGCATGGACTGAGTGTGCCTGTGGTGTGGTCTCACTCTCTTTGATGTAAACATCATGGATGGCATTGGATTGTGGTGATTTCTGGCTGTTTTTCTGTTTTTTGGGGGTGTACTGTTGATGTGGACTGGCCAAGTGGGTGGTGGTGGTGGCCATCTTGAGTGCTGGCTGGTACAGGCAACATGTGCTTGGGGTGTAAGGGGGCCATTTTGAGGAGAGGCAGTGTCTGAGGCCTGCACTTATTTTGCCTACTTTTCATCCCTTATGCCCAGGGGTAGTGAGTGTTGCATGGGCCTAGTGTTTCTGAGGGGTGTCTTCTTGAATTTAAACACCATTGAGGCCATGGATGGGCTGGGATTGTGCAGATTTTATTGTTTTTTGTCGTTTTTTTGGGCCTGCTGCTGTGGCCCTTTGCCCAGGGGTGGTGAGTGTTGCATGGGCCTAGTCTTTCTGTGGGGTGTCTTCTTGAATTTAAACATAATTGAGGCCATGGATGGGCTGGGATTGTGCTTATTTTATTGTTTTTTGTCGTTTTTGGGGGGCTGCTGGTGTGGCCTTTTGCTTGCCCAGGGGTGATGGTGGTGCATGGACTGAGTGTGCCTGTGGTGTGGTCTCACTCTCTTTGATGTAAACATCATGGATGGCATTGGATTGTGGTGATTTCTGGCTGTTTTTCTGTTTTTTGGGGGTGTACTGTTGATGTGGACTGGCCATGTGGGTGGTGGTGGTGGCCATCTTGAGTGCTGGCTGGTACAGGCAACATGTGCTTGGGGTGTAAGGGGGCCATTTTGAGGAGAGGCAGTGTCTGAGGCCTGCACTTATTTTGCCTACTTTTCATCCCTTATGCCCAGGGGTAGTGAGTGTTGCATGGGCCTAGTGTTTCTGAGGGGTGTCTTCTTGAATTTAAACACCATTGAGGCCATGGATGGGCTGGGATTGTGCAGATTTTATTGTTTTTTGTCGTTTTTTTGGGCCTGCTGGTGTGGCCCTTTGCCCAGGGGTGGTGAGTGTTGCATGGGCCTAGTCTTTCTGTGGGGTGTCTTCTTGAATTTAAACATAATTGAGGCCATGGATGGGCTGGGATTGTGCTTATTTTATTGTTTTTTGTCGTTTTTGGGGGGCTGCTGGTGTGGCCTTTTGCTTGCCCAGGGGTGGTGGTGGTGCATGGACTGAGTGTGCCTGTGGTGTGGTCTCACTCTCTTTGATGTAAACATCATGGATGGCATTGGATTGTGGTGATTTCTGGCTGTTTTTCTGTTTTTTGGGGGTGTACTGTTGATGTGGACTGGCCATGTGGGTGGTGGTGGTGGCCATCTTGAGTGCTGGCTGGTACAGGCAACATGTGCTTGGGGTGTAAGGGGGCCATTTTGAGGAGAGGCAGTGTCTGAGGCCTGCACTTATTTTGCCTACTTTTCATCCCCTATGCCCAGGGGTAGTGAGTGTTGCATGGGCCTAGTGTTTCTGAGGGGTGTCTTCTTGAATTTAAACTCTATTGAGGCCATGGATGGGCTGGGATTGTGCAGATTTTATTGTTTTTTATCGTTTTTTTGGGCCTGCTGGTGTGGCCCTTTGCCCAGGGGTGGTGAGTGTTGCATGGGCCTAGTCTTTCTGTGGGGTGTCTTCTTGAATTTAAACATAATTGAGGCCATGGATGGGCTGGGATTGTGCTTATTTTATAGTTTTTTGTCGTTTTTGGGGGGCTGCTGGTGTGGCCTTTTGCTTGCCCAGGGGTGGTGGTGGTGCATGGACTGAGTGTGCCTGTGGTGTGGTCTCACTCTCTTTGATGTAAACATCATGGATGGCATTGGATTGTGGTGATTTCTGGCTGTTTTTCTGTTTTTTGGGGGTGTACTGTTGATGTGGACTGGCCATGTGGGTGGTGGTGGTGGCCATCTTGAGTGCTGGCTGGTACAGGCAACATGTGCTTGGGGTGTAAGGGGGCCATTTTGAGGAGAGGCAGTGTCTGAGGCCTGCACTTATTTTGCCTATTTTTCATCCCTTATGCCCAGGGGTAGTGAGTGTTGCATGGGCCTAGTGTTTCTGAGGGGTGTCTTCTTGAATTTAAACTCTATTGAGGCCATGGATGGGCTGGGATTGTGCAGATTTTATTGTTTTTTGTCGTTTTTTTGGGCCTGCTGGTGTGGCCCTTTGCCCAGGGGTGGTGGTGAGTGTTGCATGGGCCTAGTCTTTCTGTGTGGTGTCTTCTTGAATTTAAACATAATTGAGGCCATGGATGGGCTGGGATTGTGCTTATTTTATTGTTTTTTGTCGTTTTTGGGGGGCTGCTGGTGTGGCCTTTTGCTTGCCCAGGGGTGGTGGTGGTGCATGGACTGAGTGTGCCTGTGGTGTGGTCTCACTCTCTTTGATGTAAACATCATGGATGGCATTGGATTGTGGTGATTTCTGGCTGTTTTTCTGTTTTTTGGGGGTGTACTGTTGATGTGGACTGGCCATGTGGGTGGTGGTGGTGGCCATCTTGAGTGCTGGCTGGTACAGGCAACATGTGCTTGGGGTGTAAGTGGGCCATTTTGAGGAGAGGCAGTGTCTGAGGCCTGCACTTATTTTGCCTACTTTTCATCCATTATGCCCAGGGGTAGTGAGTGTTGCATACTTGCATGTCCGTAGTCTTTCTGTGGGGTGTCTTCAATGTAAACATCAAGGAGGGCATGGGATTGTGCTCATTTTTCTGTGTTTTGTCGATTTTTTGGGGTGTATAACTGAACTGATGTTCCTCTGTCTTCCATTGCTTTTAGGTGCACAAGAAGACTCAAGAGAACCACCAGTGCCAGGAAGAAGTCCTGCAGCGGTGTGTGCAGCATAACGTCACGCGATGTCACGTCTGGACACAGAACCCTCTGCAACTCGTGCAACTGCTGCCTGCTGACCTGCTCTGAAGAGGATGGCCCCAAAAAAAGTAACCCGTAGCTCCTCTAGCAAGAAAGGTGCCAGTAAGGAGCAGAAGAAGCAAGTTACCAAGGAGACTGGTGTGCCGCCCGCCCCTTTTTTTGGGAGTAAAAAAAAAAGTATGCCTGCAGCAGCAGCAGCGGGATCTGCTGGGGACCAAGCTGGCAGCAGCACCCCCGCTCCATTGGGCTCAGTGCCACCACCACCACCACGCCAACTTAAGTCCAAGCCCTTGAGTGCTGCAGAGGCAGCCAGTATAGTTGTTCAATCACCATCGACCAGTGATGTTGGCTCATCGCAAGAAAGCAGCAGCAATGTCCCTCAATCAACACAGGTTGTTGTAGCTCATCTGACGAGTGTTGAACAACCACAGCCGCAACAACAATCACATGTGCAAGTACAAGCCCAAGTACATGTGGAAGGAGAGGCAGCGCAAGGAGATGCGCAAGCAGAGGTGCATGGAGGGTCACAAGTGCCCACAATAGTTGTTCCTCCCGAAGTAGGGGCACATCAGGAAATCGACAATCAAGGCGAGGTATCATTTAAGGAAGCCACTCCTCCTGCTGATCCTTCATTGTCTTCCACAACCCTAGCAAGGAAGAGATCAAGGGTGGTGTCTACATCCTCTTCAAGCACACCTCCTTCTGATGATACGGATCAAACTTGGGAACCAGCACCACAGCCGTCTGAGAGTGAGGCACACCATGATCCAACAAAGGTACTTAAGCGTAAAAGGAAGCTCGTCCAAAGTCTCAGACTTATGGAGTGTGATGAGGCTCAACAAGAAGTGGCGGATACTGCTGCTGATGAAGACTCTGCCAACGACGACCCAGTCATCATAAAGGTCACTGCAGCCCCAGCGGGCATGCAGCAAACAGACATTTTGACCCTAGCCCGAAGAGCTGCTGCGCGTGATGATGATGATGATGATGTTGTCGATGAGGAGGCAGTGGAAACACCACAATCATTGGAGTTAAGTAGTACACCAACTCGTCCCGCTTCCATATTTCTTTCTGGCAAGAAGAGACCTGCGTCAACCTCGACCTTAATTAGTGGCGGTGAAAGTGGAAAACGTACAAAAGTTGGGCAATCCAGATCCTCCACTTCATCTGGCATTAGCTTCATGACCACCACCACCAGTATCGCCGCCTCCTCCAGGTCCCACAGACACTTCAAGTCCCCAGTTTGGGACTTCTTTACTGTTTGTCCCAAAAATCCAAAGTTTGCCATTTGTACCCTTTGTAAGCTTGCAGTTAGTCGTGGTAAGTCAGGTACCAACTATGGTACCGGCGGCCAGAGTGGTCATCTTGAGAGAAAGCACGCTGTCCAATGGTTTGCGCACCTAGCTGCGATCAAGAAAGGCCAAAATCAAGGAAACGTTGATGTTTCATCTGATGTTGACGAGCAGGAAGAAGACGTGTCAAACACTTCCCTTACACCCAGTACCCCTGTCAGCAGCACACCCAATGTGAGGCACACTAAGAGTGTTGGAGCGAGTGAGACACCAACGCACAAAAGTTCACCAGCGAGCAAAATTGGGTCAACGAAGTCATTATCAGCCCGTAAATGCTTGGTCCAGGCCAACATTAGAACAATGCTTACTTCAGACGTGCCATATGAACGCAACCACCCACTGACGCGTCTGTATAACACTAAGCTGGCTAAAATGCTAGCTGTGGACCTTCTACCTTTTTCTTTTGTAGAAGCGGTAGGTTTTCTTGAATTAGTTGCAACGCTCTGCCCTAAATGGAAGGTTCCGAGCCGGTTCTATTTTGCCAGAGTTGCGGTTCCAGCACTACATGAAGATGTGCTGCAGGCGATTGGGGCAGCTTTGCAGAAGAGTGCTGTTCACACAATACATCTGACAACAGACATGTGGACCAGTGGCCCAGGCGATGATTACATGTGCATCACTGCACACTGGGTCTCTTTTTCAGGTGTTATAGCAAAGCTAAACGCAGGTGTTGACCCGGACCAAGTTTTCAAAGCTGCTCGGAAACATGCAACACTAGCCATGTTTGGCTTGGAGAAAAGTCACACAGCAGAAAACCTTTTGGAAGAGTTTGACAAAAAGGTCTTGACAATGCTATCCCCCCTAAAACGCAAGATTGGTTATGTTTCCACGGATAATGGCGCCAATGTAGTTAAGGCCATGTCGAAGGGTGACCATGTTAGAGTGCCGTGTTTGGCGCACTGTATCAACCTGGTAGTTCAAAAATTCTTGAGTGATAAAGAGAGTCCAGCGTTCGAGGTAATGGCCACCTGCCGCAAAATGTGCAACCATTTCAGCCATTCTTTTAAGGCCCGGAAGCATCTGCGGAGACTGCTACTTGAACGTGGAATGCCAGTGAAAGCACTCATCCAGGAGGTGGCAACACGTTGGAACTCAACCTTCTACATGCTTGAGCGTCTGTATGAGCAGTATACGGTACTCGATCACTATTTCTTGACAGAGGCTACATCTCAGAAGGAGGACCTGCGGATGAGTAAGGCGCAATGGGCCATAGTTAAAAGCCTGACAGACATGCTTCGTCCTTTTGAGTTCTTCACGCGTGCAGTCAGCCAGGAGGACTGTAATTTGGGAAAAGCTATCCCATTGTTGTGCATACTGGAGCACCAACTGATGGCGGTTTCTTCTGAGTTTCAAAAAGATGAAAAAAAAAAAACCCATTTCATTTTGTCTGAGAAATTATTACATCGCCTACGTGGTGATGAACGTCTTAAAAACATCAACTCAGATCAGCATTACATTTGTGCTACTATTCTGGATCCACGCTACAAAAAGGCGCTGGCAGACAACGCATTCTTTCCTTTCGCTGATGCAGATGTTCAAAAGTACAAACATTGGTTAGCCTGGTCAGCCAAGAGGTTTGAAAAAGAACGGCAGGTTATTGAAGGAGAAGCCAGTACATCAGCATCAGCATCAGCAGGCCATCCGCAGTCACAAGAATCCACTTCTGCACCTGTGGCTGGGGCACAAGTGACCTCTCAGCCGTTAAAGACACCGGCAACTGGATCATCTGCACCACACACAATGACAACACTAACAGTGGCTGGGGAGGAGGATTGGCTAAGTTTGATGGGGTATGGTTCTCGAAAAAATGTCACAGCCAGCACAGCAAAAAGTAAGCAAAGTGGAGGAACAGTTGATGACCTTGAGTCGATGGTGCAGGACTATCTGAATGACTCAACAGTGGTCTTTCTTAATGAGGAGCCATTGCAGTATTGGCATGGCAAAAAACAATTGTGGCCACAGCTCTACAACCTGGCTATAAACTATTTGTCTTGCCCACTCGCAAGTGTGTCTTCTGAACGTGTTTTCAGTGCTGCTGGTGGCATTGTAACTCCCAAACGGAGCCGCCTCTCGCCCAAAAATGTGGAGCGGCTGACAATGATCAAGATGAATCAGCACCTCATACCACCAGATTACAAAGTACGAGAAAGCACGCCGCATGAAGACGAGGAGGACAGCAACGTAGATGAGGGGATTTTTTCTCTGTTCGGTGCCACTGACCTCATCCAGCCTGAATTCGCAGAGTATGATGACGAAATCTTGTTCTTATTCCCTGACACCGAGCCCTGAAAATGAGACAATCAATCAAGAACTTTCTTTTTCGTCCTTATTCACTTTTATTCCTGTGTGCTTTGTGTCTCTCTTTCTTTGTTTTGCACAGTTAATTTAATTCAAACTTTAATCACCTAATCCCAAAAACAAGACCATCATCAGAACTGTCTTCACTTGTTTGCTTATTGATTTGAAGGTGCCGCAGTCTACATTCCTCAGGATCACAAGTTCTGAAGAACATGCTCCTCTATCCTCCTCCTCCAGACTGCGATTTCCCTCCAAGCAGAGTGCTGGATTACGCACAATGAAGAAAGACTCAGCACTTGTGGGGGTGTTGTACTTCTTTGCGGGTGAGTTGACGGTTTTGGGCCCATTGCTGTGAAGCTCTAATAATGGACAAAAGTGTTTTGGACCAAATATGAGGTGGAAATTTCTTGCCGTTTTTGCTGACTTGCTTGCCTTTGAGGTGCTCTTTGGCGGGGTTCCGGGGGTTTGTGTGTAATTTTTGGTGTCTGTCGAAGCACTGCTGCGACAGTCTAATCTTGATTGCATTTGCTTTTCAGGAAATCCGTGGTGGAAAACAGGAGTTATGATGATTGATGATGATGACGACCTAGCTGCACAGCGCCGCGTTTGGACCGAAGGCCGAGAGACATTGTAAGTATGAGATTTAGCTTTTCCGCTGTTTGGGGGTGTTGTGTCGGGGGTTTTTTTGCGGGTGGGTTGGCGGGTCTTGCCTGGGGCATTCCTGGGAAGGTCTAATACCGGATACAAGTGTTTTGGACAAAATCCATAAGGAACAGCCTTTTTTTTGCCATTTCTTCAGACATCTTGCTCAATGTAGCGTTTTGGGGGGCTTCCTGCTGTTCGTGGGTGGGTTGCGGCCGGGGTCTCTGTCGAAGCACTGCTGCGACAGTCTAATCTTGATTGCATTTGCTTTTCAGGAAATCCGTGGTGGAAAACAGGAGTTATGATGATTGATGATGACCTAGCTGCACAGCGCGTTACTTTGGACCGAAGGCCGAGAGATATTGTAAGTATGAGATTTAGCTTTTTCGCTGTTTGGGGGTGTTGCCGCGTGTTTTTTTGCGGGTGGGTTGGCGGGTCTTGGCTGGGGCATTCCTGGGAAGGTCTAATGCCGGATAGAAGTGTTTTGGACAAAATCCTTAAGGAAAAGCCTTTTTTTTGCCATTTCTTCAGACATCTTGCTCAATGTAGCGTTTTGGGGGGCTTCCTGCTGTTCGTGGGTGGGTTGCGGCCGGGGTCTCTGTCGAAGCACTGCTGCGACAGTCTAATCTTGATTGCATTTGCTTTTCAGGAAATCCGTGGTGGAAAACAGGAGTTATGATGATTGATGATGACCTAGCTGCACAGCGCGTTACTTTGGACCGAAGGCCGAGAGATATTGTAAGTATGAGATTTAGCTTTTTCGCTGTTTGGGGGTGTTGCCGCGTGTTTTTTTGCGGGTGGGTTGGCGGGTCTTGGCTGGGGCATTCCTGGGAAGGTCTAATACCGGCTAGACGTTTGTTGGACAAAATCCATAAGGAAACACCAGTTTTGGCACTTTTTGTAAGTTAGGGTTCGTTAGGGTTAGCCCTAGCAGCAGGATTGCATGTGTTTAGGGGGGTTCTATTGCAACGCGGTTCTGTTGTTGTAGAGCACTGTTGGAGCGATGCTGGCTATGGATACTTTTGCTTGCAGGCAAGTGGTTTGAATACAATCCACGGTCTGTATTTGGGTCTACTGTTACTTTCAAAGTACGTTTTGTAACCATTTTTCTGCTAGGCATCGTTTTTGGAGATATGATTGGGTTCTTCTACATTTTTGCGACTGGCTTTAGTAAGGGTCTTGGTGGGAGCATTGCTGGGAAGGTCAAATTTTGTTCTAAAACACAGTAGTACACCCACCTTGAGGGGAAAGATCCGCTATAATATTTTGGCCATACTTATTGATCCTTAAAAAGGTGACTCAGACAGAGCACGCAATTTCAAAAATATTGTACTGTCTATTAGGGAAATCAAAGTGTCACTTTTTGAACCACACAGCGTACATACCTTTTATTTATTTATCAGTGGTATTGTAATAGCACTTCCTGTTTTCCGTTCAATAATTACAGGCCGGGTTTCAGTCAACATCCGCCAGGCAGGCAGTGGACAGGGTGTCTCTTCTGTCAGTGGTCACCACCACATTGATGGACGAAGCGTCAGCTGGAATGGAGGAGTGCCGCCAATAAGAGGAATTGTTTGCTGCATGCAACTTACTTACCAATTTCAACAGGACAACTCCAACAACATACGCAATACAGATACAGTATCCATTGTTGTCTTTTATTCTATGAGTGTGACTGCATGTGCTTACCTTTAGTTTGTAACCATAGATTGTCTGTAAACTCTGTATCTTCAATTATTGTTTGTCCATGCTCTGCTTTTTTTTTCTTCTCTCAACAAAACCTACCCAAAAAGAAACCCCCATTCCCATCCATTTTACAAACCCTAACCCTCTTCCCCCGGGCTGTGTTGTTTTGCTTGATGTCTGACTAAAATGACATCAATAATTCCACACACTTGCTGGGGAGGATAAGGTGATAGCAGCAACAGGCTGGTGAAGGAATACGAGGATATCTTCTAGACTTACTCAGCTTCAGTACTATATCTTCTAGTAGTAGTAGCCAATGTCAAATAAATTCAACGCAAGTACTAGTTATACTTGCAATACTTTACCATTTGTTAGGCTACATTATGGCACTGTTCTAGTGTACTGTCACCTGCTATTTTCTCGATCGTACCGTAACCGTTGTAATGCTACAGTAAGGAGTACAAACAAGGTTTCGTTTTCTTTTTTTCCATAGGCATGCAACTGCCACTGTGTCACACCACTAGTACCACCGCAATGAGGAAATGTCACCCGCCCAGGAATGACAACGTTAATCCCCATTTCACCTGGAGCCAGCCCTGGGCCTAGCCCTAATTTCTAACACAAATTACAGGTAAGATAAGCGTTTGGTGGGAGGTAGTATAATGGAGTATTATTTCGGAGTAGACAAGAGATTGACGGTTGTACTACTAAAGTCCTACGACTGTTCAGGAAAACAAAGTTACTGTTACACCCCCGCCCCCCACCCACCAGACTGAAAAGCAGTAAAAAACAGGTATGGTCAGATAAAGTTGAAAAATATATTTATTTATCCCTAACAAAATAATCTCCCTCACCCACCCTAACCCCAACGATTGTCTCTGAAACGTCCCAAAACGATCCCAACTCCCAAATCCCACCCCCCAAAAGTCTATAAAAAAAGGGCAAGGGACACTCCACTACTGGAGGGTGCTGGTGCTGGTGCATGATGCGGCATGGGCATCATACTCCTTGCGGAGGGTGGCAAGCTCGGAGCGGAGGCCCTTAACCAAGGTCTTATACCTCAGGACCTCCTGCTCCAGGTTGGACATGCGGACTCGTAGGCGGCGTTGGCGTTCCTTGCAGCTCCTGTGGGGGGCAGCTGGTATTTCGGTTGCTTGGCGGTGGCGGTCGGCTTTCTTAGCCCGGCTCGGTCCCGCTGGCTTAGTCACGGAGGAGGATGCAGTGGTCACAGTCGAAGATGTTGCCCCGCTCGACTGCGTGTCCTCCTCCTCCTCCAGGGCCACCAGCCGCCGATACTCGGCGACTGTGGCCTCCAGCCTCCGTTGCCGGGCCAATCTAGCCTGCTCCCTCCTTGTTGTTGATTTGGAAGGAGCAACTATATGAAGAAAGAAAGACATAGTCTGTAACCAATGCTCCTTATTAATAACACAAAGTGATTGAGCCGAAAGTTGGGTCACAGAGTACAAGTAGCAAATTGAAAGCACAGTACATAACTATTGAGGACAGTATCTATGTAACCTCCCACTTCTGCATCCTTGCTCTAACAGTAGTGGTAGTTTAATGAACTAATTCTACGACCACTATGGACTTCCATTACAGTCGACTATGACAGTACACCAGTCTTATTCTTCTTCTTCTCTCTTGTTTAGGGAAATGGGTACGTTATCTTATGCAAGCCGGCAGAATGACATGGACACAGCACAGTGAAGTTGCACCCGAGAAAAAAAGTTGCACACCATGATGATGGAGACAGACTTGCGTTACTGTACCGGTCCAGTACATGCAGGTGGTGAAGCTATTACTTTTCTATTACGGGTGGCACTGAGAATACTCTGTTACAAGGGCTACTGCTTAATTAATTTACCTTTCACCCTACAGTGCAAATGAGTACTAGAAAAGGAAACTGAAGAAGCTAACTAATTTGATTATCTATCACTTCACATGGGACGTATTTAATGACAGATGAGATGACTTTAGGTGCTTTGCTTAATATTGAGTGAACAGTGATACACCCACACATGAATGACGTACTACAAGTAAACTAAAGTTATTAAGAGAGGTACGGAGTGTCCACCGTAATAACCAGATATATGCTGTGAATGCAAACGCAATACAAAGTACTGCTACTATTCATGGTAGTATTGGACACATTTACAATTTCTTTTCCTTGCCTTCCCTGCACTGGGACGGACGTGCGGGTGCGGTGGTACATGCTCTTCAAGGTAACACTTACTTCACCTGGCGACCATCTACTCTCTCTAGATACACATGTGCTATGTAAGAGTCAGAGAATACCATGCTCCAGGCATCCATTCAGTCAAAGTATACGCACACATACAGTTTCTGTTTCACCCACCCAGGCTGCTGTCCTTCCACCCATCCTTGCTTCATCATTGACCCAGCCATGCACCATACCATATTCTTTCCTTCCCAGCCACCTCTGGGTCCAAGCAAACACATATCGTTCTTCTTTGCCAGCCATCATACAAGTTCGCGTCCCACTTACTTACACCCTTCTTTCGCTTTTCGTTCATCCCATCCATCACGTTCGTCTAAGAACTTATTGGGATTCTTCTCACCAAAAACTTCACAGCTAAGTCGAAGTACATTTCGAGGAGGCTACTACCTGGTTGATTTGTAATTGTAATACACCCGTGCAGAAAGCACACTATGCAGTCTTCAATCTCAATAAGTAAGGAATATATAGCTTACCTGTTTCCGCCACCACCGTTTGATCCCCCACAGGAACGGCCACCAGCTCTTCTAACGCCGCCTCCTCCCCAGAGGCCTCCGAGTCCAAGTCCAACACAGCCACCTCCGCGCTGGCCCCGTCACCAGATGTTACACCTACAAAGTACATTTAAGAATGTTAGAATACACCACTCACTACTATATAATATTTGGTCTAGGAGAAATGTTAAAAAAACAGAATACAATGTAATAATTTGTGACTGTCTACTCCATAGTAAAAATTTCCCATTTTCCAGGGAAGGCTGTTGTCTTGCTGCACTTTTATGCACAACTGATGAATGCTTGCTTTTGATTTTTAACACGCACCACTTTTTCTCCTAACAGACAGAAGCTTGACTCCTGAGTCCTAAGAACACGACCAGGATCAAGTTCAAACTAGGTGAGAGTTCGGCTCGACCACAAGAAATGTGTCCAATTAATCGTCAGCACTAACCACTTTTCCGTTTACAGTTAAATAGTTTTATGACAAAGTAGATTTTAATAAATGTGTTTACTTTTAATAAAGCTTTTACACTTAAATAGACTCTGTGGTTTTTGTTCCTCTAGACTAGAGTGGATGAGCTAAAGGTTTTGGAATTTTTGCAAGCATGAGTGCCTCTGACACTTCTTGACTGTGCTGTGACTCCGTACTACTCTCTTGTCCTGCGTACGATAATCTAGAGATCATTGGGGATCTATAATCGGTGACTTCGGGAGCTGAATGACTCTGCCACACTATCTAGTCAGTAAGGAGACAGTGCATAGAGGTATTGCTGAATATAATGGGAGTCCAATGGAATTGCCAAATGTCCAATCTTAGTTAGCTACACAGACAGACTAATAAGAATAGTCTAGTAATACCACAGGGAGTCATATTCGAGGCAGGATAAGAATTTATATCCAGTCTACAAGAAGATCAAAGACGATTTAGAAAAAATCGAATGAGGAACGCTAGGAAAAAATAGGTACTGTTTATTAAAATGTAAACTTACTGGGGCCAGCAAAGGAGCCCTCGCCTGCCCGATCCTGGCCTGCATCCTCAGCACCCTCCTCCTGTGTCCTCTTGCCCTTGGGGGGAGCTGATGTACAACATGAAAGAAAGAAAAACCAGAAAACATGGATGAGATTTTTCAACCAAATCAAACATTTCAAAAGAACAATAACAACATATTTTGGAAAAATAGCAAATAGATAGACAACTATTCCACGGGATCTATCTCATGTGGTATACTACGTTATTCGTATTGCCTGATTTGCGGAACGTTGACTTAGAAAGTTCCTATGTAACTCAATAAACAGACTACTAAAGAGGTTTGCCTAGGCCTGGCACTGCAGGCAGCAGTGCGCAACACGTGACAGACAAAGTCCATCCTGCTTGCAGATCAGTGAATACTCAAACTATCAATCCACCCGCCACCACCGCCACTATTTCTTCTGATAGCCATGTGACTGTCTAAAGGAAGGACTGGACTTCAGTCTGTTGGGGCTGATTTATAAGTCCCTTGCGGAAGTTGCGGCTGATTTTCCTCCATTGTTGCGTGCCTTTTCTGACGCAGCGGCAGAACAAAAGACTCGCCATGGTGTTGGTGCGGCGTATATATTAAAAAAAAAAAACACATATGGGCATATGGGCGATGCATCACGTTGTAAAGCCCTGCGCCATCAGGGGGCGTTCCGGCGCAAGGGAGGGCGTACCTGCGCAGGAACGAATCCTAAAAGTGGCTGAGGGAAATCTACAAGATGTCAATCAGTCATTTTTAGGACAATGATGCATGACTCAAACCCTGCGCGCTTGAAGCCGACGTACGGCTTGATGCAGCATTGGGGAGATAGGGTACCCCAGAGCATTGCTGGAGCTGCGCCATCGTTGGCACGCAACTCCAGCAATGCGCTGCCTTTACGGCACAGATGCGTAAGGCTTCTGTGACGTTTTGGGCCAATGGGTGGTGGTGGCATGGCACACAATTACTGCCGCATCCCTGCTACTTTGCAGGGATGCGCCGGTAATTGAAAATATGACCCTTACTGTCTAGCATTACGCAGTTCTTTTCTTTACAGTACACTCATACATAATTTCTCAGGCCAATGAAATGCTTCTGAACACAACATACAAAACAAAGAAGCATAGTAGCAAGCAAGGCTACTGAGAAGGAGAGCAGTGCACCTGAAAATGAAATGCATAGAAGATTTTGAAATATAATTTACCTCAATGTAATCGGCAGCATTATTGCTCTTGGTAAAGAACAAAGATTTGCAAATAACAGAGCAGGATAAAACAGAGTAGTAAATGTACTACTACTACTACTCACCAAGCCCGGGGACCTCTACGCCGAGCGCGTCCAGCAAGTCCCGCTCCCGGTCCATGACATCGGTCCAGCGGTGGGTGGCCTGGTTATATGTGCGCCGGACCCCAGAGATCTTGTACATGGCCCGGCACACCTTCTCCCACCGCTGGCGGCGCTCCCGGATGCCATAGCCGGTCGCGATCTTGCCGCCTCCCAGGATCGTCTTGGGGAGGCGGCGCTGGACATGGAAGATCAGTGCCGCCACTTCCTCCGCGCTGAAGATCTCCCTCAGGACCACTTGCTCCCCCCTTAAACGCCCGCACGGGAGCCGGGCACGGGGTGCGGGACCCTTCCCCTTCTCAGGGTGCTTCCCGGCTCCCTTTACCATGGTCTGGGCAGAAATAAACTTAAATGATAAAGAAGAAATAGAATAGTGAAGAAGAAAAGAAAAGAGTTTAAAAAAGTAGTTTAAAAGTAAATAAAAGCTGCAGAAAACACAAAAATATAGAGCTAGAAAAATAGTGGGTTAGATAATAAGTAAAATTAGATCAAAAAAACTTCAAACAAGCAAAGGATGGCAGAGATTGAGAGAGGATACAGAAAGCATGCCCAGAACCATAGCAATGAATGAGAAACAAGATGGCCGCGCCCGTTCACGACCGCGTGGGTAAGTTCGCGCGAGATTTTCCTTGCGAGTACGCGCGAAATTGTACTAGCGAGCAGCACACTTTGCGAGATTACACATAGCGGGCGGAAACGGAATTACGTCACGCCAACAAGATGGCCGCGCCCGTGTACGACCGATAGGGTAACTTGGCAAACGAATAGCTAGAAGCGCCTCGCGAACACGCGCAAGATCACGCGAACATACACGTCGCAACAAAAACAATTTTGTATTCGCACGTATTCGCGGCTTCCGAAATCGATCTCGCACGGATTCGCGCCCCAAATAACGCGCGAAATTGCAAAAAAAACGATTTTAGCTAAAATGAAAGCAATGAGCAGGTGCAAAAGTTCAAACTTAACATTAGTAACATTCAAGGTAGTGCTTCCTGATGGGCCCCTCCAGAGTTTGCAACAATTCTATGACCCTGCTATGACCCAAACAGCAGGCTCATAGAATAGCACCATAAAGGTCCTGTAAAAAAAAAATTTCACTGCAACAAAAAGCAAATTACAGATAAGGAAGGAAGCAGGTGCCAGCCAGACTGGAACTTTCAAAATTACTGACACATTAATGAAACACAAATTAATTGATGGCAGTTGAAGAAGGGCAGGTGTGCTAGCTTTTTTCAACCACCATAATCTACAGTGATAAATAAACCTAATAGGTGCCAGTGAGGATGTACTAGAGGGTGGCATGGGTGTCCCAGAGGGTGGCAGTGGTGAAACAGAGGGTGCTGTGAACCTGTGATGATAAACCAGACGTAGAAACAACATAGTCGCGGCCGTTGCAAGCCGAAAAGTAAGTTCGCAATTGCGAACTTGTCCCAAAATCGGCGCGAACACGCGCCAACGCAAAAAACGGAAAAATCCGCAAATCCGCTAGAGTTCGCGGATCTTCGCGGATTGCGAATCCGTAAATACGCAAGTTCGCGGATTGCCAATCCGCAAAATCCGCCCATGTCAACATATTATCTGTTCCTGTAGGAACTCGTTCCCGTACTTTGTGTAGCCAGAGTCCATGTCGTTCCTCACCCTCAGCCGCATTTGAATTTCTAAGCCCTTCAGCACAGCTTCTCTTTGCCGCAGGGCTGCACTGCGACCCTCATCTTCTCTCTGCCACAGGGCTCCACTGTGGCCCTCTGCCCATGTTCACAGGCTATATCTGTACTGCCAAAGGTGGTGCCACCTCTGCATGCACTCTCCTGCACAGTTCTTAATCTCCCACTCAGGGTTTGAACCCATCGTCCTGTTCTGCGCTGCCACCCATTGCCGCAGGTGCTCCTTCCTGCCTTCCACCGGTGCTGTCCAGCCATTCTTGGTGAAAAAGGAGTATGTACTCTGGCACCGGCATTCCTGCGCTGTTGCCCGCTCTAATTGCAGGCCATCCTGAATCATCTCTGGCCTCCCCCACTGGCTCATTTCTGCTTACCAGCATGAGCGTCTCACCCGCCTTCTAATTTGCCAACCCCGTTCCTTGTAAAACTCCTTGGGGTGACTGGCACTTGATACTCCTATGAGCACCTAATGTAGTGCTTATCACAGCCCCACCCCCACTCCCCACGGGTAGGTCTTCTCATTATCACGTCGCTTTGTGCACACCCATCGTGCTGTGGGGTGTCTGTCGGTACGCCCTCAAAAACTGGTGTAGCAGGCATTCAGGGTCATGTCTATGATATACCCCAATCCGGGGCGCTTTGTTGAGTGTCCGCATGAACCTCTCCACCTCCCCATTTGCTTGGAATCATTGAGGTGTGATGCTGCAATGCCTGACACTTAGCTATTGGAGGTACTCTTGAAATTCCTGACCCTTTGTGGGTTTTGATGTCCTTGGTCGTGCAGTTCCTATAAATCTATATAGGATCTGCGCGTTTAGACAACATAAACTGTGAAATCAGTGTCCAGACTTTTTCCGGGCACCCCCACCAGGTATGCTCATCTGTATACCATCTAGCTCACAGTGCCACTGTAAACTCCTCTTATCAAAGAGAGAATAGTTTTTGGGAACTATTGAACATGACAACCCTGTCTCATCAGGGATCATGGAAACAGTGCAGTGCTTTTCGCTCAGTCACTCATGGTCACTTTGTTTCAGAGATACACAGAATTAATGGTGGGGACGTTTTTCAATAAGCATTTATTGAATCAGAGTCATTCTAGTGTAACATAGGAGTGCTGAAACAACCATAAGACACAAAAATTAATTTAGGGGAAGCCCTTACCTTTGCTCCAGCACCCCCATACTACCGGGATACAGAGGGGAGCGGGACAGGACCACACGTCCCAGGCTACCTCGCAGCAACCAGCCGCCACTGACACTGCTCACATGCGCCTGGAGGCGCTTTTAAAAGCCACAGAGGGCTTCCGCAGCGCGGGACGCGTGTGGGCGTGCCTGGGCCGTCCCCGGGCGAAGCCCGGGCAAAGTGCATTCCCGTCTGCACCCGGAAAGGGCTGGGCTGGGCAAATTTTCTAATACTGGATTCCCGGACTACTGGAGCTAAAGTCAGACATGCTTGTGTTTCTTTCTTTCCTTTTATAGAGTCCTGATTGTACTGACTTTCACTCAGGATCACCTTCGTGTATTGGTGGCTTCTGACAAAATTGCCCACCTGAGACTATTTCCTCTTTGCAACATTTATTAAGTGAAGGTCGGGCCGATGGTAGGTGGGGCTAAATACTGCTATAAGTCCTTTACAAAGGTGCATTAAAAATCATGGGAAAGCATACTGGTGAAGGTAAATCCCAAATTCAATCCCCTCAAAACTCAACGCCCCGCCAGCAAACTTCCATTGGTGGTACCGCGCCCCGACCAGAATGACCCACCTGTTTTACCAGCTCTGGACATAGACTCGCCTACTCACCACCCAAACCCATGTACTAAAGTTTGCAAGCCACTTGTCCCCAAAGTGACCATGGAACAAACTAGTCCTGTTCTACCACGGACAAGTAAAGGCAAGACAACAGTCAACACTGGGTCTAGACGCAAGAAGCCCCCCACAGAACGCCTGGTGCCTGACAATCTGGGAGCAATCGAGATAGGGCCCACTCTGCAGGAAGGCTTCGCACAGCCACCCTGGATTATATCCTGGTCAAGGACATGCAGGCCCAAATGAGGGCCAGTGTAAAGGACATACTTAACTTCCTCCTGGAAAGGGTAGATATGCTTGTGTCTCTGGCTGAAACTTGGGCGGGTACGACTGAGGCCCTTGTAAGGGGGAATAAGCCTCCTAGACATCTAGTTTCGCATCAAAACCCTCCCGTTACCACGATAGAGCATTTAATTCCAAGTGCTATGCCTCTTAACCTTACACAAAACCATATTAGCCAGGAGGGAGGGAGCAAATGGCTGAGTCATCTAGCTGGGCCATGGATTAATGATTCACCTGACAGACAGGGACAAACCCAGGACCTGACGACAGGAAGAGATAGTAGGTCCCACATAACAAGGTCTCGGGTACTTGAAGATCTCCCACAGGGGCCAAGACCTAAAACTGGAGTAAATTCGCTCAGTGCTTGAGAAGTGTTGAAGCAGCCCCAGACTTGTCATACGGGAATTCCGTCATAATAGGGAAAAACTGGAGGGGTAGACTTTGTCAGGGGCTGATGACTCTTGGGCAGGGGCCAGGAGAACAGAAGGGGGTAGAAAGTGGAGCAGATAGCAAAGGACGGAAGGTGGCTGCTAACACACAAATGACATCTGATCACTCCCTGGAGACCCCATGTTCATCTATAGTACAACGGTGTGTGACTGTAATCAACATAGAGAATACTGCTGACCACCCCCCCTGCCATTAGTAAATGCCCATATCTAGCTCGGCCGAAGGCAATAAGCTCAGCACCGCAAAGCCTAATAGCAAAACAGGGTGATTGCCTCCTAAACCCTGAAGTTTGCATGGGTCCACACAGGTTAAAATGCCTTTCCTGGAACATAGTAGGTCTCGCCCACAAACGGGATAATCCAGAATGGGGTTTTTTCATTGATCAACATGTTCCAGGAAACCTGGGCTAGGACGGAAACCCACAGAGAGGGCTATGCTACATTTAGCATAAACGCATCCAGTACGGGCAGGGGAAGGCCATCAGGGGGATTATGTACCTGGGTTGGTGTGCACTTGGGAAGTGTCGCAAAACAGATAGAGACATCTTCCCCGGATATTCTTTGCATTTTCTTGACTGTCCCCATGAAGATCAGAATTGCTTTGATTAATTTCTATTCCCACCCAGTTCTCTATGGCTTAGAGTCACCAACCCTTGAACAACTAACACTCTTTCTTCCATCATTTCCTGAAAGTTTTTGGGTTATGATGGGCGGGGATTTTATTTGTCAGTATGAATCACTGAATGGATAGACTACTGACAATCCAAGTGATGAAGATCTCCACTGGGCTATCCCGGTGTCAGACATCTCTCCAATATGTGCATGGTCCTCTCTAGTGTTGCAAATGAATACTCTTACACTTAAACATTCTTTGAGAGCTTGCAATGGACGCACTAAATCAGATACACTAGGGCATCATACCTTTAATAGACCAGGGAAAACATCCATCATAGATTACATCTTGGTAGACTCTAAATCATGGCAGAGGGTGCTAGACTTCAATATTGAGCCCCGTATCGACAGTGACCACAATGCTCTTATACTAGAGGCAATTTCACCTTGTGACAAGAATGTATATGTAATATCAGCACCAGCAGATCACAGGCTCAAACTGAGAAATTGCAGGAGGAGAGATCGCTGGGGCAATTTTTGCCAATCTGAAGCTAAGATGGCTATAGTATATCAAACATCTATTCCCTTTCTTTTAACAGCGGAACACCTAACTGGCACTGATGAGGTTCCAAACTCTCTTTCCGAAATATCTAATAACCACCAAAACTTAGTAAATAGTCTGATCAATATATTCAACCCAATCAAAAGAATTAAAGGGGGTGGAAATTTAAGACATCCATGGTACAATGTAAGCTGCCGCAAGGCCATGTCAGATCTTATTGCCACAATTTAAAAAAATGATAGGCCCTTGGAAAAAAGGGTGCTACATAGTAAAGCCATTCTACAAGCAAAGCAAAGATGGGAAAATGAGAAATAGGACACCCTGAACAATGCCCTAAGTGCGTATGACATGCAAACTTTCTGGAATATAGTGAACACGGGATCACAGGAATCCCAAAAAGCACAACAGAACCCAACAAAGCTGAGAGCGAATGGAGGGTACATTTCAATTCACTATATGTGAGGGAAGTGGATGTAGACGTTCTAGTGGGCACCACTTCTATGTCACATGAGATAAATGCCCCACCCATCACCCTCAAAGAGACATCAGAGGCAGTAAATAAGATTTTACCCTCCAAGGCCCACGGGTGGGACAAGATCCCAGGTGATCTTTTTCGCTCCCAACCTGCCATTTGGGTCCCTTACCTGTGCTCCTTGTTCAATGCCATACTCTGTGGAACGGCGGTACCTACCACCTGGGCTTGGGCTGCACTCCCACCCATTTTCAAAAAGGGATTGCCACTTCTTCCCGCAAATTACCGTCCAATTAGTTTAATCGATGTAAGTCAAAAATTATTTGCGCGCGTCCTTCTTAGACGGTTAGAGACTAGAAGGGATAAGCACAAGCTACTCAACTCCCGCCAAGGTGGGTTTAGAGCCAAGATTTCAACAATTGATCAAGTTTTTAGGCTCCAATTGTTATATTGGAAGTGTGTACTTCTTGAGGGTGGCAGCCTCTCCCTGAGTTTTGTGGACCTTAAGTCCGCATTCGATCTGGTCCCGAGGAGGAAATTGTGGGCACTCCTGTTGGACTTGGGCGTCCCACCTTATCTTTGTCATTTGCTGGAACCCCCCCACCAAGGGAATTATGCCCAAATCAGGTATGAGAAAAATGGCGACCTATCTGCTCCATTGCCGGTAGAAAGAGGTGTACGCCAAGGATGCGTCCTGGCCCTAACACTCTTCTGCCTTCTTATTAACGCCCTAGTTGAGTCACTAACTGGTGAGCCAAACAGTGATGCCCTCAAATTCGCGTACCGCAATATTCCAGCGATGATGTTCGCGGACGATACCCTCCTTCTGTCTAAATCACCCTAGGGAATCCAGAAGGCCCTTAACAATTTTAGTTCTTTCTGTAGAAATCGAGGCTTGGAGATCAACCTACAAAAAACGAAATATATGGTATTCAATGCTAGTTCTAGCACTAGTCCTAATCCCTGCTTAGACGGAAAACCTCTAGTGAGGGTCTCCATCTTTGAGTATCTTGGCATCACGCTCACAGAAAAACTAGACTGTGGAGCACAAATTCAGAGGGCAAGCCTAAAGCTAGCACAATCTAGGGGGGCTAACTAAGGTATATGGGAGCTGTTCCCAAAAAAAACCCTAGCCCGGCAGTTGAAATCTATAAAGTACAGGCCAGGGGTACTGCTCTGTAAGGTGCCAAAATCTGGGGCTATTGCCCTCTGGGCTCCTTGGTAAATGCTGAGAAATTTTTCGCTAGGCAATTCCTTGGTCTTCCCAACAGCTCCCCTCTTATACCACCCAGAGTGGACCTGGGGATTAGACCAATATCTGATGAAGCCGCCCTCAGACCTCTTTTATTCTGGTGTCGTCTGTGGAGCACCCTGTTACCAACAGTCTATAGAGAAGAGCTGAGTGAAGTGCTGAGGCTCCAGGGGGTTGGCAAACTCGCATGGCTGGTACACATTAGGAATACCTGCGTTGAAATAGGGAGAGGCAACCTGTGGGCCAACACAGAATAAACCTGCCTTCCCACCCCCAGGAATACCCTAGTGGGGAGCTACAGGGAATACAAATGAATTCAGGCCACAGGGAACCCCTCGGTTGGTCGTTTAACACTCAAGTTTCTACAAGTAAAAGATCAATACAGTTTAGAATCAGTCTTGAATGATATCCAGCCATTCTTGGCCAAAACATTATATCTCTAGTTCAGACACAGGGTGCTCCCACTGCGCATATTTACTAGAAAATGGGAGGATACATCTGATTGGGGTTGCCCAGCTTGTAGCAATATAGAGGAGACAGACATTCACGTATTTTTTATTTGCCAAGGATATAAAAAGGCAAGGATATGCTGAACCTGCCAGATATGTAGAAATCTGGGAGTTAGACACTGTAGAGAGGCATACAGGTTATTGAAATATGATACACACCCACCTATTGTGTTTTCTGTCTCACGTTTTTCTTTCTCAATGTGGTGTGTTCGTAGTGCCATTTTAAAGTTATCTCCCTAGTGTGGGCCAACACAATGTATCACACTTTCTACAAGGGGCCCAGTTCCCAGTTCTTTATTAGTATCATTGTAAATTGTAAGCAACTATTTCATATCTTTTTTAAGAAACTTTTTAACTGTGCTGCTCAAATAGATATTGACCATTTCTGCTTTCCACAATTGTTTATTGTTGTTTGGTTAGATTATGGCCACGCTCCGCCTACATATGGGCCCTTTATGAATTCAATATTTTAGATAATGTATTAATCTCCAAGACTGCCCACAGGATGTAGATGCACTTTAATATTTTAAAGTTTTTTCTATATAATGTATAAGCACTTTCTGACTGTTCTAATTTGACAATAATGAGGGGCTGCGGCCAGAGGCAGAAGGAAAATGGAGCTATGATCACCTCGAGTGGCAGCATGATACATAAGCACTTCATTATCGTTTCACCTAAACAATAATGTGGGGCTGTGGGGTGAGCTAGAAGGCCAAACTAGATGTCAATGGATTTTGATCATAATACATGCTTTTAGTCGCCTGTTTGGTATTTTTTTATGACAACACTGTGAATGAAATTTTACTTTTTAGCCTTCTTTTAACTAAATGTAATGTAGTCTTTTTAATTGTGCTTTTATGGCCATTTTGTCCGAAATAACGTTTCTGATGATGATGATATAAATTATTATGAGTACTGAGAGAGCGCAGCCCCTCCCTCTCATAGTAAATGGATGGTATATTTCTACCATAGTGCTAAAAACAATTAAAATATGACAGTGATAATGTATACTTCTACGATGCAACCCTAACTAGATGTACCTAGCATGTATGTAGGTGTAGAGCCAAGAATCCCCCGAGGATGAAACCAACCCCATTACCGGAAGTGAGAGACTGTGGAACCCCGTCTTGATCTCGAAATGGACACCCCGCGAGGAATTTTAGATGACTGCAAGCTGGAGTGTCTGCGGGCAGGAACCTCAGAGCCTCGTTTCAGTGTGTAAGCATTGAAGTTTTTCTCCTCTACTTACCCTGGCAAAGATGTGTTGTATATATATACCCAAAAGGTATCCTCAGGGGATTCTATCTTGCTTTGTCATGTTGGCCAAGGATGACGAAAGGGATCATCCTTATGCATAGGTATTATGCAGAAGATGGTAATCTTGCTGTGATTCTGAGAATCCTTATGCATAATTAATGAGACTAGTTTTCGGGGGAAAGCACATGACATTTATGCAGCGCTTAACTAGGTAAAAGGTCAATACCAAAACCCGTTATGTAGTACAGTGGTACGGTAAATGTAGGTGAAGGGTCAGGTGACTACTCAAACCTATATTGGGGTACCCTACGAAACATAACATCCTCTAGTATCCTCAGCAGGGCTAATACTCTCTTGAGCGCAGGTATGACATATTCAAATGCAGTACTACAGCCGGGCATTTGGTAGAACTATCCATAAAGTCCATCGTCAGGTGGTGTCTGGGAAACTGCCAAAGCTGAGACTTACGGATGACCACGGTTGAGTGGAGGCATCTTCAGTAATCACTGGCGCCACTGGCGGTTCTAGGCTTGTTATGTTGCAGGCCCAGCAGTTCTTTTCTCACTCTTTCACCATTCGATTCATTCCTGAGAACCGCATCTTACTTCTTAAGCAGACTTTCTTTTTAGCAATGTTCTCGTGTCCTTGGTGTGCTTGCTCCACAGGGCAATCTCACTGTCTCTTTGGCATGACGATTTGTTGGTCTGTCAATACTAGTCCTTCCTCGCTTTTGCTTAGCTCATCTCGGCAACACCACATGTGTGTGCAGCATTCTGATTCCTCCAACATTAGCTCCCTGGCTCTGTCAAGGAAATTCTTCCACTTATGATTCTTGAGAGTCTCGGTCACTCGCATTAGACAGGTATCTTCCTTGGTGGCTTCTACGATTTCTGCCACCAACAGCGCTCTTTGACAAGCAATTTTGATAATCATTCTGATTAATTCTTCTGATCCTGAATCAACCTCTGGGTAAGCGCTCGGATCTTCAGTCAGAAGGTGGCAGGACAAGTAGCCTGCTGGGTTGTTCACCCAAGTTGGTAGGTTACCTTAAAGAAGTATTTCTGAAGCTGGACAACCCATCTCTTGATTATTGGTGGCCCTTGTGAGCTGACCCAGCAAAAGGCGGCACCAGAGGCTTGTGATCTATTATCACTTGGAAAAAAATGCCCATACAGGTACAGATGGAAATGCTTGCTGGCCCACTGGATGGCCAACGCCTCCCTCTCTATCTGGGCGTAGCAAGTCTCCACTGCCGACAACACCCTGCTCACATACGCAATAGGGACTCATTTGCCCTCGCTTTTGGCCTGCAGCAGCACTGCTCCAAGCCCCACCAGACTTGAGTCAAGAATGAATTTCGGTTTCTGGGGGGGATCAAAGTAGGTCATGGTGGCACCCTGTAAGAGTGCATTCTTAACATCCTTGAGCGCCAATGCTGCCTTGCCTCTCCTAATTAGCATCATTGCATGTTAGAGGCTCAGTGGCTCAGCCAGCATGGCTAGGTTTGGGATAAACCTTCCGCAGTAGTTGGCCAACCCAATGAAACTGTGGACTTCAGAAGGATTGCGAGGAATGGCTGCTGCTTTGATGTCTTTGATATTCTTCAGATTTACTTGCAAACCCCCACTCAAGAATTTTTACCCAAAGAAGTTGGTCTCATTGCTGTAGAATAGTTTTTGTCAGTGTAGTGTTAACCTGCATTCAAGCAGTCGCTGCAGGGTGGGCTTCAGCCTCACATGATGTTCCTCCAGGGTCCTTGAAAATATATCAAATTTCATCGCTGACATTACGGACTCCATTCAGTCCGGAGAGTGCATTTCTTATTGCCTCTTGAAACACTTCGGCCACTGAAGACACTCCAAAGCTGAGGTGCTCGACTCGGCAGAGCCCCACATGAGTTGAAAATGTGGTGATAAGCCTACTCGAATCCTCCAACGTGAGTTGGTGATATCCAGAATTTAGGTCCAGCTTGGAGAACAATTCTGCCCTCCTCAACTTTGCTACTATTTCGTAGATAGTTGCCGTGATGTGTCTTTCCCGACGTATGGCCTTGTTTGGCAATCTCATGTCCACTCATAGCCATAAGGCACGAGGTTGTTTCGGTTTAAAAGCAATTACCAGTGGGGACACCCACTGTATTGGCCTTTTCACAGCTTTAATCACCCCTGCGCGCTCCAGTTGTTCTAGCTCCCTTTCTGCCAGAGGATGAAGATGAAATGGCACTCTCCTGTGCCTCAGTGCTGCAATACGTATTGTGTTGTCAATATGCATTTTGACTTGGACGCCTTTCATACACCCTAAGCCTCAAAAAAGTTTAGTAAACTCCTCTAGAATGTTCTCTGCGTGGGATTGATGGACTTCTGCAAACACCACCAGCCCCAAGTCTTTGGCCGCATGATCTTGTGGAAAAGTAAATTTTGCCATGTTCTGTGTCCCTACGCCTCATCCATCATATGTTATGTGTGCATGACCAATATGCATATGTTATTCCCCATGTCCGATTAATGACGCAATTACAGTTGTGTCCACCTTTAGTATGCTAGTTTCCAGTCCTCGTGAATACTACGAATATCAGGCCTATGTAAAGTTACGTTGCCACGTTTCTCAGTGTGCACGTTATTCCATTATAAAGTCCCCGTTTCCAGGCCTCAAAAGGGCCCGGACCACAGATTCAGCTCCTGTCTCCTGAAGTCTCGCTGAGGAGCGATACAGCCCCCACCTGTATCCTCGACCCTTCACTTACTTCCTGCCTCGCAGTGCCCGGTGCAGCCTGGCTCTGCCTCTGAGTCTGCCAAAAGTATGTTATAGTTCCAGTTATCAGTTCAGTCCTCCTTCTCTGCATTCCTAAGCTACTGAACTGCATCAATAGTTCCCGTCATTGTCTAGCCTATGCGGCTCCACGTTAGAGAAATACTGTATTTAATGGTCATTTAGTATTCTTCATCACACACTACATGTAGAATAATGCATGGTCCAGTCTTAGAATCAAGTTAGCCTTTCCCCTCATGACTTCTAGTTTATATCAACATGTTCCCTAAACATCAGATACTAGATAGGGTTTAGGTACAAGTCGCTCCGACCCTCCAGACTTTAGTCTCTGCTCCTAGCACAGAGTTCATAGCCCCCAGCTTCTCCTAGTAATACGTCATTGCCAGTTTGCGTGCACCACCAGGTTAGAGGTCCCGGCTCCTTAGGTAGCCCCCTCCTATGTTTCCGCCCCATTCATGACATATTCTGTTACGTTTGCACCACATGTCTATGTATACGCCCAGTTACACCTACTTTTACTGTTATCTTTCGCGACTGCTACGCGTCACGCCTTCTGCTCCACCCACTGCTACGCCTACTGCAATGTAATGCTATGTGTTTGCGCTATGTATATAAGTTCATGTATTGTTATTAAAAGCTAGCGCGCTCATCCCAGACCCGGCCCCAGCAGCTGCTGGGTCATCCTATGCAGGTTGTCCTGATCCTGTCCTTATGCTGTAATAAACCTGCAGAAACTCCTACTACCTCGAATCTTGACTCTTATTTATTGAGCTATCTGTTATGCTATATGCCTAGTCAAAAATAGGGTATTATTTATTTATTTACCACATAATGGCGCCCGAATAGGGACTTGCCCTTTCCCCACGCGTCGGTGAAGCCACGCCGACCCCCTGACCCCCTACAGTCGTGACGGAACTCTACTGCGCAGTGGCAGATATTTCTGCTCAAGTATCCCTCAGGCCCACGGAGGAGACGGAGGAGGCGGTCCAGCATCCGAACGAGACGGTGGAGGAACGCGGCGAGTCCCGACCAGAGCCCAAGCCGAGAGTCCAAGGTCCGAGGTATCCGGAGGCCCACCCGTAACTGAAGTCCGAAGTCCGTCGTCGTCAGCCCAGTCCCGTCCGAGGCCTTCCGTTCTTGCTGCCCGGTGAGTACCATTGCTGGGGTAGTATCTAGACAGGACCAATCTAAATTGACTCCTGGTCCGTGGGTTGGTGGTACCCAGACTCACAAACGAAGTGTTCACCCAGGTGGATACGGGTCTTGATGCGTTCCTTTATGGGACCGGTATGTTCCGTACTGTTTCAGCAGTGCATCCAGTAATTCTAGTCTGTTCCATTCTCGAGAAATTCTGTTCTGTTTCTGTTCTCAAGTATTCCAGGTAATATTCTGTTCGAACTGTTATGTTAGGATATTGTTTAATGTAATTCCAATGTCGTGGTATGCCTGAATTGTTTTCCCAAATTGTTATTGTTCTTCGTGTATTGTATTGTGTTCCGATTCAAGTTTACAATGCCGCTCTTTTCAAGATTACGTCAGCTAAAAACTAGAAAGGGTTTATTAGAAGAAGCAGTTCCTGTCCCGCCTAGGGACAGTCCAGGTCACTTTATGTATCAGAAACATGGCATAAGCGCCATATTGTATCTAGATTTATGGGTAGAGTATACCAAACAGTTAGAAGAAAAGTATAGATGGCCCGTATCGGGTACATGGGATGCCGAATGTATCATGCGAGTAGAAGAAGCATTATGGAAAAAGAAAGCCAGACAGTCACAGAAAGATGCCATCGAGTTATGGCGTAAAGAAAACGTATGAAAGACACGAAAATGAAAGTGCTAGTTGCACAATCTGTTCCTCAAGACAGTCAGAAGAGGGGTCCGAATCAAGCCAGTCATCCTGCAGCTCCCGTTAAAGGGAACTGCAATTATTGTAAACAGCCAGGTCATTTTATAAACGAGTGTGCAGTTCTGAAACATAACATAGCTACTGGTAAGACTAAAGAAAGACCACGTCCGCCTAGACAAGAACAAGTTTCACAGACTCCTCAGTCACAGAATGCACAACAGACAGTTACAGTACCGCAGCCTATTGCTGCCACACAGCATGTCACATCACAGATGTACCAGTATGCACAGTCCGAGTATCCAGAGTATCAGCCATATTCATGAAACAGCCTAGAGAGGGAGGTAGGCTTGCCTCTCATCGAGATACCTGTAGATCAAGAAGGTCCCTATGTTCACAGTCAAGTATTAGGGAAAGACAGAAAGTTTTTGATCGATACAGGGGCAAGTAGGACCACAATTAGTCATGCCGAAGTTCCAGGGGCTCCGCTCTCAGGCTCAAGAAATGTTTCCCTTGGATTTTCAGGAAAACCCATTATAAATGAGATCTCAAAGCCAGTTACTCTAGAAGTAGGTCCATTGTCCCGCACTACTGATCTGTTACTTACTAAGTCATGTCCAGAAAATCTATTAGGCATTAAGACACTGAAAGAGTTAGGTGCAGTCATTTGCTGTTCCCCAGAGGGAATACGTCTGTTCCTACGTGACTTTAAGGGTCACTATGTATTACGAGATTTTGATTCCAGACTGTCTAATGTTCCGCAGCATCTATGGGCACAAGGTCCAACAGATGTAGGTTATATGCAAATCACACCCTATCGTGTGACTCTCAAACCAGGTGTAGTGTTACCACGAATCAGACAGTACAGATTGCCACCTGAGGCTGTAGCAGCCTTATCCAAAATTATTGACGAGCTCATCGCTCAAGGAGTAGTTGTAGAAACTGACTCCAATGTATGTAATTCTCCGATCATTCCAGTCATGAAACGTACTGATCCAAATGCACCCCCAGTATACCGATTAGTGATTGATTTACGAGAGCTTAATAAATGTATTATTCCTCAGTACCCAGTAGTCCCAGATATCTCTTCCCTATTAACAGCCATTGATTCTGAAGCCACGTTCTTCACTGTCATAGACCTCAAGAATGCATTTTTTAGTGTTCCTATTCATCCAGACAGCCAGTTTCTTTTCGGATTTTGTTTAAATGGAAGGAGCTATATGTTCACACGCGCTCCTCAAGGTTTCACAGAAAGTCCTAGTATTTACAGTCAGGCACTTAAGAGACAACTAGACAACATTCACATGCCAACGGACACTGCCCTGCTCCAGTATGTCGATGATCTACTGATCACAGCCCGTTCTGAACGTGCTTGCGAGCGAGCATCACTTACAGTCTTGTATTTTCTAGCCGAGATGGGGCACAAGGTGTCCCCTTCGAAGCTTCAATTCTGTGTCCAGCAAGTGGTCTACTTAGGACACTTACTGTCCAAGAGGGGTAGGCAGTTGACACCCGACCGTATCCAGTTGATAGCGAGTCTTCCCCAGCCCAGAACCCAGAAGGAGGTACGTGCTTTTATCGGCCTTACTTCTTATTGTAGACAATGGATTCCCCAGTATGCATTTCTAGCCAAGCCACTGATACAGTTAACGACACAGGAGGCAGCCGTATCGACTGTCCTCCCTTGGACATCTGAACATACACTTAGTTTCAACGAGTTAAAGAAAGCCCTATGTCAAGCTCCAGTTCTAGCTACACCGAACTACAGTAAGCCTTTTACACTTTTCGTTACTGAACGTGAAGGTACAGCATTATCTGTTCTCACACAAGATCAAGCAGGACAATCCAAGCCCTGTGCTTACTTTTCTAGCACATTAGATCCAGTCGCCCAGGCGTTGCCTGCGTGCCTTAAGTCAGTTGCAGCCACCGCACTAGCTATCAGACAAAGTGATTCCATAGTTTTAGGACATTCCCTGACAGTACAAGTTCCACATTCCGTGGAAGTTCTTTTAAACCGAACACAAACTCAGCACTTGACAATTGCACGTTTAACAGGTTATGAATTGACACTGTTCCAGCCACACATAGAAATTAGACGCTGCAACGTCCTGAATCCTGCTACACTGTTACCATCAGTCAGTTTGAACCCTGACCCACATGACTGTGTGGAAGTAGTTAACATTACGACAAAGCCAAGACAAGACCTGACAGACATTCCGTTACCAGATCCTGACCTGACACTTTATGTGGATGGTTCATGTATGAGAACTAGTACAGGAGAACTAGTCGCCGCGTATGCAGTGACTACTGACACCGAAGTTATTGAAACACACCGTATTGATACCCTGTCCGCTCAAGCAGCAGAGCTAGTTGCTCTGACACAAGCCTGTATACACGCCAAGAACCTGAAAGTTAATGTTTATACAGATTCACGTTACGCATTCGGAGTTGTACACGACTTCGGAGTGCTCTGGCAGGAGAGAGGTTTCATGACTTCTCATGGAACCAAGATTCAGCATGGTCTCCTTATTCAAGCTCTGTTAGATGCCATACATTTACCGACATCCATTGTTATCATGAAATGCAAAGCACATACGAAAGTTACTGACATTATTTCCCAAGGTAACGATCTAGCAGACCGCACAGCCAAGCTTACAGCACAGACTCTAGACATTCCAGTTAATCAGACACATACTCCAGATCCGACTACATGCATGACAGTTAAGGACCCTACACAAGATGTCATAGATATCCAGTTACATGCTACTCCCGAGGAAATCAAGAAATGGTCCGAACAAGGAGGGGTCCAGACAGATCAAGGATGGTTAACAAAGGGTAGAGCCACATGGTTTCTCCCCGACTCTATGGTTCAAGTCATTATCAATACCGCACATAGTCCAGCACATTTAGGAGAAAAAGCTATGTTAGACAGTATCCAGAACATTTGGTTCAACAAGCATTTACGAGCTGCAGCCAAGCAGAAAGTCCGTACCTGTATGATATGTTGTCAGTTTAATCCAGGTAAAAGTGTCCCGGTGGAACAAGGTGGTTTCCAGCCCCCTGACCACCCTTTTGAGGTCCTCCAGATGGATTATATTCAAATGGAGCGATGTCGAGGTTTCAAGTATGTCCTTGTAGTAGTATGCGCTTTGTCCAGGTGGACAGAAGCATATCCAGTCCCAGATTACACAGCCGCGACCACTGCCAAGCAGTTGGTTCGTGAATTCTTCCCTAGATATGGACTCCCTAGAGTCGTATATTCTGATAACGGTCAGCCATTCTCCTCAGAGTTAATGAAGCATGTTTCCCTGTTGTTAGGGTACCAGTGGAAGTTCCATTGTGTACGCCATCCTGAAGCAGCCGGTCTAGTCGAGAGACATAATCAGACCCTGAAAATCCGTATTGCAAAAGTTTGTAAAGAAAAAGGTGTGGACTGGCTAGTAGCTCTGCCAGTTGCTCTATTTTATATGCGCATGGTCGCACATTCCAGATCAGGTCTGTCCCCGTATGAGGTCGTATTCGGCCGCCCCCCTAACATGTGGGGTACTCCTAGACCCCGAAGTATTACCGATGTTTCATGTAATATGTTGACAGATTACCTAGCTTCCTTGATGTCTGCCCTCAACTCATGTCGTTCACAGGTTGCCGCCGCCTTTCCAGACAATACCGAGGTGGCACCGCATGAAATCGTTCCAGGTTCCCTTGTGATGGTCCGGAATTTTGACAGATCAAGTCCGCTGGAACCTCGTTGGAAGGAGCCACGTCAGGTCCTCTTGACCACCCGTACTGCCGTCAAGCTGGAAGGCAGGAAGGGGTGGGTCCACCTTTCTCATGTAAAACTTTTCAATGGATTGAAACCCGTTTCTAAAAACATTTCCAAGGAGTCCCAGGATTTTAAAGACTGCCGAAATATTGTTCCTAAGGACTGTCCCGCAAAAGACATTGTTACAACCCCTTCCCTGTTAGAGAAAACTCCGCAACAGGAGTATAAGCAAAAACTACGGTCTAGTAAGTCAGTCAGTTTGATTGTATAAGTCCTCCCCTAGGTGAAACGGTTAGATTGTTTCTGACATGTATAAAATAGACCCCCATAGTGAGAGAGTCAGTAAAAACTCAATTCAATGTATCGTTTTTCTAAGTTTCATATTATTCATCAGCCTAATGATTTCCTGCACCAGTTATGCCTTTTTCCTATATTTTCCAGTTTCTCATGTAAATAAGTCTGCTAATGCTATAGTAGAGCACACGTTTAGTGATCTGCCTCCTCACGAATATTCTTACCGCCTCGCTATGCGTAATAATTCATTTATCCGTATGTTACATTATTCACACCAGACCAGCAATGCCACTAATTGTTGGGTGTGTGGTCGACTCCCCCCTTTCCAGACACCGAAGGGAGTTCTGCCACTCTTTCCTTATCCTTTTTCACATAATGGTTCGTGTGGAGCATGGTCCACGTTAACGTCATCCGCAACAGATATGTCTTTTCTTAACAGTACATGTTTCCCAGACAAGCAAGGTCTCCCCCACAGAACCGGGTTAGATCTAGAAAATGAAGTGTATAATTTAGGTAATTATTCGTCGAATTTCATGGTCCTGAATGTTCAGTCTGATACTACTCCAGACTCACCTGCTATTTCAGTATTACCAGTCAAAGGCGAATTATGTGTCCGTAATTATGGTTCTGTACACGTAGGCCATAGTGAATGTACTACTGTTATTCAGTATAGTGACAGTGGGAAATCTATTTTTAAAGCCTCACGTCATTCTTATTTTGTTTGTGGTCAAACTGCATATGTTCGTCTGCCCCTCGATTGGGAGGGAACCTGTTACATTGCCTTCCTACTGCCGCCTGTTTTTCTAGCCCCACCTGACTACCATAGGAATTCCTTCCTAGTACATACTAGACACAAGAGAAATCTCCCGATTGTCGATTATACTGAAACTGCCGCAGAGCAATTCATTGATATAGATAAAGGTGTTTTCCCTTATTTAGGCACAGTTGTAAATAGTAAGCTAATTCGTAGGTTAACAAGAACCCTTGAAGCAGTAGTAGATGAGACTGCCTCCGCTCTAGGTAACCTAACTGAAGAGCAATCCTTTATGAGAATTGTCGTTTTACAGAATCGTCTCGTCCTTGACGTCATACTGGCCGATAGGGGCGGGGCCTGTAGAGTCCTCGGATCTAGTTGTTGCATTTTCATTCCAAATAACGCGCCGTCTGTTTATTCAGCTATAACCAGACTCCATAAAATTGCCCATCTGTTACATCAAGATCCAGGCACCTGGACATGGTCCGGTTGGTTCTGGAATATAATTTCCGCATGGGGATGGAAATTCCTGTCCTTTCTAAGTATTGCAGTAGCGATCATATTTAGCTGCTGCCTCTGTATACAATGTGGCCCTGCGATTTGCAGCATGTGTGCTACCTCTTGTATTCCTAGTCCTAAGCCCCGTTCTAAGTCCCGTTCCAAGATAATTCGAGACGAGCAAATGGTACTGTATGAAATGATAGATGGTATCATGAAAATTGATGTTTCCTGATGGAAACGTAGTGACAAGGAGGGAATGTGGAAAAGTAAATTTTGCCATGTTCTGTGTCCCTACGCCTCATCCATCATATGTTATGTGTGCATGACCAATATGCATATGTTATTCCCCATGTCCGATTAATGACGCAATTACAGTTGTGTCCACCTTTAGTATGCTAGTTTCCAGTCCTCGTGAATACTACGAATATCAGGCCTATGTAAAGTTACGTTGCCACGTTTCTCAGTGTGCACGTTATTCCATTATAAAGTCCCCGTTTCCAGGCCTCAAAAGGGCCCGGACCACAGATTCAGCTCCTGTCTCCTGAAGTCTCGCTGAGGAGCGATACAGCCCCCACCTGTATCCTCGACCCTTCACTTACTTCCTGCCTCGCAGTGCCCGGTGCAGCCTGGCTCTGCCTCTGAGTCTGCCAAAAGTATGTTATAGTTCCAGTTATCAGTTCAGTCCTCCTTCTCTGCATTCCTAAGCTACTGAACTGCATCAATAGTTCCCGTCATTGTCTAGCCTATGCGGCTCCACGTTAGAGAAATACTGTATTTAATGGTCATTTAGTATTCTTCATCACACACTACATGTAGAATAATGCATGGTCCAGTCTTAGAATCAAGTTAGCCTTTCCCCTCATGACTTCTAGTTTATATCAACATGTTCCCTAAACATCAGATACTAGATAGGGTTTAGGTACAAGTCGCTCCGACCCTCCAGACTTTAGTCTCTGCTCCTAGCACAGAGTTCATAGCCCCCAGCTTCTCCTAGTAATACGTCATTGCCAGTTTGCGTGCACCACCAGGTTAGAGGTCCCGGCTCCTTAGGTAGCCCCCTCCTATGTTTCCGCCCCATTCATGACATATTCTGTTACGTTTGCACCACATGTCTATGTATACGCCCAGTTACACCTACTTTTACTGTTATCTTTCGCGACTGCTACGCGTCACGCCTTCTGCTCCACCCACTGCTACGCCTACTGCAATGTAATGCTATGTGTTTGCGCTATGTATATAAGTTCATGTATTGTTATTAAAAGCTAGCGCGCTCATCCCAGACCCGGCCCCAGCAGCTGCTGGGTCATCCTATGCAGGTTGTCCTGATCCTGTCCTTATGCTGTAATAAACCTGCAGAAACTCCTACTACCTCGAATCTTGACTCTTATTTATTGAGCTATCTGTTATGCTATATGCCTAGTCAAAAATAGGGTATTATTTATTTATTTACCACAATCTCCTAACAGTGTTCCGTTATTGTCCTCGGTTACATGAACCTTGGCCCTTGTTTTGTCACCTTCACTGACCATGTCCACCTCTATGACTCCATGGTCTTTTTTGACTTATCTCCGGGGCCTGTCGGTGGTCTGGAAGGTGCCAACTGCCTTGGGTCTTGAGTGGGTCATTGTATCACCTCTATCTGCTCCTCCTTAATTCTCACCCCGCTCATAGCTTGAGCAGATATAACATAGTGAGCAAGGGCAGATTCCATGGCTCCTGGTGTCTGCAAGCTCATGGGACCTGGCAAGGGTCAGGATGTCATCCAGTGATATGCCTGGTTGGCATAGAATCCACTTGCAATGGTTGGCCGAACGGCAGCCCTAAATAAGTTGCGCTCAGATTTCGGACAGCTTGTCGATCCCTGTGCACATGCTCACCAGCTTGCAGAGCCTTGCAAAGAAAGTGTCCATGGATTCCCCATCTACCTGATAAGCTTTTCAGAGTTTGAATATCTCACAGTCGGGGTTCATTTGTTCATCGCTGTCTCTGCTGCACAAAAATCATCAAGCGCCCCTGTGTTTGGCAGTTTCTCGAACAGATCATATAGTTTGTCCCTGCCAATGTGTAGCATCAAGAAATGCTTTACGGCGCTGTCCGTTTGCACCTTGCACATAAATAATTTTGCAATCGTCCTATCCATTGATGCCATCTTGGTGCGGCGGTCGCAGGATTGTCCGATTAGCTGAAAGGTGGGTGCGTAGCCACAGGGGCCTGAACGCTTTGGCGCTGTGCATGTGGTGCAGGTGCCGGTGGAGCCGCTGCTTGCACTAGATCAGACATCGCTTTCTGATATCATTCCTTACATCTGTTTTGGAGCTGCCACGCCTTGCTGCCCCATGTGCCTCACAATTGTGCACACCTCTGCTTGCCTTACACACTTGTGGTCACTTGCCACTCCCCTATATGCTGGCGTGCCACCTCCTTCCAGTACCTAAAGTCACTCTTGGCTGGTGAACTGAACCTTTGTTGTTGCCACTTTTTAGCTGTTGACATCTTGTGGGGGAAATCCTCAGGAGAGTGAGGGCCGGCATTCCTGTCACGCACCAGACAGGTTGGCAAGCATTGGCAGGCAGCAGCCTCAACCGCTCCACTGAATGCTGTGTGCAAGAACCACACTCCACGCTGTTACTTGAAGCGTAAAAGGCCATTTTATTAGGACAAGGTTTCAATCATTTAGACTTTATTTAACAGTACATAAATGCAATAAATCTACTTTCTCCATCCCATACCGACTCATTCTCCTTTCATCCATTCTCAAAACCATCTCACCTTTTTGACTCATCCCCCATTCACTCGGTGACCTCCTTCCTCTCCCCATTCTCACCTTCACTTGCCCTCCAAGCATCCTCTGTTGAATTTCCTTCATTGGTCATTGCCTCCCGCGCCCCTCTATCAGTCACCTGTGTACCGTTCCCCCCCCAGGGGTGCATCCGCCCGTATGTTAATCACCACCCCTCCAAAGTACCGCCAACCAGGGATCCCCCATAGGGTGGTTACCTTGCCCACCCCTCTCCAGTTCTTGTGCACCTTTCGCCTACCGTCAGCCAACCCTGCGGCACCCTGTGGATGACCATCCACCACTTAAAATTGCGTCCCGTAAAAATTACTAATGCTGGGACAGCCCTGAGCACGATAGATGCAACCATTCTACGCAGGACTACTTGGTCCTCCAGTTCCCGTGCACCTAACGCCTCCCCCTCCCCCCACGGCACCAGGTGGACGACCATCCACCCCTAAAATCTGTGTCCCCATCTGTAACAAGACCAGCTGTATCCCTTAAAACCATCTCATTACCTGCGGGTCATTTCCATGTAAGCATTTCAACAGCCCCCAGAGTCCAACCTCTGCAAGGCACCATTGGTGGGTGACCATCCACCCTTAAAAACCTGTATCCCGTGCAGACAAGTACGTTTCCAGGACAATCCCCATGCGTGAAAAGTGCCCATTCCTAAACAAAACCACTTGTTTCCCTTTAAACAGCCATTTCCTTGTAAGCTTCTTCAACATCCGCCAATAGACCATACATTGCAAGGTCCAATGGTTTCACGTAACCAGTTTTTTCAAGTTCCATTTAATTGAACCATACCCCCTGCGATGCATCTTTGGATAAAGCCAGATCTGACATATTCCTCTCCCATATTTCTCTCCCACACATATCCTCGTATCAGGGCAATTTCCCATTTCGGATGACATGATGTACCCTTACTAGCCGCAATGTTCCCCCCGTTTCCATTCAACGGTTTCCCCATCATCACATGACTGTGTTCCCTGCCCGGTGATGTCCGTACACCTGCTATTTTGCCTCCTGTGCTGCCCAATGCTCGGTAAAATGTCCACCTGTCCAGGCGACTGCCCTGGATCCCAGGCAACTCCCATTTCCTGCAGTAGAAAAAGAATGATTAGTCCTGCAAGATCCATGTCCCCTTTTCCTCCTTCACCATTCTTCCCACACGCCAGCCTAAAAACCCCTTTTTCCCGTGCCTCCTGACGTCGCCTCTGTCACAGCCCCAATGCGTAGGAATCGCGTGTCTCCTTAAGGTAGCCTCACCCCTTCAACCCCACCCTCGTACAAGCCTAAACTGGCCTAGAGAAATGTCGGTCTACAGCCCAATTTGGAAAACAATGTCCCCCAGCCATAGGTCTTCCCTATCTTGCCACTAATCACCACTGCCTCATGCCCCCTCCTCGCTTTCCCCAGCTCCATTGACACACGCTCCACTTTCCCCGAACGCTGTAACTGACATAAACAACTCAAATCCCCCCAATCGCCCTTGCCTGGGCACACCTCCCCATCCTCAACTACGCCTCAAGCGCCGACGCTGCTCCTCTCGAAAACGGTGTGCCCCATTTTACCCACCCCAACATGCCAGGCCCTAACAGCCTGTCCCTACAGCCAATGCCCCCTTGCCTGCTGCCCCACAGCGACCATCACATCACATCCCCTATTTCTTGCACAACTATACTCCCAGATGTCCTTGCAATTTGCCATATTGTAAGGGTCTTTACGACATGACCACTGTGTGCTCGCTCCCTGCCCATCACTTTGCACCTGGCAAACAATGTCCCCTCCAAACCTCTGCAGGCACCCTTGCACTCTGCCTCACGTCTCCCACACCCAACTGTACGCCCCACCTAAACCACCCTCTGCGGTCCCAGCAACTCGCACTGGCCGGGCGTCTGCCCTCAGTTTCCCCGGTACCTCCTCACCGCGTACCCTTCGAGTAGCTCTCCCCAACCCTTTATTTGTTGCCTCATAGCTTCCATTCTATCCCCGCCCTTGTCTCACGTGTCTTCCTGCCCCTATAGCGAAACTGCATCACGCAACCACAATCCCCTTTGTAAAATATTGCCCTCTACGACCCAGGAAACCACCTCGTACCCCACCGTATTTTGCTGCGCCAAGGCCCTACCCCCTGTTGAGTTCCTCCAAAGCAGTGCCGTCAGTTCCCTGGACTGTCAGCTCACTGTCTGTCGCACCCTCTTGCCCTCAGTTAATGCGATGCCACACCAGGCCCCTACTGTTCATTCTGACCAAAACCCCCGCCGAGTATCCTACCCGGTATGCAACAAAATACCTGTACCTGTCCAGCCCCCAGGCAAGTCCTCGCCTATATAAGGCTGCCCCCCCATCATGCCACGCAATGCTTGCAACCCAGGTATTGCGACCCCTAGAGCCCCACAGCTCTTCGTGACCCCGGCCCCTACCAAGTGTGGAACGCTCAACAGTCAAGCCCACCCCATGCATTGGGAAGCCGTGATGCAGGGCCCTCTTGCTGATCACCATTTCTGCACTTTCGCCCCTTCAGACAGCCTTCCTCGTACCCCGAGACACCCCACCCCTCCCCCAGGGACTTCCACTACATCCAATCCTCAGCAACGTCTCTCTGTTGGCTAACCAACACGGGTGCCTTCAGCTGTCTCCCCTGTCCCCGAAGTGACCTGCCTGTTAGAAGATGGACCCAGAAAAACCCGCTCCCCTCCCCCCCCAGGTCAACCTCCCGCCCCGCTTGAGCCAACCTTGGACTGACAATATCCCTTATCTTACCGTTCTAAGTCCAGCGACACCCTCCCATCTTGTAACACCTGAGCTGCGAACCCTGGCTTTGCAGTGCAACTGCCCTGCCCCGAGCTCCACACCGTAATATGCTGACCCATTTTTGAGACCGATGTCACATTTTGAGTCACACTCCTTCAAACACGGCAAGTAGTGATAAGTAACCCTTTGCTTGCCCGTCTTTCTTCCTCTTGGTACCACAAACGTCTGTTTGCCCCCAAACCTTACTCGTGGCCTGGCCCCAAGGTGCCCATTTCCTGAAGCATGCTGCATCTGCGCCAGTATACTCACAAAAAAAAAAAACAACGCCCCTAGCTGACCAGCTGGGTGTCGTTTGTGCCCTGGGCTCCTCAGGCCCCTGGCATTTGCCTTATGTCTTTTACCTGAGTGTCCATCCGGGACCTCCTCATCTGGACTGGAGCCGCTATCCCCCTTTTGGGCTCCTCGTTCCCAGCTCCATTGCAGGCCGCACTTCCCTCCTGAAACAAACTGCAAAATGGTCTGGTTACCTGAAATCCCCCACCCCCCTTGGCAGCACCCCACTCCGCACCATCCCCTTTTGCACTTCATTATCCATTCCACATTCTCATCTCCGTCACACACCATCACATACCCTGTCTTTGTCCCCTCAACATCTATGCCATCTATCACCAAACGTACTCAAAACTTGGTAGGATTCATAAGGTTGTATTGTTCAAAATGCGCGAATCCCTCGTCGGAGGGCAGGCGCCGCGGACCCCCCTACTGCTTCTGTCCAGCGTCCATGGACTGTTGTGCGCCGTGCCGGCATCCCTCCCTTTCTGCCGGCCTTACATGCCGGTCCTGGCCCCCCCCCACCTGGTCGCTCCAACCAGGTGGGTCCCAAGCACCACTGGGCCTCGTGCCATGCTGGCAGTCCCTCACCCTGACTCTAATGCCCCGGGCAACTGCTGCCAGCAGCTCCCTGGATGTCCCCCAGGGCCCACCCTCTCCCAAGCAGCCACTCCCGTACCAGACCCAGCCTCGCCCACCCCAGCACAGCCTCCTCCCTCTGTGCCCCCCCCCCAGCACTCCTGCTGCCAAACCCAGAGCTGCTCACTGTGCCTGCTCCTAGATAACGTAGCCGCAGGGGAGGGGCATGCTGCTCGCTACCCTGAAAAAAGGCTTCACTTGTGCTGGGGGTACGCGTCAGTCATCCACCAATGCTGCCCCCTCTACCCTGCCTCACTGAATGCAGGGCTGCCCCGGGCCCACGCAGAGGGCCCTTCTAAGAGGGCGGCCCCACTTAGTGCCACAGGATGGCATACTGTTAGCCTCCCAGTGTTGGGGAAACCTCGAGGGTCCCCCAGGCATGCGTCACTTCCAGGCAGGAGAGGGTGGGGGAGAGTTACTTATACCTCTCCCGCCCTCTGAGAACCCTCTTTTTCTTGCTGCCCTGACGTCGTTTGGTCGTGCTGCGAGACCGCTGTTGGTCTCAGTGACCACGAGTTTAGTCTTCTCATTTCCCTGCCCTCCTCCCCAACTGGGTCCCACACACATGAGGGACTGGTCCCAAGCATGTTTCTAGCCCAGACCCTAATTAGATACGTGCATGCGGGACGTGTGGGTACCTGGAGCTTGAGACTTGGAGGGGGTAGGGGGGGTGGTCACTCACGCAGTCGGAGCTCTCTCTTCGCACGTTCTGTTCGCACAGGCGAGCAGGGGGCTGTAGGGCAATGAGGCTCATCCCTGGGCCATGCCGGTTTGGAGGGGGTGCGGGTCCGAGGCGAGTATCCGGGTCGAACAATGTGTGTAGGCCCCGGCATCGCGTGAGAGGTTTGTGATGCGGGTGGGGGCAGCGGTTGGTGTGCGCTTGGGAGGGGGACAGGTGCCAAACTGAGGATTTATTATTGCTTAAGCACGAGGGGCCTTATTTATGAAAGCCTTGCGCCACCGGTGCGTCACTTTTTCCCATGTTAAAAGTGACGCACCAGCGGCGCAAGTCCTTCATAAATAAGGCCCAAGGAGTCTGCCTGTGTGCTGGGGTCTCTCAGGACATTACCCATCTGATAGGCAGACGAGAGAACCCATCTGCGGGTCGACTTGGGGGCAAGGTTTAAGTTAGAGGTTTTTCTAGGCTGGGTTGGTCACAGCGGGTAACACGATGACCGCGATAGTAAGGGGTCGCAAGGGTTTGCACTGCATGTCAGCGATGCAGATGCTGGTTATTTAAAGTGGGTCCTGCTTGCAGTGTTTTGTTGGTTGCTGATGCGAGGAAAGCCTCTTTTGGAGCTCCGCTCGGCCCGCACCGTGTCTTTATGGCCGCGGCCGCTTGTTGGCTCTGGATATAGCCCCCCCCTTTTCCCCCCTCCTCTGCATCCGTGTGTGCCCGCAGGCTCCAGTGCGAGGGCTAAGGGGCAGAGGCTAGCACCCAAGCCACTTCCATGTGATGCGCATAGGTAAATGCTCGGGCCCGGGTAGACCGCTGTGTGGCTGTATGACGATACATCGCGCACATTGTGATCGCGTGCCTTTACCCCGCGTCTTTTACCTCGCACAGACCATCACTTCGTGTACTATTACATCGCTAGCTGTTGCAACGCGATGGCGTTGCTTTCTATTAGGCAGAACTTCACTCCGCAGAACAAGAAGTCGCCCGCCATTACAACGCGGTTTGTAGGGATCACCTTGAGGTGCACATACAGACAATTAAAAAGAGCAATATAAAAATACTAATGACATGCCCATATTACTCCAGGAGTACCACCACTGACTTGTAAATAAACGGAAAACCATGGGCGAGTGACCCAGGACAATAAGGTGCGTGATGTCGGACAATAAGGTGCCTGATGTCGGACAATTAGGTGCGTGATGTTGCCAAGGGGTACTATCCCCGACCCCGAGACTGAATACGGACCAGAACCCACAGGAGGACTGTGGTAAATTAAATTACCTGATATCTAATTTCTATGTGGTAAAGTTCAATAAAATAGCTCAATCAAAATAAGAGACACAGAGTCCGTGGCGTCTGGGTTTTAAGGGGTTTTATTCCATAAAATGGAATTGGTTCGAACCAGGTAGCATGATCCATCACCACGAGGGTTCAGGAAGGGAATCATGGACATGTACAATGATTTATTAACAGTACGCAGTATATATAATATCATTACAGTGGTGATGGGTTCAGAAGGCGTAACGGCTGAAAGAAACAAGATAAGAAACATGTGCGTAACAATATGTAATCAGAAGGCGTGCACAAGGGTGTACACGGAGGTGGGTGCCAGAAACGTCACATAGAAGAAGAAATATTTCAGCATTTCAGTCATAGAAGTGGGTGGATCCCTAGAAGAATCCTGCAGTGTCAGCAGAAATATATGGCAGAGATGCGCGCGCAGCAGCATGACGTGTGACTGACGTGGAACTGGAGGGTGAAGGGGACTTGACATTTAACGCTAGGATTAGAGACAGAAGTCTGGTGGGTCAGATCAACTTGTTCCTAAATCATATCTGGTATTTTGTGTTTGGAGAACGGTATTATCTAAAGAAAAGGTCTCTCGGGCAGAGGCTATTCTATACTGACTGCTAATGCGTGCATGTGTGTCTACGTGTAATGCGAGGGCTATGGGCCTACCATGGCAACAGGAGCTATGAATTACGTACATGGAGATAGAAAAGCCGGGCCCTTTACTCTGCAGCTGGGGGGATGTTTACCTAAACTACTAGACAGGAATGTATTTTCGAGGAGCGGAGCAGATAACTTGAAGGCTGAATACAGTTTTGGCAGGCAGTCAAGCAGAGCCGGGCACCACTTGCCGCGTAGAGAGTAAGTCAAAGTTCAGGGATGCAGATGCAGGTCCTCGCTGCAGTTTTCAGAGGCAGAAGTCAGGAAAAAGGCTCGATGGCAGAAATCAGGGCCTTCGCCAGAGCCATGAAAACATGAAAGTGCACCATGTAAAGACGGTGGCACGGCACACTTAGGAACTGAATTATCGATCCATTCATGGCGGATTAGAAAGAGGACATGTTAACGTTGGACGCAAATGTATTTGCGTCTTCATAGCGGGTTATGGAGGGAACTTACATGCGCTTTAGGCACATACATGGAGCCGTTGGGGTACGTAGTAGGGGACACAATTGAGCATAAAAATTCATATTACCTCATTCCCTCCTTGTCCCCTACGGACCCTTCATGATATATCAATCTTCATTAATCCATCTATGTGTTCATATAACATCATTTGCTCTTCCTTTTTCTGACGGGAATTTGAACTTGAACTTGAATGGGGAATACATGATGTGGCGCACAAACCGCATATCGTCGGCCCACATTGTAGACATAGGCAACAACTGAATACTATGAGAAGGGCTATCCCTAGGAAGGATAGGACTTTCCATCCCCAAGTGGATAACACGCTCCAGAACCAACCGGACCAAGTCCAGGTGCCTGGATTCTGGTGTATCTGACTAGCAATTTTGTGAAGACGGGTAATGGCTTTATATACTGAAGGTGCGTTTTGTGGAATGAAAATACAGCAACTCGATCCGATGACTCTACAAGCTCCGCCCCTATCGGCCAAGATGACGTCAAGAACAAGACGATTTTGAAGGACAAGTCTCATAGCAGATTGTTCCTCTGTTAAATTGCCTAGGGCGGAAGTAGTTTCATTCACTACTGCTTCAAGGGTTCTGGTCAATCTACGTATCAGTTTACTATTCGAGACAGTACCTAAGTAGGGAAAGAAACCTTTATTGAAATCCGTATATTGCTCCCATGCCGTTTCAGTATAATCGACAATCGGGAGTTCTCTCTTGTGTCTAGTATGTACTAGGTGGGAGTTCCTATGATAGTCAGGTGGGGCTAGAAAAACAGGTGGCAGAAGGAATGCAATGTAACAAGTACCATCCCAATCTAGGGGTAAACGTATGTATGCTGTATGGCCACAAACAAAATAGGAATGACGGGAAGCTTTGAATGTAGACTTGCCTTTATCACTGAATTTGACTACAGTGGTACATTCGCTATGACCTAGGTGTACTGAACCATTCTTTCTGACACATAATTCACCTTTAACAGGTAATACTGACATAGAGGGTAAGTCTGGCTTGGTTTCGGACTCGACATTCAGAATCATGAGGTTAAGTGTAAAATTACCTAATCCATATACTTCGTTTTCTAGATCGGTCCCTGTCCTTTTGGGAAGACCCTCCTTGTCAGGGAAACATACTTTGTGCAGAACAGTGTTCAGATTTCCCCATACCCAATTGCCTTGGTAAACTACGGAATCAGAATCTAAGGAATTTATTAAACTAAACCATGCACCACAGGAACCATTGTGTGTGAACGGGTATGGAAAGAGGGGCAGAACTCCCTTGTATTTCTGATAGGGGGGGAGTCGGCCACATATCCAACAATTGGTAGCATTGCTGGTCTGATGGGAATGTTGTAACATACTAATGAATGTATTGTTGCGCAGCGCAAGTCTGTATGCCAATTCATGCGGGGGTAATTCACTGAAAGTGTGCTCGATAGTAACATTTGAAGAAGAATGTGTATGCTTGAAAATAGGGTAGTACAAGTTTAACAGTATACTTGCAGCAATAATCATAAGACTCAGAAAAAACATAATCAATAATGTCACTATGCAGTGACTGTGGAGAGATTTACAATATTCACGTTTCTTGAGCTGTTTCTGTCTATCTCTCTCTCTATCGGGGTCTAGCGGGAACATGTCAGAATCAGGTCTAACCGATTCACCTAGGGGAGGACTTAAACAATTAAACTGTCTGACTTGCTAGACCTCAGTTTGGATTTATACTCCTCGGACGGAGTTTTCTCTATCAGGGGAAGTTTAGAGTCACTGAAATCTGGGCAGTCCTTAGAGGGGGAGGGCTGAGAGTCTGTAACTGGAAGCAGTCCATGAAATATCTTGACGTGGCTGGAGTGGAGCCACCCTTTTCGGCCCTCGACCTTGATTGCAGTCCTCGCGGTTAGCAGGACAAGTTTCGGCTCCTGCCAACGGGGCTCCAGCGGACTCCTCCGATCAAAGTTCCTAATGAGGACAAGATTCCCCGGAATGATCCCATGTGGCTTTACATCGGTGTTGTCGGGAAAGGCTGCAGCAACCTGTGAACGACATGATTGTAGTGCAGACATCAAGGAGGCAAGGTAATCTGTCAGCATATTACAGTCAACATCTGTGATTTTTCTAGGCAGAGGAGTCCCCCACATATTCGGTGGCCTGCCAAAGACCACCTCATACGGGGATAGCCCTGTTCTCGAATGCGCTACCATCCTCATGTAGAAGAGGGCAACGGGTAATGCAACTATCCAGTCTACGCCCTTTTCTTTGCAAATCTTGGCGAGACGAATTTTCAGAGTCTGATTGTGACGTTCCACGAGACCTGCTGCCTCGGGATGTCGGACACAGTGAAACTTCCATTGATAGCCGAGCAGGAGTGATACCTGTTTCATTAACTCGGACGAGAATGGCTGACCGTTATCTGAGTACACGACACGGGGCAAACCGTACCGTGGGAAAAATTCACGTACCAGCTGCTTGGCAGTGGTCGGAGCAGTGTAATCTGGGACTGGATATGCTTCTGTCCAACGGGAAAGTGCACAGACAACTACGAGGACATATTTAAATCCTCGACAACGTTCCATCTGGATATAATCCATCTGGAGGACTTCAAAAGGGTGATCGGGAGGATGAAATCCACCTTGCTCTACGGGAATGCTTTTACCTGGGTTGAACTGACAACAGATCATGCAAGTACGCACTTTCTGCTTTGCTGCTGCTCGTAAATGTTTATTGAACCAAAGGTTTTGAATACTGTCTAACATGGCTTTCTCTCCTAAATGTGCAGGACTATGTGCTGTGGTAATAATAACCTGAACCATAGAGTCGGGGAGAAACCATGTGGCCTTTCCCTTCGTCATCCATCCCTGTTCTGTCTGGATCCCTCCCAGTTCAGTCCATTTCCTGATTTCGTCTGGTGTAGCATGTGTCTGTATGTCAATTACATCTAGGGCGGGATCCTTAACTGTCATGCAATGAGTAGGCGTCGGGATTATTGTCTTTGTCAAGTCAGGTGTGTGAGTCTGTGCTGTGAGCTTGGCGGTTCGGTCTGCCAGGTCGTTGCCCTGGGAAATGTTGTCAGTGACTTTAATATGTGCTTTGCACTTCATGATGGCTATTGCTGTAGGCAAATGTATTGCTTCTAACAGAGCTTGAATGAGGGGACCGTGCTGGATCTTGGCACCGTGTGAAGTTAAAAAACCTCGTTCTTGCCAGAGGACTCCGAAGTCGTGTACAACTCCGAATGCATAACGGGAATCTGTGTATATGTTAACTTTCTTGTTCTTGGCTAGAATACAAGCTTAGGTCAGAGCAATGAGCTCTGCCGCTTGGGCTGACAGGGTGTCAATACGATGTGTTTCTATGACATCAGTTTCTGTTGTTACTGCATATGCAGCCACTAACTCTCCTGTGCTTGTTCTCATACATGAACCATCCACATAAAGTGTCAGGTCTGGATCTGGTAATGCGGTGTCTGTCAAGTCTTGTCTGGGTTTCGTCATGATGGTAATGACTTCGACACAGTCATGTGCCAAAGGGTCTGTCATATTTAATGGCAAAAGTGTAGCTGGATTCAATGTGTTACAGCGTCTGATTTCTATGTGTGGCTGAAATAATGTCAATTCATAACCTGTTAGTCGTGCTATAGTCAAGTGCTGAGTCTGTGTACGGTTTAAAAGAACTTCCACGGAATGTGGAACTTGTACTGTCAATTGGTGTCCTAACACTATAGAATCACTTTGTCTGATTGCTAGAGCTGTTGCTGCTACTGATTTCAAGCACGCAGGCAAAGCCTGGGCTACTGGATCTAATGTGCTGGAGAAATAGGCACACGGTTTGTGTGACCCTGCTTGGTCTTGAGTGAGGACTGACAATGCAGTACCTTCACGTTCTGTGACAAATAGTGTAAAAGGTTTGCTGTAACTTGGTGTCGCTAAGACTGGTGCTTGACATAAAGCTTTCTTTAATTCGTCAAAAGCCTGTGTATGTTCCTGAGTCCAAGGGAGGACAGTCGATGACGCTGCCTCCTGTGTTGTCAACTGTATAAGTGGCTTGGCTAGAAATGCATACTGAGGGATCCATTGTCTACAATAAGAAGTGAGGCCTATAAAGGCCCGCACCTCCTTCTGTGTTCTGGGCTGTGTCATATTTACAATTAACTGGATACGGTCGGGTGTTAGCTGTCTCCCCCATTTGGACAGCAAGTGCCCAAGGTAAACCACTTGCTGAACACAGAATTGCAACTTCGAAGGGGACACCTTGTGTCCCTTGTCAGCCAGAAAATGTAAGACTGTCAGTGAGGCATGTTCACATTCGTGTTCACTTCGAGCGGTGATCAACAGATCATCGACGTACTGGAGTAGGGCAGTATTGTCAGGCATGTGGATACTGTCGAGCTGTCTTTTCAATGCTTGGCTATAGATGCTGGGGCTTTCTGTGAATCCTTGAGGTGCGCGTGCGAATTTAAAGCTTCGACCATTTAAACAGAATCCGAAAAGGTATTGGCTATCCGGATTAATGGGGACACTAAAGAAGGCGTTCTTCAGGTCAATTACAGTAAAGAACGTGGCTTCAGAATCAATTGCAGTCAATAAAGACGATATGTCTGGGACCACAGGATACTGTGGCACGATGCATTTATTCAATTCGCACAAATCGATCACTAATCGATAAACTGGTGGTGCACTTGGATCAGTGCGTTTAAGAATCGGAATGATAGGGGAATTACAGATATTGGAGTCGGTCTCTACAACCACTCCTTGGGCAATGAGTTCGTCAATGATTTTCAGTAAAGCCACTACAGCATCTGGTGGTAACTTGTATTGTCGAATTCGGGGTAAGACAACTCCTGGCTTGAGTGTAACTCGATATGGTGTAATGTGCATACAACCTACATCAGTTGGGCTTTGTGCCCATAACTGTGCAGGAACATTCTGTAACCTGGGATCAATATCTCTCAACACATAGTGACCTTTAAAGTCACGTAAAAATAATCTAACTCCTTCCGGAGAACAACATATGACTGCTCCTAGAGCCTTCAGTGTCTTGATACCTAACAAGTTTTCTGGACATGATTTCGTAAGCAATAAGTCTGTAGTTTGTGATAACGGACCAATTGCTAGAGGAACTGGTTTTGATACTTCATTAATAATAGGTTTTCCTGAAAAACCAAGGGAAACATTCTGTGAGCCTGAGAGGGGTGCCCCTGGAACCTCGTCGTGACTTATCGTTGTTCTGCTTGCCCCTGTATCAATCAAAAACTTTCTATCTTTCCCTAATACCTGACTATGTAGTAGTAGTAGTAGTATACTTGTAAAGCGCACAGCTGCCCCAGCAACGGGGCGTCCCGGCGCTGTATAACTCTGGGGAACCCGTCCTGGCTTTCCCTGTGGGATGGTCCCTTGCTGGGAGTCCCCTAGGTGGAGCCAGGCATCCCCGGAATTGGTGGGGCCGTTGTGGAGATTAGGCAAGCTAATGCCCAGAGTTGCCGAGTGGAACCCCTGATTAGAGTAAGCACCGAAGCGAGAATTATCAAGTCCGCTGACCAAGGTCCACGACCCTGCCGCGTCAGGAATTGAACCCTGGTCCCGGGCTGACTTCCGCTCTCAGGCCTGCTGCCTCTAACCAGTGAGCCACACTACTCCACTACTCCACATGTACATAAGGACCCTCTTGATCTACAGGAATCTCAATGAGAGGCAAGCCAACTTCCCTCTCTAGGCTGTTTCATGTGTATCGCTGATACTCGGGATAGTCAGTTTGTGCATACTGGTACATCTGCTGAGTTGCGTGTTGTGTTGAGGCAATTGGCTGTGGCTGGGGTACCGCTATGGTCTGTACTGTCTGTTGTGGAGCATGCATAGGCTGTACATTCTGGGGTACGTGTTGGTGGACCTGATCCTGTCTAGGAGGACGCGGTCTCTCCTTAGTTTTGCCTGTTGCTATATTGTATTTTAAAACAGTGCATTCATTTATATAATGGCCTGGCTGTTTGCAGTAGTTGCATGTCCCTTTAACAGGAACTGCTGACTTATTGGACTGTGTCATGCCGTTTTTCTGACTGTCAGCTGGAACTGACTGAGCAACTAACATTTTCATTTTTGTGTCTTTCATACGTCTTTGTTCATGATCATGTTCTTCCCTGACTCTGTTCTGGTGGTACTGTAACATTTGTAACATCTGGGAAGGCGTGTTTGCTTGCCATGTGCTCTCGACTTTTAATACACGATTCTTAACTTGAGGCAAGGAATTCTCAACTAGTTTCATTACAAAAAGATGTGGGTATGACTCACTACTTGGTTTCAGGCCACTATTAATATTAAAACATTTCTCAAACCTAGAATAAAAATCACTAGTGTCTTCATCGGGTTTCTGTTTGCAGGCTGAGATTGCACCCCAGTCTTCCTTTTTAGTTGACAATAATCTTGGCAGAACCTGTACTAACAATCCTGGTAATGCTTTAGTTTTGTCCCCAAGCCCTAGACCTGGGGTTCGAGCCGTTTCTTCATTCTCTAATGCAGCCCAATCAATCTTTTGCTCTCCCACCTCCCAGTCTTTTTCTTTGAGTTTCTCGTAAATACCGGCAGGCAGTAATACTTTCAATATTTTCATAATGTCGGGATAGGTATAGTCTCCCATAAGTAACATGTCTTTTATTTCACGGTGAAAACCTGCTGGATCTTTATCATGACTAGGTACTATCTTCTTCATTTCTAATAATTCCATTTTAGATAACGGTGTGTACACGAAAACACGTCTAAGGGTGTCATCGGCATTCTGGACTGGATGTACTTCTCGTAAGGGATTCTGTCGGTCGAAGTAAAACATTTTCCTTTCTGGGGGTGGGGTTGAAACAAACTGTGGGTTCAAGAAAGCACAATATCTATGTCGCTGTTCTAGAATTACTTTAATTAGATCGGTACCTAGACCTCTCCATTTATTCATGAGTAGTTCTATTAGTACATCAGATAAGGGACCTGGGTCAGAACGTTGGCATTTATACAATAAAAGAAGGTGTTGTATCATGTACATACCAGCCAGTCGCTGTTCGTCTGGGGACAGATTCAAAAAGGTTTGTGCTACTGTGTCATCATTATACTTACTAGAATTGTCAGCCCATTGCACTGCTGACCTGGCTAATTCTTGTTCATCCATAGAATTGAGTACATGGTACCCCATCCGATGTTGAAGTACCTTATCGGCAGCCTGAAATAGATGTTCAGGCGTTTTCGGATTTGACATAGCAGAGTGAAAAAGTCGCTTGCTTTCTGGGCGTAACGTTTTATCAAAGGATCTACCCTTACCTACATAGGCTATCGTGTCTTGACTTATTTGCTGCGATGTTTCTACTGTTTTCTCTGATTCATCCTCCTCCTGGGAGGAGGCTAGATCGTCTGATTCGAGTGGCTCCTCAGTTTCTCGACGAGCATGTATATCTATGATTTCTTTACGGACCTTTCTAACCATAGCATGTATACTTTTCTCTCTATCATATTTACCCTCAGCCATGTTCTGACTCCATCTGTTCAATTTATCCATCTCACTTTGTGGAAATCCTGCCTGATCTTGTTCTCTTATCAGACAATTTACCAAAAATCGCATAATTAAACCTTTGTTCTCAATTTTCTGACGTGACATGGCGTCACCAACACTCTCGGGTCCTTCTACTGTTCTAATAAAGTGATACATTTTGTCTAGATGTTCTGGCATTTCTGGTAACATTATCAGATAATCTGTAACTCGTCTTAAGCGTAAGGACGCTAACAACATGGGTCCTGACGTACCAGGCACAGTGTCGTATCTACAATCTGTAAGCTGTTGTCTGAGCTGTTCTGCTGCGGCACCTTTAGGTGTCCGCGCCATTGCGAAATCTCTCATTGTCACTCGATGTAACTGCGGCGGGGTTCGAAAACCTCCAGATGCGCCTCCTGAGCCGGAGGCTTGACCATAACCTGGCTGCGTTGGGACCTGAACTATGCCAATCCCAAAAGGATTAAGGGTATTTATAGGGGGTGCAAGATTCGGGACCAAAGCTGCAGCGAGGACCTGCTGTTGCGGACCCGGGGGCTGCTGATTATGGGGTGCAGGTACATGTGGGACGGGTACATGGGCAGGTGCATGAGTATAAGCTGGGGCTGCATCATCCAAATAGGAAGAAAGAAAAATCTCTGCTGCGGTCTTGTGACGTAATTTAGTCGGAACCAATGGAAGGGGCAGATTCTTTGGTACTTCTGGGGTCGCCTTGGGCAGGCCCTCGGCCCGAACTGGATACATGCCATTATTAAGCGTACTTAATTGTCGGTCTACTTGTTCTGTTCGAACTCGTATACCTTCCTTGACTAATTCGTTTTCTCGAGTCTTTTCTGAATCTTCTCTATGTTTCTCTGCTTTTCTGAATTCTTTTTCTGTGCGTCTATGTGATTCTTTACGCCATAATTCTATGGCGTCTTTCTGTGACTGTCGGGCTTTCTTTTTCAATAATGCTTCCTCTACTCTCATGATGCACTCGGCATCCCATGTTCCTGAAACAGGCCATTTATATTTCTCCTCTAAGTGTTTGGTATAATCGACCCACAAGTCTAAGTACAGTATGGCATCTAAGCCATGCTTGTGGTACATAAAGTGCCCTGGAGTGTCCCTAGGTGGAACAGGTACTGCTTCTTCTAGAATCCCCTTCTTAGTTCCTAACCGTCGTAACTTACTGAACAGCGGCATTTTTGAACCTTGATACTTGATACTTATTCGAACTCGAACACCATAAATACAATATACACAGTAATGTAGATCAAACAATCACTCATACCACGACATTAAAACCACATATTAACTAGTAACATTTACTGGATGTACTGCTAAACAGCACAGATACACTGCTAAACAGTGCAGACCGGGTCTATGTACCCAAACCCGTCTCGACCGGGGCAAACTAATGCACCCGTCTAGATGCGTCCTCAGCAAAGGTACTCACCGGGAAGCACGGAACAGAAGGCCTCGGAAAACTCGACACTGGACTGGACTCGACTCGACTCGTGACGTAGGTACTTCGGAACTTCGGAACTGGTGGGCCTCAAGACACCTCGGACCTTGCACTCTCGGCTGGACTCGGGTCGGGATCCTCCGCACTCCTCACCGCCTCGTCTGGGTATCAATCGCAGTCTCAGTCACCTCCGTTGGCCTGAGGGAGATACAGGAAATCCTGTGGATGCGCATGAGTGTCCGTCCGGCTGTGGCAGGGGACTAGGGCTGCAACGCACCGCCGGCGCGTAAGGTGGGGGAGTGTCCCATCTGGGGTGCCAATTTCTGTGGTAAATTAAATTACCTGATATCTAATTTCTATGTGGTAAAGTTCAATAAAATAGCTCAATCAAAATAAGAGACACAGAGTCTGTGGCGTCTGGGTTTTAAGGGGTTTTATTCCATAAAATGGAATTGGTTCGAACCAGGTAGCATGATCCATCACCACGAGGGTTCAGGAAGGGAATCATGGACATGTACAATGATTTATTAACAGTACGCAGTATATATAATATCATTACAGTGGTGATGGGTTCAGAAGGCGTAACGGCTGAAAGAAACAAGATAAGAAACATGTGCGTAACAATATGTAATCAGAAGGCGTGCACAAGGGTGTACACGGAGGTGGGTGCCAGAAACGTCACATAGAAGAAGAAATATTTCAGCATTTCAGTCATAGAAGTGGGTGGAACCCTAGAAGAATCCTGCAGTGTCAGCAGAAATATATGGCAGAGATGCGCGCGCAGCAGCATGACGTGTGACTGACGTGGAACTGGAGGGTGAAGGGGACTTGACATTTAACGCTAGGATTAGAGACAGAAGTCTGGTGGGTCAGATCAACTTGTTCCTAAATCATATCTGGTATTTTGTGTTTGGAGAACGGTATTATCTAAAGAAAAGGTCTCTCGGGCAGAGGCTATTCTATACTGACTGCTAATGCGTGCATGTGTGTCTACGTGTAATGCGAGGGCTATGGGCCTACCATGGCAACAGGAGCTATGAATTACGTACATGGAGATAGAAAAGCCGGGCCCTTTACTCTGCAGCTGGGGGGATGTTTACCTAAACTACTAGACAGGAATGTATTTTCGAGGAGCGGAGCAGATAACTTGAAGGCTGAATACAGTTTTGGCAGGCAGTCAAGCAGAGCCGGGCACCACTTGCCGCGTAGAGAGTAAGTCAAAGTTCAGGGATGCAGATGCAGGTCCTCGCTGCAGTTTTCAGAGGCAGAAGTCAGGAAAAAGGCTCGATGGCAGAAATCAGGGCCTTCGCCAGAGCCATGAAAACATGAAAGTGCACCATGTAAAGACGGTGGCACGGCACACTTAGGAACTGAATTATCGATCCATTCATGGCGGATTAGAAAGAGGACATGTTAACGTTGGACGCAAATGTATTTGCGTCTTCATAGCGGGTTATGGAGGGAACTTACATGCGCTTTAGGCACATACATGGAGCCGTTGGGGTACGTAGTAGGGGACACAATTGAGCATAAAAATTCATATTACCTCCCCAGGGTGAGTTCAAAGGGCGCGGTACCATGCTGCGATGGCTCGGAATTCACAGGAGTAGACTGAAGCTAAGCAGGGTGTTAGTAGCAGGAGTCGGCCATGGTTAGGAAACTGAAAGCGCAAAGGGAGGCTAGGCACTAGTTCTAAATGCCGGGGCCGTGTGAGTGCGACCAGAGTGCACGGAGGACCTGGGTCGCAGCGGCGCAATACTGAGATCCAGGCGTGAACAATAGTGGAGCCCGTAAGATGACCAAGACTGAGGATAGAAACTGATGAAGCATCCAGGTGCTTAGGAAACCGTGGGCAGAAAAAGTGTGTGCATGCCCTAGTTGCGGTACCGAAGGTATACATTCTACGCGGGTCAACGGGGTGCAGGGGGATACAACTAGCCGGTGCAGGTGCCTGGAAATACTTACCTATGCACCCATCCATCTACCCATCCATCCACCCATCCACCATGCATACATCCACCAATTCATCCACCCACCCACCATTCTATCCAGGATGTATGACATTACAACGCATGCTTTTACATCGCATGCCTTTACAACGCTGTTTTTACAACGCATGCCTTTACAACGCATAGTGCTTTGGGGCGCTGGATAGTGAATAGTTTAATTTACTATTCCAACTCCAGTCCCCTTTGATAGTAGGGAAGGTGTTGGATAGTAAATTAAACCTATTCCCTATCCTAGAGCGCCCCCCAGCGCAATGCGTTGTAATGGTTTGCGTTGTAAAAGTTGCGTCGTAAAGGCACTGCGTGGTAAAAGTTGTGTTGTAAAGGATGTTTCCCATCTAGCCATCATGCATCCATCCACCCATCCATCCACCCATCCACCATCCACCCACCCATCCATCCACCATGCACCCATCCACCCTTCCATCCACCCACCCACCCATCCACCCATCCATCATGCATACATCCACCCATCCATCCACCCAACCATACCCACCCATCCCTCCACCCATCCATCTACCCATCCACCCACCCATCCACCCATTCATCATGCATCCATCCATCCACCCACCCATCCATCCACCATGCACCCATCCACCCAACCATCCATCCACCATGCACCCATCCACCCATCCATCCACCCACCCATCCACCCATCCATCATGCAAACATCCACCCATCCATCCACCCATCCACCCACCCATCCATCATGCATCCATCCACCCATCCATCCACCCATTCACCATGCACCCATCCACCCACCCATCCATCCACCATGCACCCATCCATCCATCCACCCATCCATCCACCATGCACCCATCCACCCACCCATCCATCCATCCACCCACCCATCCATCATGCATCCATCCACCCATCCATCATGGCTCAGGCACACACAAATGTACAGCAGAAAATACACAAATCAACATCCGGCTGACGCATGTCTTTTATTGCGTGCCTCATTGATACACAAATCAACATCCGGTTGATGCATGTCTTTTATTGCATGCCTACACCATGTCTTTTATTGCGTGACCCTTAGACTGCCGCTGCTCACTGCATCCTTGCAGTCTAAGCCCAGCAGTGACTTGCAGTCTTGATAACTGTCTTTTATTAGACAGAAGGCTCAACATGTCTTTTATTGCGTGACTTGCTAGTGATGTATAGATTTGCAACTGCAGTCTAAGCCCAGCAGTGACTTGCAGTCTTGATCACTGTCTGTTCTTAGACAGAAGGCTCAACATGTCTTATGCTCAACATGTCTTTTATTACGTGACACCGCAGTTGCTATCGCTAGCGATGTATATGTAGTTGCAACGTTGTAGCATGCGTCACGATAGCATGCGATGTGGAGCCGTCCGCAATGTAACAGTCACGTTGCGATAGCAGCACGATGCAATACATTCGTTGTGACGGGTGTTTCCCCCGCTGTGTAGGCCCCCCCCCCCATTGAGGCTTACTTCCTCGTTCGAGGTGGGGGGGGTCAAGAGGCGTTTGTTCTTGTGTTTTGAGTGTCTGCCATTTGTTGCAGTATTATACCTCTGCTGGTACTTGGTGCGCTTTTGTGGCTTGCGCACATGTTGCTTTTTCCTCCTGTAATGTACCGTTTGCTACCTCTTGTATTTTGTTTGCTCGCAGCTGTCGCTTTTGCCTCATGTGACTTGCCTTTTGCTTTTGTGATATGTTCACTTGTGGTTTTCTCCCCAGGTGTCATTGCTGTTCCTGTTGCGGGGCGCTCTGACGGAGACAGCGCTATGTAGAAACGCAAAAAAAAAAGAAAAGGCATGCATCTTGGTGCACTCATCCCTGCTGGTCGGTGCATGGGGGGGTTGCGAATGTTCCCTTCTCCTTGCGCCTCGCTTCATGCGGGTGAGCACAGGTTCACCCCATGAGCGAAATGTCATTGGAATGCAAGGGGGGGGGCAAATGTTCCGTTCTCCTTGCGCCTCGCGGGTTGAGGGATGCTCAGGTTCCACCCCATGGGCGTAATCCAATTGTAGTCAACTGATGAGTCTGAGCAAAGCAGGTATCTCCTATGCAATAATTGGATGTTTTCTCTTGTACAACAACTGTTGAGTCTGGGCAAATTATGTATTTCCTGGGCAATAATTGGTGTGTTCTCTTGGAAAGCAACGGGTGAGTCTGGGCAAATCATGCATCCCCTGTGCCATAATTGAATGTGTTTTCTTTTAAAACAACTGGTGAGTCTGGGCAAATCATGCACCTCCTGTGCAATAATGCTATGTGTTGTATAGTAAATCAACTGGTGCTCAAGTAAGGGGCTCTGATGATCGAGTTAGCAATATGCTTACCTGTCAATGCTGGTTATGGGCTGTTTTAATGGATTTGTTCTCTCTTCCAGAAACACTCTTCTTTCTCTGATGGTCAAACCACGCCTAGCAGGCTGGCCGGCCAGGACTCGGAGCAGGTACAGGGGAAGAGCACACAGGGGCCAGTATGTGGGGTTCTGGGTCAGCACGTCCAGGAATGGAATGTAACCTTTTTTCTAATTTCAGGACAATCGGATCAAGTACGCAGGCACCACTCAGAGAAAGGCAGCTGGGAACGGAAGCAGGAATGGCCAGGGCATGCTCCAGGCTTGGAGCCTGAATGCTGTTCCTTGTTAAGTGCACTTGGGGGTGCCGGGTTGCTGGACTCCCCGGGGAGGGGTCGCAGGACGCACCTGGGGCTTTTGTTAACATTCTACCCTTTCTCCTCGCACGCAGAATTACGTCCTGTCACTCGAACGCACCAAAGCTCAAAAGTCCGACACCGTGCCTGTGTAAGTAAGTACTGTGATCGGGGTGGTAGCAGAGCAGCTCGAGGCGTTGGAGTCATTGAGGCATCCCAGACACAGGGGAAACAGTGGACTTTCTGACATATCATTTGTCTCCGTAGATTGAGGGATTCGTGGTATTGTTAGTCCAGCATGGATGGCCAGGGCTCTCGCGCCCCCCTTTTTTCGCAGACAGTATTTGCTAATGATTACAGTTTACTAGCGCGTGTTCTTGTGCAGCACATGCATCGACACACTAGTAGTTGAGTTAGGTTGGTATTTCGGGGTCCCTCATATACACAGAGCCCCTTGCCTTCCAGTACAACGTGTGCACCGCTGTGTGATGGTTTCGAGTAATGGCACAGGGTTGGTCCCCTTTTCTTGTCAATAATTGTACGTGACATGCAGTCCCGGTTTTAATACCACTACCACGTGTTCCGCTGATCAATTTTGGCTTTTGAGGCTGCCATGGGGTGAAGACGCGTGTCGTCAGACAGGACACGGGCGCACTGGGCGCCCATTCTAATCTCCAACAGCAAGGAGGTTTGGGCCCCCTGAGCATGGAGAGGTGTCCAGATTTTCACTATTGCGGTTCCACCACCTCGGAGGGTTTGGGAGACACGGGCCGTGGAGGAAAGGGGGCGGGCCAGGCTACAGCACAATAGGCGATTCACCTGTGGAAATGCCTAGAAATGTTGCCTATGCCTGGCATTTTCGGTGGCATGGAGCGCTTATTATTCATATTGGTGGTAATTAGATTTTATTCCTGCTACGTCTTGTGGTAGCTTGCATTAAACCAACAGTGACGTTGTGTACATGCTTGTGTACATGAATGCAGATTGTCTTTATTCACTAACACCGATCAGGGGTATGGCTCTATGGTTTCCAGCAGATAGATCGAAGTGGTTTGACATGTCCTTGGAGTCAGTCTCAAGTCCATCACTATTTCATTATCGACTGGTGATACGAGTCAAGGAAAGGACGCATGGGGGCATTTTAAGCGCTAGATTGGTACGTCATGCGATTCATTGGCTCGCGTCACGGACGCGTGCATGCGCAGTACATGTTCTAGGGAGCTGCTGTTACATTGTTTTGACGTTAACAGTTGCCTGTGGAGGGTTAGCTGATGCGGTCTTTCCACAGTGGTGCTTCTGTAAGTATTGACTGTCAACACAGCAGGAGCAAGGTCAGGACAGATGGCCGTACCATGCTCTTGTCTGCTTTGGATTAGGGATAGACTTCCTGGTGTGTTGAAAACCGGATGGCATATAACCTTCTCGTGAGAGTAAACTCTGTTATTTCCAATTTGTCAAACGGAGAGGCAGAAAAAGTTGGCAGAAGCACAACAAGGGGCGTTTGTTTGGCTTTTTACAGGCAGTAAGCGTTTTTACAGGGGCCCGGACAGATTTAAGTGAATAGGTTCGAGCAAGCCAAATCAAGCCGCGCTAGTTGGATTGGATTTCCTCTAATTGTTTGGAGAGGAAATATCCGCTGAGTTTGGAGGGGCAATGTCTGTTATAGGGGTTGGGGGCCATGTCACCCACATAGACTTTAAATTTGGGGAGCAAGGAGACAACCCGGTTTAGATCTCTTGTAGGGGAGAGTAGAAGCATTGTTAAGTGTAGCGGATTTGCAATTATATGAAGGTACTACTGCCTTGGCTCAGTAGGATCAGGTCAGAATGGCGGCTTCTGACATTCTTACATGTCAGCCCCAGTTGTTGCTTAATTAACTTATGCAACTACTGGCCACAGCTCATAGGTGACAGGAGGAGTAACCATATGAGTACATGGGCAGAAGACTTGTCTGGTACTCATTGTGGGGTGCATAGGGGACTTTTCTAGAAGTAATCTGAAGATCAGTATTTGTGACACACAATGGGTTTTGCACACAGCAGGGGAAAGGGCCCGTCCAGGTAGTCACAGGCAACGCTATTGTCAATTTTGTACCTGGTTTAAACCCACAGGGTGAGAAAGTCAAGTCTGGACTTCCCTAAGCGTGGCAAGGGCCCTCCACTCATTTTTCTGCAGGGAGTTCTCCTGTGCTATATTTGACTAGGTGGTTTAATAATGTTGTTCTGGTGGGAAGCACCGTCACCATTGTCACCACCGGCGCCCCTGACAGTCTGCCATGAGGTGGCACTGTCTAGCTTTTAGGGACAAAACAGGCACTCAGTAAGTCAAGATCATGGTTGACGATTGCCTTCAGCCCAAGCCATCCTTTTAGCCTTAGGGGGGCCTGGTTCGCTTCTTTTGACACACTTCGAGTTCAAGTTAATTAGAGGCTTGTCAGCTCTGTAATATCGATTGCAACGTTTACTGCATGTCAAGGACAGAGGATGAATGTCTCTTGACAAGTTCTGCTTGCATTTGAGGTTTACATTGGGTTTGCGATTTGCAGTATCCTACCACTTGCGGTCACAGAAAGTAAATAACTGGTTGGATATAGCAGTGCAAGATCAGGAACACTTTTCAGTAAAACAGGCATACATGAAGCACTTATATCGTCATCTGGAAGGGGGATACAGATGGATCAGTTCTACTGGGACGAATGCTCCGTTAGGAAGAGCTCCTTAGGTTAAGGCGTGCGCGGCATGGACCTGGGGTAACCAGCTCAGGCTTGCTCCTAGGTTTGTAAAGTTGATGTGATGGGCCAATTGGTGCTGCACCATGTGTAAGCCAGATGTCACAGTTGAATTCTAATGCATGTCGTGCTTTATCAAGATTCACAGTTTTGGATATTAACACATGCCATATGCACAGTTACTATTAGGTTCTGATTCCCCTACTCCGGCACCACACCACATATATTGTACATTCAAGGCACATGTTATATGTTCCACCGACCCCGTTGAGAGGTAACCACACATCTTTAGCGGTGCAATCATTACGGGTCAAGAGGGGCGAGTAGGGGTCGCAACAAGACTCCTGAAGCAGGGAGTGCCGCAAGGCAGCAAGGAGTTGGTGTCAAATAGGACTGGCAGGTACCGCTGGGTGCCTGCCGCCTGGCCACTGCGGGGTTTTTGATGATATCAAGGTCTTAGGAGGGGGCATAGCAAAGTAAACCTGGACTGTATCACATGGGGGTGTGGTGGTCCTGACCTCATTTCATAGGATCACTCCGTATTGGGCCTGGCTAACGATCATCTCAGTTGACTTCTAATTTTCAGCCCCTTGTTTTGCCATCTGTGACTAAGTTTGCCACGAAACTTAATAAAGCGATGTCAGGCAGGTCCAAGTAAGAGTTAAGAGGCCAGAAGGCGGCCCTGGGTTTCAAGTTCACAGGCCTGTTGAGTGGCAGAACTGTTAGGATTTGTGTTTGACCTCCTGGTCTGAGGTTCAGATCCTGGTAGGTCCACTAAGCATTTCATCCATCTGAGGTCAATAAATCAAGTACCATGGAGTTGAGTATCACCAAACATATGTGAATTCTCCTGCCCTCTAGCCTTAGCTGACAGCCATGCAGGGTGGGAGTTGTCATCCAACAAGTGTGCTACGGTCCAAAGATTAGGGAAACACTGGGTTAAAGCCTGAGGCGCGACAAAGTATTAGAAAACATCGCCCAAGAATACTAGCAGAAGTTTGGGAGGGCAAGGCGTCACATAGGAAGGTGACTGGCTTAGTTCAATGGACATTCTCCAACAAGCGCTATACACAGAGGTGTAAGTTGAGCATCAAACTGGGGACCGGTGAATTTTGGTGGTCTGAAATAACCCCCCGGTAGGTGTGGCAGGGGCTGCGTTCAGTGGAAGCCATGGAGACCTTGCGTAGGAGGGTGAACAGTGCCATGCGTATAGTCACAGAGAATAGGGTGGTTTTAGCCTGTATGGGTTACTGCACGCCAAGTCCACAGGGTGTTTAGATCTAGATGGGATACACCTGTCCTAAGGGGGAATGAACCTATTCTTGCTTGATCTGGGGGAGGCCTTGGAATCAGCAGGGTGTAGGTAACTAGGTCTATTGTGGTGGGGGGCCCTGTGGTGACGGTGGCCACACCCAGTGCTGTGGTGGAGTTACACGGCGATCCAGAGGCTATAAGGTACAGTAAGGGTACCCTCTGCAGGAGCACAGTAAGGGTGCGAAAGCCAAAAATCCCCAGGGAGGTCCTCATGTTGGACCCTGGAGGAGCGACAGTGCCCCGTTAGTCCTTCGGGCAGTTGTGGGCCTGAGCAACCAGGGGTTTCCTGCAACTCTCCGCCCCCCTGAGCTCGGAGGGGCATGAGTAAGGGGGTGGACTGGCGGTCCACCGGTGGGAGGGGCAATCCCCTCCCCCAAATCGACAAACACCGGTCGGCGAGGGCCACCGGGTAGGTTGGCTCATCAGGTGGGCAGGCGGCGAGGGGCTGCCTGCCGTGGGATCGCCCGTAAGATAACCCACCATGTTGGCATATTTGTTATGCAAATAAACCTTCAGCAATTTTCTCCACTAAAAAATGCGTTGTGTCTGATTATTTCTCTAAAGTATTGCTGTGGGAGGGATGGGGAGTGTTGCCGATATTGGCACTATGCAGGTCTGCCCCGGGCCCACGCAGGGGGCCCTCCTAAGAGGGCGGCCCACTTAGTGCCACAGGATGGCACACTGTTAGCCTCCCAGTGTTGGGGGAACCTCGAGGGTCCCCAGGCATGCGTCACTTCCGGGCAGGAGAGGGTGGGGGAGAGGTACATATACCTCTCCCGCCCTCTGAGCACCCTCTTTCTCTTGCTGCCCTGATGCCGTTTCCCTCCCCACCGCATACCCGGCGTACAGGCAGGGGGGGTGTTTTACTAACTTATTATTTTGTGTTGCAGGCGGAGTTACAGGGCGATCCAGAGGCTGTAAGGTACAGTAAGGGTACCCTCTGTAGGAGCAGAGTAAGGTTGCGAAAGCCAAAAATCCCCAGGGAGGTCCTCACATTGGACCCTGGAGGAGCGACGGCGCCCCGTTAGTCCTTTGGGCGGTTGTGGACCTGAGCGACCGGTGGTTGCCTGCAACTCTCTGCCCCCCTGAGCTGGGAGGGGTGTGAGTAAGGGGGTGGACTGGCAGTCCACCGCTGGGAGGGGCTATCCCCTCCCCCAAATCGAAAAACACCGGTTGGCGAGGGCCACTGAGTAGGTTGGCTCATCAGGTGGGCAGGCGGCGAAGGGCTGCCTGCCCTGGGATCGCCCGTAAGATAACCCACCATGTTGGCATATTTGTTATGCAAATAAACCTGCAGCAATTTTCTCCACTAAACAATGTGTTGTGTCTGATTATTTCTCTAAAGTATTTCTGTGGGAGGGATGGGGAGTGTTATCGATATTGGCACTATGTCCAGGGCAGTACGCATCTCTCGCGTTCCCCCTTTGGAAAAACAGCCCCACTCCCCACCTTAGGAGCGGAAGGGGGGGCGTCCCGCCACAGTCCCCCAGACCCCGATGCTCGCCCGTGCCGAGCAAACCACACCCACAAACGGCCCCAGGGGCCTCCCCCCCTTTTGGGGTGTTAGTTTGCAAATAATAATAATAATAATATTAATAAGGGAAATGTATAAAGCGCCTGGTTACGCGCACCGGTGTGTCCCCGCGCTATGGTGAGTGGTGGTGGCAGAGTCACCCCAACCGGCAGCGGACCCAGCCTACCGGGTGTACAGATATGTTTTAAGTTTCTCAGAGAGCTCTAGGCGCAGTTCCTTTGGCAGACCATTCCAGCTCTTGGCAACCAAGTACCTGAAGGACCTACACCCCATACGTGCTTTTTTGACTTTGGGGACCTTCAGTAGCCCTGAGCCAGAGGAGCGCAGGGCGAGCGGAGGCTCATACCGAGTAACCAGGTCCTGTAACGGTGCTGGTGCTTTCCCGCACAAAATGCGGTGGCATGTGCAAAGAGCCTTAAAGTCAACCCTACTTTTTACTGGAAGCCAGTGGAGTGCTTGGAGGGCTGTCTTTGAAGGCGATCTCTTCGGAAGCCTCAAGACCAAACGAGCCGCTGCATTTTGCAGCACTTGAAGATGGCTGATGACCTTGCCCGTTGCCCCCAGATAGAGCAGGTTGCCATAATCTAATCGTGATGTTATGAGGGCATGTACCAGCGTCTTCCGAGCTACCGTGGGAAGTAGATCGAGAACTTTCCGAAGGCTTTTCAGGACACCGAAGCATACCCCCACCACCCGCCCTATCTGAGGTCCGAATGTTTGGTCCGCATCCAGCCATACCCCAAGGTTTCTAGCTTCCTGGCAGGGTGTGGGAGTCTCCCCCAGGCAGGATGGCCACCATGCCGATGACCACACCGACGAGCCCCCCCCACCACGAGCACCTCCGTCTTGCTGCCGTTCAACCTCAGGCAGTTGGAAGACATCCAGGTAGCCAACTCCTGCATGCAGGCTCTGAAGCTGTCCGCAGCAAGACTGGGCGCGCGCGAAAGGGAGATGACAAGCTGCGTGTCATCGGCATAAGACACTATGTGCAACCCATAGCTTTGGACAATGGCTGCCACCGGGGAGACGTACCGATTGAATAAGGTTGGGCTCAGGGACGAGCCCTGCGGTACGCCCTGAGCCAAACTAATCTCCCTTGAGTAGCAGTCTCCCTGTCTGACCTGAAAGCCTCTACCTATCAGAAAGGACTGGATCCATTTTAGCGCAGCCCCTGAGATCCCACCATCATTCAGACACTGTAGCAAGGTGGTATGAGCTACAGTGTCGAATGCTGCGCTAAGGTCCAGGAGGATCAGGGCCATGGTCTGGCCCTCGTCCACTCCCTGGCGTATGGTCTCAACTGCCATGAGTAGCACCGACTCGGTAGAGTGGCGTGGCCGGAATCCAACCTGGGAGTCGTGTAGGAGGCTGGCCTCCTCCACGAAATCCATCAGCTGGATGTTCACGGTTTTCTCCGCCACCGTAGCCATATACGGTAACAAAGAGATAGGCCGGAGGTTCTCTAATTTCTCGAAGCTGATGTTCGGCTTCTTTTGGAGGGGGAGAACTACCGCCTGTTTCCAATCTCTTGGTACCGTATTGGACCTAAAGGGAACTTCCAGAACATGTCTAATATAGGGTTCCAAAGCCTCCAGGCTACCAAATAGTCGGTTAGGCGTTGTAGGATCCTTGGGGGAGCCTGATTTTACTGAGCCACAAATCTGTATGAGCTCCTCAGGGGGTGGGATGACAAAATTAGTCAGCATATATTGCTCCCCCTTCCCCTCGAATTCTCCCTAAACTCAGGCCCCGTTATAGGTTGGCTTGGGAAGGAAGATAAGGAGGCCTTCCCCGCCATATCCGGGTGCCTGACATTGACGCCTGAGTGATCATCGCGCGTCTACACAAGATAAGTAACCTGTGTGTCACGGGGATACAGTATTGATTTCCCTGTCTTCTTTTCCCCTCTTTTTACCTACAGGGTGTGCCAACTTGCCACCACCCCCCTTCTGAGACCCATGTTGTGATAAATTATTACACCTCATGTGAGACATTTTGTGTTTTGTGTGCAGTGTGCAGTGTGAAGGACACTTGCCAAATCACACCGGCTTATTCCTTATAAATCGAATAGCGTTGTTTACAATAATCGTTGATCCTGCTAAACGCCCTAGTAGGCGTGCAGGTGAAATAGCGCTCTATTTGAGGTACCTACACAACTTAAGCTGGCTAGACCATTAATTGTGAATTTAAGTCCATGATACTACTCACCATAGTACACTTTTGCTCTCTGAGCTACGTCGTAAGTGCACTGAGGAGAGCACTAGAGCATGAGAATTCTGTGACAACAAACGCGCAACATGAGTAATAATTATTTGTCTTCTTTCTGTCTGTTTGTCATTGTTCTCTTTTCTGTTACAGGTGCAATTTGGTTTCTCTAAACAGAGCAACCCCTGAATAATAGGATTGCATTTTAATTTAAAAATTTTCACATTCACGTCCTCTGGTCAGGGTGGGCCTTAGTGCGCCCATACTGCCAAGGTACACCTCTGTTGGTCCTGAAGAATGCCTGGCAAATAGCATCATTTAGGCAGAAACATGTCGACCCTACACAATGGGATATAGCTGAACAACTGATCCAGTTTTTCATCACACACCCCTTTTTTAAGTGTGTCTGATTGGCCAACTAATAAATTATTTTTGAACACAATCTTGACATTTGTAACCACCAGACAATCACTTTCACTTGTCACCCAACCAAAAAAACCTGCTCCGCAGTAATTCCGGCGTCGAAGAACCCCGGGGAGGCACTTAGCCTCTGCTGGTGGGGCCCTATGATGAAGCATGTCACCAACTAGGTTGGTGAGTGAGGGCTTTCTACTGAGATTCTTCAAGCTGGCTCTTCTCACAAGAAGGCACACTCTTTTGTTGTTTACATTACCTTAGCTGGGGGACCAAGAGTGCTCCTTTAATTATCTTCCCTCTCCCTCCTGTTGATATTAGGTAACATGTATATAGGTCACTGTATAAATAAGTACATTTTTATCATAACTATTGATCTACACTTGCTTCACTATTGAATTAAATATAAATATATATATATATATTTATATATATAATGAAAACAAATAAATTAGCTTAAATTACAGCAACACTTGAAAGTCTATGGGGCATATTACCACGCTATAGCGATAATTATCGCTAAGCTTGGTTAGCGGGTATTAAAATAACGCCGCGTTCCGACGATTTTTACCGCTGAGATACCTTGATATTATCAAGGTTTATCTCAAAAGCGGTAAAAATCGTGGGAAATGCATGAATATCGCTGTAAAATCACGATATTCATGCATTATCGTTACAATGCTCTTAGCCATGTTATCCACCTTCCATTGGATAACATGGCTAAGAACTGCTCTGGGCAGGCGTTAGCTTTTGGAGATAATCGCGCTTAGTGCGATTATTTCCAAAAGTTGGTAATAGGTGATAGCGATGTTAGCGACAGTTTCCAGTCGCTAACATCTTGGCACGCCCACTTTGCATATCATTAGAGATAATTATCGCTGACATGCATAGTGGGCCCCTAAATGCCCGCTATCGCCTATTAGCTGTCGCTAACTGGTGTTAGCGACAGCTAGGTAATAGGGCGATAAAATTATCACCGCTTTAGAGGGAAAAATTCCCGCTAAAGCGGCGATAAGGCCCTTGGTAATATGCCCCTGAGTTTCTTAAATACAACTTAAATGTATGTTATATGTTATAATCATTTATTATAGTGAACGACTCAAACCCTAAGGTGTATCTCAGATATATTACCTTCCTTCTACATATATACATTCCATGTTCTTATGTATCTTTATATTCGCTCCTAATTCAGCATCTCTAATGCACTACCCTATTTCTCAACCAATACCTCTCTCAATATATCCTCACCTTCACTCTATGAGTCATTCCAACCCCCATTCTTCTACTATGATCCCCAAAATAACCCTTTATTATTATTATTATTATGGAATTTATTAAGCGCACGGCTACCCCCGCCGGGGGTGTCCCGGCGCTGTGGACAGTAACGGTAGTAACCAGGGCGGCTAGTAGCTGGAGAACAGGTATGTTTTCAATTTGGACCTAAACTGGGGTTCTGATTCAGTTAGTCTAAGGTTAAACGTCAGGGAGTTCCATAGCTTAGCAGTAACCACAGCAAAAGCTCGGCCTCCTCTTCTGGAGCGGTGGAAACGGGGAGGGAGTAAGAGACGAAGGTGGTTAGATCTAAGGGAACGAACCGATTGGACCTGCTTCAGTCTGTTCCTAAGGTAGCCTGGTCCATTCCCCTTAAGTGCTCTGAAGGCCAGGACCAGGGCTTTAAACTGGATGCGATGAGATATCTGAAGCCAGTGTAAGTTCTTTAAGTACGGGGAAATGGAGTGGCGGTAGGGGACGTGGCAAATCAGTCTTGCCGCCGCGTTCTGGACGATCTGTAGTCGGTGACGTAGATATGCAGGAGCACCTACATAGAGACTATTAAAGTAGTCCAGATGTGAAGTGATGAGAGCGTGCACGACAGTTCTCATCAAGTCCCTGGATAGATAAGGGGAGATTTTTTTAATCATTTTTAATTTGCCAAAACAGGTAGAGGTGACCTTTTGGATTTGTGTTTTGCATGACAGTTTGTTGTCAATATAAAACCCCAAGTTCCGGGCAGACTTGACAGGGATAGGGGGGGGGGGGGTTCAACTCAGGCGGCCACCATGTTTCCGGTCCAGAGAAGACATGGCTTGGCAGTTCGGGCTGGACTGTTCCCATGAGGCACAGGGTCAGACTGATTTGCATATAGCCATGTCTGAACTGACTGGGGTGGCAGAGTGGGCTAAAGAACGGTGATGGATTCAACCCAGATCTTTTGACTGGGTGTGAGTGTTTGATTGATTCAGATGCTCCGTCCATCACCACCCCCTTTTGTACCGCTTTTGGCCGCCATAAGTGTGGCAGGGTATGCTCAGACGTGAGTCCCTTGCTCACTTTGCCACTGGATTCAAGCAAGCCGGGCTGAAGACGGCTGGAATGCCAGAAACCGGTCCTCGGAAGCTTGTTCCCGGTCCAGAGAAGACATGGCTTGGCAGTTCGGGCTGGACTGTTCCCATGAGGCACAGGGTCAGACTGATTTGCATATAGCCATGTCTGAACTGACTGGGGTGGCAGAGTGGGCTAAAGAACGGTGATGGATTCAACCCAGATCTTTTGACTGGGTGTGAGTGTTTGATTGATTCAGATGCTCCGTCCATCACCACCCCCTTTTGTTTTGTACCACCATGTGGAAGACAGCAGTGGGGATTTCAGATTGAAAAACAGCACCTCGGTTTTATCTTTGTTCAATTTTAACGTATTAGATGTCATCCATTGGACAATGTTAGTGAGGCAATATTTAAAATTAGCGAGTCCTTTGTCAGAGTGGTCTCTAAATGAGAAAATCAGCTGAGTATCATCAGCGTAAGAGACCACTCTGACTCCACAGGCCTCGATAACCCTTGCCAACAGTGACATATAAACATTAAAAAAGAGAGGGCTGAGGGCCGACCCCTGAGGGACTCCACAACCAAGGGGTTTCTTGTCTTTCGACAAGTAGGGTCGACACCACACCTGTTGCGTTCTTCCAGACAGGAATGATTTTATCCATGCCAGTGGTGTGCCCTGTATCCCCATGTTACGGAGCCTATCCAGTAGTATGGAGTGAGACACGGTGTCGAAAGCCGCGGACAGATCGAGGAGCACCAACATGGCCACCTCGTCTCTGTCCACGCTCTCTCTTATGGTCTGATACTTCCAGGAGGCCCGTCTCTGTGCTATATCCGGATCTAAATCCGGATTGAGTATCATGCAAGAGAGTGATAGATTCCAGGTAGTCAGCCAGCTGCTCCTGTACTACTTTTTCCAAAATTTTGGCAGGTTTGGGGAGGAGCGAGATGGGTCGGTAATTGCTAAATACCGTCGGGTCAGCATTCACTTTCTTTAATAAGGGGATTAGCATTGCCTGTTTCCATTCCGATGGAAATTGGCCAGAGGAGAGGGAGGTATTCCAGATAGAGATTAGGGGGGCGGTGATGAGTGGCGCCAGCAACGTGAATACTTGAGCTGGAACGGGGTCTAATGGAGAACCAGATTTACATTTTTGCATTATATTTAGGGCAGAGTCCCTTACGATGGGATTGAATGCCTCAAAAGTGGTTACTCAGGCCGGTAGGGGGGGGTTGGACTGATATCGTCTCACCATGCCCTATCGTCGGTGTGAAGGAGGAGAAAATATCCACAATTTTGTGATGAAAGAAGTTCGAAAGACCATCACAGAGTTCTTGACTCGGTGTGGAGAGACGGGTAAGGGCTGATGGTTTTGTGAAGTCCTTCACGATTTGAAAAAGGGTTTTGGCCGAATTGTCTGCAGAGTTAATTTTGTTGGCAAAATATGTTTTCATAGTGGCTTGTTTTAGTTTATGAAATTTTTTTAATGCAGCTCTATAGGTATTTTTGGCGAGAGGATCATAAGTGCGTCGCCAAAGGCGCTCCAGTTTTTTACATTTGCTTCTTTCTGTACGAAGGTCTGGGGAGAACCATGGGGCAGAGGGCTTCAATCGAGCAGAAGAAAGGGGCAGTAAGGGGGCGATCGCATCTATCGCTGTAGTGAGAGTGGTATTGAATTTTTTTACATCAGCGTCTAAATCCTCTGACGGAAGCCACTCCTTATTCAAAAGTACTGGTTCAAGAGCGTCACAGGTGACTTTGTACCATTTTCTACCCAGATTCGGTATTACACTATTCGTGGTTAGTAGGGGAGGGGGGGGATAGTCAAAGTGAAAGGAATGAGCGAGTGGTCAGACCAGGTCAGGAGATTTGGTGGCAAAGTGGAAAGAGCAGACAGGTTCGTAAAAATCAGATCTAAGGTGTGGCCTGCCGTGTGGGTGTGGCTATGAACTCTCAGGTCCAAATTTATTCCAGCTAGTGTTTTTACTAGGGACCTCGCTTTTGGACTGGAAGAGTCCTCCACATGTAGGTTGAAGTCACCTGAGATGGTAAAATGTGGGTGTTTTAGAGATAGGTCAGCAAGGGTGGCCAGTAGCTCAGTGAGATGAGAGGGCTGTGTGCCAGGGGGGTTGTAGATTAGGGCGCCCGCCAGGATCAGGTGAGTAGGATCCGTGATACTGAAGTACATCGCCTCAATAGGGCCTGAGTTAGGCAATTTCCTGGAGGTAATTTTCCATTGGGACCGGGAAATAATAGCGACCCCCCCTCCCGCTTTTGTCCCTGGCCGATTAATCCCTACAAAGTGATAATCTGGGGGGATTGCGAGCGATATGTCTGGGTTAGAGGACTCTTTGACCCACGTTTCAGTGAGAAACATCCGGTCCCATGAGTGGTTGGTAATAGATAGCCAGATATCACCTGCATGTCGCAGGAGGGATCGACAGTTGAGGAGGCACGCCTTCACCTCTCTGGGCGAATCACAGTCTGGTGCTGTATAGCGTTTTTTACTAGGACAAATAGTAAGTGCATCTAGAGAGAAGCAGCAGTCTTTGCACACAAAGTGCTCATCGAGTAGCTGAGAGGGGTTGCACTTGGAGCTGCAGCTACTGGTCTGGGGCCTCATGGCCAGCAGTTGAGCCCTAGACCAGCATGTTTGCCTTGTTCTGTGTCCTCCGCCAGCCTGCCTGGCGCTGGCCGCGGTACAGGCGCGGACGGGCGCGGACGGGCTTGTCTTAGGCGCGCCTTCGGCGTGCCAGCGGCGTGCCCGCTGCGCGCGTCCTAAAGTGCATCTCCTTAAATGGCTGGTGCGTTGACCCCAGACTTCACCCTCCCAGCGTCCACAGATTGTGATTGGCCGCCACGCCTACCCTCCACAGCAATCGGGCAAGCCCGTGGTGGACCGGGGTAGGGGGCGGAAGTAGCTGGAGTTACGAGCGGGTGCCAGGGAGTCAGTCACACACACAAGTTAAATTTTTTAAAGTTCTTTAAAATAACAGGGAAAAGATAAAAACACAGCGTGACCTGAAGCAGCTAGCGCATTACAGTACTAGCACGCGTCCACAGCGTTCAGGTTAAAGCTTTGCCTTAAATGGCTGGTGCGTTGACCCCAGACTCCACCCTCCCAGCGTCCACAGATTGTGATTGGCCGCCCCGCCTACCCTCCACAGCAATCGGGCAAGCCCGTGGTGGACCGGGGTAGGGGGTGGAAGTAGCTGGAGTTACGAGCGGGCGCCAGGGAGTCAGTCACACACACAAGGTACATTTTTTAAAGTTCCTTAAAATAACAGGGAAAAGATAAAAACAACTGACCTGAAGCAACTAGCCCGTTACAGTACTAGCGCGCGTCCCTTTCTAGACTCGTCCCTCTTCTACCGCTCTTTGCATCATCTCAAACCTCTTTTACTATTCAGATCTCCCAAACAAGCCTTTCTAAACACTTCTCTCTGACTATTCTCCCTCCAGCTTCCCTTTACTCATCCCAAACCTCCTCCTACTGCTCCTATTGCTATGATCTCCAAATCAACACTTTCGAGACCCTTGCTTCTTCTATCCCTCCCCTATCCTTTTCAATCCAACTAACAGACTCACATGTCCACAGCTCAAATTCATTTCATATTTCCCTATACTAATTCGCCTCAAATCCTGTTTTGGGATTACTGACTAGGGTGCTATTGACCAAACAGTGCTTTGATGCCTCATCAGGGGTAACAAGCACTATATAAATACAAACTCTTCCCTCTTCTATCCCTCCACTATCCTTTTTCAATCCAAATATTAGACTCACATATCCGCCACTCAAATTAATGTCAAATTTCCCTCAATGAATTCACCACTAATCCTTTTTGGGTTCGGAGTAGAGTGCTACTCGCCAAAAAGCACTTCAACACCTCTTCACAGGTAGCAAGCAATATATAAAAGTAAACCTTTCCCTCTTTTTGGGTTCCGGAGTAGCGTGCTACTTGCCGAAAAGTGCTTCAACACCTCATCAAGGGTAGCAAGCGATATTTAAATGCGAACCCTTCCCTCATCTATCCCTCCACTACCCGTTTTTAATCCAAATAACAAACTCACATGTCAACCGCTCAAAAAAATGTCATATTTCCCTATAGTAATTCACCACTAATCCCTTTTGGGTTTCAGAATAGCGTTCTACTCGCCGGAAAGCGTTTTGATGCCTCGTCAGGGGTGGTAAGCCCTATGTAAATGAAATTACTACAATCCATCCTCTGCTAGGATGCTCCCAAAACAGAAGGCAAGGTTGACGTGTCAGTTTTTTGTGTGCCTAAGACTTTCCATGGTAACATTCTGTCTTGAATTATAGTTGCTACATAGAAGGGGACCTGCCATTCAGGAAGCTAACTGTCCTCTTAGAGGCCCAAATCTGTGTTCCTTTCACACAGCTTCACATATTTCCTGGACTAGAGTAAAGAAATGTAATTAAGGCTGATCTGTAGGGAGCCAGCCAGACAATAGAGACAGAAAAAACATTTTGAAATGGTTTCTCAAATGTGCCACTCAACTTTATTTACACCAGTTAGCCGTCTGTTGCCTGAATCAGGTTTCTACTTTCTTTTAGGCCAAAGTTGGAAAAGAATAGTTTTAAACTGCAGACTTCACAACTGTGTCAAGCTGATGTTCCCTCAATTGAGAATGTGGCCTTCACCCTACGCTAACTTTACAATTAGAAATGTTAGATGATCTTTAATGTTTTTATCTGAAAAATAAGAAGCTGGGCATTCTTTTAACAAGATATAGTAATAATTGATGTACCTGTTGTATGATTATATTTAAATGCAAAAAACAGGTTATTTTGCCATTTCAAAACTCAGGCCTTGCTAAGAAGAAGGCATGGCACATGTGGTAATTCTTTTAAGGCCCACATGTGGGTTGTAAAGGCCTTGTTGCAGTCCACATATAATATTTGGTTTTAATCCACCTGTGTTGTTTTAGTTTACTAATGACAGACTTACAATCATTTCAATTATAACAATTTCTCTCACCCAGACGATTGCTATGTTCAGAGACAGCATCTTCCAAATTTTCCTGGGTGACCAAAGCTGGATGGTGCACAGCTCAAGCATGTGACTTCACCAGAAGTGACATAATCAAAAGTGCTGTAGGAAACAGTACTGTGGATGGCACTGGTCTGTAAGGGGTCTGATGGCTAAATACTTTGGGGCCTATACCAGCGTTGGAAATGAACATAATTTGCATTGTATTCCCCCGGATTGTTGCCTTTCATTGCGGAACCTATTTTTGCTGACCATAGGACTTTGTGCACTTTACTCCTACAAAATAGTGTCAAAGTGCTTATGCTCTACCTTTCAGACCTGGTCCAGTTGTCATATACCTAACTGGCACATTTAATTTACTAATAAGTCCTAGTAAATGGTACTTCATGTACCCAGGGCATGTAAATCAAATGCTATTTGTGAGCTGATTATCAAACAGTGAGCGACCCAAAATAACCCTTGAGGGCTTGGGTAATTTAGTCGAGGGGTAAAGGTGCCTTCAAGGGATATGATTTGAATGAGGTACAGATTGTAAGTTACAATTAGTTCAAAAGGAGAAGTCAATCATCCTAAAGTGTAGCTAATACATCAGAGTTGAATAGATCAAAATCATGAAATCACATGTAACAAATTGGAACACATACACAACATATAAACAACAAAACACAAAGGTGTATATAAAAAAATTAATTTTATCAAAAGTTTTTTTTAAATAATTCAACAAAGCAGAAAATAGGAGATGCAGGTACACCAAAGTTAATGCCAAATTAATGCGTGTCACAGCAAAACCTAAAGAAACATCTATCCCAAATCAAGATGAATTAAACATTGCAGGGATAAGATGATAGTGTCGACGTTTCGGTCTCTTAAAGCACAGTTTCCGAGACCATCCTCAGGACTGATGTCACTTATATACTGCTAAGAACTGTAGTGTAATCTGAAACATAAATGTTTACAATTACACATCCATCATAATTTACAAAAGATCATACACCTAGGTGACAAACTACATAGACAACTGAATCACTAATCTTACTGCTACAAACATATTACTAATATTTACAAAGAACACAGACAAAAATACATTTATAAAATTCAACAAAACATAAATGGAGCCCTATTATTCAAGCAACTTGACTGTAACTGTTGAATCTGCACAAAACAATACCATTTACAAATACTAGGCCTAAGTCATTCATTATAGCTCAAAGACATATGTGCAAGAACAGGTTTAGAAAGTATTTGTGCACATGACCTTAGTCAAAGAGAACATAGGCCACCAACTCAGATTTCAATTGGCTCATTACATCTTAAGTGATCTGTTTGACTTTAATCAGATTCATACTTGATTTAACATTTTTTATTCACATATCTAGTCATGTGTTGGTGGCAACATATATCATTGTAGCTTGAGATTTGCACGGGGTTCCAGACACTAATCAGAACAATTCTCAGCAATAATGCACTGGTTGAGTTGCTTAGACGCAAACGACCACTTCTAACTTGGCTTAATCTGAATCATCACAGCACATACACGTAGCTACTGCACTAGCATTGACACAACAAATAAACACGGTTGCTTTACCAACGTACCAAGCTCACGGATATTGTAGAAGTATCGCTGGGACCTGGCAAAGGGGAATCCTCGATCGAATGCTGAGCCTAAATGTAACAGAACTCAGTATTTAGCCCCGTATATTAACAGACACTAACAATGTTTTAGATTAACTTAAGTTGAAAACTACCTAGTGGTGCAATAATCGCGGGCCTCCTGTTGGTGCTGACACGCAGCTAGGAACGTGAGCGACGGACGTAATGGGTGCTAGTCCGATGGGGCCAGGTGTGAACCACTAAAGAAGCACTCAATGTGCCAACCACTAAAGTAGCACTAAAAAACATGCCTCCAAGCCTGCCCTGCAGTCAGTTTTAAACTGACATTTCGACATGGCAAAATAAACCATTTTCAAGGCCTAAATCTTCCCTTTTAATGCATATAAGTCACCACTAATGTAGGCCCTAAATGCCCATAGGGTATGGGGCACGATATTTAAAAATGAGGGTGTGCATATGTAATGTTTTACATTACCAAAACTTGTTTTTCAATGTGCCATTGCTGGCTATCCTGTAGGAAAACAGTAGGTTACTTTGTAACATCTTTTGATGGTTAACTTCAGTTTGAGAGTAGCAATAAAATAGTTCCGAGGACTCATTTCAATAGTAATTTAAAATCCAATCCAATGGTCGTGTCTGATTTTTATTTTGAGAATTATACTTTTGGAAAGTTATGATTTTCCTGCCTAAGCAAAATGGGGCCTTTCTGCCAGTGTCCAGTGTCACATGACTGATCATGTGACACTTCAGCTTCAAGAGAAGCACGACCCACCACCACCCGCAACAGGTTCCCCGCAGGAGCTGGAGCAAAATCCCCACCGACCAGCTCACCACCTCCCTCAGCCAGAACCCTCCCACCAACACGACGGACCCCAACGAAGCAGCCTGCATCTTCACACAGTGGCTCACCAACTGCGCCGACGACCTCGCACCACTGAATAACCCTCCCAGCAGACACGGCAGCAAAAAAGCCTCGTGGTTCACCAACGAACTCAAAACATCCAAGAAAAACTGCCGCACCCTCAAAAAAGCCTGACGCCATGACCAGACCACAGAAAACATGACCGCCCTCAAGAACGCCACCCGCACACACCACCAGCTGATCCGCACCACCAAAAGGACGGCTGGACAACAACACCCACAAGAGCAAGGAACTCTTCAGCATCGTCAAAGAGCTCTCCAACCCCAGCGACGGAAACAACAACATCACACCCTCGCAAGACCTCTGCGACTCACTCGCCTCCTTCTTCCACCGCAAGATCGCCGACATACACAACAGCTTCGACGAACCAACCATGCACCCAACCACCGAAACCACGCCCCCCACCACCACCCTTTGCAAATGGACCCCGGTCAGCATCGAATGGACTACGGGAACACCCTCTACGCGGGAACCACTGCCAAACTACAGAAAAGACTCCAACACATACAGAATGCCTCCGCACGACTCGTCCTGGACATCCCCCGCCACAACCACATCTCTGCCCACCTGAAAGATCTGCACTGGCTCCCCGTCAGCAAGAGGATCACATTCAGACTCCTCACCCAGGCACACAAAGCTCTCCACGACCTCGGCCCCAAGTACCTAAACAACCGCCTAACTTTCTGCACGCCCACCCGCCAGCTGCGATCGACTAGCCTCGCCCTCGTCACCGTACCACGCATCCGCAGAGCCACCGCCGGAGGAAGATCCTTTTCCTACCTGGCAGCCAAGACATGGAACTCCCTCCCCATCCACCTACGGCTGACCCAGGACCATCTCTCCTTCAGGAGGCAACTCAAGACCTGGCTTTTCGCTCAGTACCGGACCCCTCCCCCCAGCGCCTTGAGACCCTTCCGGGTGAGTAGTGCGCTATACAAATTGTTTTGATTGATTGATTGATTGATCACGGCTCCCCTGTGGTGAGATTTGGATTGCTTGCAGCCAGAGGACAAAGGGTTTGGGTGTGGAGAGGTGTTTTTCTTCCTAAAGCAGGATGACCTGGCACATATGCCCTGCCCCTTCCTGAGCTTTAAAGGATGCCTACCATGTCACTAGCAGATGTAGCTCACACCTAGGCTTGCCTCTTTTTTGTCTTTCTAGCCAGGTTGGCTCCAACCCCAGTTGGTGCGAAAGTTGCCCTGTACTAGATTAGATTGAGGGATGTGTCGTGCATTTCCAGAGCCACACTTCTGGGTGGGCAGAGGAAGCTCTGACAAGGGGAAGAAGAGTTCTGCCATGCTGGCTTAAGGAGAAAAGGGTACTGTTGAATAGCTTAGGGTAAAACACACAGGAAGGGCAAAAGTGGGTAATTTCATCCCAAGAACATTTACCCCAGTGGTTAGGGGGTGGCCTGGATTTTCCCTACCCACAGGCTGGCACTGGGCATAAACATAGAACCCCAGGAACTTCCTCAGAACACTCCTAGACCTGTGGAGAATGACAATGCAGACTACCATGCTTGGAGAACCTGAACGAAGGCTGGGCTTGCTTACCTTGAGCCCACCACCCCAGAAGTGACTGCAAGGATCAGTTGGATGGCCTCCTGAAAGAGCTACAGGCAGACAACAAGTTTCCAGAGTCCTCTCTCCCTGCAACTGCTCAGCTGACCAGTACCAACTGGACTTGCCCTGAACCTTGATGCTAACCTATGTTGGAGTGAGTCAATTTCCTAAGCTTTGCCCCCCAGGTCTTGGACTCTTGGTTGGTGTTAGAGTGTACTCTTCCTGTCCTCACTGCACATGGGACGTAGAAACTTTTTTCCAAAATTCTGCCTGTAGAACCAACAAAGACTGGGATAGCCGTTGATGCTGCAGCTGTCCACAATAAATCACTGATCTGCATCAGCCTGATGGTTTGCCCCACTGAAGGAGATCTGACTTTCAGTAAATTTTTTAATTCCAAACGTAGATGGATTCATCAGGAACCACGTCAAGGAGCAACCCATCGACGTTGAGGTGTTACTGGGCATAGAATTCAAACTTCACCCACTAAGAGCTTTCCCCCCTTCATTAACGAACGCACTGGGACCCCGCTCTTAAGCAACCAGCCGGAGTTGAACCCTGCTTTTGATCCAGCTTGCAGCTTGCCCTGATGACAACTCGTCGACGACCACTTTTCTCCACAAACGTTTCTGAGTCTGAAAGAAAACATTTCATTAAGACAAACCTGGTCCCTTTACTTGATGCGTGATTCATCATTGTTGGCTTTACCTTTTTACTTTAAGCTGGTCTAGCTTGATCAGATAACCACAGTTGTCTCTTTGTGCTTTTTGGTGCTATTTCAATTCAAACTTTAAAAATTCATATCTATGGTTCGACGTATTAGATTTTTGTTGTTTTGGTGTAATTTTATTTATAACAATTTACTCATATTTTCTCATTTATTTAGGGATTTTTCATGTGGTGTATTTTCACTTTAGTACTGATTGAGTATTTTTTGTTACTGTTTATACACTGTTTACACATTTTACACATTGCCACCAAGTTAAGCCTTGCTGCTTTGTGCTATGCCATCAGAGGATTAAGCATGGGTTTATTTGGTGACTTTTGTGGTTCACTCGGACAAGGATTGTGAATATTATTTCAGGTGGGTCCTCACTCCCCTCAACCAATACTCCAATTTCTTACACCAAAACACAGACCCAGCCATTTATTGTCAGAAGTGACTCAATATATTTTAACTGAGCCCAGTGCTTAACTTACAAGAAGTGATGAGGAAGTCAGTAAAAACTACATTAGAATACTTTCATCACTTCTTATCTTGCATTTTTAGTCAACATCAGAACCTCTCCAGAGTCCACCCTTCTCTTCTTCTTCCCTCTGCTTGTGCTTCTATTCTTCCTTTGTTAACTCCCTCATCATCCATATGCTTTATCACCATTCTCTACTGCTTCAGTCATCTTTAATCACTCCTATGCTCTGTCTATACAATGTTATTTTCTTCCTCCCTTTTCTTTTCATTATAATGTTGTCCTGTCTTTCCTCATCATTGCTGCACATCACATAGACAAGCAGCAATAAAATCGTGAAATGTAGCAACAAAAGAGGCTAATGCAATCAGTCTGCCTCAATACATGAGCCCTGCTTGGGTTAAATGGAAAAGGCAATCAGTTGAGTCGCACATTATGACATGCATAATTTAGACCTGGGCATAACCTATGACTGCATGAGTTATTTGTAGACATTGCGAATGTACAAAGTGAAATATACGTCACACGCATGCATAAGCCTGCAAAACTGCATTCTTGTTCGGGAAGACCTTCATTCCCAATCTATGCGTGCATATTTGCATGCACTAACCATTCCAGTAGCGGGAAGTTTGCACACACAAATCCTATTGTATGCATAAAACCCAGCTGCATAATGTGGTCCGCCTTTACCCCATTATCTAAAAAGACCCAGACGGTGTGGTAAAGTTGTGGAAGGTGGGTTGATGGATGCCATTATAACGAAGAGTACAGACCAAAACAAGTGCCAATACTGAACACTATTTACCATCTACTTTATCACTGGTACCAATGCAAGTCCGTCACAGGTTCCATGAACACTCAATTCAGAAAAACGTATTCTTTTTATTTTAAATCCTTAACCTATTTTCAATAAATACATACAGATGCAAATAAATGATCAATGAAACAAATACTCATAAGAGAAAAATTGTTGTAGTTCCGTCAATCCTCAGTGTGTCTGCAAATGGAAAAATGATAAAGAAAAAACTCATAAAGAAAAAAGGTGTACACCTACACACCGTCAGATCTGCATATTAGAGTGCACCCCCTATATAAGTAAAAGAACGGGCTTACATTGCGGTTGCTTCCAGAATCCTTAGAACTTCGCACAATATTATTGAGGCACTTGATGGATTAGCTCCCACGATTCTCATCGATCTAGGAGGCAAGCAGGTGGTATCTCCATTAAATAGATGGAATTGTACAACCGGCGTGGGTAATTCTCAATTTTTACATCGCCACACGTACCAATTAAACGAAAATCCCAGGGACTTCCAATGCATAGAGGCCAATTGTTTTAGGTACACCTCATCACTTCCCGCAATTCTGACATCAATCTGAAACAGGCAAAAAAGGCGACTTAGATCTCACGAGGACACACGGTATGTTGCCCTCTCATCTATCCATATAGACTATCAACGCCCGAATCGACAAATCATTGGACGGTACTGTTGTCAATCCAAACGTGATGAGATTCACAGCACAGTTGTTCTGTGAATCAACAAAAACAAAGCTCGAATCACAACCGCATTAAGCGGTACTGCAGTCAAGAAACACATAGTTGCTTACACCGGAGGAGTGTGTTAGGAACCAGAGATAACATAAGAAGCACAAACCTTCCTTGAAAGGGGAGTCCGCTCTAGATCCTCCGCTCGGCGTGTAGCGCCCCGGTAATGCTGCAACGCGGCGCCAGGTCCCGCAATGTATTATGGGAGTGGCGGGCATCATGGGAGTTAAAGTATATATCCCATCTCGGCCGCTTAGCCGAAACGACACAACTTTATTAAAAATCCGCGCGCAGACAGGATCACTGCCGCGGTTGCAGGTCACTGACAGTGAAGCCTCATCGACAGGGTGCAAGCACACTGCGGAGAGGTGGTTAGACCCATTCCCAGAAATAAACGTGACCATTATGTGGGCTCCTACACATTTATGCTAGGCAAAAAAATCCACGCTTAAACCACGTACAAGGAAGCTGAAGCTGGAGCCCGGTGGATCCAGTCTACATTACTGTATTGATTTGGTAATTTGGCACAAAGTGAAGACTCAGTTTGCATTACAGTATTGATCTGGTAATTTGGCAAAATCGCTACACATCACTGCCCGGCCATTTTGATCAACAGGGCTACTCTCCACTGCCTCGGTCCTATACCCTCATAAATGGCCCAATAGGGCAACAATAATAGAAACAGGACTGCACTTGACAACTAAAAAGGGACTACAGTGGCAGTTCCGAGACAGCTTCGACAAGTTGACAGCCATCTTGGAATAACTTGGTCCAGCTAAAGTTCTAAGCGAAAATAGGTTAGGTTTGTACTAGTGACATAAGGACTATTGTGCTTCTGTATTGCCTATTCTGCCATTTCATCTAGCTTCTCTTTGGGTTTCATCCAAACGGTTCATGGTCTTAATTAATTTCAGGTTGGTAAAGGTCCCAGCAGGATCTACTTTAGGACTCCTGTCTGCTGCATTTGTCTGGGTACGACAATGTTTAAAAGGGAAGTCTTCGTAATATAATCTATGCAGCAAGGATTCCCACCTACAGCGAATCCACTAACATCGGTCAATAACCACACTATCAAAATGGAATTAAGCCCTGACCCCTCGGTTCCCAATGCTTTCATCATCAACTAACCACATGACCTTTCAAAAAACGCAGCCAAAAACCATAAGCATCACCTACTAAGGTCTAAGCCCGAAACTTTAATCTCAGACGTTTATTATTGTGCAAACAAAGGTAGTATAGTCAATGTCCTTATTTTTTACACCAGAAAAAGAGCTTGTTGGCGTAAAGTCCTCTACTCTATGCTCCGAATATCATGCACCAGGAAAACACACCATGGTCTCAAACTGACTACAGCTCCTTCGCCTACGCTCAATGCCACCATCACCCTGTATAACAATGGGATCCTCCTTATACAAGAGTCTAATTTTAATCTGGTCAAGATAGCCACTACCTTCTCATCACTCAAGCATGCGGTCTTTGCAAAGCCCAATGACTCCCACCTACATTCCAGCATTCAGGTCATCACTAGTCCTCCCCCCACCACTCAGCCTAGACCCTCCCTACCTTTGAATTACTCCTCGTTGCCTGATGTTCACAGAATGGCCCAGTCCCTGGTGCAGTTATCCCAACCTTCTAATCCTTCAACCCAACAGGTGATAAATATCTCAGGGCATCTTGTAGCACAACCAGCTAGTCCGGTTCTTTCGGTGCCTCGCACAGAGAGCTCACTCAGTTCCCTATTTGCATTGGCCCAGCAAGGGAGGGACATCTTGAGTCCTCTTGGGTTACAGTTAGCTAGTCCGACCCCTTCTGCTCCGTACGTGGAAAGTTACCCATGTGACCTTGTATCTTTGCCTGCATCAATTGATCACCCTTCCTTCATCCCTCCCTCTACGCCACATACCACACGGTTGAATGAACAAATGCCCTACTCCGACAATGATTTGTCATACCTCCGATCTCTGATAGAACTTTCTGAGGACCCTCTGAGTTATGGTCTGACCACTGTCGCTAATGCTACATCTCTGATTCCCAAGGATCACATTACACCGTTAGTTCCACATGTTCAAATCCCTCCCCAGGAACAACTATCCACCACCTTAGGGCACGCAGGCTTACACAGAGACTCCCCCTCTCTCTCAACACTACCTATACTCCTTTCAGACTTTGGTGCGCGCCTTGATGATATATATCTCCAGCTGCACCTTCTCACTACCGATCTACATGACCTAAAAAGTCCTTTCAAAGGAATTTTTCCTAATGATCAGCTCCATTATCACCTCTGCAAATCGGCCTAGAACCTCCCCTAGTGATAGTGATTGCTTGGGCCAGTTGTTAGCCTCTGCCGTCTCGCAAACCATTCCTTTAGCTAATGCACCCACACTGCCCAGAAGAGCAGAGTCCTTGATGCCCAATGATCTCAATGACCTTCACAACTCTTATTCAACTAGGTCCACTCCCAACTTGACCCTGCCAAAGCACATACAAACTATCCATCCTAAACGGAATAGAGACCTTCCGCATAATCTTAGAGTTGTTCATAAAGACAATCTTACGCGAGTGAATGTCACCCAGACTCCTTCAGCCACAACACCACCACGTTTGAAGTGTGTACTACTCAATTGCAGGTCAGCCAGCAAACATGACTCCGAAATATTCGACCTAATTTAACACAATGATCTTGACATCATCATCCTTACTGAATCCTGGCTAAATCCAGCCTCCACTCCTATTGTTGACCTCCTTGTACATCCTACTCACGACATAATTAGGCTAGACAGAGTTAGTAAGATTGGAGGGGAACTAGCCTGTATTCACAGGAACACACCCTCGATTTCCCACATAGAGTCCTCTCCGCCTTCTGCTTGTGAATATCTTTGCCTCAACATCGCAAGTAACAACTGGCCGGTCTGCAAACTTCACACCTTTAATCACCCTCCGGGAGACAACCTCCCGTTCATTTAGCAACTTTTGGAGATCATCTTGAGTAATGTTGACTAAGCCATTTCCCAAATCTTTCTTGGCGACTTCAATCTACACTGGTCTAATCCTAAGGACCAAGCAGTTATTTGCCTTAAAGACTTTTTGAAGGATCATGATCTTAAGCAGCACTGCGACCAACCAACACACAACAAAGGTGAAACTTTAGACCTCATTATCTCGTAAGGGCAATCCATCACTCTGGATTCCATTACCCCTTGCGATTGGTCAGACCACCACTGCATTCTCTTCTATATCAACTTGGAGGTGAAGTTGAGGAAGGCTCATCCCACGAAATCTAAGATCTGGAAAAGGGATTTCAGATCAATAAACCCAGTTGAATTAGCTGCCCGCTGTAAAACTACCCTCTCCTCCCAAGCCGACTTGACTGAAGTTCAGTTACTCACCGACGCTTACAACTCGGCCATCTCCAACATCTTGGATGACATTGCACCACTTCAACTAAAAAATACCTCAACAAAAAAATCCAAACCTTGGTACAACAACAATCTAAACACAGAGCGTCACAACCTTAGGGCTGCTGAATGAGCCTGGAAGTCAAATCCCTCCCTGGAACACCTAAAATTCCTTAGAGATGGCAGGAGTATTTACAACAAGCAAATCAAGTGTGCTAAGGCAGATTATTTCAGACTACAACTTGAGCAAGCCGCTAATCGCCCCAAGAAACTCTTTGAATTGGTAAAACATCAATCAACTGGGTTACAAATCACTCTGTCTCCAATGTCTGCCCACCTTCTGGTGAGGAATTTTCGGCTTTCTTCATTGAGAAATCAAGACTCATCTCCAGCGATCTTGCCTCCAAGAAGGCTCTATTGCCAATTTCTGGGTCAACACCAGCTCCTGTCACAGAAAAGCCCTACCGTACTAGCCTGATCATCAAGAATAAGGCCTCATGGAGCACCGTTACCCCTTTCACTGAAAAAGAGATCAATAGGATTCTTCAGAACATCAACCCATCCAACCACTTCAATGACCCACTGCCCCGATCATTTTCAAAGAGATCAAGATTGCGCTCATCCCCGCTTGCACAAGGATAGTAAATGCTTCTCTATCCCAAGGCACGACCCCAGACTGTCTAAAAGCAGCGCAGGTATCACCTATACTAAAACAACCTACTGCTGAGAAATCTGATCTCAAAGATTTCCGCCCCATTTCTAACATCCCCACTCTAGCTAAACTACTTGAAAAATGTGTTCAAACCCAACTTTGTGTTCACATGGAGAGCTTCCAACATCTTAACCAACATAAATCAGGCTTTGGGAAGGGGCACAGCACTAAAACCGCACTCATGCACGTTATGGACGGCATACTAAACATACTTGATCAAAATGACTCTTGCCTCTTGATCCTCCTAGATCTTTCCTCCGCATTCGACACGATTAATCATGACAACCTCCTTTCCACTCTGAAGAACAGGATGGGATTCTCGGTTCTGGTGCTACAATGGTTCTCCTCCTTCCTCCACCACAGAACACAAAGAGTTAAGGCAAACCACTCCCTCTCCCAGCCCTCTCCAGTACTCATGGGTTTCCCCCAAGGGTCTGCCCTCTCTCCTATCCTTTCCAACCTCTTTTTGGAAACTCTTGCTAATTCTTTAAATGACATGAACATTCCCTTCCATATGTACGCTAACGACACACAACTTTACCTGAAAATCTCATCCATGGATAACATAATTTCTCTCAGCTCTACATTAACATCTACCCAAAATTGGTTAACTGAGAACCACCTCCTGCTCAACACAGCCAAAAGAGAATTTCTTCTCATCTCTCCTCCGAACCACCCCTTCAAGCTAGCCCTTTGGTTGACTCAGCTCACTGCCTTCAATTGCACCCCTCTCATCATAGACTCTGCCAAATCCCTCAGAATCACTTTGGACAAGCACTTGAATATGAAAACTCATATCAGTAAGGTATGTAAGGGAGCTAATCACTTGACAAGGACACTCAGAAATCTCAAGCCATTCCTTCCACAGAATGACTTCAAACATGCAGTCCAAGCATTGGTATTAGCGAGGCTAGACTATGGCAGCGCTACACTTTGTGGCCTTCCCAAGTACACCTTGGCTCCACTGAGGTCAGCTCTGAATGGTGTGGCCAGACTAGTTACTGGTACCAAACGAAATTAGCATATTTTCCCAGTTCTAAAGTCTCTTAAATGGTTTACCTACGAAGCCCGAATCCAGTTAAAGATTATCGTTCTAGCACACAAAGCCCTGCACGACAACACCCCCTGTGGCGAGAGATCTTCAAGAAGCGCTAACAACTTCCTCCAGAAGCCACGTATCACGAATAAAAAGAGAACGTGTCATCGAGCCTTCTCGGGTGCTGCACCAAAGATCTGGAACTCTCTTCCACCAGATTTGCGCAAAATATCATTGTTAGATTTGGGGGTCTCTAGTTGGCACAGGTAGGTACTTGTGACAAATAGGCACCCTCCCCTCTAGTCAGGATAATGGGATTACACTCCTAAAATAACCCCTGCCTGCTCACCCCCTTGGTAGCTTGGCATGAGCAGAAGGCTTTACTTCAGAGGCGTTGTAAGTTAAGCAGTTGTGACCACATACAGTAACCCAGTGGCAACACTACAAATGGACACCACACAGGTTTTATAGAATTTGTATAGAGTTACCACAAGACCATAAACGACAAAAATACATACTATGATTACTTTAAGATGGTAGATTTAAGCTTAGGTCAGTTCAGTTCTTAGATGCGACACTCGGCGTCAATGTACCTTAGGTTGCGTTGCGCTTCCACGACAAGCAATGTTGCAGCGATGGGAAATGCGGCAAAGTTCAGATACAAAGACATAAAGACGTGAAGATCTTCCAGATGCGGCACGCTTCTCGGGGATGCGAGAAGCTCTCGGTTCGATGCGTGGAGTGCAGCGGCGACACCCTTACGATGCGATGGCAACAGCTCCAGCGGCGACGCTCTTCTCCCATGATGCGTGACGCTTCCGCTCGATGCGACAACTACAGCGGCGACATCCAGAATGTGATGGCAGCAGCTCCGACGGCGGCGCGCTTCTCGGGGATGCGAGGTGCTCTTGGTCGATGCGGTGCAATGTGCCAGTTCCAGCGGCGACACCCTCCTTCGGAGTTGTACGGCAGGCACAGCGACGGCGACACGCTCCAACCTCGTTGCGAGATTCTGATGCGGTGCAGTGCGACAACTACAGCGGCGACACCCTCCTTCGGAGTTGCGACGGCAGTAGCAGCGACAGCGACCCTCTTCCTCTTCGTTGCGGCACGCTTCTCTCCGATGCAGTGCAGTGCTACAGTTCCAGCGGCGACACCCTCCTTCGGAGATACGACGGCAGGTCCAGCGACGGCGACACGTTTCTTCTCGTTGAGTCGTGCTTCCAGCTCCTTGCGACACGCAGTTCCTCAAAAGGCCCAAAACAGCAGCAGGCACTTCCAAAGAAATCTGGGGAGGTGGGGGGGGGTGACGTCTGTTGTCCCTGAGACTTCATCAGGAGGCAAGCTCTTTTCCAAGCCCTTGGAGATCCTTCACAAGTTGAAAGCAAAGTACATAAAGTTCCTTTCTCCTTCCTTTGGCAGTAAGGCAACCACTGCAGGCCAATCCCCCAAGCAGCACTTCAGCTTGGGAATAGTCTCTCCTCAGTTTCTTCAGGTTCCTCTCCTCAGTAAAGGTTTCTTCTTGTAGTCCAAAGTGATCTAATTTCATGGGATCAGGATCCCAATATTTATACCCCAAAATCTTGGTTCTCTGAGGGGAGAGGGACCTTTGCCCAGTCCAAACCAGTTCTGAAGCACTCTGTTTACCAGACTTGTCCTTTCCTTTCACAGTGGAGGGCATGCACATCAGACGCCCACAGGAGGTGGAGCCAGCATTGTGGAAGGCAAGTACAGTCTTGGAGCACTTTGTTTACAGGACTCCTTCTCCTATTTTAGTGTGCAGGGCAGAGACATCAGCCGCTCCCCATGGGGTGGAGCCAGCATTGGGGAAAGCAGGCACAGCCCTATTCAAGGTTCAGGTGCAACTTCTCCCTCCCATCTAGATGCAGATCTCTCTATTCAACACTGGGCGACTCAGCCTGTCTCCTGAAATTCCCCAGCTCTGTCACTCACAAAACCACACATAGGAATACACAACCTAGCAGAGGCAGGTTTGAATGGTTAGACAAGCAAATACCTACTTTCTAAAAGTGGTATTTGCAAACACAGAATATTAAAACCAACTTCACTAAAAGATGTATTTTATTATTCTGAGTCCAGGCATACTAAACTCGAATTTCTATCATGTTCTCTGAGACAGTTAGGATTATAAAATGTAATAACTCTAACAGCCATTCTGGCCTATGGAGAACAGGTAGCCTTGCAATAGTGAAAAAAGAAAATAGCTGTAATTCACTATTAGGACATGCCACACACACCAGGGCTTGTCCTACCTTATACTTACAATGCACCCTGCCCTTGGGCCTACCATAGGGGGGACTGATATGAAGAAAAGGGAAGGTTTAGGGACTGGCAAGTGGGTGCACTTGCCCAGTCAGCATGGCAGTACCAGACTGAACGCAGGCTCTGCAATGGCAGACCTTAGACAGATTTTACAAGGCTGCTTCTGTGGGTGGCACAACCAGTGCTGCAGGCCCACCAGCAGCATTTGGATTTACACGCCCTGGGCACACTCAGTGCACTAGGCTAGGGTCTGACAAGTAAACCAAATAGCCAAACATGGAACCACTGATTAATACATCAATTTACAATAGAGAGCACTTGCACTGTGGCACTGGATAGCAGTGGCACAGTGCCCAAAGCATCTAATACCAGCAAAAATACATGAGGCAACAGCAAAAAGGGAAGGGAGACCCATGCCAATGGTGCCAGGTCTAACAATCATCATTACCTGCTTTCAAGCTGGAAGTCAAAAGTTTCCTATTAAACAAATTCTTACCTTAACTTGGCCGATTTGATTAACTCTACATCCTTCTTATCATCCTGTGTTTTTGCTCTCTGCGCCTCTCGGATGTATCATTTGCCCCGTAGCAACTTGGTATTGACCTGTTTATTGCATTACTCGCTGTCTACCACTTGTCTGTGATTATTGTGACAATACCTGTTTTGTATCCTTACCTGATATCGTTACTGGAGCTGTATTCTCCTGCTCTTCTTGTGATGAATCACTTGTATTTGATCTTTGGTTACTACAACTGTTTGGCATTCTTTTGTTATCGATACTAGAGTATTACCTTCTTCATGTTGTAAAGCGCTCTGATATCCCTTGGAATCTGGTTCGCGCTGTATAAAACTTTATAAAAAAAATAAAAAAATGTATAACAATTACTATACAAAGGGTGCGAACTCATTAATATTTTCTGCTTGAACCGGAGACTATGTTCGACACACAAAAAATGGAAAAACTGAAGCACAGTCAGCCTAAATGTGCCAGACACTGTGCACAGAGATAGATAACATGCCTCAAGTTTTATGTGGGTAAAACAAGCCAGGAGATCCGCCAAAGAGTGACACAGCACAAATCCAGAATTAAGAGAAATGTGGAAAACGCTCTCTAGTAAACCACTGGAAAGCTAAGGAACATGTGGTGGGTGGTCTTAAATGGACCGTGGTATCTAAAATCGAAGCTGATTCACGAGGAGTTGACAGTGATTTACGACAGTCCCAACATGAGGCGATGCTCATTCTAAAATTTAACACTGCTGTCAATGGGCTAAATGAAATCTCCGAAATATTTAAACGTTAACCTGCAGTATCTCGGAGATGACCCGTCAGACCACTTTAACTGTGGCATGTTGTCTCTCTCTGTGCACAGTGTCTGGCACATTTAGGCTGACTGTGTTTCGGTTTTCCATTTTTTGTGTGTCGAACATGGTCTCCGGTTCAAGCAGAAATATTAATGAGTGAGCACCCTTTGTATAGTAATTGTTATACATGGATCCACCGGGCTCCAGCTTCAGCTTCCTTGTACGTGGGTTAAGCATGGATTTTTTGCCTAGCATAAATGTGTAGTAGCCCACATAACAGTCACGTTTATTCATGGTAATGGGTCTAACCACCTCCCCGCCATGTGCTTGCACCCTGTCGATGAGGCTTCACTGTCAGTAACCTGCCACCGCGGCAGTGATCGAGTCTGCGCGCTAATTTTTACTGAAGTTGTATAGTTTCGGCTAAGCGGCCGAGATGGGATATATACTTAAACTCCCTTGATGCCCGCCACTCCCATAATTCACTGCGGGACTTGGCATCGCGTTCCAGCGTTACTGGGGCGCTACACACCGAGCGGAGGATCTAGAGCGCACTCCCCTTTCAAGCAAGGTTTGTGCTTCTTACGTTATCTCTGGTTCCTAACACACGCCTCTGGCATAAGCAACTGTGTGTTTCTTGACTGCAGTACCGCTTAATGTGGTTGTCATTCGGGCTTTGTTTTTGTTGATTCACCGGACAACTATGCTGTGAATGCCGTCATGTTTGGATTGACACCAGTACCGTCCAATGACTTGTCGATCCGGGCATTGATAGTCTATATGGACAGATGAGAGGGCAACATACCGTGTGTCCCCGTGAGATCTAAGTCCCTGTTTTAGATCGATGTCAGAATTGCAGGAAGAGATGAGGTGTAGCTAAAACAAGTGGCCTCTATGCATTGGAGGTCCCTGGGATTTTCGTTTAATTGGTACGTGTGGTGATGTAAAAATTGAGAATTGCCCGCGCCGGTTGTACAATTTGATCTGTTTAATGGAGATATCACCTTCTTGTCTCCTAGATTGACGAGAATTGTCGGAGCTGAACAAAAGGGGGTGGTGATGGACGGAGCATCTGAACCAATCAAACACTCACACCCAGTCAAAAGATCTGGGTCTGACCCATCACCGTTCTTTAGCCCACTCTGCCACCCCAGTTCAGACATGGCTAAATGCAAATCAGTCTGACCCTGTGCCTCATGGGAACAGTCCAGCCCGAACTGCCAAACCATGCCTTCCCTGGACCGGAAACAAGTTTCCGAGGACCGGTTTCTGGCATTACAGCCGTCTTCAGCCCGGCTTGCCTGAATCCAGTGGCAAAGTGAGCAAGGGACTCACGTCTGAGCATACCCTGCCACACTTATGGCGGCCAAAAGCGGTACAAAAGGGGGTGGTGATGGACGGAGCATCTGAACCAATCAAACACTCACACCCAGTCAAAAGATCTGGGTCTGACCTATCACCGTTCTTTAGCCCACTCTGCCACCCCAGTTCAGACATGGCTATATGCAAATCAGTCTGACCCTGTGCCTCATGGGAACAGTCCAGCCCGAACTGCCAAGCCATGCCTTCCCTGGACCGGAAACAAGCTTCCAAGGACCGGTTTCTGGCATTACAGCCGCCTTCAGCCCGGCTTGCCTGAATCCAGTGGCAAAGTGAGCAAGGGACTCACGTCTGAGCATACCCTGCCACACTTATGGCGGCCAAAAGCGGTACAAAAGGGGGTGGTGATGGACGGAGCATCTGAACAGAGTTTTTTTTATTTTTTTTTTATAGCGCGAACTAGACCCGAACCGAATCAGGTATCAGAGCGCTTTACATATTTTTCCAGTTACGTTACATTTTTACGTTTTCCAGTTACTTTCATTTTAGGCACGGGGAGATTAAGTGATTTGCCCAGAATCACAGGAGGTTTTGGCGTCGTTACCGAGACTCGAACCCAGTTCCTCCAGGTCCGAGGTCGAGCGCCCTAGCCGTTAGGCCAACTCCTCTCCCCAACCAACCAATCAAACACTCACACCCAGTCAAAAGATCTGGGTCTGACCCATCACCGTTCTTTAGCCCACTCTGCCACCCCAGTTCAGACATGGCTATATGCAAATCAGTCTGACCCTGTGCCTTTTGTATCGAATTGTCGGAGCTGATCCATCAAGTGCCTCAATAATATTTTGCGAAGTTCTATGGCTTATGGAAGACACTGCAATGTAAGCCCATTCTTTCACTTATATAGGGCGTGCACTCTAATATGCATATCTGACGGTGTGTAGGTGTACACCTTTTTTTCTTTACGAGTTTTTTCTTTATCATTTTTCCATTCGCAGACACACTGAGGATTGATTGAACTACAACAGTTTTTCTCTTATGAGTAATGTAAGAAGCATGAGCACCGGGTGGGTGCTTTCATTCCGTTGATTGACACTAAGTGGTCGGAGTAGTAAGAGTAAGTGTTTCTCTTTCTCTTATAGATTGTGATGGTCCTGAGGAGAACCCTGCTAGTCAAAGGGTTCAAAACGCGTCGACCTTGCGCATTTTCTAGTCAAACAAACATATTCAAAATTAGGGTGGTGTTTGTGATGCAATGTAACATGATTTTGTATTTACTCTGTTGACATTTTGGTGCATTGCTTTATTTAAATTGTTGTTCAAGTTTGATGTTGTTTGGCTGTGTGCTTTGTGTTCCCTATGGTGATCTGCCTTTGCAAAAACTGTGAGTGAATCTGGTTTAACCCGTAGGTGAACGTGTGGGTGTGTGGAGTTGGTTATGTGTCGGTAATTAATGTTGAATGGTTGAAGGAGAGTATTGAGTGATTGTGGTGTCTTTTTGTAAGTTGTGAAATTGGGAAGGAGTGGTTTCTGTATTTTTTGTATTTGTTTTATTGATCATTTATTTGTATCTGTATGTATTTATTGAAAATAGGTTAAAGATTTAAAATGAAAAGAATATGTTTTTCTGAATTGAGTGTTCATGGAACCTGTGACGGACTTGCATTGGTACCAGTGATAAAGTGGATGGTAAATAGTGTTCAGTATTGGCACTTGTTTTGGTCTGTACTATATTGACTCAGCCTTACTGAGTAGAGTCAAGGCCCTTGGTTGTTCCTTGATTATTGTGCGGGTGCAGACCCGCGAGGTCCCTTGTTCTGTCATAATAAGCTAGACAGGGAATTGACCTTCCGTGAGTAGAAGACGAGAACTAAGGTTATGGTGTCTAGTGATTTTGTTCACGTTTTTCTTTATTATTTCTATTTTTGTTGGTATTTTTATTTTTAGTTTGTTATTTTGACTTTAAGGACTATGACCGATAGAGACACCTTCGCTTACAGTAATGATCATATCAATCGTTAATGAATGCGCCCCCGGTGTTTGCTTCTGCCACCTTAAGTGCATCTGCCAAAACTCAGAACGAATCAGACAAACGTATTCGTCTACGGAAAAAACAAATTAGGACTGACTTACACGGGCATTTTCTTTTACAACATCTGCGAGCAGGCACAATACCTGGAGGACTTCAAATCCGGAACATTCCGGTGATTTTCACTGAGGATCCAGAATACAAAAAGGGATATAGCTGTATTTAGACCAAGTGTAGCAGGGACCTAATGGTGTTGACAGTGGAGACAGCACATCAGATGTCTCAAAAACAATTGGAGGAAATATCAGAGTTAGAAGCGGAAATTAAAAATAACCAATTAATCACTGACTCAAAGAGTCTCCTTGAAAAAGTTGAGAAAGTAATCTTGGAGTTCAAAGATTACACCTTTAACCAGAAGAGTAATCAATTTGAGAAGGATAAAAAGAACTTTTCCGTGGAAAACATTTATCCGTTTCTACAACCAGATTTTTATACTCGGACCGACTCCCGAAGGTTACTCACGGAATTCCAAGGTAGGTCAAGAAATACATTTCTTACCTTTTCTGACACCTCTTCGTCATCTGAGGGTGAAACAGACACTAGTGAACAACGTGGCAATATAAATAGGAGAGGTAATCAACACCAGCAGCAAAATCCCCCTCAACAACAACCAACCATGGGAAATGACCACCAGGAGACAGTACTACAAGAACTAAGGCTGTCTCCTATTTTTAATTTGTCAGACTGTGACAATATTGCTGAAATGCGCACAACATGACTTACAAGCTTGACAATAAAATGACATGCTTAGAAATGTTATCATTAATGCAGAATATTCATATTTAACAAATGCATTATTTTTTAAGCGACATTTTCATCTTGAATGTCATGAACTTCCCATTTGTTATGGTTCACATAATGTTTGAGTAGAATAACTTGTGCATTTTAAACAATAATGTTTAATATGTATTAAAAAAAGAGTGAATTAACTAACAGAGATGTTGTCTTTAAGTGAGTAGTTCATTGTTCTTGCAATGAAACAAGTTGAGCTGTAGAAGGCCTATAGGAACCAAGCCTGATGTTTCCAGAATCTAACTACGAATGTCTGTAGCTAACCTTGTGATAAAAAGTATGAGCCTTATGTATTTTCATGGGAAAGGAGGAGCCTAACCTGCTTATGGAAGAACCCTGCTACCCTATGGTCCATGCAGAAAGGAGCCTGTTGCAATGTTTTTGACATGTTTTCTTGACTTGTATATTATGCATGTTCCTAGGTAGTCTCACATGTGATTCTTTGGAGGATTTCCTCATACCTGGACCCTTGACGGTTGTGGCTACTGCTGCTACTGTTTTCCCTCTTTGCCTTACTTTGCTATTTGATTTGACAGATTGCGAATGCAACTGTATGCTGATCCAATTGGATATACTGAGACTTGGCTGAGTCTCATGAACTGCTCTTTATGGGAAGTTCTGCTACTTTAATTTGGCTTTGAAGCTTCATGCGCCTTTGATTTCACTCTTTTCCTTGAATTCGAACTCTTCATGAGTTCTTGAAATCTAAAGCTCTGATCTATAGGATAGGAAAGTTATTCCTTTATGGATCGTACTTAATGCCAATTACATTTTGATATTTTATTCAAACCATTTTCCTTTGATGAGATTTCTGTAAATGTATTTGATTATCGACTAAATGAAATAAAGACAAAATAAAGAGAATAACGTTACTAGTCTCTTAGTGAGAAATAAAGCTTGAAAATACAACTCTCATCATTGACTAAACTTGTTAATGAAATTTAAGATTGAGATGTCTGTTGAGCTCAACTCCTAATACAACATTCCAAGGTCCATCACTGAGAAGAAGGAGGATTTAGAGCAGAAAACAGGGCTTAACCCTACAAGATGGTAAATTAGTGCTGATACTAAAAATTCTAGAGCCCAGTCCACGCTATCAGGGGATTAAATGATTTGCCCAGAATCACCTGAGATCCTGAACGGTCAATGCGTTCCTGGGGTGCCTTTGCTGGGAATAAGGCGAGCAAATTGTTTGTCGAAGCTCTTTTAGAAATATTTTGTTTTATTGACAGTTAAAGCAAAGGCTTCGCTGTTTTAAACTTCAAAATGAACATTTCACTCCTTGCAAACACTCGGACTTCACATTTTTATTGCACGTTGTGGACGAAATGGCCAACAACACCTGTTCACTTTTCAAAGTTCTTTTGTGTGCTCATACTTCATTGTGTGAAGCAGCGTCGCCACCTTGTGGTAGTAAAGTATGTATCCAATGACAAAAGGTGTTACAAGCCCCTATCTAACGTTTGACGTTTAACCTACTACGGTGACAAGAGGCAAAATAGGCACCGATTTCGAACTAGCCATCACGTAAATTAATTTGCGTGCGCAATATGCCTCGACGTCATATTTATGCTTACTTGTGTACATTAGAATGCTATTCACTCATACTTCTCTTTTCCACCGGCTGCTGTGGGTGCTTACTGTTGTAGGTTATGTCCTCTTAATGCAAAGCTGTCAAGTGCCAGTGCGCTATGTAAGAATAAATAAAGTATTAAAACGAACGCACAAACCTAAAAAAAAAAAGAAAAAAAAATAAAGAAACAATACCACTACCAAGGCCACCATATAAGGGACACACCACCGTCACCATGTTTAAAGTAGCATTTTTTTTAATACGGAACCTTTAAGGGGACAATGTGTGTTTTTGCCCTGAGGCACCTATTTACGACATTATGTGACGTCACCCTGTATAGCAAAATTACAGGGCTACCAAATGTAGAATCACGCGTCCTTGTAAAACAGTTCTCCCAAAAGTCTGATGTTTACAATAAAGATTACTCTTTTCGCTGAGTTTTTTCTTCCGAACATCCTCACTTTGCACTTTTGCTGCGGAGTCTAGTTGTCTTGTCTTGCAAAGTAAAGAAATCCCTAACCCCGGAGAGGTGTTTTCTACAGTTGTATAACCTGTTTCGAGCTCATTCATGGGTCGCCTGTGACTGACTACGCCCAGGGAGGGGTTAATCTGCCTGAAACAACACTCAGCGTAAAGTACTCCGAACAAAAGAAGAGATTAACTGAGCAGGAGAGATCGGGCCAGAGGAGGGGACACCGAGTCAGCAGCCTGCACAAGAAGGCCAGTCCGGCGGGAGGGGGGACTTCCGGTTGTGCAGATCAAAAGCACGGCGATGTGCTCATTACCTAAATATTCATATGGGCAGGACTTTTAAAATAGGGCGCGCTTGTATATTTATGGAACGGTGTTGGCATACTGTCACAGGGACACTGGCGTTCTGCAGGTGTCTCCGCTCTTTAGATTTAGTTTAGAAATTGTGCATCCTATTGGTCAGATACTAATGACAAAATATATACAAATGAGTCACAGCGTCTCATCATCACAATTTATAATTTCAAGTAATTGTGATGACGATGGTAAGCAATTGCTCGGCGTAATATTATATTCCCGCCTTTTTGCAGTATACCTGAGCAATTCAATATAATGCCCGCAAAGAGAACGCTCTCCTTAACTCTAAAGATTGTTTTCCAAATGAAAAAAGTAGCGTGAACGATTCGAACGGTTTGCAAACAACTTTTGAAACGGTATAATTTTAGCTGGTATGGACGAGTTAGCGATGTGCCAAAGTTATTATTATTATTGTTGTTGTTATTACTGTTGTTAGTCTGTTGTGTCTTGAGGTGTTACTATTAACACTTTAGTTATTACAATTATTAAAATCCATTGCTCCTTGTACCAGCCATTCAGTTTGTGGTTTCAGTTTCTCTTTTTGATATTCTGTTACTCTATATTTCTTACTTGGGATTGTTAAACGGTTATCAACGAGTTATGTTATCGTTGATATGTTTTTTTTCTCCAGGATTCGATTTTTCATTTCAGCGACGAGTGAACCGTAATAAGTTTATATCCGTTACCGCACAATTCTTCCCGTTTAGCACTTGAGCATCGACCGCGCAGTGGCCAATTGGCATGTGTCTAATTGAGATATGCTCTTTTAAGGGAGGCTTTAGTTATGTTAATAACCAGCAGGTGTTAGCGGGAAGGGCGGGGTGTTCCGTGCTTGAAATATGACTTTAATCCCTACTTGTTTGTGTATGCAGCAGCAGTATTCATTTGAGCCTCGACTTTGAGCACGAGAAGCAATCCCAGCTGAGTTGGGCTGCGATACTCCATAGCAGCCGCTAGAGAGAGCCCTTGCCCTGCCTGTTTCAGAGGCACTCGTAAAAGCAGCGGCTGTGCCAGAGGAGGGGACAGGATGCCTCGGGAAAAGGCGAGCCTGTCTGCACGCTGGCGGGATGGATAATGACAACCAGTTCCCGCTTTTCGGGAGGGTTTCTGCGCTGCTCCTAAGCCCCTTCATCGGCTAAAAAGGCCTGCGGCCGCGGGATACATCTGATTGTATGTAAAGTGCATGCTAAGTGAGTGTCTAAGCCCATGAGCCATTATCTACTCGGAGCGCCCTCTTGGAGATCAGTGTCATTTTAATGGAGCTGCGGGAAGTGCCCCCGCCCCCGCGGTTCCCCAGCGGCTCCTCCAGGCCCCGGCTCTCACTCTGTATGGGGAAGCTGCAACCTTCTGGGCCCATTTCAATGGCCGGGAAGGCAGACAGCCCCAGGTCTGGGGTGGGGTTATGTAGTGCTAGGACTGGACAAATCCAAACAGAAACATAAAATAGAAGTGAAACATAACTTGGGTCCTCCGACGTCCCCAGGTGCACCAGCGGCTGCAAGAAATCCTCATGCCATGTGTGAAAGTCGAATTTACAAAACATATTGCAGAGCGGCTATCGGCCTTAGAAGCACTCAACAACTGTATTAAGTTTGGGCGCACATTTTTATTTTTTATCTTTTGCAGATTTTCTTATTTACTTACTTACTACTCTGACGGGCTCGAAGGAGCATTTCTTGCTACGTTGAAAGGACGCGCCTACAGATGACGCACAAAGCATATACACAAGTGCACACCTGCATTAATTCCACCATGTCCTTAATGCGCGCTGGTCTCTTTGATCTGTATAGACGGTTCGTGTATTTAGAGAGTGTTTGGGCGGTGTTTTGTGTTGCTTTACTGTTATTCACTGCATCGCTTTGTTTTCATAGTTGAGCATACAGTTGTTGAAGAACGCTTTCAGAATCTCCGCCTCTCGAATGCTAAGGAAATTTATAATTACAAAAATAATTGTAATTTTACTACTACTATCATCGAACTCTTACTAAGTAGCGCTTCGAACCGTCGTCTGTCTTTTCTAAGCGCTGTAAATAGCAAATGGTACTAATAGCCAGTGATATAATACTCAGTGCACTCACCTCAGAAGAGTAGGCGCCTGAGTTGGTTTTGTCGAGATTCAAACGTGCGCTCGGAATAGCACAGCAGATGCTAGCGGCGAGCGTTTCACTCATCGAGCCCTATTGCCTTTATAGGTACTCAGTAAATAATTAGAACTCGAACTCATATCTGCTACTTGGGGATATCTCGATTATGTTTCTTCACAGTCCTATTTAAATGAATTTTATTTATAATGCGGCGGGTGAGGGGGTGGAGAGGGCGTAGGGTTTGCACCATGTGGTTTTGTGGTGCCCCGCGCCAGCCCCCTGTCTTTCTTTAATGATGGCGCTATATGGAAGCCCTTACTCACGGTCCTCAATCTTTACCCATCGGGTATACTCGGTGCACCTTTCAGCGGAGGAAGGATACAACGAGCGTGCCCCAGCTTTGCAACATTGTGATCTATTTGCAGCTCTGCCTGACCTCGGTCGTCTTGTCAGAGACACGTCTTCAGTGTTTTAGTAACTGTTGAAATTTGCGCCTAGAAAATGATGCGCCGCGTGGTTTGTTAGAATGCAAAAATAACACACGGTGGCACCAACAATAGTGACGTCTGCCAGCGCGGCTCTTTGCACCAACGCACAGATATGATTGGGTGAGGGAGACGCCGACTGCAGTAGGACCCGACCGAGGTCACAGCAAAAAACTGCTGCGATTTTTTTTTAGTAAAGTCGCCATCTGCCTGCACACCAATCACATCAGGTGTGACAGGCAGGGCGGGGCGCGACCCGGGTATAATAGCACAGGCCTCGCCCAGGTAAGAAAGCCAGCAAACACAGCTCACACCCACGGCCCGGCTACGACAACCAGCACATCTCACACCCACATCTCACACCCCAGAGCCCGGCTATGACAACCAGCACAGCTCACACCCACAGCCCGGCTATGACAACCAGTACAGCTCACACCCACAGCTCACACCCACAGCCCGGCTATGACAACCAGTACAGCTCACACCCACAGCCTGGTTATGACAACCAGTACAGCTCACACCCACATCTCACACCCCAGAGCCCGGCTATGACAACCAGCACAGCTCACACCCACAGCCCGGCTATGACAACCAGTACAGCTCACACCCACAGCCCGGCTATGACAACCAGTACAGCTCACACCCACAGCTCACACCCACAGCCCGGCTATGACAACCAGTACAGCTCACACCCACAGCCTGGTTATGACAACCAGTACAGCTCACACCCACAGCCCGGCTATGACAACCAGTACAGCTCACACCCACAGCCCGGCTATGACAACCAGTACAGCTCACACCCACAGCCCGGCTATGACAACCAGTACAGCTCACACCCACAGCCTGGTTATGACAACCAGTACAGCTCACACCCACAGCTCACACCCACAGCCCGGCTATGACAACCAGTACAGCTCACACCCACAGCCCGGCTATGACAACCAGTACAGCTCACACCCACAGCCTGGTTATGACAACCAGTACAGCTCACACCCACAGCTCACACCCTCAGCCCGGCTATGACAACCAGTACAGCTCACACCCACATCTCACACCCCAGAGCCGGCTATGACAGCAAACACAGCTCACACCCACAGCCTGGCTATGACAACCAGCACATCTCACACCCACATCTCACACCCCAGAGCCCGGCTATGACAACCAGCACAGCTCACACCCACAGCCCGGCTATGACAACCAGTACAGCTCACACCCACAGCTCACACCCACAGCCCGGCTATGACAACCAGTACAGCTCACACCCACAGCTCACACCCACAGCCCGGCTATGACAACCAGTACAGCTCACACCCACAGCCTGGTTATGACAACCAGTACAGCTCACACCCACAGCCCGGCTATGACAACCAGTACAGCTCACACCCACAGCCCGGCTATGACAACCAGTACAGCTCACACCCACAGCCTGGTTATGACAACCAGTACAGCTCACACCCACAGCTCACACCCACAGCCCGGCTATGACAACCAGTACAGCTCACACCCACATCTCACACCCCAGAGCCGGCTATGACAGCAAACACAGCTCACACCCACAGCCTGGCTATGACAACCAGTACAGCTCACACCCCACAGCCCAGCTATGACAACCAGCACAGCTCACACCCACAGCCCGGCTATGACAACCAGTACAGCTCACACCCACATCTCACACCCCAGAGGCGGCTATGACAGCAAACACAGCTCACACCCACAGCCTGGCTATGACAACCAGTACAGCTCACACCCCACAGCCCAGCTATGACAACCAGCACAGCTCACACCCACAGCCCGGCTATGACAACCAGTACAGCTCACACCCACATCTCACACCCCAGAGCCCGGCTATGACAGCAAACACAGCTCACACCCACAGCCTGGCTATGACAACCAGTACAGCTCACACCCACATCTCACACCCCAGAGCCCGGCTATGACAGCAAACACAGCTCACACCCACAGCCTGGCTATGACAACCAGTACAGCTCACACCCCACAGCCCGGCTATGACAACCAGCACAGCTCTCACCCACATCTCACACCCCGGCTATGACAGCAAACACAGCTCACACCCACAGCCTGGCTATGACAACCAGTACAGCTCACACCTACAGCTCACACCCCACAGCCCAGCTATGACAACCAGCACAGCTCACACCCCAGAGCCCGGCTATGACAACCAGTACAGCTCACACCTACAGCTCACACCCCACAGCCCAGCTATGACAACCAGCACAGCTCACACCCCAGAGCCCGGCTATGACAGCAAACACAGCTCACACCCACAGCCTGGCTATGAGAACCAGTACAGGTCATACCCACAGCTCACACCCACAGCTCACACCCCACAGCCCATCTATGACAGAGTCAGTACGGACCGCCACCTCAGTTCAGACCCCAAGTATGAGAGAGCGCAGCCGCACCTAAGCAGTGCTTTATTTGTAAAATGAATACACACATACATAAATTAATGTATTAATTAATTTATTAATTGCTGGATGGTGCAGGGGCCCAAGCATTTTTTAGGAGGCTGCCGCTGGTGCTGTGATCGTCAAGCTTGCTGAATAACAAGGATGCCACCTTGTGCCTCTTTCTTTCTTTCGCCAAAGTACAAGTCCTTTCTCCTTACCTCACTCTTGGGGTATCCTTTTTTCACCCCTGCTTCTCCCGTTGTCAGTATTATCCTATCCCTTTCTTCACCCTCTTTCCCTTTTTCCTTTCTTGTTTGGGGTAAACGCAAGGTGCGCCAGCCGCTCTTTGCTGTTTCCATGTGCCAACCAGTGCTTGATTTGAGCCGGTGGTTTACTGTGCTTTGCACCAGCACTTAATTGCCAACACCGGCACTCATGACAGTTGTTTGTGTAATTTAAAAATGAACACAAAAACAGTTGTTTACTAATTCAATATACATTGTAAACAACTAATAATTACCTCCTAAGCCTTTCTCTATAGCTCCGGGGGCCTTAAACAGTCTGAATTGTCACCCTTGTAGCAGTGTGATCACTAGTGCTTGTGTAAGTACTGCCATTGGCAGCGCTGACAGTGACAATGTGTGGTGCAAGATGCCGTGGCCTCTTGATGAGGGCCCGGGCACTTATGATTTTTACAAATCCTGCACTAGTGCCAATAACGCAAACTGCAGTAGGACCCTACATACTTCACAGAAAAAACACCTGTTAAGTCACCGCCTGTCTGCACACCAATCACCCCAGGTGTGACAACACAGCTCGCTCCCCACACATATGTTCATGAGTAGGCAGATTTACAAGCCCCTTGCCCCACTTTTGCGTCATTTTTCCCTTTTTAAAAACGATGCAAAAGTGGCTCAAGGAGCTTTAAAATCTGCCCGAGGTGTTTAAATAGGATTAACAAGGCTTTCGGGCACCACAGGTGGATATGTGCACGTGGTGACGTTAGACGCGCAATGTTATCCTGTATGAAAGTCCAGTCACCTCCTCAGTAACAAACTCCTTCCGGATTACTCGTTTCCGTTTCTGATTAATACGTCCCTCACATCTATACCTGTAAGAAAAAAAGAAAAAACATTTCTGGCGCCTCAAGTCCTAGCGATGGACACCTTCTGACGGAACATAAAACATTCCACGCATGAGCAATTCTACTGTAGTTACGTTTGCCTTAAATACGCAAGCCTGAAACAGAACAAAGGGGCAGATTTACGAGCCCCTTCCAAGCCCCTTTCAACACTTTTGCACCGCTGTTGCGTCACTTTTGTGACGCAGCGGCGGCGTAAATTATGCACCACGTTGCAATACATTTACAACGTGACGCATCTAGGGAGAAGTGCCACGCTGTAAAGCCTTGCGCCACATTATACCTGCGTCAGGTATAATGCAAGCAGGGTGGGCGTTCCCACACAAGAAAGCCTCGACAAAGTGACGCAGCAACACTTCTGCGACGCCACTGCATCAAAACCTTATGCCTGCTTGAAGCAAGCATAATGAGAGGCACAGCACAAAAGATATAGGATGTCCTGAGCATTGCTGGAGTTGCGTCGTGCTTGGGACACGACTCCAGCTATGCGTGACCTTTGCACCAACAGATGCATGACGCATCTGTCAATCCTTGCGCCATGGTGTGCTGAATTGTAAATGCGACGCATCCATGGTGGTGCAAGGGTTTTTTGCGCGATGCATGTAAACGGACGCATCTCTGCTATAATGCAGGGATGCGTCATTTTCTTGTAAATCAGCCCCAAAATGTTTACCCTGGATAGGACAGTTGAATCTTGAAGGACAAGGCTTGTCCGAAAAGCAGTTGACAGCGTGAGAGACCAATGGCCGATGGCCGATGATTTGCTCTTGTGATGTTTCCTTTACTTTTGCGTGTTTTAGCTAAGGTGTGGGTGTAAGGGAACAGCGGAACAGGTGAATCGCTAGTGCAAGGAAGTAAATGGGTCCCAGGCAGCTGCCTGAATGGAGAAATCAACAATAATCAGGGTTCTCTGGGCCTCTGGGCCCCGATGCCCTCAACAGTGGTAGCTACGCCCCTGCCAGAAACAGAAAAATGGCTACACTCACTTGACTTCATATTTCCTGGCAGTAGGCCTGAATGTGGCCTTGGTGCCCATAGGCTGAAGTCCTAAACGGTGAGTACTGGAAGGGCGCCACCTGTCTGCCAGGAGATGCAGAAACAGGCACGCCCTGCTTATTGTGACACTCTGGCGGCGTAGTGTGGGGCTCCATATTTACAAGGACTCATAAAGTCTCCCTGCGTGGCTTTTCGTGTACCTTTAAAGACGGCCCCTTTTCACACAGCACTTTTCATGATAGGAGGATTCCATGGGTGTTGCTGTTGGTGTTCCCAAGCAACACCCAAGAATTCTGGCGCATTCCCATATTTACAAAGTTTTTTAAACCTGGAAATGTGTCAGAATCCTACACCTCCTCCGGGGAGCAGTAAGGAGGCACAATGAGAAGAAATACTTTTATTTCTCCTAGTTTTTTCTACACATAGAAAAAGGAAAACAACTCTCGAGATTGTTTTTGTGCAGAAAGGGATACCTTCCTGCACAAAAACAATCAACCCCGCAACGCAGGAACCCTTGCACCATGGTGCAGGGTTGCCTGCATTGGTGCATGGCTTCCAATAGTGAGCCAGGGCAGCAGGGTAGAGCTCAGGGACACGCCATATTGTTGGAAACATGACATATCCCTTTGCTTCTGAGGTAACACAGCGCGGGCACAGCCAAATGGCTTGCAGCACAGCACTGCGCTACTTCATTGTAAATATGGCCCTACTTGTGTTGTATTGTATCGAATGGTTAGCGCTCTATAACACTGGCCTCGCCTCTAAGGGTCTTATTTACAAGCCTCTTCCACCGCTGGTGTGTCACTTTTAATTTGGGAACAGTGAGGGGAACAGCGTTTACAACGCAACTTTTACAGCAAAGTACCTTTACGACGCAACCATTACAACGCAACTTTTACAACGACTTGCGCTGGGGGGGAGCTCTAGGATAGGGAATAGTTTTAATTTACTATCCAACACCTTCCCTACTATCCACGGGGACTCTAGTTGGAATAGTAAGTTAAACTATTCACTATCCAGCGCCCCCAACGCAAGTCGTTGTAACGACTTGCGTTGTAAAACTTGCGTCGTAAAGGCATGCGTTGTAAAAGCATGCGTTGTAACGACGTACATCCAAAAAGTGATGCAAAAGTGACACACAAGCAGCACAAGGGGCTTGTAAATAAGCCCCTAAGTGTTCTCACGGTAGTAAAAAGGAAACCCCGCTTGCAAGCCATTAGAAAGCTTTACACGTGAACCAGAAATTACTCATTTTAGGCACACATTTCTAGAGACAAGAGGTTTTGGGGTCCATTGACTAAGGTAAGTTTACACATGAGTATGTCTACATATGTAAATTTACTCTTGGACTTTGGAATACATTTTCTACTTTTAACTATTAACCATTTCTGAGAGTAAGTTTACTCCAAAGTGTAAACTTACAGATCTCAACTCTCTGAAACCAGGAAGTGGAGCCCTATAAACCGATTTAAAGTTATTACTTGTATCTCACCCCACTGTGGTTTAGCTCTCCATTTGGGAAAGAATAGGAACAATTATTAAAGTTTATTATTTAAAAAAACATATTTAAGTAATTTATAGTATAATATAATTGTAAAATAAATGAAAATAATTAATTTTACCCTAAAAGTAATAAAAGAAAGTGCTTGTGCACACTACTGTGTCAATGCAAAACATGTTCTTTAAATAATTAATTCTTTTAAATATATTCGTATTATTTTATAAATATAACGTTTTAAAAGAAATAAAATAAAAATATCCTACCTTTTCAATTAATATTTAGTAACTTTAAGTTGTGTTTAATTCATGTAAATAAAAAATTAAAGGTAAAGGTGTAATTTTTAAAAATGCAATTAGTATTCATTTGTAAACTAATAAAATATGTAATTATTTATATTGCATAATTTTGAAGACTAGAAAATATATGGAAGCACACAAAAGGCCTGATACTTTGCTGGGACATTCAGTAGGTTGTGACTAGTTCTTTGGAAGCGGAAGCTAGTGGGCGTGGCCAATGCATGAGCGATAAGCAGAGCCACTGAGTACGGAGCATGTGGCTGAGCCAACTGATACCGAGGGTGAAAATTGCAGCGGGGGAGAATTGCCCCGCTAGTACTGGAGGTGAGGGTGATACGACCCAGCGACACACCCTGGTGGCACTCCCTGGAACACTGGCTGGCATATCTTAGCTGCAAATTCTTGGCTCAGTCTCTGTGGTGACGGCTACGCCCCACCGAGATGCAGGAAATGCAGCAAGGTGTTGCGAGGAGGCAAGGCACCCCGAAGTTGAGATGGGAGGTGCAGCTGCATGCGGTGAGTGCTCAGCATTAGGCTGACATGCCCCCGGTTGCGGTGCAGAGGTGACTGGCAATAGACCGGGGCAGCTTGCGCTACACCACTGGGGTCGTACGCACTCACCACCCGAAATCCTCCCCGCTTCTACCGCACCCTTCAATCAGCTCAAAAAGGCCAATAACCTCAGTCGCAACAGGGTAAAAAGCAGCCCTAATTTAACTCTAACCCAAATCAGCCAGAAATCAACTAGGTGTAACTGGGAAGCAACCAGGTGTGCCTCGGAGCCTCAACCCTAGTGTTAGACCCCCTTGGAGTCTTCTGAGCTTACTGAGATCAGGAAGCCACGTACACTTATAAAGAACTGTGCAATGGAAAATATCCCCATATCCTATCATGGAGATACAACGCATAGGGCTACAAAAAAAAAATGTGTACTGAGAGGCACTACACTAGTCACTCCCCAGACCTGGAATGAAAAGATCACAGTCCAGCTGTGAAGGGGCCCTGGCGAGAGACACTGTAAGGAAGAACCAACGGCTCAAACACGCTGGGAGAAATCCTATTGGGCCTGGTTACCTACAGCTTTGCACTCAAAGGGGTCCTACATTCCTAGCACTGCTGGGATAAGGGAGAAGGTGGCAAGTGCCATGATTAGGATAAAGGTTGGAACGAGGCAGGTCTCAACTCTGCAATAGCCAACAACAAATCCATGGAATACCTACAAACGGGTGACATCTTATGCTTGCAGGAAACATGGTTGACAATGCCCAGCTCCATTCCTGGCAATCCACACACCGGCTCATAAAAATTTGTTTTTTAGAAGACTCATGGGTGATCTCTCCGAGTTTGTGAAACTAGATCTGCAAGTACAAATTAAGGAAGGGAGCAATTGCACACACAACGTGCAGATCCTCAGCATAAAGGTATAGCAATTAAAGGAATATCTTCTATGTCAACCCACGCAACCCACACAGGGATGTGAAAGTAGCAAACAACATGAAGATCACCAACCAGATAAAAGAGTTCCTCTATGAGCATCCAGGTATAAGTGCCTAGTGGCCGGAGACTTTAACACTCAAGACTTGTGCCATTTCGAGACATGCCAAGGGGACCGATGACGGAGCATCTTGGAAGCCTGTAGTAATATATTTGAGTTGGGTTCCGCTGACCAAACAGGGCCTGCAGAAGGTAAAATAAAGCAAACTTTCAAAATCATTTCAACATTCGACTATATGTTCCCAAGTAAGAAACTTCTAAGGAGGCGTGTATACCAAGTCCAACATAGATCTAAAAGAGACCATCACCCAATATCTATCTTGGTCAATGTGAGTGAGTCAAAGCATGGGGAATACGTTCCTGCCGGCCAAATACTACCCACGAATGCTGGTCCATCCATGAAAAGAATCAAATGGGGTGCGGCATGTCTGGCCAGATATTCATGATGGAAGCTAGCTCGTGCTCTACAAACCACATGAATTGAGAAACATTGGGCAGCAATAATGGAAAAGCTATATTAAGGCTTGTCTGTACACAAGCAATGAAACTTGCAAAGTATGCCCTTAAGAAGAAGGCCTTTTTTGCATTTTGACAACAAAGAATTTAAAGAAAGAAAAAGGAAACTTCGCCGGGCTGAGCTCCAACATAGAAGAGAGAAGAGCGCACTAATGGAAAGCATCCTGAAGGAGGCTAGGAGCTCACACAAAAAAAACTACCTGGATGTTGAAACAAAAACACATAGATGAGGAATGGAAAAGCATATGCTCCCTGTTAGTGCCCAGCAAGTCAAGGGAATTTTGGGGTTATGTCAACAGCTTTACAGGCAGAACATATAAGGAGAAAGTTGTACCAGTAAATGAATGGGCGGCATATGTACCAAAACTCTATGTCGACTCAGATAAGACCAGCCATTTCGGCAGGAAGGCAGTGGGCAATAATCTAGAAGACTTGGAGGAGCCCCGAATGATAGTAACCGAAAGAAAGACATTAACCATCCTGAAGGGTATTGGAAGGATGGAGCATCCAGAACAAATGGCCTACCTGACAGCATCTTTAATGAGCATCTTTAATGAGGATTGGGAATTCTGGACTCCCTGCATGCATAGTCTGTTCAACGCATGCATTTTAACATCAGCCAGTCTGGATTCATGGAAAGGTTCCATCTTGCATCCCATACATAAAAAGGGAGATGATTCCTGACGGAAAACTACAGGCTGAATGTTTTACTCGACGTTGACGGCAAGGACTTTGCGAAAGTGCTCCTCAACGAGCTGGAGGCTTGGATTGATGACAACATCATCATACCTCAATACCAGATGGGGGTTGAGGCTAAACTCTTCCACTATGGATAATGCTGTTGCCCTTTCCAATTTGGCTGCCAAGGCCAAAGAATCGACATCGCTCCCCTTTATGCATGCTTTGTTGACTAAAGCACTGTTTTTGATGGTATTGACCGTAACATCCTCAGGTCAAAACTACTAAAGTGGGGAATACGGAGGAAGTTCCTTGCACATGCGACCAAGAAACCCCCATGCAACTGCAAAAATCTATATGACCAAAGGGCTAAAGCAGGGATGCATTATTGCTCCCACCTTGTTTATCTTGTATACTGCAGACTTAGGTGAGGAACTATTTAAAGGAACCATCTTCCCGCCTAAGCTAGGCCCCTTCACACTCCCCATCATGCATGCAGTATGCAGATGACTTGGTGTTACTGGACCAAACTAAAATTGGTATGAAGAGGGCCCCAGACATACTGCATCTGTATAATGCAAATAATTATCTGCATGCAAATGCCACGAAAACTAAAGTCCTGGTATTTGGGCACAGAACTAAGAAACATCAGCTGAAATGGCAAAGGGCAACTGGGTCTGTAAAGGATAAGCACTGCCAGTAAATATAACTATCTAGGAGTTCTCTTGTCAGACACAGGCAAGCTAACCCTGCAGGCTACGTCACTGGCAGAAAAAGTAGCCAAGACCTCATACGTACCATGCAAATTACATCACAAGCTACAAGGTCACTCTGCAGAAGGGATCCGACGAGTTCTGCAGGTGACATTTTTAACAATGTTAAACTCTGGACATCTTGCTTTCCCCGGCTTGCTCACTGAGGCACTGAAGCGACATACCGCTGCTTATTGGAAAATATTTAACATCACAAAAACAACCAGGTGCACACTGATCTGGCTAGAATTACATCTTGTGAACATAGACATTGAATGCAAAAAAGATCTGATCAAATATTATCATTGTGTGTCCAGAGCAGATCCATATTCAATGAGGGGTGCACTGAAGGTGAAATTCTGAGACACAAAGAGCTCTGGGCCAGGTACTTGAGCAGTACCAGAGAACCATTACATTTGTCCTTATAGTGCATAACAGACTCATCGCTAACAATGGACAGCTTAAAGATGCTAGTAAATGTGCAAGGCAAGTGCGCATCAAGAGAGCAGAATATAGATACATTTAGAAACTCCCTGGGCGTAGAGGGTCTTGCCAATTTGCATGAAGACACCTCCTGCCAACCATACCTGAAAGCTGCACTAGGAAGGCAAACCCTACAGAATATACTGCACACCTGGGACCTCATTTATGAAAAGTGACGCATCGCTGCGTGAAAACAGCGATGCGTCACTTTTCATTGCGCCCTCCTTGCGACACCAATGATGCGTCATATTTACATTATGACGCATCATTGCGCAAGGAGTTACAAATACGTCAGTATTTCTGACGTATCAGTAAGCGCAAAAGTGACACATTGCTGGAGTGTGTCACAAAAGTGACGCAACTCCAGCAATGCGTCCTTTCACATGGGGCAAGCCCCATGTGAAAGGGTCTGCGTCAGTCTTACGCCTGCTGTGAGGCAGGCGCAAGATTTTGACGCAACGGCGTCCTAGAAGTGACGCAGTGAAATTTCATAGATTTCACTGCATCACTTCTACAACCCTTTCTTGCGTCAATACGCCCCCCCTTGCATACATTATACCTGGTGCAGGTATAATGTGGCGCAGGGGTTTACAAAGTGACGCATCTACCTAGATCCGTCACTTTATAAATATGGTGCAAGAAGGCGCATTTTTTACGCCACTGGTGCGTCACAAAAAGTGACGCACCGGCGGCGTAAAAGTGACACAAGGGCTCATAAATGAGGCCCCAGACTTTTAACACTCCCCATACAGGATTATATGTGTCATTGGAAAAAATACCCCTGCTGGTCATGAGGAGTGCAGTCTGTGTCAATATCACTCTGAATCAGCCACTCATATCATTTGCCGCTGTCCCAATGGAAATTACACGGATTGGTAAGTTCTTTACCAAAGCTGTAAGTGCACATCGCTCGCCAATCGAGGGGCTGAACATTTTGTAAACCCTTCAGCAACTTACTGTGAAGGTTGATGACAGTTACGACCTGATGCACTGGTGTTTTATCCTGTAAATTTTAGTCACCGGACACAACGCACTTTATTGGCATTTATGATGTCTGCGCACTTCATGACCCAGCATGCAACACCCAAGTATGTGTAATGTCTATACCTGGGGGAGCTGCATTTCATCATTTTTCATTCCCATCAAACACGGGCATGATAAGGAAGGCCTTATTTTGCATTTCAGCGCATTACACTCTCAGTGCGCACTGAATGCTTATTAAATCATATGACATTCTTTGGGCCTCATTTATGAAAAGTGACGCATCGCTGCGTCAAAACAGCAATCTGTCACTTTTCACTGCGCCCTCCTTGCGACACCTAACCGAGTCACACACAACAGAAGGGCACTCGCATGGAACCGAAGCGGAGTTAAACAAACACCCTAAAAGGCGGATCCAACAGAAACGGTTACCAGTAATCCACTGATGAAGGGCTGAACTAGAGCCCGAAATGCATTGGGAAAACAAAAACAAATCACAAATGTATATAATGTGTTGATCTAGAGATTACAATTTCAAAGACTTTGACCAGATCTTTATTTTCACAACTTCATTAAAATCATCAAGTGCACAAAGACTCGTTCTTTTCGCAGTGCTTGGAGGAGACTACCCCCTTGTTGGGGTAGCTTTGCAATAGACTTTGACACCAATATTGCGTCATATTTACAGTATGACGCATCATGTCGCAAGGAGTTACAGATACGTCAGTATTTCTGACGTATCTGTATGGCGCAAAAGTGACGCATTGCTGGAGTGTGTCTCAAAAGTGACACAACTCCAGCAATGTGTCCTTTCACATGGGGCAGCTTCATGTGAAATGACAATTACCACCTAGATCTAAATCAGGCCGTAAATCATTCCTAGAAATTGACGCATTTGTGTCCTAGAAGTGGCGCAGTGAAATCTTATAGATTTCACTGCGTCACTTCTATGACCCTTTCTTGCATCAGAACGCCCCCCCCCTGCATACATTATACCTGGCGTAGGTATAATGTAGCGAGGTATAATGTAGCGCAGGGGTTTACAAAGTGATGCATCTACCTAAATGCGTCACTTTGTAAATATGGTGCAACAAGGCACCTTTTTTACGCTGCTGGTGCGTCACTTTTTGTGACGCACCGGCGGCGTAAAAGTGACGCACGGCCTCATAAATGAGGCCCTTTATGTATTATATCATTTACGCATGTTTCTTAAACATTTTATGACGTGGCACTTTAAATAGAACACTTCTCCCTCCGAGAATCGGTACGATAAACCATGGCCCAACCATGCGCACCTGGGTTTTTTGCACCTAGTGGTTCCCCATGCTTAACATCATATGCGATTAGGCTGAGTGCCTTTGGGTTTTAAAGTCCGGTTATAATATGTAACATGTGAAAATTTTAATGCTACAAGCCGATGCATTAGCATCGTTTTATGTCATATTTTTTATTGGCACTTTCCACCTCTTATTTTTGTAATTATTTTAAGTCATTATACAATAAAGAAGACAGATAGACAGAAAGGGCCTGATATGCAAATTGCATTTTGCACTACATAAAGTGTAATGTAGTACGCAATTCACAGTCCTACATATGAAACTGGAAACACAATTCACAGTCCTACATATGGAACTGCAAACAATCACTGTGCAGAAATTGAGGGTGCAGCTTTTGCTTACATGATAACTGGGAGGAACGACTTGCAGCATAGGAGGTGACCACATAGGCCATTGTAGAAAAACGTAAACCTATAGAAGTGCTAAAAATTAGGAAAGTAAAACCGAAGGGTGGGAATCTATTGGTTTAGGAATGATTTACGGCCTGATTTAGATCTAGGTGGTAATTGTCCCCCTGTCATTTTCTTGATGGAATCACCACCCACCCACTTGGCGGTCCGCCCGCTCCATTTAGATGTTGGTGGGTCCATGGATGTACCACGGAGAGAGTCCTGCCGACTCCGCATGGAATTCTCACCTGCCTCGATGGTGTCATAGGCAGAAGTGGTTGTCAGCGGTAGTCCATCCAAGATGACCGCCGAGCTAATCATGAGTTGGCTCTCCGTTGTGGCAACTGTGGCGGGAATACCTCCTCCTCTGAGTTGGCAGAATAGAAGGAACTGTTTTCCACATCTGTTTCCATCTTCAACCCCATCGTCCGGGTCCCTTCGGTGCAGCTCCAACTCCACCACGACGCCCAACGACTCCGTTGTCACAGGATCTAATGTAAGCAACTTTTACGAATATCCTACTATGAATCGTGTGCTGACAAATGCTTTAGCCTTGTGTATTTTCAAATTGCTATTACATACAATGTTTTTATGTGTAATACAGTAGTGTTCATTTTACAACTTATCAAGGTAAATTGATCACACCTGTATTCACACTTAAAAAACATTGTTTGTGTGGTGGTTGTGGGTGTTGTGCTTGTGGTGATCGGGGGTGTGCATTCAATAGTGTGTTATGTTTGTGTGGCATGCAGTATGTAACAGAAAGGGGAATAACACAATACCTACATATGTTTTTGAGGCAAACACAACATATAAGTGTATTGAAATGAAAATAAGTTGTAATTAAATCTCCACTCCACAAGGGACTCACTCCATCAGGAAACCACCACTAGGACAACGTCAGCACAATGGGGAAATCTGAATCGGTTTGGTGCAAACCCGATGGCTTGATGCAAAGAGAGTACCCCTAGCCATCAATGGAGTATGCCTCATTAGTGGCAGTTCACCGCTTACACGGCCGTTATCAGTCTTTCGATGTGGACGGTGGTTCAGCCAGCACACTTCTAAATTTGGTGGATGGGACTCCCTCAACTCGACAAAGTACTTGAGAACATCGCCACGGAGGGGCAGCAAGAGTACCGCTAAGATCTAAATAAGGCCCTTAGTAATAGATGGGCAGGATGTGAGTCTTATCATTGAGGGCTTCCGGACATTGCGCAGTGCTTCAAAGTCCATGGGTGAGGACCTTCCTCTTTCGGGCCTCACACCCATGGTTCAGTGATGAGAGGCTCAGGAGATGGGGTCCCTCCCTTTTGACTTGAAGTCATGGTCAAGAGATGAGACGCCCACGGATGAGGGCCCTAGACTTGCCTTTAATTACTTTTGAAGTTCAAAGAATACTTTCTTTCAGTTACTTTCTTATCTGAAAACTGGTGCTGATGTCCCCAGATCGCATTATATCTGTGTGCAGAATCCCTTCAACTATTTACTACATAGGGACTTTTCAGACAGCACATTGCTGAGGAGATTTAACAAAGATCTACTTTTCTTTTTTAAAGAAGTAACAAATCATTTTTATTATGCTAAAATACAAAAATATGCTTTTACTAGAAATAATTAAATGGAATTATACCATATATAATTTATTGCCTAATGCATGTGACTAGATTGAGTAGACGTTGTTTACTGATCAGTGTTCCAGTTTCACACTTTCTAATATAATTTGTTTACGTGGGCTTTGGTTTTACCATCACTTTCTGATTTTAATTGTACCCAGGCCTTTTTGAAATGTGCATGTCTGGAGATAAAACAGATAAAAGTTGTAGCCCAAGAAGTTTTGGTTTTACTGAGAAAAACAAAAGGTTGTAAGAGAAATCACTGACGCAGGTCGTTATTTGGGTGGTATTTCAGTGCATGCTTTTTATTCACTGTATCGATACTGATGGAACAAGGATTCAAGAAAAGAAACTTGCTCGAAATAAATCCTTCATTAATTTCTACAAACCGTTAAAAGTTGTAGATAAGACGAAACTAATATACACCAACACGCGGGAAGAGAGCTTTACGCATGTTTAATTAGTGTGGAATAAAGTGCAACGCGACTAAAACCACTTTAACCCCTTCACTGCGGCGGCTATTCCGCCGCAGTGCTAAGGGGGCGGGGCGGCCGCACGGCGCTCCCGCGCTCGTGACGGAACCGCTCCGTCACGAGCCTCGGGCGCGCTGTGCTTGTGATGGAACGGTTCCGTCACGGCCCCGCCCGCCCAATAGAACACTCAGCGCAGGCGCGGAATTCGCGCCGCGCAGGCGCGGCGAGCGGGCCGCGACAGAACCGTTCCGTCACAAGCACAGCACACCCGAGGCTTGTGACGGAACGGTTCCGTCACAAGCATGCAAGGGGTTAATTTGTAAAAATGCTTTTGCGTGTGCAAGTTGGAATTATGTACAGATAACATGACTACCTCGCTTTTGGAGGGAAATCTTTGCGTATGCGCAAGAAGGACTAACATGTGGTCTTGCGGAACCACTTGCCTGGCATCTGCTTGCCTGAACTAAAAAGAAAACCACTTGCATTAATGCTTTTGCCTAGAATAATAATAACATGGAATAGAGTAGAAGTGGGTGGTGAACAGTGAGAATTATATATTTCAGAAAATAACATCTGTTTACAGTACTTTTATCAATAGTGTACACTTGGGCCTGTTTCACATATGACAGGAAGAGAAAATGGAGTGGAATGACGAGTTGCGCATGCTCAGTAGATTCGGAATATAACCCAATGACCGAAGAAATGAACTGCTGCCAAATAGCAATGACAGAAGACATAGGAAAGTGTAGATGTGTATGCCTCATCTATGAAGCCTGCGTAGAAATTGTTATTTAAAATTGCAACAATACATAAATGTGAAAGGAAAGCATGAATGAGCAAAAGGGGGAAGGGTTTGCAAAGCAGTGGTACCTTAATAAAAATGAATATGTCAGCATTGTGTGGTGTAAACTCCCCTAGCCCTGTTAAATCATATTCCGTATTTTATTAATATTTGCAACTATTGAGGGTGGGACATGTAGAAATGAAAACTATAACTAGAGTGACTTTAGAATGTTAGGGGGCCTGGAGTTGCAGAAGTTGGTGATGCGATTGCCAAGCCAAATAAAGCTTGCTGCTGCTGGGCCGAGAGAGGGAAGCTGGGTCGAGCAAGATCAAGAAAAATGAGAAGAGAGAGCAGTCTGGGAAGATTCAGACCTGAATGACAGCCTGATTAGATTCGAAGATTCCGTAAGAATATCGAAGAGGGAGAGAGTGTAAGCGAGGGTTGCACCTTGGTACGTCGGGTTTATAGAGAAGTCTAGTAAGTTTCTGTCCAGTCCTGATCCTGTCCTATAGACTTTGTCTCCTGATCCTAACTCAGGGGACCCCCACCATTCCTTTGGCCAGAGGGATGGTTTTCAGTATTTCAACTAGGTAAATATCATTCTGACTCATAATTTGCATATTTCTCTTCAAATGTATTTTTAGCTCTGAAATCTTTTGTCTCTTTGTGTATCCACTCCTTTGCATTGATTTATTGAGTGAGTTTGTGTCATTGATTGTATTTGCTAAATGATTTATCTCTCCCATGTGAAAATGATGGTGTTTGTACTTTGAATTTGTATTGATGTCTGAAATTTAGATAATACTTATGAATCTTACCCAGAGTTTGTGGTTATTTCACTAAGATATATGAATTAGTTAGAAAACTGTTAATATCACCATCAACTAACTCAACTAATGGTCCACCGACCAGAGGAAAGAGTGTTGATCCGTGAAAAATTAGTTAGGCTATATATTTTGTTTCGAAAATGTTAAGACTACAGGAAATTAACTAATCGACATCTGAGTGAATTATAAAACTTGACCCCCAGCAGGTACCGGGGAAAAGTGATGAAAATGTGGGTGAATGAGTATGGGCCTTGTTGATTTGTGTGGAGTATTTTATCCCTGGCACCCCCGCTGGATTAATACTGTCAGCGGCTAGCTTATGTAAATCAGACTTACCCCCAGATTCATCAAAGTCATGTTTTGCGAGTCCTTAATAGCGAATTTTAAGGATTCGCTATTAAAGACTCACAAAACGGGATGCATGTAGGAATCGCAATATTTTTTTGCGATTTCTACTGATTCATTATTTGCGATTCGCTAATTGCAAATCGCAAATAAGGAATGGCTTTCCCATTCATTCCTATGGGCCTAAAGGCCCATAGGAATGAATGGGGAGTCATTCCTTATTTGCGATTAGCAATTAGCGAATCGCAAATAAGGAAGCAATTTCAAGGGTGCCAGGGTGTCCAAAGGACACCCTGTTGCACCCCTGAAATGGTATTGTTCACTGGTGTTGCGCACACACATGTCCCAAGGACATGTGTGTTTGTAACATACAACTTAGAAAAATGCACTAAAGTGCATATTTCTAAGTTTTTGCTATTTACCACGTAGTTAGACTTCGCGATAAATAGCGGCCCCAGATTGCGATTCCTTAAATGCGATCGCAATTTGAAAACTCACAATTATTTGCAAATTCTTAAATTGCGAGTGCATGAACCCTTGATGCATCTCAAATGCCATTTTTGCGGGCGCAAACGGCCGAATTTAGCGATTCGCACCGTTTGCGCTCGCAAAAATGCTTGATGCATCTACCTGTTAGTTCCTATTCGCTCGGATAAGATCAGTCCAGCTATGTCGTGTGTGTTGTCAATGGAAATACAACGAACCCCAGACTGGTTTCATGCTTGGTAGGAGGGTCGCCTCAGTCAGGAGAAGATGGCTTCCCATGTCACAATGAGCTACGAGGCCCAATATCTGGGAATATCAATGAAAATACTGGCCATACTGGTAAAATGCTGGCCAGGTGGCAACCCTAGAGGGCAGGCCATCTCCATCAGGACTGCCACCAATTTAGGAAGTAGCTGAAGATTCACCTCTTTAAAGAACACTATATCGTGGTGCAATAACAGTCCAAAGCTATCCATCCTACCACATGTTGAGTGTGTGTTTGAATTTTAAACGTACAGTGCTATGCTGCTTTTTTGCTACATTTGTGTAATATTTACACTGCATCCATCCATACCTACCTAAAAAGAATTGATATGGAAGCAATTAGTAAACACTTGGGATAAGATCAGTTTCGGAGAGATCGGGCCAATCTTTTTTACCCATTGAGGCTAATATAATGTATTTCCAATTAATAGAGCTTTAAAATATATGTCATTTCATTTGGGTTACTATTTATGTTTACATCATTTTGCTGATACCTGGACAAAGACATTTGCTTTTTGCAAAGCCACTTCAATTACCCCAGAGGATTAATGATTAGTTGATGTAGTTTTCTGTGTTTTCATTTCCTATGATGTCATGCGGTATGCGAATTAGAGGGACCTTGTACATTCCATTGCTGCCCAGGGCCCTAAAAATCCTAGAACCGACCCTGAATACTTCATATTCGGACACTGTTGGCGAGCAACATATGCAAATATACAAAGATATATTAGGGATGTACCTGCCCTCTCCATATTATAATAAAAAAGAGAGAGGGAGAGGGAGTTAAACAGAGACAGAACTGTTTTTCTAGTTGATTATTTTTATTAGAATTTTCACATAAATAACTAATTATCAATCCTACAGATACAGTACCAAACTCGCTGATGGTTTGAAAGTGGGCAAAATAATGGTACATATGCTTGTAGAGCAGGTAGCACTCATCACAACATCTATTATATTCAATTCAATCCAATTAGGATTAGTAGAGTTTGGCTAATCACGTGTGAGGGTATCCAGGCGCTATGGTTTTGCTGGGGTCAGTCGAAGAGCCAGGTCTTGAGTCCCTTTTTGAATTCTGGGAGCGAAGGAGCTATTCAGAGGTGGAGGGAAGGGTGTTCCAGGACTTGCCAGCTAGGTAGGAGAAAGATTGTCCTCCATTGTGACTTTGGCAAATACAGGTGGGGTGTCCGAGGACGGGGGAGGAGGAGCACATGTGTCTGAAGGATTTGTGTAGGTTAAGGCGGTGGTTGATGTAAGCTGGTCCTTGTTTGTGGAGGGCATTGTAGGCATGTGGCAGCATATTGAATTGGCATCTTTTCTGGATGGAGAGCCAGTGAATGTTCCTGAGGTGGAGGGTGATGGGGGTTCATCTGTGGAGGTCGAGGATGAGTCTGGCAGCTGAGTTCCGTATCATCCAGAGCCTCTTCAGGAGTTGGGTGGTGATTCCTGTGTAGACTGTGTTGCCGTAGTCCAACCAGCTGATCACTAGCGCTTGAGTAATGGTTTTAATAGTGTTGGCGGGGAGCCATTTGAAGGTCTGCCTGAGCATGTGAAGTGTGTGGAAGTAGGCAGAAGTGACTGCCTTGATCTGGCGCTTCATTATGAGTTTGCTGTCCAGGATGATGTCAAGGTTGCCTGCGTGGTCTGAGGGTTTGGGTGTCTGTCCAAGTTCAGAAGGCCACCATGTGTCGTTCCACGGGGAGGTGTTGTTCCCAAAGATCAGTACTTGCATCTTGTACATATTAAGCTTCATACAGTCAGAGACGCTCGTCATCCTGTTGTGGAAGTAAGTCCTCGTGGTGGAGAGGTCTTCTGAGAGAAAGAGAATTAGTTGTATGTCGTATGTGTAGGATATGATGTTGAACCTATGGGTTCTGATGATGTTGGCCATGGACATCATGTAGGTGTTGAACAGTGTGGGACTCGGGGTGCACCTTGAGGGATGCTGCAGATGATGCTCTTGTGTTTCGAGGTGAAGAGGGGTAGGTGGATTCTCTGGGATTATCCTGTGAGGAAGGATGCAATCCATTTGAGAGCGTCTACCTGGATTCCGATGTGACAGAGTCTACTGATGAATGTGTGGTGGCATATGGTGTTGAAAGCTACTGAGAAGTCAAGGAGGATCATGGCCGCTGTTTTTCCCTGGTCGAGGGGGGTTATGATGTCGTTGGTGGCTTGATCAGGGTGGTCTCCGTACTGTGGTTGGTGTGCAATCCAGATTAGGCAGTGTCCAGCAGGTTGTTTCTCGACAGGTGTTCGGAAAGTTGGTGGCTGGCGTCTTTCTCAAAGACTTTGGTGGGGAAGGGGAGCAGAGAGATGTGGCAGTAGTTGCTGAGGTCAGCCGAGGGTTCCTGAGGAAGGGCCTGACCTCTGCGTGTTGTCATCCTCCAGGGAAGACAACCATGCGATGGATGAGTTGGGAATAGAGGTGAGTTTGCAGCTGATTTCATTGTTTCGTGAATAAAGCTGTGGTGGGGGCAGGGGTCCATGGGTGCTTCTGAGTAGATGCCTTTGGTGCTCAGAGTGGTGAGCTGTTCTCATGTGGTGAGCGGGTGATTATGGATGGCATCCATTAGAATGAGGAGGTTGTGCAGGTTGGTGGGCTGGGGTTCGAAGTTACTGTATGTGGTAGATATCTTGTTATGGAAGTAGTCTGCCAGGGTGTTGCAGAGTTCCTGGGACGGGGATAGTGTCCTCAGTGGCTGACGGGCAGGAGAACTCTCTGACAATGCTGAAGAGTTCCTTGCTGTGGTTGGAGCTTGCTCTGATAGAGTCTGCCAGGGTGTCTCTTTTTCGTGTCTTTCAGGCATTGGTGGTATTTGTTGAGGGCTGTCTTGAAGGTGGGTAGGTCTGTGGGATCTTTGCTGGTGTGGCATCTTCTTTCTAGCTTTTGCAGTTGCATTTCAGAATCCTGAGTTCTGGTGTGTACCATCAGGCTATTTTGGTGGACCTGCTTGTCTTGGCGGGCTTAATGGGGACGACTCTGTCTTCGTAGTTGGTGATCCAGGAGGTGAAATTCTGAACAGCCTGTTCCAGGTTGGCTTGGTTGCAGGGTCGAAATGATTGGTGTTGAGTGCATCCCTCCATTTGGTCTCTGTCACTCTGCTCCAACTGTGGTGGGAGAAATTGGGATTCTTGGTGGTGGTGCCTGGTGGTCCTGCAATAGTGAGGTGGATGATGACGTGGTTGGCTCAGGTAAGCTCAGTGACATGAGTGTATTTGACTCTGTTGTGGATTTGAAGATCAGGTCCAACGTGTGTTGTGCACTGTGTGTGGGGTTGGTGACCAGTTGGATGAGGCTGATATAGCTCTTGCTTTTCAGGAGTTTGGAAGAATTTGCGTCTTTAGGGGCGTCAAGGTGGAAGTTGAGGTTGGCAAGGAAGATTTAGTGGTTGAAGTCAATGGCAAGCAGCGTGATTAATTTAGATATGGTGTTGCAGAAGCTGGGGAGGGGACCTGAGGGTCTGTAGGCAAGGGTGCCTCTGATGGTCGTTCGGCCGCAGTTTTGAATTGGAAGTTGAGGGCATGGTGTTGTCTTTGGTGGTGGTGCAAGCAGATGGTTTCTTTGTGGATGACGGCGATGCCCCCTGCATGTTTGTTGGTGCTGTCCCGTTGAATCATCTGGTAGCTCTTGGGCTTTGAGATGGCAATGTTGGGGGTGGAGGAGGGGTTGAGCCAGGTCTTTCTGATGATGGTCACAGCAGAAGTGAGGCTGGTGATGGTGTCCTAGATCTCTGTTGTGTGTTTGGAGAGTGATCTGGCGTTAAGCAGGGTGCAGCGGAGTGATTCCGGATCATTCGTGGTTGGTGAGGTGGGAGTGGTTCAGGTTTCCTTGGAACTGGAAGGTCCTGAGTTGCAAGTGAAGAGGCAGAAGCAACATGTGATAGGTCCTACTGTTGACCGTGGCAATGTGATGCAGCAGTTCTTGTTGTGGCCTTTGGGGTCCAGGACTCGGAGCTCTCTGGAGGAATATCTATGGGTGGCAGGAAGGCCAGGGTTCCTGGCTCTTGCTGTGGTCCAGGCACAGACGGGCGCAGACAGGCGCAGATGGGCTTGCATTTGGCATGGCGGCACAGCCATGCTGTGGCCTTCAATAGGTAGGTCCTGGGGGGAGGGAAGGGCCCTGGGTGGTGGGAGTCAGGATGTTTGAAAAAATGTCAGGAAAGCTGGCAGCGGACCGGCCGACTCACTGTGAAGAGACAAAGAAAGCAACAGTAATGAAACAATGAACAATGAAATGACAGCATCATTTATAAGTATTGCAGGCTAATAACAGTATTTGTAAGTATTGTAGGCTAACAACAGTCTTTATAGGTGTTTCCAGCTAACTATACAGGAAAAAAGGCTATATTGGAGGGAAGAGTACAACGAGGCAAAGTGTTATCCTGATGCAACAGTAGAATGCGTCAATTCATGTGACTGGGCTAAGTTCCCATATGGGGCGGGAGCGGCGACGGCAAGTGGATAAAGGGAAGCGAGAGGCACACAGTATCAGGGAGACCTGCTCGACTGCAGTAAGGAGGAGCTGGACTTTATAGGAAAGAAAGAAATAAATGGAAGAAAATATATATTCTCTGTAGCAGACCATACATGCTTATCAATGTCCAAATAACTATGATATTTGCAGAAGGAAAACATGAGAAGAGAAGGGGTGGCTAGTGCTGATAAACATTCTACCAAAAGAGAAAAAACAACAGAAACGTAATAATACAGGTATGAGGATGGGATTCTTAGTCCTCATTGTCCCTCCCCTATATCCCCATGGGTCGATGGACAGTATTGAGGGAGAATTACAACAGAAATGGGTCCCAGATATCATTAAATACTTGAAACGGATCATTGAGCTTGTAGAGCAGCCTCTCATGCGCTGCCATCAAAACCACTGAGTCCATCCAGTCCTTGTATGTGGGTAATGTTGTCAACTTTTTATTTTCTAAGACGCAGTTTTGCAACCATCATAGTAGGATTGATCCATCTTTCTTTATGGTTATTCATTCCTGCGATACCCTGGGTATCACGAAGGATTGCTAATGCTGGTGAAGGGTTAATGGTCAATCCCGTTGTCAATAATGATATGCCAAATTCGTCACCAGTAGGACAGTATTTTGGAGCATATGAAGTATATCCCTCTCCATCTGTCCACAATGCCAGCAACATGAAGGCGTTAAAGAAATCTGGGTGACCCAATAAACCCTGTAGGCTTGGGCAGTCAATAGTATAAAGGGAAATTGTCTACAAGGGATTTTATTTGTTTGTCAACTTGGTATTTGTTTTAAATCTAAGTCAGGGTGTTTGTCATATGATCAAACAGCAAAGTGCCCTCAGGGCTACAGCAATGAATGTAGATCACGAGTCAGAGAAAATGGAAAGAGGGAATAAGCACACGAAAAATCCTATTTATATGAAAATATATTCTGTATTTGGTTTATCAGAAATTGATCCAAGGGGATACATTGAGCAAAACATAAGCAACACATGTCATGAAGAGATGTATAAATTCATTAAACAAATCAAATCACAACAAAACATCAACTCCAAAATATATACTCGAGCGACTCCGTAACAAAGGTTGAGAGATGTCACATTTTCATTTGTCCTGATGATGGTCTTGTAAACTACTGTTTCAAAGACCGAAACGTCGACCTGCACATCATCTCCTCAGGAATTCTTGTCCTCAAAGAGTGACATATTTCAACTTTTGTTACAGAGTCGCTCGAGTATATATTTTGGAGTTGATGTTTTGTTGTGATTTGATTTGTTTAATGAATTTATACATCTCTTCATGACATTTGTTGCTTATGTTTTGCTCAATGTATCCCCTTGGATCAATTTCTGATAAACCAAATACAGAATATATTTTCATATAAATAGGATTTTTCGTGTGCTTATTCCCTCTTTCCATTTTCTCAGACTCGTGATCTACATTCATTGCTGTAGCCCTGAGGGCACTTTGCTGTTTGATCATATGACAAACACCCTGACTTAGATTTAAAACAACTACCAAGTTGACAAACAAATAAAATCCCTTGTAGACAATTTCCCTTTATACTAGCAACATGAAGGGGCAGACATGTTGGCCCTGTAAAAGTAGTAAATGGTTCAGTGACAGTCCTGTAGAATCTTGAAGAAGATACATTTAAGGAATGCTTCTCAATGACTTTTTTAGGGGACCTAGGGCCATATGTATCAAGCAAATTCGCATTCGCAAAGGCCGAAATTCGCAGAATTTCGTCCTTTGCGAATGCGAATTTGCTAAATGGAATGTATGAAACATTTTGGCTGCAAAATAAGGAATCACAAATTTTGCCATTCCTTATTTTGCGATTGCACTTAAGGAATCGCAAATTTTGCGATTCCTTAAATGAAATGTATCAAAGAAAAATTAATTCCGAAATGCCCATAAGGATTCGCAAATTACCACCAACTTCTAGTTGGTGGTAAGTTGCGAATTCTTTTAAAAAAGCATTTTATTTAAAATCCAAAGGGGCCATATGACGCTCATACATGCCCTTAGGGCATGTATGTGCGCCATATGCCCACACATGTCATTTTCAGGGGTGCAGCAGGGTGTTCTTGTGACACCCCTGCACCCTTCAAAATATCCTCAATTTGCGATTAGCAAATTGCGAATCGCAAATTGAGAATAATTTCACATTCATTCCTATGAGCCTCCTGGCCCATAGAAATGAATGGGAAATTATTCCTTAATTGCGATTAGCAATTTGCTAATCGCAATTAAGGAATTTTAAGGAATCGCAAAAAAATAGCGAATTTCTTCATACATACCATTTTGAGATTTCTAAATAGCGATTCCTTAAAAATCGCTATTTAGGAATCACAATAGGGTATGTTGATACATATGGCCCCTAATGAAATCGGGCCGGTCTTCCTCAGTGTATGTTTTTTTGCAGTCTTGCTTGCCACTTTCGCTTAAGGAAACATTCAATCAATTTGGAGGGGAGTTCTGCTATCATAAGCTCATAAAGGCCTGAGATCCAATTGTTTTGTCGGCAGGTAGTGGAGAGAGCATCTGATCACAAGATTCCAGCCGCAACTTGGCTGAAAAGCAGTGTCTTGATAGTGGACAGTTTCAGAATTGACAAATATGCAAGCGAAACTCAGTTGTGAGATCTACAAAGGATTTAAGACCGCCTTCTGAGTAAGCTGAAAAATGGCCTGAATCTCTTTACTGAGCCAGTCATGCCATGGTCTGTTCACTGTTGTTAGCCTTGCATTGTTCCACACGGGGACAGCAGTGTGTAGAAAACCCTCCTCACCCAAAGCTTTATGTCTTGAAGACCATACATAGATCTATGGGTTATCTGGGTCATTCACAAACTTTGTTCATTTATAGATGGCTTGCAGTCCAAGTGCAATTGATTGCTGATGTCTCTCCAGTTAAACACCATCCTTGTTGGGATTCAGGTGATATGCTCTTTGGGAGAGATGATGTGCTCTGTAGAATGACCATATATGTGGCAGTGGTAACCCTCTTGATGTGGTGGCTGCAAATTGTTTCTCGATGAAGCAAATCTTGCATTAACAGTCATGAACACTAAGTCCCTGTCGGCCTGGTCAAATCAATGGGCATTAGTGGAAGCCTGGGGGAACTATAATCCGGGCATTCCATTCTAATCATTCCACTCCATGGTCGACATGGTCTGCGCGTGCTTTGACCGCAATGTCCCTCCATCATATTCCCTGAATAATTAGGCAGGGAACTCTCCTCTGACCCCCACAGTGTGAATTCATCCCTCCACCCGTGAGCCCTCATTCGGCGAGACCCTGGCTGGAACGTTTCAGAATTATTTTGACCACAACTAGGGTATGGTCTCTACCCAGCAGTTGAATGAGAGGCCTTTAAGGTGGCAATTAGAGATGAGAGCATAAAACGCTTGTGGGGGTTCGCCTGACTCTTCTTCGTGACCTGGAAGCTACTGAGTGAGAATACATAGAAACTGACAAGTGGGCGACCTCCAACCCACTTCTTTTGCCCTCTATGGGTTCCCTCTAGGAGAAGGAGGCTCAGCTCTTGGAGTGCCACCAATGCTTAGACTACACTAAGTACCCTGCCAGGGCGCAATCTGGATGTCGGGCAGACAACTGGCATGGCTAGCCTTTTGAATCACAAGGCAACTATCCACCACAGTAATCTGCACCCCAGATGGATACTTACTCTACGTGCATGAGGATATCCATGACTTCTTTACTGCCTACTACTTGAACATTTGTTCCCCCCCGTCCGCTCTCGGAGAATTCATCCAGAGCGCTCACCAGCCAAACACACTCTGGAAAAACAAGGCAAGTTAGAGGCTCCACTTACTGTGCAAGATATGAAGATGGCAGTTACAAGATTATCCTCCAGTAAATCGCCTGATCCCGACGGTCTCACCGACAAGTTTTAGAAAATGTTTGAAGGCACATTAGCTCCCACATTCTTTTGCCTTTATGAGGCTGCGTTGTCAGCCGGCATCCTTCCAAGACCGCTCAGAGAGACCTCCATAGCTTCATTGTTGAAGCCAGGCGAGGATTAGGCATGGGTGGTAAACTCCACACTGACTGCAGGGTTTGAAGAGTTTTGCCCACTCTGTTCTTTGCTTAGAGCATAGAGTTCGTCAAAAACCTCTGCCAACCACAACATGGCAAGGTTTTTTCTTGCGTACAGCTTGCCAACATTCAGTTGGCAATTGAGGAAAAATGCAAACTAGATCACCTCCCGGCGTGATAGAGTGCGGTTGCGCAGGTCGCTAACGCTCACGTTGAAAAAGTTGCTGCTCGCGTTGCGAAAGCTGCAGCTCGAGAAGAAAATCTACTTGAGTCGCAGAAAGGAGCAGCATCCTCTGGCGTGGTGCCATTTGCGTTGATTTTACAGCTCCATGTGGTAAAAAACAGCACGAGCGGCATGATGGACCTGAATTCTGCTGCTCACAGAACTCTACGGAATCTTACAGAGTTTTTAGGTAACTCTGTAGAATCTGCAGAGTAAAACTCTGTGAGTTCTGCCCACCTCTAGCAAGGACCCTCTGGAACCAGTGTCTTATTGCCCTATTTAAATACTGAATTTAGGTGATAAAATCCTGAATATGGTACTAGCCCGCAGAAGCCAACAGGTCCTGCCCAGACCAGGATCTATTGGAAAGCATAAGAAATTAACACACACACCAGATTTAGTGATGAGTGCTGAAACCTAAGATAACTATGTTGCTTGGTAATTAGAATACAATGAAGTATGCCTAGAAAGTGAGCGAATGGCATTGCTACATATAGGGGTATCTTCATGGGTGATGCGTGATGAATGTAGAAGACATAAACGTTGGTCATGTGGAACTATCATGGTGTGGAAGTGTTGGATAAAAGTTATGAACATTATAGTTTTGTATGCCATTGTAGTGTATTAAATTGAAACCCCGGTACATTGTGGGTGGGGATACCTGTCCTGTGCAGATAGAAGAAACGTTTGATAGGATAAGGATATTATGAATAACTGCATATAGGCATTATATGTTCTGACAATGATGAAAGAAAATGCATTTATGTGATAACCTTTGACGGAAATAGGAATATGTTGATTAATTGTATGTAGACATTAGTAGATTTTATAATAAAAAAAAGTAAACGTATACATGTGGTAACACTGAGTTTGTTTTTTATATAGGAACAACTGTTTTTTAAATATATGTCTGTTGGAGAAATCTATTTGTCGTGAAGAAGGTGGTTCTACATTTATATTGGTAATTGTCATCTGTTGAACAACCCGACAGACAAGCAAAAAACCTCCCGCTGCAAATATAAAAGACCTATCATACTGACAGGTAAACTTCCATGACCATACGATATGGAGTTGTATGCAAACTTACTTTAGTCACGTTATTTAATTACTGATTATCATTTTCTCTTCAGGGAGTGTAGCATACGAACTCCGTTCTTCAGTCAGCTTTTTAATACGAAGACAGCAAGTAGCCGTAGATTCTATAACGCATACTGCTCTTAAGCTTCCAGGTAACGTGTTTTACCTATCTTTTTGAAATTTAGAGAGCTGTAACCCGGTTAAGCATGAAAATATAATAAATCACGCCCATTTTATTTTAGGCAGCTGGAAGTCAAAGATGCTTTTAAACCTTTTTTAATACTACACAGAGAGACCCCAAACTACGCAACGAGCGCCGCACTCAGTCTTCATGTTTTCAAAAGGTAAATCTTGCGACGCTGTGGAAACGCTAAAACATTCAGACTGTATCGTAACGCGAATTATCTATTCTTACTGCCTTGCTTTTATTAATGCAGAATAGATTTGAAGCTGCTCTAGTCCAAAGGCATTCCACGCTATAAAAATAAAAAGTACAGACAAGCGCTGGGAATAGACGTGTAGACAAAAGCAGGTATTCCCCGTTTTTATGTAATACCACACTTCAACTAAGTAGTTTCAATGAACTTCCGTAATATATTGTGGCTATTTGTGTATTAATAGAATCCCACACAAGCCACGAATCTGATGAAGCCGCTATCTGTCTCAGAGTGTGAAATCTTAACTTATGGTTTTTAAAAAAAAAATCAGGTAATTCTAAAAATGATGAACACCTTAGTCTATGGAGTAAATGAAATACATAAAGAAACGTAGTCTGATTTTATCAGCAAAGGCAAATATACATATAAACGAGGCTGCATTGTATGAATAATATTAAAATACAGCCTCATCTGCCAATAAGCACTCCTGAAACATAAGAATGACAATAATGCCAATATATACCAGAAGACACCCCTAATAATAGTTTTTGATTTGTGTCTCGTATTGTTTATTCATAATGCAGAAATAAAAGGCTCGTCTAAACATCATATCCTGTTCTTTACAAATACCATCCTTCAATTTGTACACTAAGGTAAGCTACTTCATTTTAAAACTGCGAAATAAGAAAAGTAAATAAGAAAATGTTGAGTCAAATAAACTCTAATATTGTCTAAAATTGGAAACCAAATAAACTTCATGTTGGCTACGAAGTAGATATGATATAACACTATGGAGAAACTCTAAAATTAGCATCATAAATAATAACAACCCAAGTCTTTAATTAGATTTAATAACAACACCAGTAACCTATTGACTATTCTCTCTTTTTTCTTTTCTTATTCTTGGTTCTGCTTCAAATTTATGAAGACTCTTCTCTTATACACAAATAAATGATAGGTTAAAATGTATAGGTCTATTATCAGGTTCTGTAGGACTGTTTGAGTTCATTATCTATCAGATACGATGTTAAATCATAGCGGTGCATCATGTCAAATTATTAGATATCTGGCAAGAGTTTGGAGTACAATTACGATCATGATGCATTAAACTAATTGTATTATGTAAATATATGGATAGCATGTCTAAATATTATCTGTTCAATTTTAGAAAAATGCTGATATTGTCCTGATGAGGACCCGTTGTACTTGTCGAAACGCGTAGACGAAGATCAGCTTCTTTCTTCAAAGTCTGGGAAGAAACAATGCTTTCAGACTCCCTGAATTTTGTGTATCAATTTAAATGAAATGTTCCCTTCCCTTTTTAAAATACTTTTTATCATAATAAAAATGTATCAATGCATTTCTTAAGCAATTTAAATTAAATCATTTTTTTGCTATCATAGATTGTTGTGTTTTCCTGTTTATATTATTCTTTGCCAGATAATATACTTTGCCTGGGTTTTTTACTCTTGTTACATATTAATTGTATGTAGACATTAGTAGATTTTATAATAAAAAAAGTAAACGTATACATGTGGTAACACAATGAGTGTGTTTTTTATATAGGAACAACTATTTTTTAAATATATGTTTGTAGGAGAAATCTATTTGTCCTGAAGAAGGTGGTTCTACATTTTGGGGCACCCACTGAAACACGTCGATGCACAAGTGGAACCAAATATGGCAGGTAATGAGACACAGTTGAAGTTGACTATCTGGAAATGTAATAATAACCAAAACAGTTTAGTATTTTTAAAGACTGTAATGGGTCGAGTGGCCCTTCCCCAGGTTCTACAGCATGTCACATACATCCCAATCCTACTTCCTAGATCATTCGTCCGGGATCTTCACGTGCTCCTGGGATACCTTTGCTGGAACAATTCATGTAGGTGGGTATCGCTGGCCAAGTTTCAACTCCCCGTGAAATTTGGGGTCTTGGGGTGCCCAACTTAGAACATTACTACCTGTTAGCCCAACTTCAATGGTTAGCCTATTGGCTGGAGGGCCGCTGTATGGAAGGCACAGGGTCCATTGATCCGCATATTTCCAGAGGCACCCTCCTTCGTCTTATGCACACTAAGAATCGCCTTCCCAGAGACTTACCCCTTCTCCCAAGGGTGGCCTTCACATGCTTAACACTGGTGCAGCACTTCACACAACACCTGTCCCGGTATGCCCCAGTGATCCCCTAGCTGGGCTTCCTGATGCAGATAGGCCACCATTTGCAGTGGCCGGCTGTGGGAGAAGGTTGGCTTAAACACTGTGAACGACCTCTGCAGGGATGGCCATTTAATGACATTCGAAGTATTGACTGAACAGCACACATTCCAGAAAAGGTCAGTTCCTTCTCAACACTTCTCTTAGAAGGGTGATTGATGAAACCTAGGCAACACAAGGGGTGGAGCCAGTCAGGCATCAGCTAGTCCAAAAGCCTTATACCCTGGGTTCTGGCCGTAGACTCATTGCATGGTTCACTAGAGCCCTCCTCAATCACATACAAATGTCCCTCAAGCCCCTAAGGAAGACCTGAGAGGCAGCATACGGCAGACATCTCCACAACAAGGAGTGGGAACAGGTCTTACCTTACCCATTAGGAGTGTCTCACAATTCCAGGCTGAAGCTGATCCAATATTATATCCTCCACAGGGTCTACCTGTCCACCAAGCGAACAGCATCTTCCCATGCGCTCCCGATATTTGTGTCAGATTCCAGGGTCTGACCTGAAGCACATCCTGTACGATTGTCCCCAGCTGAGCTAGTATTTGACAATAATCTTGACTCAGTTGGAATACATTATAGGAATACCCAATATTTCCTCATGGGAGGTGGGAGCACTGGGAATATATGCCAGGCCATGCAAGCATAAAGTTACAGCTCAATTTCTAGATCTTGCCCTGATCTTAGCTAACTATTACACCGCCCTGGAATTCAGTGCTCCCCCTGAGCCTGGACCACTGGTGGACGCTGCTCACCCACTGGCCCAAAGCTGAGGCAACTGCCCTGCACCGTGATGACACCAAGGGGGTGCAACATTGCCCATTGGCTCCAGGGTGGAAAGAGCTGCTCTCCAAACTGATTGACTCTCCCCGAGTTTCTCCTCAGAAACTGAATTCACTGACCCATAAACAACAGCATATACTGCGAGCAGCTCCTCAGCAAGTGGTACACCCATTCCCACTCTGGATGGGAGGAGCTCATGTCCAACTTTCAAAGATAACTTGGTTCCACCAGCACAAGATCTCTATACTCCCTTCTCTTCCTACGCACACACTGCCCCCCATCATTCCTCACCCATACAATGTCATCACAACACAAAATAGCCCACTACCTCCTTATACGCTTGCACATAGGCAGATAGTTTACATTGTTTTTGATGGCAAACATACATCTTTGTTAATCGCCATGCTTGTATAACATTGGATACATTCTACTGTTTGGACCCTGACCAAGAGAGACAATGCTTTCTATTTAACAAAATCATAATCTTTATAACAATAAATCCCCCTGCGTTATCCTTCACTATGGCACAATGGTTCCTACTAAATAGTAAGCCGCAATATTATAGTTTACAAGGTAGCCATCTAAAGTGTAAGCCACACTGAGCTCCTACTATTGTGGTGGATGTCATTCACTTTACTTTGCTTTTAGTCCAGTTGATTTTATAACACAAGAAGATGGAGAAGGCATTGATGAAGTTCATCAGGGCTGCACTGGTGGTAAATGGGCTGCTTTTTGTGAGCTTTTTGTGAGCAGCATATTGTCTGCATGCACCATGAGTTTGAGTTTTCCCTCCCCATGCCGGTTCCACTGATTTTGGGAGATGATCTTACAACTATAGCCAGGGGCTACAGTGCCAGCAGAAAAATCAACGGCGAAAGGGTCACACCTGCCTTCTGCCCCAACTAATCATAATGCGGTCACAGATGAACTCTCTACAGTTGATCCTCGCTATAGGTTCTGGGTATAGCCAGCACAACATAGTTATAAATGTAGACCCCATGCCAGTGTTTCAAAATCCAAAATGAATAACCCACTCCACTTGAACAAGCGGGTTTTCAGTGTCAAGAGAGAGGATTCAATTCTTGTCCACATCTTTCCTAGTTTACCATAATGAGTACAGTAGTGTCATATACATATGATTCAAGAGCGATCAGACACACAGCCTACCTGATTTGTATGCACCAACAGATAGATAACTGTACCCAGTCTGGTAGCCAAGAATTCTGCCATATTTTTTACATCACAATTAACTAATGAGGTGGGCCTATGATTGATGTAGGCGAGCCCATCTCTCTAGGGTTTAGAAATCAAAGAGACGTAAGCCCTATTCAACTCTGACCTATGGGACCCCTTATCCATAGCTTCTCAGTAGACTTTCTAAAAAAGTGGCATTGCAATGGAACTGGATGCTTTATAAATTTCTAATTGGAATCCATCTTCCCCAGGGGGCTTGCCAGATGGCATTAGTTTAAATGCATATGCTATTTTGGAGTCGGAGATCTCTCAATCCAGTGCCTCCTCAGATGTTGAGGCAGTTGTGGAAAAGATAGTCCCGCCATGAAGCGTCTTCTTGTACAGTGTCGTTAGGTGACGCAGACGAGTATAACTTTGCAAAGAAGGAGGCACATTTATCAGTTATAGCCAGTGTTGTGAAAGAATATTACCCCCAGAGCCACCTATGGTAAGGATGGCTTCTCGCCCATCCTGTTTTCTGAGCTGCAAGGCTAGCAGTCTCACTGCTGTTCCGCCATGATCAATGATTTTTCCTCTTAAGTGGGTCAAAGCAGAGAAAATTGTGTTTAATTGAAAATCATTCTTTGTAGATTCTCATGCTGGGTGTTGATGTTAACAATACTGTAATTAGTATATTTCAGCCTTAGAGGAAATCTTCTTAAGTTCATCTTCATTACCTGCCATAACTGAGTCTCTCATTAGCATGCCTTGCTTGTGCAATTTCGTTTCTGTCTACAGTAGGTTCAGTGAAGTCTTTACTGAGATCTAAATATTTTCCAAGTATTTCTTGTAGCCTTCTCTTTTCACCTAGCAGCTCACATTGCAACATATACATTCTCTAGGTCCGGACTTTAGGAGACAATATTTGAAAGTTTAGTAATATAAAAATGTGAGTGTGATCAGAGATACTACAGACTTCGTTTCCGGCTGTGTGAACCCCAAGGATCAGGACGCTATTCAATAAGAAAAAGTCCAATCATGCTTCCAAGCCATATGCCAAGGAGAGTTAGGTATAGTCTTTCACTACAGGGTGGAGCAGGTGCCAGGGATCCAATATTGAGTGGCCTCCATCAATTCACAGAGTATACCCCTATCCTTGTTATGCTTAAGATCGGGGCTGCCTCTTTTGACAATGATATGGTCTGTCACCAGGTTCAACTCCCCTCCTACTATTACTTTGGCGTGTCCACATTCTGTACGCAAACTGCTTAAGGCAGAGACAAAGGTATGTTTTGGGCCACTGGGGCCATAGACAGATCCCACAATGAAGGCAGGGCCTTGTATAGCCAGTTTAGCAAATACAAGGCATCCCACTGTACGTTTGTATTCAAACAGCAAGTAATTTGCATAGAACAGCCACTTAATATTTCCTGTAGTTTGAAGAGGGTCCCTATGTTATCATTGGAGCAATCTGATCCTGAAAAGGAGATCACTTTGCCCACCATCTCCCTTTTGAATTTGTCAGACTTCACCTTTGAGAGGTGGGCCTCTTGTAAAAGGACAATATCCTGGTTCTGCGATGCAAGCTATGAAAGGACTTTCTTTTACTCGATATAATGGGACTGGCCATTCACGTCAAGTGACCAAACGGTACAATCCTTTTTCTCCAGCTAAGATTAAGGAATGCAAAAAGGGAGAAAAGAGCACAGGGATAAATGTTGCCCTGGTCTAAGTGCGTGCAACTTGTCAATTCGAATTCAGTTAAAACAATATACAGTTGGCAAGCTCATGGATCGACATCTATTTTGTGATGGGCACATCTGATTTTCTATAATGATCAGTACTCCTTTTTTCCTCAGGGGAAAGGGAGAAAAAAAAGGGTGGCGGGGGGACTTTAGATCATGTGAATATTAGCTTTGGTGCTTGTGTGGGACATCTGACTCAAACCCAGACTGAATAAATCCTCACCATGTGCGAAGTCAAATACAATGTCAGATTAATCTACCACCATAGTACCACACTTTAAAAGCATAATCATAAAATATAGCATAGTATGTCTTCAGTGGGTATCAAGATTTGTCTCAGTCTGCGACCAGCAGGGGAACAGCACTCTAACTATGTCTATCATTAGCTCTACGCCGAGGCATCTGTTCTTTTGTAGTATTCGTTGGTGCGTCCAGGGGTGGTTATCTGTTCACATATCTGTAGCTCATGATTCCAGACACTCCCAACACCTTTTCCAGGTCTTCCGGGTCAGGAAACTTTCTAGTTTTACCATCAACGGTCACTAACATCATCGCTGGTTCCAATAAACCGCATCTAATGTCATGATTCATGAAGGCAAGCTGCAGTGCCAAAACATTTTTTTTCACAGGGTGTGCACCTCCTATGAGAAATCCACTGTAAGGAGATTCTATATCTTTTGTACATATATAGCCTATGGTTTTTGGCTGTTTACAATATTGCCCTTGCATGTGAGGCTGACAATTATTGGTCTGAGAGTATCGCTAAGGGATGTCTTCCACATTGATATTCTGTGCCCCTCTGAAATTCCAGAACAGGATAAATTACAGTCTCAGTAATGTGGGTATAAATGTGGAGAAGAATATAAGGATGTCTTACCATTCCTTTGTTTTTGGGACTCCGATGATTCTAACATTGTCACACTGGCTTCCGTCCTCAATACCCATCAATTTCTTTAGCATATTATGCATTTCAAACTTCCAATCAGGTGTTTCCAAAACTTTGGCATTTGGGGCATCTAATCTTTGGCTGATTTCTCCAGTTGGGACCACCTAGTGGAAATTTTCCCCTTGAGTAATTTCTTTGTTGGTCTCTGTCATGGAAAGCTCCACTGTCAAAATTGAGAGTTGGATGTTTTTGAGCTCCAACATAATAGAGTCCAGCGTCACTGAAGGCATGGTCGAAGACATTCTCGATGTCTGTTTTTACTAGTGAGAGATTCAGAAAACAACAGCTGCCCAGAAGTTTTATTCCCTGACATTGGGAAATGTGCCAGTATGGGCTCCCAGGTTGAAGCATGGAGTAGGGGAGGGTACAGCTACTAGTCTATGACGGGGCAGGGCATATGTTGAAAAAAGATTTTGTTCTGAGCCCTTTTCTCTCAAGCAAAAGACACACAGACGATGGACGGAATGCAGATCAAATCAAACATTCAAACCCAGTCAAGAGATCTGGGTTAAATCCATCGTTCTTTTGCTCACCACCCACCACAGTTTAGACCCAGCCATATGCAAATCAGTCTTGACCATGTTTCTAATGGAAACAGTTGAGGCTGAACTGCCAAGCTAGGTCCTCCCTGGACCAGAAACAAGCATCCTGCGACCACTTTCGTGGCATCACCCCACATCAGCCAGTCTACCTTGAACCCAGCACACTTGGGGTGAGAAAGCAAAAGACACAGAGGTGATGGGCAGAATGCAGAGCAAATCAAACATTCACCCCCAGTCAAGGGATCTGGGTTAAATCCATTGGTCTTTTGCTCACCATGCCACCCCAGTTTAGACCCAGCCATATGCAAATCAGTCTTGACCCTGTTCCTTATGGTAACAGTCTACCCCGAACTGCCAAGCCAGGTCCTCTCTCGACCAGAAACAAGCATCCTGGGACCGGTTTCAGGGCATCACCCCTCATCAGCTCAGGCTAGCTCGGACTGGACTGTTCCATGGGTCGAGACTGCTTTGCATATGGCTGGGTCTAAAATGGAAATGCATGGGGAACAAAAAATGGTGTATTGAGGCACAGATCTATGTACTGGGGTGAATATTTGACATTGTGCAGCATACTATCCATCAATTGTTCTTTTTACTTTTTTCTCTCGGGTATGCAGTCTGGGGTGCAGTGTGGTCGAAACCTGCTTTTCAGGTACTATCCCTCTCAATCATGCTGGAATAGAATTTGATGAGTCCCCAAATAATGCTCTAAACACTGTCTTTGGGATCAGCAGCTCAGGTGCAGTTCCACCTTGCCTTCAGGAGATGGGACCATGTTTACATTAATAAACACTATAGTAGGCCAGGAGATAAGTATGTGATTTTGGCACACAGGGGGTGCATCAGCCCTGCATGACTTTCCCAGTCCAAGATGGCGTCTCACAGTGCACCGGCTGGTCACCCCACAGCGATCCAACTACCATGGGGCGGAGTGATTTTCCATGGTGCTGGCATCATCTCAACATCCCATAGCAGTGAGGGTTCTCCACATGCCACTAGTGCTCAGCCTCTTGGTGCCTCTTGGTGCTCAACAGGTTTGGGAGGCTGGCTGCCTGTGAGACAGCTCTGGCAGCACCAGCACCTCTCAGGCTTCTGTTTGAGTCACAGCAGGAGAGCGACTGCCCCACATATTCCAGTCAGAGGTAGGGAGACCTCGAGAACACGTCGTCTACTGCCTTTAGCGTCAGCCTTCCTCCAGGCCTCTCTGTCTCGTACCATTGTGACCATGGTACTTTACAGCACTCCAAGCCATATCACACTCCATCACTGTACCTGAGTATGAAGCCATCAAAAATGCCATGATGTAAGGACTTTCAATAGATTAATCAGCCGTAGTGAGTGCAACACACAAGGAGCTACTCTATAGAGGCACCATTCCCCTTGAGGTGTAACTCCACCCCAAACAGTTACTTTTCCGACGTAGATATTTCCATCTCTACTAATGCACTAAAATAGCTCTCATTGGCAGTGGAGTGCACAAAAGACTGTTTTCTAAAATTAAACACATTTTGTGTGTAAACATCACATAATTTCCAAATTAAGTTTAATGTGTTTCCATGTTGCTTTCCCTTGTATGTGCTAATAGACCGCTCTGTTTTAATTCAGTAAAAAGCTGTGTCAATATCTCCTTTGGTTCCTGTCAGGAAATCACATGCCACAACAAAAGCATTCTCAGTTCCACTAATACATTTTCCGTATGTAATTCTCGAAGGATATCTCGCTCTATTCTTTTAATTGATACTGGTATAGTCAGTTATTAGTTGTTTTCCTATGCATTCAATATACAATCACATAATGGCTGTCTCAGTCACAGCAGCGTTCTCTGCGTAAGCTCGGCTGTCTAAACCTGTGGTTTGGGCAGGATGGTGCAGCACAGAAACAACAGTAACACCTCTTTTGTGTGTGAAAAAAGACACAATTAATGAACAGATGTGCATCAGAGGTAAATAAACCCTGGCACATGCCATACACCCCACCACCAATACTTCACTAGACATTGACACATCGTTGCATAAACTCTTGCAGGTTATGACATTTAACTGTTGCAACAATTCCTTCCACCACATGCCTTCTTTTCCAACCAGTTAATTTACATGAAATGCAATTGCTTCCTGAAACACCTTTTCTTCACCTGCCATTTTGCGAAAGAGTGACCACAGATCCATACCTCAATGTAACCCTTCAGCAGCCCGACACACAACTTGAAAAACAATCAGCAAGAAACTGCTAGGAAAGCTCCAAGGACAACTGGGGCCTAATATAGCATTCATAAAAAAATGATTTTCATTTCGCTCAATTCCTAATCGCCTCCTGAGAACACCCTCTCATATATGTTTCAGCCATCAGGTCTATACGAAATGAATGTGTGCTGTATTCGGCTGACGGAACCCCAATAATTGTAATGACTTTCATAGCACTGCAAGTAAGTGTGAAACCAAACGTCATGCACCATTCTCTTAACTGAAAACCCTTTTTCCTTGATCCATAACTTGGGCCCTGAACTTCTTCCGCCAGGTCCCGATGCGAACTTTCCAATCAGGATAAGATCTCACCACAACCCTTTTTCCACAGCTCTCCTATCATTCTTAAAACTCCACAGCAAGGTTACCCCCATATCCTTAAGTCAAATACATCGGCTAGGCACAAACCATGCTTGTCCCTTATCCCCAATATCTCGGACACCCTAAGGCCCCAAAACAATACCAGAACATCAACAATGAGAAGAGCAATGTGTCTGTAGTGTCAAAGCACACTGCCAAACCCTTCTCAAAATCCGCACTGTCAGAGGTCTCTGCACCCTACCACTTTCTTTTTTCCCCTGTGCCCTTCCCTCTTGTATTCTCCTCCCCTTCTCCCCAGCTGGCAGCTCATACCTCCACAACATCTTCCCAAAAAAAGCCAATCCTACTAATTGTCGCTCAAAGTTTACTGCCGACATTTCTTTCCTTTTCATTATCATGGTAAACCTAACTACATCATCTAGGGCCAGATGTAGGTAATCTCAATTTACCTATTCTTAAATACCGAATTTTACCGATTCAGTATTTAAGAATAGGTAAATGGCATGTAGATAATTTTTAGGAAAAAATGACCGAATCGGTGAGATTCGGTAATTAAGAATCGGAATTTAACGATTCGGTAAACACCGAATCGGTAAATACCGAATCAGTAATTCCCATTCATTCCATTGGGCCTGGAAGCCCATAGGAATGAATGGGAATTACTGATTCGGTATTTACCGATTCGGTATTTACCGAATCGGTAATGGGGGGAACCCTTTCAAGGGTGGCAGGATGTCACATTGACACCTTGTTGCACCCCTGAATAGTGCATGGGTGCACATGTGGCACACATACATGCCCTAAGGGCATGTATGTCTGCCACATGGCACTGTTATTAATTGCAAAAAATTGCTTTTGTTAGGGTTTTCGTAATTTACCACCAACTTTTAGTTGGTGGTAAATAACAATTCCTTACAGGTAAAAAGCACTCACTTGAATGCTTCCTACATTTCAGATTTAGTAATTTACCGAATCAGTATTTAAGAAATCGGTAATTTACCGAATTCTTAAATACCAATTTGGTAAATTACCGAACCTGAAATGTAGCCACCTACATCCCAAATGCCCAATACCGGTCGGTAGTGGCCGAATTTCTGTAACTTCAGCCGTTACCGACCGGTATTGGGCTACCTACATCTGGCCCTTAATCTTTGTTCTAATCCAGCATCATCCAAATATCTTCCCTGTGCACCAGTCACTAGGAATTCATTCCATGCTTGTCCGTATGCCTTCCTCTTAGATGCAGCTAACAAACCTTCTATAATTCAATTTGCTGCTGCTGTGCCCCACAGTTCCTCCGGCATAGGCATCTGCATGTTGTCCACATCTGCTTCCAACCCACGGAATCTCTGCCACTGTGAATGAGACAAATGTCCCTGTTCAAAAACGGCACATGCTTTTTTTCTGAACACAATGTTGTGGTGCAGGCATTCCAACACAAAAACTTGCAACAATTGCAAAATGTTAAGATCCCGCAAAGACTGTCCATTACTAATGTTCACCAATGCCATGTTATCTACATTGAACAACACCATCTTGTTCTGAAAAAGCTTACCCCAGAGAACAATCGCTACCACCAGTGGAAAAAAACTCCAAAAAGATAATGCTATGCTGCTCCTGGATCCACACCTCCGGCCAGTGCTCAGCACACCACCTTCCTTGCCAAAACAGACCAAAGCCTGCTGCTCCTGCTGCACCTAAAATATTTCACCAGCCCACTCTGTCTCCTTCCATAAATCCACAATGAAATGTCATTGAAATCTGAAAAAAACTGCTTCCACACCTTCAGGTCAGCCTTCACCCCTGCCGACATGTGGACTCTATGATGTGGCAATGTTGAACCACACAGGGCCAGGCCCAATCTTCTGCAAAATCTCCTACTAGCTCTTACTGCCCTGCAAGCAAAAGTCAAGTGACCTATGAGTAGGGGTGCACAGATTTTTCTGTTTGCCTTGCAGAATTGGCATAATTTTGGTCACTCCGAGTTACTCTTTTACGCAGAATTCTGGCCAAATTCCACCCGTGGCAGAATTTCTTTCCTCCTGAAAATGTGAGCTGGTGAGTGAGATTTGGCATGCCCTAGTTGAATTTTCTAACACGGGAGGTTGTGAGCGGTCACGGTCAGAGGGTTACCTTTCGAGTAGATTTGCTGCTGCTAGAGTAGATTTTCTACTTGAGCGGCACCAAAATCAATTTCAATGGGCACGCGCTCTTGCGCACTGTATAATGCTGTTCGTGCTTAATTTCAGTGCTACTCACCCTACCGACACTAAATTGAAACGTAAGAAGTGCGAGTTGCATATTCGCCACTGATTGGCGGAACTCTTCTGAATCTTGCTGAGTGTATATGTAACTCCGAGGAATTCCTTGAATCGAAACTCCATGAGTTCTGCCTACCCCTACCAAGGAGTACCTGGATTTGCCTCACCACCACTTTCTTTTTTAACAATATAGCGTCCCGCTGCTATAGTAACTTCTCTTTCTCTCCTTGTGACAATCTGCCTTCCATAGCTACTGAGTCTAGCCCCACCCCAAAGAATGTCTAGACTACAGTTGGGTCATTTGTTGTTCTTGCTAAAGAACCCCTGTGTCTTGTACCAACTGCTTAGACATCTTAAGCATTTTGTCAAAGTAACAAAACAATATCTGATCCACACAGAAAAACCCATAGGCTAGCATGGAAAAGTAGATGACTTTACTTTGGGCTGCAATAATGGCGTGCAGTGGAACAACCTCACGATGTTTCCTATCAATGGATTCGCTATGTCAAACCCTTTCCAGGGTTTTTTGGCATACCTCACTTACAAAGACTACTTATAGAATATGGCCATTTCTATGGGGCTTATTTATGAGAAGTGTCGCATCGCTGCGTGAAAACAGCGATGCGTCACTTCTCAGTGTGCCCTTCTTGCAACATGATGGATGGATGACGCATCATGTCACAAGGAGTTACAGATACGTCAGTATTTCTGACGTATATGTAGGTGCAAATGGGACGCATTGCTGGGGTGTGTCTGAAAAAGCAACTCCAGCAGTGTGTCCTTTCACATGGGGGAAGCCCCATGTGAATGGGCCTGCGTCAGTCTTATGCCTGCTGTGAGGCAAGCATAAGATATTGACGCAATGGCATCCTAGAAGTGGCGCACTGAAATCTCATAGATTTTAATGCGCCACTTCTACGAGGCTTATTGCGGTGGAACGCCCACCCTACATACATTATATCTGGCGCAGGTATATCATGGAACAGGCCTTTACAAAGTGATGCATCTGCCTAGATGCATTACTTTTAAAAGTGACGCACTGGTGGCATAAAAGTGAAACCAAAGCCTAATAAATATCTCCCTAGGAGTCTTATGAGCTATGGTGCCTGGCTCCAGTGGACACCAGGGGTTGGGGGAGCACAACTGTGCTTTCCCCAGTGAATGTAATAAACCATGGGCATCCCACTACAATGAAAATACCTCTGCCATTTGAGGACCGGATAGATCACGGCCCCACTAAAGATGAAGATCTGCATTCCATGGCCCCATGGCAGACAGGCCTACAATGTAGGGGAAACATCTGTGGTTCAAAGTGAAACCTCTTAAACCACCCCTAACTTCAAAGACACATAACAGTATAACCACTGGTGCAATCCTTCAGCAAAGGGTGAGATGTGCTTGTGGAGAGATGGGATCGGAGAACCTGGACTGCGTGGTGCACATTGCCAGAGGACTCTGCTCTGCACATGGAGGATAGAAAGACCATGAAGGGGATCACACGCCCTTTCTGAATAGTGGATGGCCTGGGCTGAAGACCTGTTGAAGTGTGGCGCCCTGAAGTGTGCTCTCCAAGGTCCAGTCTGCGGACTGCGGGCCTCCTGTTCTCCCAGAGATCTCAGGGACATCAAAGATCCTCTGCGAGGGACCTACACCATCTACCTGTGACATCTGGAAAGTGGTGCCCTCTCAAGTACCCACATCGGCTACTGAATCCTAACCAGTAGCACGTGTGAGCGTGGAACTAAGATTTGTGTCTGGAGACCGGATAGTCTAGTACAGAGCCCCAGAAATACCCACATTGGTTACTGAATCCCAACTGGTAGTGCGGTGTGAGCGTGGAACTAAGACTTGTGTCTGGAGACTGGATTGTCTAGTGCGGATCCCCATAAATCTTGCCCGCATCTAAGGCATGTGGTTCCTGTCCTGCAGGGACCCTGACACTCATAAGTGTCTAGTTGGTGGTGAGCGGATTAATCTCTCTTGTGCAACAAGCTGACTGCATGCTCATTGCGTGCGGTGTCCGATTCACTGGGTGTGACCCTCTAAGGTGGGGGTGTACCCGTGGTAGTGCCTCATTCTACTTCATGTGGCTCTGCTGAGCTTGCACCTGTGTATGTGTGTCCGGACTGATCTTGTGCAACCTGTATTATCGCTCACTGGACTTTGTGCCTCCTTTCCAGGGAGGTATGGAATTTGCAACTCTTCGTGTTTGAGACTTGAAGTGTCTGGTGCAACTCATACCAACACGCACCAGACGCAGTGCCTGGATTACCTGGGCACGACACTGACCATTGTATACCGCTCTGGGTGCCTCCGCCTATCAAGAGGCTCCCCTGCGTTACTCCCCATTTATTGGTTTTCCCCTTTTTGACCCTCATTGCATCGGACCAAACTGCCCTCTCAACACCGGGCCCTTCCCAAAGACATGTTGGTGCCAGGTAGTAGCGAGAGAGAGATTGACTAGGTTAAAAGAACGCTTCTGAGACAGTTCAGAGGTGGGTAATGAGACTGCATGACTCCATTGTGTTTTGAGACCTGTGGGTGAACTTCCAGAGCGGCTGCTAACCTTCCCTTGTTTACGTCTACAAAAATTGCTACATATCCCCACCTGCTTCCAGAGGCCCCAAACTAAGGGTGAATGTGCCTGCATGCAGCCTAGTATCCGGGAGGTTGGGCTAGTTATCTTCCATCCGGGGGTATTGGACAATCGGGGAAAACCAGAGGGTGGAAGGAGGCTGGGGCCACAGGGTTTGCAGAAAGTGATCCATTGACCTGCTGGGTACCAGTAGCACTTCATTTAGGTGCTGAGCGCGTATATGTGTAAGAGAGTTCCATACGGACCATGCTGGTACCTGTCACATCGTGTACCGATATAATGTAAGTGTGCCTGAGTGATAGTGAGTGGGCCTCCTGTTATCCCGGAGATCTCAGGGACATCAAAGATCTTCTGCATGGGACCTTCACCTTCTACCTGTGACATCTGAAGAGTGGTGCCCACTCAAGTACCCACATCGGCTGCTGAATCCCAACCGGTCACGCGGTGTGAGTGTGGGACTAAGACTTTTGTCTGGAAACCGGATTGTCCAGTGCGAAGCCCCGGAAATCTTGCCCATATCTAAGACAAATGGTTCCTGTACTGCAGGGACCCTGACACTCATAAGAGTTTAGTTGTTGGCGAGTGGATTCACCTTTTTGGGATCCTGTGTGGCACGTTTAGTTGAACGTGCAGCATCTCTCTTGTGCGATATGACAACTGCATGCTCATTGGGGGCAGTGTCTGATTGGCAGGGAGCGACCCTCGGAGGTGAGGGTGTACCCGTAGTAGTGCCACATTCCACATCATGAGGCTCTGCTGAACTTGCAGCTGTGTGTGTGTGACTGTTGCCTGTATCATCGTGCACCAGACGGTGTGCCACCTTTACAGGGAGGTATGGAATTTGCAACTCTTCATTGTGTCACTGTGCCTCATTTCTTAGGTAGGTACGGAATTTACAACTCTTCGTGTTTGAGACTTAAGTGTCTGGTGTGGGTGGCCTGGGCATGACACTGACCTTTGTGTAACGCTCAGGGTGCCTCCACCTATCAAGAGGCTCCCCTGTGTTACTCCCCATTCATTGGTTGTTTCCTTTTTGACCCTCATCGCAACGGAGCAACTGCCCTCTCAACACCTGGCCCTTCCCGAAGACATCTTGGTGCCCGGTAGTAGCGAAAGAGAGATTGGCTGGATTGAAGGGAAGCTTCTGAGACAGTTCGGAGGTGGGTGAAGAGACTGCGTGACTGCATTGTGTTTTGAGACCTGTGGGTGCACTTCCAGAGGGGCTACTAACCTTCCATTGTTTACATCTACATCTTAATTAAAATGTGCTACATATCCCCACCTGCTTCATGAGGACCCAGACTAAGGGTGAATTTGGCCACGTGCGGCCTAGAATCCGGGAGGTGGGGCTGGTTTTCTTCCATCCGGTGGTATAGGACAATTGGGGTGAACCAGAGGTTGGGGGGAGGCTGGGCCCACAGAGTCTGCAAGATGTGATCCATTGACCTGCTGGGTACCGAAAGCACCGTATTAGGGTGCTGAGTGTGTATATGTGTAAGAGCGGACTGGGCTTGTACTTGTAACAGTACAGAGTGAGTGTGTGTGAGTGGGAGTGATAGTCGGCGAACCACCTGTGATTCACAACACTGGCCGGTAGTGCTGCTTTATCCATTGGATTCATGCCAAAAGCAATGCTTTACTCATTTGGCTCCAGCCAACGGTGCTGCTAAAAAGTGTTCTTGTTTCATTTATGTACATATCTTTGATATTGTTGTAACTCGGTTGTCCCCTATAACTGTAGGGACTGTATTATCAGCATTGCTAGGGTGGCCTGGGGTGGATAGCGTGTTGCACCACATACAGGTGCTCTCTCTCTTTTCGGGGGAGGTTACATAAGGAATTATCCACAGTGTGCATACTATTGATATCATAACGATGCGAGTGGGCCTAGTACTGCTAGTAATATTTCCAAATGTATTTTATGTCCAAAAGGTATATGATGTTCATGTTATAATGATTGAATATGTGTATTGAATACATACATTATTTACATACATCCTGTGTAAAGCCTCTTTTGTGAAGCTCAGTGTATTTATCACGTGTGACTGACGTGCCATTGCTTTACATATTGCTTTGAGGAAAACTTGACTGCTTAGTGCCAAGCAACCCAATAGTGAGCACAGGTTATACAGCGAGTTTAATCACCCATCCTTGGTGGGAGTGGTAGGTTCTGCCTGGCTAGGGGCACCCCTTTAGCCAACCAGAAAGTGCTGGGTCCAACAACCTCCTTCTTCCCCTGCAGTCTACCCACTCTCCTCTATCCTCCAGCAGCCCCATCTCTCCTGTAACACTGCACCTTTGTTGCCCTTTCAATATTTGGACCCAGCCTCCTAAGGTCTCCCCTTCTACGGTCTGTGCTTTCTTGGTAACAGATTACCTTCTTTATACTGCACATGCCTTTTTGAATGGTGCTGCAGACCACTCCTTGCTGCTCTCTGTCTCTCCACCACTCCCCACCTCATCATTCTGCCCAGTGTGCAGTAATTCTTTCACTTACTAGGCATTTCAGACTCTCTGCAGCGTTCTGCCTACTATATTCAACCTCCTATTTCTACTACCCCAGGAGCTCACGTCAGCTCACTCACTGGCGGGTCAAAGTTCACCTCGTCCTTGTGGAATGGTATATGAGGGCATACAATAAAAAATGGTTGAGAGAATCATTCAGACTGAAAATATAAACACAAGATCCAGATTCAGTTAAAACATGGAAGCCCTCACGAGTGGGCCACTCACACCGCCCCTCTTCAGCATGCTAGAATAACATTGAGCATTGGGGAACAATAAACAAAAGTGTTCAGGGCTTTCTTAGGCTAATTGGTGAGGCAGGAACTCAGAGGAGACAACAGGAACACAAAGGCAGTCACAAGAACAAACAATTAGGCAAAGCTATAGGCCAGCGATGAGAAAATCATCCAACAGCACCATGTGTCCTGGTGTCCCCCTCTATACACCATCCCTGTCTTTTAACAATAGCCTGGTACAGTCCTTCCTGTAGGTCACCAACAAGGCATTCCAGGAATGCTGAACGGGTCCCTGGGCATTTTAACGGTATGTTGCCAGAGGCTGTGTTCATGCTGTGTTCATGCTCCTGAGTTGATGAGTAAGGATTGACTCGGTTGACTTACATCGAAGTTGATTCTTCTAAAGCCCTCATTGTGAGTAGCCGAAACATTTCCCGATTTTCTCCACTCCTGGAGTTACTAATACCGCGAAGACTGGTAACTTCAGTGTTGGGGTAAATCCGGTCCATCATGGTTTGGAATCTCAGGACCCACTAAGAAATTAATAATTAACAGTGCAATCGGTAATTCAAAGTCCCAGTAATTAATATTTTCCCTATACTTTCACAAGGATATTTTGGGTGTTATTAGCCTGCAAAATCTCCACACAAAAGTAAAAAACGTAAAATTGTGATGGGCCCGGTAACATTTGTTTCCAGCGTCTTTGGAATTAAGAGGCATCTCATAATAAGCCCTAAGTCTTTGGGGTTAATATATTTCAAACTCTCACAAGCAATGGTAGTAATCATGATCACAGGATCCAGAAGACCATACACCAGTGCTTAATTTGAGCAGGTGCTTTCAGCACCTGCACTTCTTTCACAGGGCCGGGGCTACAATTTCTGAACCTGCAGGTTGTGGTCTCAATATTAATTGTTCAATTCAAAATAAAAAGAATAACATACATTGCATGGTGACTGGCTGGTAAATGTTCATAGGCAGGCCGGCATACGCCTGTCTAGGCAGGCATGATTGTGTATCACCACGTTAGTGATGATGTCATCACGCTGATCACAAATCCAAGAAGTCATCGACAAACTACGGCTTGCATTCTATTCCCCTAGTCTGCTGCATCCTGCCACTGCCTGAGCCTATACCTCCATTGAATAATTGTAGCTGGGGTCTGGCTCATGACAGAATGACAGAGTTGAGGCAAGGAAGTTGCAAGAGCGCATTTGGAACTTGGGAGTGAGGGCTCTTGAGGAAGAATAAATTAAAGTAAGTGTGGACTTTCCACTTGTTGCGTAGCAAGAGTAGCATATCCGGCAGCCCTGCATTGCTGCTATCCTAAATGTGCTTGATGAGGCTGTGGTCCAACACAACTTTTGTGCGCCATGGCATCACCAGTAGAATCTGTGCGCTGCACCCCAGCATGGTAACTGGTGAGCGTGAGTGAGTCCAGTAGGCACCACAGCCATACTTACCGGCATTGGCAGCATTACTGCTGGGGACAATGTCTGTGCTGTAGCAGGCAGGATCACAGCAAGCTGAGCCGTGGATGCCGATGCCGTCACCATCCCTGGACCTACGAATTGCAGGCAGCACTAGCAGTGACATGACCTGCTGTCCTCAAGCAGCCTCATGTTCGGCAATAAACCCAGTCATACCACACTGATTAATACATGCAAAAAAGCATTTTCATTTGGTGTACATTTTGTTTTTGCACTCAGTTTAGGTAAGAAAGTAAAACCTCTTCCGCTTCTTTAGGCATGACAACAGGAAAACGCAGAGTTCAAAATAGCAGGGACATGTACAGGCTGACGACAGGGGTCACAGGCAGCAGCAGTGTTAGAGATGAGAGACAGCGAGAGTAAAGAGGAGAAGAAATAACAAGAGAGTAAAGAGATAAAACGGGGCAAAGTAGAAGAAAATGAGGAGTGCAAATCATATACAAAGAGAAAGCAGCCATGATGTGAAGAAGAGAGCATTAAGAAGAGAGAAGATAGAATGAAAGGATCTGGAGGACAGGACAGAGGAAAAAAGCAGACAAATAATAAAATGGAGACACAGCTAATCACTGCTAGAGAGTGATAGTAAAGAGCCAAGATTGAGGGGAGAGAGAGCAGAGCATGGATAAAAGTGAAGAGACAAAAGGGCAGGGCTAAAATGAATAGAGGGCAAATCAGAAATACAGAGTGTGACAAAGGTGATAGAAAACAATTAGAGAGGTGAGAGGAGAGACTCTTAGAGCAAAGACTTAGGGGACAGCAACAGATCAAGGTTAGAAGATAGAGACTGAGTCAGTGAGAGTGTTGAAAGTGGGGCTCACCAGAGGAAGATGTGTGCGGTGGCCTCCTTGGCAACATTTTCAGCACCTGCACTTCGTTTTTTTACAAATTAAGCACTGCCATACCCTCTGTTCCATTGTCACAGCCTAGGATAGAGTGCCAAGAATGTCTTCTCTTTGATGATAGTGGCCAATAAATAGTTGGCGGATATGTCGAGGGATCGACCTTCCAGCAGGAGCAGGCAATTTTTAGGTCCGCTCTAACCGCAGCTCTCTGCCAGATCTATTGTTACCAATACTATAAATATGTACACAGTGGGCTTTGCCAACACCCAGAGGATTTTATAGTCACCTCATGCTGTTCGCCATTTGGTGTATCCTTCCTCCTCCTATGGAGTGCTTGGACTGTAATGCATGATAGTTTACATCTCAAAAGTACACTGTCTCATCACACATTAACTTCTTTATCTCACAGATGCATTATATACAGAAAGCAATGTATTTATTTCCTTTTTTCCCCACTGAGGTAGCTTTTTAAAATGTTTTATTGAGGGCTCAACATGCACGCCAGTCCTATTGGCTTTGTCAATGCTAGTGTTCTTTGCCGCTCATGGCCCTGCTCTGGCATGTTGGTGGCGCAGGAAGCAGACAATGACAGGACGTGGTCGCTTTTCTGCAGTGGTGCGGCAGGGTCATAGCGGATAAGCTCTCTGGAATTCCATCAGCTCAGCAAATTGTTCTCCGAGCAGGCGTGGAATCAGTTCAGTTAGAATGTGAATCGTGTCATCTTTTCTGCTTTATCAGGGATGGCGTAAAAACGTTGCCAGGTTGGGTGTGCTCTTCCAAATCCATTACTCTTTGTCCGAGTTGACAAATGTCCTGACTCCAATCTGATTAGGAGTTCAGTCCATATTTCATGGTGAAAGGTGACTGCTCAGTTGACTTCAGATGTTTATGGTAGTCTGAGATATTGGACCTCTAATATGTTATGTTAATTTGTAAAGCACAGCTCATCACCCGTGAGGGTATCCAGGCGCTGAGTAGAGCGTCTTATACTTTAAGCTTGCGAGACAATTGTGGACATTTCTTTCATAATACATTCCAGTGACACCATAGACATTTCATGGAATCTTGTGCAGAGTGTTTTGTCTCAGAGATCGCCTTGGTGAAGAGCAGCAGTCACTCCAGGTGCAGTAGAGATATGGCAGTCAGGGGTTGGTGTGATGAATATCCTCTTCAGCTCCCTTACAAGGGCAGCAGGTGGATGTCTGTGGATACAGTTGCCTTGCATTGTCTACAATATGCACTCTGATTGTTGTGAGCACCACAAAGTGCAGGAGAAACTTGTGTAAACAAGGCACAAGTCCTAAAAATATAAGTGGGGGGACTAACCGAGTTAGACAGTATGAAAGTAGCATAATGGCTCATGACATCACAGCGTGACAACACGGCGCAACATCACAGGAAGTGGCATCACAACCCATGACCTTACAGGACGCGACATCACAAGAAGTGACATCAGATAGTAATACCTCACGCATATGCTTCTTAGGTCTATCAAGAGTACATTTGAGCACATTACAAGATTTAACAAACAAGATTTTGCGCCAGTGTTGTGACAAAAAAGTGACGCATCCCTGGCGCAAATGTGGGCCTCAAGTTATAAATTTAGTTTGTAAAAACTCTGCCACAAATAAATTGGCAACAAGAAGAAACATGGCAGCAACTCTATTCTGCTTAATTGGTTGAAAAGTCTGCATTTTTAGGTCTCGCCTACGCAACGCGCATGCGTTGCATAGGAGGGGACCTCATGAAATCGACTTGCTTTGTGGGCCAAAAACGTGCACGCGTTCCATTGCCATCAATGGCAACGCCTGCACTTGAGACAATCTACTTGCGGGAGCACGCGACGCCAAATGGCAGCCGCTCCCGCATGTGCAGGCCCGCCTCCTCACCCCTGCTGCCGCACCTCCTCCTGCGTGCGAGCTTGTTTTTTAAAGCAGATGATTGCTTTCACGGCCGCGCGGCTTTACTGCCACGCGGCCAATGCTTGTTTTATGTTTCTTGTCAACCATCCGGGCCTCACTCACTCAGTGGTCAATCATAGCGGCTTGTCACACCATCCACGGCTCTAAGCACCCTGCCTGTGGCTGCAGATTTCTGCCCAAACACCCACTTTGTGATTTCCTAGAGCAAAGAAAACACAACTTTTTTTCGTTGCTATTCGTGTTCCATCGGGTCGACATGTAATTAACCTAACCCTGAAAACTGCCAATTCCCTTGCTTGCACTGGGCCCACAGCGCCCTATTTCAGGTACCCAATTAAACAAGATGGAATAAGAGGTGATGAGGACACAATCTGAAAAGTAAACATTATCGACGAATCAAAGATCAGGAATGTGAGTAGCACATGAAGGCGTATATTTTGTGGAGAAAAAGCAGCTGGGTTCTAACGGACAGCACCACCAAGACTAGTCACAAGATAATATATCATATATTGCCCACCTCAAATATCCTGCTGCTGGTAGATCATAGAAAACAATAGCAATTTTTTGTGAATGAGAGGCAACATCAATTAGTTCATAATAAAAACTGTACAATCAGATTGACGAAGAGAATCTTGTGTAGGTATTCTTCTTTTATATTCAGTCGTATTACTTGATATGCACAAAACAGAATCAGACAATGCGTTTCGCCAACAGGATGGGCTTCTTCAGGGCAAGGTTGTAGATGGTGTGCGTACTTCATCAAGGATTGATCATTAACATCTGGACGAGTATAAAATCTTTGTAGAGTTGCGCAAGCTCCCGTGTTGGAGAGTATTCTGTATTGGAAGAAGGGACCTTTCGGTTGGAGTCCTTCTGCCTAGAGAAATGAAGCGCTTCATTTCTCCAGGGAGAAGGACTCCAACCGGACACGGCTCCCCATATAGACACAGCACTCAAGATCGAAAGGTCCCTTCTTCCAATACAGAATACTCTCCAAGAAGCCCATCCTGTGTGCGAAACGCGTTGGCTGTTTCTGTTTTCTGCATATCAAGTAACACGACTGAAAATAAAAGAAGAATACCTACACAATATTCTCTTCGTCAATCTGATTGTACAGTTTTTATTATGAACACAAAAAATTGCTAGCACATGAAGGCGTCAACCTTTTCACAAGTATCCTGAAAACGTTCCTCTTCAAAGCTGCATTTGAGTAAACTTTGGCCCTTGCCTGCCGCATCTGTTATGAGCGCCAAGAAACCGTCTCGGTGAACGTGCGCGCTATAAGAATTTTTAACATAACATTTAACATAACATCCTGGAGAGGGAGTCACAGCTGTGGATCTGCACTCGTAGTAAATGACTGCATTATCTGAAATCTGATTGGCTCTGCCGGTCTCAACATAGCAATGAACAGACTGACATCTATTATGCAATTCCAAACTACAGTTTATACAACATGAAGGAATTCTTTGTAATTTGCAATTCTTTTCAATTTTCCTTTTATTCAGGGAGGTAAAAACCAATACGGGAGGGTATATTATGTACTGGGTGCTGTCTACCTATGTTCCGTATTTCGAATGAGAGATAACCTTGTTAAATTACATGCTATCCTCAGTTCAAAGGTGAGGGAACTCAGACTAATGCGTTTTTTTGGCTGAACAATTCCTGCAGCCCTTGGAATGAGAGCTAAAGAGTTTTACTTTTCATGTTGTACTTTAAACCACTGCAAAATTGGAAATGAAAACACTATGCACTTTGCAATCTAAAGCCGCTCACTAGATTCACAGCGCTGTCTGTTTTGGTCTGAACCATAAACTGAAGCCTCACTACTGAGATACTCACACAGCGTCAGTGATGCCTATTCATTCTAACCAGCATCCAGCACGGTAATTCCACTGCGGCTACATACAGCTAGCGCCAACAATGCATTGATTTCCCAGTACTGAGACATTCCTAGGGCCCTCCAGGCGCACCACTGCACAGACCTGCCCTCTGACTAGTATTCAACTACTGTCATTTACTGACCTCTTATGATGCATATGCACCACTACCCCGTTACTTAGACATTCAAAGACCTTTGATGATGATTTCCGTGGTGTCGGCGTGTCACAGAGGTGCAGGTAGGTTTGAGCAGCTATGCAGATCGCTTTATGGTATTTCTTATTATTATAGTCTGTTTAGCTGGTTACTTCACTGGGTTGTTCAATCTGAGATTGTGTATACAGCTGTGGTCCAGGAGCTGGGTTGGCTGGTGGAAGAGAAAAGTGGAGAGATCTGTGGGATGGGCTTTGTTGTTATCATGCTATATCAGAGTGTCATTTTGAGATTTAAAGAAATGATCAAAGTGTAAACCTGCAGTGGGAGACTATAGTAAAGTCCTCTGAATTGTCCAGCAGTGTGTTACAGATCTCTTTAGTTATTCAATGCCTGTTCATTTGTTGATGTCTGGTTTTTGGTGAGCAGTGTTTGTGTTAGACAACCCTCTTAGCAGATATGTATTATGTGAATATAAGAGGTATAAGTAACACTTTGTCGCTGACTGCTGTGTATAATTGTCTTAGCATTATTGTGGGCCATAACTGGTATATATGTAAGCATATAATGTATGTGCCTCAGAACAGCTGTACCGTTCTTACAGATGTCCATAGCCACTAGGTTGAGTGCAGCAGTGCCCCCATGGGTCCTTTCAACCACGTGTAACATACTAGCTATCACTGGTTCAGCTTGTACAGGGCCTTTCATCTTACAGTCTCTTTTATGCTGGCCCATCTGATGCCAGTTATAGCAAGTTACCACCTTGGACTTGGAAGAACCCGCTTGTCCTCCTTTCACTGTGATGCTCCTTCCTGGACACACCATTACCATTACCATCCTCCCATGGTCCCTAGAGAATTACCCTGGCCTTTACCATCTGGTTTGGAACCAGTCTGTGGAGAGGTTCTCCCCCCTTCTGGCTTTGATCCATGCTGCTTTCGCGCCCAGTAAACACTTTTACCCAACCTCTTACCAGTTAACTCCACTAATTTCTCTGGATCCTTTCTGTCAGCTTAGACACTTATTGCCTAAGTGGGGTTGAGCACACTCCTCCTTGAGTTGCTCTGTCACAATCAACTGGTACAGGGATTGAAAATTCTTGGCTTCCATCCATCTCATCCACTCATTCCAGTCTCGCAATACACCATGAATCCAAGTCTAGAATAGAACGCCATCTACCCTCTTGCATTACTTTAACCTCTGAAGGTACTGAGCTTGTTTCAGCCCAAGCTTCCTGAGCAGAGCTTCTTGTATTCACTCATAGACCATCTGGTCTGCTACAAGCATCCTTCCAAAGTGGGTTGTCCTTTCCAAAGACGTGACTCATTAAAGCAGCTTCCTTAGACACCTCATTCAAGGTCTTCTCTTTACAAGCGACCTCAAAGCTCACAAACCATTCCAAGATATCTGCCCTCACACATACATGTGTAGAAGCTCTCTTGGAACCTTGACCATCATTTGGAATGAACGGCGTGACTGATGATAAGGCTGCAGGATGGCTGCAGTATGTAGTAGGCTCTCTGTGACCAACAGTACAGATCACACAGCCTGAAGCAGCTTAACCTGCTGAGCTCTCACCACACTTCAACGTAAAGATCTAACTAACTAAACACTGAAAGAAAAGGCAATTTATATGGGATATACACATACGTTTATTGGGCACAATCTCTTGTTTGCATCTAAACTGCTTTTATAAAGGGGGTGCAAATTGTGCATGTTTGATCCTGTGATTTTCATCAAGTAAAGGTTGCTGCATTTAGTGCACATGTGTAATCTGCACACCTCGGACCTGGCAATACTATGCAATGATAGCGTGTTATTGCCCATACAAAGGATCCCAACACTTAACCAGGTGCAAAACGTGCACCAACTAATTTGAAAACCCAGAGAAAACTAATTTGTGAATACGTAATTTGCACACAATTTTACTGTGACTATTAGGATTTTGCCCATGGTATTTTAGACTGATGCTGCAGTCCTTTTTAGGTCTCGCCTAGCGTTGCAGGGCCATGCGCTGCTCACGTAAGTGAGACTTATTGTTGCCGGGTAGCTAGCGAAGTGGGACAGGAGAGGTGCACAAGCTTGTTAACACATTGGAGACAATAGCTGTGTCCGTGCACTTTTGGAGACACGAGCTGTGAACGCACGCGTCTCTTCTCGCGCTCCCCCATGGCGGCGTCTGGAAGCGAGGGCGGCGGGTGCATGCAAAGGATGGCAGACTGCTCCACGCTGGCACTTCACTTACGTTCACTATCGGGCTAGCAGGAGTGCAGGATTTTTCATTATTTATCAGGCCGCAGCGCACTTAGCGCCCCCAGGCCATGACACTGCCCTGACCAGCTCAGGCAAGCCATCTCGCGTGGCCTCACCATCTCTAAGCAGCACGGTGATCACTTATAGATCTCGCGGTGAGTAGTGTGCTTGTCCTTGTGTGAAGCAGTCTCCGGCGCCGCGTGCCAATGCGCCAAGCACCGGCATGGGGTCCCAGCACACCTCGCAGCCTCCAGCGCGTGCACGGGCATCTCTGCCCCAGGCGCCGGCCCCAGTCAGTCGCGTCCAGGGCCAGCTTTTGTTCCGCAGGATGTCTCCCCATAGCAGGTAGGCATTACGTTTTTTCCCTTTAGGCCGCTGCAAACTCCCTGGGGGATTAAAGTCCAGTTTGCTCCGATGTATTTTCGATTGGAAAATCCCAGTACGGGTCACAACGCGGTGCCCTATCCGGAAATGGTGGACAAAAATGTATGCTATGCTATGGAAGGTGGGGGGCGGGGGTGGTGGGGGGGGGGTTGAGTGGTGCTATTTCTGATAGGACAAGGATGTAGTGACTGCTGATAGGCAGTTGTAAACGACTTGCAGGGAAAGTTAACTTTTCCTCTCAAGCAAATATTTAACTCGGACTAAGTATTTTGTGTTCTGCTTGAGCTGCTCTGGGCCCAGACCGCAGCTCAGGTATTTGCGAGTGAGTGTGTTCGGGGTACGGGAGATGGTCTGAGGAAATGAACAGGCCAGCCTTTAATTTGTTTGTAATGGGGAGATCAGGATTAAATTCCGGGATGACGAAATTCTTTAAATAGAAAGGAATCTGGCTTCCTGTTTAATCCAGGTAGTTCTCTGGGAACCACAGTCCTGCCTGTGTATTGTGTGCCTACACGCACCAAGAACTCGTACCCTGCATACCTGGGGCTTACTTAGAGGTTGGCGGATTTATACTCCAAAAAACATGACAGATTATCTTTACAAGTGGCGTAAAATATTATCGGACCACTTGAATTGTGCGGAAATAGAGGATAAATTTATGTGGCAAGGTTTACAATAATATGCCGAAAAAGTAAAGGTACATTATGAGGCATAATGTGACTTCTTTTCTAATGGTGTTACCTCGTTATCTTTTTAATTTTGTACATAGTATCTGGGTCACGGTTTCACCTCATCAGTACTAGTCTGACACCTAAATATAATTTAGCAATAGTCAGCAGAAGGGTGAAACCATTGTGCCTTCCTCTCCACTACGCATCAACAGGTTTTGCTTCAGTTTACTTTTTTTTGGATCTATGTGAGCTGGATTTTTTGGGGTCAAAATATGCGTTTTGTGGCAACTGGGCAGATCTGTAATTTTGCAGAAAGGCAGTGGCCGCAAAATCACAATTCCAGTGGCTCCAAATATGCACTTGTAATAAGGTGTCACATATCCATAATGTTTGTTACTGGGTAACCAGCCTGCCAAACTATAAACAAGGCCCCTGGTCTCTATGAAGGGGTTTTTATCAGTGGTAATGCAAGGAGTTGATAGGTCTGGCATGCTGGGCAGGAAGCCCTCATAGCAAGACTCCAAACGTTGTTTCCTCAGCTACGAACTGCCAGTGATGTTCTTGACTGTGCTGGCTTAGTGCACACTTATTCTCAATGGTGCTCCTGTCAGCATACATATTTGTTCCCTCAGTGGTGCTAGTGTCTTTAGCTTTGTGAGGTTAGCGATAGTGCCCTGGTATATTGAGTACCCATACTCATTGGTGATCCTAGCATCACAGCAATCTTTGCACACTCAGATGTGTTTGCCTAGCACTCACTGCTTTGTATGGTGCAAGTGTGTTGCTGATGGGCTCTCTCAATTCTCTGGTGGCAATGTGCTGGGATAGTGTACATCTGCTCTAAATGATGCTCACTATCGTTACTTTTGCGCTATATGGTGGCAGTCTGCAGTGGAGTCCAGTGTTGTTAGTATACTTGGGTGGTGGTGGCGTGAGCTGTCGCCTCTATCTTTGTACCCTCTGTGTTGGTGGCGTTATCATGGTGCTCTCTGTGGTGGTAGTCTGTTGGTATGCAGAGCGGCCTTTCTTTTGGCAGGCACTGCCATTATGTTTGTTTTGTGCGCTCTGTGGTGGGTGTATACCAGTATACAACACACCCATTCCCTTTGCTGATGTGGTCAGTATTTTTTAGTGCTGTGGTGGTAGTGTGGGTGCATAAGTGTTGCTGTGGTTGTAGGACTGCTGTTAGACCTGCTGAGTTGGACACCACTACCCCACTTTGGCTGGTTTAGCAGCACTACTGACTGTTGTCACTGCCCTCTGTTGGTAGGATGATGTATAAAAGCAGCAACACCTAACCATGTCAGCTGTCTCTGTGCTGCCGATGATGGTCCTGGGCAGCTAGGTGTCGCTGCTGTGTGCGAACACAGAGGTGAAGTTCTAGTTGTTTCATCAACTAAGGGAACCCTAGCAAGCTACTCGGGCTGTGGTGGGTGGGGGTCAGGTCAGAGCACACGCTCCTTGCTCTGGAAAGCAGCATGTGCCACTTACATGAGAAGCCATGGAACACAGTATGCAGCGCCTGTGCTATTCACATTTCCAGCTGATTTCATTCTGAAAGCTGTTCGTCTGCATATTTTGTTGGGGAACTATTTTCAGCATCAGTTGGCAATCATGGTATGTGTTCTGCAACAGAAAACACACTTGGCAAAACATCATATTAATCCATAGCAATAGGGAGTGGCAGTAGTTGATAGTGTCTTATCCCACGTGCATAGATTGTATTTCCTATAACACATTTGCTACACTATCACATACTAACATTATAAACAACCTTGTATATATTTATTGCTTTTAAAACAAAATAGATAAAAGCCAATGCCATTTACAATACCAACAACTTTAAACTTTGCTACTGCGAGACCTATTGCATTGCAAATGCTTGTTAAATATCTTATGGGGCTAAGGCACATGCTGCAGTGATCTTTGTGTGGCAGTAAATCCCAGAGAATAATAATGGTAAGGTAACTTCGGAGGGTAACACATTTGTTGGAGAGTTTTGTATTTTCTCTAGTCCCAGCTTTGAATCAAATCAAAGATTTTTATTTTATGTAGCTAGGTTAACGGTTTACTGCTTTTAGCACAGAAATCATATTGTTGCTTGCAGTTCTTAAATTGTAATCCTTCTAATATAGCACATCAAGCTATGACGGATGTGACTCATACACCATAGAACGCTCACTGTCTTATGTAACACATCCATACATTGATTTACACATATATATCACTGATTGTCCCTGTATAATACATATATGTGAGGTAAAGCGCTCAGACACCCTGCATCGGGAAGATTGGCGCTAAAGAAAAATAAAATAATGGTATTTTAAAATGTTATTTGTGTAAATACAGGGACAGACTAGAACATTTGGCATCTCTGCAGTGCATGCATATCTCATATACAAGGATCAAATAAAGTAAAAAGCATGCCTCCCAAGTATTAGTGAAGAGATACACTGTATGCCTTTGTTTCCCCTCCCTTTCATTTAGGTGTGAGGCTCATAAACCTCCCACTCAGGATAGTGGAACAAAAGAAGGCCTAATGCCCCCTTAAATTCGGTATCTGTTATGGGCCCAGCTAGAGTTCGAAATAGGAAAAGCACCTTGCTGCTCTGAAAGAAAGCAGAGAACCTGCACGCGCCCCTAAAGTGTCCGGTGTCTGAAAATGACACCAGGACAAGCTCAGTATATTTCACTGTGCCCACTTGCGCGACTTTGAAATATTTGCGTGTTTGTAACGGCACTGTGTTTGGATACTTAAAACGTGCCACAAACCCTGCACATCAGAATGGTCGGCACCCTGGTTTTCTTTGGACTTGACCCTCGTAAGTTTTGGACTGGAACTCGAGTGCGCCCTGCCATTTTGGGACCCTCTCCTGTTGTCGCTCTTGCCCTGGGTGCATCTTGCCATGTTGAGATGCTTTCCATCGATGCCCATGACCCGGGTCCGCCATTTTATTGATTCTTGTCCTTTCATTTGGTCCCTTGGATTCCATCCTGCTTACCATCAGACATTTCTCTTATGCTGGACTGCCTTATCTCTTTCTCCCCCTCATGTCCCCCTCTCTCCTCTCACCAATCTCAGCCTCCAACTCTTCTCCCCCACATACCGCTCTCTACCCCTTTTTATTTTAATTTTATTTAATTTTAATTTTTAATTTTTTTATTTCTCTTTTCACTCTGTAAATATGTGATATATACTTGTCCAAGCTGAATCGCTGGTAAAATGGGATGCTGAGAAAATCTACTATTTGTATATATATATGTAAATAGAGATAACTCTAACCGCTAGTATATGTAGTAGACCTTTGTATTTACTACCATTCCTATGTGATTCTTAGAGTTTATCCATTTGTATCTTTTTCTTGAGTGACTTTACAATGTGTACATTTGCAATTTTTTCTATTTGTATCTCTTCCCTGTGTGACTTTACAACTTGTACGTTTACTATTTTTTTTCCGGTTTGTATGTTTTATGTAACTCATGTTTTCCTTAGTCCTTATGTATCGCAACTGGTTCTTTTGTAAAGCGCTCTGACACCTTCAGGTAATGTTCGCGCTATAAAAAGTCGCATTAAATAAATAAATAAAGCCCTAGCCAATGTAAAATAATTCGTGAATGTGTGCAGGAATGTAGATCCCATTCCCATCTGGGTCAGTTCTAGGGATGCGCCGAATGGGCAGCGACACAGAGTCCTACTTCAACGCGCCATCTTGTGGGCTGGGGGAGAGGCCTCAAAGCCTCTTGGCAACATGCCCTTCTGGCTCGCCAAAGTAATGTGCTCTGTAGAGCAGCCCAAAAGGCTGTGGTCCGGCCGCGGTTTGTCAGGCAAAGTATAAATAATGATTTAGGTGTGTAAAGACAAGGGCATGCAGTAAAGAGTGTGGGCAGTTGCAGCAACAGACCCGCATTTGCCACACATCACATTTCCTCCTTCTCACTTCCGCATATGAGCCGGTGTGACCTGTCTTCGCCGTACGTACAGCTGTGTTAGGGCAGAATAATGTACATGGCAAGGTTTGTGCAAGGCTGTGGCTAACAAAAGTACCTTTTTCCTCATTCTGCAGGGGCCTTCCATTAGCAGGCCTGATGCTCCGCAAGGGGGCTGTAGACCAGCCACTGTGAGAGGAGGGAGAGAGGAGTTTGAGATGCTGAAGAGGGCAATGTGGAGGACATTGGAATGAAGAAGAGGTAGAAGGAAAAAGAGGAAAGCGTAAACGCTGATGAGAATGAAAAGGCACATAGAGGGTAAGGGGAGATAGAGAACGTTGAGGACGGGAAGAGGAGAAAAAGAAACTAGAAAATGTGGAAAGAATGTGCAGTGTAAGGAAGAGAAACAGGTGAGATGGGGAGGTAAAGGGAAGTGTGGTGTAGCGGTGTAGTTATCCGCTCGCGCGTCACGTGTGACGTCAGCGGATATCCGGGCGCGGCCATGTTGTCCATTGGCGCGCGAACCTCGGAATTGTTAAGAGCGCGAGTCCGGCGCTCCCGGAGAGTTTATAATATAAATAAACTACTTCGAGTTTATTAACCAACCTGGCTAAGAGTGATCTCTGCAAAGCAGTGTGGGGCCAAGTAGCAACTTTATAATGGCGACGAGGCAGTTAGAACGCCGGCCGACCGGGAGGCCTCAGGACCCACCACAGGGCAGTGACTTCTACGTTTACCACTCGCCCACACCAGCAGCAACTATCCCACCAGCCAATCATCAAACTACCGGGAGCGTGGCAGAGACTCTGCTACCACGCGGCCAGTCCACAGCGCCACGAGCGAAGACCAGCAGCCGGCACCACGCACCCTGACACGTGGGGGACTCGGTGACTGAGCGAAGCCTGCGAGCCCCGGGTAAGCTGGCGCACCGAGGTGACAATCGGGGGAGGACTGAAGGTCAGCCCCAGGAGGGGGGAGAGACAGCTGAACACGCACACCGCGACTCTAGCCCCCAGAGAGGCGAAAACGTCCCGGAACCAAGGAGCAACGAAGCCAAGACCATGAGTGCGCAGTCGAGTTCTCTGACGAACCAGGTGCCCTTCTTGCCCAAATTGGGGGAACCGGAAATGCCCTGGGAAGATTGGAAACCATATTTCCTCAACTACCTGTCGGCATTGGAAGATGAAGGTGGAGAGGCGTTCTCGAGCACACGACGCAAGAAAATATTACTACATAACCTAGGCCCGGCAGGCCAGCGTCAATACCTCCATCTCGTCAAAAGGGAAAGACCAGCCGCAGACACAGACGTATTTCAACACGCCTTGGAAGATCTAGACGCACACTGCCGTCCTGTCGTCTGTACAGCAATAGACTGATACAATTTCTTCCAGAGGAAACAGGCAAAAGGGGAACAGTAGACAAATATGTGGCAGCGCTACAAAAGCTATCCGTCACATGCAAGTTTGGCGCACTGCAAGAAGATCTAATAAGAGACCAGATAATTATGCATACAGTCATCACATCCATGCAAGAAAAATTGTGGGTGAATGGCGACGCGCCCCTGAAAGAAGTAGTGTCCTAAGTGAAGAAGGTAGAGATGTCGAAAAGGTGCGCAGAAGCAGCCAAGCAGGAACACAGCCATGCTGCAGTGTGCAGGGTAGTAGACAAGAAAGCAGCGGAAATGAGGCAAAACATCGGACAAACGGGAACACGTGCCAAGAAAAGATTCACTCCCAAACCGAACAGGCAACAAGGATTCAGGACATGGACAAGGACGCATGCTACAGGTGCGGAAGCAACACACACGCACCCAACGACAAAGGATGCCCGGCGTTCGGTGCCAAGTGTTCATACTGCTGCATCGTGGGGCACTACGAGAAGGTGTGTAGGAGGAAGGCATCCAGAAGCGAAGTCAAATATATTGCTTCAGAGTCACGCAACGGGAATGAAGAGGAGGAGACAGAGGAAGACGATGAAATCCTGATGATAGGAGAGCAAATCCTGGGAGTGGAATGTCACTCAGACAAGAAACCCAGGTGTGAGATGATGATAGGAGAGATACCAATCACCATGGTGGCCGACTCTGGATCACCATACACGATCGTTCAGAGAAGCGTGCGGGAGAGGGAGTTCGCAACCAAAACCAACCAGCACCTACTACCGTCCGACATCCATCCAGTGACCTTCACGGGCGAACCCATCCCAATGGTGGGATACTGCCGGATGCCATTCGAATTTAAAGGGAGAACTACAAGTGGAAAACTATACGTGGCCGAGAAGCGGCCGTCAGTGTTGGGTTGGAGAGATCAAGGAGCCCTCGGAATAAAACTTAACCCGGGAGGACTCACACAGGTTCTCATGACTACCGAAGCACAGGACAACGGGACGCAGAGATGGCGGGAAGGATACCCAGACGTGTTCCAGGAAAACATAGGATGAATGGCGAAATTCACGCACAAAATCTGCTTGAAGGAGGGAGCGCAACCCTCATGCCTTAAAGTATGCAACATCCCGTTCAGATGCCGAACCGCAGTACAGGAGGAACTACAGAGGTTGGAAGAGAACGGAGTGATAGAAGCGATTGACAGCGCCGAGTGGTTGGCGCCCTTGGTGGTTGCTCAGAAGCCAAACAGAAAGGTGAGGCTATGCGTGGACCTTCGCGAACTAAACAAAAACATTATCGTGGACAAGTTTCCCCTCCCCAAAATTAACGAAATGCTGGCGAAAACTAAGGGAGTGCGATGGTTCACCACGATAGACTTGACGTCAGCATACCACCAGGTGGCGTTACACAAATCGTGCAATCACCTCACAGCGTTCATTACTCCGTTCGGCTGTTACAAATTTTTAAGGATGCCGTTTGGGCTAGCCTCGGCTGCAGCGGTCTTCCAAAAATTGATGTATCGCCTGTTTCACAAAATGGAAGGCATACAGTTCTTCCAAGATGACATACTGGTGATGGGGACAACCAGAGAAGATCACGACAGGAAGGTGAGAACAGTTCTAACCACGCTAATGCAGAATGGGCTAACAGCCCAGTGGGAGAAATGCAGATTCGGGATGAATTCCGTCACGTACTTGGGGCACGAAATCAGCGATCGCGGAATCGAACCAAAGGCCTCGAACGTTGCAGCCATCTGGGACTCTCCCACCCCAGTGAACATAGAAGACATCCAAACCTTCCTGGGAATGGCAGAGTTCTATAGTAAGTTTGTTCCCCACTTTGCCTCAAAAACTCTCGGCATGCGGCAGCTGTTGAAGGACAAGTCAACGTTTTAATGGACAGAGGTGGAACAGAGAGAGTTTGAGGAGATGAAACTGAGCATCTGTGAGGCTGTGCCCATACAAGGGTTTGACCAAGACGCCTTTACCATCTTGACCACAGACGCCAGCGACCGGGGACTAGGAGCTGTCCTGACGCAGCGCACGGACGATGGGGGAAGTGCCACCATAAGCTTTGCCTCAAGGGCCTTGGCCCCGAATGAACAGAAGTTTAGCGTTGTAGAAAAAGAAATGCTCGCAACTGTGTGGGGCATGGAGAGGTTTCGGCAGTTTCTGTGGGGCGGAAAGTTTTTACTACGCACTGACCACAAACCCTTGGTGAGAGTGCTCACGTCAAGCGGACACGACCGCGCGACACCCAGGATAGCGAAAATGACACTAAGGCTATTAGACTATGTGTATGAAGTAGAATACATACCGGGCCACAAAAACAAAGTAGCGGATTTTTTGAGCAGGACAGCATCCAAAGAGAGGGCCGAGGACCAAACCTGCAGTGAGTGGGAAGAGTACGCCATAGCGACCACCGGTGATCCCGAAAGAGCCATAAGTGACCACGAGTGGGAAATGGAGTATGCCAAGGACAATACGCTCAATGCGGTGAAGTCATACGTGACCACGGGGTGGCCGGACAAAAGGCTGCAAGGTGGAGAAGTGAAGCAATATTGGGAAGTTCGTGAGGAGCTCTCCATCGGAGACAATCCATGCTTCCTCCTGAGAGGCGCCAAAGTAGTCCCACCACAGTTGTTGACAAACCAACTCCTAGCCATAGGACATGAGGGACATCTTGGCATAGTCAAGACCAAATGGAGAATGAAAGAAGACTACTGGTGGCCGTGGATGGACTTACAGATCGAGAAATATGTCCGTGCCTGCGAGCAATGCAGCAATGCAGACAAGACCCAAAGAATGCTACGCCCCCCTCTCGGAAAGTACGACTGCCAGAGGACCCGTGGGAGGACATATCAGTAGACATTCTGGGGCCAATCCTAGATGGACAAGGAACACCGAAGTACATCACTGTCCTCATAGATAGATACTCGAAGTGGATGGAAGTGGCCATCACAGAGAACACAGAGACAGAAACGATACTGGCTTTCCTTACCGACACCTTCATAAGAGAGGGCATACCAAAAGGGATACTAAGTGACAATGGGCCACAGTTCGTCTCTACTAAATGGGATGCGTACATGGAGAGGAATGGCATAACCGTGAGGCGCACACCCATATACCACCCCGCGGGCAACGGCCTCGTAGAGCGATTCAACTGGGTGATCATGGGGTCGGTCCAGGCAGCCATCAGCCAGGGCAAGGACTGGGAAAAGGAAATAAAGAGACTATTGTGGGCTTACCGCATCAAGCCCACAGCCACGGGATACAGCCCGTTCAGGAATTTGAGAGGACATGAACCGTTCACCAAGGACAACCTTGCGTGGAAACGTCTGACAGTTCAAAGCCACTGAACACCGGCTGTAGTCCGGAAGAACTTAGAGAAAGCTCAGGCGGTGTACGCAGAACGCTATGACAAGAAGCACAATACCAGGGAAACAACGTTGGAGAAAGGAGAATGGGTGAGAGTAAGGAATCCCACAGTAAGGAAGAAGGGGGACAGCAAGTTTACTCCACCTTTGCAAGTCATGGAACCGTACTCGAGATCAGCACTCCTCAGTGATGGCAAGGTGTGGTCCCAAGACCGGATGGCGAAATGCAACCGCGTCGAGAGTCGGAATGGTGAAGAGGAGGCGAAAAAGGACACGCCTAGAAAGGGGGAGCTCCCAGGAAACAACAGAGAAGGTGATGGCACAATGAAGAGCAGGAGAGACGAGGAGGCGAGTGCAGGACCGGAAAAAGAGACTGAGCAAGAGACCCTGGACCCTGGGGACGCACAGTCTTATGAACTTATACAACCGTCCCCCGTCCAGGGGAATCACAGCATGCAGACACGCAGAGGCAGGGAGATTCACCTCCCCCGAAGATTTGAAGCGTATGACATGACCTACAAGTAAGACTGTTCCTTTTATTGTTAATTGCTGAAGGGGGGGAGATGTGGTGTAGCGGTCTAGTTATCCACTCGCGCGTCACGTGTGATGTCAGCGGATATCCGGGCGTGGCCATGTTTTCCATTGGCGCGCGAACCTCGGAATTGTTAAGAGCGCGAGTCCGGCGCTCCCGGAGAGTTTATAATATAAATAAACTACTACGAGTTTATTCACCAACCTGGCTAAGAATGATCTGTGCAAAGCAGTGTGGGGCCAAGTAGCAACTTTATAGGAAGGATGTGAGAAAGGAAAGAAGGTAAAGTCACTGAGCAGGGTAGTAGAGATAGCGGAAAGTAGAATAAATAATGCCAAAAGAACAGAAATGCTCAGAACATAGAGGAGAGGGGCATAGAGAAAGGTAAAGAAGAGAGTGATGAGAGGAGAGACAACGAAGAGGCATTGATATGATAATACGGAATTGAGAATGTTAAAATGGAAGGAAAAACATTATGTGGGATGAAAAGGAGGGAAAAAGGGCAAAACATAAGGGGAAGGGGAAAGGGGTTACTGGATTGTAAAAGAGTGCAAAAGATTGTGAATGCAGATTTGGGTGGAGAGGCAGTGAGAGAAGCTAAGACTATTGGTTCCTCATTAGGTTTGTGTACTCAAAAATATTCAGTGGATCTGTGGAAAACTCAGTCAAATGTCAGGTTGTGTGAACTGAAGGCTCTCTGCTTGCAAAATGAGGCTTTCTCAGGGTTACAAGTCTGAATCCTGCAAGGCTGGCTCAGAAACCCATCCTTACAAAGTTGGCAAATTGAGCACCATAAATTGTGTTATAGTAGCAGCTGCTATTTCAAACATATAAAAGCAGCAGCAGTGAGTTGTGCGCAGTGCAATACTAAAAATAGCAACTGGCCTTCGATGTGACTGACATTGTCCAAGCTCTGTTGACCTGTGAGAAAAAAAGAGCCTGGGGCAAGCTTTTCTATCTAATGAGACTACTCTAATGTCGAATCGCTTAAAAGAGCTTTGGGATAAAGGTATCTATTTATTTTAATTATGCATTTTATTGGTCTCTGCTTTATCCTTATTGCTGACTTATAAGCCAATTCTTCTAAAGTTGCTTCAAAGTTACGAAAGAGAAGGAAGGATCAGTTGAAGTCACTTCCTGTGATGTCAGGCTCTATGAAGAATAATGGGTCCATGTACTTTCCACTTTCTGTCTTGGGTGTAAAAAATCCTAGGACTGGTCCTGGGTCCCATTCATAAGCCATCAAGAAGACACACAACCCAAGGTATTATTATAAAGCAAATGGTCAGAAGCACTGGCTCAGGCATCCAGAAATGAAGTAGCTCACTCCTCTGTTTTCCAAATACAGCAGTCGAGTGCCTGGCCACAACTGTAGGATAGCTATCAGTGATGTTTAAAAGGGGTTTGCCTCGCCTAGCGAGTGGAGACTATCTGAGCCCAGCCACCATTGTGATTTTTTTCTGTTGGCAGGAGCCAGTTATTCCAGTCTCAATGTCTAATGACTAGGACCAGCAGAGGTAACCGGGAAGTACTGATCCATAGCAGACAACCTGGTGTTAGAGGCTAGCTTTCTGGCATTCTCATGGACTGCATAATTGCAAGATGGCTGCCGGCATTGTGGTTTTAATTCTGTTCGCTGGGTGCCTTCAGCAGCTACATATATCCTGTGAAGCGTCTTTAGCATCTTATGGGCCCCGTCAAGGCTGTGGTGCTCCTACCCATAGCTGGGAGGATGACTGCTGGAGTGTCAGGCACTTGCTGGTTGGTGATGGATGCCTCTGGGTGGCAAACTGCCACCCCTTAGGTACCCATTCCCCTGGCTGTGTCTGGGATCCCAATCAATCAGGGGTTTGTAAAGGGCACTACTCCCCGGTGAGGGTCTCAAGGTGCTGGGGGAGGGGGGATTTTGGGCAGCTCTGGCTCATCCGAAGAGCCAGGTCTTAAGGCTCTTCCTGAATGCTTGCAGTGTGGGGATTCTTCGACATGATTCTGCAATCAGTTTGTGGCAAACCTGTAGCTGTGGCATAGGCAGAAGAGAGTTAGGCCCTGATAACGAGTTTAGGCATTATTTATCGCACATAATAAATAAGGATACCACGGGTACATTATTTGTTGTGTGCGATATATCACACCTATCATGAGTTTGTGGGGAATAATATGCGGATTTTGGTGTTTAACGCATCTAAACCACATGGTATGATAAATGCCGTACAATTTCCCCTGTTAAATTTCAGCAGACTTAACCTGCCGAAATGTAATGACAGTTGGGGTACTTAGCATCTAATAATTATCGGAAACATTAAATACAGCCAAATTTGTAATTCCAGCCCGGTTGTAAACAGGAGTTTAGGCACAGGTCAGAATTTACCAGGCCACTCGTAATCTGGGCTATTGAGTCTTGTTTGTCATATATGGTCTTTGCATGGTTGGATTAGAAGCTATACTGATGCTTGTGCTTAGTGGAAAGGGTGGGAGTTTATATTCTGGCTTAAGTGGGGAGAATTGTATGAGTTGGACTTTAAAGGATACTTCAGCTGAACTGTGGCAAGTTTAAAGCAGTGCTTTCACATGGAGTGTGTTCCCCTGAATGAGATCCACAGCCACTGCCTGGTGCTTTTCTCTTTTTATGAAAAATGCAGCTGGCCCTACACCTGTCACATTATCGGGTACAACTAAAAGAATAAATAATGTAGAGCCAATAAATGTGTGGGTGAACAGTAATTTGTTGATATAAACACATTCTGTGCCTGTTGCATATTTCCAAATGTCTTTAATGAATTCTGCCCATCCATAAAATATACGTTTTCCCAATTGGTGCCTGAACCAAATTGAAAAACAAAAACAGTATTTGTCAAATATTATTATTTGTGGGTATGTGTTGTTGCTGCTTCCACATTCCCAGCCCTGCTGTGCTCTACCTGCTGGTGTAAGGCACAATAAAAATGATATACAAACTGTTTTTCATAACTTTTGCGCCACCAATTAAAAAATCAGGGGTGTCCGTGATAATCCTTAGAAATCAACTGGGATTAGACATGATCCACGAGCATTGCTACAAACACAACATGTCACATATTGTCTTCTAAATGGCTTTGACATTCGTAAACGTATAACAAATGTGAAGAAGATAGTACAATCAATCACAGCTCATACTAACTGCTTTTCACTCTAATGTCCCAAAACCGATAATAGGGGCATACCATTTAAGTCCACTTGAACAAAATAAATGCTAATTTTTCTAATTTTAGTGAAAGAAAGCTATGACTAAATTGAAGATATTGAGGCAACTTTTATGGATCTAATGTGGCTGGAGAAAAGTAATTTACCTTTCCTGGGATTCTTGGGAAAGAAAAACTACAAATAGAAATGTAGATGGAAAACAGTTCCACTGGGTATACAACCTTTACCACGCAACTTTTACCACGACCTACCTTTACCACGCATTTTTTACAACGCAGGATCCATTACCACGAAGTACCATTACAACGCATGTATTTACAACGCAGTACCTTTACCACGCATACCATTACAACGTAAGTATTGGTAAGTATATAATTATATTAAAAATATTATAAGTTTGGGTTTTTGGGTAAAGGGGTATTTTTAGGGTTCAGGGTCAGTTTTGGGTTTTTTGGTAAAGGGGTATTTTTAGGGTTCAGGGTCAGTTTTGGGTTTTTGGGTAAAGGGGTATTTTTAGGGTTCAGGGTTAGTTTTGGGTTTTTGGGTAAAGGGGTATTTTTAGGGTTCAGGGTCAGTTTTCAGTTTTTGGGTAAAGGGGTATTTTTAGGGTTCAGGGTCAGTTTTCAGTTTTTGGGTAAAGGGGTATTTTTAGGGTTCAGGGTTAGTTTTGGGTTTTTGGGTAAAGGGGTATTTTTAGGGTTCAGTGTCAGTTTTTGGTTTTTGGGGTAAAGGGGTACAGGATAAATTAAATAAAATAAAATAATTAAATTAAATAAAAATAAATTAATTAAATTAAATAATTAAATTAAATTAAATAAAAATAAATTAAATTACATTAATTAAATTAAAATAAATTAAATTACATTAATTAAATTAAATTACAATAAATTAAATTAATTAAAATAATTTACATTAAATTAATTAAATTAAATTAAATTAAATTAAATGAATTAAATTAAATTACATTAAATTATATTAAAATAATTAAATTCAATTAAAATAAATTGATTATATTAAATTACATTAAATTAAATTACATTACATTAATTAAATAAAATAAAATTAAATTAATTAAATTAAAATAAATTAAATTACATTAATTAAATTAAATTACAATAAATTAAATTAATTAAATTAAATTACATTAAATTAAATTAATTAAATAAAATAAAATTAAATTATTTTAATTAAATTACAATAAATTACATTAAATATATTAAATTAAATTAATTAAAATAAATTCCATTAAATTAATTAAATTAAATTAAATTAATTTTAATTAATTTACATTTCAAAAAATATTATATACTTACTAATACTTACGTTGTAATGGTATGCGTGGTAAAGGTACTGCGTTGTAAATACATGCGTTGTAATGGTACTTCGTGGTAATGGATCCTGCGTTGTAAAAAATGCGTGGTAAAGGTAGTCGTGGTAAAAGTATGCGTTGTAACGTCATACATCCGTTCCACTGTCAGTAACAATCAGTTGACTCCATTGGGATGTTTCGCTAACTTTGTCACAGCAATGGGCAATGTGATTTTGTATTTTTTTTAATTAGAAGAAAATGTTTTGTCCTCATTCAACTCAGAAACAATGTCCATTTCTTTCGCCCTTATATCGAGAAAGAAAACAACCATTAGTGGGCCTACCACAAGGAACATTATCCTTCATGCGGCTATTTCTCTCTCGTGGTGTTAACTTACACCAGCAGCTGCTTTAATAATCGAAGCACGGAGGGGCCCTATAGCAGTCCAGAGAACTTGCCGGTGTAATCATTGGACAAATGTATAATTCATATATCAACATTACCCCCCACATTTTACGGTCGGCCTTTCCGGATTTTCCTTCCATCCTAGTAAGGGCTTCCAAAAGGCTTTCCTCTTGGACTTTTTCCCTAGCAGGTCCATCCTAGACATATATATGAGGGCCTCCAGCCAGTCCGACTGCTGTGGTGGTACGCCACTCACCCATTTATGATAAATATCTCTTCTGGCAAGTCGGATTGCATAAAACAGCAGATCTCTAAGAGCGCCCGTAAGGCCATCCACCACACTAAAGATAACCAATGATAGGCTTACCTTCATTTGCCGACCCAAAATACCTGACATAGTTGTTTCCACTTTGTCCCAAAACACTCTGAGCATGGAACATTGATAAAACATATGGAAGTCTGCCGCTTTTTCCAGGCCACATTTTGCATAACTGGTTCGACTTCCTTTCCCCATCTTTGATAGTTTTTCAGGTGATATATTTGCCCTCTGAAGTGAAAAAAACTGGGTTCTCCTTAAAAAAGCAGGGTTGACAATGAGGTAAAGTGTGCGCATTGATACTTGCCAAATATTCTGCAGCTGCTCCCTCAGCAAATATCTTCCCCACAATTCCTCTGGCAGCTTTGAAATCTCCATCCATGATGTTGTGTATTTGCCAGTACCAGAATGCAACCTCCTTATTTCCTGGTGGTTTTGTGGCCAGTGTTCTTCTAAGATGTTACCTACACCCAGTGTCGATTTCTGACTTTTATCCCAGCTTTTTAATTGTAAAAATGTAAACTTTAAAAGGCTACCCTTCATCAGCCGATTTAGATCTTGCCAGGGTAACAGACTCCCCTCCCATTTCAGGTCTCCCCAGATCCTAAGATCATTGTTTTTAATGGCTACCCCCAGTTTATCATTGAGGCACTCCGGAGTCCCTGGCGGACCCCAGATCGGCGCAAAATAAGATTAGTAGTCCAGTTTCAAAAGACGTCTAATGTGATACCACATTTTTGCCATTGACTGTAATACCTTTAATTACATTTTTTATTTTTATTTTGGGCCACCGAATTTAAAAAGGTAGCCATCTGCATCTGCCTAACTTTCTTTTAACATTACCAAGAGCATTAGGCCTATTATGGATCCATCTGGTGTCTTTGCAAGCATTCTGGAATTTGTCAATTGGAAGGCCCATGCATTATATTGAATATCTGGGAGGGTTAGTCCTCCCTTCTCCCTCCTCCTCCGTAGCTTTGTCCAGGAGATCCTGATCCCCTTGTAGGTCCAAATGAACAAATGTATTGCCTGCTGAGTTTTATGTATGATACCTTTATCAAAATACAATGATATGGAATTAAATATGAAGGTGATCTTTGGCAATACAGTCATCTTGACCAGGCTCACTCTCCCCAGAATCGTTAACGGAAGGTGTGCCCAACCCTTCATTAGTTGGACTATCTCTTTAAACACTCTCCTCAGGTTAATTTCTGCGATTGTATTTATATCTTGTACTATCTTTAAACCAAGATATCACATTTCTTTCTTGATCAGCTGACTATTGCTTCTCCGATTCCATACCATTACCTCTGTTTCATATTCATTAACTGAATACCCCGACACCTCCCCAAATTCTGATGCGATGCGTAGGATAGTGGGTAGAGCTGCGCCCAGATCAGATGAATAGACCATGAGATCGTCTGCATATAATGCGACCTTCCTGACCCACTCTCCCTGGTGAAAGGGAGGAATGTTGATTGTATTTCTAATCTATAAGCAAAGGGTTCCATATAAAAGTTAAACAGGAGGGGGGAAAGAGGGCAGCCCTGTCTTGTACCCCTGAGTATTTTGAAAGGTGAAGATAACTTCCCATTCACCAAGACCCTTGCTAAAGGTTCCTGATATATTAGCTGTATAGCTCTACACAATTTGTCTCCTAGGTTGTATCTTTTCAAAACTGAAAAAAGGTAAGATCACCTCACCTTATCAAATGCTTTAGAGACATCTAGTGTTGTTCTTGCTAGTGGGGTGTCAAAAGTTGTTGCAAAATCAATGTCCCCAATTAGCTCATAGGTAAGCTCATGCAGATACCTCCCTTTCACAAAGCCTCTCTGATCTTTATGAATCACTAGGCCCGCAATCTGGGTAGTCTGCTAGCCAATATTTTTGTGAAAATGTTATAGTCTGAATTCAGGAGAGATTTCGGTCTATATGACTAACATATAGCCGGATTTTTACCTGATTTCAAAATAAGGGTAACAGTGGCCTCGTTCCACGATTTTGGTAACTGCATTCCTTGATCTAATATCTCACCCATCACTAATGTCAAAAGAGAAGATAACACCTCCACAAGGATTTTATATACCTCTGGAGGAACGCCATCTGGCCCAGCCGCTTTGCCACTCTTACTAGCGTCTATGGGTTGAATAAAATCATCTAACCAGCACTCAGTTTCTGCATCTGCAGTCTTCTACTCCTCCATGTATAGAATCCAGAAGAATTCCTTAAAGACCTCTTCGAACTCAGTCTCATTATTCAAAATATTCCCGGAATGGTCCTCCTTAATCCAATTCCTATTCTGATCTGTCTTAACCTTCAGGCTAAGAGTTTTCATGCCCCTTCTCCGTACTCAAAATGTGCTAGCTTGCTACCATCCCACCTCTTTCTAATCCTAGATTGGAGGATTTCTGACATTTGGTTCTTCAACAAGAGCTGCTTCCTTTCCAACTCAGCCCTGGTCCCCTCTGTTTCTGATCTTTTTATCTCAATTTCTATTCCCTCCATTTCATCCTCTAACCAAGAGATTTCACTCCTACAGCACTTGTTTCTACAGCAAACTGCACTGGTGCTCTTGCCTCTAATAAATGCTTTTAGGGTATCCCAAACAGTCCCATTTGTAGCTGAACCACTTTTGATCTCAATACATTCTCTAATCTCTTCCTTTAAATTTTCCATTACTTCACTGTCTGCCAATATGGTGCGGTCTAACGTCTACTTTCTTTCTGTGTATCTAATGCTGTTTTTAAGTGTTAATATGACTGTCGAGTGATCTGATAAGTGGTCCGCCTTGTATCCAATATCTAAGATATCCTCTCTGAGGCTCCAGTCTACTAAGAAATAATCTATTCTTGATCTGTTCCCATATTTCTTAATATGAAATGATGTACCTTGTAGATTCCCTGCTCTCTCTCTCCAAAGGTCACACAAAGTATGCTGACTAATCATAGCTTTTAAGAGGGCTCCCAAATTAGGCGTTGGTGTTGCTCTGGTTTTGTTTGATTTGTCTAATTTTAGATCTAATACTACATTGAAATCTCCTGCCATGATTATTGGACCAGAAAATTCTAAGAGATTTGCAAACAAATGTGTAAGTGGTTCGCAATCGTCGTGATTTCGGCCTGAGTAGCCTACTAATGTTAGTGACCTATCCACTATTTTAACATCTGCTATAATCCACCTACCCCCTTTTTCCACCCTTGTCTGTGACACCCTTATTTTTGCTTGTTTTTTCACTATTATTGCGACCTCTCTCATGTTCACGCTCTGATCAGTGCATAAAACTTGTTGTACCCATCTTTGTTTTCCAAAAAGATCGACACATTCCTTTTTATCAAATGCGTCTCATGTAGAATCAGAATTTGAGCGGGGAGTCTCTAAGGTATTGCAGTATCCTATCCCTACGCCCCTTCACACGTAACCCATTGACTGGGGTGAGTGTTTGAAAAGTTTCAGCACGCCTTTTATTATCTTGTTGTGTTTACTTTGCAGCAAAAGACTGGCTACCCTTTCTAATGTACTGTAATGAACATTAACGGACAGCTACTTGGAGCTCATGCTGACTCACCCGAGACCCAAAAACATATGGGCCCCCTTCAAACTTAAATATTGAATGCCGGGCATGGATAACCCCCAGCCCTAACCAAAATAACCTAGTCTGCTGGGGTTGAAACTCCCCACCTCTGCCCCAAAAAGACATGTGATGAGGCCCGAAGGAGACATCAGAACTAGACAGGACCTTATACCTTGTACTGCATTCCACAATGGGTCTGGGGAGAGCTAGTGCTTTCTGAGTGCATGCATGTATCCGGGCTGCTGTTGCGGCAACTTAATTTAAAACCAGCCTTTAAGGCAATAATTGTATACTTTTTCTCAACTGTAAATAACAAAAGATTTTTGAAAAATCTAATTAATGCACCCAGTAATACTAAAGTCCAACTGAGATCTACTTTACCATCATAAAAGCAGGAGCCATCTGAAGCACAACCCATTCCAATTTATACTCCCATTGTACTGGAAAATTATCTAAATATAGCACATGTTGTTTACTCACGACTGATTGTAACAATTACTTGACTGCTAATGACAGACCCCCATATGAACATACTGCAAGCATTGCCCTTAGTATAGCCATTACCATTGTGTTAGAGTTTACACACATAGCTAATAGTATACTATCCCTAAAGATAGTATCTTGGAATATTGCCTACACAGTCCAATGACCATAATTGTTTGATAAACATTAAAAATGCTTACTTTCTCTGTTTCACCTTTACTTAGATATGGTTTTGTGAATTATAGCATTGAAGCACATTGCTCCAAAGTAGGATGTCTATCTGGTGGTCTTCCCATATGGATAAAAGTCATATTAAAATGTGAAATTGAAGAAGTGTGTATTAATTGTCCTGCCTTCAGTATTTGGTTAGTAGATTCCCTATTGGTGACAAACTCCTACTATTCAGTGTATAATAATTGAGGATATAACAGTGCCAGAGAGACATTAACTTTGACAAAACCTGATTCTCTACTAGCATCAAAAGACCCAAAAAGAATGATTATCGTGGTTGGTGAATTTAATGTGAGCTACAAACCTATTGATATGCTAGTATTAATCCAGGAAGATGACGTATGGAGTATATCCCAGCTGAATAATACCAAGGTAATGCAACCTAAAGTAATGGCCTTACAAATGGCCACCTTAGCAATACGACATGGACTGCAGGCATGTAACGGGAGAAACATATCAGACGGCCTAAGTAAACCAATGTTTAATAAGGGCCCTTGGGTGTCTTGTATAGACTATATATTGGTCTGTGTATCTGATTGGTGTCATATTATAGAGTTGGTGATTTTGGAGAGAGTGACAATAAGTCCCTAATACTTCCTGTTAAGGGTTTATGGTTTCAGAAAACCATTGGCCAATTCAGTTGGATCACAAATAGGCTTATCTCGTGATTACCAGCTCAGATAATGAATTTGTACCACTTTTGAAAGACATCTTGGATAGCAAAGAAGGAAATGCAGTTCTATTAGACATATAAGTTTCAGTGTGCATTGTAATGGCTAAGTATTTTTTTTTAAACATGCATACAGAAAATGAGATGCAAGCCTCGTAAACACCCTTGGCTTGACAAGACCTGTATGACAATGAACGATAAACTTCTAATAACCATCAGGTCAAAATATATAGAAGAAATAGCTAATACACATAGACAATATAAAACGATAACAAAGGAAAAATAGATCCGTACCTGCAGGATCAATGGTCAGCATTGCCTACTGCATTGAAGGCTACGCATTCTGGAATATTCTGGCATATTGTATCACATGACTCTATTTCTTATTCTATTAAGTTTGATTTACATGTCATGCCAGAAGCATGAATTGGCCACTTTTCAGCACTATAGGGTGTCTGATTAGGGAAAGTACCTTCTTTTTTTAGCTCCCTAATTCAAAGAGTGACAATGGTATTGCATTCAGCGTTCATGATGTCAACTCTGTTTTGAGCAAAGCCCCTAGCCTAAACAAAACCCAGGGAGATTTGTATAGACATGACTCAGATATTTGGGGACCATGGGCCAGATGTAGGTAGCCCAATACCGGTCGGTAACGGCCGAAATTACCGAATTTCGACCGTTACCGACCGGTATTCAGGGTTTGAGATGTAGGAGTCAGGTTTAAGGATTCGGTAATTTACCGAACGGTAATTTAAGGAATCGGTAAATTACCGAATTCTTAAATACCGATTCGGTAACATATTACGTTCATTCATCTTCTTAAAGAATCCATTCTCGTTATAAATTTTCATAACTTTATTGAGAAAGCCCTGGCATTATTCGCCATATAGGGTGAAACACGTGTCGGCTGTTCCTCTTCTTTGTGCAATAAAGTTATGAAAATTTATAACGAGAATGGATTCTTTAAGAAGATGAATGAACGTAATATGCAACAACTGAATTTGTCATTAAAATACAAAATATAAAAAGGATTTACTCGTGCTATACTAAGACACTAACTCTTTCAAAGGAACGCATGCTCACACCCAAACCTCAATTCCTTCTTTGAAGCTTCTATGGTCCAGAGCTTTGAGCAGAGTTCCTCCGTTGATTGAACCCTCTAGGAAGCAAGATATAGACCTGGAACCCCTGACCTTTCATCCTAGTTGCAACATGCCTTTAGGGCATGTATGTGTGCCACATGTGCACACATGCACTATTCAGGGGTGCAACAGGGTGTCAATGTGACACCCTGCCACCCTTGTAAGTCTTCCCCCTATTACCGATTCGGTATTTACCGAATCGGTAATTCCCATTCATTCCTGTGGGCCTCCAGGCCCATAGGAATGAATGGGAAATACCGAATCGGTAAATACCGAATCGGTAAATACCGAATATTACCGATTCGGTAACATTTACCGAATCATTACCTACATCACATTTACCGATTCCTAAATACCGAATCGGTAAAATCTGTATTTAGGAATCGGTAATATGTTTGAATATCTTTATTCGGCAATTTTTCACCATAAAAGAATGCACATACATAAACATTTCATCCCAATAAAAAGATTATAAAATACAATAAAAACATGGACAAATCGTCCACAGCTAGTAGTATCTTCAGTTTGTAGTTTAAGTAACCGGGAACGTGTCAACCACGCACTTCCTAAAAACTTAGCCACCCCACAGATCATACTGGCAGATGAGGAATCTGTAGAAAGGACACGTAGTGCCTGGCTGTGGCACCTCAGCCCCATTTCCCTGCAGACAGGTTTCAACCAAAATTTCCGTGCCCCTTTGTAAGCAGGGCAGGCAAAGAACAAGTGAGCAACCGATTCCTTGGGGGCCGCACAGCCCGGGCAACCACGGGAGCAGACATCTGTGTTCAGCCATCTCACTGTAAATTCATTCACCGGGAGCGTCCCATACCGCAGTTTAAGGTACAGCGCTCGGTCCAATGGTTTGGTTATTAAGTCTAAAAAGGGTTCCAGTTTACGCACAGACTTAATAGACAAAAACTGGTCAGTGAGTAAACCCAAATTCATAGACCTCATGGTATTATTCTGAACCCAATCCCAGTACAGTTTTTTTAAAACATCTTTTGGTGGTGGTGACTGCGACTCCCATGCCTCTCTAAGACCCAAGCTAAAAACCAATTCTTTTAATTTGTTTAACCATCTTATTTTTTTACAGGTATCCAATAGTAACAGTTCATCCAGCCCTTCTGCGTACTTTGCGAGCTCCTCGGTTCTTCTTAGTCGGGACCAGAATAACAATGGACGAAGCCTCACTAAGTCCTTTACTGTTTTCCTGCCCAGATCTAATCTATGAGGGATCATAGGGGTGGAAGTGGGGAGAGCTACCACATTCCTAAAAAAAAATTGTTTTCCGCTCTCATCAAGGCCGAAACCCCTTCAAATCCCCACAGTTCAGAGCCATAGAGTGCTGCAGGAAGGATCTGGCCCTCGTAGATGGTCATAGCTGGGGAGACCGGTTTGCTGGTTGACTCCCGAATCTCCTTCAACATCACCCCGGATACTCTATGATGGTTTAATAGCATCTTAGACAGATGATCCTTCCAAGACATATGACTGTTAATTCGGACACCAAGATAGTCAAAAGACTCGACCAGCTCAAGGGGGGCGCTATTAAGCACAAAATTATTTCTAAATCTTCTTGAGGGTGCAAAAGCCATCAGTTTGGTTTTTGATGTATTGATAGTTAGACCTCGATTGGTACAAAAGGAGCTAAACCGATTTAAGAGTTTCTGCAAGCCCACCGGGGATTTAGAAATTAATAGGGTGTCGTCAGCGAAGAGAAGTGTGGGGATTTTCTCCCCCGCCAGGGATGGGGCATCCGACTCCTCCCCCATCAGATGGTCAACCACTCCATTTACGAATAGGGAGAAGAGGGTCGGAGCCATGACACAGCCCTGACGCACTCCTCTTCGCACAGGGATCCTATCTGTAAGTTGACCCTGGGATCCCCATCTCACCCTCGCATAGTTCCCTTCGTGTAGCTTGACGATTAGGCTCAGAAGACCACTGGGAATACCCATCTCTCCTAGAATTCCCCAAAGTTTAGTACGAGGGACCAGGTCGAAGGCGGTTTTAAGATCAATGAAGGCCATATACAAACTGCCCTTCATGATAGTAACCGCCTTCCAATAGATGGCAAAGAATCGAAAGACCTGGTCCATCGTACCTACCTTCCTTCTGAACCCTGCTTGTAAATGGGAGAGGATACTAGCCTCCTCTATCCAATCGCCTACTCTTGAAATGATGACCCTGCCGACCACTTTCTGGATTATGTCTATCAGACTGATAGGTCTGTAGTTTGCAGGGTCATCTCTAGCCCCCTTCTTGTACACGGTAACTACCTCGGCCCCTTTCCAGGAGTCTGGAACCTGGTGTCCCCTCATAATCAGGTTCATTATAATCGCGATTAGTTTAGCCCAGGACTCAGGCTCCACCAACAATAGATCCCCTGGGATCCCGTCCTGCCCAGCGGCTTTTTTGGGGGTTAGGTGTCTAATCGCCAATACTACCTCTCCCGTTGAAAACAGAAGCTCGGTATCATCCATGGGGGCCCCTTCACCCAGGCTATTCACCCCAGGACTAGTTGTTTCTTCCGAGTCTCCATATAGGGATGAGAAATGTGTAAACCATTGCTGGCAAGTTATATGATCAGACAATGGTTGCGATTTTCTCTGCCTTAATCTATTAACTAGTTCCCAAAAGAGGTTTGGATTCCTACCACTCACTGCATTGGAAAGATCCTGCCAATGCTGTTCCTCCCACTCCCGTTTGGCCAATGACAGTTCTTTCAGGTAATCCTTCCTGGCCGCTCTAACCAGTGGAGGGTCCCCTGAAAGTAGAGCTTCTGTCAATTTTTTCCTTTTGCTTTTACAAAGTTCATTATACCAAACTTTGCTAAGAGTAGAGGGTATAGCATGAGCCCTATTACTTTTCCCCTTCGAGATAAAAAATTTCCCAACTTGGTCTATTGTGGATTTATAGGCAGAGTCAAGGGAGGGGTATTGGGGGCTGACGGTCCTAATATGTGATTACCTACATATGGCAAGGATATTGTGAGTAGCGTCGACTACCCACCAATCTGTGCGCTCAGTAAACGTTGAAACACTGAGGTTTCTTCAACAAAATAAAGTTTATTCATAAAGGATCTTGTAGTTTTAGCCACGTCACGTTGTACAGCCAATACACTGGAGTTCCATTCATCACAAGTTCCCTACCCAGCACGTAACCCATAGATAACTGCATGATGATCGAGCAATTTAGATTTTGAGAAATGTATTATCCCAGTGGAGTAACTAATTTGGTCCTGTTTTGACCCTTATTTTCAGACCCCTGACGAAGGGTCCTATCCTTACGACCCGAAATGCATTGGGTGGATGTGAATAATTTCAATCATGTCGCAATTTGCATCATAAGATGGATATTATGATCAGATGAAATGAATCATTGAAATCTTTCAAATAAGAATTGACTTTTGAAAAACTCCAAGATCCTTTATGAATAAACTTTATTTTGTTGAAGAAACCTCAGTGTTTCAACGTTTACTGAGCGCACAGATTGGTGGGTAGTCGACGCTACTCACAATATCCTTTACATTCTGAAAGGCACGGCTGACTACGTGCGACGTCTGTAGCGCCAAACTGATCAGGCCTTATTTTTCTAAAAAAAGATTGTTTATACATTGAGTGCACGGGGATTACACGTTTTCTCATTGTTCAACCAAGTCACCCCTGATCCCGTGTGCACCGAACAACCAAAATGCAACTGGATGATATCGCCCTTTTGACCGCCAACAAAGCAGAGACTCTTGGGTTCACAGAAGAAGCGGCTAGAGAAATTTATGGGCTAATCCAGGAGACCAGAAAATTTACTCCTCAAAAATCCACGACCGCACAATTACTGAGACAATTCGAATTCATGAGCAAGAAAGAAATAAACCAAAGGTTGCATGCAACCACATTGATACATTACCATAAGAACCAAAGAATACCTAGGGGACTTAGGATAGCACTCAAACCAATGCTCTGCAAGAACAGTAAGAAATTCATTGAAAAGTGGTACCAAATCTTAAACAAATGTTCCTTGGATCTCATTTTATTAATCGTGGAAGAACTTGCGAAAGTCTTAACGGAAATCGAGGAAGAAATTAAAATGATTCAACAAGAAATCAACAAAATTCCAGATCTTCAACAAACTTTGGAAGATATTAACAATAAATTAGAACGGTATGCCAAAGAAGTCAACGAGAGGAAAGTTCGCAAATATCGTAGAGATACTCTAGATTACAAACTCGAGGAAGTATACACGTGGGCTGAGATATACAATCAGAGACAATGGCAACCTCAAGCACAACAGCATACTAAGAAGCAGAATATTTCTTCCTCACAAGAAAGCGTTGTTTCTGACTCAGACATCGCCAAATCGAGAAGACCATTGGATGCAACGGCAGTTAAACCATCTGTAAGCCTCACCACACAAAAACAACCGTCTTTTTTAGAGACAAGTCCGGCGGCAAATGCTCCACCAACTACAGGAACACCACAAGAAGGGGCAAAAGAAACAGCAGAAGAAATAGCCAAAAGGACCAGGAGTCAGATGTCAAAAACGACTTAATCATTAATATTTCATCTAAAATCCTCACTAAAGCTGAGACGAAATTATTGAACAAAGGTACCACATTCGTCCCTACTTATCATTCGAGCCAAACGGAAACAGAAATTGCATTATTTAAATTTTTTCGCAACTTAAAGTTGAGATTTTTCTTTAAAGAACATCGAGAAACACCGAGTATCGAGACCTGGGACAAAGATTTCAAGCCCAAGAGCACATTCTGTGCTCCGTTTTCACACAAAACCATCGAAGCGTTCGAAAGAACGGTCCTTTCAGAAGTACAACAGATATCATTTCACAAATCTAAAAACAAGAATCTATCAGCTAAAGAATGGAACACCCTTAAGAATTTGAGCAACGATAAAAATCTCACATTCCAGAAGGCCAACAAGGGAGGTGCCCTGGTGGTGATGGACACTGAGTTTTATTTGAAGAGTGTCAATGAGCATGTCCACAACTTAGACATTTATTTGCCATTGCAGGAGGATCCCACACAAGAGTATCAATGCACTCTACAACACATCATAGACCATGCATTGGACATGAAATGGATTAGCCAGAAAACACATGCCTTTTTTACACTGAAACATCCAAGGAGACCGAAACTGTACATGTTGCCCAAGATTCATAAGGACCCAATCAAACCCCCATTCAGACCCATAGTCTCGGCCTGTGGTTCAATCTCCGAACCCATTGGTAAATTCGTAGATCGATTTCTACAACCCATTGTGCAGCAAAGTGATACCTATATCAAAGACACTACAGCATTCTTGAACCTTCTCAGAACCGTGCCATTAGATCAAGATTCAACATATTGGCTTTGCACCATAGACGTTATTTCATTATATACGTCGATCCCTCATGGCGAGGGGATTAAAGCATTGGAATGGTGTCTATTGAAGAGTGATTTGGATCAAACTCAAAAAATCTTCATCTTAGAATTAATGCATTTCGCATTATACCACAGCTACTTCGAGTGGGATGGTCAGTTTTTCAATCAATGCAATGGAACCTCAATGGGTTTTGGGGGGGCACCCTCATATGGCAATATTTTCATGCAGAAATTCGAGTGGGATCATATCCTGTGTAACCAAACTTGGATTGATCATGTGGTAACATTTAAGCGTTACATTGATAACATTTTTTAATTTGGCGTGGTTCTAAAGATCAGTTACTTGAGAAAATACTGGCTCTCAACTCATGTAATGAACGCATTAAATTCACATACAGCATCGAACAAGATAGTATTTCCTTTTTGGATGTGCAAGTGATGAAAGTCAATAATGTAATCAGCACCAGAGTATTTACAAAAAAGACTGATAAGAATGCCTGCCTGCTATTCCAAAGTTTCCATCCTGACACTTTAAAAAAGCATCTACCAACGTCTCAATACGTCAGGTTAAAAAGAATTACCACAAATGAAATGGATTTAAAAGAATCACTTAAATCACAGACAACCAAGTATCAACAAAGAGGATATCCACAAGAAATTTTGGACACATCGCTGCGTAAGGTTGAAAAATTAACTAGAGACACCTTGTTACAAACCAAAGAAAAAGATGTTGTGAAAAAGACTGTATGTGTCCTGAAGTATTCTGCAGAATCACCTAAAATCAAAAAAATCATCAATACCCATTGGTCATTGATCACAACCGAACCGGATCTTAAGGATCTGTACAGTGACAAAATCACATTCGCTTTTCAAAGATCGAAGAATCTGAAAGAACTATTGAATTCACGGAAAGCAAAGAATAGCAACTGGGGAGGAATGCTTAAATGCCACAACTGCACACATTGTAATAATGTGATAGAAGGTAAAACTTTCAGGCATCCCACGAAAGGTCACATCATTGAACTCCGTCACTCCAGCACGTGTGACACCACGAATTGTATATATGTCATCAAGTGCCCTTGTGGCAAAGTATACGTCAAACGGAACGTAAAATCAAAGTCCGTATAACTGAACACAAAAGCAATATACGGCTAGCCAACATGAAATCCAACATAGCCTGTCATTGGATGAGGTGTCCATTGTGAGGCTGTGACTGAGCGCTGTTGGGTAGCGTAATTGCGCCGCCAGCAGTTAACTTTTAAATATCCTCGTTTTTCTATTTGTTTTGATATTATTTTGATTGTACCTTGTTTTTAGTCGCCGCGCTGTGCCTGGCCCCTCACTCCCACACTAAAATCATTGGAAGATCACCGCTACTTTGGCGGGCCCGGTTTCCGGGGTGGTGGAGTCCATCTTGGGTAGGCTTTGAAGCGCGACGCCGCCATCTTGGTGCGGGTACTCGACTCATTCGCCGAGGTTTCGCCGGACTATTTAAGGCGGAACCGTGACTGGGACAGCCTGGATAAGGTGTCCATTGTGAGGCTGTGACTGAGCGCTGTTGGGTAGCGTAATTGCGCCGCCAGCAGTTAACTTTTAAATATCCTCGTTTTTCTATTTGTTTTGATATTATTTTGATTGTACCTTGTTTTTAGTCGCCGCGCTGTGCCTGGCCCCTCACTCCCACACTAAAATCATTGGAAGGTCACCGCTACTTTGGCGGGCCCGGTTTCCGGGGTGGTGGAGTCCATCTTGGGTAGGCTTTGAAGCGCGACGCCGCCATCTTGGTGCGGGTACTCGACTCATTCGCCGAGGTTTCGCCGGACTATTTAAGGCGGAACCGTGACTGGGACAGCCTGGATAAGGTGTCCATTGTGAGGCTGTGACTGAGCGCTGTTGGGTAGCGTAATTGCGCCGCCAGCAGTTAACTTTTAAATATCCTCGTTTTTCTATTTGTTTTGATATTATTTTGATTGTACCTTGTTTTTAGTCGCCGCGCTGTGCCTGGCCCCTCACTCCCACACTAAAATCATTGGAAGATCACCGCTACTTTGGCGGGCCCGGTTTCCGGGGTGGTGGAGTCCATCTTGGGTAGGCTTTGAAGCGCGACGCCGCCATCTTGGTGCGGGTACTCGACTCATTCGCCGAGGTTTCGCCGGACTATTTAAGGCGGAACCGTGACTGGGACAGCCTGGATAAGGTGTCCATTGTGAGGCTGTGACTGAGCGCTGTTGGGTAGCGTAATTGCGCCGCCAGCAGTTAACTTTTAAATATCCTCGTTTTTCTATTTGTTTTGATATTATTTTGATTGTACCTTGTTTTTAGTCACCGCGCTGTGCCTGGCCCCTCACTCCCACACTAAAATCATTGGAAGATCACCGCTAATTTGGCGGGCCCGGTTTCCGGGGTGGTGGAGTCCATCTTGGGTAGGCTTTGAAGCGCAACGCCGCCATGTTGGTGCGGGTACTCGACTCATTCGCCGAGGTTTCGCCGGACTATTTAAGGCGGAACCGTGACTGGGACAGCCTGGATAAGGTGTCCATTGTGAGGCTGTGACTGAGCGCTGTTGGGTAGCGTAATTGCGCCGCCAGCAGTTAACTTTTAAATATCCTCGTTTTTCTATTTGTTTTGATATTATTTTGATTGTACCTTGTTTTTAGTCGCCGCGCTGTGCCTGGCCCCTCACTCCCACACTAAAATGATTGGAAGATCACCGCTACTTTGGCGGGCCCGGTTTACGGGGTGGTGGAGTCCATCTTGGGTAGGCTTTGAAGCGCAACGCCGCCATGTTGGTGCGGGTACTCGACTCATTCCCCGAGGGTTCGCCGGACTATTTAAGGCGGAACCGTGACTGGGACAGCCTGGATAAGGTGTCCATTGTGAGGCTGTGACTGAGCGCTGTTGGGTAGCGTAATTGCGCCGCCAGCAGTTAACTTTTAAATATCCTCGTTTTTCTATTTGTTTTGATATTATTTTGATTGTACCTTGTTTTTAGTCGCCGCGCTGTGCCTGGCCCCTCACTCCCACACTAAAATCATTGGAAGATCACCGCTACTTTGGCGGGCCCGGTTTCCGGGGTGGTGGAGTCCATCTTGGGTAGGCTTTGAACCGCGACGCCGCCATTTTGGTGCGGGTACTCGACTCATTCGCCGAGGTTTCGCCGGACTATTTAAGGCGGAACTGTGACTGGGACAGCCTGGATAAGGTGTCCATTGTGAGTCTGTGACTGAGCGCTGTTGGGTAGCGTAATTGCGCCGCCAGCAGTTAACTTTTAAATATCCTCGTTTTTCTATTTGTTTTGATATTATTTTGATTGTACCTTGTTTTTAGTCGCCGCGCTGTGCCTGGCCCCTCACTCCCACACTAAAATCATTGGAAGATCACCGCTACTTTGGCGGGCCCGGTTTCCGGGGTGGTGGAGTCCATCTTGGGTAGGCTTTGAAGCGCGACACCGTCATCTTGGTGCGGGTACTCGACTCATTCGCCGAGGTTTCGCCAGACTATTTAAGGCGGAACCGTGACTGGGACAGTCTGGATAAGGTGTCCATTGTGAGGCTGTGACTGAGCGCTGTTGGGTAGCGTAATTGCGCCGCCAGCAGTTAACTTTTAAATATCCTCGTTTTTCTATTTGTTTTGATATTATTTTGATTGTACCTTGTTTTTAGTCGCCGCGCTGTGCCTGGCCCCTCACTCCCACACTAAAATCATTGGAAGATCAACGCTACTTTGGCGGGCCCGTTTTCCGGGGTGGTGGAGTCCATCTTGGGTAGGCTTTGAAGCGCGACGCCGCCATCTTGGTGCGGGTACTCGACTCATTCGCCGAGGTTTCGCCGGACTATTTAAAGCTCCACCTTCCTCAACGCGCAGCGGTGACGCGCAGGTGTGGCGCTCTCTCTGCGCCTGAGTCGCGCCAGAGTCCTGCCCGTCTGCGCCCGTCAGCGGCACGTTGGCGGCCGGGGCAGGACGGCTGGCAACTCGTCTGACTTCTGGGCTAGTCTCATACTGCTAATCATCATGATTACGTACTCCAGTATTGATTTGCGTTCCCTCCGTCCTCCGTGTGGTCTCTGCCATCATGTATTCCCAGGTGGGCGGGCTTTGAGGAAAGGCTGTAGCGAATGTGGCTGGCGCCTTCCTGATCGTAAACTCTTCACACAGGTTAGTCCCTCCATCCACCATCAATGTCTGTTACTAAATACCAGATCCTTGCCTGGCCATGCTTTAGATATCTGGAATTTGCTACAGGACTCGCAAGTATCTTGTTTATTCCTGACGGAGACCTGGCTGGCTGATTCTTCTGCCCCTGATTTGGCTAACGCCGTACCCTCCACCTACAATATTTTTAGGAAAGATAGGCCTTCTGGTAGAGGCGGCGGAGTGGCGATCATAGTAAATAAGAACATATCATGTCGCACTTTCCCTGTAGATAATATACTGGGCAGTGAAGCCCTTGGCTTCACCCTCCAGCTTTCATCTTCCCAGACCTGTACAGGTATTCTTGTATATAGACCACCAGGCTCGGTGGGGCCTTTCTTGGAAGAACTGCAGGCAGCTCTATCGACTCCCTGCCTTAGATCTAATCACTGCCTTCTATTGGGTGACCTAAATATTCATATGGATAATAGTTTAGACCCGGACACTCAAAAATTGTTGGATATCACTTCTGTGCTCGGATTATTTCCGTATGTGGTAGGACCTTCTCACAATAAAGGCCACACGCTGGATCAGATTTTTTCCACTCTTCCTATCTGTGTAGGTCCTCCTCTGCCAGTTTTGTGGTCTGACCACTTTCTTATTTCTTTCTCTTTCCCTGCCATTGATTCAACTCGGACTAAACCGGCTGGGTCGGCGAAGCATGTCTCTAAATCTTTCCATCTTCTTACTAGAGATATGCTATCGAACGCCTTGACTAACCTTCCCTGTCCTATCTCCGACAACTTAGAGGATTATATTGCCCTTTTTCACAAATGGCTCACAGATTGTCTGGAGAGCCTGGTTCCGGTCAAGAAACAAAATTCAGCCGATAGAAGGACATCAGCCCCATGGTTTACTCCTCAGTTAAAAAAATCACGCCAAGACCTTAAGAAAGCTAAGAGAGCATGGAGGCAAACTTATGATCTTTCTGAGAGGCAGAATTTTAAGGCACTGACTCAAGCTTATCATAAATCAATCTGGGCAGGTAAAAAATCTTATTTGGAACTTAGAATAAATGAGGCGGAGCATTCTTGCAAAGAAATTTTTAAGGTGGTGAAAGATTTTACCTCTCCATCTGCCTGTACCCCTATCCATGCCCGTTCTGAATCCTGGTTGAGGGAACTGGCTGTTTATTTCGTACATAAAATCACCACCATACAAGACTCTCTCCTGTCTACTTTTCAGCAGCATACTGTGAGTCTGGGGTGCCCCCTTCCAGACCATGGTCCTCTCTTGTGTGACTTTCCTCCACTTGATTGTGAGAGTTCACTAGACATCTTGGCAAATCTTAAATCTGGATCTCCACTGGATCCCTGTCCTGCCAAGTGTTTAGCAAATATGGCACCAGTTCTAAATGACCTGATTAATCCCATTTTGAATCTGTCGCTCTCATCCGGGGTTGTTCCTCTGGCTTGGAAAAGCGCCATGATCCTGCCACTCCTGAAAAAACCAGCACTCGACCCTCTGGTCCATGCCAACTACAGACCCATCTCCCTACTCCCTGCTCTGGTGAAAGTGACCGAGAGGTTTGTCCACAGATCAATTTCTAATTTCATCGAGGAAAATGGTCTGTTGCACAGTACTCAATCCGGTTTCCGTGCGAATTTTAGCACGGAGACTGCCCTCCTTGAAGTCACGGACGCCATCAGGGAGGAGCTAGATGCGAGAAGAAAAGCTGTGTTGGTTATGCTTGACCTGTCGGCGGCATTCGACACCGTTCCCCACGCGCTTCTCCTTTCTAGACTCTGGGATTTTGGTCTGCGGGGAACGGTGTGGAGTTGGCTTAAATCCTTCCTAGCCGACCGCCGACAGACAATCTGGGCGCCTCCCTACTCCGCCGAGATGTCACCGCTAGAAGTGGGGGTTCCCCAAGGTTCCATCTTGAGCCCCCTCCTTTTTAACATCTTTATGGCTCCTCTGGCGGTGGTGGCGGAGTCTTTTGGCGCCCGGATTGTCTCCTACGCTGACGACACCCAACTCCTGTTTGCAAGCGACAGGGGTGGTCTGTTTGATGACGCTCAGGTTAGGGGTTGTCTGAGTGCGGTTTTCGAGTGGTTTGGTTGTCATGGACTGAAGTGCAACTCCGACAAGTCGGAGTTGCTGTTCTTTGGTTGCACCTCCGAGCCTGATTGGAAACCCTGGTGGCCGCAGGACATGTTCCCTCCTGCCAGTGTGTCCTTGAAGACCAAACATTTGGGAGTTATTATTGACAGTGACCTATCTTTCGGACCGCATATTTCCTCTCTTACCGGGAAATGCTTTGGCATCCTTCGGATGCTTCGCAAATTTCTCCCTTTAGTGTCCATCCAGCACAGGAAAATCATTGTCCAGGCACTGGTTGGTTCTAGGCTGGATTATGCGAATGTTTTATTTCTGGGACTTCCCAAATATTCGGTTAGACGTTTACAAATCGTCCAGAATTCAGCGGCCCGAGCCATTTTCGGTCTTCCAAGAAGAGCCGGAGCCACTGATCTTCTTTCAACCTTACATTGGCTACCCATTGCCAAAAGGATCCTTTTTAAAACCCTGACGACGATTTTTAAGGCCTTACATGGCATAGGCCCTAAATATATTGCTAAACGACTGTCTTGGTACCAGCCCTCTAGATCCCTTAGATCTTCGTCTCTATCTAAAATGAATGTTCCCATTATCAAGCGCGCCAGAGCAGGAGGCCGGTCCTTTCGTTATTTAGCTCCCCGTGCTTGGAATGACCTCCCGATTTCTCTAAGACAGGCTTCTAGCCTTCTTTCCTTCCGAAAGGCCCTTAAAACATGGCTCTTCCCTTAAACTGGTGTTGTTTTCTTGTTTTTATGTGTCCCTTCAGTTGTTATGTTGCTCCCTTTTTGGTGGGTACCTTCGTTAAAGCGCCGGGATGCTCCGTGGAGTGGCCGTGCGCTATAGAAGCATAAAATTAACATAACATAACATAACATAACATTGGAAGGAAGCCGGTCACCAAATTGCACAGTTGAAGTTCATGGTGTTGGAGAGCATCCCACAACGTCGAGACATGGATCCCTTAAAACAGAGACTAAGAGCAGAGTTCTTTTGGATCAGAAAATTGAATTCCATTCATCCGTTTGGGATGAATGACCGGATTGAACTCTCTTGCTTTTTATAAGTAGATACCGAACATTGCATTACTAAGCATTGATTTGACCTTGCCCTTCGTGCCCCCATGACTGTTTGAATTCCATTGTAAAGTATATTGTGCATCATCCGTTTGAATCACAGATACATACATTTATTTTATTTTATTTCATTGCTCGTTGTCAGTTCGTCACCAGAATGTTGCAATTCATTGAGATATCACACAATCAGCACAGGATATTCGATCACGGGCTTGTGCACCACACTTCCGTGTTTGAAGCCGATGTACTCGGGTCACATGGTGAGGGTTCACTGAGATACCGTCTTTCCTATTGGTCCACTAGAACGGCACATGTGACTAACCTTGCACTAATCACAGCGTGACGTATTCGCGGGTTAACCACTCGAGAAACTTTGAAGATCCGGCTCGTTGCGGCACTAACGTGAGTGTTTGTGTGTATTCGTTTCCAATCCTATTTTTTAACGTTTAAGTTTCCTCACGTTTGGGTGATAGATTGCATTTGGTTATATCTCTCGTACTGTTCTCGTTTACCACTGGGCAGTGGGCTTCCATTGTCAGCATGTACACAGCGCACAAGTTTTAGGCACGTCACGTTGTACAGCCAATACACTGGAGTTCCATTCATCACAAGTTCCCTACCCAGCACGTAACCCATAGATAACTGCATGATGATCGAGCAATTTAGATTTTGAGAAATGTACTATCCCAGTGGAGTAACTAATTTGGTCCTGTTTTGACCCTTATTTTCCGACCCCTGACGAAGGGTCCTATCCTTACGACCCGAAATGCATTGGGTGGATGTGAATAATTTCAATCATGTTGCAATTTGCATCATAAGATGGATATTATGATCAGATGAAATGAATCATTGAAATCTTTCAAATAAGAATTGACTTTTGAAAAACTCCAAGATCCTTTATGAATAAACTTTATTTTGTTGAAGAAACCTCAGTGTTTCAACGTTTACTGAGCACACAGATTGGTGGGTAGTCGACGCTACTCACAATATCCTTTACATTCTGAAAGGCACGGCTGACTACGTGCGACGTCTGTAGCGCCAAACTGATCAGGCCTTATTTTTCTAAAAAAAGATTGTTTATACATTGAGTGCACGGGGATTACACGTTTTCTCTTCTCTTACCTACATATGGCCCCATATATCTTGGCTATTTCAAATGGCATAGTAAAATTCCCCACCACGCCTGAGTCGTGGCTCAGGGTATCTACCTACTTACAAGAAGGGGGTCTTGCTAAGAACCACAACATTTTCATCTTATTAGTTCCATAGATATTTTCCAAAAGACTTTTTGTAAAATTATTTTGGAAAAATTATAGATCGTGGTGCATTCATTTTTTTGCCTTTCCAGTCGTTTTCTCACAAAATGTCAGGAACATGAATCATGTGCTCCAATGTAATTTCTCACTGTTGAAATATAAAAATCTGGAAAAGTCTGCTATTAATGTAACATTAGTAGATTATAAATCTACTTTTGAAACAATATGGTGGAATATTGTAAGGAAAGTTTTACTTGATATAAGCCTTCCAGCCCGTTACTGACCTGATCATTTGACAACACTGTGGAAACTTTTCCAGAGTAAAATGTGTACCCAACAGAGAATGAATGCATCCTATAGTAGGAAACCAGGATGCATGTCAAGGTTGTATACTGGCCCAGACATTATTCATTTTATACATAAACATAACAGGAACAGCTGTTTGAATGACGTTCCTAGTTTGGGAGATATCAAAATAAACACTTTACTGATGATACACGACTAATATCTAAATCTGCACGGAGATTACCGAATTTGTTGACTAAATTCTCACAGGTTTGTGGAGAACGTGGTTTTTGTATTAACCCAATGTACACTAAGTTCATGTTTATTAATACCCATAGATAGTTTAGTCCTCCCTTAGCTTTAAACTCAGAGAAGCTCGAGAGGGCCCTTGAAAGTGATTATCAAGGGGTCAGAATTGTGCCAAACTGTTCCTGGGTGAAACAAGTAAAGAACAGTAATCTGGTACTGGATCATGGGGTGTGTGCTTCCATTTTATTTGCCATGAGAGTGAGCTCTTTAAGTATTTCTCCAATAAATGACTCGTATAAAGCACAGGGTCAATATGTGGCGCTATTTGGCTCTGCTCTATATGGGTATCAAAACATTGGACAATTTGAAATATACGGAGGCTATATTTATTAAAACAGTGTTATGTTTACAATATGGTACTCAATCTATTCCTCTGTTACTGGACCTAGAGATATAAGGTATTAAACTTCTTTCCAAGTTAAGGCCAATCCTCCAGTGAATTCATCTATGGGACAAACACACATAAGGTACTCTTAAGATAGCCTTACATGCATTATTGGATATTCCTTGTGTGTGCAAACTCTCCTGATTTGTTCATATGATGGAATGTTTGGGCTTGCCCCAATTATGGACCCATAATTGGGGCAAGAGTTAATTGGCAATTCGATCAAAACTTTAGGAAAGTAACAGTACAGGATTTTTGTTTCAATTGAAATGCATAAGATTGCCCGATCAGGTAGCACTATTGAAACTTTATTGATTATCAAATGTTATCCTACATTAAAAATGTAGTTTTTTAGACCGCGGGGGCCCGTGGACCCAAGACTACGCAATCTAAAAATTGGACCGGTATACTGTCCCTGAGGACGCGCAACCGGCCCGGGTGCCCAGCGACTCCGGATCCGGGGGACTGGGCGAGGAGGAGCAAGAAATCTAGCTTAAAGATGTCATGGCCGCCATCACTGGGGTTAAGACTTCTCTGGACACTGTGGCTATCGATGTCAACTTCATTAGGGCTGTGATGGGAAAACTGAACGAAAAGGTCAAGCAAGTGGAACTCACGACTTGCAGCCTTGTAGAAGATGTCTCACAGCTCCAGGGAGAGATCAGGGAACTCCAGGACTTCCGCAAATTTGCCGACCTCAAGTTGGACAACTACGAGGACGCCTGCGTTGCAATAACCTACGCATCCTTGGGGTTCCGAGGAAATCAGAGGGGCTTTTTGTTGTGGATCTCATCCTTAAACACTTGCAACCCAAAGGCCTCAGTAAGTCCTTTTTGGTTGAGCGTGCACACAGGGTCCCAGGCGCCGTCCTAAACCGGGCGGTCTCCCGAGGCCCATGTTGGCGTGGGTCCTGAATTTCCACGACAGGGACGTTATCCTTCAAAATTCCACAGCTGGTGCCCCCCTGTGCTATGAAAACTCTGACATATCCTTCTTCCTGGATTTTACTCAAAGGGTACAACGACAGAGATGGTTGTTTATATTGATCAAGCGTGCCCTCAGAGACCAGGGAATGAAGTATTCCATGCTGTTCTTGGGTCGTCTCCGGATTGAGGCGGATGAGAGAGTGTGATTTTTTGAACATCCTGAGGCGGCAGAGGACTGGATCGAGAGCAGGGGAGCGAGAGGTCCGGCCGACCGTGGTGGGGGTGACAACGAGAACAGTCAACCGGCCTGAGAGGATGCCCGTCCAGTGACTGAGCTCGCATTATTTGCGGTGTGTGGTGGGTGATGGGAATAGGTGGGGGCTTCTAGTTTCATTGCCTTTGGGTTCGTGGACTTGAATAGACCTGTGTTATCTGTTTTTTGTGGGTATAAAGTAGACTTGCGGGGCTGGGATAGGGCGGGCTCTGCTCCTCCCCCCTAGTTTTTCTCTTTTCGTTCTTGAACACTTTTCTAGGGCGACAGGCACTCTGCAAGTTTTCTATGGGCAGTTTTAAGCCCAGAGGGCAGGGCAGAGGGGTGGGGGGTTGTTGGGTGGGAATGTTTAATTTTTTGTTTGAAGTTTTGATCGCATCAGCAACTGCTATTGATATATTGAGTGGGGGAGTGGCAATGCATTCAGTGAATTTCAGTGTACTTAGTCATGGCACCAGTTGGAGACAGTGAGGTTAAACTATTAAGTTGGAATGTCAATGGGCTGGGGGACAAAATCAAACGCAGTGTTGTTCTTCAGTGTATAAAGCGTCATGCCCCTGACATCGTCCTACTGCAGGAAACCCATCTAGTTGGGAATGGGGGCACTTGCTGAGCCTGACGCCGCCGTGAGGGAAACGGCACCAGGCGAACTCACCGCATCTCTACTGCCAACTGCCAGCGGACTACCGCTCCCAGCAGCCCCGGAGAGGGCGTGACACATCACCACGCGTCCGGAGGCGCCATAAGAGCGCCGAGCGCTCTTGGGGGGCACTTGCTGAGCCTGACGCCGCCGTGAGGGAAACGACACCAGGCGAACTCACCGCATCTCTACTGCCAACCGCCAGCGGACTACCGCTCCCAGCAGCCCCGGAGAGGGCGTGACACATCACCACGCGCCCGGAGGCTCCATAAGAGCACCGAGCACGGAGCGCTCTTGGGGGGCACTTGCTGAGCCTGACGCCGCCGTGAGGGAAACGGCACCAGGTGAACTCACTGCATCGCTACTGCCAACCGCCAGCAGACTACCGCTCCCAGCAGCCCCGGAGAGGGCGTGACACATCACCACGCGCCCGGAGGCGCCATAAGAGCACCGAACACCTCCCGCCCCGTGGGACGCGCACAGGCGGCGCCGGGCTGAGTGCGGGCCATCTGTGGCCGTCCGTGGACGACCAGGGACGGGGCGGGCAGCCCCCCTTGATTGCTGAAATACTACCCTCTGAGTAAGCCATTTTGATTACATATGATTTTAACGTTCAAGTTACCTGGGTGATGTATGCCTTGTGTTGAGACTAATCAATAAGCCAGAGTTAGTTGCTTGTACCTTTGCCCACTGCTACTACCCGAAGAACTTTAACAATGTCCAAAAAGAAATCCATTATGGACAATTACCGTGTCAAAGTTGTAAGTAAAATTAACAATGATCGAAGGAAGTCATTGGGCCTGGATAGCCCTCCACTACCACTACTTACCCAGCCTGTTAACTGTCCTGTAACGTCTCTGGACTCCCCCTGCGTAACCGATGTTCTAGCGGAGGATTTACCAGTTGTATCGGCCCCACCCCAGGATGTACTAACAATGGATTTGGTTGATGTCCCCTCTGATACTTCAACACAGAGTTCTCCAGCCAAGAGAGCTGTAAGGACCCGTAGAAAGGCTCAGACCAAGCGGGGGGGACTTTTCATAAGAACAGACTTGAAACTGCATCTAAGAGCCTGGCACCACATAAGGAGACTGCGACTACGTCTAGTAACACCGGAGCTAATATAAACTTAGAACACTATGATTTATTAGCTAATATGATAGAAGATAAGTTTAAAACGGTTGTTAGGCCTTTAGTAGACAAGATAGAATTATTGACAGCTGAAGTGTCCAGATTAGGTGGCCTATTGGGTACTCTTACCTGCAGTATTGAGAACATTAGGGTAATAGAGAGGGGTGTACCACCCAGCAGCATTGTACAGAAGCAGTCTGAGGGAAGGTCTGATATCTGCGATTCTGGTGGATCGTACTCACCGGGTGAACAGCAAGTTAAAGATAAAGCAGTCCCAGCAGCTATGGTAATGGGGGAACCAGCTCTACCCCCACCCCTAGCCTCAGCCCACGGTCGAGTCCTACCATCTAGAAGAACTCGTTCCACTAATCTCCCACCAGACTGTGTACCTTATGTTGTTGTCCTCTCTAATGTCCCGCCTCTGGAACCTAATTCTATCTATTCCCCCCAGGAGTCACATGACTCCCTTAAAAACAAAACTGTCTCTTGGTTAAACAGGTACTGCGGGTTCCCTACAAACTATTCCGATCAAATACTTTCAACTAGAAGGGTATCCTGGATAGGAAATGCAAGGAAAACTTGTACGGGAGATTGCGTCAGTGTTAATTTTAAGTACCCTCAACATGTCGCAACCGTGTTACTTAGAGCAACCTCCTTAAAACCAGGGGAGAATGGTGTACGTGTGCACCCTTTGGGTTATTTTTACAACCATCTCAGTGAGGGGCCTCACTCTATCAATCGTAGTGGGGTCCCCAACACTAATAACTGTACACTCCCCGAAACCTCAGGTCAAAATAGATATCAGGTTCTGGGTACATCAAGTATTCCAACTTTTGAAATCTCGACTCAGAACAGATATCAGGTTTTGGGTACACCAAGTATACTGGATCTGAATGATTGACTGCCTAAGGGTGTTAGGCCTTGTCCGTGTTTTACGGTAATTAACCGGGATGACAATTTTATCGGAACAAGGTTATGTGAGGAGGTACGAACAGTTAATGGTGACATGCACTTTTGTAACGAGGTTGAATCTACAGTTGTTGTAAAGAGTATGGCGAATGTCCAGTCACCTAAATGTATTGATGTTACTAATGCCGGACCAGATGTGGCTGTACCCCGTTTAGCTGTTGACAATCTTGGTAATGTCTTGGATCTACCGATTAGCTGTTCTATGGGGGGGTACATCCATTATTAGTTGGAATATAGCCGGCTGGGCCTCTAAAGATGAAAAGTTGGGTTGGTTGGACTTGATCAGGAAATACGACATATTGTGTTTCCAAGAAACCTGGTGGACTACCAAACCCAACCTAGATGGCTATGTGTGTTATAGCTTAGAGGTTGTAGAGTCACGGCATGGTCGGGCAAAGGGTGGCCTGCTCTTATTACTATCTGTGGACTTATTGTTGACTGTCGTCAAACATATAACCATAGGAAATCATTCCCAAATTCTATGGATACATCAAAAAGAAGGCTTAGATTTGCTTTTGATTCATTTTTATAACAACATTTTTGATAACTGACGGCACAAGGTTATTGAGGAACTGGGTAATACTCTCATGAAGCTTGTAAATGAAGCCAAGTGCATTTTTACCTTCATCTGGTTCGGTGATTTTAATTCCCCTACCTGTCCATTATCGTCCACTAGGGCATGCGGGATGTTAAATAATAATGGCGAAAATACTTATTACTTCCCACATAATACCTATGGGGCGACCATTAACAATATTATGGCGACCTTTGATTTGGAGCTAATAGAGCCACTGTTGAATAATAGCGGCCATATTATACCTACTTATACCGGAAGGAACTCTAATTCTAACATAGACCATGTTATGGTCTCCTCAAATATCATATCACATTGTAGTACTCTGGTAATTGAGGATTCTAGTTTAAGCGACCATAATTGTATTGTATTAAGAATTGAATCCTTTCAATGCAGAAGTCAGGATGTGCTAAGAACTTTAGTTAACATTGAGCCGCACAGACCCAATGGGATAAGGTTGAGATGGAGAGGTGAAAAATCCAGTGCAGTCTTACCTGTAATTATTTCTAGATCTTTGACTGATATTGAGGATATTTTGGCAGCAGGTAGTGCGCCTGTTGCCATTATAAATAATTTTGTTAATATCAGTAAAATTATTAACATTATATTTACAGGACGTAGAACAGAAAACACCATACTCAATAAGGGCTGGTTTGACCACGTATGTACGGCACTCCATGTACAACTCAAACGTGCCTTATCATTAAGACCGAGGGACCAAAATGAAGTTTCACTCCTGAGAAAGGACTATAAAATGGCTCTTTCCAAAAGGAAGAGGGAGCTGCAACAGGAAGCATGGGATAATTTACCCCGTGCTGCAGAAACCTCTGATAGTTGCTTGTTTTGGTCAACGGTCAATTCACCTTTTTTAAAGGAGGACAAAGCCCCACATCTTGCATCCAATGTTAGCAGTGAGGCCTGGGTGTCTCACTTTTCGGCTATATTTAATGCCAATGGCTCCACTGTAGAAGAACAAAACCGTTGGCCTATACTCCCATTGAATATCTCATTGGGAGAAGTTGAAGGCAGTATCAGGGCCAGCAAGGGGGGCAAGGCACAAGGACCTGATGGAGTCCCCATTGATGTGTACAGGGCCGTTCCACTAATGTGGGGACCTATCCTCACCCTGGTTCTTAACGCGGCTGTAGTAACTATGATTCCGCCCACCTGGGCTGACTCTATTATCGTCCCTATCTATAAAAAGGGAGATAGGTCAGTAGCTAGTAACTATCGTCTGATCAGTCTGTTAGACTAATCGGCGAAGGTTATGAGCAGAGTGTTACTGTCTAGGTTGGAAGTTTGGGCTGATGATGAAGGGATCCTCGCAAGCTCACAGTATGGCTTTAGGAAGGGCCGAGGGACACTAGATCAGTGCCTGAATTTAGAACTCCTAATTGGCAAGTACACCTCGGCAAAGCAGGGTACTTTGTACCTCTGCTTTGCCGACTTGAGTAGCGCTTTTGATCTAGTTGACCATTCAATCCTGTGGCCAGTCTTATTAGAAATGGGTGCACCGGAACCCATTATCTTTTTCTTTGGAAGACTTTATGAAAAGATGCAAACGTGTGTAAGCTATGGGATAAACGGAGAGTGCACCCCTAATTTTAACGTAAAACGTGGTATTCGACAGGGTTGCGTTCTTGCTCCCCTGTTGTTTACCCTTTTTGTTAACGCTATGGATGCTGTTCTGAACAAAGTCCAAGCTGATGCCCCACGGGTCAATGGATTAAGCGTGTCAGTACTGCTTTATGCCCTATAGGTCTACAGCGCTTGATGGACAAGTTCTCTGATTTCATCAGTGATAGAAAGCTGTTGATTAATAAGAGTAAAACTCTTGTCATGACTTGTGGGGCCAAATGTAATAAAAGGAACACCTTTTTTATTGAAGGGGTAAAAGTGCAGCAGGTGTAAACGTTCTGTTACCTGGGTGTCACCTTTACGCACAAAAATAGCTGGTCAGAAGAACTTTCAAATGTCAGGTCAAAAATGGTAAAGAGTGCCCACGGTATCTTTAAGTTCGCATCTAAGATCAGCGATAGACGGATCAGAGATATGTTGTCAATTTACAAGGCCAGGAGTGTCTCAATTGCATTATATGGTGCTGGGATATGGGGTTATACTAATGTAGATGTTGTACAAAGAGAAGAAAATAACTTCCTCAAAAGACTTCTTTGTCTACCTACCTCAGCCCCAAACGAACTGATTCATAGAGAATTGGATGTCGCCTATTTAGGCGACCTCATCTCGTTGAGACCCCTGATGATACGGCGTGCGATCTGGGGGAAAGATGAAACGGCTTTTAACCAAAGCGTCATCAAGGATTGCCTTGATCTAGACAATTATACCAAGATATCCTGGCTCAAGTATGTTCTAGACAGCTTCAGGGATATTTTTGGGCTCAATGTACTAGCAGAACCATGCTCTGCAGGGAATATCACTAAAGTAGACATGAAAAACACCTTTTTGCAGTACAGAGCACAGAAACGCCTCGAAGCTAACAGTCGCCTTACCACAGTCCGTCTCTACAATAAATACATTGAAGGCGATTGACCACAGCTATACTTGAGCATGGTAACTAGACCTGCTCATAGGTTTGTCCTAACCAGACTAAGATTCGGTACGGCTCACGTTTTGGTTGCCTTTCCCCAACCTAAGAAGCAACCTGTTGGGCCGTGCCCATGCGATGGGCATTCCAAGCAAAGCACTTTGCACTGTATGTTAATTTGTACTCTCTTCTTGAACGTTAGGGTGGCCTACCTGAAACCGATTTTTGTAAAATATGGTGTTGGAAATGTGGAGGATGCGATGAAGTTAGTTTATAATATGAATTCTCCAGATAAATGTTTTTATATTGCCACTTTTATCTCCAAATCAATCCAGATGAGAAATAGCATGTTGTTTTAAATATTTATTTCTTTTAACCTGTATTGTTTTTATTATGCACCCTTTTAAATTGTATTCTATGCATTTTGCTTATGTGCTTTTATGGTCATTGTATATTATTAACCGAATAAAGCTTCATGAATTGAATTGCATGTAGGGCGTTGCATAGAGGGGGCTACGTCTTACTGGCTCATGCAGGTATCACCACGGGCTCCCGCAGAGTAGGTATACTGATGAAAATGTCCTTTCCCCTGGTAGTAAAGCATACTTGGTCGGATGTTAAAGGGCGGTATGTTGGAGTCTCAGGGCCACCCTTACACCTTCCTTTCGATGTATGTACCCCCGGGCCTTCAGGTAACCACGTTCAGAGACCTGGGTACACTGCTGTTGGAGATCCCGGAGGATCTCTTGGTGTTGGGAGGGGACTTGAATTTGGTGGTCTCTTGTGGCCTGGATCATCACCCTCCACATGACCTCCCTCGTTCGCAATGCTGGCTGCCAGACTTCCTGGAATCCATGGGGTTGGTGGATGGCCTTTTACCCTGATACGTCTCAATACACCTTTCACTGTGGGCTCATGGGAGTCTATCTAGAATCAACTATTTTCTTGTACCCGCGTCTCAAATTACCCATGTCCAGGAGATAAAACACCTAGCTAGAGGCATCTCAGATCACTCGCAGGTGTGGCTCCAGATGGCGCTCGGTTACCAACAGGTGGGATGGGTGGCCCCCATCAATCCGTTGTATCTTACGAGAGCTTCTTACGACCATTGATAATTATTTGAATGAGAATGAAGGCTCGGTGGAATCCCCGCAGGTTCTTTGGGTGGTCTTTAAGACAGTGATATGGGGTCAGGCCCTTTCCTTGATTTTGGGGAAAAAGAAGGAACAGCGCAAAGAGTTGGTGGCGCTGGAGGCAGAGGTATGGGAGACTGGAAGCAGACCTAGAAATGAATGGCAACCCCGATAAGCTCCACCTTCTCAGACAAACAACAGGACTACAGGGCGCTGGCGATAGACCAGGCCAGGGCCATAGGGAGAGCGGTTTCCGGGGCAGTTGTACGAGGTAGGCGACAAAGCCGGGAAACTCCTGGCCTGGTTGGATAAGAGAGAGTAGGCAAGTAGACTAGTACCTGAACTCTGAGTGCAAGAGTGTGATTCCCTCTCGGACCCTCAAACTATTGTGAAACATTTTGTGGCCCACTTTAAGGCTGTTTACACCTCGGACGCCCCCTATCCTATAGATGATTCCTGCCAGATGCTTACCGACATTGCTCTGCCCAAGTTGTTGGTGGTCGACCATGACTTCATGGACAGTGACATATCCAACGATGAAATAGCAGCAGTGCGGTTGCTCAAGTCGGGCAAAGTCACTGGCCCTAATGGGCTACCAATTGAGTTGTACAAACTTAAGCTGGACAAATTGGCCCCATATTTGAGGGCCATGTACGAGGATTCGAGGCAAGTGGGACTCTTGCCATAGGACCAACATACTATCACCTTAGTTACTATCCACAAGGAGGGGAAGCCCAAGACCAAATGTGGTTCTTACCGACCGATATCCCTGTTGCACGCAGAGCCCAAGATCTGGCTAAGCTCCTTGCTACTCGCCTCTTGACAGTGATTAGGACCCTGGTCCACTCGGATCAATCAGGTTTCATACCGTACCGTAACACCGTGCTGAACCTAGGCAGAGTTCCCGAGGTTTTGGGCAGAGCGGCTTCTGTATTGGAACCGGCGGTTATAGTCTCCTTAGACGCAGCCATGGCAATTGACACCATCGAATGGTCGTACCTATGGGCAGTATTGGAGAAAATTGGGTTTGGTCCTAAATACACACAATGGGTTCAGTTATTGTATTCCCAACCTATGGCCCAAGTGGTGGTTAATAACAAGAAATCAGCCGCCTTTGAGATGGGCAGGGGGACCTGTCAGGGCTGGCCCCTGTCCCCATTGCTGTTTGCCCTAGTGCTGGAGCCACTGACAGCTTGGAGATGTCAGGATCTGATGATCAGGGGTATGCGCTGGTCCTCGGATTGGGAAGACCCTATTTCCCTTTACGCGGACGACATCCTTCTGTATCTGTCCTCCCCATGGAGATCTTTGATAGTGGTTTTGGCTATCTTCACGATCTTTGGACGGTTCTTCGATTATTCCATAAATTGGAGCAAATCCCTCCTGTTCGTGGTGGCGGGTGAGCCTCCGATCCCGCCGCGTGGGTGCCCACTCTAAACTTGTACCGAAGGATTTACATATTTGGGTATCTTCCTTTCTCTGGAACCCATATCTCATAGGTATTGCATGTATAAGGGATTTGTGGGACAAATAAGATATTAAGTCTTTTGCAGCGCTGCAGCAACAATATAACCTGGCCGAATCAGAGCGCTTCTGCTACACACAGGCTCGACACACACTATGCACACATTTGCAGCCCGGGACCACATTACCGGAATCATCCCCACTGGAAGATTGAGTGCTGGATGGTCATCTCCATGACAGCACCATTTCCCTGATATATACAAAACTGGTCAACAACATCTCGTACACTCTCTGGGCCCTCCGAGAGAAGTGGACAGGGGACGGCATAGAAATAGACAACGAGGAGTGGCAGGAGGCAGTCTCCTCTCCCAGAGTAGTAGCAATACCAGCTCGTCTCCGACTTGTCCAACTAAAGCGTCTCCACCGTATTTATGTAACAGGCCCCAATTGGTACGAATGGGAAGGGCAGAGGAGGGCACCTGCAGGCGGGGATGTGGCCAGCTGGGAAAATGTTTCCACATAGTTTGGGAATGTGCACAGATCCAACCCTACTGGCGCGACATTCATGACATTACCAATACCGTTCTGTCTGTGCAGTTCTGTGTGGAGGCCCGTAGGTGTCTCTTAAACATCTGGAAACCAACTGATTCAAATGTTTGCTTGACGCAGTGGGTTACGTTGGGGCTATTGCTGGCCAAGAGGAATATTGCCGAGCGACGGGGGGCGTCCCTCCCACCTACAGCACATGAATGAGAAAAAGACTTGGACCGGGCAATGTTCAGAGAAAAGACTGTATATGTATCTCGTGGATGCCCCTAAAAATGGTCTTGTGTATGGGGCCTGTGGAACTCCTATCGTGGAGATATATGTCAGCCTCCCTTGGCTCCTACTTCGGATGACCCCCCATCACCCTAGGTCTTCAATCAAGAATGATTGTATTCTGTAATTTACCTACTGTATAGCTGATGCCTATCTTATTGCCCTCCCTGTGATGTCAGTGTATTGCTGATGTCTGCTCTTTCTTAATAAAACATATTTTACAAAAAAATAAAGGATTTTGATGATATCCAATCCTTAGGATTCATAACTTTACTACTCCTAAACTGAGAAAAATCCTAACTTTTCAACTTTCGGTATTCACAAAAGGCATTTAGGAGTACTAAGTAAAGTTAGGAGTCTTAACTTTAGTACTCCTAAATGCCTTCTGTGAATACTGAAAGTTGTAGAGTTAGGGTTTTGTCTCAGATTACTTTTGTGAATCAGGCCCTTTGTGCACAGTGAGACAACTCATCAGCACTACAAGAAATCCTTGTACTTTTTAGCTATTCTGCTAAGCTCAATCTTTTTAGAGCGGGCATACTTCACCAAGTAATTTATTCTTGCAGTTTGACAGTGTCCTGTCTGTAATTTGTTTTCTCTTTGTTAAACTTTTAACTCTTTTAAGAATTTAGTGTCGATTGCAAGTGTTACCAGCACCTAGTCAGGTATAGTTAGAGGTGGACATGCTGCTTTTAGCTCAATTCCCACTGGCTTGCCTACTGTGTACTGCCTTTCACATGGGATGAATTCTGACTCATCAAACAGAGGAAATCATGTATTTCAGAGCCATAAATGATGATCAGAGTTGTGTTGTTACTGTGTTATGTCTTGCTGTCCCGAGTCATGTAGCAGAGTAGCAAGAAGTGAGAGACAAGGCACCTAAGCTTCGATGGGTGTGAGAATGCAAGACTGAGAAGTGTAGGAAGTGTGTAGTGTTAAACCATAGGGATGCAGCAGAGTAAAAGGAAGTGAGAGATATGACATCTAATGCTCACAAGGGCATGAGAATTAAAGTGTGGCTTATGTGGAAAGTGTTTTGGTGTTATGCATAATAAATAATGGATATACCTATGGTTTCCATATGAACGTGTAGCTGTGCTTATGGTGAAGTGGAGTGAAGCAAAGAAGAGTGAGAAATAGTGTTCTTTTGGTTCTCTATACTGTACTTGCTTGAGATTTGGTTCATATTCTAGAATAGGTATGATCCTGAACTCTCTGTTGCCCATGCCATCAACATAATGCTCATGGCTCAATCTCTTGGTTGATGTTGTCCATCATCATCAGAACCTAATGTCGATCCCTCTTCTGAATTTCTGGTGGATATTAGATTTTTCATATCTTTTGCAGAAGGGAGTTATAAGATTTTCATGACTCTAGAGAGAAGGTTCCACCAATGCATATTGGGCACTGTCAACCAAGGTGCCCGTCTATAGTGAAGGGCTGTTTCTGTGATCTTGTTGAAGGGGTATAAGAATAAGAGTTGAGACTGTGCCGAAGATGGCCCTTTGCACAACGCAGAGTACTTTGTAGGTGGAGTGCCTGGCCGGTGGCGTGGTTATAGGGTTGATGTAATGTGGTCCTGAATGCTGAGGTCTAGGAGTTTGCAAGCTGCAGCATTTTGTTATATTTATAGACTTCAGAGTGGGAAGAGTGGACCTCAAGATACATTTAGTTTCTGTAGTATATGGTGTTGACATTAACTGCGATATTCTCTGTGTCACATGTTGTTGCCCACATAATCTTTCTATGTTTTGGTATCCATGCAGACTGTACTCCCGATCAGTATCTGTGTCTGAGAGGATGTTCTTCCCACCTGAATCAGTCCTAATTCTGTCAGATAATATTTTTGCTAAAGATATTAAAAGGTACAATATATCTAAAGGCATTATCAGTGACAAATTTCTATATGCAAGAATATTTACTACCCAAAGCAATGGAAGACAAATCAACAGCTTGCACACATACAATGGTCAAATTAAGAAATTACTCTTGGTACTGCCAACATGCTGGATCAAAAAAAGAAGTGAACATTAACTGTGATAGAGATTCGTAATGCCCATAGAGACGTATGGAATTGATGGAGGACCTGGCCTTGGCAGTTGGGACTGGACTGTTCCCATTGGGTGCAGGGCCAAGACTGATTTGCATGTGGCTGGGTCCAAACTGGAATGGCAATGGAAGCAAAGCAACAATGGATTTAGGCCCAGATCTCTGTACTGGGGTGAATGTATGAAATTGTTCTGCATTCTGTCAATCAATTGTCCTTTTTGCATTGATGGAGGAACTGCCTTTTTGTCTGATTATTGCAGAGATTTATTAATAATGGAATCTAGGTGACCTTTGAGGAACTTTTCCTCATCCTTAATGCCACATGTTCATACAAACCCCTTAATTCGTTTTGTCATTTTTCTAATCGTTTCAGGAATGTAATTCTATTTAAAGAGTAGTAGGACTACAGTTTCAGTTAGTGAGATTGCAAAAAGAGAAATTAAAAGTAATTTTTCTGGGAAAAGAAACAGTAGCCATTTTTAACAAGCATTACCTTGCTACAAATTAGCACTTTAAATGCAACAATGAATTTTGACAATTGTGTTGCATCTCACTATGTTGTCTAGAGTTTGGCAACTTATGGAGCGTGTTGTGGAAATAACCTAAACAGTACGATTTAGGAGAAACATTGTCTCCCCATTCAGACATCCAATCAATTAGAAAATGGCAGTCACAAGCAGTATACTACAGCTTACAGAAGCACAGCGCATGCGCTGTCAAGGAAGGAGACAATCTTTTCCCTTGAACCACCTTGAAACGTGAAACTTTGAAAGGAGATCTCTGCACCAAGTGAGCAAAGTGTACTGGTCAGGAGAAGCATGAAATACGAAAAGAACAAGGAGAAAATTAACATAGTGCGAACCTTCAAATAAAATCCAGTATCTTTTACAAGAGAACAATGTACGAAATTCCATTTTTTTAAAGGGGCAGCGGACTGCTCTTGGGCTAGGTTAACTGTGCTCTATTCGTAAAGCTGCTAGAATCCCTTTTAAGGGACTCCAGCTTACCCTTTCTGACCTTTTCTTCCTTTAAGAGTATTGTTTTTTCTTCCTTCCCCCTTCTCTGCTTTGCCCCTACCCCATTGCCCACATTCATCTTGCTACAGACCGACTATCAGGGGTGTAACTAGACCCAGGCTTTGGGTGGGGGGGGCCTAACACCTCCGTTAGTGGGTCAGGGCAAGCATTTCTCCTAAGTGAGGTTGGAGCAATTCTCAAAGCCAATATGAGAAAAAGAAATTACTAACATATTTGACACACCTGGCATCATAACAAGCATGTTTTGTAGATTTTACACTGTTCTTGTGCTACTCACAGTGATCTTTAAAAAGTAGATTTGGTGCATTGACAACTTCAAATTATAATCCACCCTATTTGTCAATTCACTGATCCTTTCTGTGGTAGGACAATTTGCTTGTGAAATACTTATAATGGCAAGTCCTGAAAAATGCCCTATCCTATTAATGACTGAATGTAGCTATTTGTCTTCATGCTAATTGTTGTGACTTGAATTGTTGCTGGACATCCTTTCCCTTAGTTACCTGTCCCCTTCAGCTCAGCCAGTATGAATGTGTTGTAGTGGAATGCTGGAGTGCTTGGTGATGTAATGCAAGGCTTGAGTGTCTGGTGTGGTTGAGAGTGTCAGTTGGAGTGTGTAGGCTAAGCAGCAAGGATGCTGCGCCTGGTGAGGATATGTGCTACTAAGTTACCAGCTACTTACCAACCAGTAACTAAGACTTAATAAATCTACTTCGGGAACTTACTCATCTGGATACTGGACTACTTGATTACCAGCATCCAACTCCGTTTACAACCCTGATGTTTCAATCACTTGGTCTAGAAACAATTGGGTATTGGCCGGAAGACAGAAGGAGTCCTTGTTTGAAGGTCTCTTTGTTGTAAGGAGTTATTTTGAGAAGAGGCCTCTATCCAATGAGTTGTTGCTAACTCTAGCTAGATTTGCTACAGAGCTATTAAGAAGTGTGTTTTTGCATATATGAGCATGACATGTCTGCCAGTTATCATGCTGGTCTACAAGAGTTTTCACCCTTGATAAACTTCTGTGTGGTCAGGAGGTTGAAGGTGAGTGGTTGTTTTCATGATTTGTTTTCTAGTGAACTGTGCAGCACTGCTGGGATTGTGATTCAGCAATGATTGAGCAATTCAGAGGGAAGCAGGGAGTCTAAACCCATTTAGAGCATTGGAAGTAATGCAGATGTGCCAGACGATTCTACTGTTTCATGAGTGATAAACGCCCCAACTCTCACCGTGTCTGGAACTCTGTAAAACACAGCCTCTCGGTCCTCATGTGAAACGCGCGCCAGTACTGCAGCATGTACATAATACCCAGCAGGCTCAACATATTTAAAGGAACAGTGTGTATATTTAAACTACCGTCTGAGTAACGCCCCAGCGATAAGACTTGCTCACAATAAACTTTATTGTGTGTAAGTTTGTGACAATGAATCCGTAAGCAACGAAGTAAAGAAAACGAGTCCTCTTAATCCTTGTCAATTGGGAAACTGGTAAATGTTGCCTAAGTGAGTATGGGTGAGCACTTGAGAAATGCAGTGCATTGTTGACATCCGTGGGCTTCCTGTACAGTGACGTCACAAGTCTTGAGTCCGTTTTGCAGATTCCTATGTCCAAGATGGAGTTTCCCAATTGACAAGGATTAAGAGGATTACTTCAGATGCGGCAGTTTGTACCAACTTGATACATGATCAACTTGTTAGATACAAGGCAAGAGGTTATCTGGCTGAGACATTGATAAAGTCTGAACAGAGAGTTAACTTAAGAAAAAGAGAAGACCTGTTGAAGCCAGCTGAGAAACAATTGAAGAATTGTGAAGTTATCGTATTAAAATATTCTACACAAGCACCCCAGATCAAAGCCATCATAAGAAAACGTTGGGAAATTATAGAACAAGAACCAGACTTTGCTGATCTTTTTCGAGGTCCTCCGCTATTTGTGCATAATAGACCCAAAAACTTATGAGAACTGTTGAAATCCACTGCTATTGTTCAAAAACAGGTCACTAAGGGAATGAGGAAATGCCATAATTGTGGACAATGCGTCAATGTAATTTTAGGAGATGTGTTCACGCATCCACACACAGGCAAAAAGATGAAACTGTACCACACATCAGACTTCAATACAGAGAGGGTAATCTATGCTATTAAGTGCCCTTGTGGACTAGTTTATGTAGGGAGGACGAGTCATAAAATTAAGACACGTATGATAGAACACAAGAGTAGAATCCGCAATAAAAATACCAACTCTTCTCTTGTTGCCCATTGGTTGCAGGCTTCACACACCATTCCACAATTAAGGTTTACAATCCTTGAACAAGTGACGTTGAGTTCAGGAACAGGTGCCAATACTGTCTTGGCACGCAGGGAGACATACTGGATTAAATTGTTAGGCACAGTGATCCCTGGGGGCTCAATGATCACTACGAGTTATTGTGTTTTCTTTAACTGCATACAATCTGAGATTGCATCTTAGACATCAATGTAAAAGATTTCCACTCATTCTTTTTCTTTTTTTCATATCGGCCTGTAGGACCACATAGGTATCCAGGAAATGTTATAGTGCACAACATTCACATGTGACACATCTTTCTTTCTCTTAATTTGAATAGTATGTTTTATTTTCATTGGGTGTGGATAATTTCTGTATCCATTGTTTTCTGGTGGTTTTGTAACCTCCATGTACGATTATTAGGTGGCAACCTTGTTTAGTAATTTTCTTTGAGCGAGCGGCAAGTTCCTGTACATGGTTTTGGATATAAGTTTCCCTTTTGGCTCACTGTGTGACATTACACCTGGGGATCATGAGGACTCGTTTTCTTTACTTTGTTGCTTACGGATTCTCTGTCACAAACTTACACACAATAAAGTTTCTTGTGAGCAAGTGTTATCGCTGGGGTGTGACTCAGACGGTAATTTAAATATACACACTGTTCCTTTAAATATGTTGAGCATGCCGGGTATTATGTACATGCAGCAGTACTGGCGCGCGTTTCACATGAGGAGCGCGAGAGGCTGTGTTTTACAGAGTTCCAGACACGGTGAGAGTTGGGGCGTTTATCGCTCATGAAACAGTAGAATCGTTTTCTTTTGTCATACATTCATTTGAAAGTAAGGCTCAAGATGAATTCTCCTCGCGTCTTTTAGAACCCGCAGCAAACCTTTGGGACAGGAATGCATGATTAAGACCAGTCTCCCGCTAGTTCAGTCGGGTAAGACCAGTTTCAGTTTTTTATTGTTGTATGATTTGTGCATCACTTTGGTATTTACTGGGTTTATTTACATTTATTTGTGCTACTTGCTTTCAGTGAGACGCTTCTGACGTTTTTGCGGAGGGTAAGAGCCCTTTTCTGGCATGTAATTTGAATCGGGAACTCACAACGTTTTTTTTAGGGTGATTACACTGAGGCTATTGAGCATGCGGGTGCGCAGGAGATCGGGTGTATTTTTCACTCATTAAACGAGACTTCAAGCTTAACGCATTAGATTAGCTCTCACGTGAATCTCTACTCCTGCACACAGGACACTACAGTGGAACGTCTTATAGTTCACTCAGTTTTCTCTCTTTCTCTTGAGTGCAAATCCTATTAACCAACTCGGATTGTATTGATGCTAATATTTGATATGACACTACACTGTGTTTGATGCGCTTATAATTATTGTGTTGTAGATTCCTGAGGAGGACGCAGCAGAGTGAACAAAGCTCTTTCATTTTGATAATACTTATTCCCTGATAAAGGGTTCAGTTTGAACCCGAAATGCATTGGGATTGTCGCTGTTAATGCATTGTATATATGTGTTAAGTCGAACTAATATCTCTGTTTATTTGTTAATGAGATGACATTTCAGATCATAATTTTTCTGTTTAAATCAAGTGAATAAGTTCACGTACTGTCAGGTTTCAATTTTATGTTTGCTAATGAAATACATCACTGATTAAGTATTGATAAATAGAATGCTTTTGAGCATACAAATGTTTGAGTAATTTGTTGAGACATTTATTGTCCTGAGTTGTGCTCCACGTAAGCTGTGGTTTTCCACAGCCTCCATCAGTTGTTTTGAGTACCTAGAGGGGTCAAGGGCTACATCCCTCATAAAGGTGGATGTACGTAAAACCAGATTAATGTTAGTTGAGCCATTGGTCCACTATTTTTTGATTAATTGGTTGAAAGTAGGTGTGCGGGACCACTCCAAGTAGTAGTAGTTTTCAGAAAGGGCACACTAGTGAACCAGCAACCGATTGTCATAATGTCTTGGAAGGACATAGCTGACCGTACCACAAATCAGGCAGAAACCAAAGCATACACTACTGATGAGGCAGAATCTATATATTCTCTAGTCAGAGAAGTTCGAAATTTTAGTTCCTCCACAGGTAACACAACACAACAGTTACGACAGCTCGAATATTTACTTAGGAAGGAGGTAAACCAGCGCCTCAACGCAACTACTTTAATAGAGTATCACAAAGTTAAGAGGATCCCAAGTGGATTGTGCATTGCTTTGAGACCTATGTTATTTAAATTTAATAAAGCATTCATGTCTCGCTGGTATGCGATATTGAACAAATGTTTTTTGGACTTGATCCTTTTAATTATCGAAGAGATATCATCAATATTGACAAACTTGTTACATGATATTAATAAATTGAAGGATGAGATATCCCAGAAAATGGATCAAGAAGATTGGAATAAATGTTCGGAAGACATTAATAGGAATTAGGACACACATGCTAAAGAGGTTCATGAGCGTAAACTCCGCAAATTTCGCAGGGACACCATCGACTATAAATTAGACGAGGTATACTCGTGGGCTGAGGTCTATGCACAGAAATGGATTTTCAAAAAACGGGGAACAACCTCCTCTGAGGAAAGTGTAGTGACTGACCAGGACTTGACAGTACAACGTCCTAAAGCCATACTAGCACAACAACAGATCAGTGCACCACCACCAGAAATCGCAACCTCGTCAGGCACGCAGCCGTCTTTTTTAGCGGAGGGCCAAGCTTCGAAGTCACCACCAGACTGATAAAGATCAATTTACAATGGTCAGGCAATTTCAGTAGTTGTTTCCTAAGTTTAGATTTGCCCGGCGTAAAAACGCCTCTGATACCATATGAAGTTATTCAATAAAGAGGCAGGCGCTGGAGACTGGAAGACAGGAAACAAGTTTTATTCCGGCGGAGTAGAACACGTCAGATCGGACAACAAGGTATCGTCTCGAGGTGCTCTCTCAACCTCTCTGAGACCTGGTCTTTTATACACTGGTTCAAGACATGTGAACGTCCTTTATTACAACAGGGACATTGTAGAGCATGAGAATGACATCAGAACGATATCCCTGTCACCCCCCAGTTCCAGCCCATTCCAACACATGACAACAGTAGAGACCCTTTCCCCTCATATGATTGGGAGGGGCTATCACGCAGCTGAGTGTTCTGCCGATCTCTCTGGAATGTGTGCGCCTGATCGAATCTCTGGGGGTGGAGGGTCGTGATCAATAGTGGCTTCTTTCAGGAAAGGCGAGTGCATACAGTAATGGGCAATAAACTGTATCCTCGGGCTAGAGGATGACCAGCGGTCCGTGCTGACGTTCAGGCTCAGAGGAAGGGGTCATCAAAGGAGGGGTATTCATGGACGGAGAGGAGGTGTTGGTCAGGCGCGGGGTGCGATTCCCTGGGACAGATTCATGGGAGGGGAGGGCTCATGACTTGTGCATGAGAGAGCGGGGGTAGTCAGGGTGCATGGGGGACGCTTGCAGGGTCAGGGAAGTGCGCTGATGAGTGATCGTGAACAGGGAGACCATGGTACCTAAAATGGCTGCCGTGTATGCTCGTACGTGGGTCTGCAAGATGGCGTAGATGATGTTCAATACACGAACTAAAATTCCGCAGTCCTCCCTTTAACATGTCTCACCAGCTTGTCAGTTCGGATCAATCCCCATGAGACCACGCACCTCTACCTCGTATAGGGGACTCATGTGCTCAGGTTTAAAGTTCAAAGTCTTTGGGCACATACAGTTGGAAATGAGTGCACATAAAGATGGTAAACATTGAATACCTAAACAACACCCACATAGTATCATGATTGGTATTAGCAAAAACGTGAACAGTCTCCATCCCCAGTTCTTTAAAGTGTCCCAGAACCAGCCTCCAAGCGACCATCCTTCCTGTTCCTGGTGAACCTCCGAGGACAGTCTGTGGAGGTGTTTGATTGCTTTGTAGACTGAAGGTGAGTTATCTGGCACGTAGGTGCAACAGCTGGAGCCGATGATGCGGCATGCACCTCCACGGTCGGCCAGAACCACATCTAGGACAAGACGGTTTTGAAGAGCCACCAGGCGGACTGCCTGAAGCTCAGCCGTGTTGTTGGCGAGGACGCGAGCGGTGATGTTAATAGTTGTTTCTAATGCCTGAGTCAGGTGTCGGATAGCGCGGCTATTTGCCATTGGTCCCCACAGAGGAACAAGTCCCTTTGCTGCATCCAGGAACTGTGCTCCGGTGGAGTCGGCTTGTTCAACATCTCCAGCGCGCTTTTGCCGGTGGTGGTTGGCTGGAGCCACATACGTGGGAGGAAGAATGAAGGCGATGTAGCACGTACCCTTCCAGCCTTTTGGGAGCCACGTGTAAGCTTTGGTGCCACAAACAAAGTACATATTCGGGGAAGCAACAAAGGAGGGGGGGTCAGCTGAGGCCAATGCTTTGGTGATGCGGCAAGAACTGTGACCCACCAGTTGCGTTCCTTGTCCTTCGAGGCATACGAATCCTGTGACATTGATGACAGACAGGGCCACAGTCAGAGTGGCAGCCGTTTGTTTGCGCAGGTGGGAGAAGGTGGATCTGGCTGGATTGTGGAGCACCTGCATTTCGACCCTTTCTTTGGCAGGGATGTTCGCAAGGAAGGTTGAACCTGAAATTGCGGGACAAAAGGGCTTTCCTGTGTTGTTCGGCCAGAACCCATAGTAGAAGTGCGACACTGTCTGACCAGAAGTGGCGTTGTCCTTGTGGCTTTCTTGCATGAGGATCAACCAGGCGAGGCAAGAGCCGTGAACTGAGAAAGGTGAAGGAATAAAGGGGATGGAGTGTCCGGTAGCATGTGGGAGCAACCTACAGATCCAGCAGTTGGTGGCATTTGCAGCAAGGTTGTGTTGGTGCAACAGTTGTACAAAGGAATTGTTCCAGAATTCCCTACGCCTTTCTCGAAGCTGAGGTGAAAGGGTGATCAGGTGGTGCTCTTTCACGGTGGTTGGCTGGACAGTGGTTGGCAACATTTGGTGAGCGGGTGTGCTTTCCTCCAGGATCCAGAAGGAAGTCATGAGGAGGAGGCAAAAGAGGAAGACAATGAAGAAAGCGATTGTCTTTGGTTTGTGCAAATTGTCAGTTTTTGGATTCCTATAGTGGGTATTTCCTGTTGCTTTCGACGTCTTCTTATCTGGCGCTTCCATCATCTTCTTATCTGGCGCTTCCATCATCTTCATCTTCAAGGTGCTCGGTAGTGGGCAGAACCACAGACTTAGTTTAGCTTCTCTCCAGGTAACCCTTGGTTGCTTTGGGTCACCGTTCTGAGATTTTTAACTTAGTCAGTGGCCTACTTAGCCGAAGCTCCCTCCTTTCGACGCAGGAAATACCCTTCTCGAGATGGCACAGTAGGATCAGAGTGTTTTGCAAGTTCAAGTGCCTCGGTATCCGGATAGCAGTTCAGTGAAGGTCGGTCTTTGTTCAGGAGCTCTTCTTGGGTGCTGACGTTGTCTGTCGTGGCCAGGGTCGAGGAAATCTTTTTGCAGTGATGGGCGTGCAGCCAGTGCTTCTTCCCCTCCACTCGAAGAGCCGTCCGAGTGGTGATCAGTACTTGCCAGGGGCCCGTCCACCGGGGTTCCAGACTCTTTGCTCGTTGAAAGTTCCGGATCAAAATATAGTCGCCCGGTTGGATATCGTGACCGGGACCCCTGGAAGCATCGGGGATGGCCTGCTGCACCTGTTGATGAATGACAGACAACGTTTTAGTTAACTTGTACAAATAATCTGACAGCAGGACGTCGGGGACGTCATGAATGGAGGTTGGTTTGGGGGCAGTCCAGAGGTTCATAGGCCGCCCAAACACAACTTCGTAGGGGGTCAAGTGGTGCTTAGTGGGGGTGGAGCGCATCGATAGTAATGCCAGTGGAAGGGCATCTGGCCACTTAAGTCCTGTGGTGGCCACTATTTTTGACAGTTTCAGTTTCAGTGTGGCGTTGTGTCGTTCAACCAGGCCAGCGGATTGGGGGTGGAAGACCGCATGGAACCTTTGTTTGACCCCCAACCCCTTCAGGATAAGTTGGATAACTTCAGCTATGAAGTGGGGGCCATTGTCGCTCCATAAAATTCGACAAAGGCCATAGCGAGGGAAAAACTCCTTCAATAGTACTTTGGCAGTAGTCATGGCAGTGTTATCACGGGTCGGATAGGCTTCCACCCATTTGCTGAAGGCACATACAATGACTAATACATACTTCAAGCCTTGGCACCTCTCTAGCTGGATGTAATCCATCTGGAGGACCTCAAAGGGGTGGTCGGGGATCCCAAACCCTTCCCGGGGTACCACAGTTCCTTTCCCGGGGTTGTGTTGTAAGCAGATAAGGCACTGTTGGACTAGGCGTTTGGCTGAGTCGGGGATCTTGCCCTTATGCCAGACTTTGGAAATGAGTTCGATCATGGGGGCAGAACCTATGTGAGCAGGGGAATGTGCCATTGTCAGTATGGGAATCAAGTATGCATCAGGCAGCAACCATTTGTTTGTGTCCTTTGTTCGCCAGCAGCCTTCATCGTCCCTTAGACCCACCCGTGCCCACTCAGTCAGTTCGTGTGGTGTGCTGGTCGATTGGATATCCCTGACCGTTTCCCTAGCGTTCGTCCATTTTTCTGCTTGTGACCTGGTCACATACATGCGTGACGTGGCCCTATTCTAGGCTGTGGTTCGGGCAGTGATGTCGGCTAGTGCATTTCCCTGTCCAACTAAATCTGTCACCTTCTTGTGTGCCTGACATTTGATCACTGCTAATCGTGTGGGGAGAAGGACTGCTTCAATCAGGGCGGAGACTAAATCTCCGTGAAGGATGGGTGTACCATGGGACGTCAGGAATCCCCTTTCCCTCCACAGGATCCCAAAATGATGAACTACCCCGAAGGCGTACTGGCTGTCTGTGTAAATGTTCGCCGTGGTTCCTGCTGCTATGATACATGCTCGTGTGAGGGCAATTAGTTCTGCTGCCTGTGCGGATCGTTGTGTGATGCAAGCTGTTTCAACTACTGTTCGAGCAGTCGTTACCGCATAGGCAGCAGAAGTGGTGCCGTCTGGGAGTTTGATGCAAGAGCCATCTACCCATAGTTCTCCGTCACGATCTGTGAAAGCAATGTCTCGGAGGTCAATTCTACTCCTAGTCTGCTCGTCCGTGAGGGTCACACAGTCGTGTATAGGGGGCACATCGGGGTCATTTTCGGGCAAGGGTAACAGTGTAGCAGGATTCAATGTCGTGCATCTCTTCAGGGTGATGTGGGGCGCAAGTAAAGTCAATTCGTATCCTGTCAGTCGTGCACTAGTCAGGTGTTGAGTCTTTGTCTGGTTCAAAAGCGTGTCAACTGCATGGGGTACTAATACTGTGAGAGTGTTCGAAAGTACAATTCCCTCACTCTGTCGGATAGAGACAGCAGCAGCAGCTACTGCTCGAAGGCAGGCTGGTAGAGCTCTGGCGACTGGATCAAGAGTGGCAGAGAAGTAGGCACAAGGGCGCTGTTTGGCGCCGATGGGCTGAGTTAGAACAGACAATGCGCATCCCTCCCTTTCGTGAGTGAAGAGGGAGAAGGGCTTGGAGTAATCTGGTGTTCCTAGAACGGGTGCCGAGCAAAGGGCATCTCGCAACTCCTTAAAGGATGCTTGGCATTCGGGGGTCCACGGGAGTGGGAACGGAACATCTTTGGCCAACAGGGAAAGTAGGGGTTTTATAATGAGACTGAAATTTGGTAGCCATTGTCGGCAGAAAGAAGTAAGGCCTACTAATGAACGGACTTGCTTCTGTGTTTTTGGAATAGGGGTGTCTAGGATGGTTTGGATTCTGTCGGGTGTAAGTTTTCTCCCTTCTTTGGACAGGAGATGACCTAGATATGTTACTTGGGACTGACAGAACTGTAGTTTCTTTTTGGAGACTTTGTGGCCATTTTCCGCGAGAAAGTGCAAGAGTTGGATAGTGGCTGTGATTGCAAGTGGAGTGGTGTCGGCAGCCAAAAGGATATCGTCGACATATTGGATCAACACTACTCCATCTGGTAGCTGGACAGCGTCCAGCTGCCTTTTCAGGGCTTGGCTGTAAATGCTGGGACTTTCAGTGTAGCCCTGGGGAGCTCTACAAAATCGGTATGAACGGTTTTTTAAAGTGAAGCCGAAGAGATAACGGCTGTCTGGATGGATGGGGATAGAGAAAAATGCATTTTTAAGATCTATAACAGTGAAGATGGTGGCAGTGGACGGGATGAGGGTCAGAATGGTGGCGATGTCTGAGACTACGGGGTACTGTGGCACCACCACTTTGTTGACTTCTCGTAGGTCGATGATGAAGCGGTACGCTTTCTCATCCCCCTCACCTTGCTTCTTAACAATGGGTAGGATAGGACTATTGCAGACATTACTAACCACTTCCTCTACCACTCCTGCATCTACCAAGGACTGAATAATCGCTACCAATGCCTTCTCGCCTTCGGGCGATATCCGGTACTGTGGGAGTTTCGGGAGTATTGCATCTGGTCGAACAGTTATGTGTACAGGATCGATCATCATTCGTCCTACATCCGAGTCGTTTCTGGCCCATAGGTGCAGGGGTAGCGAATCGAGCAAGGATAGGTCAGCATCGGTTATGGCGTACATATGTCGTGCGGGGTAGGGTCTGGACATGCTCGGGTTGTCGTACAGGATGACTCGGACTCCATCCGGGGAACACCTAATAGTAGCTCGGAAATGTTTCAGTAAATCAATACCCATAATAGCGTCAGGGGAGTTGGAGGAGAGCAGAAACGTCGTGTCAGTGGGATTGTTTCCTAGGTCAAAGGAGATAGGTACAGACAGGGGATTAGTGGAGGGCGTCCCATCGAAACCTATCGAGGTGATGTGTGAGCCAGACAAGGGTGCCCTTGGAATCAGTCGTTTTGATAACACACTACGTGTCGCTCCAGTGTCTACCAAAAATGGAGACTTTGTACCCAGGACCTTAGCAGTGACATAAGGACCTTGCTGGTCAACACAGAGCTCGACTGGATCCCTCCCTTGCCCCTGGCAGTCCTATGCAGAGTCGTGATCATTGTAGCCATCGGACTGTTGGCACTGATTCTGTCGGGGGCGGTCAAATGTGTTTGATCTACCAGATCGGTCATTGGTGGTGTCGTGAGTCTGTCCTCGTCCCTGCCCTCCAGTTTTGGGGCCATTTGTCATGTCCCTTGTCTCTTTATTTTTAATCAGTTCCCGAAGGGCTAGGCATTGAGACTTCCAATGTCCAAATTCTTTACAAAATGCACATTGGTTCTCATCAAGGTCGGTTCGTGGAGCGCCAGGGGTGGGGTTGCGGTCTCTAAGGGCCGAATTCCTAGGGGCATTTGACTGGTAGTTCCCCCTATACCGTTCCCTCCCTGTGGTCACTCCCTGTAGTTGTGCAATCATTACTCGTTCCTTTAGGTCCTTTTTCTTTTTCTCAGTTGCCCTTTCGTTCTCATTCTTTTGGTGTTCGTAATACTGAGCCATCTGAAGGATAGCTGCAGGTTTAGAGGCTCCCCAACTACTTTTGCTAGTCTGTAACTTTTGGGAGACCTCTTGCGATAGCCCCTTTACGTAGTTCTGCACGAATAGGTGTTGTCCGGTTGCGGTGGTCATGTCTTGGCCACTGTAGTCGGAGAACACTGTTTCAAATCGTGAGAAGTATTCTGATACGTCCTCCTGAGGTTTCTGGCGGCAGGCCGTGACTATCGACCAGTCTACCTTCTTTTCTGGGATCAACGTTTTCAGCTTCTGCACTATTTTGTCAGGGAGTTCCAATATGTCTTTTACAGGTTTCTGTCCGGGCTCTCGCTGCCTATCTAGTTCATCGAGTTTTGTCCAGGTGTGTCCGAACAGATCTGTGTGGTCGGCTCTCCGGATTTGCTTCCACACATCAGCCGGCAGACACAACCCGAAAAACAAATCCATGTCCGCTAGAGTCATTACGGTTGAGCCTAAGGCTGTGCCTAATTCGGTATAGAATGCTGTAGGGTTCTTTCTTAAGTCGGGCAGGGTTTGTCTAAAAGTTAAAATATCTTGCCGATCCCATGGTTGGTAAACCCAGTTGTACACAACCCTCCCTTTGGCATCTGCATGGTTGATATCATCGTTTGTTCCCTGACCTCTTGGGGGAACCCAATAGGGGGCAGCTTCTCTGATAGGCATCATGGTGTTGGCTGCTTCTAGTGAGTGTTCAATCGTCTCAGGGACTGTGATCTTGACCTCTGGTTTTTGTTCCGCGAGGTGGCGGAAGACCTCAAGCGTTTGCATGAAGAGGTCCGTCACATCACTTTCAGCCCCATCTCCGACATCAACCCTTCTATATAGAGTCGTCAATTTAGCAGGACCTTTAGTCTGGTACCTATCCTCATACGCGTTCAGGGTGTGGTAGCTGAACCGTAAAATAAAATGCCGTCTGTGACTACCGGCATGTGAGTTGTGCATATTCATCGTATATTCTTCACTCTCCTTCCGTTCTACCAGGGTTTTTGCTATCTGGTCGATTCCATCCCGCTCATCTTTGCTCAACCTATTTGGTCTGGTTGTTAACTGTTTGCCAGTCTCAAGTTCATCTGGTGTTGTTACCAATGTGGCTGGTGCGAAGGCCGTAAGAGTCGGGGCACTAGCGCTAGGGTTACCCTCGACTGCACTCTGGACTGGTGAGTGTTGTGCTAGAGGCTGGCAGGGAGCATAGGGAGGAGGCATGTAGATCATTGGAGGACCGAGCAGTAACTCGTCATTTGCTCGCTGTTTGGAGGGAATCTCCGGGTAGAGCGTAGAGGTGGTCCTGACAGGGCATTGGCCTGTCAGTCCTGATTCTTGCGTTTGTTTAACTTCCTCTCTTCTTCTTATTTCTTCATCTAGTTCTTTTGCGGCCAGATGGGCTGCTTTTCGTAATTCTTTCACTGTTTTTGCTTCCTCTTTTTTCCTGCGATGCTCTGCTTCTTTGCGCCACATGCCGATACTATCGAGCATAGTGGATGTTACCTTATTTATTTTTACAGCTGCTTCTAGTGTTTTTATTTTATTTTCATCAAAAGAACCTATCAGTGGCCACTGGTTTTTAGGATCCCTTTTTGTATATTTATGCCATAACTTGCTATAAGCTATAGCGACTAGTCCTTGCTTAGTAAACATGTCCTTATTAGGGGTGCCCTCCAGTGGAGCTGGATGGTCCATCTCCAATAAGCGGTCCGGGTTGACCCAACTATGAGCCAATGGGGAGAAGATAGGCATGACGGATTACAATGGGGGGCAAAAGCCTGCACTACCTATCCTTTCCCTATTTGCAAAGACTGGACAGAATATTCTATTCTACGCTATTTGCAAACAGGGAATACCTCCAGAAAGAACCAATTCCCAAAACAGTCAATGTTTGGGCAAACAATCAATCAATGAAGGAACGAAATAGGTACGACGTTTTAAATTTTTGCGTTACCTACCCTTCACTATCGGCAAAGGGAGAGAGAATATTCCTATTCTTCCCGTTTGCAGGCAGAGAAGATTCCTAAGAGAACCAACTTCGAACAATTCAATGCTCGATTCAATCAATCAATCAATGGGGAGGAAAAAAATAGGCACGACGTGTTAAAGTTTTGCGTTGCCTACCCTTCACTATCTGCAAAGACTAAACAGAGTATGGCGATTCTGTGTTTGTTTGCAAATAGAGAATCTCCCAGAAACAATCAATAGGAAATACTAGTATTATCAAACAATCAATCAATCAATCAATTTCGCAATTTGTCGTGTGTCACGACCTTACCCGGACCGCATGGACAGTTTCTCGTCTTCCGCTTCCAGCGCCCGATCGTCCTCTACTCTCTGTTGCTATTGCGGCACTCCTGGTGGTTCCCAGTCAGGACCGTAGATCACTCGGGAGAGGTCTGCTCGGAATCAGTGAAGTTCAGATGATCGGCTGTCAGACGAGGGTCTATTGGACAGGAGCTCTTCCGATCGTTGCAGTCGTTCACTCTGTCGTTGGGACCTCTCCCACTGGATCCACGTGTCGCTGATGGGCCCCGCGTTGGGCGCCAATTGATAAAGATCAATTTACAATGGTCAGGCAATTTCAGTAGTTGTTTCCTAAGTTTAGATTTGCCCGGCGTAAAAACGCCTCTGATACCATATGAAGTTATTCAATAAAGAGGCAGGCGCTGGAGACTGGAAGACAGGAAACAAGTTTTATTCCGGCGGAGTAGAACACGTCAGATCGGACAACAAGGTATCGTCTCGAGGTGCTCTCTCAACCTCTCTGAGACCTGGTCTTTTATACACTGGTTCAAGACATGTGAACGTCCTTTATTACAACAGGGACATTGTAGAGCATGAGAATGACATCAGAACGATATCCCTGTCACCCCCCAGTTCCAGCCCATTCCAACACATGACAACAGTAGAGACCCTTTCCCCTCATATGATTGGGAGGGGCTATCACGCAGCTGAGTGTTCTGCCGATCTCTCTGGAATGTGTGCGCCTGATCGAATCTCTGGGGGTGGAGGGTCGTGATCAATAGTGGCTTCTTTCAGGAAAGGCGAGTGCATACAGTAATGGGCAATAAACTGTATCCTCGGGCTAGAGGATGACCAGCGGTCCGTGCTGACGTTCAGGCTCAGAGGAAGGGGTCATCAAAGGAGGGGTATTCATGGACGGAGAGGAGGTGTTGGTCAGGCGCGGGGTGCGATTCCCTGGGACAGAGTCATGGGAGGGGAGGGCTCATGACTTGTGCATGAGAGAGCGGGGGTAGTCAGGGTGCATGGGGGACGCTTGCAGGGTCAGGGAAGTGCGCTGATGAGTGATCGTGAACAGGGAGACCATGGTACCTAAAATGGCTGCCGTGTATGCTCGTACGTGGGTCTGCAAGATGGCGTAGATGATGTTCAATACGCGAACTAAAATTCCACAAGACAAGACTCAAACACCTCCAGAACACGTACCCGCAGGGGAAAAAGCAAAAAAAGCACCAGAAACAGGCAGACCCCAAAGGAACCTCAAGAAATAGAATCACTGGTAATGAACATCTCTAATAGAGTCCTGAGCAATGAGGAGGTGAACGTTTTGAATAAAGGAATTTTGTTCATCCCAACGTATACCTCGAATGAATAGGAAACTGAAGTAGCTGTATTTAAGTTTATGAGGAAACTGCGCCATTGATGTTTTTTTTTCAACGATGCCGGCTTCTAAGGAACAAACTCAAGAATCAAAATCCTTTTGCCCGAAGAGTAAATGTATGCCTCCCATCACGCATAAATCCCTTAATACTTTTGAACTCTTGGTGAAAAAAGACCTGAAAGACAATGGGTATAATAAACCCGCACAGCCAAACTTAACACAAAAGGAACTCCGCATTCTTAATGCATTACGACAGGACACGTCTATCACCTTTCAGCCAGCTGACAAGGGTGGAGCCCTGGTGGTACCTAACACAGAATACTACAATTTGAATGTTGATTTGCATGTACAAGATGAAGACACATATATTCCATTGGAGTATGATCCAACGCATGAATTATTGACCTTATTGACTGACATCGTGACAAGAGGTGTAAACAATGGCATTATTGATGAAAGCACGGGCAAGTTCCTCATTAATCCAACACCAAAGGTTCCGCATATTTATATGCTCCCAAAAATGCACAAGAACAGATTGAAGCCACCATTTCGACCGATAGTCGCAGGATGTAGTTCGATTCATGAACCGTTAGGACACTATCTAGATCATCATTTGCAACCATTGGTACAGTCCTGGGAGACTTACATTAAAGATACCACCAACTGTCTTTTGAAATTGGAAGCAGTTTGTCATGTTTTTGATGAGGAGATCCTTTTGTGCACCATTGACGTGATCGCTCTATATACATCGATAGCTCACAATGAAGGCTTGGAGGCAGTCGAATGGAGGCTGCTGGCCTCCTTAACATCAGAAAAAGTTATTTTTTACTGGAATTGTTGCCTTTTGCACTATACCACAGTTATTTCATTTGGCAGAAGAAGTTTTATTTACAGAAGACGGGTACATCAAGGGGCTTTCCAGGGGCCCCATCTTATGCTAATACATTCATGGCCTACTTTGAGTACAATCATATTCTGACAAACCTTAAATGGATTGAGAATGCGGCAGTCTTCCTGCGCTATATAAATGACATACTTGTAATTTGGAAAGGTTCTAGATCACTATTGGAGGAATGCATTGTTGAATTAAATGGTCACAATCCTAGAATCCAATTCACGTATGACATTCAACATGAAAAAATCAATTTCTTGGACATAGAAATCTGCAAAACTGACTCAGGACTTGTGACGTCAGTATACTGGAAGCCCACGGATGTCAACAATGCGCTGCATTTCTCAATTGCTCACCCTTACTCACTTAAGCAACATTAACCAGTTTCCCAATTGACAAGGATTAAGAGGATTACTTCAGATGCGGCAGTTTGTACCAACATGATACATGATCAACTTGGTAGATACAAGGCAAGAGGTTATCCGGATGAGACATTGATGAAGGCTGAACAGAGAGTTGCCTTAAGAAAAAGAGAAGACCTGTTGAAGCTAGCTGAGAAACAATTGAAGAATCGTGAAGTTATCGTATTAAAATATTCTACACAAGCACCCCAGATCAAAGCCATCATAAGAAAACGTTGGGAAATTATAGAACAAGAACCAGACTTTGCTGTTCTTTTTCGAGGTCCTCCGCTATTTGTGCATAATAGACCCAAAAAAACGTATGAGAACTGTTGAAATCCACTGCTATTGTTCAAAAACAGGTCACTAAGGGAATGAGGAAATGCCATAATTGTTGACAATGCGGCAATGTAATTTTAGGAGATGTGTTCACGCATCCACACACAGGCAAAAAGATGAAACTGCACCACACATCAGACTGCAATACAGAGGGGGTAATCTATGCTATTAAGTGCCCATGCAGACTAGTTTATGTAGGGAGGACGAATCATAAAATTAAGACACGTATGATAAACACAAGAGCAGAATCCGCTATAAAAATACCAACTCTTCTCTTGTTTCCCATTGGTTGCAGGCTTCACACACCATTCCACAATTGACAATCTTTGAACAAGTGACATAGGAACAGATGCCAATACTGTCCTGGCATGCAGGGAGACATACTGGATTAAATTATTAGGCACAGTGATCCCTGGGGGGCTCAATGATCACTACGAGTTATTGTGTTTTCTTTAACTGCATACAATCTGAGATTGCATCTTAGACATCATTGTAAAGGATTTGCACTCATTCTTTTTCTTTTTTTCAAATCGGCCTGTAAGATCACATAGGTATCCAGGACATGTTATAGTGCACAACATTCACATGTGACACATCTTTCTTTCTCTTAATTTGAATAGTATGTTTTATTTTCATTGGGTGTGGATAATTTCTGTATCCATTGTTTTCTGGTGGTTTTGTATCTTCCATGTACGATAATTAGGTGGCCACCTTGTTTAGTAATTTTCTTTGAGCGAGCGGCGAGTTCCTGTACGTGGTTTTTTATATAAGTTTCCCTTTTGGATCATTGTGTGACATTACACTTGAGGATCATGAGGACTCGTTTTCTTTACTTCGTTGCTTACGGATTGATTGTCACAAACTTACACACAATAAGGTTTGTTGTGAGTAAGTGTTATCGCTGGGGCGTGACTCAGATGGTAATTTAAATATACACACTGTTCCTTTAAATACGTTGAGCTTGTCGGGTTTTAGATACATGCTGCAGTACTGGCGCGCTTTTCACATGAGGAGCGAGAGGCTGTGTTTTACAGAGTTCCAGACACGGTGAGAGTTGGGGCGTTTATCATTCATGAATCAGTAGAATCGTTTTCTTTTGTCATACATTCATTTGAAAGTAAGGCTCACAATGAATCGCGCAAATAAGGACTCTCACACAACTCTGAATATAGTATAAAAGGTCACCTTTATTACAGGACAGCCAGAGACAGACCCGCAACATAACTTTTCGAACCAAACTTTATCTTTATTTCTTCTCCAAACCTTTTTCATCTAAACCATAACGTTTTCCAATTCTTTCTTTTTCCAATAACCATAACTTGTTTTAATACCATCCTTGTGTTTTCCTTCTTCTTTCCATCTCTTCCCCACCTACCCTCCCAAGCCCTCCCCCTTAGAGAAAGGATGAATCCGCTCTAGATTATCCAATCCCCATCCCACACGCCAACAAAGACAACAAAAGAGTCTGCCTGAGTAGTCCTGAGGTGACATCTTGACATTTCGACTTGTAGCAAGAGGTATAACTGCTTGCATATTCTTTTTTTTTTTTTTTTTTTTTTGACATGAAGACGTGACAATCAACAAAAAGCACCCCCCTTTTGATTTTGCAACCAGGGTGGGTGGGTGGGTCAAACGCGACACCACCGTTTCTCTCACTCGCTCAGAGTGACGTCAGCCCTCCCTCCCCTCCCTTCCTTTGGACCTAGTCCCTCCCACCACCCAATCAGGCGCATGAGGTCGTCCCTCGCGCGAAATGCCCCAGGGGGACATTGGCTTTGCCAAGTGCCCCTGGGGGCCCATCGCGCAAATAAGGACTCTCACACAACTCTGAATATAGTATAAAAGGTCGCCTTTATTACAGGACAGCCAGAGACAGACCCGCAACATAACTTTTCGAACCAAACTTTATCTTTATTTCTTCTCCAAACCTTTTTCATCTAAACCATAACGTTTTCCAATTCTTTCTTTTTCCAATAACCATAACTTGTTTTAATACCATCCTTGTGTTTTCCTTCTTCTTTCCATCTCTTCCCCACCTACCCTCCCAAGCCCTCCCCCTTAGAGAAAGGATGAATCCGCTCTAGATTATCCAATCCCCATCCCACACGCCACCCAGGAAAACCCTTGAGTTTTCCTGCCCCACCCAAAACCCCCCCCCAAATCTAGAAAACGGACTGCTCAAGTCAATGCAGAAGAACTGTGAAGGAAAAACTGTTCAATTGCAACTCATTTCATTGGTTTGGAGCACCACAAGTCAACACACCAAAGGTTTGCCAAAGTATCTCTTAGTTCCATTAAATAATAGGACTGACCCATTTGTGACAGATGAACCCCATCGCTCCGTAACAAATGCAGCATGTCACCATTAAAATGTTCGTGTGCAATGACCGTAATGCCCATTGCCACGCAGTATGGCTTCAGTGCTTTATTAACCTTTTTGCGGGCCCTCTCAACGGCTGTCTGAACTCTGGCTCCTTTCCATTGGCTCCTGTAAAGAAATTCAGTCCAAACTACCCTGGTCCCTTCCCATCTGTCCTTGATTACCGCCAAATCCAGCTTCATCTGCTTGATTAAAGCAAGCCCCGAACATTCCACCAAGTCATTCTCCCCTAAATTCAGGATCAACAAGTCTGGAATGCCCCACACCTCTGCCAATTTGTTTAAGACCGAAAACAACTCCCCCCATTTCATCCCCCCTAAACCCCTCCAAATCACCTCATGGTCATTACCATACAACCCCAAACCTCTACCACATAGCTGTTGTTCGGCAAAGTTCGCCGCCCACTTCACAATGGAATGGCCGACAATCCACGTCCTCTTTTTCCGAGGAAAATCTGCCACTCGACCTGTGATGGAAAAAACACAATAACTAACTGGCCATATAAAGCGTATGGCATTAACACAGCAACGCTCTCGCAGCCACAAAAAACAGTGTACAGTTTAGACAAAACAACAATTGGTATTGATACAATTGAAAGAAAGCAGCAGATCTGTTTGTTCAAATTCCTTTTCAATGATGTTTTAATTGGATCCAAGCTCAGCCGACACGTGTTTCATCGTGTTAAAGTGGAGTCAACACGACTCTTCAGGGCTAGTGGATAGCATTCGGGCATCCACGGTTAGATGCGTGAATATTCTGCGCGAAGAATTGGCTTGTCCTGGTAAGATATTGGCGAGTCTGCCAGTATATTTATTCGATCAACCCTGGTTCCGGGTTCAGGAGTGTCTTTAACACCGCTAATTTATATTTGAGCACACAAAATGTTGCATGTCTGTATACGACGATGACTATACACGAGTGCGTGAATAGCTGTACCGGGAGGGGACCCGACTGCAGGAGTAGCGCGTTCTGTGTGTAGGTATAGAACTCTTCACGGGTAGCGTTAGGTTCAATCTGTTAGTCGAAGTCCCTCCTCCGTTGATTCCCGGTCGCCGTGTTCCAAGAACGGACCATAAAGCGTATGGCATTGTTGTGTTTTTTTTTTTTTTAAACCTAACATATTTAAAACAACAATTGGATTTCCATCGGCCAATGCGCTGTAATTCCTCTGCCCCCCAACCCAACCTCGCAGCTTCGGTAGCCGCACCTATTCTGAATGAATGCGTCCCAAAACAATGTGGATTTTTCCCTGCTAACTTCAATGCTTTCCGCAAAACTGCTAAGAATTGAAAACAAGTTAAATGCATTTCATTTTCATGGCAGAATATATCACCATCCCGAAAGACCTTTGAACCCACAAATGCCTCCCATTCTCCCACTGGACAGCAACCCATCACCCCGCTCCTGCCAAGTCGCACCAATGACCCTTTACCTGCCTGATCCGTCTTTGACCTTCTCAATTTGATCTGCAATACATCATTATCCAGCAGAACAATATCAGACGAACGGATCCCACCCAGATTTCGTAATCCCAGTAATTCTGATATCCTAAATGCACCGAAAAACAACCATATCATACTTAACCTGAACCTGTACCATTCCCATTCATCATAGCAGCATGAAGGCAACACACCCAACAATTTATGTAATAAGTCAAAAGTAATAGGGTCCCTCAACCTTGATGCTTGACCAAAGCACCTCCCAAAACCTTTCAGCATTTTCTGTAAACGAAAACCTTTCCGAACCTCACACCCCAACTCCAGTTGGCTATAAAAGGAAATGCCAGCTAACTTGCCCAAAATGGTGGACGGAGACAAACCTTTGTCTATTAAACTCAGCACAAAGCCCAACATGAACTTTTCATCTCTCACCGCTGTACCCTCCCTGCCATGTTGAGCCGTATAACCCAAAAAACCAGACCATGCCAGCTGATAGCTGCGTCGTGTAGATTCTGACAAGGATTGCTCGACAAACTCAGCCATTCTCAGTTCCCCAGGTCCCATATGTTCGGTGGAATCGGTGTCTTGCAATGGTCTGCTCCCGGTGCCAAATCCCGAAACCTCTGCCACTGACAACGAGACAAAGCGTCGGCAATTGAATTGTTGACACCAGGGATGTGTTGCGCTTTAAATACAATATTCAGCTGCAGCACCCGCAACATGTAAGCCCGCAACAACTGCAATACTTTCAGATCCTTTGCCCGCTGCCCATTCACCAGATACACCACCGCCATGTTGTCGATATGAAACAACACACATCGGTCTCTGAACTCTTCGCCCCAAATCTGCAGCGCCACCAACAAGGGAAAAAATTCTAAAAAAGCAATGCTGCGTCCTTGATTTAACCACTGGGCAGGCCACTGCTCCGCGCACCACCGTCCATCCCAAAATAAGCCGAAACCTAAAGCCCCGGCCGCATCAGAGAAGATCTGCACTGGCCAGACAGTGTCTTCCGATACGAAATTGATGGACACTCCATTGAACTCGTCCAAAAATCGCAACCAAATGTTCAAATCCTCCTTAATTTTTGCTGTCATCCGTATGTGATGGTGCGGCAAACTCGCCCCAGCCAGCGCAAATCCCAGCCACCTGCAAAACGTCCTGCCTGCCCTGACAACACGACAAGCAAAATTCAAATAGCCCAAAAGCCTCTGGACTTGTCTCAACTGCACATGCTTAGCTCCCAAAATTTCTTGTAAAAAAGACCTGATCTCCTGCATTTTTTGCCTGGGCAAACGGGCCACCATCTCTTTCGTGTCTATTTCTATGCCTAGAAATGTTAAACTGTTCGTTGGACCTTCCGTTTTGTCCTCCGCCAAGGGGACACCAAATTCCTCCGCCATGTCCTGAAAGCAGGCCAAAACTTTAGCACATTGCTCCGTCCCTGCTTTGCCCACAAACAAAAAATCATCCAGGTAATGACATACAGCCACATGATCAGAACGCTGGACCACACACCACTCCACAAACGTACTAAAAGTTTCGAAAAGTGAACAAGAGATAGCACAGCCCATGGGTAACACCCGATCCACATAAAATTCTCCTTCAAAATACATGCCCAGCAAACCAAAATCCGCCGGGTGAATAGGTAACAGGCGAAAAGCGGCCTGTATGTCACATTTAGCCAGCTCAGCTCCCATCCCCGCTTTGCGCACCAATTCCAAAGCGTCGTCCACTGACGCATAAGTCACTGCAGAATCAGAAGTAGAAATAAAGTCATTGACTGACTGCCCTTCCGGCCAAGATAGGTGATGTATCAGCCGAAACTCACCCTTTGCCTTCTTTGGGATGACACCAAGAGGCGATACAATGAGGTTTGGCAAGGGGCAAAACTCAAAAGGGCCAACTACTCTGCCTAAATCCACTTCCTTTTGCAATTTCACCCTTACCACTGACGCCATCTCCTTTGCTGACTTCAAATTATCAGCCCAGCGTGAAACCCTGGGTCCTTGGTAACCAATCCGAAAGCCTAGTCGAAACCCCCAAAACAACTTAGCCGCTCCTCCAACATCAGGATATACCTCCAATGCGCTCAACATGGCCCGTAATTTAATTGGAGTAGGCGCCCTTTGGCATAAGAGGTGGTACAGATCCTCTCCCCCCCTCTGTCCCATAACATGTTCTCCCGGGTATTGGTTGGGAAAGCACTGAAAGACAGCATGCCTGCCCCCGCATTGAGAGCATTCATGCTTAAATTTACAGTACTGGCGCACACAGGAACCTCGGTTAAAGCTCCAACATGCTCCAGTTGTGGGCAACTGTCCCCGTCCAACGCCACCCGCCCCCTGTGTGGCGGGACGCTGAGAAAAGGGCCGGTAAGGAATCGGCAGCCCACTTGCTGTATGGATCGTGTTCGTAGAAGAGTGACCTGACAGCCATTGTAACCACAGCTCTTGATCAACCTCACCCCATGGCTTATCGTGGAATAAACTCATTCTCGCCCGAAACTCTTCATCGTAGTTCAGCCACGCATAACCCCCTGCTTGCAAGTGAGCCCTTCTAATGACATCTACATACTTGAAAAGCGAAACTGCCCTCTCTGGGTAGCGTTCACAATAGACACTGGCATAGATCAGAAAGGCCGCTGTCCAGTTCTCTATCGTTTTTGGGACTTTGGGCCGGCGGGACAATTCAACCTCCTCCTCTTTAGAACCTTCCTTTGCTTGCAGTTCCCTATGAAGGAGCCTGAACACATCCACGTACTCATGGTCCCAAATCCGCTGCCTAGTTCTGCTTGACAAATGTATACCTAATGGCATGGACACCCCCATGTAAGGCAGTTTCGAACCACTCCTTTTAGGCATCACACTCTGCTCTGAACTAGAAACCGATGAACCTGGGCTGGCATTCCCCGTCCTCCCCCCATGCCCCACCTTCACACCTTCACCTTGTTTTGACCCCAGCCCATCCCCCTCCTCCCCCCTTCCTTGACCACCCTCAGCAGGTGCCCCACCTGAACCACCAGCCATCGGCCGTGTCCAAGCAGCCCAACAGTCTGTCTTACCTGCTGGTAACTGCGCAGCCCGTTGCCGAAAGTCTTCCAGACCATCACGCCGATGATGTCCGCTCTGATTCCCGTGTGCCGGTGAGAGAACCGCTCCAGAACTCTGTAACACACTGGCAGAAGTTAATCTCCTCCCACACCTCCCCGCCCCAACTCTACCACCCTGAGGCAGACCACCTCTTGTCTCATAATCATTCTCTTTATCATAATCACCATCATCACCTTCAAAGTGCTTTTCATTTTCCAACCTTGCAAAACTCATACCTGGCCTTTTGCCAGACGCAAAGTTGCTAAAACCAGTTTGAAAATCTGACTCAGGCCTCCGTGCAAAGCGCCCAGTCACTGGTAGTAAATCCGCACCAGATCCACCTCTCAAAATAGCCCCCCCCCTAAGCACCGCGCTCTGCGGCGCCGCCTGAGAATAGCAGAACTGCTCATCTGGTACCAGACCAACAGCCTCAGAGAGGTACTCGCCGCTCGAGCGAGGACCCGCACCATACTTACCCGTCACCTGAGAAGATGAAGTACCCGCCCTCACAGGCACCGGCAACTCTGTGTGCTCCACCCACACCCATTGACCTTGCGGAACCGCAGACCCCGTGCTATGGATTACCTCAGGACACTCAGTCGGGCACCTGGCATTTTGGAAAACTGCAGTGGCTTCCTCTACCTGCCTGCCCTCACCCCTGCCACCCATGTCACTCCACCTCCCACCCCTGAACTGCCTGGCTCGAGGCTTCCACCTCAAACCTCTCAACCCCTGCTCATCCTGTGAAAGAAAATCACATGTTAACTCCACATTAAAATCCTCCTCAACCAATTGTCTCGGGGGGCCTCTAGGCCGGGGAACAAGAATGTTTTGGCAGTCCATGAAGGCCGCCTGCTGGGGCTGCTCATCGACATCTGGCACTCCTCCCTCGACATCTCCGCCTTCCTCAACTCCTGAAAATTCCTCCTCCTCAGACTGGCTATCGCTGGAATAGTCCACTAACATCGGACTCCGCCTGTCAGCCTCTACCTCAGGCGCTATGTCCAGTCTCCTGCAGATCACCTGCTGCCCTGCTGCCCTCATACTGAAATTCGGAGCAGCCGTCATGCTGGGACGTGACACAGCCTCCTCACTCACTTGTGCCGTAGTAGCGCGCAGCACCTCAGACTCACTGGCAGCCTCACCTTCCCTCAGCTGGACATGAGACACTCGCGTGTCAAAACTTCCACCAACGCTGCCTCCTCGCCTGCCTGCCCTACGTCTGGGCGGTGCCACACTTAGGGTATGAACCCCCCGAAACTCACTAGGGGCCGATGACGAACGCGGGGGAGGCAGCTTCTTACCCCTGCTTCCTCTGTTCGCCGAGCGCGCTCTCCTGGCTCTTGCCGCTGGCATCTTCCTGCCTCCGTCCTCTTCCTGGGAATTACGATGCACTTGCTGACAAGCGGCCACCGCTCGTGACACACCCTCAGCTGCCAAGCGACGCGGCCTCTTTACAGAAACTGAGGTATCCATCACAGCGCCCGGCCTCAGTAAGTCGCTCCTCCCAACAGCCACCAAAGCGCGAACTGCCTCCAAGGCAATATCTTCAGATGACATCCTTCGTTTGTTGACAAAAAATCGCGTCCAAATACACTCCTAAAGGCCCAAATGACAGCTCTGACAGGAAAGGAAACAGGGCGCCTCAAACGCGACACCACCGTTTCTCTCACTCGCTCAGAGTGACGTCAGCCCTCCCTCCCCTCCCTTCCTTTGGACCTAGTCCCTCCCACCACCCAATCAGGCGCATGAGGTCGTCCCTCGCGCGAAATGCCCCAGGGGGACATTGGCTTTGCCAAGTGCCCCTGGGGGCCCATTCTCCTCGCGTCTTTTAGAACACCCAGCAAACCTTTGGGACGGGCACGCATGATTAAGACCAGTCGCCTGCTAGTTCAGTCGGGTAAGACCAGTTTCAGTTTTTTATTGTTGTATGACTTGTTGCATCACTTTGGTATTTACTGGGTTTATTTACATTGATTTGTGCTACTTGCTTTCAGCGAAACGCTTCTGACGTTTTTGCAGAGGGTAAGAGCCCCTTGCTGGCATATATTTTGATTCAGGGACTCACAAGGGTTTTTTTAGGGTGAATGCACTGAGGCTATTGAGCATGCGGGTGCGCAGGAGATCGGGTGTAATTTTAACTCATTAAACAAGGCTTCAAGCTTAACGCATTAGATTAGCTCTCACATGAGTCTCTACTCCTGCACACAGGACACTACAGCGGAACGTCTTATAGTTCACTCAGTTTTCTCTCTTTCTCTTGAGTGCAAATCATATTAACCAACTCGGATTGTATTGATGCTAATATTTTATATGACACTACACTGTGTTTGATGCACTTATAATTATTGTGTTGTAGATTCCTGAGGAGGACGCAGCAGAGTGAACAAAGCTCTTTCATTTTGAAAATACTTATACCCTGATGAAGGGTTCAGTATGAACCCGAAATGCATTGGGATCGTCGCTGTTAATGCATTGTATATATGTATAAAGTCAAACTAATATCTCTGTTTATTTGTTAATGAGATGACATTATAGATCATAATTTTTCTGTTTAAATCAAGTGCATAAGTTAACATACTGTCAGGTTTCAATTTCATGTTTGCTAATGAAATACATCACTGATTAAGTATTGATAAATAGAATGCTTTTGAGCATACAAGTGTTTGAGTAATTTGTTGAGACATTTATTGTCCTGAGTTGTGCTCCACGTAGGCTGTGGTTTTCCACAGCCTCCATCAGTAGTGTCAGAATGTTGCCATCGATCCATGGATACTCCAACCAATACTCATGGGTACCTACAAAAATTATCTCTGATATACAAGGGTCAGGGTTTTGCCATCAGCCCCCCCTATAAACGAGTACAAGGTCTCTCTTGACAAGAATTACCTCAAATCTCAGATTCAGTATTTTCACATGGATCCTCCCAATATGCTATGTATTATGTGCAGAATGCCATGGATAAAAAAACATTATTACGCCTATAGTGCCGTCATCCATAATGCAAGAATAATCTTCAGGATGCCAGACCAGCAGCACACTTGGAAGCATAATACACATACACTCACACACAAACATGCACTCATAAATAAACACATTCTCTCAGACACACATTCTCTCACACACTCACCTAGACACACTCTCACTATATCTCTTGCATTCTTTTGTACATTTGTACTCTGGCATACTCACACAGACACACACCCTGCCACTCACTCTCCCATTAGCTCAATCTACTTGTCTTGCATTAGAAAGGTTTGCACTGTTGCTGCCCCTGCTTTACCTGCCTTACCTTTTAGTGAAGCTTAGAAAAAACATTTTCTCTATAAACTATTCAAAAATCATAACTTGTGGCCTGGTCAATGATTGTTACAAGTATGATGTGAATAAAAAACTGCACTTCCTTAAAATAGCTGTACGTGGCTTATATTTATTTTCACATGTGAATTAGGCAGGAACGCTATTGAAAGCCAGGACTGGTTGAAGGTGACACGCATTACAATGGGCAACCATGTAAAAAGGTGAGAAAGTTTCAGTTTGGGATTTTCAGGCTATATTTTTGGAAACAATTAAAGAATAATCCTTGTAAAGGTGAAATGGTGAAGATTGTATTTCAAACGCAGATGCTAGAATTGAAGTGATAACTGTTAAACATTCAGTCTCCTCTAAAACATTGGAGTGTGCTAAAAAAGTGACTGCCTTCCACAATAAAAGCCCAAGGGACTGTAGGGCCAATGTTACATCATCACCTGCCACCTCACCCCTCCTTTGATTATGTTATGTAGCAGCATTAACTGAACCTCTGAATTGAAAAGATGACCTGTAAACCTTAGTGCTGGCACTTGTGTTCCCATGCAGAGCCCAGGCGTTGGTGTGCTTTCATGAGCCCCAGCTCTCAGCCAAAATATTGTTGGGGCTTGAGCCCCAGTGTCCTACAGAAGCTGGTGCCCATACCCACAAATTACCAAAGGAGGGGTTGACCCATGAAAGTCACTGGGACCTGGGTAGTCAATGAAAAGAGCTGAAGGGGCCCCAGTAATCACACACACAATTTGATCAATTATTATTCAAATCATCAAAAACCATACATAAATGAGCTAACATTGTTTTATTGCAATGAAGCTAAGCAACAATAATTTGCTATGAATTAATATACAATAAAGATCTATTCTAAATATCAGTGCCCTGGGAGGGGGAAGGGGGTAAGTGCAATAGGTGGGTGTAGGAGGGGATAAGTGACATAAACACAGTAGCCAAAGGGGGCTACACACTACTATGTACAAGAATATATTACAACTTATAGACTGACTATTCATACATTTTGTTATTTAACTTCGAAGAAAACCAGACTTCAAAAGGTGTAATCAATAACACAATGTTAAAGAATGAAGTTGGAAACAAAAGTAGTCGACGTTTCGACCCCTTTAGAAAAGCAGGCTTAATTAGTTCCCTTGCAGTGGGGTCTTCATCAGGACAAAGACAGGGACACCAACCTGTTTAAGTATAAAGTTATATACATTAGGAATGAATCCAAAAAATGTCAAAACTTAAGAGCACATCACTAGAATGATAACCAAACAAGACATACCAGGATGCTCGTTTGTAGACGGTGGAGGACGGTGGAGGAAGAAAGGACCTCTTAGACAGTGTGTTCCAAACACAGGTATTGTCCTCAATAAATTGAAAGATGGCAATTCCAGATATGTCTGGCACCAAGGACAATTATCTCCCTAGATGGAAACGAGGGAACAATCAACACAGGTACTGAGACTACCACTTGGGGGATAGAGTTAGGATCGAAAAAACTTTTTTTTAAAACTTACAATTATTTCAACTCTCCACTGTAGTACCTACCTCCACAGAGCCCTAACATCATTCAGGGCAACGGGGCCCAAACACTGATCTAAGTCATGACTTTAGCAGCAACAAAAACACCAGGCCTCTATGTAGGCCAAGGAGGGCCCAGGTAAAGGATTAAAAAGTACCTCTGGAGCCAGTGTTGCTTTGCCCACCCACAATGCACCATATGCCTGAATAAAAAGGTAGCCTCCAAGGTTATTGTTTAGAAAATTAATTTTTATGAATTAATTAAAAAAACTTAGAAGGACAAATCAATGGTCCTATAATGGAATAACTCAATGATAATGTGTTCTACTAAATAATACACATTAATGTTCAACATAAAACATAAACACAAAACATAAACAGAGACCAGGTCTATATGAAAATATTGAATTTATCAATAAGTTAAGAGGCAATCAGATTATAGTACAAATATGAACAGGCCTACAGGAAAATCAATGATACATGAATGTTAAACTCTGTAGATCCTGATAGCGCCTTTCCTAATTCTTAAATTTGTCGATCGAGTAGGAAAAGAGCATAGGTCGACGTTTCGGTCTCCTATGTGTATATCTGTGAGACCATCTTCAGGACTGTTAAATTGATATTGTAATGCCCTAATGTAAAGTGAAACAAAAATATTTACAATTACATTCTGATCATTAGTTTCGTCACATTTCTAAACATTACACCTGTGTTTCAACAAAAATACATACATAGACACAAAGAAACAACACATCAAAACATACAAATTCATAAATTATCTAACTATTGAGTGTTGACATTGACTTATGTCAAACATTAATGATATACCCATGTTGACTTTTCATTAACAAATCAACTTATACCATAATCATAGTAATAGACCTTCAGGCATTTTTAATATTCCTGAACAGATGGACTAGGCTTCATGTGTCTAAGTCTCATAAAGTGAATAAACATGATTTTTAAACTGGAAAAAAACATATTCCTTACACTGTCATAGCGTGCATAAATTAGCCTGATTTTGGCCAGAAAGCAATAAAGAAGTGTGCCACAATATTGACTATTGCGATTTTCATGACTAGTATATAACTACAATAGCTTCTATTCATGTATTTGAGTCACCTGACTCGATTAACTCAATGTCATCTGATCCTGTATATTACGTGCACAGTCTGGAGACTCATTGACATACCTTTATGATCAGCCAGATTAGATTAAAGTGAGGTGATGATGCGGAAGTCTTGATTTAAAAGTCTTGCTTTAAAAGTTCAGCGATAGAAACAACTAAAAAACGTCAGAGAACTAACTTTATTCATTATGACTACGTTTATACGATCTATGTAGTAGTAAAAAATCAGGGACTTTCAATCTACCTGAAAATCTGATGTAGGTAGGATAAATGGCAGAAGAGTTGTCTGTGAGGATATATTACAACCATCGACTGCAGAGTTGGTGCAGCAATCTTATCACAGTGCTACTTTCTGAAAGAGGTGGCCTCGTTTAGAACCAAAAGGCTCATTAAAAAATATATATAAATAAACATGCATCAAGGATGTGAATTGGAATTTACCTTATATTGCATAGGGAAACATGACTGCATCAATGGAAAGGAAAATTAAGCAGCCTGAAAATACATAATTTCCGTTAAGTACTGATAAATATATCAGAACCAACCTATCAAGGTCTTAATCTCATAGCTATCTTATATTACCTTTTGAAATTATAAAGCTTGAATCCAGTGGCAAAGTGAGCAAGCGTGTCTCGCTCTCTCCCCGTTCCGCCCTCCACTCAAGCAGCCCTGGGCTGTGGTGGACCGGGGTCGGAGCAGGAGGCGTGCGGCGGTGGGGCTGTGATCTGGAGGGTGACTGGGCTAGAGAATGCCAGGTAAGGTTAAAATAGCGCTTTACCAGCTGCAATTTGAGCAAATAACAATGTGCTGCAGTTCTAAATACAAAAGCAACAACCAGCGAGGTTTTAAGTCAAAGATCGCTAAAACACACACACATCAGGGTACGGTCACACAACACGGCGCCCAAGTAGTCTGGAGCGCGGCGCCAGGCTATGAGCCTGATATAGATCAGCTGGATCAGGGGGCGTGTCTCGCTCTCTCCCCGTTCCGCCCTCCACTCAAGCAGCCCTGGGCTGTGGTGGACCGTGGTCGGAGCGGGAGGGGTGCGGCGGTGGGGCTGTGATCTGAAGGGTGACTGGGCTAGAGAATGCCAGGTAAGGTTAAAATAGCGCTTTACCAGCTGCAATTTGAGCAAATAACAATGCGCTGCAGTTCTAAAAACAAAAGCAACAACCAGCGAGGTTTTAAGTCAAAGATCGCTAAAACACACACACATCAGGGTACGGCCACACAACACGGCGCCCAAGTAGTCTGGAGCGCGGCGCGAGGCTATGAGCCTGATATAGATCATCTGGATCAGGGGGCGTGTCTAGCTCTCTCCTCGTTCCGCCCTCCACTCAAGCAGCCCTGGGCTGTGGTGGACCGGGGTCGGAGCGGGAGGCGTGCGGCGGTGGGGCTGTGATCTGGAGGGTGACTGGGCTAGAGAATGCCAGGTAAGGTTAAAATAGCGCTTTACCAGCTGCAATTTGAGCAAATAACAATGCGCTGCAGTTCTAAAAACAAAAGCAAAAACCAGCGAGGTTTTAAGTCAAAGATCGCTAAAACACACACACATCAGGGTACGGTCACACAACACGGCGCCCAAGTAGTCTGGAGCGCGGCGCCAGGCTATGAGCCTGATATAGATCAGCTGGATCAGGGGGCGTGTCTCGCTCTCTCCCCGTTCCGCCCTCCACTCAAGCAGCCCTGGGCTGTGGTGGACCGTGGTCGGAGCGGGAGGGGTGCGGCGGTGGGGCTGTGATCTGAAGGGTGACTGGGCTAGAGAATGCCAGGTAAGGTTAAAATAGCGCTTTACCAGCTGCAATTTGAGCAAATAACAATGCGCTGCAGTTCTAAAAACAAAAGCAACAACCAGCGAGGTTTTAAGTCAAAGATCGCTAAAACACACACACATCAGGGTACGGCCACACAACACGGCGCCCAAGTAGTCTGGAGCGCGGCGCGAGGCTATGAGCCTGATATAGATCAGCTGGATCAGGGGGCGTGTCTAGCTCTCTCCTCGTTCCGCCCTCCACTCAAGCAGCCCTGGGCTGTGGTGGACCGGGGTCGGAGCGGGAGGCGTGCGGCGGTGGGGCTGTGATCTGGAGGGTGACTGGGCTAGAGAATGCCATGTAAGGTTAAAATAGCGCTTTACCAGCTGCAATTTGAGCAAATAACAATGCGCTGCAGTTCTAAAAACAAAAGCAACAACCAGCGAGGTTTTAAGTCAAAGATCGCTAAAACACACACACATCAGGGTACGGCCACACAACACGGTGCCCAAGTAGTCTAGAGCACGGCGAGAGGCTATGAGCCTGATATAGATCAGCTGGATCAGGGGGCGTGTCTCGCTCTCTACCCATTCCGCCCTCCACTCAAGCAGCCCTGGGCTGTGGTGGACCGGGGTCGGAGCAGGAGGCGTGCGGCGGTGGGGCTGTGATCTGGAGGGTGACTGGGCTAGAGAATGCCAGGTAAGGTTGAAATAGTGCTTTACCAGCTGCAATTTGAGCAAATAACAATGCGCTGCAGTTCTAAAAACAAAAGCAACAACCAGCGAGGTTTTAAGTCAAAGATCGCTAAAACACACACACATCAGGGTACGGCCACACAACACGGCGCCCAAGGGTGGTGTGAGTGCATGGTGACTGGTGTGTCCATGTGAGTGAACTGTGAGCTGCATGAGTTACCCAAGTGCCTATGTGAGTTCTGGTTGAGCAGTGTGCCTGTGTGAGAGTAGGGTGAGAGGAGTGAGTGGAGGGTGAGTGAGATTGAGTGAGGTGAGTGCTGGGTAAGTGATGTGCCCATTTGAGTTTGGGTGCTGGTAAAAGTGCAGTGTGGGAAGAATCAATGCATGGTGTTTGATATGCTTGTCTGAGATTGAGTGCGGGGTGAATGGTGAGTATGCAAGGTGAGCAGTGAGATGTCATGTGAGTGTCATGTGAATGAAGGGTGAGTGGTGTGCTTGTGGGAGTTCTGGGTAATAGTAGGGTGAACGGCATAAGAGCATGGTGAGGGGTGTAAGTACAGTGTGATCACTGCGAGTGCAGGGTGAGTGGTGAGAATTACACATAAGTGGAGTATTGTGAATGCAGGGTGAGTGATGTGCTCATGTGATTGAAGGTTAAGAACAGGGTGAATGTTGTGAGAGCAGGGTGAAGTGCGTGAGTGAATGGTGAGTGGTGTAAGTACAGTGTGATCTCTGTAAGTGCAGGGTGAGCGGCGAGAGTGACAAGTCAGTGGAGTGCCATGTAAGTGCAGGGTGAGCTGTGTGTTCATGTGAGTGAAGGGAAAGAGGAGGGTAAATGGCATGAGTGTAAGTTGTGTAATATATGTTCGTAAGTGATCGCTGTGAGTGCAGCCTGAGCTTGAAAGCGAAGTGTGAGCGGTGAGAATGATATGTGAGTTGCCTGAATGGAGGATGAATTGCCAGACACACTGAGTAAGTCAGCAAGGTTGATGTCAGATATAATTTTGACAATTAATAATAATAATCCACATTTGTAAAGCGCACAATCACCCGTAAGGGTCTGTAGGCGCTGGGGGCCGTCGGGAAGATTAAGCAAGCTATTGCCCAGAGTCACATAGTGCTGGGCTGATCTGCCGCCGGAACCGGGCCCGGGATCGAACCCTGATCCCCAGATTTATGCATCAGTCCCCTGGCCGCGGCGCCACATCTCTCAATTGCTGTTATGACATCAATCAGGGATGGGAGTGGAGAAAATAAATGATTTGCGGATCCTGCAACAAACTTTCAGCCTCTTAATATTCCTTTACAGAGTTGTCATCTTTCCAAGAGGAAAATTACAAGGCTCGGAAGTGATACTACGTTTTCATTTGTAAAATTACTTTTCTGCCTTTGCTTAATTATTAGTCAGGGATCGTTAACGCGGCTCTAGACACATTTAAAGGTGCTTTCTATTTATATTTGCTGGTTGAAGTAAGTACATATATGCGCTAGATATACCAGCCTTGTGTAATTTTGCTTACTTTTAAAATACCGGTTTGCCTATAGAAAACCGGACAGGTGGCAATCCTAGATGACTAAAATTCCTTTATTTTCCCAAATGCATTCTCCCACTGAGGCAGCAAAAGTACTTAACAAATGTAAGAAATAGGCAGAGTGGGCACACAGGGTCTGGGAACCGGTATAAAAGAAAAAACAAACAAAGAAAAAAAAGTGTCATTAACAAGTAATCGGTCTTTTAAAGACCTTTGTAATTTTCAGATGAGGCTGAGATAAGGCGTATTACCACCCTGCCAGCCCACAGCTGCTCAATCTTTGACTGTGAGTCCTGAAACTGGCATCAGCCCGGGCTGAGACACAGGACGGGGGGACCTGAAGCCCTTTCAGCCCTATGGGCGTTGCACGCCTGCCTAATAAATATACCCCTACCATCACTGCCTCTCTCTGTCCTGGTCTCACTTTCTCACCTCGAGTGACATCCTTGCCGCAGGCTGCACTGAGAACAACATTGTTGAACACTGTCAACATTGTTGAGAAGCACTCGGTGCTGAGAAACGTTGGGGAAACGTTGGGGCAGATTTACAAGCCCCTTGTGACAACTTTACGCCACCGTTGCGTCACTTCTGTGATGCAGCGGCATCGTAAACAATGCGCCACGATGCGACATATTTACAACGTGATGCATCTAGGGAGATGCGTCACGTTGTAAAACCATGCGCTACATTATACCTGCGTCAGGTATAATGTAGGCAGGGTGGGTGTTTCGTCGCAAGGAAGCCTTGTAAAAGTGACGCAGTGAAATCTACAAGATTTCACGGAGTCCCTTTTACGATGCCACAGCGTCAAAATCTCAAAACACACATGCAGGCGTAAGGAGTGACGCAGCATGATTGGAATAGGCATTCCTGACCTTTGCTGGAGTTGCGTCGTTCTTACGACACGACTCCAGCAATGCGCTGCCTTTCTGCCAAAAGCTCCGTTAAGCATCTGTCTATCCTTGCACCCCGGTGCGCCGCATTGTAAATGCAACTAATCCATGGTGACACAATGCTTTTTTTCCGTCACGCAAATTAACTTGCGCATCGCTGCTAATATGCAGAGATGCGCCAGTTCTTCTAAATCTCAGGCAGTTTGAATTGCTTTGGTGCAAACTGCTCCTCAAGCTGATGTTCTAGTTTAAATAATGTAAGCAGGTTATGTCTGCTTCACAACATTGTCTCTTGTTTACTCTGGAACTGGAATGTCATTCCCTACTAATGATGAAAATTAATGTTGCCTGGGAGAAAATTCTGAAAGTAAAGGGCTATGCCTCCTTATGTAAATCTAGAAAGAGAAAGGGTTTTGGTGATCTAAAAAAAGTATTGGGCTCACCTCGAGGGGAGAAGAGTAACACAAGTGGGCCTACGCGTGCTGCTCTCAGGGCAGCAACTTATTAAGGGTATACATTCTAACCTTTGCATGTGTTGGGTGCACGTCTGGCTAATGCCTGAGCCATAACCAGTCTAAAGCTGTATTTTGGATAGGGATGGGCAGAACTTTCAGAATTTGACTCAGCAAAATTCACACAGAGTTACAAAAAACTCTACAAGATTGCACGAAGTTCCGCCAACGAGTTGGAAATAGGCACGTCGCTCTGCTCATGCTGTGACCTAGCGCCGGGAGCTCGTTCGGTGCTGAAAAATCCCCTAACTTTGGAGCCTTCAGGAGCATGATAGAAGCTTAGGCATGGCCCTTTGGTCATAGTTTTGGCCTCTTTTGGCCTAGCAGGTGTAAGTGAAATCTGGGCCTTTTAAAGAGTGGTAGTTTCTGATCACATTGCCAACCTTGACTGCTCATCCACGTCTTTTCTCATTCCTGAGGTTTATTTGTACTTTAAAAGGCAGAACGGATTCATGCCAGTCTGGCATTATTTTATTCATTTGATAGCTTTTCTGCCTTGTGCATGTTGCCATATGGATTGCTGGACCTTCTCTTATTACCCACCTGTTTTGGTTTATGCATATAGCACCGACTGCTGCCGTGGCTAGGCTGTCTATATCTTTTAGACCTAGCTAAAATTACTCACACCCCTTTCTCCAGCACACTGCTAACTGCTGTGCCCCAAAGTAAAATCAACTCTCTGGTAATTCATGCACATCACCAGAAAGTTTGGACTACATGATTACAACACATTCAACATTCAGTCAGACATACACTCCTCCATGGCATAGCGTCCCACCCATCTGATAACGTTTTGTGCCCTGATTAGGAAAATTAATCAATATAAAAAGCTATAATACTGTACAATACAAAAATTGGTATTATAAGATTTATGAGACGTAACTGGCTGACGAACAGAACAAAAATGTTAAAGCGCCGCCTTCAGCCTCAACCCCTGGAGACTATGGTAGTCTGATTAAACCATATATATATTTATATACATACAATATCTATTGTTAGTGTCTCTTTACAAGGTATCCTGGGAAAGAGAGTTGTCTTTCATTTTCTATTTAAAATGGCTGCTATTAAAATTACTTATAGATTTCAAGCACATAAAAATATAAAATAGAATGTCAAGATTGTTACAGATATCATTGAAACTCACATAAGTGTTATAACTATAGAAACAGCGAAAAAGCAATATTTGTTCTGCCTATAATATGACTGCACAAAAGTGTATGTGTTTCCCATTAAAATGAAAGCATACGATTCATTCAAAATAGTACCCCCTGCACCTTCCTATCTGCTCCATTCACCTGTACCTCTCCCCGCAGCTCTACCAATTCACAGACGAACCCAACAAACCATGCCCTCTTCTGGTTGCACAGAGTACCCCTTTTAGCTTTGCATTCTGACCAGGGTTTAACTAAATGGTTCCTGACACCGGGCTGCCAGATTCCAACTTCACCAACCAAAGGGATGGTGGGAGGGGGAATGTATCTCATCTCCTTCTTCGTCCAGAAAAGGCCTGCCCTGGAGGTTAGCCAACACAAACACAAGAGAAGGATGAAGATCTAATTGCTTGTCACATGAAACCTGCTTAGAATAGTGTTATGTTCTTCTGTAGAATGGTCACTCAGGGTTCCTTGCTGAGTGTTCAGGGTCTCTGCAGTTGCTGCGAGATCTGGAGCAGTTTGCAGGAATCACCATAGAAATGAAGTATTATCTCCTTAAATACACCTCTGTCCCACGTATTGACTTCCTCTCTGTGTTATTCTGTGTGACACAGTTGTGTTGTACTTAACTCAGGTGAACCCCGGACAGCACCTGTACGGCATTTTCAAGATTCAGGAATTTGACCTTGTAAGTTGTAACAAACAGTCCCCGCTTGTATCTAAGACTATGAAACTAGAGAAGAACTGAACCTCTGCTACTGGTGAGCTGCCGGAATGTTATTATTATTTCGCCTCAAAAGGCCCGAATGCGTGACTTTTCCTTTAGGTACCCTGCATGCCGCATCCTTCAGAGCGTATTCACGGACTGCTGTTATCGACCGTCACGAGCCTTGCAGGCCACCGCGTGCTCTGTTTCTCGTGCTGCGAGAATTTAGTGTACGCTGCCTGCTGCCACTTGGTACACCCTCAATAAAGGCCTGGGTGCTCTTCCAGGTGAATCGTGGCATGATACATATCTACACTTTAAACTTACCAGCGAAGGATACTCGTCTGCTTGTTCGGATCCAGCCTGCTCATGAGGGAAGTGACAGCACGGCTCAGTGGGTTCAGGGATGGTATCTGTTCGCTATTTGGCCCAACTACAAGGGGTTGAAATGTGTCTTTACTCCAGCTCTTTCTGGTACACATTTTTGCCATTGCGTAATGTGGTCGATTAGCTACTTGTTTAACTCTATATTTATTATCAATGCTGCATAGGTAAAGTTTAGTTCTCAATAAAATGCAGAATGCTAATATTCCCACGGCCTTTCTTGCAGAAGCAGGTGTGCACACGTTCAAATGTAAACAATGGTTCAAAAAAACGTTGACAGTTATCTTTTGCTATTAATGGATCTAAATTTGACCCGGCAAGAAAACTGGCTTTACTTTAAAACTGTTTAGGCCAGAAAATTGTTTATCATTTGACTCCTGCCATTCAAACATCCGAGGTAGATTGGGGTATATATTAGGAAGACATTAACAAACTTCACTACCACTTTAAGGATGATACAAGTGTAATTGTTGAACGCCAAAGATTCTTCACCCGATATCAATTACAACATAAATTGATTGATAACTTCCTAGCAGGCTTACGAGTTTTGGCTTCTACCTGTGAATTTGATGCCGATTAGGACAGCTACTTTAGGGATCTGCAAGTGGTTAATTGCATTAAATAAAAACTGCGATGCTGCTACAGTCCCAATCTACATGAAACTTTGGAAATTACCAGAGGGATTACGAGATCGGTGATGGCTTCAAAAGAATTTAACAAATGTTCAGACCTTATGAGTTGGAACAAGTTAATGCGGTATTTTCAAGAGTAAATCTTAACTCTGGTGCCTCAAAGGGCTACCAAACATTGGGGGAAATGGCTACAAACTTGAGTTCCTCCTGTTTCAGATGTGGTTCTGGTTTACATTTGGCAAATGCCAAGGAGTGCCCAGCCATTGAGAAAACATGTTTGAAGAGTAAAAAAGTTGGGAATTTTACCAAAATGTGTAAAAATACTCAGAGGGTGGTATTTATCAATTAGAAGAATTCCCCCAAATCAGTCCTCTTAATAGTAGGGTAGTATTGTCTATCAAAATGATTGAAACCAAATGAAATGTTTCTGAGGGAGGAGACCCTGTTTGTAATGTTACCGTAGGTAATGTGAAGGTGGAAGTCATGGTAGATTCTGGCTCTCCCATCACCATCATCACAGACAAATTGTATTAGAAAGAATGGGGTGCAGATCAATTGTGTCCTTCAGACATATGTACAGTGGCTTTCGGAAGGCATAAAAGTGACATGATGGATTATTTTCCTGATTCTGGATAGGTCAACTTTCAGCAAAGTTTATGTGGCTAAAAAGGGTACAACATCCTTGTGTGCAGAGATCAGGAAGTGTTTGGAATGATGTTGGGACTGGGTACTGAATGCCCCACCTCGCTAATTGGCACCCCTCCTCTTTCCTTTGTGTCTCAGTCATTCTAGAACTTGTTGGATATCCAAGATCCTTCATTTGCAGATCAGCTAGGGCTCATCAAGGGATTTAAGCACAAAACTATGTTGAAGAGTGGTGTGATTCCTATGGTGCACAAGGTCAGGAACTTTACATTGAGTATTAGGAGTCAACTGAAAGAACACCTAGATAATTTATGCTCAGAGAGGGACAATGGAGCCAGTTGACTCCTCTCAATGGATCTCATCTATTGTTGTGGAAAAGAAGATGAATGGGGATATGAGGCTGTGTGTTGATCTCAGATCATTAAACAAAACATCATGCTGGACTGTTTCCTCTCCCAAAGATTCAAGAAATGTTTGCTGAACTAGGGGTGCCAAAGTATTCTCCACAATAGATCTCAAGGCAGATAGAGTTTTGTGTGGGAATCTAGATCTTTCAACACATTCAACATTCCATTTGGTGCATTCAGATGTTTGCAACTGCGGTTTGGTCTGGCTTCAGCTTGTTTAAGCTATTCAACCAAAGCAGGCAGGTAATGGCATATCAAGATAATATTCTGGTGTTCACCGATAATCTGGAGAATCATTTGAAAGTATCTAATGAAGTGTAGAGTACCTTGCAAGGTCATGGGTTTACTGTGAAAAAAGAGAAGTGTCACTACATTGTGACAGGCGTTAAGTATCTGAGACAGGTACTCTCAGGGGTGGGTATCAAGCCGAAGGCAGATTTAGTAAATGCGAGCAGAAAAAGTCCAGAGCTTGTGGATATAGAGAATCTGAGGTCATTCTTGGGAGTGTTAGAACACAACTTTGCCCTCCAAACTGAATCCCTCAGAAAATTGCAACGCAAGGGTGAGAAGTATGTGTGGGGTGCTGGAGAATGTTAGGTGTTTGACAATCTGAAAAAGTTGATTGTGGAAGCTCCAGCTCTTACCGCCTGATTCATGAAAACCGAATTCTGCAAATTCTAAATAGCGATTGGCAGCGAATTGCAATTTAGAATTCGCAGACCGGCATTCATCAAAATCTGCAAGAAAATAAAGCGATTCGCACGCGGCTGCAAAAAGCGTTAGTGAATTTAAAAAATCGCTGGAAAATCGCTATTTCCGTCAAAATCCGTGTAGGAATTGCGATATCGCTATTAGCGAATTCTCTAAATGCGATCTCGCTAATAGCGAGATCGCTAAAACGGGAAGTCGCATTTCGAGCACAGTGATGACATCACAACCAGGAAGCTGGCAGTTCCCACCCCGAAACAGAACAGTGAGGCAGATCTCGAGGCTGCATCTCACAGAGCTCTTTCCAGAACACCTCCAAACTTTGAAATCCTCTCTTTTGTGACTGCAGCAATGGCAGAGGATGCAGCACCAGGGCACAGTGACACCGGGCGCAAGCGGAAGCTCAAATTTAGTGAGCAGGAGTTGGAGCACCTGATAGAGGGAGTGGTAGAAAACGACACAAAACTATTTGGAAAGGACTCCAGGAGGGTGCCTGAAGCGGAGAAACGCCGACTGTGGCTGGGATTGGCGCAAAAGTCAAAGCTGTGGGCGCGACACACAGGTCGCTCGAGGAGCTAAAAAAGAGGTGGTACGACCTCCGAGGTCGTGCCAAGGAGAGGGTGGCAGAGAGGCTGGGCGAGACCCTGGCTACTGGAGGTGGAGATCCTACAGTCCCTCCCAACACCCCCTTGGAGGACCGTGTGGAGGACACACTTGAGCCAGAGGCGTGTATAGGGGTCATCACTCTGGACTCATCCCGACCCACCCAAGACAGCCAAGGTAAGTGGCATGCGACTGCGACCCTGTCCCCTGACAATGGCCATGACCCTATAGCCTCCCATAATCAACCCAAGTCATGCAATCCATGCACATTAGGTCATGCCCAAAAGCATTGTGGGACATGTAGTCTGCCCACAATGTACAAAAACCCCAATGCAGCCAGACATGCCCCAAAGTACACAATGCCACAGCCAGTTAGGGAATGTCAGCCAGCATGCATGTAGCAACTGCACGTGTGACAGATACATGCAATTAATCTAGGTCCACTTCCCCTCACAGGTGGCGCTGACAACAACAGCAGCGACAGCGACAGGCTGCACATAGACGAGGCACCAGAGGATGCAGAGGAGGTGCCAACAGCCACACATCCTGCACCATCAGGCGCTGCACCGATCCCTGCTGCCAGACCAGCACCATCTGCGCCAGCACCATCAGGCGCTGCACCAATCCCTGCTGCCAGACCAGCACCATCAGGCGCTGCACCATTGTCAACCGCAACACCACCACCAGCGGGACCGTCAACATCTGGTGCTGCTAGTGCGGAGACAGTGCGCACACCCACTGTGGCCAGGCAGCACAGCAGGCATGGCAGGGTTCGCCAGCAGAGCACAGCACGCAGCGGCAGGAGGGGGATGGCTGTGCGCGTGCCAGGGCAGAGCATAGAGCGCCGGATGCTGAGCATCCCTCAACTGCAGGCACGACGCCAAGGGGCAATGCAACTCCAGCTCCACAACATTGGCCGCAATGTAGGAAATGTGTCGGACAGGATAGAGCGGATGACAACTGCTATGGAGGCGAACACTGCGGCCATCATCTCGCAGCGCAACACCGCCCGCCGCCGCCACCGCCAGCTACTTACGCGGCTATCTGCCTACACGCGCTCTAACTTTGTCATTGGTAATGCCACCTCCCAGCTCTCACGTCGGTGCCTAGCTATGCAGCTGCAGCTGGTGCAATGCTGCGAGGATGTGGCGCGAGTCTTGGAGCAGGTCACCAGTGCCGTACTGGCACTTCATCCAACCGGCCCAGCCAATGGTGGTGGGGACGACACTAGTGAGGGGACCTCCAGTGTCAGCAGCCTGTCTGCCTCACAGGTTGGTGTGCTACGCCGCAGCAGCAGGTCCACTGCGGGTTCACGTGCCGTCCCAGAGGATGAGCCTGAAAGGCGATTGGGTGCCGTTTTTTTTGTCTTTACCGACTTTACTGTCCATTGGCAGGGACATGCTGATGATATAAGCATGTCCTGTGTATGATTTAGAGGAGTATGGCGCAATACTGCTCACATGTTAAGAATTGCAAAAAGTCATTATTATTGTGCCTTCAACAATAATATTTATTCCAGCATTGTACTTCGGCCTCCTGTCATTATTTCCATTGGCATGCATTTGTGAATTGTGGGGTGAGGGGAGTGGGTGCACTAGAAACTGTTCATTGTGATGTGGTTGCGGCGTCTGTGACCTTCAGCTGGATTCTCCCCGCGTGCTTGACGCACATGTGCAGATGGCCGGTCGTCCCCTTCCGACTCACTGCCAGAGATCTCTACAGGTATCCGGCGCTTGGTAGCAATGTTGTGTAGTATTGCACACACAGCCACAATGCGGCAGCACACATCAGGACTGTAGTACATGGCCCCACCAGTCTTGTGCAGTATGCAGAATCTGCTCTTTAGTAGCCCAAATGTCCTCTCAATGCAATTCCTTGTGCGTATGTGTGCTACATTGTAACGCCGTTGCTGTGGTGTAGCAGGGTTGAGGTATGGGGTGAGGAGGTATTCACGGAGGGCGTAGCCACTGTCACCTGCATGAGAGGAGCAGAGGGTGAGTGCCTGTGCAGCGCAGCTACTTCATCACAGTGTAACATTGTGGGCCAAGTGTACTTACCAAGTAGGTGTCCTTCACCAAAGTCTCCCCTAGCCAGTCGTGTGTGGAGGCCGCTGTGCCGGAATATGAAGGAGTCATGTGTGCTCCCCGGGTACTGTGCCACTACGTCCGTGATGCATGTCTTAGCATTGCACACCATCTGGATGTTGAGGGAGTGGTAGGACTTGCGGTTGCGGTACATGTACTCCGTTTCAGCTGGTGGGCAGATGGCGATGTGGGTACAGTCAATGCATCCTATCACATGTGGGAAATGCGCAACATTGTAGAATTGATGCTTGGTCTCATCCAACTCCTGTTGGCTGGTGGGAAATTTGATGTGGTGGTGTAGCTGGGTCAGCATTGCATTTAGGAAACTCCTCAGGCAGCGGGACATGGTGGGCTGGGATATCCCCCCTGCAACAGCAACTATCCCCTGGAAGCTCCCGGAGGCCAGAAGGTGCAGGCTGCACAATACCTGGACATGTGTGGGCACGGCATTGGTCCGCCTTGTTGGGTGCTGCATCAGGGGGTCAAGGACCTTAATTAGCTTGATGATCATTGCCCCATTCAGGCGGTACTTTGCGTATATTTGCTCTCTGGTTTGGCCCAGCAGGGTGACCCGCTGGCGGAATATCCTCTCCTGGATTCTACGTCTCCTCCGTGCTGCTCACTGTAGCCTTCGCCGCCTGACCACCGTGTAGAGTCCTGGCATTGTGAGACTCCTAATGCTGCTGCTGCATCTCCTTAAGTGTGTTTGGTCAGGCCAGCACCTGTTCCTGATTGGGTAACGGTTTTTCAAATATTTTTTTCATAGGCTTTGATGGTTACCACCTGCTTTGGGTTGTCCTTAAAATGCGCCTCGCAAATTGCGATTTACGGGTTTTTCGCAATTAGCGAATTTTCTTGAATAGCGATTGCAATTATATTGCGGTTTCGCAATATTTTTCGCTGTATCTGTGGTTCCTCGCTATTTCCGATTCGCAAATGGGCTACTGCCGGGATTCTGCGAATAATTTTGCGTATTCATTATTCTGTGTTTGCGAATTCGCTATTTCCTTCATGAATACCGATTTTGACTATTGCGCTCGCATTAGCTTTTTCGCAGCTATTGCGAGCGCAATTTCGGTTCATGAATCAGGCAGTTAGTGCTTTCAGAGATGATATACTATTGATTATGACTGTATATACTGGTAGTGTGGGACTTGAAGTGGTTCTCACTCGGTTGGTAGATGGCACAGAAAATACAGTAACATTTGCTTCTAAATGTTTGTCTTAGGCGGGACAGACCTACAGCACTATAGAGAGGGAAGCTTTAGTGTGTGCTTGGGCAACCAAGCAATACTCTACCTACTTACGGGAAGGACGTTCCTGCTCCCTACTGACCATAAGCCTCTCATATTTTTATTATCTGAGAAGAATTTAAGTCGAGCCAGCCCATGGTTGGTTAGGTTGTTTGCGAGAATTTAGAAATTCTATTTTGAAGTGAAACATATTCCATGAGTGAGGAATTTCAGGGCAGATTTCCTTTCTAGGTGTTTGGTGAATGGTGACAGCAGTGACCAAAAAGAAGAAGAACTTGAATGTGTTGTTAGTAGGGTTGACTATATTGTAGTTTCTGGAGGCACAATATCACTTCAGGAGTAGAATACCCATTCAATGCGCGAGGCATGCCAAATAGCTCTAAATAATTTATTGCCAAGGGTTAGCCTCAGGAGACAAATTTGGGTGATGAGTTCAGGTCCTACTTCAAGGTCAAGGATGAGTTGCCTTTGGAAGGGGATTTGTTTATGGGAAGGGAATTTGTTGATTCCTCCATTGGATTTTAAGGTGCGTCTGGAGAAGTTAACCATGATGGCCATGTGAGAATGACTGACACCAAGAAGAGGGTGTGAGTTTACTATTGGTGGCATGGAATTTATAATAAGATTGAGGTGATTTTGAGTAACTGCACAAGTTACAACACTGCTGATAAATCTTTACATTTTTTAAGACTCTGTTGCGCCCTGTTGAACTTCCCAAAGGAGCTTGGGAAAAGTTAGGTATGGACTTTATTGGGCCAATGTATGATTTACCTGCAAACATGAGGTATGCTTTGGTGGTGGTGGAATATTTTTGTAGGTGGGTGGAATTTAAATTCATGAGGGAGCCTACAATGCATTCGGTCATTGAACTTTTATCCAATCTATTCAGAAGGAAGGGTGTTCCACAGGATTTGGCTTCTGACAATGGGGTACAATTTAAATCCTGTACCAGGCAGACTTTCCTAAGTTCATTTGGTATCAATCATTTCTTGGTGGAGATGTATAGTACCCAAGGCAATGGAATAGTAGAAAGGATGAACAGTATGTGTCTACCAGAAATAACGTGATGGATTCAGTTCAAGACAGGTTGTGGAGCTATCACAACACTCCACACTCATCCACTTGTGTGTCTCTGTTTGTGTTGCTTAGTGGTGGGCATTCCTCATGTAAATTTTCACCTAATTAGGTATTAGATAAAACAGCTGCTACTGAGAGAATGCGTGAGTTGAGAGATGTGCGTCACAAGGTGAAAGAAGGTCAGAAGAAGGGCAAGGAAAGGTATGATGATTTGAACAGAGTGAGGGAAGGGCAGTTTCAGATGGATGATATGATGAAGATTAAGAGACAACATGGTCAAGTTTTTCTCTGTTATGCGGGAAGTGAAGGAGTCCAATTGTGCAATTTTGGTGGAAAATGGCAAATGGTAATTGGTGAAGCAAGAGGAGTGCTGCAGTGGCCAGAAAGATGGAATGTCTGCAGGATAAGGATGGTGCTTCCACAAGGGAACTGGACGAGATCGCAAATAATTCTTTGGGTTGGTTGTTTGAGAATGAGCGTGGAGTTGGCAGTCCGGATGCAGACCAAGTCGTGAGTGCGGGGTTACCTAGTTGTGGGAGACGAGATGTTGATAGTGCTCCTATTTCCTTATGAAAAGGGGCAGAAGGTTCACACTCTGTCCCAAACACTTGCAGGATTATGTCCTAAACTAATGTTGTCAAATACTTTCAGGACCTTGTCCTTAACCGTGTTGCTACATTGTTGACAAATGTGGCCCATCATGCTTGGTGGGATTAAATAGGTAGTTATGTAACATGGGTAATTTTTGTACTTTTGTTCTGTTTTTGATCTTCTTTTGAAGCAATGTTTTGGGTTATCTTTTTCTTTGATTTTCTCTTGGGAACAATGTTTTGCGGGGGTCATTTTGCTAAGGGGAAAGTTGTGTGTTGTGTTCTACAGTAGAATGTTCACTCAGTGTTCTTTATTGAGTCTTCTGGATCTCAGCAGTTGCTGCGGGATCTAGAGCAGTCACCAAGGTTCACTGTGTGCTGTATTATCTTAAACTTAAATGAACCTCTATCCCAGTTATTGTCTACCAGTCCCTGTTATTTGATGCAACTAGTAGCTCCATGAGTGGGTAGGATTTGTACTTGAGCTTTGACCTAAGAAAGGCTGTAATATAGCCAGAACAGAACTACTTGGAAATTATGTAGGGCATGTGTCTTTATTGAGTCCCAATGTCTGGAGACCCACCTGAGTCACACGGAAGTTCCAGAATACACCAATCAAGTGAAAGGTGCACCTTAGGACATAGGTCTGAGCAGTCCAACTTCCCTTTGAGTTGTATGTCTTGATGTCTAGTCATCTAGTCATCCTGGACTGAGACACACATTCTTGGGCTCACAGGCACTTTGAATGATGTTCATGGCTCCTGCTGTGTTCCTGCTCTGTTTTTGCTACACCTGAAGACCTATAGCATGCTACCGTCCTGAAGAACATATGTTTCTGGGATTGCAACCCTTTATCCTGGGTCTGCAACACTTTAGCCCTGAACACTGGAGCCCATGGCTGCCTCTTCCAGTGTGTCCTGTTCAACATTCTGTCCTACATACCCAACCTGTATTCAGTTGCAGATCATTCGGAGACTATGGGCCAGATGTATGAATATTTCATGTTGTGACTCGCAAATTGTGATTTTTTGTGGCTTGTAATTAGCATGTCACAAAATGAAATGTACTAATGTGCCTTAGACACATTTAGCAATTCCCAATGGGGTCGGAAATAACCTACCTTATTAATATTCATGAGATAGGTCGCATTTTGTGACCAATTGGTAATGGTCTGTAATAACAGGGATGGTGGCCTGCTGCGGTCAGCAGACCACAATTTCTATGATTGCTTTTTAAATAAAGCTATTTTTTTTCTGAAATGAAAATGGGATGCATTTAAAAACGAAATATTACAAGTTTCCTTTACATTTTTTAAGAGTAGGCAGTTGTCCGTGAGACCACTGCCTGCTCTTAAAGAATGTTGCCGCCCACATTCACAAAGGGGAAGGGGTACCTAGAGGACCCATTCTTATTTGCGAAAAGGTTACCACCTCCTTCACGGAGTCAGCAAAATATCAATCAATCAATCAATCAATCAATCATGCCATTTGTATAGCGCACTACTCACCCGGGAGGGTCTCAAGGCGCTTGGGGGGAGGGGTATGCTACTGCTCGAACAGCCAGGTCTTGAGTTGTTTCCTGAAGGCGAGATGGTCCTGGGTCAGCCGAAGGTGGATGTGGAGGGAGTTCCAAGTCTTGGCAGCCAGGTAAGAGAAGGATCTTCCTCCGGCGGTGGCTCTTCGGATGCGTGGTACGGCTGCGAGGGCGAGGCTGGTGGACCGTAGCTGGCGGGTGGGCGTGTAGAAGGTCAGGCGGTCGTTGAGGTACTTGGGGCCCAGGTCGTGGAGAGACCTGTGTGCGTGGGTGAGGAGCCGGAACGTGATCCTCTTGTCGACGGGGAGCCAGTGCAGGTTCCTCAGGTGGCTGGAGATGTGGCTGCGTCGGGGGACATCCAGGATGAGTCGGGCGGAGGCGTTCTGGATGCGCTGGAGTCTTTTCTGTAGCTTGGCTGTGGTTCCGGCGTAGAGGGCGTTTCCGTAGTCCAGTCGGCTGGTGACGAGTGCCTGGGTGACAGTCTTCCTGGTCTCGGTCGGGATCCAGCGGAAGATCTTGCGAAGCATACGCACGGTGTTGAAGCACGATGAGGAGACGGCGTTGACTTGTCTGGTTATCGAGAGGGAGGGGTCCAGGATGAAGCCCAGGTTGCGTGCGTGGTCGGTTGGCTTGGGTGCGGTGCCCAGGGCTGGGGGCCACCAGGAGTCGTCCCAGGCGGAGGGCGAAGATCCCAGGATGAGGACTTCCGTCTTGTCCGAGTTCAGTTTCAGGCGGCTGTCCTTCATCCACTCGGCGACGTCTTTCATCCCTTCGTGTAGGTAGGTTCTGGCGGTGTCGGGGTCTCTGGTGAGGGAGAGGATCAGCTGGGTGTCGTCGGCGTAAGAGATGATGTTGAGGTTGTGCTGGCGTGCGATGGCTGCGAGAGGTTTCATGTAGATGTTGAAGAGGGTGGGGCTGAGTGAAGATCCTTGCGGGACGCCGCAGATGACATCGGTGGCCTCGGACCGAAACGGGGGGAGGCGGACTCTTTGTGTTCTTCCGGCGAGGAACGAGATGATCCACTCCAGTGCCTTCTCTTGGATACCGATGTTGCTGAGGCGCTGGACAAGGGTGCGGTGGCAGACCGTGTCGAACGCAGCGGAGAGGTCCAGGAGGATGAGGGCCACTGTTTCCCCCTTGTCGAGCAGGGTCCGGATGTCGTCGGTGGCTGCGATGAGGGTGGTCTCGGTGCTGTAGTTGGCTCTGAAGCCGGACTGCAAGGGGTCGAGGGATCCGTTTGTCTCGAGGAAGGCGGTCAGCTGTCTGTTGACGATCTTCTTGATGACTTTAGCAGGAAAAGGGAGGAGCGAGATGGGGCGGAAGTTTTTGAGATCGGTGGGGTCCACTGTAGGTTTCTTCAGGAGGGCGCTGATCTCAGCGTGCTTCCAGATCTCCGGGAAGGTGGCGGTGTTGAAGGAGGCGTTGATGATGTTCCGGAGTTGGGGTGCGATGGTGGAGTCGGCCTTGTTGAAGACGTGGTGTGGGCAGGGGTCGGTCGGTGATCCGGAGTGGATGGTGTTCATCGTGCGGGCTGTGTCTTCAGTGGTCACCGTGGTCCAGGTGCGAAGGGTGGCGGTGGGGGGCGTTGGTTCGACGGTTGGGTGCGTGGGTGGGGTGCCGAAGCTGTTGTGGATGTCGGCGATCTTGCGGTGGAAGAACGAGGCGAGGGAGTCGCATAGGTCTTGTAACGGAGTGATGTCGTTGGTGCCGGTGCTGGGGTTGGAGAACTCCTTGACGATAGTGAAGAGCTCTTTGCTGTCGTGGGCGTTGTTGTCCAGTCGTTCCTTCAGGGATTTCTTCTTGGTGGTGCGGATGAGCTGGTGGTGCTTGCGCGTAGCGTGTTTGAGGGCGGTCATGTTGTCGGTGGTCCGGTCGAGGAGCCAGGCTTTCTCGAGGGTGCGGCAGGTCTTCTTGGAGTCCTTGAGATCGTCGGTGAACCAGGATGCCTTCTTGCTTCTGGGTCTGCTGGGAGGGTTCTTAAGTGGCGCGAGGTCGTTGGCGCAGGCGGTCAGCCACTGTGTGAAGTTGCGGGCTGCTTCGTTGGGGTCCGTTGTGTTGGCGGGTGGGCTCTGGCTGAGGGAGGTGGTGAGCTGGTCTGCGGTGATCTTGCTCCAATTCCTGTGAGGTACCCGTTGCGGGTGGTGGTGGGTCGTGGATCTTTTGAAGCTGAAGTGGACGCAGCTGTGGTCGGTCCAGTGGAGTCCGGTGGCGTGGCTGAAGGTGATGTACTTGCTGGAAGAGAAGACGGGATCAAGCGTGTGGCCGGCGTAGTGGGTGGGGGTGTTGACCAGTTGCTTGAGTCCGAGGTTGGCGAGGTTTTCCAGCAGGGCGGTGGTGTTGCGGTCCTTGTTGTTCTCCAGGTGGAAGTTGAGGTCCCCGAGGAGGATGTAGTCAGTGGAGGGGAGGGCGTGCGGGCTGATGAAGTCTGTGATGTCTTCGCTGAATTGTGTGCGTGGTCCCGGGGGTCTGTAGACGAGGGTGCCTCTGAGGGTCATCTTAGGGTCGGTGTGAATCTGGAAGTGGAGATGTTCGGCTGCGGCGAAGGAGTCATTGGCGTCGGTCGTGATGCGGATGGTGTTCCTGTGGACGATGGCGATGCCACCTCCGGTCTGGTTGATGCGGTCCCTCCTGATGATCTTGTACCCGTCCGGGATGGCGATGGCGATGTCGGGTGCAGAGGAGGCGTTCATCCAGGTTTCCATGAGGAAGGCGACGTCCGGTGATGTAGCGTCGAGGAGGTTCCAGAGTTCCATGGCGTGTCTGTGGACGGAGCGGGTGTTGATCAGGATGCACTTGAGGTGGTTGCTGCTGGTGTTTGTCTTGGCGGGTGCGGGGCAGGTTCGGAGGCAGGTGAACTTGCAGGTGCAGCAGGTGAAGGGTCCGTGGATGCGTCTCGGGGTGGCTCGGCAGCAGGCGTGGGTCCGGCCGGCATTGAGTGCGTTGAGAGTGGCGTCATCGTAGGTCAGTCGGGTCGTCTTGCCTCGGCGTGGAGGGCCAGGGGTCCTGGCGCTGGGTGCGGGCCAGGCGCGGACGGGCGCAGACGGGCTTACCTTTGGCGCACCTTCGGCGCTGAATTGGCGCTCCCACTGCGCGCTCCCGCTGCGCGCGTCCGCTGCGCGGTCGCTCTGGGGGCGTCATAAGTAAGGAGCCGGGAGAGAGGAGCAGCTGGGTGGCGGGAGCGGGGCGGCGAATGGAATCACAGGGGGGCGAGGCCGCAGGGAGGCAGCGGCGGGAAATTCCAAGAAGCAGCGGGCAGCGGGCAGCGGGAAATTCCCAGGAGCAGCGGGAAATTCCCAGGAGCAGCGGGGAGCGAGCGAAGGAATCTGCAGGCAGGAGGCGGCAAAGGCAGGCAGGAGCGGCAGCAGTGAGTGGGGCGACCAAGCCCTGTGGAGGGCTGAGCTGAGCGAATGTTTTGCGACCGCATTCTGGTCGCAAAACATTCATACATGCCAGTGCGACTTGGTATTAGGAAGGGGCGCCCTTGAAACGCCCCTTCCTAATAGCGACCCACAAACCTTATTATGCAAGTTGGTAATAGATTTTTAAAAATGTATTTCTTTATGATTTTATTGATATTTAGGTATACAGTACAATGTTACAGTTTTAGCATAGTGCCCTTGAAAATGCGTACATCTGGTTGTTCCATTGTTTCAGCACAGTACAGAGTATTATGGCAGCTGTGATTACATCACATTATGAAGTCAATCATGCGATTGTCTTTATCCATTACCACCTCCTGGCTTTATAACATGTTCTGATTGTAGATATTGTGCAAGTGGGTTAAAGAAGTCTCTTGGACGCGAAGCCACTAGTAGCTACTCTGCGTACGTTTCTAACTGTTCCTTGCAATATATCATATCTGTTATCCAGTGCTTTGCCTTTGGTGCACGTTTGCTACCCCATTTGATAGCGATGAGTTGTTTGGCCAGTTAAAGGGCTATGGCCGGTAGCTCACTGTCAGGTGTTTTTTGCATTTTAGTTAGGCTCGGTAGGCAAATCTGTGAGGTGTTAGCAATTGGTTCCAGGAGTATAGTCCCAATGTGTTTGTCACCTCTTCCCAGTACCTCCACACCAGGGGGCAGGCTCATGCAACATATATAAAATCTGCCTGAAGTGCTCCGCAGCGCACACACCTGTCATCTCCCCGTAAGCCGTACTTGTGTCAGTGTGTTAATAGGTTTGTTGCATAAAATGTAAATGAATAATACGTAGATTACAATTGGGCGTGAGCATTTGTCTGAGTGTGCAACTGAATCCCCATTTGTCTTTCGAAAAAGGTGTATCTAGCATGGTGTTCCATCTTGCTAGCGCTTGTTCAGGCTGTCTTTAATTGCTCATGCTTGGCCGCATTGTGTAGTTTAGTTATAAGTGCTGGTGTGTAGGTGCTGTGAGTAGTACCTGTAGCACAATGTGTGAGAGGGATTCCTGAGGAAATGTGGGGAATAAGTTCTTGACTGCTGATCGTAGTCCTAGTATGTAAAAAGCATTAGTGGCATGTGGGCCCCGTCCGGCAGTACATTCGATGGATCTACAAATTGACCATTGTGGAACATTTCACCCATTGTGTGCAGTACCATTTCATCTAGTATTCCCTAAACTTTTTGCTCTTGTGCCACTGACAGTTCCGGGTGGTGTAGTAGTGGGAGAGCAGGAGCATATACTGGGTGCTTTTGGGCTCGACGCCCCAGTGTGCGCCACGCTGCTATAGTACTGTGTATCGGGTTTTCATGTATCGTGGGATACCCTATCTTTTTTGTGGTTGGAGGGCAGCTAATGGAGTCGGGGTAATGTTGTCTGTTTCTATGGCAATGTGTGGAAGATAGTTGTGTGGATGTACCCAGTAACGTGTATATTGTGCTAGGACTCAAGGGTAAAAAAGTTGAGGTCTGGGGCTTCGAAACCTCCCTGAGGGTATGGACATGTAAGTTCTGTTCAACCAACTCTTTGTTGCCGGCCTGCCCCATGAGTGTGTTCATATAGGAACGTAGTTTCTGGAAGAACTGTTGTGATAGAGGTATAGGTATGTTGAGAAATAAATACAGGAACCTCTGTAATATAATAATTTTTTGAATCGCTATTCTATCTGCTAGTGTCAATGGCAGTCAAACCCACCTGGCCACCTGACTTTCTAGTTTTGTAAGGGCGTTCCTATAATTCTCACAAACCACCTGATCTGAGTCTTTATGTAGCCAGATCCCTAGATATTTAACTGGGTTTGTTTGCCACTATAGGGAAAATCTAGTGGGAATTGCTGTGTGCAGGATGTCAATGGGATCACCACTGATTTAGACCAATTTATACTTAGTCCAGAGTATCATTCAAAGTGTTTATATTCTCGTATTAGTGGGAATAAATTGTCTGCTGGATGTCAGTTATATAGACCCATGTCATCTGCGTATAATGAGATAATGATGGGTCGTAGGTGAAACCGCAATGCTGCGTATGCGTGCCTTTGACGTATTTTACAAGCCAGTGGTTCAAGATCTAATGTGAACAATAATGGTGACAGTGGGCACCCTTGACGGGTGCCTCTGTGGATACATAGTGGGTCTGCAGTGTTGCCATTAATGCAAATTCTGGCAGCTGGTTCAGTATATGGTAACCGAATTCAGGGGATGAAGGTTTGTGGGAATCCTATTTTGCAGAAGACTGTGAACATAAATTCCCATTCTACCAAATCAAATGCTTTGGCCACATCTAACAGAGCAGCAGCTGCAGGCAGATCAAGTTCCAATTGGTGGAATAGTGCAAAGATAGTGCGTAGATTGTGAGTCAGAGAGGCAAGTCGGTAATAGGTTACGACTCACAAAATAGGGTTAGTACATTGCAAAATCCATTTTAGCAGTCGCAAACAACTTGATTCTCTGTTTGTGACTGCTTAAAATGGTCATACATCTGGCCCTATGATTTGTATATTGTCCTTCTTCTGTGTCAGTAAGGGAGCTGATGGGGAAACCCTCTCATCTTTGTCTTCAAGGGACAGGTAATCTGATCTAGGAGGAGTCTCTTAAAAGCAAATTAATTATTGTCTTTAGTTTGAGCCTTGTTTAAAGGACTGCTGCATTTCACTTTGATTTGACTCATTCTACATTTCCTTCTTTTATACATGCCTGTAACAGGAACCCAGCTAGTCATCTCTTTAAACACGTTTGTAGTTACCAAATTGTTGCAACAGTCCATATAAGGACCCCTGCACTGCAAGGTTTCCACTGGGTAACTTTACATATATCTAATCTCTCACCACAGAAGCCTCAGGCACTACAACCTTGCTGCCTCTTAATCTTCCTCGGAGGACAAACAGGCCCAATAATTGTAACTATAACTCGCGTCCCCTCCATGCACAGTTTTCTCATCAATAATTTTACAGCAAGTGTTTCACTTATATTATCAAAGATGTCATAGAAGATGTTAGGACTGGTGTAATATGAGGGGCAATTAGCAGTGCATGACAAGGGCTTATAGTTACCTTAGGGCATGAGTTATAGTTTCTTAGGATAAGTATAAGTATAACTACTGAATTTCTATGGTTCTGTGCGTTTTTTAAAATTCTATTTCCTAATCATAACCTCCCTGTAACCTTTGTTTTTTTCTGTGAATTTCTACGTTTGTCACCTCTTTGGCCGTGCGTGGTGGGCAATTGGCTGAATGACTTGCAGCCGACCCCCTGCAGGCACCCAACCCCACGCCATGCAAGGCCTTTTGGCAATGCTATGTGGGGGGTTGGCCAACCCCCCACATGCAGTCAACCTGGGAGGGGGGCACACAGCCCCCCTACTCAGACCAATAATGGCCCCGGGGACCCCATCCCCCAGGGTCTATCCATATAGTAAATGGAGAGTGAGGGACCCCATCCCCCAGGTCCCAGCCATATTCTCAATGGGAGGGGGCAGGCCTCCCCTTCCCAGGGCCAATTTCAGCCCCAGAGACACCAACTCTCAGGGCCTGCCCTCAGAAATGTAACCCACCTCCCTAGGCCAAGATGGCCCCAGAGACCCCATCCCCCGGGGCTTTGTATAATTTTTAATTGAGAGAGGGTCATGCAGTCCCCCACCCTGGGCCAAAAAAAATGGGGAGAGGGGGCCGCATGACACACCTACCCAGGACCATTTTCCCTGGCCAGTCGATGGCCCCACACAGGACACCCAGAGTTTGGTTGTTGGTGGCGGCAGAGGTGGAGACCCAAAGCCTCCTCGCTTCCAGTGGGAGCCGGCATTGCTGTTCTCTACGTACAAGATCAATTTTTGCATCTATTTCCCTTCCAAATTCAGAGCCGGCAGGGAAAGAGATGAAAAGTCCTCTCCCAGTGGGCAGGATTATTTTTAATACTGCTGTCCGCTGGGAGCAGACTTAGTGGTTCCTCTCGCATGGCGGTAGCTTTACAATTGTTCCCACCAAGCGAGTACAAACAAGCTATGTCCCAGGGGTGGGCACACTGGGATTTAGCAGGAGCCCGACCTGGGAGATGGGGTCCCCTGTGCCATTAATGGCTCCAGATGGGGGAGTTGAGTGGCCCCCCTCCCTTACGATTACATGGCTGGGCCCCAGATAATAGAGTCCTCGAGGTGAATGCAGCCCTGGAAGGGGGGCCGCACAGCCCCACTTCCCCATTTTTTAATGGCAAGATCCCGAGGGATGGGTCTGTGGGGCCAAAATCGGCCCAGGAGGAGGTTTGCACAGTCCCCTCCCGATTTTGCATATCAACCGGGCCCTGGGGGTTGGGTCCCCAGGGCTAAAATTGGCCTGGGAGGGGGGCTGTGTGGCCCCTTCCCAATTTTGAAAATCATCCAGGGCCTGGGAGAGGGGGTCCCTGGGAGGGCTCCACATGTGACCCCATTCCTTAATAATGGACCCCCGGACCCTGGCACAGCAGGGGGGGGGGCAATTAAAACCAAGTGCGGATGACCGTGCTTGGTTTTTTGTTTTTAATTTTTGGTGCAGGTTTGTTGATCTACAGTAATTTTGCTGCACAAATTGAAAAAAAAAACATTTTGTCCCCCTGAGGGGTCCTTATGTGACCCCACTACCAGCCGAGGGGAGGTAAGGTTATTCCTACTCTGCCCTCTTCTGTTCTTTTTTTTAAAAAAATTTACTCTGATGTGTCCAAGTCCCAAGATGGCTGCCAACAGTTCCTAGTTGAAGTGTTGGCAGCCAATCAGATCTCACCAAGAGATCTATTGGATCTGCATCCCTAGATATCTATAAATCCCCAAAACTATGATACTGATTTGCATCAAATAAAAAAAGGCTCTTTCTGGACCAAGAGCTAGCTTTGTACCAAATTTGGTGTAAATCCATTCAGTAGTTTGGGCTGCAGTCATGTCTAAAATCCCTATGAGAAATGTCATGAGGGGAAAAGCATTTTGGAACCCCCCTTTTCCTCAGCCCCCCTCTTCACCCCTTTGTCGAATCGCCTCAAACCTTTTCCAGGCAGCAGCTGAAGTGAGTTGTACACTAGTTTTGAAAAGTTTGTGAAGATTCGTCTTACTGTGCCAAAGGAAAAAGCGAGATGAGCTCCCAAGAAGTAGCGAACCCTGAGCTACAGAGCTGGAGCAGTTACAATTCCAAGGCACCTATGGCCAGCCAGACCCCAGAATGGGATCCAGCAAGGTTAGGGGATGAGTGACACTCCACAACAGATCAGCACAGGAAAAGAGTGCCCAATAAAATGTGCCCAGCGCAGACCTCACTCTCAGTGAGACTGACACTTAAGGAGAAAATAACTGGCACAGTGTTTTACCATTTGCAGATCATTTAGCAGACTGGACTGAATGGATAGCTCTACAAATTAGTCCATGGCCACAAGATGGGCCCTTTGACCCACATGACATGGTTAATGCTGAAGATTGCATTCTGTTTGGTGAGGACTACCCTTACATCAATCAATCAATCAATGGGGCACTTATACAGCACACGGCTACCTCCAACGGATGTGTCCCGTCACTATCAACGGATCCAATATAGGAAAGAAGAGAGGAAAGGGCTGTGAGCGGGCAAACAACCAGATCTTCAATGTTTTCTGAAATACTTGTTCTGTCTCTGCCTTGCGAAGGTGGTCAGGCATGGAGTTCCACAAAGACGCAGTTCTCACTGAGAAAGCTCGACCACCAATCCTGGCTTTAGCAAAACGGGGGATCCTAAGAAGTTGCTGGTGACTGGATCTCATAGCCCTGGTCTGATGATATTTCCGGAGTCTCTGTCTCAGGTACACAAGGCCCTTATCCCTGGAAGCTTTGGACAGGCAGACAGTGTAGGCTGCACAGATGGGGAGAGATGTGGTGAGGAAACAGCACATTTCTAATGAGTCTGGCCATAGTATTCTGAATAACCTGCAGTCTTTGGGTCAGGTAAGTTAAAAGACCCAAGTATAAGCTATTTGTGTAATCCAACTTTGACGTATCCATTGCGTGGACCATTGTCTTCCTGCAGTCCATAGGTAGGAGATGCAGGAAACTCCGCAAGGTGGCAGATCAGGGCTTTGCAAGAGAGGTGCGTGTCAAATTTAAACCCGAGATTCCTAGCAGAATCCACTGGGATGGGTGGGGGTTTAGCTCCGGCAGCCACAGGAGATTGGAGGATGGAGGAAAGGGTTGATTGAAAAATAATACCTCCGATTTGTCAGTATTTAATTTCAGGCAACAATCTATCATCCAGGTCGAGATGTTGATCAGACAGTTCTTAAAGTTGTCGGAAGCTGCCTCCGAGTGCTCTTTAAAAAAGAACACCAGCTGAGTATCATCAGCATAGGAGACAGTTTTCACTCCCCATAGCTCGCCTAGAGAAGCAAGCGGAGTAAGATAAACATTAAATAACGTGGGGCTCAGAGCTGAATCATGGGGCACCACACACATAAGGGGTGTGGGTGAGAAGATGTGAGGACGGAGCAGTACTTGCTGTGACCAGCCCTCTAAAAACTAGCAGAACCAGTCCAGCGTGGTACCCGTCACTCCCAGGAGCTCAAGTCTCTCCAATAGGATACGATGAGACACCATGTCAAACGCTGCGCATAAATCCAACAGCACAAGCATTGCGGAGCTGCCCTGGTCGAAGGCTTCACGTACAGATTCCACTACTTCCAAAAGGGCTGTCTCTGTACTGTAACCAGGTCTAAATCCAGATTGGGAGTCATGAAGACAGTTGTTAGACCAAAAGAAATTAGACAATTGCTTCTGGACTTCCTTCTCAAGTATTTTGGCCGGGACAGGCAGGCGAGAGATAGACCTAAAATTCTTTAGCTCTGCTGAATCAGCATCTGCTTTTTTCAGAATTGGCAAGACATAGACTGCTTTCTAGGTGGTAGGGTAGATGCCCGTCACCAGGGAGGAGTTCCAAATAGGGTTGAGTTGCTGATTGAACCAATCGGCCATCAGTTTAAAACACTTAGCTGTGCAAGGATCACCTGGCGAACCTGATATACATTTACTCAATTCTAGCACCGATGCCTCTGGTCCAAACGCACTGAACTCAGACCAGAATCTACGGGTGTCTGGAGTAGATTTTGGTGTGGAAGGAGACCCAGCCGGGGTGAAAGAGGAATAAATAGTTTGAACTTTCTCCTGAAAAAAAGTGGATAAGTCCTCACAAAGAGAAGCCGAAGGAACGATGGTGCTATCCAGAGCCAACGGTTTAATAAAGTCTTGACCAATCTTGAAGACTTCTTTAACTGAATTATCGGAGGTCTTTATTTGATTGGCATTATAGTCTCTATGGTATTACGTTTTAACCCATGGAATTGTTTAAAGCTGTTCTGTAGGCACACTTAGCCTCTGGATTGTAGGCTTTGCGCCCGGCACGCTCCAGCTTCTTACATAAGCTTTTCTCCACACAGAGCTCCGAGGTGAACCAGGGGGCAGAGAAAATATCTACGCATGTGGTAGAATTATTCCAGACAGACCATCACCAGCGTGCCACCACCCCTTTGCATCAGATGCCCCTGATACATAAGGGACCTGGGGCACCACATTATACTCCTTGGCCACAAACGGACAAGAAAAACCTCAGAAAAAAGTTGCCACTGCTATTAGAGCGAGCAGAGAAATTTCATTTGAAAAACATACTGCAGGCATCAACCTGGCAGTAGGCGATGTAAACAACGATGTTCCCTCATAGGGGATGAAACAGACATAGTATTCAAAAGGCTGGAGTTAAAAGTGTGACACTTACTGGTACCAGGTGTGATGGGTCTCAATTTAATCTGGTCAGATCTGGAGTGTGGGGCAGCTGAGGAAAATGTACCCCGATAGTCCAGACATCGGATTACACATGACTCCAAATAAGAATCCCGCACAATTCATCAATAAAATTAAAGACAAATGGACCCAGGAAGTAGGTCAGGGCTGGAAAGTGACAGGATTAAATGCAGTATTGTTTTATAATGTAGTCATGAAAGGGTTGCCTCGTGATGTGCAGGAAGAGCTTAGATAACCTTGTGGCATTAGAAGCCAAGCCCTGGACTGAAATTCATGCACACATAATCAATTTTTGCAAGAAAAAGAAAAAGTAAACAGGAAATAGCAGAGAAAGCAGCAGCCAAGTTGGTGCAGCAGAAATTAGTGAAGAAAGGAGCACTGGAAGGTGCTGTAGTGGCAGCGACCACTCCGATGACTGCAATGAATGTAGGAACGGTCCCAGAGGCAACCCAACGGGCAGTACCCGCAACAGTAGCACGATGTAAGGACACTGGGAATTAGTATAGGAGGACGGGGAGCAGTAATAAAAGGTAGTATGTGTCCTCCAGGAAGGAATCAGGCATGTAATATCAGAGGGCTGGATATTTGATTAAAGACTGTACCCCAAAGAGATGGGATGAGCAAAATGGAAGAATGGGAATTTATAGTCAACCAGGTAATATGACAGTACAGTCACAGCAAAACCTACAAATAAAATATGTGCCCCAGACATCCTCCCAAAATGCACAGGCACCAGCAATGCCCCAAGAGCAACAGGGACTGCCTCAGCAGAACTACCAAGCACACCCCACAGGGATTCCACTCTAATGTGGACAAGGAGGTGTAGTTGTTGGGGGAGGAAATCTTTTCCATGCAAATCCTGTGGGAGAATACACACAATGAGAGTGCCTGGAGAGTATTTCTATGTGTCCATTCTTGTTAGTTGTAAAAAACAAGGGTTCCCTGTAATACTGATAATGATAACCCCTAGGTCAGGGAAAAAAGCACTGTGTAAGTATCAACCCCGGCGGTCATAAACAACACTTGCCCACATAGATAGTGTTTAAGACGCAACAGCCCACTTCCGTAGTAAGGAGAGTTTATTTATTATAAAGCAAAGTTCATACAAGAAATCAACCACAATAATTTTATATAAAAAGACATAATTACTAATCAAAAAATACATTCATTGATCTAAAATGAAAAAGAGAACAATTTATATTTGTAAATAGATGCCACAATCTGTACTGACAACATAATGTAGCATCTTCTGTTAAACTGTCAAAAACAACATAACGGAAGTGGGTTGAAAGTTTATGTGCCCCTAAGTATTAAGCAAGTTTCACAATCGAAGTGGAGGGGAGATAATCAATGCAGATTTCGGTGCTCATTTGAAAAAGATCATTGCTTAAAATCCAGATACCGAAAAAAACAAATTATGTGTTTTTTTTTTTTGATTAGTAATTATGTTTTTATATTTAGGCACCTGAGAGTCTGTCTGTCTTGAAGAAGGCGCTGGTCGCCGAAACGCGCGTCGACAACGCAATTATTATAATTATGTTTTTATGAAATTATAATTATTGTATAATATTTGTGTTATTGTATTTTACTTCATTGCTTATATGTTCTGCATGTTTCTACATGCCTTTTTATATAAAATTATTGTGGTTGATTTCTTGTATGAACTTTGCTTTATAATAAATAAACTGTCCTTACTACGGAAGTGGGCTGTTGCGTCTTAAACACTATCTATGTGGGCAAGTGTTGTTTATGACCGCCTGGGTTGATACTTACACAGTCCATTCTTGTTAGTAACACAGGGCAGATGAGGAACTCACTGTGACAGTAGCTATCAATGACAAAAGGTATGCATTCCTCAAAGATACAGGAGCAACCAAACCATGTATTAGAGAGGGATGCCTTACAATTTCCAACAGATCAATAGATACACAAGATTTTTCTAGGAACGTTATAAGGGTTCCTTTTACAAACCAGTGGAGATGGAAGTAGGAGGGAGCAGTTACGGCCTGTGGAGGGAGTTCCGTGGGGCGGAAAGGTGGGGTGGGGGAGGGGCAGGGTGGGGCTAGTAAACACCGGAATACGGATGATTGCAGGTAAGTAAACAATTAAATCAATAAAGTGAATTTTGTTGCACGCCCTTCAATGCATTTTGCAATGCAGGGCACGCAACAAAATTCTGTTCTCTCAAGCTGCCCCAGCTGATTTGTTAGGAAGAGATTTGATGGCCAAATTAAATATGATCATTCATTTTGAACCAGATATGGTACCATGATTTGTCCCACACCTGGAGTCCCACCTTCCAGAATCATGGCACTAACAGCAGATTCCTCCACCAGAGACAAAATTAGAGTGCATCCTATCGATATGGAGGCATTTACTACAACGACACACACCATCATAGAAGACACAGCGAGTTACTGTTATCATTCAATTTGACAGCGCATAATACATCTTGCCTGTTCTTGTCTGCCCAGTCACTCCTGGCTCTTGTGAGTGCCATTTTATAGTTTTACCAGGCCTCTACAGTCTTAGTATGTAGACACCTTTTAACGGCCATCAATAGTAATTGTTTGGCTAATTTGCACTCCGAGTTGAAATATGTCTTTTCTTTTGCACAAGATGTTTGCTTATGGTCAACCTTTTGATATGGGAGACCTCATAGTTTATTAAAAAACCTTTAATGAATATCTAAAAATCGGACTTTCTGCATCAGGTAGACCTTCAAAATAGGCCAGATAGGCCACATACCGATAATATATCTTAGAATAGTTTGTTATAAGACAGTACTTATCAAGGACATTTGTATGGCACACATTAATCTCGAAAGTCTCATGGCGCCTGCAGACGGCTCTGATAAATGTAAATGTACATGTATTTATATAGCGCAAATCACCGACACAGTATCTAAGCGCTTGCTTAGGGAATCCGTCCTGGTATTCCCCTGTGAGATACCCCAGCAGGGTATCCACAAGGTGAAAGCCAGGCATCCCGCCACGAGGGGCCGTAGTGGAGATTAAGCAAGCTATTGCCCAGAGTCGCAGAGTGTGACCCCGTGAGTCAAGTAGGCACCGGAGCGAGAATTATCGAGTCCGTGGAATTTTAGAGCCCGAGACCCGCCGAGGCCAGGAATCGAACCCTGGTCCACGGCCGATCTCAGCTTCTGGGTCTGCCGCCTCTAACCACTGAGCCACACTTCTCCACTAAGATACTAGCTTATTTGTCAAATAGCCAAGATTTCAGTTTCTTTCGAAAATAGTTGTGATCTAAAATGGTACGTAGGTGAAGAGGGAGTTTATTCCAAAAACGAAGGGGCAAGATGGGAAAAGGACATTCCTCCATATCTTGCCGTGCGTATTCTGATGACTCATTTCTTGATCTAAGCAATCTACCTGGCTGGTACCATCGTAGTTTTTTGGACCAATTACCAGGGCCTTTACCGTACATGTTTTTATGAGTCAGACAGAGGGTCTTAAATTGGACTCTGTCTGATGTGAAGCCAGTGTACAGATCTCAGACAGGGAGCAGAGGGGATCTAGGCGGAAGGTTTAAAACCAATCTCGCCGCCGTGTTCTGCAGGGTTTGAAGTTTAGTTAAATAACTTTCATTTATCGATGACATCAAGGCATTTCCATAATCCATGCGATTTATTATCAGGCCCTGTACTAGTGGTTTCCTGGCCTCTATAGGGATACGTTTAAAAACCTTCAGAAGGTGGCACATCACTCCAAAACATGAGCCAACTATATGGCTGATCTGATGATTTTTCATTGACAGCTGACTGTCCATATAGAAGCCTAAGTTTTGCACCATTGATTTGGGTATTGGACATTAGCCAAGGTTCAAAGGCCACCAGTCATGAGACCAATGCTCGCCGGCTTTGCCAAAGAGCATGATCTCGGACTTACCTCCATTTAGTTGGAGATGATTTGAGCTCATCCATCTGTCGATGTGAGACATACAATTTTTAAAACGCTATTTAGTTTCTGATGGATCTGGGGCCAGAGTGACCAAGATCTGCATGTCGTCAGCGTATGACAAGACATCAAACCCATAAGATCTGATCACCCCGTGTGGAAAATTAGTACGATTTGGTAAACATTATCTGCGCCATCTTGCCTTTTCCCCTGATGCCACACTTTTTGTCGTGCGCACCCGCCATTTTAGGTGCCTCGATCAGAACCACCCTCTGCACGCCGCTGGCCCCCAGCACAGCCCTTCGCCCTCACAACCCCCCCCCCCGCTCTCGCATGCCTTGGGTCATAAACCCCTCTTCAGCGCAGCTCTGCCTCAGAACCCCATCCTGTTCCCAGCGCGACACCTCCCTTCATTCCTTTCATGGTCCCAGGCCCTTTGATACAAACCCCCTTTCCTGTGTGCCCGTTTGTCTTCCTCGTTCCCAGGCCGCCACCTAGCTCTGCGGATACTGTTTATTGCCCCCCGTATGGTAGGAAGCTTCCCCCAATTAAAGGACCCTCGAATTGATCAAAGCCCCCACCCTATGATATCCGATCAACCCCACACATTCCGTGAATCGGTGGAATGTCCAGATGCGCGATAATCATCACCTATTGTGACCGGGGTGGGGACTTCAACTGTAAATGTGTGTGGGAACGGGCCTGAAGGGGAGATTCCGAGGATGTCCTTTCATACTTCAAAGCATTACAAGAATGTGTTACCTGCAATAAAATTCATAAACTGTGTATAAGAGGCCAGGCCTCAGAGATGCGGTTAGAGCACCTCGTGACGATACTGGCTGTCTGAACTGATGTGTTCTCCTCCGGAGAGAATAAACCTTGTTTCCTGCCTTCCAGTCTCCAGCGCCTGCCTCTTCATTAATTAAATATTTTGTGGGTTAAAGAGGCGATACCGCCGGGCAAATATTGATTGTCCCTGACCGTAGTTTTTACAATTGGCGCCCAACGTGGGGCCCATCAGCGACACGTAGATCCAGTGGGAGAGGTCCTGACGACAGAGTGAACGACTGCAACGATCGGGAGAGCTCTTGCCCAATAGACCCTCGTCTGGCAGCCGATCATCCGAACTTCACTGGTTCCGAACAGACCTCTCTCGAGTGATCTACGGTCCTGACTGGGAACCATCAGGAGTGCCGCGAGGAATACGAGGAAAAGAGGACGATCGGGCGCTGGATTCGGAAGATAAGAAACTGTCCATACGGTCCGGGTAAGGTCGTGCAAACACGACGAATTGCGAAATGATTGTTTAATGGTTCGGAAAATACTAGTATTACTCTTTGTTGACTTATTTGGAGATTCACTGTCTGCAAACGGAGAAACAACAGGCTCTTTCTCTTTGCAAACAGTGAAGGATAGGTAACGCAGCCAGCGTGTCTATCTTTCTCCCCCACTGATTGGTTATTTGTTCACGGATTGTTTTCGGGAGATTTCCCTCTCCCACACTGATTAATTGTTTTTTTTCCCCGAACTACTGTTCGCGGATTGTTTTCTGGAGATTCTCTGTCTACAAACAGGAAAGAACAGGTTCCTCTTTGCAGATAGTGAAAGGGTAGAGGACGCAGACCTTTTGCGGGCCTACTTATTCTCCCCACTGGTTGTTTATTGACTATTTGATATTGGTTCATGAGGTATTCACTGCCTGCAAACAACGTAGAATAGAAATATTCTGTCTAGTCTTTGCACGCAGTGATAAGATAGGCAGTGCTGACTTTTTGTCCTCGTTGTGAGCTGTCATGTCTGTCTTCTCCCCACTGATTGGTAGTTGGTTCAGCCCGGACCGTTTATTAGAGGTGGACCATCTAGCTCCGCTGGAAGGCACCCCTAATAAAGACATGTTCACAAAATATGGATTAGTTACCATAGCCTATAGTAAGCTGTGGCACAAGTGTACCAAAGAAAATCAAGAGAAACAGTGGCCACTGATAGGATCCTTCGATCTTGATAAAATAGAAACGTTAGAAATAGCCCTTTGTAGTAATAAGACAACGCCTATTATGCTCGACAGTCTCGGTATGTGGCGCAAAGAAGCAACGCAACGAAAGAAAAGAGACGAAGTCAGAGTAGGTAAAGGAATATATCGACAGGACAACCCCAAGACACAACGACCCGAAAGTAATCCCCCGACACTACGCACAGGACGACCAGACTTAGGGCAGAACCAATGTGCTTTTTGTAAATGTTCCGGGCACTGGAAAGCCCAATGCCCGACTCTACTGAACGAGGGTAGGAGCAGAGGGCCGACAGAAATAACAGGCCGGCAGAAAGGGAAAAGGCGCGAGACAAAGATGAACCAGACTGACATGGACAGGCCAGATAGAACCACCACGTTTGATTATGCCCGATGGCACAGATTTCGCCAGACCGATTTCAGCGACATGTTCGAGTCCTCATAGATCGAACAACGCTAAGACGAGAAACCCAGTCTAGCTCTAAGTTACCCGGTGACGAACCCCGTACTACCGCTACTGTTCCCTAACACAAAAAGCCACCCTTTTCGGATAACCTACAGAAACAATACACAGAGTAGTCTCGGACAGATTAGTATACATTCCATTAATGAGCTCAAACTTCGAGTGCAATGGGACTGATTACTCTCTGCTGCCCCCCCCACTCTGTAAAAAAAAAAAGGGAGCAATTACAGGCCAGCATAGACAACCCCCCATTACCCAGACATGCCTGTCCAAACAAAATACCTACCCCCACTCCGGAAGTTCCCGAAATGCCGCAGGTCACCGGTCACGCCCATCCGGAAGGTGAAACACACAGCACGTGTGGGGCGGGGCCTGCTGACAACCATCGATCGAATCGCCAGTGGGATGTCCAGGAGGCACCACGGGCCCGGCATGAAATGGCTGTCCCATCCTCTTCTTCGTGGGGTGGGCTGGGAGGGAGAGGCGACGCGAACGAGCCTCTCCCACCTCCTCGGATAGGAGGTTTCCCAGCCCCGGTCCGGCCATCACAAATACCTCTGCTGAAATTGGTACAGGGTGGGCTGGGAGGGAGAGGCGACGCGGACGGGCCTCTCCCACCTCCTCGGATAGAAGGTTTCCCAGCCCCCGGCCCGGCACCGAAATCCTCCAGCCGGGCGGTGCCCATACTTGCGCAGCACCGAACATACAACAGCGGTGCCCATACTTGCGCAGCACCGAACATGCAGCGGTGCCCATACTTGCGCAGCACCGAACATGCAGCGGTGCCCATACTTGCGCAGCACCGGACATGCAACGGCGGCCATACTTGCGCAGCACAAGACATACGATGGCCCTCAAGAGTACTTGTGGAGCACGGGATGTGGAGTGGCCATCATGTATGCCCGTGAGAAGGGGCGGCGTGGGGTGCACTGGGAGAGGGAGACGGCACGAACGAGTCTCCCTCGCCCCCCCAGGTGGGGGCACCACAGCTGCACCCTAGCCGAAGGTCCTGCTCCTACGGCACGGTGTTCCATTTCTTTCACCCCAAAGGGCCTCTTCCACTCTTGCAGACTCGACGAAGGGCGGCTGCTGCAGGGCCTCAAAATGGCGTCTGGGCCCCCTGGAAGGCGGGTCTAGGCCACTAAAGTAACTCTGACCAGCAGTGTAACCCTGACGCTTGCCCACCGGGGCACGAGCCCCCACCTCCGACAGCATCCCCACAGTCTTGAAGATTCTACAAAAGTCCCAGGAGCCCTCGGCCCCTGCCGGCTTCCGGTGAGGAACAACTGCCTTGGTCGCTAACGAAATAACCACGACATAGCCATCCCTTCTGTTAGCATGAATTTTTGAACTGCCGAAAAGGACTCTGGTCCAACCGCCGGTTGCAGGAAACATTTTTCCCTGATGCTACTTCCGGACTAACCCGGCCCCGCCCAAAATGGCGCCGGTATCAATGAGAACTTACGAACACCTCGTGGTGTTTTTAGCTAAAAAGACTCGATGTTCTGAGATATATATATATATGATCCTTTGTACACTTGACGAAAACGAGGGAGGGTTCACTCGACGAACATGTAAAAGGACCCCGTGAAAGACGTTGTTTTCAATGTACGATTTATTATGATATTATTGTAGCCGATACATAACCTCGCTTGTGACACACGCCCACGGTATGCATATAGGAATTTTGATTACAACTAGCCTGACTGTGCTTCCAATTATGAAATGAGTGCTCCTTGATCCCTCACCTATTGATAGACCTTTTTAGTTTCCTGCAAATGACTAAATAAACCCTTTTTAATGTTTTTAATGCTGCAAAATACCCCCCTTACTGTACGTGCTTCAGCCGTCGCCATGTCCGGCCAAATACGATTACACTCTCATATCTACATGCTGAACGATTGTGCAAATAAAGGTTTTCCAAACTATGAACAGGTATTGCATGCTTTTTTTAAAAAAATGTGGGATCAGCGGGAGAGTTTTTCTGTGCACCCTGCTTTGTTCTCTTTTTAAGGTTATTAGAAGATGGTTGCTCAGCCCCAGATGGAGGATCGAATCTAAGACACGATACTCTGCCTCCAAGTATGCGACTGGCTCAGGAACTAACGCATGGAGAAGGACCTCGACTTCTGAGGACGGGTAAAGTGAAGCGGTGTAAATGATAAAATGTTATAAAGGTACAGCACTCAAAGGTACTAGGGAACAAAGTTGGCCGAAGAACTGATATGCCTTAGAACATCACAGCGTTGAAAGAGATTTAAGGACCCCGATAGCTAGATACACCTACCAACTAGATACCTCGCACTAAGTGCTTCTGATTTTTTAACGTTTCCCTACACACGGCCTATAAGGACACACTGCCCCCCCCCCCGGCTTCAGAAACCAAGACCCCAGGGCTTCTACCCCGAGGAGATAAGACGAGTATGAGGTAAGTAAAGGACTTTCGTGCCCTTGCCTTTGATATGCTCGAATGTTGTCCCCCCTCCCTTCCCCTCTTTTCCTCCCTCTACAGGTTACATTGGAATCACGACTGAGGTATGGTGAAGATCTGAAGCCTCGCCATGTCTGATACACGAAGCAGACTAACGCTGCAAGGTGGCACCTAAGCACACCCACAAACTGCTCTTGTAACGAAAAAGCCAATAAGTTGTATGATATGATGAAACACGACCACCCCTAATCCGTGTTGCGTGAATGGGCACGTGTCATGTATGTCTGAAACTATGAGAAAATGTTTTTGTGCGACTGAAGCGCTGACTTAACTAGTCAAAGGACCGAGAGTGCGAGAAGTGCGACACAATGGTGTCTTTTACTCAATGCATGTCCCCTGTACCCGGCCTAATGCTCGTCCGTCCCAAACTGCATGCTTTCGAAATTCTAACACAGATCCGTAATGTCTCATGTTGTGTAATGCGCTGAATAGCCTATCTTAATACACGGCCACTCCCCATGTCGCACGTGTACTATTTAGCCTATTGTTGCACATCTCTCTCTCTCTCTCTCTCTCTCTCTCTCTCTCTCTCTCCTCCACACTCTCACTCTTCCGAACGACCAGCACCTAATTGGCAAACCGCCACCCCTGGTGCACCACCCAATTGGCTCCAATACCGCAAGTATTTGCACAAAACTTGTCTTATATAAAATCACCCTAATGCCGCGTCACTACCTCTCCTTTCTGCTAAAAATTGATGAAACCTAGAATTGGCCAAAAGGGAAAGGACAGGTAAGACGACTGAGGTTCCCTAATCTGACCCGTAATAAGGGAACTACATGTCAGTGGCTTCTATGATAAACAAAAATGCCTCAGATAACGCGACCTTCCCCGTCCCGAATTGTCTCAATACCCAGACAGTAAAAGTGACCGAAACATCCCCATCTTCCCAGAATGCCCTCGGTTTTGTATCAGCTGCCCCGGACGAGAGTTTTTAAAATGTGCCTCACCCCCGGTTGTAAGAGATGGGTCGACTTACGACTAACACAGGCCAGCCGTTGTTCCTAGAAATGATTTGTTGATGAGCAAGCTACAGAGTTTAGAATTCGAGAAATGTCACTGAACGCTTACCAACTGAACTGTGGCCTTCTGCTAGATAACGCCCTCATGACACAAAGCAAGACGATAGTCCCTCACCACAGTTTGCTATGTTCCTAGTTGTTTTCCATAAGACCTCAGGTTTTTTTTAATGAAGTAGTCAGGTTGTAAGAGACCATGTAGGAATTAGAATGATGTTTGCAAAGTTAAGATTAGACCAAAATGAAGAAATTGTTGCAATAAACCCTGTTAGAAGTAAAATGTTTAGCTGAGAGGTAGGATGCATTGATCGAATGGAAAATTGTTTAGCCTATGTTCGTTCCTCATTACGATACCTATCAGACCATGGTGATAGCACGTTGCACTTTTCGTAAAATATAAAGCCCTGGAGAACGGTATAGCTTCGTAAGGCTCGTACTAGGAAAGTGGGTCTCTGCCAGAAGAACTGATGTGACTGTAATAAACAAAATGCAATGAATAGGTACCAGATCTCGTACCACGACAATGAATGTAACACCAACAAACACCACAGAAATAGTTACGAAAGAAAGTTATAGGAAATCCAGCAAGCCCATCATCAATTATTTATATGTTGGTTGTGAACCCCAATGTAACGGATGTTTCTCATTTGCTTGGAGCTGGGAGAGAAATAGACTTGTGTGATTACCTTCCTCTGCCAATTCTCTAAAGACTGTCTTTTCAAACTCATTTAAGGGTACCACTGTCGGTGGAGAGAGAGACCGGATGTGGGAGCACGCGGCCTGACTACAGATCGTGGAACATCTGCGACATTGGCCAAGGCGAGACCGCGACAGTAAGGATTTGCAGGACGAGGCACTGTTTCCGACAAAATGAGAGGAAAGGGCTGACCTGATGCCCCCGCTCGACGATCAACATGTGCCGAAAAGTCCCCGCTCTCTGAACTCGGTCATGGGCCCGCCTACCAAAATTTTCCGTCCCCCTGGTCTGTTCCCGATCTGGCCCTGCTCCATCCCTTTTTCTCCGACCTACCCTAAGGACTACTCACACACACACACTTCTTCCACCTGAACTTTTTGACAATCGACTCAAAAGGACACAGGGCGAAAAGGACCTTTTAGACCAGGAAAGCGAGGAAAAGGTCATGCCCTGCAACGCGGGACCTAGAATAGAGCTGGACACATAGCTCCACCGCCGGTGCTCCACCGTGCCAACAGAAGACGACAAAGAATGCTGAGAACTCACTAATAATGGTCCATGACAATAGGACCTCCCCTTCGAACAATGACACCCCTGATTATTGTTTTTTCCTACGTCTCATTTCTCTCCCAGCCACCATTGTATTGATTATGCTCCAACCAAATATGAACAGAACTTACATATGTAATAACCTATCAGTTCACATTCCGAATGACTATAAGCATCTATGAAATGTACTCAATGCCCTCACTACAGAATCGTTTTTGTCCGATATTGCATTACTATGACTTTCCTGCAAACAAGTTTATCGATAGACCCGCCTCCTAAGACGAAAGATTTTAAAAGTAATGTTTATAGCTCCTCCACCTAGGTTCCTACTTCTTTACTTATGACCGCCACAGTAGACATGGATAGGAAATAGGCCAGCAAGATGTCTTGGATATGTTAAAGGGAGGACTGTGGAAAATGAGTACGATTTGGTAAACATTATCTGCGCCATCTTGCCTTTTCCCCTGATGCCACACTTTTTGTCGTGCGCACCCGCCATTTTAGGTGCCTCGATCAGAACCACCCTCTGCACGCCGCTGGCCCCCAGCACAGCCCTTCGCCCTCACAACCCCCCCCCCCCGCTCTCGCATGCCTTGGGTCATAAACCCCTCTTCAGCGCAGCTCTGCCTCAGAACCCCATCCTGTTCCCAGCGCGACACCTCCCTTCATTCCTTTCATGGTCCCAGGCCCTTTGATACAAACCCCCTTTCCTGTGTGCCCGTTTGTCTTCCTCGTTCCCAGGCCGCCACCTAGCTCTGCGGATACTGTTTATTGCCCCCCGTACAGTAGGAAGCTTCCCCCAATTAAAGGACCCTCGAATTGATCAAAGCCCCCACCCTATGATATCCGATCAACCCCACACATTCCGTGAATCGGCGCAATGTCCAGCTGTGCAATAATCATCACCTATTGTGACCGGGTGGGGACTTCAACTGTAAATGTGTGTGGGAACGGGCCTGAAGGGGAGATTCCGAGGATGTCCTTTCATACTTCAAAGCATTACAAGAATGTGTTACCTGCAATAAAATTCATAAACTGTGTATAAGAGGCCAGGCCTCAGAGATGCGGTTAGAGCACCTCGTGACGATACTGGCTGTCTGAACTGATGTGTTCTCCTCCGGAGAGAATAAACCTTGTTTCCTGCCTTCCAGTCTCCAGCGCCTGCCTCTTCATTAATTAAATATTTTGTGGGTTAAAGAGGCGATACCGCCGGGCAAATATTGATTGTCCCTGACCGTAGTTTTTACACCCGGCCAGTGGGGACATGTACAGATTAAAAAGAGTCGGACTCAGAATGGAGCCCTGTGGCACTCCCATCTTAACCGGCCTGCTACTTGAGACAGTGTTTCCCACCTGGACCGTTGTAACACAGTCAGTTAGATAGCTCTGAAACCATTTTAAGGTGTGTCCCCTGACACCAATCTCCCAGAGCCAATGTACTAAGGTACTATGGGAGATGGTGTCAAAGGCCGCAGAAACTTCCAGCCGAACAAGAATGATTGACTTACCCCTATCCAGAGCTAATCTAATGTTGTCAATTACTTCCACCAATGCTGTCTCAGTACTAATGGCCACCCTGAAACCCAACTGTGAGGGATCAAGTAGCCCATGATTTTCTAAGTAGGAGACAAGTTGCTGGTTCACTAATGACTCCATAATCTTCCCGAAATAGGGAAGCAGAGAGATAGGCCGATAATTCAGACAAAGTTGGCCAGGCCAGGTGACCCTCCTGTCGTTATTCGCTAGGATAGGTGCTGGTACCACTCTGTGACAGGTAGTCAAACCCCTCTGAATGCATCCCCAGATAAAGATGTAATCAGAGATTTAGGGTCACTATCCATATGGCATTCAATTTTCATACCATCTAGCAGTGGCCATAGTCTCACACCTAATAGAATATAGACAAGTACGTTCATTTAAGAGCATCTTTTAAAAGTGGCAACCCTTTTAAAACCAGATCAGGTGCATCAGTTAAAAGCTCATAGGCCCTGCCAGCAGTCAGTGAAGCTAGCTGGAGGGCTATGTTGGAAAAATGGAGCTGGGGTTTCCCAGTTAAGTGAGGCATATTCCATTGTTCATTCTCCTGTTCTATTAGCACATTGATGTAAAGTGAGGGCTCAAATGATACATTGGAATCTCCTGCCATTATTACCTTTGCGTGTTGTTGGTGCAATTCAATATGCCCAACAAGAAGTACCAAAAACAGGTGAGTCATGGTTAGCAGACGCTGACTTTACATAAACATTAAATAGTACAATATTCAAACCTGAGGGAATTAGAGGACAACCCTCAATAAATCCAGAAAATCAACCATCAAAAGCACAGAACAATGTTTTTTACTAGAATTAACAACCCACCAGCATCCCTCCCAAACTTCCCATGGGGGCTTGGCATCCACCCTATAACACGCAACCCCATTAATAAACACATTGTTCACTGGTCCAGCTTTCTTGGAACATACATATGTCATGCTCATCTATGTAGGAAATCCATTCAGTATCAATTAGTTTCGATTTAATCCCTGCCAAATTCCAGGATATCATGGAAAGGCCACCTTGTGTACCACCCAGGACTTCAGGCGTGGGGGCTACGGCCAATTGCTCAGTTGGTGCCAGACCAGGATAACCTGGGCTACAGTTAACCTCATGGGCAACATTGCAGTGTCACTTTCGTTTTTGCCGATTGTTCCAACTTTGCTGCAATATTGCTCCCAACACAGTCAGCCATCAAAGATGAATCAGACAACAGGGGGCGTGGCTTGGCAGCCGAGAATGGCGGTTGTGTGAGCCTACTGCTCCGCAGCGGCCCGTAATTATCCTGTTACTTCGGCAGCATCTGGGGCCTGAATTCCGGACTGGGGATAGCCCTGGAGTGAGGGGTGGCCCTAGAGATAACGTCTGGACCCTCCGCTAACTGGAGGTGTCGACGCGCCACTGCCTGAGGGATCAGTGATTCTAACGGTGCCCACCCAAGATAGCGCCGCAGATCGATCGTGGGATCCGGGATCCCTGGGTAAGCACCTGAGGCGGCACAAAGCGGAGGGTGCCCTCACAAAGTCTGACCCTCCAGAGCGCTCCTAGGGGGCCCAGTGATCCACTGGTGGTGGGGCCTGGAAGTGGAGACCTGCCCGGGTGCTGAACGACTGGCGGTGGGATCTTGCGGAGGTTGGCTGGGACAGCGCGCTGGCCTCAGACGGGCAGCCCTGGAGGGCGGAGGCACCCGGCATGGGCCATGTGATCCACCGCTGGCTGAGAAACCGACACTGTGGGGGCCTGATGAACGAAGACTCTGCCAGAAATGCTCTCATTACAGCGATATAACCAGCACAGACTGCTCTGATGACTGCGAGGCCTGAAACAGAGGCTCGCTGCGACGGCACAGCGCAGAGAGTGCCCATGGGAGTACTGGAGGGCCGGGATGCAGGCGGACGTACGAAAGAGACTGGGAGTGTTAATCCGGGAGGCACCAGGAAAGAGGTGACTCTACATGAACCAAAACAGCGGTGAGGAGTCTGGGGGTTGGCCCCGAGATAAGAGCAAACTTGCCACAGATTGCTGGGGTGAGGTGGATTGGTTCCGGGCTACAGGTCCTTGGAGTCACCAAAACAAAAAGCAAGCACTGGCCTGCTCGAGCCCCTGAGCGGAGTACTGAAGTGGCCCTATTGAGATACTCTTTATTAAGAAGGCCCCCCTGAATGTGGGAGTGCCTGAGAGGGCTGATCCACCATTGGACCAGCACCAAATGGCCGTGGGTCCCTACCATCAAAAACGGTAGGGCTGAGTTTCTTAGAGGAAGCCGGACAAGGCGTGATCAGTGGCAAGGAAAGGTGTGCCCCGGATAACACAAACCATGGGGGAGGCTGCTGGGCCCCTGTAAGAGACACTGCTATTAATTTACTCTGGGGGGACCGCTAATGGACTTGGCCTGTAACTGAAAATTCTGTATTTTGGATATCCAGTAACAGATTTATTAATGCAGCCGGGTAACAAGGTGCTCCGTCTGATCATTTGGGGAGCAATACATTAGGCCTGAACCGAATCACGCTGGAGGCGGGCGGCTGGGTAGCGATAGACATGTCTGTGGTACTTTAATATACTGGAAGGTGAGCCAGGATAGTAATTTCTATGTCAACGCTGCTTAGTGGGGCTATGCCTTTGACCTCTCAGCTGCAATGGGCAAACCTAGAGCAAAACCAGAAAGGGCTAATCAAGACATGGAAGAAACCTCACAAGAGACGCCACCCAAAGATATGGACAGCTCAGTGCAACACCAGCCAATTAAAATTTTGGAGGCCATCGCGGATACCAAGGTCACCCTGCACCAGGACATTAGTACGGTATTGGTGGGACTGGAACTACTCAGAGAGGAGAACAAGAAGCTAGCTGAGAGAGTGAAAACCATGGAATCCAAATTAATGGACATCGAACTGGTGCAGCAGTCCTTGGCAGTGCAGGTAGGGGATCTCAATGAGAGAGTCTGCACATTGGAACGGAGAGTGGAGGATACTGAGGGCCGAAACAGGAGAAACAACATCTGGGTTCTTGGCCTGCTGGAAAAAATAGAGGGCAATGATATGGTGTCCTATTTGGTACAATGGCTCTGAACTGTGGTGGCCCCTGAGGGCCTGTCGACCTTTTATACGTTTCAGAGACCTCCGGCCCCTGGCCGCCCGCCTTGCCCAGTGGTGGCCAGGCTCCTGCACTTTAGGGACAGGGACGCTCTCCTGCATAGGGCCCGGACAGAGGGGCCATACTCTGTAGAAAACAGTTGGGTTTCCATCTTTCCTGATTACACACTGGATGTCCAGAGGAAACAAGGCTCTTTCCTAGAGGTTAAGAAAGCGCGGACAGAAGAAGGTCTCCAGTACTCTTTGATCTTTCCTGCCCGCTTAAGGATACTCCTTGAGGGTAAAACATACTTTTGTGAAGACCCAAAGGCTGCATGGGACTTGATAGAATCATATGAAGCTGGAACAACTCAACCTGCACAACCGAGTACAGCGGGGCCTTGGGACCGAGACCCCAAGAGGAGAACCAGAAGGTAATCCAGACAGGGTGCCTCAAGGTGCTCGATGGCCTCACAAACTTAAAAAGAGAGAGCGGCGGTACTGCAGGCAGTAGCAGTATTTGTGCAGGCCAGGAAGTCCCCTTCAGAGATAAGGCCTCGCTCCTCGAGAGAAACGGTAGGGATTGACCCAGACTCTTCCCATAATGACAGTATAACCTTGCCAGTGGTGACTCCCAACACATCCAAAGAGATTATTTGATTAATTGGTAGGACAGCGATATCTCCTGTCCTGGCAGGCTCCCTGGGGGAGGCGGGAGGGCCCCGGATGCCTGTCTGGGACTCACTCAGGGCGGCACTGGTTCGGGCCAGTGTGCAATGGACAGTCCAGGCGTTTTAAGATTACACTTATCACTGCCACCCCCACTGAGTCCCCTACTTGATTAAGGATGGGTCTCAATCTGTGCTTAAGGTTCTACATACAGTTTGGGCTGCTGGCCGTTGTCAAACTGCTCTGGGATCGGGTAGTTGTTTACTGCTAGGATTGTCATGTTGGTATTTTTCTTTTTTTTACATGTTCACAGAATAGAGTGGTCAAACATTGCTGGGGAGCGGGGCTGGAGGGGTGTCCCCAGGTTGGGCATCGCGAGATAACCTGTAAGCATGATGAATGCACATAATACAATTAGGTTCCTAACCTGGAATATATGAGGGATGGGATCTATGGCCAAACGCCACAATATCTATTCCTATCTGAAGCGCAGGTATTTGCATATAACCCTCCTTCAGGAGACTCAGTTGGCCATGGGTGAAATTGGGAAACTCCGTAAGAGATGAAGAGGGCAGATCTATGCAACGTCCATTTCTGCATTTTCTAGAGGGGTACTAATTTGGATAAGACCCAGAGTCCCCTTTGACCTCACCCACACACTGATAGATGCCGAGGGTAGGTATGTAATCCTGTCTGGCGGCCTGGCAGGCTATTAGTTAATACTAGGCAACATTTACGTGCCCAATCAGGATCAGGCCGGCTACCTGACCTCCCTTTCATCCCAGATAGCTGCTCATATGACCGGGCAAGTACTATTGGGTGGAGACTTTAATTGTGTTGTGGATGTTATGGCTGACCGCTCCCACCCACCGCTATTGGGGGCGCAGTTGTATCACATTGCTGCGGGATTCTGGAGAGGGTAACATGACAAGGTCAGGGAGTACTCCTTTTTCTCATCGATCCACCAGGTACATACTAGGCTCAACACTTTTATCTGTACGCCGTCTCTTAGTGGTTCCATTTCATACACTGAGTATCTGGGGCATACCCTGTCTGATCACAGCTCCCTACTGCTGATTCATTAACCTGTTGGGAAAAGACCTCCGATTCCCTCCTGGAGGCTCAATCCACTGGCACTGGAGGATGGCCCTTATAGGTCAAATTCTAGACTTAGAGAGTAAGATCCACTAGTTAGACAATTAACAGGGGTTTGATCCCACCTCTTTAATTATGTTGCAGTAAACAAGAGTGAGCTACCACGAGGTACTAGTCCACCTTCGCTGCCACAGTTACAAGGTGTACCCGGATAGGGTACAGAGGGAGGAGGTGAGGGATGGACGGCTTTTGGCATGGTTAATCACGACGGAGACCCTTAGTGCGCCTATTACCCAGCTAAAGCAGGACACAAGGGACACACTTTATATCCCGGACTAAATTAATGCTCCCTTCCGGAGTTACTATGAGAGATTGTATGCTGCACCGGCAGCTGCCAATTTGACACATATTAAGAACTTCCTCACCCCTTTACCACTCAGGACTGTGGATCGCCAGACACAGGAAGAGTTGGAGGGCCCAGTGACGCTGAGTGAGATCCGGGCAGCCATTGGGTCATGGCACCTGGTAAAACCGCAGGCCCTGATGGCCTCCCGGCAGAGTTCCATAGCGATTCGCCACTCACCTGGCACCACAGCTGGAGATCCTCTATGCTGAATCTCTCAAGCGGGGGATCCTCCCGGATACTGCTCGGGACGCGCTTGTAATCCCACTCTCTAAAACCAATGAGATAGGAGCTGGAGTGGTGGATTTCAGACCTCTCTCCATGCTCAACCTAGATTTTAAAATTCTTAGCAAGGTCCTGGAATGCAGGTGACTTCCTCACATGAGATCCCTTGTTCACTCTGACCAAAACGGGTTTTATTCTTTCTTGCTGCACTTCCTACAACCTCTGTAGGCTCTACTCTGTGCTGTACCATGAGACGGTGTAGCTCCACCATTAAGCAGCGATACTGTCAGTTGACCTGGAAAAGGCATTTGACACGGTTAGTTGGAAATATCTATTTGAAGTCATACTGCGGATGGGTCTTGGGAACGATTGGGTGAAGTGGGTACAGCTCCTTTATGCTGCGCCAACAGCACGGATCAAAATGGGTAAGACAATTTTCAATCAATACAGGATATATCATAGCATGACACAGGGGTGCCCCCTTTTCCCCCTTCTGTTCGCCCTGGCGATAGAGCAGCTTGCAGAGAGGGCCTGATTGGGAGGTGCGGGGTTGGGCCTTACACTGGGAGCACATGTGCATACAATTTCATTGTATGCGGGTGACCTATTGATCTACTTGGAGGAGGCGGTGGTGGGAACTGCCTCGGCGATGCAGATGTAGGAGGGCTTCAAGCAGGTATCAAAACTACGGGTTAATAAAGCTAAGACCTATTTGTTCCTGGTGGCAAGTCCGATACCCAGACCGGAGGCACTACAGCACGACATTCTTTGGACCCCCCATACATTTAATTACATAGTCATCCATATATTTTATTCTTTAGAAGTTTTAAGAGAAGGAAACCTAGGCAGCCCTGTACGGTCACTAAGATCATGGGGCACATTTACAAGAACTGGCGCATCTGTGCATATTAGCAGAGAAGCGCCAGTTAATTTGCGACATGTAAAAAAAAAACTTGCGCCACCATGGATGCGTTGCATTTACAATGCAGTGCACAGTGGCGCAAGGATAGACAGATGCGTGACGCATCTTTTGGCGTAAGGGCAGCGCATTGCTGCAGCCGTGTTGAAAGCATGACGCAAATCCATCAATGGTCAGGAATGCCCATTCCTAGTTGTGTGCAAAGCCCTACCTGATCTTTGATAGTTTTTCTGTGACCCAGCGAGTCTCTGCACCCGAGGACCACCACAGCGCCTCGCCGGACCCGCTACGCGGGTCCCGCAGCGCCTTGACTTTGGAAGCTGTTGGTTGTTTGGGAATCTTCAGAGAGGAGCGCGGGGCAGGTGATAGCGTCAGCGGGGCTGCGAGCATACAGGCAGGGACTCCAGTGTCCAGGAGTCCCTGCGCGCCGATTCAAGACACCTGGGCTGCTCTCCCCGCTGGCCACGCCCCCCGCCAACGGAGTAAAAAGCTGACCTTGCCTCCGGCCCACCGGGACCCTTTTGGAGTTGTGTGCAAAGCCCTACCTGATCTTTGATCGTTTTTCTGTGACCCAGCGAGTCTCTGCACCCGAGGACCACCACAGCGCCTCGACGGACCCGCTACGCGGGTCCCGCAGCGCCTTGACTTTGGAAGCTGTTGGTTGTTTGGGAATCTTCAGAGAGGAGCGCGGGGCAGGTGATAGCGTCAGCGGTGCTGCGAGCATACAGGCAGGGACTCCAGTGTCCAGGAGTCCCTGCGTGCCCGATTCAAGACACCTGGGCTGCTCTCCCCGCTGGCCACGCCCACCCGCCTATCAGCCTATGAGTTTGCTGTAGTCTTGTGTAAAGGTGACCAGTGCTACCGCCTCGCGGGAGTGAGCGGGAGCGCGCCGGGAGAAGCCTGGGACAAGGGCGGGACCGTCTGTGGCCGTCAGGGGCCGAGGGAGGCCGGGCTGGGCCAGCCCTCTGACGTTTCAACAGAGTGTTCTGTAATTGGTATTGTTCTGTAAATTGCTCCTTGGTTTTGTTGGTGGTAAAAGACCAGGTGACCTTTTATCATGTCCTTATCACTTAATAGCACCACTTTGGTGCCTGAAGCTGGGCCTGCTATTATGGGTCCATTGGATAAATATTTTAATCGATGTACCATAGACATTGATAAGGATATTGCCATGGCGGAAAAACGCGCAGAACGTAGGTTATCTATTGAACTTTTGAAAATTCCTGTAGAAAAACGTACCCCACAAAGCTTTCCGGCATTGGTTACTCCTCTTTCTTCTACAACACTCCCAGTTGTATTGGAAACATCTTACCCCTTCCCTCCAATTATAGAGCCATTGGTCGTTTTGGCTTTGGAACCTGACACTTCTACTTTGTCCGAAATCCCTTTTAATATTTCTACTGATTCATCTATGGGCCAGCCAAATATGGCTCAATCCAGTGTACCATCTCATGCTGTACAAACCAAATCCTGTTCCAAGAGGAAGAGGAGTACGGCTCCCAAGAAAAGTAATGTCCCAAAACCCCCGAGAAAAACTAGAAAGGTGGGGAATTTAGTTGGAAGTAGCCCTGCTGGGGCATTGACGGGAGTAGGGGAAGTCGCTCCAGTAAGTCTAGCCCCCATAGCGATAGTGCCACCTGAGACACTATCGTCTATTCCGCTATTGGTCTCTGAACTGGAGAGACTGTTAAAGTCTCTTCTCGCTCCTTTAGAGGATCGAGTCAAAAAACTAGCGGACCGTTTAGATCATTTTGAGCAGGCTAGTTTGGATAACTTCTTTTCCACAAAATCATTAATTAAGTCTCATCTAAGGACGGGAGAGAGTGGTAATACCCAGCATTCTGCAGGACAGGATGAAAGTACTCCCACGGTGGAATTGCACCCTCCTGTGGTTAGCACTGTAACAGGGTCCAAGGGAAACGGAAAAAGTAGTAAAAGTAGTAAGATTAATATTGAACTACCATTGCCCCTATGTAGTACCACTGGGGGGAAAGCAAAGCTTCCAAATGTTGTGACAAAGAGTAGTAGGGAATGTCCTAAAAATACCATTCCCTTAAGTAATGGTGCTCAAAACTTAGTTAGTATTCAGACACTTGTTACTGGCTCAGTGGTTGATAGTAACAACGACCACGGAAGAAGCAATGGTGCACTGAATAACTCCCGGGCTGTACAAAATGTAACAAAATCCCGTCCTGTGGTTCCAGACATTAACCGCCCTACATTCCCAGTGATGAAGCCTCCCTCTAAGATACCTCCTATGAACCTTACCCCGGACTCGTACCCCTATGTGGCTGTCCTAACTAATGTTCCACCTTTATTGTCAGGACAAAGAGAAACCTACCAGATGTTGAAAAATAAGGTCATGCACTGGTTGAGGGTTAATAGGCCATTGCCTGGGGAAATTGATGGTTTGATCATCGGGGTAAGACGGATTAGTTGGATAGGTTGTACCCCTAAAAACTTGGGGGGGGAATGTATTGTAATAAATTTCCAAGATCCAAGGGTGGCAAGTTGGATAACAAAACCAGGTTGGGGCACCATTGGCGGAGGGGTTGGCATTGTGGATCTTACCTTCTTTTATCCAAGATCAATGGAGGTACAGCATGTTGTGAACAGTGACCTGGGTAGTTTTAGCTACTTTCCTCTGTATGGGAGTGCTCCAAACCCCATCCCAATGTTACGCCCAAATTTTTACAATGGTCCAACCTATAATTCCCATGATGAGATAAGAAATCTGGGCTGGGGCTGGTGACCAAAATTGGATTATTCCCTGAGAACTGGGGGATGTATGATACAAAAGGGGGATCTGTGTGGGAATTCAATTGTGCCTAGTTTGGACACAAGAATGTCTGTAAATGAGGAGAACATCTGTGGGAAGATTGTGAATTTGAGGGCAAATTGTGGGGCCTGTATGCATAGTATGGGGCGAGAGGAAGTATTTTCAGTAAATACTAGCAATTCCCAAGAATCTGTTAATAATTTTGTGGACCTCGGGTTAGTCCATGAAGGGAATACTGAAAGCCCAATTAATCTATCTCCCACATTAGTTCCCGAGGTCAGAGCCAGAATTGGCCCAATCCTGGGGAAGCTCCTATCATGGAACATCGCGGGATTGTCTAGCCGGTTATTATCCCAAAACTGGATAGATTTTATCAAGGGGTTCGAAGTATGCCTATTCCAGGAAACATGGGCGTGTGAGCCTATTTTTTTACCAGGGTATCTAAACTTTTCAATTCCAGCAAGTAGAGGTGTAAGGGGCCGACCTATGGGAGGTTTAACAGTCTGGGTAAAACAGGGAATACAGGCTAAAATAAAAGTCCTAGACTTGGGTTCCAAGGACATCCAACTGTTAAGAATGACATCGGACAAGAGGGGTGTGGTAGACATTTATAATATTTATGCCAGTGGTACCAACACTGGGAGTTCACCGACCCTAGAGGCCTTGTATACTTTCCTTGAATTACAGTCGCTGGGAAATCAAGTGGTGGTGACTGGTGACCTAAATAGGACATTTGAACCGTTGGACAATACTGGGAACCCATTGGGGCAGGAGGAGGATAACTTATGGGGTGTTCCACCCGTAAACTTGGTTCCAGTGAAGCGGTGGACGAAGGACATATTGTTATTAAATGCTATGTGTCTGGAATATGGGCTGAGGGCCTTAAATGGACGAACTAGGGGCGATCAGGAAGGTGCCTGTACATTTGACAATGGCCATAGCAAAAGTAGAATAGACTACGTTATTTGTAGCCTTAATTTATGGCAGGGTGTATGTGATATGGAAGTTGAGGGTAGATTGGAAAGCGATCACAATCCCCTCTGTGTCACCCATAATTGGTGGACACCCATGATAGGTAGCTCCCAACCTTGTGACGGAGTGTTGCCCGACATAGCAAATGACACACGTAGACTTAAATGGTCAAGTGTGTTGGCGAATGTGGAGTCCATGGACTTTATAATCTCAGAGGTGGATTCTGCATTTGGCGCCATTGAGGCAGTAAGTCCTATAACTCCAGGGTCTAGGCTAATTGCAGATATACACCATAAGTTCTTCTCCCTTTTAAAACCTCATTTTACTAGACCTCTTAATACAAATAGGAAAGTTGTACCCAAATTAGCTAGGTGGTTTAATAAGCAGTGTAGGGTGGCCAGACTAGCATTGGGTAGAGCAATTAGAACTAGGGATAAGGGCGCGATCTCTGCCGCCAGGAAGCAATATAATGGTAGTGTTCACCTGGCTAAGAAAAAGTGGGATGAAGATCATTGGGAAGAACTGCTTGAGGCCTCGGGAGCGAAGGACTCCAGGTTTTTTTGGAATATTATAAAATGGGGTAGAGGCGGCACTCCTAAAAAACCAGACAATAATGTCGATGAGGCTGCCTGGGTGGAGTATTTTAAACCCCAGTATGCAGAGGCAAAGGAAGTCATGGTCGTGGAAGCAATTTCACCTGTATTTTGCATTGAAAGTCTGTTTACCCAGAAAGAAGCAGAATTTGTAATTAGTAGTTTGCAAGGGGGTAGGGCACCGGGTATAGATGGGATACCCTCCGATGTTTTTAAAAACGATAGAGTACGATGGGCCAGGTATGTGACCCTACTGGGAAATGCCATTTCAATGGGGGCTGCAATCCCAGAAACATGGAAGGTAGCAATTATTATACCCATCTTTAAGAAAGGAAATCGGTCACTCCCGGCGAATTACAGGCCAATAAGTTTGATTGCCACTGTCCAAAAAGTGATCGGGAAGATGGTGGTAAACAAACTGATGGACTGGGTCGAGGAGAATAATGCTTTGTCTCCCTACCAGGCAGGTTTCCGGTGGGCGACCAGCACGGTAGATCAGGTATTCCGTTTCACCATGTTGCGGTGGGGGACGGTTTTGCTTGGCGAGGGCAGCCTATATGTCGCGTTTGTCGACTTGCGGGCTGCCTTCGACCTGGTCCCAAGAAGTAAACTTTGGTCAGTCTTGAGCAGAATGGGGGTACCACCCGAGCTGCTCACTTTGATCATGAGGCTGCATGAGTGTAACTTCGCCAGGGTTCAGTGGGGGGTGAATGGGGAGTCCACTGCCAATTTCCCTGTCGAGCGGGGAGTACGACAGGGGTGTGCAATGGCACCCTTGCTCTTCTCCCTATTTATTAATGGAATCGTGGGCAGGATGTTGGATGTAAGTGTGGATGCTCCATCGTTAGCGGGCCTCAGGGTTCCGATCCTGATGTTCGCTGACGATACTTTAATCTTGTCCAAGACCCCGGCTGGTTTACAGCGTGCTCTCAACATATTTGATGTTTTCTGTCAGGAGCACGGCCTTGAAGTCAACGTTAGCAAGACCAAGCTGATGGCTTTTACCCCAAGGTGTAGACCTCGCCCTAGGATTTTCCTAAACAACAGTGAGCTCGAGGTAGTTAGTGTTTTTACTTATCTTGGGGTTGAGATATCAAGTAAGCCAGGTTGGTCACAGCATATAGGCAAGGCGGTTCTGAGGCACCAGCAGATTTCGGGGGCACTACGGGTGGAGCACTCAAAATCCAAAACTAAGCCTATAAAACCAGTCCTCTTGGTATATGATGCCAAAGCCATACGGTCAGCCCTGTATGGGGCAGAAGTGTGGGGATTTGAACAGCTTCTCCCCATGCAAATATCCGAGAACAGGTTTTTAAAGGGAATTACGGGGCTCCCACAGAGTGCGCCATTAATCCCGCTTGGTCTTGACCTAGGGAGGAGATCGGTCAGCGACCGTGCTCGATTACGGCCTATTCTTTACTGGAGACGCCTTTGGACCACCCCTGAGATTCGGCATTATGCCGACGGGTTTCTAGCTTTAATAAAAGCAGATACCTTCCATAAAATACCTTGGTTAAAGAAACTCAGGGTTGCTCTGGGTGAACTTGGCCTCCTTAAACTCTGGGGTAATCCATCTGAGGAAGTATTTCCAAGCAAAAACAATATTAAGTCCCTGTATTGGGACTACATAGATGGTAGACTCTGGAGGAGTACAAAACCCGACACAATGGGGGGTAGATTCCTGGAATTTAAAATGACTCCTGTATTAGAACAATATTGGGACAGTATTACCGTCCCTATGGACAGGAAGTTATTTTTTCAGTTAAGGTCCGGATCCCTTCCCCTGAGATCTCTGACGGGCAGATGGCGGAGCGTTAATACTTCATCCTGCCCAATGTGCGGTGCAAGTAATGAAAGTATAGTCCACTTTTTATTCTTGTGCACGGTGTGATGTTTTGCATCTTCCCCTTTAATTCTCCATGTTCCTTATCTACATTCTTTATTCTGAGAATGTATTCGCTTGGAAGTTCTTACTGTGTCAGTTGCTGTTGGCTGTTCCTGGGATGAGGTTTTAATAAACCCACCTAATCTCTCAACAACATGATTCCTTGTTTTATTCCATATTTAACTAATTTTACACTGGCGACGATTGGACACCTCAACCAGAACAACTCGACAAAAGAAAATTACCTCGCTTTCTCCTCCAGCGGCAGAACTGAAATACAAGAAGAGAAGCGTCGACTTCCCAGCGGCTGATTAGACATCAATTACTCGGTGAGGAGAGCGGGAGGAAAGTTAATAAATTAAACGTATCCAGGGAAATTTAATTGACTAGATAAATTAAAAGAAAAAGGATTTTAACTAACGCGCGAGCTCAACGTTCTTCTTTGCTCGCGCAACACTCAAAACAAAGCTGCGCGTGCATACGTCAAACTCTACTCGTTTGGAAACTGTGCGCTGCGTTCCAATCCCTCGGCTACGCTGCGTTCCAGCGCGAAGCGGTTCATCTCGTCAATTACGGTGCGTTTCAGCACATTAGAACGTGCGCAATAGAACACTGCATATGAACAGAATTCTGTTTGACACAGATAAAGGGTCTTTTCTTTTGGAACACATATTACAATTCAAAGAACGTCAGACAAGAGAAAATTCTGAAAATAGATCTTGTCTTTTGTTTATGTGTTCCACTCCCTGAGGACATTATTAGAATGAGAAGTACTATGATCTCATAACCATATGTGTGAATACTAGTCAAATGAACACTCTCTATCCTTTATTGAACTAAAGAGACTGAATTCTGAGCTACAAAAGTAATTCTATGAGATAAAACAAATATAGCAAAAGATTATTTCAACCTATTAAACAAATACTTACCTAGAAATTGAAAAATTTAAGTGCACTATCCAATACAAAGATGCAAAATGTTACTCAACCGGCGTTTTTTCTGGTCAGTCCTGGTGAACCAAATGTGAAATGGAAGAAGTGGAAAAAGATTTTTGCAAACTATGCGAGAGTATGTGGAACAAATCTCAGTGCGGAAAGAAAACATTCACTTCTGTTGCATTGCTTAGGAGGAGAGGGTCAAGATGTTCTTGAACATTTACCTGACCTTTCAGCTGCAGAACAAAGAAATCTAAATGAATATGAAATAGCTATCCTACAACTAGACAGACATTACTTACCTAGGCTCAGCACGATTATGGAAAGATATCACTTTGGTCTGAGAGAACAAAAAAAAGATGAGTCCGTGGAAGACTATGTGTCGTCTTTGAGGAAACTTGCTTCCTCTTGCAATTTTGGTCAATCCCTTGATGAGAGAATTCGTGATCAGTTTGTTTTAAGATGTGCCCATGATGACATAAGAAAAGAACTTTGGTTAAAAGATGAACCACCTCTCGAAGAAGTACTGGAGATTGCCAAACAAGTTGAACATATGACGAAATGTGTCGGTGAACTTAAAAAGGAGAAGGATAAACCTTCCGTTTCTGATTCAAAAGAAGAAGTAAAAGTTGATGAGACGATTTGTCAAGTTAAAAAAAACGGATGGAGCAAATTTTGAAGAGAGAACATTTAGGCAAATGAATTCTTCTAACGTTAGATTTTCTTGTTTTAGATGTGGTCAAATTAACCATCTAGCTAATTCTCCTATTTGTCCTGCTCTGAAAACAACTTGTAATTTATGTAATAGAAAGGGTCACTATGCTAAATTTTGCAGGTCAAAACCACAAAACAGTGATAATCCTAGGAGAAGGTGGCCACAGACTCAAGTAAGATCCATTTGTTTTGAAGTGAATGATAAGGAATCTGATCATCCTTCGTTTCTGGTCAAGGTAGAAAATAACATGATAAACTTAAAATTTGATTTATGCTCAAGGATAACTATCATAAATGAGAAAATGCTTAATGAGTTATTTGCGAAACATGTAAAAATGTTTAGATGTGACATTGTTCCTTTAGGTTATAGTGAAAAACCAATCTCTATGTTGGGATATTTTTTGGCTGAAATTGAACTGGGCTCTCGTATAATTGTGGGAAAAGTATATATTTCAAAAAAAGGTGATGCATTGTTAGGTTGGTTGCATCAACGACAGTTGGGTGTCACTCTTGATCCCAATGCTTCTCCTCAAGTCCAAATTCAAGAAATATCTGATACACCTAGTACAACAGGTGATGCAAATTTATCTTTGTCCTTAGCTAAAAAGTTTCCTAATGTCTTTAAGGATGACTTAGGGTGTTTACGTGGATATAAACATTTGATCAAATTGAAAGATAATGCTCTCCCTGTTGTAGCCAAAGTTAGGAGAATTCCCCTCTCAGAACAGGCTAAAGTACAAGATGAGTTGGATAAACTTATCAAGAACAACATAATTGTTCCAGTTGAAGCTACAGAATGGCTTGCTCCTGTTGTTATAGCGAAAAAACCCACAGGTGAAATTCGTCTTTGCATTGATTTGAGGTCACTAAACAAGGAGGTGGTAGTTGATAGGTTCCCACTTCCTAACATAGATGAAATGATTTGTACTTTAGAAGGAGCAAGATACTTTACCACTCTTGATCTTGCCTCTGCCTACCACCAGGTGGAATTAGATGATTCATGCCAAGACTTAACTGCCTTCATTACACCGATGGGTACGTTTAAGTTCAAAAGAATGCCGTTTGGCTTAGTTTCTGCGGCCTCTGTTTTTCAGAGGATTATGTCAAGAATTTTGAGAGGGTTAATTGGTGTAAAGTGCTACCAAGATGATTTGTTAATTTATGGTGGCAATGCTTATGAACATGATACTCGTGTTTCAATGGTTTTGAAACGGTTAGAAAGTGCAGGCATGACTTTAAAAAGGGCAAAGTGCAAGTTTGGGGTACAAGAGGTTAATTATCTGGGTCATCGCATCACATGTAATGGAGTTTTTCCAAAAAAGGAGTTAGTAGAAACTATTGATAAAGTGAAGGAACCCACTTGCAAAGATGAACTTCTCTCTTTTTTGGGTATGGTAGAATTTTATGGAAAATTCATTTTTAATTTTGCAAAAAAAACACACAACTTAAGAAAATTAACAGTAAAAAATTCTGTTTTCAACTGGTCATCTGATTGCAAATCTGAATTCTTGAAATTAAAGAAAGATTTGAATAAGGCACCTACACTCCATGCCTTTGTCCCTGGTTTACCTACTATTTTGTATACTGACGCAAGTGATAAGGGACTTGGTGCAGTTTTAGTTCAAAAGAAAGATGGAAAAGATTCGTTGGTATGTTGTTCTTCTCGTTGTCTCAGAGGATCGGAGTTGAATTACTCTGTAATAGAAAAGGAGTCTTTAGCAATTTTTTGGGCACTAAGAAAGTTAAAGAATTTGATTTGGGGGACCAAAATCTGCGTTTTGTCTGATCATAAACCTTTAAAAGAGGTCTTTTCAAAAAAAGGTTTAGACGCAATCTCATCTAGGATAAGAAGATGGATTGTTTCCTTACAGGAATTTGAATTTGAAGTTGAGTATATTCCTGGGGTTGCTAACAGATCAGCAGATTGTTTATCTAGGTTGGTTGACAATGAGAACTCTGAGCAAGATGAAGTGTGTGATTCTGAGGAGTTTGTAAATGTGTGTGAGGTGACTGATGGTGCCATTATTGAGTCTGAATGGAGATCTGAATTGGAGAAAGATGATGATATTTCAAAGGTTATTCTCTCCTTGAAGAGTAACTCTCGTTTAGACAAACCATGGTTGTTGGTTGCTAATGAACTGTCAGTGAATGATGGTCTTTTAACCCGTGGAACTAAGCTTGTTCCTCCTTACTCATTAAGGAATAAATTGTTGTCTCATGCTCATTGTGGTCATCTGGGCATAGTTAAGACTAAAGAGTTTCTTCGCATGCAGTTCTGGTGGCCTGGCATGGACTTAGAGATTGAGAGAATGGTCCGTGAATGTCCAGAATGTTGCTCTAGTGACAACATTTTAAAAACAAGACAAATGCCTATGGTGAAGAGGGCCTTACCTGCTCATCCATGGGATGAGGTTGCAATTGACATTCTTGGTCCTCTCTCTGGTGTTTCTGATACCCCTTATCTTATTGTCCTAATTGATTTATACTCAAGATGGATTGAAGTTTCTGCTTTCAGGGATATTACTTCCAATTCCGTCATCAAATTTCTAGAGTCTATATTTAATAAGGAAAGTTTTCCTAACAGTCTCTTATCTGACAATGGTCCCCAATTTTGTTCCTCCCTGTTTGTTGACTATCTGAGAAAATGTGGTATAAATCATAAAAGGTGTTCACTTTATCATCCTGAAACAAATGGTGCAGTGGAGAGAGTTAATAAGACTCTGAAAGTGTCCATACAGCTTGCTCGCTCTTCTGGTTTAGATTGGAAGTCCACTTTGCAGGACAGGATTAATGTTTATCGTTTTGCCCCCCATTCTACTACTGGTAGGTCCCCATTTGAGCTGTTCAAAGGAAGGGCTCCCAACACATTGTTGTGTCCTGGGTGGATGTGTCTTAACAAAGGTCTTGTTAATAATGATGTTGGTGATTGGAGAACCAGGGAGGTTCTCAAACAAGATGCTCGAAAGACAAACTTTGATCTCAGGAAACGTGCATTTCCATGTGAGGTCAAGGTGGGTGACTTTGTAAGAATAAAGACCCCTGTAGGATGTAAACCTTGGTCCAAGTACACTGACATTAGATCTGTTGTCAAGATTTTTTAAAATGCTGTTAAAACTGATGATGGTAGAATCTGGAATAAGAGTCGAATTGTAGTTGTTAATACTGATCTGTTATCTTCTTCTGTTTCTGCTTATGATGATAATCTTTGTATTGGAGCTCGTTTAGGCACTAATCTTTCTTCTCACAGGTCTTCGATTCCTTCCAGGAAAAGTCTAAGAGCACGGAAAGCTCCCTCTTATCTGAAGGATTATGTTTAAGTTTAGGTTCTTTTGAGCCTTTACTTTCTGTTGTTTTTTTTGTGTTTATTTGCTTTTCTGTATAAGAGGGAGATGTGTGATGTTTTGCATCTTCCCCTTTAACTCTCCATGTTCCTTATCTACATTCTTTATTCTGAGAATGTATTCGCTTGGAAGTTCTTACTGTGTCAGTTGCTGTTGGCTGTTCCTGGGATGAGGTTTTAATAAACCCACCTAATCTCTCAACAACATGATTCCTTGTTTTATTCCATATTTAACTAATTTTACACACGGCATATGCCAATCCAAGGAGAGTATGGTTGGCCCCAGTTTGTCGAAACCTCGGGGCATCTAGTGGTGTTGAAGGGCTAAGAATTATTTGTACATCTACCTATATGCCGACTGTCCTGGGAACAGCAAAATATCTAGGGTGGGCGTGGTCCATTAGGCGGAGGGTTATATCTTCTTGACATTGTTTTAAAATTTCTATTAATTCTCCTATTTGATGAAGCTGCACAACTGTTCTTAAAGAAAAAAACATTTATATTTATATGTATGAAATTATGTTTTTAATGTTTTAAATATTTGTTTGTGCTTTTATGAGTATATATATCTCGAATAAAGCTTTATCAAATCAAAATCAAACCCATTCCTATCATGCTGCATCACACCTTACGCCTGCTTGAAGCAGGCGCACGGTTTTGATGCAGTGGCATCATAAAAGTGACTCAGTGATTTCACTGCATCACTTTTACAAGGCTTTCTTACATTGGAGATAATGTAGCGCAGGGCTTTACAACGTGTCGCATCTCTCTAGATGCGTCACGTTGTAAATATGTCTCAAAGTGGGGCATTGTTTGCGATGCCACTGAGTCACAGAAGAGACGCAACGGCAGAGTAAACTTGTCACAAGGAGCTTGTGAATCTGCCCCCATGTGTCCAATTCTGGCAGACTCTGCAGCTCCCTATCATGGCTAGGATCTCCCTCTCCAAAATGGTTATGCTACTCAGGCTTTTGTATTATTTTGTCAACCTCTCAGTCTTGATGTCAGCAGGTTAGTTCCGCCCTCTGAATTCCCTGCTGCGTGATCTGGTGTGGGATGATGGACAATTGAGAGTTTCTTAAAAGACGCTACAGCACCCCAAGGCCGAGGAAGGGCTGGGAATACCAAACTTTGAGTTCTAAATGTTGGCTGCTCAACTGCAATGGTTGACAGAATGGTTAGAGGGGATAAATGAAGAGGGAACATACCTGTTGGAGCCTGGTAGCTGTCCTAGATTATTACTGGTCAAATTATTAGTCCAGACCACCATTACGCCATATCACTTGGTATTGCTGTGCACTGCATTGCAAACTTGGAAAAGATCTCTAACTAAAGCAAAGAGATCTCCGAGATATACTCCAATGTTGCCCCTAGTGGGTCTGCCACATGGGACTCCTATGTCATTATTTACTGCGGATCAATTGGCGGACTGGACAGAGACAGGATTGGAGAACGTGGAAGACTGTTACAGGAAGAAAACCCTAATCCCTTTTGAAGAACTGGTGGATAGCTGTGGGCTCCGCCCAGGACAGTTTTTGCATTATGCGGTGTTGGTACGATCTTTCGGAAACTTGTGGGGTGGGGGAGGGGGAAACCTGAGACCACATCCAATCTTATACACACTGATAACCTTGGGTGCAGCTGGACATCAGGTGAAATGGTTCTATGCCACTCTCCTTGCGTCATCCTTGAACCCATTGTGTGGTTTACGGGAGAAATGGAAGAGAATAGAGGGTAGAGAATTTACAGATTCTGAATGGGGTAAGATTTTGCAGTCCCCCAAGAAGATCTTTTGTAAAACGTGTCTAAAATACATACAATTCAGTGTCATACATATGACTTATATGATACCTCATCGCTTGAACATCACATATGGGTGGGGGGAGCACGTCATGTCCACAATGTCTCCAACTAGATGTGGACTTTAGCCACATGACATGGGAATGCCAGCTGCTGCGCCCCTTTTGGGAAGTGGTTCTTACCAAAATTAAAGAGGTGCTGGGAAGGGAGCTTGCTCTTACGGTACGGGAGTGACTGGTGGCCTTTTCCCCCGGCCTCACAAGAGGAAGGTTGGAAATAGGCTGATTGACTTGGTCCTGAGTCAAGCCAAACGCAAGATAGCACTAGAGTGGAAGTAAACGCTGGGACCTAGAGTTGAAAGCTGGACCAAGATGTAATTAATTGAGCAGAGCATTGAGTTGGGAAGAGGCGGAAGCATCCCATAGGCGGTGAGGTCATGGGAACACCCAACACAAAGTAGTGGTGAGGAGGGGGGAGGAACGTGATGACCTAAGCATTGGCAACGCAGTGTAGTGGTTACTCACTGTCCCCACAGGGGGTGATCCCGCCCCATGTTGGGGTCCCAGACTTCGGAGGGTGAGGCGAGATGCGATAGTATCTAACAACAAAGGAGTGACTACTGTAGTGGCTAATCTCGAATTATAGCCAACCCATAAGAAAAAATTACAACAAAAGAGGAGGGGAAAGGGTGTGCAACATGAAAAAACCCTAGGTTTTTATATAAAACCCTCACTCACCCGTCTATTGGGTGACATGCTTCATCATCGGGTTTCACTGGGCGGGCCGAGTGCCTACCCGGTGTGCTACGACACCTGCAGTTGCAGTGGAGCTGGTTTGTTTCAATGTGAAAAGTGCAATACGTGATGGTGGTGGAAGTTAAAAGAGTGCGGACTTTAACCAGAACCAGATTTTAATAAAGGTTAGAGTGAGCACACGTTAAAATCGTTGTGGACAAGCTTGACTATAAATTTGAGTCAAATTGTCCATTGGGTGTGTCAAAGGGTCGACATGTTTCTGCTCACTATGGCCGAATCGGCCGAGCTTTCTTCAAGACCAAGACAAATAGGTGGTGAAAACACTGGGCGGAGTACGCACGCCAAGGCGTACCCTAACCCCAGTGTCAAGAAGGGATGTAAAACTCACGGTTTCTGTGCCGGACCGCCCTGGTATTTCCAGGTGTCCGAACCTGTAGGTATAAGAGGAAAAAGAGCATACAAACAGAAATATTTTTAGTAAACAATGCATGCAGCCTTTTACATACAGGGATTATTTTAGGTTTAAATCTTCACCCGAGCTGATGTGCACACCACATTTGTGACCCTCTAGAATGTTTAAATGTTTGTTCTTGGTTTATTCACCAATTATTTTATCCACATCTTTAAACATTGTGAACTATACTTCACTAGAACAAGGATACAGGCAATGACCCAATCTGCCTTTTAGCCCAATTCTCATGTGCCCGATATGGGCTGAATGACGTCCTATGTCATGATAAGACTGACGTCAAATTGTGATTATCACGATAAACACAAAAAAATGTGCGCTGGGACCTAGAGTTGAAAGCTGGACCGAGATGTAATTAATTGAGCAGAGCATTGAGTTGGGAAGAGGCGGAAGGTCATGGGAACACCCAACACAAAGTAGTGGTGAGGAGGGGGGAGGAACGTGATGACCTAAGCATTGGCATTGGCAACGCAGTGTAGTGGTTACTCACTGTCCCCACAATGGGTGATCCCGCGCCATGTTGGGGTCCCAGACTTCGGAGGGTGAGGCGAGATGCGATAGTATGCATGATGGAAGGCGCAGAGGAGGAAGGGGCCTTCCACCTCTTCCCCCTTGGCCTTGGAGGGTACTCTGAGTCCCGACCCGTCAGATACCTACAGTAAGAGCTTAAGTTACGACACTCTTCTGCAAGTTTTATGTTTATATTCTGAAGGTTTCTTTAAAAAGCGAACCTATTGACTTTGGATGGTATGGTTTTATCCTAATGTGAGGCCGTTGGCCGCCCTTATAGAAGCTGTCACAATGTAAATGTATCACGAAATGAACAATAGAATATACATCTGTATAGCTTGGACCAGATGGTTACACCGAGTCTATTATTGGAAGGTGCTAGAGAGATATATATGCTAACAACAATATACAGTGTACCAAAGCTGATATGCTACAGTGATCTGTGCGACCATACCAGATGATGTTATATTAAACTGTAACTGTTACCTATGTCCTGAAACGATATATACGAAATGCCAATAAAAATAAGTTTAAATAAAAGATGAAACAGCCAACTGACCCAGTTAATCAATAGCATTTAGACTCATTGCCTCCAATCCTGCGAGAGTTCCTGTTGCAATGAGGCTGGGTTCTGAAGAGACCCGCTGATTGTTCAGATGGTATTGGGTGGTCCGTTGATAGAGTCTTAACCCGATTTCAGAGTTACAGGCCAGACAAAATGTGAGGTGCGCAGTTTGACTTAAATAAGGCCTTCAATCAACATCTTATTTTTTAGTGACATAAGAATATAATTAGATCTTGCAGAACACATACTGCAACGTCTGGCATACTCAATATCAGACCTTACTGGATAAGGATTTACTCGTAATCCAAAACCAATGCATGAACTTGTTGATCAGGGACTCAGTGTATTAGCATGAGCCGGAGGCAAGTTTGGGTACGGGAGTCAAATAGATCACCCTTCCAAAGCTAACAACAAAGTCAGGCTGTGGCAATCTCCTCAGGAGGGGTGGGCCATACTGATCTGGTTGCTTAATATCACAGGCCTCTCATGCCCCAACAAAGGATCGGCCCGTATAATGAACAGCAAATGGTCTCCGACTGATGAGGCGATCTATTGGCCTAGCATTGAGCATAGTAGAATTCTGATTGGCCAGATGCTGCTGTGTGCATGAGACTGCTCCCTGGAGATCCAGGCCCAGTGAGTGCTTACTACATGTGGGCGCACTTGGCTAGTAGTTGCAGGATTTATGCACTGGACATGCGGATGTAGCTGCGCTGAAGCCAAGGTGTTGGTGGACTTGCCATCAGTGAGGATTCTAAGGGGTCAGGACTCATTCTACGCCATCACATTGCCCCACCTTCAGGTACATTTGCAGGAACAATTGCCAGTAGTGTTACTTAACAGGTATATAAGCAATTCAAATATTTCAGTTACATTTTCAATTAGGCATTTCAAGTCATCCAGCTTAAAATGTAGTAAAAATGAATTATCAGTGTTTGCTGGCGCCTGAGAGGTGCTGGAGCTAAAGGCTGATATGGAATTGCAGACGGAATTTGAGGAATTACCGCAGTGGCAGTGGCAGCTAGAGGGGAGTACCTATTGCATCATGGGATATTGGGGAGAATGTCGATTTCAGGAGACAGCTGCAAACATTCGGACATTGGCACTGGTCTGGATCACTAAAGGTGGCCACCTTAGTTCCAGCTCCAGCAGCAGGAACTACAGAGGTGGCTGAAGTCCGCGGAGCAGTTTCACGCAAGCAGCCCTCGCTGTTGTAGACACCATTATTTATACCCTTGCTTTTCTCTCTCCTGAACATTTTGGGCACTTTTGCGGGACCCATATTGTCTCTGGAAGTAGGTGTGTTGATTTTTAGAGTTGTCTCAACCTCCTCAATTAAATGATCATGGTAATCAAATGTACAGTTTCTATCAGCTACCACAACAAAATCATTGTGGGATTCATTATTTGCCCTGAACTAGTATGACCTTTTAGCAATACATGGAAATAAGATCATCCATTTGTTCATGGTACTGCCACCCATTATATGTTTTAGAGTGTTTTTAAAGTCCATATTTATGTGTAACAAATAATATTGAGTATTAATGCTTTTTATTTTGATCCAATGCGCAAATGATGAATTAAAAGGTATGCAGCTGAAACGAGTTTAATATAAAGTTTAGAAGAGTGTTTTTAACATGATTTTGTTATGCCACATTTTGTGAAAGCTCTGTGTTGTCTAAAATGGATGCTGCTGTCGCTGGTTTACACTCCTGAATTCACCTCCTCCCATCAGGTACCCCAGCGCACTCTTCCAACCAGCGATGCAAGAGCAAAGACAGCTGATGTAATGTTTTTCTAACAGCCATGAATACAAAGGCTTATTAATGAAACCTTCAGTGCTAGGTTGCAACAGTCAAGGTGCCTTCTTGTGTGTTTCTGTAACGCAGCTTAGTCTTGCACATTTGGGAATTGGCTTTATTAAATGTAGAATATTTTGCTCAAAACATCTCTGGATGACAGTGACACAGAAAAGGAGGATGCTTTCATAGAAATAGGCTACTGCTAGCATATGATGTTGTTGACGCAAATTATTCTGATTTGCCAAAGAATTGTTACATGATATTATACCATGCTCAATCTGTGACATTAGCAAACTTTTTATTCAAGAATTGTGTATAAGAACCCTTTGCTTCTGAGGATGAGACACATTTTTCTTTTTGTCTACTCGGGATGCTGTCTGACTTTTTCTTGGTTTTGCTGCTCATTTGGGACTTAGAATGAGTTCTGATTTTTGACTACTCTGTATTTACTCTCCATTGGATTCTTCATGGCATTTATACTATATCATTTGATTTTGAAATTTCTGTAATAAAACTCTTTAACTCTCTCCTGATCCATAACTCAGTCATTCAGTGGGCCCATCTAAATATGTTTGGTACTCTGCTAAACTGTTTTTGGCTTGAGTGCCTTTTTACGGATTTATTTCCAGTGGAAGAACTGTACGTGGTACAATTTTGGGGTGTCAAGTATCTTCTCCTAACTGAAGCTTCCACAGGAGCCGATGCGAATTCCACTATTCCCAACTCCCCCAACTAGGAGTTTTGACGCTCACATTTGGGAGAGAGGGGGAAAGGGGAGTTGGAATGAGAAAGAGAGACTGCACTGCTTCAAGTTCTTCTGGCCAGACTCTTATCGTCTGGTGTAAAACCCTGCAACAAACAATAGCATGTAACACAACATTTCACTAACTGCCCACTATCTTCCCACTACTTCCACGAGTTACCTGGCTTCTTACAGTGTGTTGCCGCTCTCTAGATGATGCAATAAATATTGCTAGATCTTGCTTGCTCTATTCAATCTGGTTAGGTGTCTATGCTGTTGTTTGGACTCTGCAAAATACGAATTACATGTAACTCTGTCTCTATATATATATATACCCAACCTCCCCTATGTACTTCTTGTTATCTTGCTAAAACCTGAACCATGTGTTGGGCTTTTTCATTATAACATATTTAGATTCTGAATGGCGCAGATCGTAGAAATAGTTCTAATATCCTTTTATCTTCTTGTTTCACAGCTCTAAGGACATTGCCATATGGTCAGCCACGGTTGGTAGTAGGAGTTTCTGCAGGGCGGTGACGTGGGGAGGGGGAGGGGCAGGGTGGGGGGAAGTAATGTATGGATTTCGGAGTATAACAGGTAAGTAAACATATAAATAAATAAAACGATTTTCGTTCCGTGTACTGCATCACCAAATGCGATGCAGTGCGCGCAACGAAATTCATTTTATTTATTTATATGTTTACTTATCTGTTAAACTCCGAAATCCATACATTACTTCCCCCACCCTGCCCCTCCCCCTCCCCACGTCACCCCCCTGCAGAAACTCCTACTACCGACCGCGGCTGCATATGGTGGTAAGTATAATTATATAAATATATAATTTTATTTACATCTCTTTCTTTTTCTTTTCTTGTAGTGTTTCTTTTTTTTTTACTGAAAATTCTTGTCTTCAATGTGAGTAGTCTGTCTCTGTATTATTATGCTTTACTTTTCAATCCTGTAATCTCTGTAGTCTCTAAGCAATACTCTATTGCATTTGAATGTCATAGCATACCCAGCCCACTCGGGGTGAAAATTGCAAAAACCACAGTTGATGGACAGGATGTTCCCTCACGGGAACAGTCCAGCCCGAACTACCAAGCCATGTCTTTCCTAGACCGGAATCAAGCATCCAAGGACCGGTTTCTGGCTATCAGCCTTCTTCAGCATGGATAGCTTGACTCCAGTGATGTGGAGAGCCTGGGACTCACGTCTGAGCATACCCAGCCCACTCGGGGTGAAAATTGCAAAAACCACAGTTGATGAACAGAATGTAGAACAATGTCTTACATTCACTCCAGTACAAAGATCTGGGCCTAAATCCATCGTTTTTTTGCACTCCACACCACCCTGGGTTAGACACTGGCTATATGCAAATCAGCTCTGACCCTGGGCCTCATGGGAACAGTCCAGGAAGAGTGGGCTGGGGATGCTCAGACGTGAGTCCCAGGCTCTCCACACCACTGGAGTCATGCTATCCAGGCTGATGAAGGCTGATAGTCAGAAACCGGTCCTTGGATGCTTGATTCCGGTCTGGGAAAGACATGGCTTGGTAGTTCGGGCTGGACTGTTCCCATGAGGCACAGGGTCAAGGCTGATTTGCATATAGCCAGTGTCTAACCCAGGGTGGTGTGGAGTGCAAAAAAACGATGGATTTAGGCCCAGATCCTTGTACTGGGGTGAATGTAAGACATTGTTCTACATTCTGTCCATCAACTGTGTTTTTTGCAATTTCACCCCGAGTGGGCTGGGGATGCTCAGACGTGAGTCCCAGGCTCTCCACACCACTGGAGTCATGCTATCCAGGCTGATGAAGGCTGATAGCCAGAAACCGGTCCTTGGATGCTTGATTCTGGTCTGGGAAAGACATGGCTTGGTAGTTCGGACTGGACTGTTCCCATGAGGCACAGGGTCAAAGCTGATTTGCATATAGCCAGTGTCTAACCCAGGGTGGTGTGGAGTGCAAAAAAACGATGGATTTAGGCCCAGATCCTTGTACTGGGGTGAATGTATGACATTGTTCTACATTCTGTCCATCAACTGTGTTTTTTGCAATTTCACCCCGAGTGGGCTGGGGATGCTCAGACGTGAGTCCCAGGCTCTCCACACCACTGGAGTCATGCTATCCAGGGTGATGAAGGCTGATAGCCAGAAACCGGTCCTTGGATGCTTGATTCCGGTCTGGGAAAGACATGGCTTGGTAGTTCGGACTGGACTGTTCCCATGAGGCACAGGGTCAGAGCTGATTTGCATATAGCCAGTGTCTAACCCAGGGTGGTGTGGAGTGCACAAAAACGATGGATATAGGCCCAGATCCTTGTACTGGGGTGAATGTATGACATTGTTCTACATTCTGTCCATCAACTGTGTTTTTTGCAATTTCACCCCGAGTGGGCTGGGGATGCTCAGACGTGAGTCCCAGGCTCTCCACACCACTGGAGTCATGCTATCCAGGCTGATGAAGGCTGATAGCCAGAAACCGGTCCTTGGATGCTTGATTCCGGTCTGGGAAAGACATGGCTTGGTAGTTCGGACTGGACTGTTCCCATGAGGCACAGGGTCAGAGCTGATTTGCATATAGCCAGTGTCTAACCCAGGGTGGTGTGGAGTGCACAAAAACGATGGATATAGGCCCAGATCCTTGTACTGGGGTGAATGTATGACATTGTTCTACATTCTGTCCATCAACTGTGTTTTTTGCAATTTCACCCCGAGTGGGCTGGGGATGCTCAGACGTGAGTCCCAGGCTCTCCACACCACTGGAGTCATGCTATCCAGGCTGATGAAGGCTGATAGCCAGAAACCGGTCCTTGGATGCTTGATTCCGGTCTGGGAAAGACATGGCTTGGTAGTTCGGACTGGACTGTTCCCATGAGGCACAGGGTCAGAGCTGATTTGCATATAGCCAGTGTCTAACCCAGGGTGGTGTGGAGTGCAAAAAAACGATGGATTTAGGCCCAGATCCTTGTACTGGGGTGAATGTATGACATTGTTCTACATTCTGTCCATCAACTGTGTTTTTTGCAATTTCACCCCGAGTGGGCTGGGGATGCTCAGACGTGAGTCCCAGGCTCTCCACACCACTGGAGTCATGCTATCCAGGCTGATGAAGGCTGATAGCCAGAAACCGGTCCTTGGATGCTTGATTCCGGTCTGTGAAAGACATGGCTTGGTAGTTCGGACTGGACTGTTCCCATGAGGCACAGGGTCAGAGCTGATTTGCATATAGCCAGTGTCTAACCCAGGGTGGTGTGGAGTGCAAAAAAACGATGGATTTAGGCCCAGATCTTTGTACTGGGGTGAATGTATGACATTGTTCTACATTCTGTCCATCAACTGTGTTTTTTGCAATTTCACCCCGAGTGGGCTGGGGATGCTCAGACGTGAGTCCCAGGCTCTCCACACCACTGGAGTCATGCTATCCAGGCTGATGAAGGCTGATAGCCAGAAACCGGTCCTTGGATGCTTGATTCCGGTCTGGGAAAGACAGGGCTTGGTAGTTCGGACTGGACTGTTCCCATGAGGCACAGGGTCAGAGCTGATTTGCATATAGCCAGTGTCTAACCTAGAGTGGTGTGGAGTGCAGAAAATCGATGGATTTAGGCCCAGATCCTTGTACTGGGGTGAATGTATGACATTGTTCTACATTCTGTCCATCAACTGTGTTTTTTGCAATTTCACCCGAGTGGGCTGGGGATGCTCAGACGTGAGTCCCAGGCTCTCCACACCATTGGAGTCATGCTATCCAGGCTGATGAAGGCTGATAGCCAGAAACCGGTCCTTGGATGCTTGATTCCGGTCTGGGAAAGACATGGCTTGGTAGTTCGGACTGGACTGTTCCCATGAGGCACAGGGTCAGAGCTGATTTGCATATAGCCAGTGTCTAACCCAGGGTGGTGTGGAGTGCAAACAAAACGATGGATTTAGGCCCAGATCCTTGTACTGGGGTGAATGTATGACATTGTTCTACATTCTGTCCATCAACTGTGTTTTTTGCAATTTCACCCCGAGTGGGCTGGGGATGCTCAGACGTGAGTCCCAGGCTCTCCACACCACTGGAGTCATGCTATCCAGGCTGATGAAGGCTGATAGCCAGAAACCGGTCCTTGGATGCTTGATTCCGGTCTGGGAAAGACATGTCTTGGTAGTTCGGACTGGACTGTTCCCATGAGGCACAGGGTCAGAGCTGATTTGCATATAGCCAGTGTCTAACCCAGGGTGGTGTGGAGTGCAAAAAAACGATGGATTTAGGCCCATATCCTTGTACTGGGGTGAATGTATGACATTGTTCTACATTCTGTCCATCAACTGTGTTTTTTGCAATTTCACCCCGAGTGGGCTGGGGATGCTCAGACGTGAGTCCCAGGCTCTCCACACCACTGGAGTCATGCTATCCAGGCTGATGAAGGCTGATAGCCAGAAACCGGTCCTTGGATGCTTGATTCCGGTCTGGGAAAGACATGGCTTGGTAGTTCGGACTGGACTGTTCCCATGAGGCACAGGGTCAGAGCTGATTTGCATATAGCCAGTGTCTAACCCAGGGTGGTGTGGAGTGCAAAAAAACGATGGATTTAGGCCCAGATCCTTTTACTGGGGTGAATGTTTGACATTGTTCTACATTCTGTCCATCAACTGTGTTTTTTGCAATTTCACCCCGAGTGGGCTGGGGATGTTCAGACGTGAGTCCCAGGCTCTCCACACCACTGGAGTCATGCTATCCAGGCTGATGAAGGCTGATAGCCAGAAACCGGTCCTTGGATGCTTGATTCCGGTCTGGGAAAGACATGGCTTGGTAGTTTGGACTGGACTGTTCCCATGAGGCACAGGGTCAGAGCTGATTTGCATATAGCCAGTGTCTAACCCAGGGTGGTGTGGAGTGCAAAAAACGATGGATTTAGGCCCAGAGCCTTGTACTGGGGTGAATGTATGACATTGTTCTACATTCTGTCCATCAACTGTGTTTTTTGCAATTTTACCCTGAGTGGGCTGGGGATGCTCAGACGTGAGTCCCAGGCTCTCCACACCTCTGGAGTCATGCTATCCAGGCTGATGAAGGCTGATAGCCAGAAACCGGTCCTTGGATGCTTGATTCCGGTCTGGGAAAGACATGGCTTGGTAGTTCGGACTGGACTGTTCCCATGAGGCACAGGGTCAGAGCTGATTTGCATATAGCCAGTGTCTAACCCAGGGTGGTGTGGAGTGCAAAGAAACGATGGATTTAGGCCCAGATCCTTGTACTGGGGTGAATGTATGACATTGTTCTACATTCTGTCCATCAACTGTGTTTTTTGCAATTTCACCCCGAGTGGGCTGGGGATGCTCAGACGTGAGTCCCAGGCTCTCCACACCACTGGAGTCATGCTATCCAGGCTGATGAAGGCTGATAGCCAGAAACCGGTCCTTGGATGCTTGATTCCGGTCTGGGAAAGACATGGCTTGGTAGTTCGGACTGGACTGTTCCCATGAGGCACAGGGTCAGAGCTGATTTGCATATAGCCAGTGTCTAACCCAGGGTGGTGTGGAGTGCATAAAAACGATGGATTTAGGCCCAGATCCTTGTACTGGGGTGAATGTATGACATTGTTCTACATTCTGTCCATCAACTGTGTTTTTTGCAATTTCACCCCGAGTGGGCTGGGGATGCTCAGACATGAGTCCCAGGCTCTCCACACCACTGGAGTCATGCTATCCAGGCTGATGAAGGCTGATAGCCAGAAACCGGTCCTTGGATGCTTGATTCCGGTCTGGGAAAGACATGGCTTGGTAGTTCGGACTGGACTGTTCCCATGAGGCACAGGGTCAGAGCTGATTTGCATATAGCCAGTGTCTAACCCAGGGTGGTGTGGAGTGCAAAAAAACGATGGATTTAGGCCCAGATCCTTGTACTGGGGTGAATGTATGACATTGTTCTACATTCTGTCCATCAACTGTGTTTTTTGCGAGAGCAGAAGGTAAAGCATGGGGAACTGCAAGTGATCCAAAGGTTGGGACAGGAATGGTTTTGGAGGTTCCTAAGAGGGAAGTATATGGAGGGAATCTTATGCATGTGCTGTGGACAAGGACTGATCTTTATGTTTTCACTACATCTTCCCTAAATTGTAAGAGGAACCAGAGAGAATGTATAAAGAGGGGCATATGTTGACACACGTCACATGTACTGTGGAATGATTTTAATTTTTTTGAAATTGTGTTTCCTAGTGACTTGTGGGCAGAGTGTAAAGCAGTGGTTGCCTGGCCAACTGAAGAACCAGCTATGGTTGCTCCTAATGATGCTCCTTCTGAGGAGGTAGCTAATAAATACAGACAGGTGGTTGAGTGCTTGAAGAAGAGAGTTCTTGAAAAACACATTGATTGGATAAAGATTTTGAGAACCTCGCCAGAACCGAAAGACTCAGTGTATGCCTTCTATGTGAGACTCATACAAATGTTCACGAAGCACTGTGAAGTCAATGACCTCGAACAGACAGTGTCAGTGGTTTCATTTCTGTTTTTGTCGTGGGTCGGCAACCAGTTTAGTAGTCATATTCAGCAGACTAAACTGAGCTGGCAGAAAAAGCATTGATGAGATTTTGTAGCGAGCTAAGTATAGTAGAGATTACTTTGATGCAAAGCAGAAAAAGATCAAGGAAAAGCTGATGATTGCTCTGGCAAAGCAATTTGAAAATGGATCTGAGAATCAAATGGCTTCAAACATAACTTTTTTTCAGTCTGGAAGGGGAACATCGTTTACAACAAAACTTTTACCACGCACTACCATTACAGCGCAGGAATTACAACGAAAGTCGTTACAACGACTTTCGCTGGAGGGCGCTGTTGGATAGGGAATAGTTTAATTTTCTATCCAACACCTTCCCTACTATCCACGGGGACTGGAGTTGGAATAGAAAATTAAACTATTCCACTATCCAGCGCCCCACAACGCAAGTCGTTGTAACGACTTGCGTTGTAATACCTGCATTGTAAAGGCATGCGTGGTAAAAGCATGCGTTGAAACGTCATACAACCATCTGGAATGAATCGGCTGAATAAAATGCAGGGTGCCGCAATAAGAAATGGAATGCTGCAAATACAAGGTGGTGGGGGAGGAATGATGAACAATGGTGGAAGGAATGTGTTGAATTGATGAAAAGAAAACTGTTTGCCACTACTGGGGAAAATTAATGGATTTATGCTCCCCAGTGCATACATTTCAGAAGTATTCGATCCAGTAGCTTTAAATCTTCTAGAATGTTTGAAATTAGTTGCAGCTGTCTTCGCTGCCATTGAACTGAAGGAGCAGTGATGGGGCATACATTAATTGCATATGTCCCTCACTTAATTGAAATCTTGTTAACAACATCAAGAACAAGCATTTTACAAATAGAAGACTGACTTGTTATGAACAACTCATTCTTGCAGCTGAAAACAATTTCCATCAGAAGGTACAATTCACTGAACCGAGCAACACAGCTTTATCTTTCAGGCAGGCACTGTGAAGATAGGGATATTGATTAAATTGATGCTGAACCTGAGCATGATCGCAGTCCAGTTACTGAGTTATGTACCAAGCCAAGACCAAAGAAACTGCCTTGGCAATGGCTGACCTAACATTAGGTGTTAATGGTTCTTGTTTAAGGCACCAATATTGAGCCCTAAGAGCTGCCTCTGCAGTATGTTCCATTACTGAGAGCTTATAAGCTTCTTTTCTGCTGAATGTAACCACAGCACAGGCGGCAAAAGTAGTAGAATTAACAAGAGCTTGGTGCTTGTCAGACGATTTGAGAGTGACAATCTATAAAGACAGAGAATATGGTTTGCAGTGGTACAAGTATGAACTTCAGCTGGTTTAAAGTGTCCTGGTGCATTTCCTCGTGTTGCGATGAGCATGCTAAATACTCCTGATAAAAAGGCAGGTTTATCACTCCATGAGGAGATCATGAGTAGGGCAATGAGACTTGCATATACTTCTTCAACTGTACTAGTTTCAATAACTGATGATATTGTACTGGATTACTGCAAAGATCTGGCTGATATGGTGAAATGTGTCTCTCACCAGGTGAATGTGGCAAAGTAAGAAACAAAAGGCATTGCTTGTCATAACCTCAATCCAGAAAATTGGATATTGGTCTGAAAACACATCAGGAAGAATTGTCTGGATGGGAGTTGATGCAGACCCTTCCAAGTGATACTGAAAATGAACACTGGTGTAATGTGCTGGAGTGGCCAAGTGGATCCATGCTGCTCACACAAAGTACGAGCAGCAGAAGTGGTAGAGACAACCACTGAATATGCTACAAAGCCACAAAATCAAGCACAAAGAAGTAAAGTTTGAACTCGGGTTCAGGTTCGCAGTGTGGATCCAGAGGGGGCTGACATTTTGGAACTGGTGAAGAAAGACAAGGAATCAGGGTGAGGACAGTGAAAGCTCTGATGAATAAACTGGAAAGCATAAAGACCAGTTTCCAAATAGTGATCAAAGTGAAGGGCTGTTGCCATGCAAAATCCAAAAGCATGAGTGGTAGCAAGTTGAAGTAGTCTCTGATCCAAATCATGAGAAATTACAGTTATAATTTCAAGTTACTCAAACCCCAAGAGTAGAAAGAAGTATGCAGTAAATTCATCTGACAAAAGTGATCAAAGTTCAAGTCCAAGCTCAGGTTTTACAGAGATTAAAAAGAACTTTAATAAAGACGGTTGGTAAACAAAATAAAGTTGAAGAAGATATCCTAAGAAAAAGAACTTGTAAAAGGAAGCAATGTGAACCAGTAAAGTTGGAGAGGCCAATTGATTTGGTAACTAGTGGGGGTGCATTGGCTGTTGCCAAAAAAGTCCCAAACACAAAATATGCCTCACCTGAGTGGGTATATCTAGCTACAGTCTGAGAAGAAGAAGAAGAAGAAGAAGAAACAGGGCTAAAAAGTTACAAATTTGTGACCCAATGTCAGAACAAATTTGAGAGTGAATCTGGGATTTAAAGTGAAATAGAAGAAAAAACTCATTGGATTAGTGAAAAGAGAGTGTGGAGGCAGTAAAGATCAAGAGATAGTTGTTGAACGAGGATACAAGACTAAAACTCACAATTGAAATGAAGTTTTGACTGAAATAAACCTTTAAAAAACAACATGAGCATATTATGTTGAACTTTTTGTTTTCATTATTGTTATAAAAAAATAATAAGAAAAAAATAAATAAAATATTGGGATATATGACGTTACAACGCATACTTTTACCACGCCTACCATTACCACGCATTTTTTACAACGCAGGATCCATTACAACGCATACCATTACAACGCATGTATTTACAACGCAGGTACTTTTACAACGCATACCATTACAACGTAAGTATTGGTAAGTATATAATATTTTTTAAAATGTAATTTAATTAAAATTAATATAATGTAATTTAATTTAATTAATTTAATTTAATTAAATTAATGTAATTTAATTTAATTTAATAAATTTAATTTAATGTAATTTAAATTTAATTATATTTAATTTTTACCCTGTACCCCTTTACCCAAAAACCCAAAACTGACCCTAAACCCTAAAAATACCCCTTTACCCAAAAATTGAAAACTGACCCTGAACCCTAAAAATATCTCTGTACCCCAAAAACCCAAAACTAACCCTGAACCCTAAAAATACCCCTTTATCCAAAAACTGAAAACTGACCCTGAACCCTAAAAATACCCCTTTACCCAAAAACTGAAAACTGACCCTGAACCCTAAAAATACCCCTTTACCCAAAAACTGAAAACTGACCCTGAACCCTAAAAATACCCCTTTACCCAAAAACTGAAAACTGACCCTGAACCCTGAACCCTAAAAATACCCCTTTACCCAAAAACTGAAAACTGACCCTGAACCCTAAAAATACCCCTTTACCCAAAAACTGAAAACTGACCCTGAACCCTAAAAATACCCCTTTACCCAAAAACTGAAAACTGACCCTGAACCCTAAAAATACCTCTTTACCCAAAAACTGAAAACTGACCCTGAACCCTAAAAATACCCCTTTACCCAAAAACTGACACTGAACCCTAAAAATACCCCTTTACCCAAAAACTGAAAACTGACCCTGAACCCTAAAAATACCCCTTTACCCAAAAACTGAAAACTGACCCTAAACCCTAAAAATACCCCTTTACCCAAAAACTGAAAACTGACCCTGAACCCTAAAAATACCCCTTTACCCAAAAACTCAAAACTGACCCTGAACCCTAAAAATACCCCTTTACCCAAAAACCCAAACTTATAATATTTTTAATAAAATGGTATACTTACCAATACTTACGTTGTAATGGTATGCGTTGTAAAGGTACCTGCGTTGTAAATACATGCGTTGTAATGGTATGCGTTGTAATGGATCCTGCGTTGTAAAAGTTGCGTGGTAATGGTAGGTCGTGGTAAAAGTTGCGTTGTAAAGGTTTATTGTTTTAAAGAAACTTTTTGTTGCTTTTGAATTTTTTAAATATCATGATATTTTTTTTGTCTCAACTAGAATGTGGAATACAAAAGAATGCTTCAAAATTGTAGGATTTGTGATAATATTAACAATATTAATTTTAGTTGGACTGTTATGCTTACTGACTCCAGTGAGGTATGTTTCCAACCATGTCAAATTTACTACTGTTTGAAATCAATTAAATCATGATGTACCAGAGCATAAAAAGAAGTTAGTTAGTGGTTTTATGCATAATAATTATACTTAAATGATTCATGGGTATATAGATATAATGAATATTATGGGATGCTTCATGTGTGCTTTCTTTCCCACCTCTGCTGGGGAGGTCTTGACATATGTACAACTTTCAATTTGATAGTCTCTTTCTTGTAATGTATGTGTTGATATATTTCACAAGGATGAATTTCTTTCTCCTTATTTGACTGATTTCAATATGTCTTTAGAGGATTTACCTATAAAGGAAAATGACGCTACCAAATGTAACAATTTTGTAAGGGTGATTGCACAAAACAAGTATGAAACTAAAATTACTAATCAGGGTCATATATTTGTTTTGAGTTGTGAAGAACATAATGTTATTATAGAATATAACAAGAGAGGAGTAAAGATTGTGAGGGATATAGATGAAGGAAAGGTTGTACTAGAGCAGTCAAAGGTAGAGGAAGAGTTTAGGTTGTCAAATTTGCATTCTAGGTTAAGAATGGCGCAGGAATTAAGGGATGAGTTGTGTATGGTAAGGCGTAGTACTATAAAAGGAAGAAAGGCTGAATTTGGAGGAAAAAATGGGTGTGACAGAACTTATGAAGTAAGTGGAAACTATTTGCTGTTCTGAGGCGGATTTATTATATTTGTGGGAAGATTGCTTATTTCAATTTGCCACATAACTCGGTTGGGTTGGTTATTTAGCTTTAGTGTTTCCTAGAGTTTAGCATATGAGCGAAATAGCCAGTGAGATTGATGTGAGAGGGTGAAATGGAGCTTTGGACAAGTAGTGTTAGATATATTATGAGTTACAATTCAATTTGTTGGTGTGACAATGAATGATGTGAAAATTAGGTATCTGTTTAACCTTGTAGGCAAGCTTCCAGCAGATACAGCAGGATCATTGAAGCAAGTAAATGTAGAGATGATGGCTATTAGAGCCACAGTAATGCAAAATCGTTTAGCATAAGATATCCTCTTGGCAAAAGAGGGTGGAGTTTGTATGGTAACAAAGGCCAAGAGATGTTGCGAATATAAACCTTATAACAGTAGGTTTGTTGATTCTTTATTACTAACCTAACTAACATCTCTATTGAAGTTCAATCTCTTGAAAAGCATGGCTTATGGTAAACTGTAGACTCCTGGTTTAGTGGATTAGGAAATGGTTTTGTAACATTGGCAAATGGATACATAGTGAATGCAGAAGAACTTTACATCTCATTTTAACCATGGCAATAATCATAACACTTTGTGCAAGCGACCTGTTCCTTTTCTTATAATGTTCTGGTTCTTTGTTTAAAAAGTATGAAAAGAAAGGTACTAAGTTGAAGAAGAAGAGACTGTGGGAGCATATGTAAATGTGGGATACTTGTAAAGCGCACTGTTACTCTACCCGAGTGTCCTGGCGCTGTAGACCGCTGGGGAACCCGTCCTGGTTTTCCCTGTGAGATGGTCCCTTTCTGGGTATCTCCAGGGTGAAACCAGGCATCCCCAGCGTCTGTGGGGGGCCGTTGTAGAGATGAGGCAAGCTTAATGCCCAGAGTTACCGAGTGTGTTCCCTGGTTAGAGTAGTCACTGAGGTGAGAATTATCGAGTCCGTTGACCCTGGTCCAAGACCCTGCCGCGTTGGGAATTGAACCCTGGTCCCGGGCCGTTCTCTGCTTACAGGTCTGCCGCCTCTAACCAGTGAGCCACACCTCTCCACATGAGTTGGGGAACTGCAAGGACTATGCCTACAACCAGCTAAAGATAATGGAGGGCGTTCTAGACAGAAGCAGAGAGTGATACTGACTCATTGATTGCCTGACTAATAAAGTTATTAATGGGTTTTAGTGATTATAAAATAATCAGAAGGAGGAATTGATAGAGTGCTTCCAAAGTCCATATTTTGTCTAACAAATAGTATTGTGTTTTAATGATTTTGATGTTAGATCCAATAGGCACATAATGAATTAGTTTGTAAACAGTTGAAATGAGTTTAATATGAGGTTTATAAGTGTGTTTATAACATGCATTGGTTCTGTCACATTTTGGTGAAACCTCCAAGCTGGATTAAATGGGTGCTGTTGCTCTCTGTTTTCCACTCCTGCGCATTTTATCTTTCCACCAGCTTTGCAAGAGCAAAAACTATTAATGTAATATTTTCCTAACAGTTCTGACTACAATGGTTTAATAATGAAATCTTTAGTGTAATAGATAGGTTGAAAAATTGACTGTCCTTTTCACTGTGTTTTCATAGTTCAGCTTAGTCTTGCACATTCATAAATCGCCTTCGTTAAATGTTGCATATTTTGTTCAAAGCATCTCCGGGTGACTGTGACACACAAAACAAATGGGATAGTGCTAATGTGTATTGTTGCTGACATGAAATATTCTGATTTGTCAAATAATTGTTACATGTGGTCCAGCCATTCTGAAAGTGTGCCTTGGGCTAATTTTCTGTGAAAGAATTGTGTATAAGATGACTTTGATTCTGGGGGTGAGCCAGCTTTTTCTTTTAGTCTATTGGCAATGCTGTCCAACTTTTTCTTGGTGTTGCTGCTCATTTGGGACTCAGAAGGATTTCTGAATCTTGACTACTTTGTATTAACTTTGCATTTGAGCCTTCGAAGCATTTATTCTGTTTAGTTCAATTTGAGATTTCTGTAATAAAACACTTTAACTTTCCCCTGATATAGAACAAAGTCATTGAGTGGTCCCAGTTGTGTATTTGTAATGCTCTGATGAATTGATACTGGCTGGCACGCCCTTTTATGCATTTATTTCCAGAAAGAACCTTATAAGGCTGAAAGGGCTTCAGCCCCCCCACCCTCCCCATCGTGTGTGTCAGCCCAGCTGAAGCAGCTTTCCCCCACACACACACAGTTCTTGAGCTGCAGTGGCTGGCAGGTCTGGCGTCTTATTGCATCTGCACCCGAGTATTTCACAGGTCTTTAAAAGATAATTTACTTGATAACAGAGCTTTGTTGTTTTTTCATCCATTCCTAGAGCCCCTGCATCTCCACTCTGCCTATTCCCTAAAGCTGCGAATTACTTTTACTGCCACAGTGTGAGAATGTATTTCCTGAACAGTAACCTTAGGCTTTGTGTTTTTTGCAGTTGTATACAGCTTGAACTCCACCCGAAGGTATTGAGGCACTTTTGCATGAGCACCAGTTACATTTTACAAGGACACAAGTGCTGGAATTATTGCCCCCCCCCCCCCCAGCGAAAATTGGATCTAGTTGGGCCCCTGGTATGAGGGAACATTTCAGGGTTTCTTTATTTTTGGGTGTCCTAAGATATTGGACCATGGGTTTGCTCCCACATGCTCATGTTTCCTTTGATTTACTCGATTCCCAAAATATTATGGGGGTACGGTTCCCAGATTACTCATTGATGGTGCTTTTTTGGTCTTTTTTTCACTGTAGTCTTTGTTTGATAGTGTTGAACCAAGTTGACTAAACAAACCAAATAACAATGACTGAAAAAAGGAACAACAGGACTGGATGCATGTGTTCAGATACCCCGGGCGGTCCTGCATCCCTGAAGGGAAATGCTTAAAAAAATCATTCATGGAGCCTGTGCTCCTCGTTTTTGTCTGGTATGTAATTTACCAATAAACTTCAGTTACAACATATTCAAGAGGGAAACAGGCAAGAGCTGGTGTGAGTTTTAATGGTTGAAGCACCTGATACAGCCAGCTTGTTTAACTGACCTCCCTACATCTCGAATGTATTATGAAAAGTCTTAGCCATATCCTGTGTTTCTTGAAAGCCTCCTTGTCGGAGATCTGTTTTTGACACGTAGCAGGACTGCAGATGCATTCTTTCCTTTATACTTTGCATGTTCGCAGCATCATGTAATGCATGCTAGTCAACTGTAACCTCTGCATTAATTAATGGAATTTGCACGCATCCAGTAGGGTTTTTTCTGAACCATAACGTGATACTATCAAAGGTCATTTGCAAAGCATGCACCACTAGCTGAAAACCCTACAATTTTACATTTTTTGATTGTTTTCTTTGTTTTGGATTTTAGTGCCGGGCTATTTATTTTCATCAAAACATAGGAACGCTTCTTTTTTAGAACTACCTGTTTGATTGCATGGTAAGCCGTCCAGTGTGACCAGCTCCTCACAGGTGGTGGCCTTTTTGGAAATGACTATGTACATTCATGTCATCAGTCCTGATTTCGGCAAGAGACTTTCGATTATTTCACCAAGAAATATATTTAGGTTTCCCTCTCTTAAAAGTTGCTTGAGTCCAATGCAAATTAATGGGGAATCTAATGAATCTTATTTAATAAAGCTCACTGTTTGGTTCCAAATGTTAGCATACATATATAACTATAAATATAGAAAAAATTCCAAGTGGTTTCCTATTTACGTTCTTGCTGTGGAAAATTCGAAGCTCACGAAAGAAAATGGCAATATAAGAAACAAAAGTCGAGAACTCAACGATTTTGCTACTGTTTTGTCTTGGCTTTGCAGTAGAAAGGGTTAACTTACAACAATGAACCACTTGCGCTTCCTACAAGTCACTTTTTGTATACAGAGTGTAATTTCTCTTGGTTGGTACATCCTTAAAAAGAAGGTAAACAAACAAATAGAACCTGCACCCAGACAGGGCCTTCCACATTCATTCAGACCAGGAGTGCAGACTGGACTTCCGGGTCACGGGGCTCAGCGCGCATGCGCAGTAGGGAGCAGGGGGAGCTGCAGGGAGGAATCTGAGCCGCTTGCGGCACCCTCGGACACTCGAGCTCTTGTTTCTTGTTGACTAATCCGGGTCAGAAATGTTAATAAGCAATCGTTCACGCCTTCAATCTCAGCGCCACGTTCGGTGGAGAAAAGGGTTCATTAAACAAGCGGTGTGTGGGCCTGTGGGAGGAGCAGACGAGGGTGGCAGCCCTGGAGAGGTGGGGTGTTCAGATTTCTCGTGGAGAGCACAGAGATCGCTCTTCCTGCTGCCCCTTTAAAAACGAACACTCTGCTGAGAAAAAAAAATCTCGGTGGCATTATCTCAAGGCAACATAATCTAGTATTTGCCATTGGAAACAATCATGTAAAAGCTATTGTTCGTCCATTTCTACTTAAGAGTTTTCCTACCCACTGTTTCAAATACACCACATATGCACGTGTAAATGAAAAACAGTTCTATTCTATTTGAAATATTTTCCCTAAATAAAGTCGTGCGCTTTTCTGTGGGTTCTGGAAAAATGTTGGAAAATTCATTGAAGAATGGAGGGAGACACATATTCCATATGAAGCCCCCATTCTTTCTTGCGACAATATCTTTCGTATTAACTCTCGGAGTTTGTGATGCTTTCTATATTATTTCCCTGCTATTAAAATACGGAATAAACCAAACTAGAGGGATTCTTCGACAAGCATGTGCTCTGAGGCAGACTTCATGTAATGTATGCATGTATAAGTTGTATATAGCTCTGCACGCCAACTAAGCCACTTCAGAGCGCTGAAACAGGCGAGGGGACGCATTTGTCTTTATTTGTGGCCACGAAGTCTAGTAATGGCGGGCAAGACTGCAAGATCCCCCCCCTCCCCCCCTCTCCCACACACACACACACAAACACACCCAATGACGCCTATCAAGGCTTTAATAACGGGTATCTAAATATCTCCGCCATTATGATGTGAAGGCGACATTTCTCAAAAGAAGCGTGTTGGGTTTTTTTCTTCTCTTATTTGGGCACTGCGCCTAATTAAAATGAGGCCACACGCTGCACAAACAGTGTTTCTGAACTGTGCCTCGCTAAATACTGAACAGCATAATCACTGCTTAACATCCACAAATTAACGACTAGCGATTTTTAAACAATTGACAAATGTGAAAAAATGTAGAGTTCTGAATACAAAATAGGTTGACATTCTGCTACGAACATATTTTGGTATTGCGGCCGCAGTTTGTCAGAGGGATATATTGCGATTACAGAACTTTTCGGCACGCAGTTTTTATGAGCAATTGCAAATGTTTAAAACAGTGTACAGCTATGTAAACGTTGCTTGATGTATGCGTGGCTAGATTAGCGTAATATTTACATGCGAGCTGCAATGAAGGATGATATGTGGGGATGAGCTGAAGTTACGTATTTGTCAATGCTTTATTTATCCCAGAGTCTCAGAAAGTTAAATGCACTTTCATGAAATAATGTCTCCTCTTTTGTTGTTTCAAAGCGCCTAGGCCTCAAATGTGACTGGAAAGCTTAAATACCAGTACACGTACAGTACAATGTTTGGTGCGTCTGAATGAGATTAAACCCCCTTACGTTATCGCATTAAGGTACGACTAAGTGCATTAAAGTGTCCAAAGTAATTGTGTGAGCTTTCTGTTTGTTTAATTTTGGACATGCTCAAGTTTTGTTACTCAGGTTTACCTACCATAAGAATAAAAGGAGCCACTTTCAGAGCCTGTTGTGGCCAGCGAACCCTCCTCAGTTGTTGTTCCAAGCTGTTGACTAAACCTATCGTGGCTTCAATTAAAAGTGGGTTTCAAGGGCTTATTCGGGCGCTCTATATCCAATGAGCAAATATGTGCACAAAGTGCCACGCATAAACAAGGCCTATGCCCCCCACACGGTTCCAAATACCCCATTTTCTGACTCAGTTTCTGCACACCCACACTGCCCTTTACGTAAAGAAAAAACATCCAGGCAGCTTACCGTGTGACCCCAAGGCCCAGCCCAAGACGCAGTGAACACCATGGGTGAAAGGAGCCCCGACTTATCTTGGGCCACACCAATGCTTGACAGAGGATTGTGGTCGCAAAGTGCGTGTGAGTTTTTTAAATGCTATACTCAGTGATTTGTTGTCCTTAATAATTGCACTGCTAAATGTGGACTCTCCTATTGGCTATCATGATTGGAACTGTACGTTTTCTGTCCAGCCCATACAGCCCAGTTTTCAGTTCCTTGTACTTTGCCTGTTATAACGCTCGTAAACGTGCACTCGGGACATTTGTTTTGCTACCAATCTCACTGCTGCTGCATGCTGTTGTCTCTCCGCTTGTGCCTATTAATGTGCATTTTCTATCCAGTCCATACAGCTGCCATGACCAGTCTGTTGTTCTTAGCCTTTTGTTTGGTCTTAGCTTCTTTAAAGTAATGCACTCGGGTTGTGTACTATGCTTACTAGTCTTATCTGCATGTTGTAGTCTTTCACGTAGGTATAGAGTGCTTGGGCGTTGCTCCATGAAGTCCATACAGCTGACAGGCCCGTTCGGCTGATTCCTGCCGCCCTTTGCCTGACGTGACGCTTCTCTAAAGTGCTGCTGACTGTTGTAGTCTTTCAGGCTGGTATAGAGTGCTTGGGCGTTGCTCCATCAAGCCCATACATCTGACAGGCCCGTTCGGCTGATTCCTGCCCTTTGCCTGACTGACGCTTCTTTAAAGTGCTGCTGCTGAATGTTGTAGTCTTCTGGCTGGTATAGAGTGCTTGGGCGTTGCTCCATCAAGTCCACACCGCTGCCAGGCCCGGTCTGCTGTTCCCGGCCATATGCCTTCTCGTATGCTTCTTTAAAGTGCCGCATTCGTGTGAAGTCCTGTGCTTGCTGGTCTCTGCTACACGTTGTAGTCTTCTTTCTCATTGGCGTAGAATGCTTGGTTGTCGTTCCATCAAGTCCATACAGCTGCCATGCTCGTTCTACTGTTCCCTGCACTTTGCCTGACCCGACGCTTCTTTAAAGTGCTGCTGCTGCATGTTGTGGTCTTTCACGTCGGTATAGAGTGCTTGGTTGTTGCTCCGTCAAGTCCATACCGATGCCGGGCTGCTGTTCCCTGCACTTTGCCTGATCTGACGATTCTTTAAAGTGCTGCTCCTGGGTAATGTCCTCTGCTTGCCAGTCTCTGGTGCATGCTGGTCGTTATTCCGTCTTGTCGATACTGCTGTCCCCGGCCCGCACTGTGTCCGGTTTGATGCTTTTACTGTGAGCTGTGCAGTCGGTCCTGGGCGGTGATTTTGTGTTGCTCTTTGGGCCAAAGAGTCACAACCCCTGTGCTCTGAGGCACCAAGGGTCCTTATAACCCCGATGCATGTTGTGCTGCTGGGTGTGGTGACGCCCCGCGCCCTGAGATGTGGATTGGGAGCAGACACGAGTGTTTGCTCGCACGGCAGGGAGTGCTCGTGGGTCAGACACCGCCATTATCTCTCTCTTTGATAGGCTCCTGAGAAGGGAGCAGGCACGCGTCAGAACTGGGGGTTTGTTCGACTTAATAACAACCTTCCCACCCTTCGGGTTGCGTGTTTACTTTTCCATTTAACTTTAATGCCCATGAAAGTTTTATCGTTAATAAAAGAGAGGATCAGACAAAGCGAAGGGCGATTTATAGCTGACAGCGAACGTGAAGCCCGAACAGGGTAGGCGTCCAAAGATGGCGATTTAATTTTGAAAAATGAGAAATAAAGATCGCACCGGAAACATCTATTACACGCTCCAGAAAACGGAGGGCTTTTTTGGCAGTGTGTGTTCCTAATGGCAACGCTGAATGGAAATATAGCATTTTTGCATGTATGCGTGTGTGTGAATATATATATATATACACACACAGAAGCACACACACAAAAGGAGAGAAAGCGCCGTGTTATGATAAGATGCGAACATATTTTTGAAGAGCATTGGCCTTTTTCAAAATACAACATCGTTAGATGGGGGGACGCAGAGGGACCCCGACATATATATCTACTCTCTTCCAGTCACAACAGTGAATAGGTTGTAAAATTACTTTGGGAAGCAGATTGCGCCCAGAGAGACAAAGAAATGGAGAGGTGCGTGCACCACGTCACGGAAGAGAAGTTGACCGGGGTACCCACGGGTTCTGTCTGCACCACTCAGAGTAGGTCCCGGGTCCAGTCTGGGCCAGTCTCGAGTCACCTCCCCCCACTGTGATCCCCTGAGACCGATCAGTAGAAATATCTCTACTTTCGGTCATTTGCTTCCAATCCACAAACCTGTCTGACCCCCGCCTCCACCTCGCGCCAGGATACCGACAACAAAGGCAGGGATGGGCGCAAAGCCCCCCTCCAATTCAGCCTCGCCTCCTCCCGGCCGCATGGCGACTAGAGCCTGGCGAAGTTAATGTACAAACAGGATCATAAAGCGCTAAGAGCGGCTCAGCTATCGAGCATCTCCTCCGCGATACACGAGGCGGAACAATCCCGCCGCCACCTTAAAAGAGTCCCTGCATAAAGGAGGGACTTCCAAACCCCAACCCTCCGGCGTGATCCCCTTCTGAATGGAGAGTGGAGGGGTGCAAATGTGCACCGGCCTTCACGGGAGATCGCGACATTATTGCAAGATAGCGCCTTCCATCACAGCGAGCGAATCGCGGCGGACTTTATTGTGCAGTTGGAAGTTGGTTTGGACGGCTCGACCTCTTTTATTCCGTTCCTCCTGGATTTTGAGGACACATCGGGCGTCACTGTTGGAAGACGATGAAAACCACCGCCGCATTTTTTTTATCGCGACTGAATGTTTCTGCACGCCTTAAAAACCACTCTCTGTTCCTTTGTTTGCCAGATGTTCGTTCAGATATTTTATTAAAAGGTGAGCAGGAATTTTCAAAGTGCGATAGCATTAAAAAAAATGTTAGCTATAAGCTTACGATTCCTATCTTATTTGGAAGTTTATCTAGTTGAAATATTCCCTTTGTTCTGTAGTAAGCAGACCGTTGTATTCCTCGTGTTAAACGCTTGCAATGTTTGTCAATGCCCAGCGGGTCAGGCAGTGTTCAGTAGCACAATATTGCTGCCTCGTGGCCTTTCGCTGCCGCGGGAAGTGCACAATTAGGCGGTGCTGTGATCCCGGGTGCACTTTTCTGGTCGGAAAGTGGAAAGTTAGTGGTTTCACAGTGGGGGTCGGTGCCCTATAATAGGTAACACATGGGTAGCTCTAAATAAATAACTTCATCTAATGAGGCTGTCATTAAATAAAAAATAAAAAAGGAGCATGTTCACCGCTTGGCCATTTATCACTGCACAAATTAGTCTGTTTTCGCCTCATAAAAAAAATAAAGAGAGACCAGCGTGTATTCGGTATACTTTACTCCCATGAAATAAAACACATTTTGTTTCCATGTTGCTGAAAAGGTAAACGATAAAATGCATACGGAAATGTTATACACAGGGCATCTTTTACATGGGATATTTTTTTTTCCAGAAACGTTGCATCCAGCAAAGGACCTAACTCTAAAACGGATATTCACACGGTTTTGGTTTTTAGAATAAGATTAATATTATGTTAGAAACGTACAGTGTTGCATTTTCGTATATACACCCGCCTGCTTCTGTCCGAGTGTGGCATGCGTTATCGATCGCAGCCTCCTCAATCGAAAACACTGCGTTAACTCAACTGCCCGCGGCTTCTTATAAAATTATTTCGACATTTCCCCCCCACATATATATATGTACATCATTTCAGTCCTTTTTAATGTCCACAACGCTAAAACGTATAAAATAAACAAGCTTATAGTAACAATGAAAATGCTGCATCCAGTCAAAACAAGTATTTGTACCTGGCGGGGGTACGTTTGTTATTGAAAGTTGGTGGAGACTTTGAAAAAAGCTGGGAGAAGCTTTTAGATGGCGGAGCAAACTTTGGAAAGTCGTCGGTGTCTTTGAAAGTTGGCCACACGTTTAGTTGCCAGGGACCTTGAAAGTTGGCCAGACCTTTGAACAGTTGTCCGGATCACTGAAAGTTGGTAAACCATATGAAATGTTCGTAAACTTTGAAAGGTGGCAGAAACGTGTCGGAGCTCCACTCTGAAAGGCGCAGCCCCCTGGCCGGAGCTTGTGGCTCGCTGTCCCCAGCTCTCCTTTCCCTCTGGGCCCGGTGGCTGCGGGGGGCGCTCAGTCTCTTCTAGGGTCCGGGGCCCAGGGCCAGCCTCACACCGGCCTGTCCACGGCGTACTGGCAGGCGCTGAGGTTGGAGGCCGGGCTCTGCACCCCGCCGTAGCCGAAGCTGGAGTGCTGCTTGGCCTTCAGTCTCAGACTGGCCAGGCTGGAGTTGCACGTGTCCCGGTACACATAGGGGGGCGTGGGGGGCGCGTAGGGGCAGGCCGGGCTGGGCACGCCTGAGTTCAGCGATGGGCTGCTGAGGTTGTTGAGGTTGTTGAGGGAGTTGAGGCCGGAGCCGGGCACCCCGGATCCGGGCACCATGCCCGAGGGCATGCTCATGGACGAGATGGAGCTGGGCGGCGAGAACATGGCCTGCGAGGACAGCGGGCTGACGTTCATGGAGTTGAAGAAAGGGAAGCTCTTGGAGGAGAGCGACGCCGAGGTCAGGCCTTTGGCCGCCCAGTTGTTGTAGGAGTAGCCCGGGTACATGTCGTCGTAGGGCTGCATCAGCCCGTTGAACTGGGGCCCGAAGCCGTTCTTGCACAGCTCGGCCTGCTGGTTCCGCTCTCGCTTCCTCCACTTGGCGCGGCGGTTCTTGAACCAGACCTGTGAGGGCAAAGAGGAGAGATGAGTTGGGACTATGCCAGTGGCGACGAGGCAACAGACATCACGGCAGCACCGGTCCACAACACAGCCGTGCAGAGGTAAATCTCAGTGTATGGACACACTCTCTTTTGGAGATGTGCTTGAAATAAACTCCACCGTGAAAAAATAACACAAAACATGGACGGCAGATAAACACACACACAGGCGCGAGAAGCACATATACCACCAATAAGGTGCTTCAAATAACCTTTTATGTAGCCTCGAAAAGAACACAACACATGAATACCACACACATACGCAGGCGCGAGAAGCACATCTATCACCAACATGGCGAGGCTCTTAAAATAAACATTATTGACCCCTCGAAAATAACAAACACGCAAACTACCGTACACATGCGCGACAAACACATATCACCGATGATGTGCTTCATATAAAGGTTATTGTCCCTCGAAAATAACATAAAACATAGATGCTACCACAAACACATACACAGGCCCGAGAATCATGTATATCATCCATAACATGGTGTTTTGCTTCAAATGGACTTTACTGTCCCATGAAAATAACACAAAAGATGGATACCCCCCCCCCCCCACACACACACACACACACAGACGAGAAACGGAGTTCTTACCGAGAGACAAGATAAACACAAATATATTAAAAAATACTCGGAGGAATATAGTACGCAGCCGCGGGAAAAACACATCACACACACGATACACATTTTATGGCAACCTAACATGCTGCCATATTTAGTTAAAATGTAAACCTTAACATAAATACAACATGCAATATTGAAAATGTAAAACAAACATAGACGACAGTTTACAGAATGGTCGAAAACATATTAGCCACCGTCACAACCACCAACACACAACCTAATAAATCCTCCCAAGTGACACGCTCACATGTGGAAACACATCCACAAACATTCAAGTGCGCATACACGTTAACATACGCATATGTAAATTCCACATAAACACGGAAATCTAATTCACACACACTGGCTGCACATGCGAATATGCAAGTTCGTGTGTAAAACAACACACGCAAATATATTGAGACTCAAAAGGCTGCACCATGAAAAGTGTTTGCGCAATGTGTTTCGTTCTTGTGTAGCAAGGTACGGCCCTGTCGTTTGTTTTCAACCTGTGTCGTAATGCACCTACTACTTTACGGCTGAATTGGAACCTAATCTCTCTGGGAACAGTCGCACTAATGCTGTTTCATGCGCCTGTGGTATCTATAGAATACGGTTAATAAAATGCATGAAACAAAGTTCCTACTGAACCAGTACATTTTTTCAAACACATCCAAGGCTCCTCCTCGTCGCATGTAACGAAAATTCAAGATAATAATACAATATATCGCGCTCTAAACATGCGAGGGTTCCTAGTCAAGCCCTGGACTGGCGTGCAGTGAGCAGCCTGCTGCACAATATTCGGACTTACAGAGCCTCGCAGACTGCTTGCTACACGTTGCATTAGCACACTGGATCTAACATGTGATTTTAAGAAGCTGTGCCCGCCTCCCCATCTCCTGCTCTGCGACCCCCAAAGGCCACCGAAGCTCGCCTCTGAGCCTGCGTGGCCGTCTGTGTTCAGCGCAGAAGTTCCTTTCCCACTAAGCGCTCGCCGGCCCCTCCCTGCAGATAAAGGAACCCGTGCGACTATCTGTCGAGGCTCCCAATACACATCCTGGGCTCTGATCGGCGGCCCCCTGCCAGCAGGCCCGTGCTTTGTGTATTGGAGCCGGGCACGACCCCGCCCTCCTTCGCTTAGACAAACGATGTTGTGCGTTACACAGCACTGCTAACTGCACTATTAGTGCCTCGCAGCAGAAGAAACCCTCACTATGCGCCGAGCGTTGCAGATGTTGTGATCTGTGGCTGGCAGCACGGCTCTAATTACCCTCATTAGGGACGAGATCCCTTTCCACACTACCTCGTTAGAGTCCCTCTGCCAGGACAGATTCGTTTGGTTAGCAAGTGAAACGGGGCACCCGCTCAGAATAGCCCAATACCTGTTTTTATTTTTGCCTTGCTCATATACTGCGTAAAAACTCTGTCTTACAGCGGTGTTAGTTTGCAGAATAGACGATACGCTCATTTCATCCACAGTTTGCCTGGCCTTTATAAACAAGCGCTTCCATTTGCAATGCACCAATATTAAAATGACTCACTCGAGGTTTCCTTTCAGCAATAAGGAAGATCGGCAGCTTTAAAATGAAACAGTTGTTCAAATAAATGTTTGCTTTGATCTGCTCAGATTCGACAAACAATTGTTTTATCCCGTAGGAGTTTAATTATTGCCCATTCTGCAAGGGTGATAGTACACCGAATTGCAATTTTACAGCGTTGCTAGGTTTTATTTAGAAACAATATTTGCGTTTTTAATTTTAAAAAGAACAACCTAGCTTTGTTTTTCTCTACTGCGGTAACCCCACAGACCTCAGAAGGCGCTGGGATGTTATAAATGTTCAACTGACTGCCTTTTATCACCGCTAATATTTGCAGATCATAAAACGGAGCCATTTTTCCAGCAGAGGTCGCATGCCCTTGTCTCCTGTCACAATCGAGTGATTGTGTCCGTCCTCTGCACGGCGGAGGGCGCCTCGCAGCGTCGGGGCCTTCGCTTTATGAAGATTGCTTTGGGGGTCATCTGGTCGCGGCCTTTGTGCCCACTTCACTGCCCGGACGCGTGTTTACTCGCGGACGAGGAGTCAGAGGGAGGGACACGGCCTCTGTGTACACTGTACCCCCCTCTCCCCCCGACTGTGCATGGGTGACACCGGCTGCAAGTCACCGCGGAGGGCATCCCCTTCATGACACTGGGGTACAGGGGTGACGTAGGCCGACCTCTACAACCACGTCTTCTTTATAATGGGTGCGCTGTGGGGTCGCGGGCACCATCCACGCAGAACTGTGCTGCTTCCCTCACAAAAACCCATTCCGACGGCAGCGGGAGAGCAGTGTTTGCACCTCAGATCTACCTGTACTTTGAAACTCGAGGTGACACATTCACAGCATTGGAAGAGAGATAACAATGCGTGACCGGTGCTATGCTGTGCTACTGTGCAGAGGCAACTGTACAGCGCCAGTGTGCAGTGACAGTGTACATTGCAAAGGTGCAATGTTGGTGGCAGCAGAACTGTGCGTTGGCAGTGTGCAATGCCAGTGTACAGTAGGACGATGCAGTGGCCTGGTAGCAGTGTGCATTGGGACTGTGCGGCGACAGTGTGCGGTGGCAGTGTCCAGTGACATTGTGCCGTGGGTGGCGCAGTCGTTCTGTGAAGTGGGAGTGTGCAGGGGGCGGTGCAGTGGCAGTGTGCAGCGAGGCTTTTGAAGGGTGCAGTGGGGCGGTGCAGCATCAGTGTTCAGTGTGTCAGTGCGGTGGAAGTGTGCAGTGTCAATGTGCAGTAGGGCTGTGCGGTGGCATTGTGCATTGACACTGCAATGTCTATGTCTCCGTGCGGCGCGGCGGCAGTGTGTCTGTGCGGTGGAAGTGTGCAGTGACAGTGTACATGAGGGCGGTGCGCTGGCATTGTTCGCTGGCACTGCACTGTCTATGTGCAGTGCGACGGTGCATCGGCAGTGTTCAGCGTGTCAGTGGTGTTAGTGTGCAGTGACAGTGTAGACTAGGGCGGCGCGGTGGCATTGTGCAGTGACACTGTGCACTGGGCACGGATGCTGCCTCGGGAGCCACGTACCCGCACTCTGGCCTCGGTGAGGTTGGTCCACACGGCGATCTCCTCGCGGGTGGACATGTCGGGGTAGCGGTTCCGCTGGAAGGTGGCCTCCAGCTCCTGCAGCTGCTGGCTGGTGAAGTGCGTCCGCTGCCGCCGCTGGCGCTTCTTCTTGGAGGGGTCCTCCGGGCCCGACTCGTCGTTCTTACCCTGCTGCCCCTTGTCTTTGTCTGGAAAAACAATGCAAAGGCAGCGTTAGAGACGCGGGATGCTCCCGTGAAGCGCGACCTGCGAGGAGCTGTGCCATTTGACATCACTACGCATTAAATACTGTTTGTGATGTTGTATAGACATATGTCGTTCAAAATACAACCGATACAATTACACATTGAAAACAGTTTTTTTACTCAAAGATAGTTATCAGAGAAGTATCATTGATATAGTTTGATGGCAAACTGTCTATGTAAACACAGGCCAGGCAATGCAAACTGTGCTTACATTAAGCCCACAAAACAGTATGTCTACACTATACATATATGATGAGTAGCGCACACTGTTTAGGCATAAGTGTGCGTATACAAATCTCTGCTCATGCCAACCTGTTACAAGATGCAGTCTTGCAGTAATGGTTTAGCTAAAGACAGGCAAAGTAACTACACACACATATTTGCATAAATGAGCTACACGCCTATATTTCATCAAAGTATTGATGGTTGTACATTCTTAAAAATAACTATATCTTCATTTGCATGAATACATTACCATCATGAAAAAATGGACCAAACACAAACACACCTCCTCACATATTAGTCAGTATAGATATTAACACGCAAACACACACTCACTTTCTCTCATTCTCTCATCATACACACACACGAATATCTTAAACACACTGACAAATCGAAACCATAATACAAACTTGCATAAGCGCAAACACACAAAAAATGGCAGAATACACTATGCACACGTATTTGGAAAAAATAGCCGAGAGTGTGCATTCGGGAGATTTCAATATGCACATATATTGGAAAGCTCTGTATATTTAATTTGAGGAATTAACTATGATATACAATTGCGTGCTACATTTAGTTTAAAAAGGCCTCTTTTGTGAAATAAACGCATTTATTTGGGGATTGACTACGTCTACGTAGTGTAGTAATCCTTATTTGTATGCGACCTGATGTTAAAGCAAAGTCTTTTAGTTATTTGCAAATATTTCCTTGAAATGAGGAACAAGAGCCTTGTATTTCACTCCCACCGCGTCAAAGGCGCACAACTTGTTTTTGAAACACATATCACCTCATGTCCTACCATCTTGTACAGCGGATTGTGCTTTTGTAATAAATCGATGTATTGCCTTAAAAAAACACATTTAAAATAAGCCTTTGGCGAATATACACGAGCAGTTTATTTTCCCAATGTACCAGAAGCACGCAAATTATTCTAGCCGATTTCTAGTGCTGTTGCAGGGCTCTGAGGGGGAACAGCCCCGAATACACTGGCGACACCATTTCTAAAAGGGAGATAAATCCCCATTTTAATGAGGCAACCCGACCCGCATAATCCTCGCAGGGGAGATTTAAACAGTATGCTTACACTGCAAGGTTTCAGTCCAAATTACCGGACTGCTCCCAGAGAAACAAGGCCCACTTCCTTCTGAAAGTATCTCTTAGTTCGGTAACAATAACATTTGTTATTTACCAAGAGCCTCCCTGGCTGCTTCCATTGTTGTTATTGAAGGTCGCCTACGTTTAACGCAAGAAGGCTGAGAGCGAATTAGAATAAATTGCATGAGAATATATATGTGACTATATATATGACATATATATATATATATATATATATATTATATATATATATATATATATATATATATATATATATATCTTTTACTCCTCGCTATCGCCTCCAATTCGCTTATGGAAAAACGAGCATAGACCCAATTTCTTCGTGCATTCATTTATTTAGCCATTCGCCGCCATTATATATATATATGGTCATTGTACTGTAGGGAGACAGTCGTGGCAGACTCTCTATGGCAAGAGGTCAGTGGCAGCAAATATCATATTCAATAGTATAATATAAACACAGTAAAGCACATCTTGACTGCATGCCAGAGCCTGTTCGGGTCCTTTTCATCCCAGCCCATGCCTGACACCATGCCTGCCCCTCAGCAGGGCTTCACTCCTGCAGGGCTGTGGGATGCACTTGGCACTCCTCGCACCCCACGCAGCCCCCCAGCGTCCCCGGCTGCTTACCTGCCACGGCCTCGGGGCTCGACGTGTCCGAGATGGTGTGCACTTCCAGCCGCTGCTTGGCCAGCGAGGAGGAGGCGGCCATGGAGCTCAGCAGGCTCTGCGCGTGCAGGCGCTGCTGGGAGGAGGATGAGGAGGAGGAGGACCCCTTGCTCCCTGCCAAGGGGTGAGGCTCCAAGTGCAACGAGTTTTTTATAAAGTTCATCGAGGTAGCCGGGCCGGGCTCGCCAACAGAAAACGAAATGCGGAATGTCGAGAGAAACACCGAAAGCAAAGAAAAGATTTAATAAAAAGGAGAGGAGATGGTCCGTGCTTCCTGCACCCGCCTCGGGTGTGCCTGGACTGAGTCCCCTCTGGCGGTCCGGCCAGTGGCAGCAGGATGCAGCAACCCAGCCGGCTGCACTTTATGGAGGGTCCACCCGCCTGCAGGGGCAAGAGACTGGTCCTCGCAATCCCGCCTCTGTGCGCTCCTTCCGGTGCGGGCTGTCACTCTGGCGCGTGCGGACCGGGACGCAGGTGGAGGCGCTCGCGGTGAGTGACCCTGCAGTAGAAGAAGCCGCCCCGTGCTCCTGTCCCAGCGCGCGCACACTGACAGCTGCAGCCTCCCTGACAGCGACACAGGAGGCCAGACCCGGCCTGCGCGTGACGTCGCAAGCTCCGCCCTCGGCTCCTCCTATGGAAACGAGGCGGTAGGAACCGCCGCTCCCAATCAGCTCGCCGGCGGAAGGAAAGCCGCGGTAACGCAGCGCACGCACGGGCGTCGGGGACCGCAGGGGGCGGGGCTAGGATGAGTAGCAGGCTAGGGAGAGGCGAGCCTGGCGGCTCAGTGCGCACTGTGGGCACAGGAGGGCGCGCGGAGGAGCAGACTGGCGCGCGGCTCGGAGTGGCTCATTCAGATGCTCTGCTCTCAGTCAAGCCTCTTTTGTCAGCCTGTTATGTCTACCCGCCTGCCTATCACTCTATCTCCAAGAGATTCAATGTACATTGATGTATCTCTATACCCGTCTGCCTGCCATGTTATTCCATTTATTCTTATCTATCAGTCGGCCTATTAGTGCATATTAAGCTCTTGAGGGTGAGCTGACTGAGACTATTCTTTCAGGTGCCGATAATTAGTGGGGATTTCTTGTCGACATTCAGCCTTTTCATATGGTAACAGATTAGCACATAGTGTATCTCCCCATATAGGAAACAGCTGCGACCAGAAACACACCTCAAATAATGAGGGCCTGTGCAACTCATGCTCCACGTTCTTTTTACAATGAAGGTACATAATCTAGCAAGCTGAGGATTTTAGGTATTCCTTGCGGTTCAACATTGTCGAAAATAATGATATGAATTTTAATGTTATTATTCTTTAGTCACATTGGTAACTTTAACAGTGTGTAAAAACACCTGTACGCTTTCGACCAACAAATGTACCACGCCAAGATTTGCATACGCTGCCCAGAACACTCAGACTTTTGATATATTGCAACATTAGCAAACCAAAAATGTATGGTACCCGAATAAATCAGACCGAAGGAGAAGCACTGCACTCAAAATCATGGAACAAGTACTGTCTTTTGACAGATATGACAGGACTACATTAGCTAAATCATTTATTACACATGGCATATTCAAAGCCATATGGAAAGCATTTCAACAATAATAGCGAAGTGCAGCCCCACTTTCTGAAGCCGGTTCACGTAATCTGCACTGAGCCATCCCTGGAAACTTTGTAAATATGTCGGGAAATCAACAACGTACATGGCTGCGATCAGTTACGTATTTCATTAAAAATCAAGAAAATGGCTGTAAGAAATGCTGCGTTTTCCTGGATTATATGAAGCATACATTCGCTGTAATGCGATTGCTTTTCTACAAGGCTCGACATGAATTTACCGCAAAGATGAAAAATTGAAACTGAAAGTCACACAAGCGTTTCAGAAATGCTTTGATGTAGATTTTTTTTTTTGCGTGTACTTTTCTAATGCCTCTCTCTCACCCTCTTTGGTGTCCCTCTGCTCCACCCCACCTAATCCCCTTGTCTAGTTTTTCCTAGTATCTCTCCTCTTCCTTTAAGGCTCGATCGCTCCTGAAATCTTTCATATCTACCCCACTCTATCAAAAACTTCCTGTTTATCCCTAAATTATTATTTTTCCAGTTTCTTTGTTTTCTACAGTGACTTTGTAACTCAAAGTCGCCCAACCCTACTTTCCAGTATTAATTATCTATCTATCTATCTATCTATCTATCTATCTATCTATCTATCTATCTATCTATCTATCTATCTATCTATCTATCTGTCTGTCTGTCTGTCTGTCTGTCTGTCTGTCTGTCTGTCTGTCTGTCTGTCTGTCTGTCTGTCTGTCTGTCTGTCTGTCTGTCTGTCTGTCTGTCTGTCTATCTATATCTGTTTATCCCCATTCTGACCGTCCAACTCGCTCTCGACCTCACTCCGTCTCGCAAACGCATTCTCCCTCCCTCCACCTTCCAGTTTCCAGCCCCCCTTCCCCCAGTGATCTCCCTTCCCCTGTCAGTGTATTTGCCGTAAAGTCAGTGCCCCCCTTTCCTTCCTATTCCCCCCCCCCTCTCTCCCCGAGCGCCTCTTCAACCTCTCCTGTGGCAGATCCCCCAAAGTTGTGAGCCAGGTCTCTCTGACTGTCACCGCTTCTGTCTGCCTTCCAGTGCCTCATGGTCACTCGCTCTGTCACTGTCTACCCGGCTCTCCCTGTCAGGGACCCACGGCGGCTCACTCTGTCTCCCATCCATACGTCTCATGTGTCCCTCTCGCTCCTTCGTGTGTATCCCCCGTGCTCCCTCTCCGTTGCTATCTTCTGCTCTTTTCTTCTTCCTTGTTCCCCCCCCCTCCCATCCTTCCGTTGCGGGTCCCATCTGCTCTCCCACTTTCCTTTGTGGGCTCCCGTCTGCTCTCTTTCTCTTTCCATTGCCCTAACATCTTTGCTGCCTTCCTTTCCATTTCTGCTTCCCCTCTCTACTCTTTTTTTTTTGCGGCGCCTTTTTCCTCAATCTACCCCTTCTACCTTCTCCCTCTCTATTTTCTGCTCCTGCTTTTACTTCATCATTCCCCTTCTCCCCCTCCACCTCTCCCCCTCCCATTCTCTGTCTCTCACCGATCTGCCCCTTTCCCTTGCTCTTTATTCCTTGCTCGTGTGCCCTCCCTTGTCCCGATGGTGCACCTTCTGTTCTCCTGAAATTCCAGCGTCTCTCTCTTTTATGTGTGCCCCATTTAATCCTTCTCGCGGTCTCACTCTTTTTATCCCTCTCTCTATTTACTCCTCTCCTCTCTCTCTCCTCTCGCTCTCTCTCTCTCTCTTTTAACCCTCCCCTTCTCGGTCTCTCTCCCTCTTTTTATCCATCTCACACTCTTTATGCCTGTCCTCTCTCGCTTTATCACTTTCCTCTCTCTTTATCCCTCTCTCTCTGTCTCTTTTTACCCACCTCTTTATCCCTCTCCTCTCTCTCTGTGACTCTTTGAATCCCTCTCACTGTCTTCTTCTTTTTATCCCTCTCTCTCTATTTATTCCTCTCTCCTCTCTCTCTCTGTTTATCCCTCTCCTCTCTCTATCCCTCTCCTTTCTCTTTGTCTCTTTTTATCCCTCTCTCTCTATGTATTCCTCTTCTCTCTCTCTTTTTATCCCTCTCGCTTTCTCCCTCAGTTGTCACTCCCACCCTCTTTATTCCCCTCCTCTCTCGCTTTATCGCTTTCCTCTCTCTGTATCCCCCTCTCTCTCTGTCTCTTTTTACCCCCCCCCCCCACTTATCCCTCTACTCTATCTGTGACTCTTTTTATCCCTCTCTCTCTATGTATTCCTCTTCTCTCCCTCTTTTTCTCCCTCTCTCTGTATTTATGCATCTCCTCTCTCTCTGTCTCTTTGTATCTCTCTCGCGCGCTCTCTCTATTCCGTCCTCTCTGTCTTTCTCCCTCTCCCCCTTCGCTCTCTGCATAGCCCTCCGTCGCTGCAGCCTCTCCTCTCGTTCTCACCCCCGTACCCCGAGCCCAGCCCCGGCGATAAAGGCGATGTGAGGTCCGAGTGCACCCGTGAGGTGTCTGGGACAACACTCGCCCGAAGTGCCGCGTCGGGGACTTACTCGCTTTATTTTAAGACCTGCGGAACATTGTATCCCTAACAACAGGACATTTATAGGAAGGTTTGCAGCAGGTTGATATTATTTCCAAGACAACGCTCATCTTTACTTCCCAGAAGAATATGTTTTCTAATGTGCAATTGACTGAATTTGCCAATGAAGCGAGAGTGCATTACAGGGCGCGAGAGGGGCTAGTCTGGACGGGGGTGCTCAGTGGCCCCCTTTTACTGCTGAATTTTGAGTCATGAGTTATGTATAGGGGCCTCCTTGCAAGTCCAGATCAAGCGCCATCTTCACACAGCTGTGAAAAATGTCACTTTGCCTTTCCACATCCATCATGAAAAATAAAACGTTTTTGGGCGAACAGCTACGCACCTGCTCGCGGGATCGGTTTGCGAGATCTAACTTGCTGCTCCATCACAGAGGTCACGGTCACGGTAGCAGCATGTGTGATACATGCTGCGCCCGTGACCTCTGTAGCGCCTAAGCGTTCATTCATTCACACCAGGCGCTCAGTCCGCCGCTCGGGAGCGCCTTTATCCCCCGGGGTTAGCGGGGAATCTCCCCTCGGACCCGGCGTCCAATCCGCACGGGTCTCGTTCATGCACTCGTCCGCCCCCTAATCGGATAATTCTCTCATTTGCTTAAGTCTTTCGGAGTGGGGGTTAGCGGCTTCTCGGCGCATTATTTATCCAATCAGCTCCTCCTCCCCATTCCGCGCATCATAAAGTTTCTGCTTAAAGTAACCGGGCGGGTGACCCATTTAACCAGGTGTGTGGATATATCCCAGCAGCGCTCGGCACTACCCGCTTCTCTTGGGCCTGCATTCCTTCCTCAGAGGCACCTGCTCGCTCCTTATTTATTTATTTATTTATTTATTTATTTTTAATAAAGGATCTGTGTGTTATGAGAGTCGGGTCTTTGGAGTGTTTGAAGCAGAAATGAATCCTCTTCGGCGCCGCTTATTACAGCACTCAAATGTCCAATTCTATATTCGCCAAACGTATAATCACCGACAGCCATTAAAAGCTGCCCGAGTCCTGGACAGGGAGGAGTCCGGATCCGCTGCAGGCCGGGCAGGACGGAAGATGCCCCAAGCTCTCCCTTTCGCCTCATGGGCACCGAGGCCCGCGACCGCAGCTGGCACTGTTTCAAAGGTAAATACGCCTCTGTACCCTCAGCTCGTGAGGCAAAGAGAGAGGGGGTAGAGCAGAGGCACAACAGAGAAGCGGAAAGGAGGCTTGCACATTTTCAAGCGCTTAAAACAATTTTGGAATGCACTGGGCGCTAATTATGCAGCCGAATAGAAAAAAGGCTTGTTGCCAGAGTTTACTTTGCGGATAAGAATTGTCGGGGGACATTTGCACCGCACTCTAGGGCTCTATAACATTATGCACTTTCCAGGCGGTGGTGCATTCGGTGCACACGGGACAGTTCCCGACAAACACAAATATGGGTATATGAATTACTTCTCCGCTAGACAGGGCGCGAGCTGCTCGAAAGGGCCTTAAATGTTCAGTTTGCATATGTAAATAAGGTACTTGCGGCGCAGGACACAGAAAACCCTTGATCTTTCCAGGACCTCCCTGTGAATCTTGGAGACGCCATTAAAAGACGCACACGGAGGGCTTTATGAGGGCGAATCCTGCACTTCTTCCAACTTTTATATTATACACGAGAAATAAAGATCTGCGCCTGTTATATGTGCAGCCCAGCGAGAAGGCACTAGGCAGTGGGTGGATTGGAAAAATAGAACCTGCTTGTTGCTGAGAAGTGCCGGTGCTCTCCAATTAAACGTATTACGTCTCTCTTAGGAAGTGCAGTTACTCTCCGTCTCAAAATGAAAAAGTGCCGGTACTCAGTACCGGCCCATTTAAAGCATTGATTATAGTTTTAACATCCCCGCAGCCAATAAACTGATTCGCACAACGTGTAAATGAACCGCGAAGTGAGCTTGCTCTGTCTGACATTAGATGCAGTACAGTTAAAAAAGTGTTTACATTTGTTAGATAGAAATATATTCTTTTGTCAAAAGTCATTTCAGTTTGCTTGCAGGAAAGTGAGGCATATTTGGCATCTGCCATTCAGCGAAACAAAGTCATCATTCTTTATACAGCATGAAAAGCCAGAGCGCGGTTTCGAAATTCGAGTAAATATGCGCGACAGCGCCCATTGCCTGGTCCCGAACGTTTGGGATAAAGCCGTGTTGGATGGAACAAAATAAACACCAATAATGAGATTAGGGTGCGGGGGAAGTCAGGAAATTTGGGCCGCGCTCTTAATTGTTTCCCGTTTGCAGCCGTGATTTATTCATTTATTTATTTAACAGAGACCCTTTTATGCCTCTCCCTTAAACACTGTCTTACTGTGTATCTTCAGCTTCCATTCTTATAAACATCCCCTATCTGCCTCGCGGATGGGTCATTCTTCCATCCAACCATCCACACTCTCTCTCTTTCTTTCTTTCTTTCTTTCTTTCTTTCTTTCTTTCTTTCTTTCTTTCTTTCTTTCTTTCTTTCTTTCTTTCTTTTTCGGACCCAGACTCGCTTGTACCTGTACGATAATAGCATGCAGCGAAAAACTGCCGTTCATTGTCTGTCCTTGATTTTGGAGGATTGGGATAAATGTCTTTTGGAAAGCTCCTCCTTCAACTACTAGAAACTGAGATACCAGACAAAATCCTAACTTCGGAAGGCAGTAGAAAAGCCGCGGTGTATCAAACAGCGAGGCAAGAAATCATGCACAAAAAACACTTCAAGAGTGCAAAGCAGCTGAAAAGTGCAAACGTGCGAGCTGCAGCACTTTTTATGTAAACGTATAATCTACCCTCCTCGCGGACCACCCGTGAGATCGATTTATGCCGAGTGCTGGAGGCCTTGGCCCACCCTGCGCCTTCCACCTCCACCTGCCGCCACACACGCGACCTCCAGACACCCCCTCACCCGCTCCACCCTCGGCCTTTTCGCCTCAGCTCACCGTTTCTCTTAAAAGAAAGGGCAGTCGTGACAACTTGTGATAAGAGTCAGGCTGTAGTTGAGGTAGCCGCTTTCTTGCGCGCCCTTCCTTCAAGCACAACATTTTGCAGACAGACACATTTTTTTCATTCACGCCACAGATCTCCTTTCTGCATAACCCCTTACTGTATTGAAACCACCAAAGCGGCCTGAAGCCCTCAATTCCGTGGTGCTCACAGAAGATAGCGCTAGCGCGGGTGAAATAGCGCTTGGACGCTTTAATAGTGCTTCAAATGGGCTGGTACTGTCGGGTACGGAGTACCGGCCCTGCTTTATTTTGAGGAGGAGATTACTGGCACTTCTCAATAGAAATGCAATACCTTTAATTGGAGGGTACCGGCACTTCTCAGAAACAAGCCTACAGAGTACCTACACTTCTAGTTTTCAATTTCAAGCACTGCGCTTAAATATTTCCTGTTTACATCACACATGGCGCGTGCACTCGTATTTCCTCTGTTTACCTCCGGTATTCATCCCTTATATGCGTTCTGTGCATGAATTATGAAACCACCTCAGTGCAAGGGATGTTTGAGGCGCGTTTTGGGACATGCAAACCGAGGGCGAGCAGTGGCTGGTCCAATCTGTGTGAAAGCATCGGTGCTTCGCACCTGGCGTGGAAAAGCCGACATCAATATGTGTTGGTGCGAAGCAAGTGACAGCTGCGAGGACGCGCCGCAGAGTGCATGGAGTCACTCGAGCAGGCCTGGCTTGAGCTGTGCAGGGCTAACCTGGCCCCAGCCCCCCTGCTCTCCTGCTGGGCTCAGGGCCGCCCATCCTTTCTTTTGTCCTTTTTGTCGGGGAGCCAACACTCATCTGCATATGATTGGTCTCTGTCTGTTGTGGCACAGACTGAGCTAAAATGCTGGCATGGAATGAGGCCAGAGTTTTTTTTAGCGATTGGTTTTGATTAATCTGTGCGTTCACGCCACAACTTTTTGGACTAAGGTGAGTCCTTTCAGTTGGAGAGGTATGGCCAGATGTGCCCTGGGACTCAGGCTGAACCCCACTGATGAGGCCCATCAAGGCCAAAATTGGTTGTGCTCCTGAACAGAAGGTACTTTTGGTAAGGCCTTCTCCTTTTGTTGCTGCGCTGTCTCTTTTGGGTCAGACGAGACTGATTTGCATAAGGAAACAAGGGAGCGTGGTCAGTGTGTAGGAAGCCACATATATTTTATTGGCCAACCAAACCCATCTGTTAGGCTCACATGAAGGAGGTTTGGAGAAGTCACCCTTCCAGCTAGCTCCTCAGGACTTGGTGAGGAGTTGGGTATGAAGTCAATTATAACTGTGGAAAAGGGATGTCATGAAACGGAATGTAAAAAATGTCGGACAGCCTGCTATGCTGTAATGGCAGTTCGGGATTTCATGTCAGAACCCTGGCTTGTGCGCATGCGCAGCTCTCTGCCTGAATGGCAATACATATTGGCTGTAAGTGCTCCATTTTGGTCAAGGTGTAATGTGAATGGACTGGGGTCATGTGACCTCCATTAGCAGCTGGCTGGATGGGGGCAGTGGTGGAGTTCCTCGCCCCGTCAATGCACTTCTAGTCGCATGCTCCCATGCGCCTTAGCATACCTCACTTTACATTAAGCACGTCATAAAATTATAAGGGAAACTAACTGTGCTTATAGAGGCGCTATTAGTCTGAGTGCAGAGGCGTTTGTTGCCCAATGGCAAGGGACAACAACTTTGAGGCCACCCAGCCTTTGAGTTAAGGCACGTATGAGGCAACCCCGTCTATTTCAATGTGAATGTACCCTTCTCTCTGATTGGACCGCAAGACCAGTCCTTGAATGACCTCATGTATTTGCAGTTCAGTTTCCAACAGAGCCCCAGCAGCCAATAGTGATCTCATTACAGATATCAAAAGATCACTCGTGTCTGGTATCCGAAATATGTTCGATGTAACACACTCTATGCCCGACTTCCTGAAGAAAGAGCTGTGAGCCCATACGTGACTACAATCATCACAAAATTGTTTTAAGTGGCACTTTACCTGCCAGTGCCTCCGCTGAGATTCTGTAATCGAAAAGTGCTTGCAAATTATGGCGAATAAAGTACTCTAGTTGGGCGAACACTGAGTCAGGTAAGCACACTGAAACCTCTTTAACATGTTATGTTAAGTAGTATTTTACTTACATATACGTCCAAAGCATTAGTAAATGGCGTCAGTGCGCTGTTGACTCATAATGAATGCAAGGGCGATAACTTCAGTTATATAAAAATAACTCGAAGCCAGTTTTCATGACGTCCTGTACAGTAGGCAGGACTAGTGCAGTAGCACTAGGCCTCGAGCTATTTCTTGAGTTTCTTGCAAAAGTTTCGGCTCTTCGGCCACTAACGAGGTGAACATAAAGGTAAACCTACTGGGACCTACAAGACCATGCTGATGTCTCTGTGCACAATAACATATTGACCCTCAGATTGAAAAAGATAGCCCGTCTATTGCCCTTGCTGACAAAGATCTAGCCTGCTGGTCGCTCCCTGACCCACTTCCGGTGGCGCCTTCAGTGTCCGCCATCTTGGATTACTCACACGCCATCACGACGCCTTTACATTTGGCTCTATGTTGGAGTATTGAATTTAAAAGGCAGTTACACTATCGCACAAACTGCTATTCACCACTCCGCGGCGTAATATTAGTTAGCAAATAGCATTTAAAAATCTTTTATTTAAAGTTTTTATTTAGCATTCGGGTAGTTTGGCCTGTAAAGTTTCGCCCTCCAAATATTTCTTAACATTTTTTAAAGTTCTTAGATCATAATGCGCAGTTTCATTCTTGGGAATTAGCTTTGTGTAGGAGGTGGATTCGCAGAGAAGTAAATAAGGGGCCCATATAGCCCCTCACAAGCCATACGGATTATTCGCGCATGCGCAATGCAGCAGCAACACTGAGACTGTATTGGCGGCTGTAGTGGAACATTTCACGCCTTCCCTCCCCCGAGGGTTTTGCATGCCATTTTCACTGACAAATATAGAGGACCGCCAAGGGAAGATCACTTCGAAGTGCTAACGCTTCCAGCTACTCTTTAAAAATGCCGCTGGACACGGATTACATCCACTTTCAGCCTCGCTGAATAAAAGCAAAAGCATACGTCACAAACCAGCACGGGTTGAAAGAAATGTAGTATTTATAAGGGTAAAGGAATGCCTTCACACATGCATTTGATAGAAGCAGAAGAAAGAGCCAAGGTTGTTATTGTTTGTAGACAAACTCGACTTTTTAAATGTCCGAATTCACCAAATTAAAGCAGAAAAAGAAGTAAGGTTTAATCTGGCGCTTGTTGGCAGGACCAACGGTTCATTTATTTTTATGCAATTCTATGTAGCTCGATCTCCATCCGAAGGTTTTGGAGCACCAGTTACATAATTTTTTTTAGTCAGGGGAACATCAAGCGAATTGCACAGAATCACAGGATTTTGAGCCGACGCCGAGACTCGAAGCCGATTCCCTCAGTTCCAAAGTCTGCAGCTCGTGCCATTGCCCCCAAGTGTCCAACTACTAACGTTTGGGTCCAGGATTCCAAGTGTTAGCTCACAGCATCTGTCGCTTAAAGCTGCCTTAAGTCACTATGTTGTGGTACCCTAAGATTTATTTTTTCTCGTTTTATTCAAAGCAAAATATGACACGCCATAGATGCCGGGTTACTCGCTGCTATTGGTAGCCTTTGGTGCTCTAATAGCCGAGTTAGGGGTCTCTGGGCGCGAGGAGCCCCCTACTCAGCTTGCCAATCATTCACAGCTGCACCTGCCCCACAACAGTTATCCCTTCCAATGCCCCCCATATAACCACTGCATTAAAGCTTGCAATCGGAACTTCCCACACCCCATGAAAGCTGACAGTAAGTTCGTGCCACTTTCAACTGAAAATTAAGTATACGTTCAAAACGACACATCAGTACATTCGAACACATGTAGTACCTTTAAACGTCACACATTAACTTATACAGTTCTAAAAAATGCATTAAAAAGCAGATAAAAATGGCATAATTATAAGGCGATCCAGTGAACAAGAACTTCACAAAATACTAAGTGAATGCACGAAATTTATTTTTCATAATACTTTTTGAAAAAAGTTTCCCCACATTTTCAAATTACAACTGTTGTAATACAAGTCTTTGATCGCCAGAGGGCGCTCTTGCGGGTAACAGAACTCACACTTCCCGTGCGCCTCCTCACAAGGCTGCGCACGCACAGAAAAAGCTGGAACGCTGAGCGCATGCGCAGTTCAGCCCTGTGTTATGGGCGGGCCTCCGCTGTAGGCCTACAAACAAGGTGGGTGATGTTATTATCACCCTTATTGGGCACAGAGGGCATCAAACCACCAAAGCAAATGCCTAGCCACTAGTGTACTGGAGAGCTATACATTAAACTTGGAAACTGATAGATTTAACTTGTCCTGATGAGAGCCGTGGAAAAGTAAATAAGTGAAAGGTTAGGCAGGAACATTTTGTAGAGAATGATTGTCAAATTCTTGCAGAATTTTGCTTTCATATTAGACTCTAAATGTATTTACCTAGGCACTTTGTAATCGACCGATCCATCCTTCCATCCATCCATCCGTCCGTCCATCCATCCATCCCTCCATCCATCCATCCATCCATCCATCCCCACATGTACACCTCAAATCAGCAATATCGCTAGCCTTGATAAACATATGAAAAAATCCATTAAATGACTGACAATTGCTTATTTTGAAGACACAGCTCACTATGTATTTTACAAATATATGCCTTTTTGAGGCAACATTGAAACATGGTATAAAGACAAGAAGGTCGTCACGTATCTAAAGATTCACCACTTTAAGACACAGGCCTGCTGGACAGCCATTCCTAGAATAATTAATCGCTATTATTGTTTTTGTGCATGACCAACTCATATATAAAGCAGCTAGTGGTAGCTACAAATCACCAACTAAAGACTACCACTTGTTGACCATTCAAGGGCAGATTTATATCTATCAAGAACAAAGTGAAGACAGCTGTGGGCTCATTTAGGGCCTGATTGACAAAGGTAAGGTTAGATCAAAAGTCTAATTTTGCTACTTTTCAGTATTCACAAAGGTAAGTTACTACTAGTAACTTTACTACTAGTAATTTTACTAGTAGTAAGTTTCCTAGTAGTAACTTACATTTGTGAATACCAAAGAGCATGACTCGCGGGTGGGCAGTCGCGCAGGAGTTTGCGCAGGAGTTCGCGCAGGGGGGGTAGGGATTAACAAAAAAAAACCTACTTTACCGGGTTCCGTGCCGCATCCGCTCCGTCTTGTATTTTCCTACTGTTTCCTCCTGCCTCCGGCAGGAACAGGAAGAAGGCAGCCTCACTCCCCGCCCCTAAGCCAATCACAATGCTGCAATGGCAACATTGTGATTGGTGAGGACGGTGCCCAGCCGGGCGCCTATGGGGAGGGCATTTTCTCTATGTAGGCTGCATGCAGGATACATAGAGAAAATCCAGAGTCCGCATGACTAGTTTGGTCCGCCCCAGCGGGCAGACCAAACAGCCAGGGCCCACAGCATTGGGCAAGCCCTTCCTCCCGACCTGCCCACCATCCCGCCCCAACTAAGCACACACTTATGTTTTCTCGCAGTGCAAGAAGCAGAACCATAAAATTGTATTTAAAATACAATTTTATGTTTCTGCTTCTCGCACTGCGAGAAAGCTGTGGGGTGATGCTCCTCCGCCCTAATGGAGGAGCCGCCCCTGCCCAAGAGTAGTAAAGTTAGACCTTTGGTCTAAGTTAGACTTCTGGTCTAACTTTACCTTTGTGAATCAGGTCCTTAGGGCCCGATTTACAGAACTAACTTAAGACAAAATCCTAAACTTACTGCCATTTTGGTATTCACAGAAGGCACTTACTCATTTTGGTATTCACAGAAGGCACTTATTCATTTCAGTATTCACAGAAGTTAGGACTCCTAACTTTAGGACTTCTAAATGCCTTCTGTGAATACCAAAAGTCTTAAAGTTAGGATTTTGCTCAGTTTAGGGGTAGTAAAGTTAGGAATCCTAACTTTAAGACTCCTAAATGCCTTCTGTGAATACCGAAAGTCTTAAAGTTAGGATTTTTCTCAGTTTAGGAGTAGTAAAGTTAGGACTCCTAACTTTAGGACTCCTAAATGGCTTCTGTGAATACCAAAAGTGTTAAAAGTGAGGATTTTTCTTAGTTCAGTAGTCTTAAAGTTAGGAGTCCTAACTTTACTACTCCTAGACTCAGAAATATCCTAACTTTAAGACTTTCGGTATTCACAGAAGGCATTTAGGAGTCCTAAAGTTAGGAGTCCTAACTTTACTACTCCTAAACTGAGAAAAATCCTAACTTTAAGACTTTCAGTATTCACAGAAGGCATTTAGGAGTCCTAAAGTTAAGAGTCCTAACTTCTGTGAATACCGGAATGAGTAAGTGCCTTCTGTGAATACCAAAATGAGTAAGTGCCTTCTGTGAATACCAAATGGTAGTAAGTTTAGGATTTTATCTTAAGTTAGTTCTGTGAATCAGGCCCAATGACTTCAGATCTAAAGTTAGACTTCATGTCTAAGTGTACATTTGTGAATCGGGCCCATAGCGTTTTGTAGCAATAATACACCATAAGTCATTAATGCTAATCATTAGCAAAACTCCCGCGTAACATGTCCCTGCTCTGATAGCTTCAACACTATGGCCATGAATCAGGAGTTCAAGTAGTGTCAAAGTTAAAAAGCTTGTTTAGTTTGACAATTATTCACAGAAATAGAAATGTATCTAATGCAATAAAATAATTATTTTAAGAAAATGCACAAGATGAAAAACATTTTTTGAACTTTTTATTTTCATGGCACAGCCTAAATAACTGGCTACTGCATGACAAACTAACAGAGTACACAGCAGTAAAGGACAAAAAAGGCTGGTCTGCGGCACTTACATTTAGGACTTGTCTAAAAAGATAGGAGAAATTTAGTGTAAACATTTTTACAACACAACAGAAAAACAAGAGGCTCATAGCAATTTGCGTAGATTTACCATCTAAAGGACATATAATAGTGGTCCCAGAAAAAAAACACCCCTTGGGGAACGTTAGCATATGGCGAACAGTTCGTTTTCTGTATCTCACTAGGAAGTTTTGTTTGTAGGTGAAAGAAACCCAGCATAACTATGGTTCTATCAAAAAAGGCTTATTGTGATGGCCATTAGGCTCTAACACTATGGGCCTCATTTATGAGGCCTTGCGTCAGTTTTGCACCTCCGATGCGTCACTTTTTGTGACGCATCGGCGGCGTAAAACATGCCTCATGTTGCGCACTATTTACAAAGTGACGCATCTAAGCAGATGCGTCACTTTGTAAACCCCTGCGCTACATTATACCTGCGTCAGGTATAATGTATGCAGAGGGGGCGTTCCCCCGCAAAAAGCCTCGTAATAGTGAAGCAGTGAAATCTATGAGATTTCACTGCGTCACTTTTAGGACGCTGTTGCATCAAAATCTTGCGCATGCCTCACAGCAGGCGTAACACTGACGCAAGCCCTTTCACATGGGGCTTTCCCCATGTGAAAGGACGCATCGTTGGAGTTGCATCACTTTTGTGACACATTCCAGCAATGCGTGACTTTTGCGCTTACAGATACATCAGAAATACTGATGTATCTGTAACTCCTTGCGCCATGATGCGTCATACTGTAAATATGACGCATCATTGGTCTCGCAAGGAGGACGCAATGAAAAGTGACGCATCGCTGTTTTCACGCAGCGACGCGTCACTTTTCTTAAATGAGGCCCCGGATTTCCAATCCCCGATAATTCTCTTAATAACTGCTTCCATTCATTAAACACTTTCTTTGCCCAGGTCTTATCCTTTTGGTGAATTGTCTAAAAGCTCTTGATGTTCCAGCTCTCTGCAGAGAATTTTTTAGGCATTGGATTTTACCGGTAGCCACCATGCTTAAAAAGGCTTTTACGATGTCCCTAGCCAGCTTTCCCAAACAGAGATCCATAACAACAATGAAGTTAACATAATTGTCAGGGGCGGAGCTTGGTAAGTAAGATTGGGGTGGGTGTGAGCTTCAAATCTACAGACAGTCATGCTAGCATATGATGTTAAAAGACATTATGCAACAAGCAGGGCGAATGAGCGGGGCATTAGAGACAGTGGCAAGGGAGAGGAATGTGGATTGTTAGAAGTACTTTGCGAGAGAAACACAACAATTTGTGAAATAATCACATTGTTTAGAGCTTTCAAAACAGAGATGTGAGAGAGTCTGTGTGTGTTTTTGGCAGTGTGTGCATGCAAAAATCCCACGTGAAATCCGACAGACACCTCATCCTACCCGATTGAAAGTTCCTGTACTCAACTATTCATCAGAAAATACATTTATTGGGGGGGGGGGGGTAACAATCCAAACACCCTCCTGAAGCTAGGCCCCTGATAATTGTATCTTCAAGACAAATGAGACCCTACTCCTCATGACAGGAGAAACAACAAGCTCTGAAGAAGCCCCAATAATTTCCTGCACAATCTGTTCTCTTATCTCCAAAGCGATCATGTGTTGACATGGCCCAAAACCCTGCTTCACAAGTTGCATCAGACATAATTCTTCTTGTGAATATTTATCATACCTTTTAGGAACTCACACCCTAATCTAGAAGAAAAATTAAACACCTCTCCTGTGGCTTGATTACATTTGTTTAATTTGTTTTAACTGATTAGAACATTTTTTTAAATTATTTTCAAACACAAGGTCCAAATATGAGAAGGCTTGGGCCCTATATGGGAATGGAACTTGTGGTAATGACATAGTCGTGGTATTGACTGCGTTGTTAAGCCACGCATTGTTATAGCACACATGGTAAGAGATGCTATTCACCCTATACAGATGAGTGTCTTTTGTACAATATGAGATGTAAACCATTGGTTTATTTACAATATCAGGTATAAACGTGTTGGAAAGATTTGTACTTAGTCCAAGCAATCTATGCATGTAAGGTAAGAGCCAATCAGTTTCGTCAAGACATTTGGTGTTGAGACCGAAGGAGCGCATCATCTGTGTACAAACGTATTGGAAACATGTCTTGGTCCTTTGATCTCAGTAGTTCACTCCATTGGTGCAAAGTATGAAGAGGAGAGGACCAAAAACACAGACTTCATTGGTTGCTGTGCATATTTCAAGGTGGGACCTCACAGAACACAACTTCTAGTTTTACATTTATGGCGTGTTGTACATTGATCATGTGTTGCATAACACTGTAGTCCATTGAAGGGCTTCAACCCACAAAGATGCTATGGTGAATGCGGTCGACATCCATATACATGGGAGCACATATTGCAATGTTGAGGTCAGAATGAACAAATGACACAACGTGGTTCACTTGTCTCTTAAAATGACTCCTCTCATAGACCTTACCACTTCTGCTGTGTGGACACACAGGCATAGAACTGCAGATTCACAGCTGGTTAGTAAATAACCTCTATGTATACAAAATATGAAAAGCTGAAAGGACAGTATCATTGTGTTGTTCTATGTATATGAGTTGAAGAAAACCTAGCTGAAAATTGTGTGAGATGCATAGTTTTTTATGATAACACTTTTTTGACTTCTTTATTTTTTACCTTTGGCACATGGGGCTGGTTACACATACACCTGATTCACGTGCAATGTGGTTGATGAGGGCCAGATTGTGTATCCTGTGGAGCTCATGAGCCCCGACTCTCCCTGTGTGGTGCGTTCAATGAATCAGCGTGCTGAGTGTTGGCACCTTAAGGTTCACGTTGGTGGTACTGTCAAGATGACCTATAATTCCGAAGACTTCTCCCACACCCCGTACTTCAGACACCATGCTCATTTCATCCATCCAGGCACACCCATCCTATGCTCGCCTATCTCACCGGTTTCTTTCTTTACAGGTTGTGGCATAACCCTTAATGGCCCAGAGAGGCAGCAATAATAAGTCTGGATGACCCAGAGAGGCAGCAACAATACAACTGGATGACCCAGAGAAGTAGCAACAATAACCCTTAATGACCCAGAGAACCAGCAACAATAAGTTTGGATGAGCCAGAGAGGTAGCAAGAATAACCCATAAAAACCAAGAGAAGCAGCCACAATGACACCGAATGACCCACTGAGGCACCAACAGTAAGTCTAGATGACCCAGAAAGTAACAACAATAACCCTGAATGACCCAGAGAGGTGGCCACAATAACCCTTATTGACCGAGAGAGACAGCAACAATAAGTCTGGGTGACCCAGAGAGGTAGCAAGAATAACCCTGAAAAACCAAGAGAAGCAGCCACATTGACACCGAATGACCCAATGAGGCACCAACAGTAAGTCTAGATGACCGAAAAAGTAACAACAATAACCCTGAATGGCCCAGAGAGGAAGCAACAATAAGTCTAGATGGCCCAGAGAGGTAGCAAGAATAACCCTGAATAACCCATCGGAGCAGCCACAATGACGCCAAATGACCCAGTGAGGCAGCAACAGTAGCAACAGTAAGTCTGGATGACCCAGAAAGGTAACAACAATAACCTTGAATGACCCACAGAGGCAGCCACAATAACCTTGAATTACCCACAGAGGCAGCAACAACAAGTCTGAATGACCCAAAGAGATAGATAAAGATGGAATTTTGGTTCTGGATATTGCATCCCAAAAGGTACTTGAGCGGGCACCAAGTGAATTCATCAAGATGAACGTGCCACACAAATGTGTGAGGAAAGGGCCTAAACAAGCCAGTTGTAGAAACAGAGGTCACATTTGTTTATGAAGGGTATCCAACCTTACCCGCCAATGAAGAAAAAAAATACAATAATTTCACCAGGACTGAAACACAATAGTCAGTAAAATATTCCTGCGTTATTAGACTCACATATAGTTATTAAGGAGCCGAGTCCCTAAGAAATCTAGGCACAACAACATGGACAAGATCCCTTGCAATCTGTAAGCAACTAACCCACCAGAGGCTTTAATCAGCCATCATAGTAAATGAGTTGAGGTATTTCAGACTGCGCGTCCACTTTGCCGCTTAATGCCCAAGGCCTATGTCCTGCATATTAGGTTTATTGCTTTGAATCAGCACAAAGGTACAAAATGGAACAAAGTGTTTTAAGAAAGCCAAACATCCATTTGACTCTGCCCGATATGCAAACTAATATCCTGGGACAGACTGGGAACAGCAACTAGCCTTGGCAGATTGCTGCTCGGTTGTCCCTGAGAGAGTGGGAGGGGTGCTAGCAAGAAGCACCGCTCCCGCTTTTGTTACAGGGGGCCGATTTAGCAGCACTGCTGCAAAACTGACCCCCGTGACAAAACCGGCCCTCTCAGGCACAAAACCGCCCCATCCCTTCAGCCCACCAGGGAAATGCCCGGTGCCAGCTACAGCCAGTCCGGCTCTGCTAATATCACAATCACTTTCATTTTTCCAAAGCCAGGAAGGATGGGTCAGTTCCTAACTATTCTGAAAATCATCACAAGGACAGAGACGCTCTTTGAAAGAAGCGGGTAGCCCTTTGCTATGCATGATTGTTGCTGCTCCTGGTAGCGTGATGAATAAAATATGTCCTACAGTGTTGCCGCATTTCTGTTTTAGCAAAACACACAAAATGATGGACGGAATGTTGCACAATGGCAAAACATTCACACCCAGTCACAGATCTGGGTTTAATCCATCGTTATTTTTGCTCACCAAGCCACCCCAGTTCAGACATGGCCATATGGTCATATAGCCATATGGTCTGCTTCAGCCTTAATACCTGGCTACTGAAACTACATGCCCTCTGTCTGATCCTTCCGCTGTTTCATACCTGTTACAGTCATTAATCAAGTTTATTAGCATAGTTACTTAAAACCATTGCATAACAGGAAAACAAATCCTTAAAATCCTTGCAAATTTGTAAAACATTACGTGGTGATAAAGGCAGTCAATAAATGATTTTTATAGAGTAATAAAACAGATAATGAACCCTTAAGTACCTGTTACAGGTGAAATACACCCAGTTTAGTTACTTAAGCTTTCAGGTCTGCTGGTTACAAGAAGAAACTAAATTCTACTCTTCCCTTAGGTCTGCCAATGCTTTCTGCTCATGTTCACTGTCTCCTCACCTCCATGCCAGCCTTTGTTTTGGTTCTTGAAGCTTGAAGCACATCATGAGGATCTTAAATATACACATAGCAACCACCACAACTGCCCCTTACCCCACAGGTCTGTTTCCTGGAAAGCACATTTTAACAACAAAGGGTTTGGGTGGCAGATCACCCCAGACAGATGAATCAGAAGTTTTACATTAATTTCCCCTCCTGCTTAGACCTTAAGACGTTTCTTTTTTTCAGTGAGTGCTGAAACACACTTCTCCTGATCAGCCTAAGGCCTGGCTGCCAATTGTGGAAGTCCACAGTGACCTAAGATGACGTCATCCACATTCCATTCCTCTACCAAGGCAAGTATTACTCTGATGCTCTCAAGTAGATATACCACATACTGCAAATAAAATAATGGAAATAGTGAAAAAATATCCTACAAATGCATTCACTTCCTTCTTTGAAGGCACCGTTTCCCTTCTGCGTTTTTTGGTGACTGATATATGAAACTTTTAAATTCCCTTAAATATATTTTTTTATTTTGGCATAGACAGGAGAGCAATGAAGTAGTGGCAATGAAGTAGTGTGGCTCACTGGTTAGAGGCGGCAGACCCGAGAGCAGAGGACGGCCCGGGACCAGGGTTCGATTCCCGGCGCGGCAGGTTTCTGGACCAGGGTCAGCGGACTCGATAATTCTCTCGCCTCGGTGCCCACTCTGATCAGCGTTCACACTCGGCAACTCTGGGCATTAGCTTGCCTCATCTTCACTAACGGCCCCACCAGACTGCCGGGGATGCCTGGTCTCACCCTGGAGATACCCATTAAGGGACCATCTCTCAGGGAAGCCAGGAAGGGTTTCGCAGCGGTCGAAGCGCCTTGGGACCCTACGGGTAAGTAGTGCGCTATATAAATGCCTATACATTTACATTTACATTTACAACATATCACAATACGTTTCTAAATATGGCCTTTAAAATCTTAATTTTGTCCAGTATTTCAAGCCCTATATTGAATGTACAGAATCTTATTTCGCTCTATTTTTTTAAAAATGAAACGTTTTATCTTTCTGCATCTGCAAACCTTTTACACGTCTGGGTCTAAGAATTATCACAAAAGTAGTTTCTTCTTGGTCTGAGTATTTCTTGTCACATGAACACAGCACTATGCACGTATCCACATTGTTTATAATCTGTCACTTTCTCCTCCCTTGCGAAAACAAAATGCACAGCATTACAATTGTTGTAATATGCAACCCAAACCCCCGCGATTTGATAAAATTCGCAAAGTTGAAAATCTTGCCTCTCGGATTCACCCTCAAATCAGTATCAAACATGTTGAAAAACATTGCCTCTGGTGTGAAATATCACCATATTCACAGGTCACTTAGAAGATACCCCATGAATCACTGCCTCACAGTAACCACATCTGCTAATCAAACTGATCAGCCTATCCCGGAGCCACTTCTGACGTCAAGGACCGAAGCACCACTCGAAGCAGCTACAATCTCACTGCGACAAATGCTCTGTTGGTGCATTCAACCATCTATAAAATGCACAGTTTTCAACAATATTTGTTAAACATCAGCCTTGATGAATCCTCTTAATATTACATTAAAATGTGATGTAATTAATATTAATACACCAAAAAGAATACGATGCTCTCAAGGAACTAACAAACATGAAAAAAGACTAAGAGAATGCAATTTCTCTACGAAAAATACTCATGTATTTCATTGTAACTCTAATGTACCTCTGGACACAGTAGCGCTGCTACTCCTCGCTTGCTTTTTGGTGCCTCTGGCACTGTTCTTGCTTCCCCTGGCCTAGCAAGATTCACGGCTAGACTGGCCATAGGCTGTGAACCAGGGGCTGCTTTTAAGGGTAAGATGCACTGAGACCATCGGCCATCCAACCTGCCAAAACACCCAGAAGGAACACACACAGTTTTTTTTGCAAAAGCATGGATAATTTTCTCCCCCCAAACCTCCTGGAGAACGGGGAGGGGCTTACTTATTACAAGGTAAAGCAAGCATGAACACATTTTCTAGGGCTACTTTTAGCTCCCGGACCACCACTGGCCCGGGCAGAAAGAAGATTCTTCATATCGCCCTTTTCCTATTACCCCAGTAGCATACGCAAGGTCACTGAAAGGTTAAGTGTGGAAAAAGGTACAAACACATCTCACTGGGGGTCAAAGAGTGGGGTACTCTTCCTTGCTTGGTGAATCATTGTCCTTGGCAAACCATTCCTTCACACCCTTTTCTAAAGCCTAGGAGCTACCCGGCCCTTCCCAGAGGGGTAGAATGGCGTTACAGAAGGGGCAGCAGATACTTTAGTGTCTGCTTTTGTTATAAAAGCGTGATTCCTCATTTAAAGTGGAGTTGTGGCATAACCCATGTGAGAAAATGCCTTTGCCCATACACTTAGGCCATTATACCATCAGGATACAGGAGCAAAGAGGCTTTTCTGAAGCACACTAGGAAGTGGGACACAGTTAGTTAGATCACCCTTAAGAGTCTATTTTGGAAAGGGGTGCAAAGTATCTCCTTTCCCCCCACGTCCATGGGCACCTCAGTCTGCAGGTGGTGGTGGGAGGATCACTGTCTCCTAACTCTGCTTACAATAAAAGATGAAGTGGTGGTTAAAGAGCTGCCATGCTCCCTCCAGTGCAACAAACTATTTGATCATGCCTTCCTTTCAGATGTCACTGGCTTTTGGATTTGAGTGCACAGTTATGGCCTGCACCAATTGTACCTAATAAGACTGCACTCTGGCGCAGACCGGGACCATGCAAATGATATGTAATTGGGGGCATTGCGCCCTACAGTTAGGGATGCACTGGGGGCTTCAGGAAACTTGAATGAATTAATGAATTATACACTTATAAAGCACACAACCATTCCCAGGGAGCATCATGGTGCTGCAAATATAAAACCGAAAAGCTCAGATGAGAGCAAACCAAAAAGAGAGGACCTTACTAGATAATGGAGTGACAGAGCGCATCGGGAGTTAGGAAGAGGCAGGTTTTTAAATGCTTTTTGTTGAGGGGTTCTGATTCTATGAACCGCACAGAGCTAGTAGCTGGTTCCATACCTTGGATTTTAGTACCTAGAAGGGTTTGCCACCTCGGGTTTTAAGTCTGAATGAGGGGGGCTTAAGAAGATTCATGTGCAAGGATCTTAAGGTTCTTTGGGTTGTATGGTGCGTGACTCTGGCCGTCAATTATTTGGGACTGGTGGCTTTGAAATCTCTAAAGACCAGTAACAGGACCTTGGCCAATGCCAAGTCTTTAGAGCAGTGGAAGCAGAACTCCACCTGGGGAGTTTCAGCACAAGTCTGGCTGCCTCATGTTGCACCATCTGAAGTTTGTGGAGTATATATTTTGAGTATCCTGCGTAGAGACTGTTACAGTAATTGAGTCTGGAGATAATAAGGGCAAAAGCAACTGTTTTTGTGGTGGCCAATGGAAGGAAATTGAAAAACTGTCTTAGGGATTTAATTAAGTTGCAGCATGTCCCAGCCAAAGCAAGAGCTTGGGGGCGGAAAGAGAGTGAGGTGTCAAATTTTACTGCTAGATTTCGTGCTACTTCCACTGTGGCAGGGGGAGGTAACGAGTTTGGTCACCATTGAAGTGGAGAGAAGCAGTTGGACTTGCCAAGTAGCAAGATCTCAATGTTTTCAGTGTTGAATTTTAAGTGGTTAGATTGTATCCATAAGATAACTTCATTGAGACTGTTTCAGAAATTAACTTCTGTACCAAAGGACCCTTTGTCTAATGAGAAAATCAGCTGCATGTCGTCAGCATACAATGTTGTGGTGATTCCAAAATATCCCATCAGAGAGATCAGGGTGGCCATATATATACTAAATATTGCAGGGCTGAGGGGTGGACCCTGCAGAACTCCTGATGGAACTGGTCTTTCTGTAGATGAAAAAGGTCCTAATTTGACTACATGGCTCCAGCCTGTAAAAAAGGACTCAGTCCAGGCCAGGAGTTTGTAGAGTGAGGTGATTGAACATGACGGAGAGATTCAATAGGCTCAACTCTGCATTATTTCCTGGGTCTAGGGTCAGTTTTATAGTGTCAAAAACTTCCAGGATAGTCGATTCTGTAGAATGTTTGTGGTGGAAACCAGATTGCTGGGAATGCGGTACATTAGCATTCTCCAAAAAGCAAGTTAGTTGGGCATTGACACAATTTTCAAGCATTTTAGTGAGTGCTGAGAGCAGTGAGATGGGGAGGAGGTTGGACACTGTGGCAGGATCTCCAAGAGATTTTCTTTGCGGGAGTTTCACCATGACCAATTTCCAATCTGAAGGGACTTCAGCCTTGGATAGGGAGGAGTTAAGAATTTTATTGATACATGGGTTTACAATATCAACGACCTTGTGAAGAATGGCAGGGGGGAGGGGTCATTGGGAGAACCTGATTTACATAAAAGGATGGCTAGACGTGACTGTGAAATCTCTTGAAAGGCTGTCAAAGTTGCATTCCCTCCCTTTAAGGGGCCATCCAGTAGATTGCAGTTAACAACAGGACTGGAGATTGGGAAGCACTGTTGAATGGCAAGTATTTTCTCATCAAAACAAGATGAAATCTGATCACATAGGGCTTGTGAGGGGGGAATGTCCCTAATAAGTGCCCTGGACTGAAGGAAGGATTTAGCGATATTAAAACTAGTTTTAGGCTCGATTTGGGCCTCTTCGACCTCGGCAGTAGAGTAAGCTTTTTTTGCTGCTTTATTCTGGGCATGGTATGCTTTCTGCCCTTTGATGAAAGATCCTCGAATTTTATGCTTGTCTCTATTAACGTTGTAATTGTTTTCAGAGCAGCCGCTGCTCTGCTATGGTTGAGGAGAACCATGGAGCTGAGGGTTGTGGTCTGTACCTCTTAGAAGATGCAGCAGGGGCTAGCTCATAAGCTGTATTTGTAATCCAGTTATTGAATGATCAAGGGCCTGCCGCTAAAATTCCTGTTAGGGTCAGAGCGGAAGAAGATAGACGTGGGGTTAAGTAGGGGTCATTCATCATCTTACCCCATTTACGTCAGTTGATAGGGCCCAAGGCCATGGTGGGCTGGACCGCAAGAGTTGGTTAGAAGTCTGAGGGGAATTAGGTATTGGTCTGACCTGGGCTGGTGAGTAGGCCCTTCTACTGCCAGATTGGGGTTGTTAGAACAAACCCCATCCACGGTGTGTTCTGCAATATGCATAGGGGAAGTTACGTACTGCTTAAGACCAAAAATACTTAGGGTATCAAGAAAGTTGAAAACTTCAGGATTATTGCTGATCGATAGATGATAAATAAAGTCTCCAATTATAGTAAAACTAGCATATTGAAGTAGAAAGGACACCAGCGCTTCTCCCAAGGTGGCCAAGAAAATACATCCATGGACCGGCGGTCGGTAGATAAGGGCCCCTGCAAACGATTGGGTGGGGCTAATCTTAAAGCAGAAGCCAGGGCTTTCTGCTTCTTTTGAGGAGTTTAACTCAAAAGTGCAGCATTGGAGTGAGTTGCAGAAAATGTTGGCAAGGCCACCGCCGCAAAGCTCATCTCTGTTGCGCCTAAGTATAGTTTTTTCCCGGGGAAGAATTAGAGCAATGTCGGGGCTACATCATTCTTTGAGCCTTGATTCTGTAATGAACAGGAAATCTAAATGGAGGTCCTTGATAAAATCATGTACCTGCCGGGCATGTTTGCTGAAGGAACTAGCTTTAATGGGCCAACCTACTAACAAATTGGTATTGTGGCTATGGGCATTCATAGTAGCAAAGGACAGTTCTACTAAAAGACCAAACTCGCCTTTGCACATAATGCAAGATAGTGGGCCCTCAATATGAGATGGTTCCCCAGTGTAGTCACGGTGAGGAGTAAAATGCTTGAGAGATTTCAAGAAAGCTGAAGAAAATGAATGGGCTTTTCATGGGGTATCACAGACAGGGGAGCTGGCTGCGATCCAGATGCACGCAGATAGGCTTGCCTTTGGTGCATCTGCCATGTGCGTCCACTGCAATGATGCCCTGCTCCCCACATATGAGGGCCATGATCTCTAACAGACTCCACCCACCAGATTTCTGATTGACTCCCCCTAGTCAATCAGAAGGCATCTGCCAGTGTCAGGAAGTTCTAACAGCGGCGGTGAGTAAAAACAATTTTCGCAGAGTTGGCGATGCAGCGCGCTCAAGGTAAATTGTTTTATTTATTTAATTACTTACCTTACTCCTGTCCATAGTAGGTCAGACTCCACTACCCCCACCCTGCCCCTCCCCCACCCCGCCCCACCGCCCACAGCACTCCCTCGGCGAGCCGCCACTGGTGAATAGTACATCAATACATGATCACAATGAGGCACGATTCACAGAAAAATCCGAAAATTTGGATGGTGAGATCTGCTCCTCGCTGTTATAGAGACTGTTTAAATGGTTCATGACAGAACTAGAAATACACTTGCTTTGACAGCCACTGTCGGAATTTACACATGTAAATGTATGACATCCAGAGACATTTCAGGTGCCCTGTTTTTTCTAGTCCACTTAGGCTAAACATTTCCAAATTGTGTAAAACACACATGCAACGGCTTAAAATTGGTGATAATTGATCCCAATTTTTTTTTCACTTTATCTATCATATGGAAAACTTCTCTTTATGAGGCTTTCACTTCCATCACCCCGTATTGAAAATGAGGGATTCACAGCATTTTCCCACATTTTCTTCACCATTTGGAATTGGATTACCTATGTGCAAGTTTAGAACTGTAGATAATTGTGGGAAAGGTGTTACAATTATTTGTGAATACCCACAAAAATGCAACTTTTAGCAGGGACTGGTTTACTGACACTCTCTTAGAAACGTTAACTGCAAAGAAGAGAGTCAGGGGAAGCAACGGCAAACCTACTGTCCCCACTCTGAAACAGTAACCACGAAAGAAGTAGGTAGCCAATAAATTATGTGAAAGCAATGGAAGCGTGGTTAGTAATGGAGATCCAACTGTAGTAAGTTATGTGAAATCTTTAGGGAGATCTAGGAGGCCATCCTTAAAGGAAGAGGATGCCTCACTCACACACACACACACACACACTGTATTGTTTCAATCTTCAATCTTCAATCTCAGCACATTAAACGCAGACCCTGGCATAAAATAACTTCTGCTAAACTTATGCAAACATGGGAACAGCCAACACTCTCCAACTCCGACAACATCGACACTGCTCTCTCCAAGTTCAACTCCACTCTGATGATGGCTATCGACACTCTTGCCCCTCAGAAAAATGTAAAAAAACCTACCATGGCCAAAAGGGAAGCCTGGTACACCGAGGCCCTAAAAACTGAAAAGCAGGGATGCAGAAAATTAGAGAAACTTTGGAGACGAACAGGTAAGGAGGAAGATAAGACTCGTTATCTGGAAGTAATGACCTCCTACTATAAAAATATAAAAAGGGCCAGGAAAGTAGGCCTTACAACCCAAATTGAAGAGGCAGGCAACTCTACAAGAGAGCTTTTTAAAATCATTCAGACCTTCACTAATCCTGAGGTGTGTGAGAGCCCAGACACTTTCACCCAGGTCTTGTGCGACGATATATCTCAGTTTTTTGAGGACAAAATAGAAGGGATATACAAAAAAATCACTGCAGTCTCAGATCCTTTGGGAAACGAGGTCCCTGAAATGTCCCCTATGTTGACCCCTGTAACGACTCTTCAGGCAATCCCAGAAATAACTTTTGAGGGCCTAACCATACTTATTAACCAAGTAAAGACTGGCTCCCCCACTGACTTGCTACCTGCCAAATTCATTTCCCCTCTTATTGACATAGTAGGACCTCCCATCCAGAAACTACTTAATCTCTCCTATGCTGAGGGCTTGCTCCCATCAGCCTGGAAGGAAGCGGTGGTGAATCCCATACGCAAAAATTCCACCTTGCCCTGGTCTGAACTCTCCAACCTCCGTCCGATCTCTCTCCTTCCTTACATCAGCAAACTGGCAGAGAAGCATGTAAACACCACTCTTTCCAGCTTTATCGAAGCGACAGGGGGCCTGGACCAATCACAATCTGGGTTCAGGCCCAACCACAGCACTGAATCAGCCCTTCTTTCTGTGACGGATCAGATCAAAATGTCACAGGACAGAGGTGGCTCCATGATTCTAGTGCTGTTGGACCTGTCTGCAGCCTTCGATACCGTGGCTCATAACATCCTTCTCAGCCGTTTGCAAGGAGTAGGAATCGGAGGCTCAGCACTATCATGGTTGGAGAGTTTCCTTTCCGGGAGATCACAATCTGTCAGCCTGGGCCCCTTCTGTTCCACCTCTAGGGGGCTCACGAAGGGGGTGCCACAGGGCTCGTGTCTTAGCCCTACATTGTTTAATGTATATGTGGCCCCCCTTGCTGAGATTGTGCGGAAGTATGGGTTCACACCGATCTCCTACGCTGACGACACCCAGCTCCTCTACCCTTTTAATTCCCTTGACTCTAAAGTCAAAGAGAACTTTGCTGAGGGTATGAGGGCGGTGTCACATTGGATGGCGACGAACTGCCTCCAATGCAATGTCACAAAAACTGAGGTCATGCTCTTTGGTAAAGCAAGTATCCTCTGGTCCCCTGACTGGTGGCCAATAGATCTTGGCCCTGCACCTACATCTAAACATCATGTAAAGAATCTTGGGGTGAAGTTGGACCAAAAGCTAACCCTGAAGGAGCACACCAACTACATCGCAGGATTGTGCTTTTACACTATTGGCCTACTTAGACGTGTCTTTCCGTATCTCCCTGCCACCTACAGAAAGACACTTGTGCAGGCACTAGTGACCAGTCGTCTGGACTACTGCAACGGCCTGCTGACACTAGCGAATGCTGATGCAGTAGGTCGTTTGCAGGTGGTCCAGAACACGGCAGCAAGACTGGTCTTGGGCGCACCAGCTAGGACCCCCTCTAAACCCTTACTGAGGGAACTACATTGGCTCCCTATACGACAGCGCATCGATTTTAAGATCTGCTGCACGGTCCATAGATGTATCTATGGTGTAGGTCCTAAATACCTGTCTCAATCCCTGGTGCTATATCAGCTCAGCAGGTCCCTTCGTTCAAGCAACCAAGCCCTTTTAAAACCTCCGGCCACAAAGAAATCCAGACAAGGAGACCGCGCCTTCTCCTCGGTTGGACCTGCCTTATGGAACAAATTGCCCCCTGATGTTCGATCTACCACTAACTACTTATCTTTTAGGAAAACATTAAAAACCCTTCTTTATCAAGAAGCATTCCTGTCCACTTAATTCCCCTAGATGCACTGACTGAGAATTCTATAGCTGGCTCAGCGCGGAGATACCCTTACGGGATTGATTCCAGCGCTATAGAAGAAATTAAAATAAAATAAATAAATTCTTTATAGGCAAACTCTCCCCACCCTGGTAAGATGGTAGTCACAGGGCTGACTCAACCTCTGCGAAGACTTCTGGCGATAGGAGGGAGTTCCTACATAAAACTTACAGGATAGAGCGGGATCCAGTTAAATTAAAAGTGCCTTCAGGTTCATCATCTGTCACTTTTATTAGTGAGGACCTGAGGTAGGCTAAAATCCAAGAGATCGATGGACTCTACAGAAAATAATGTCTCTGATCCATCTATCAAATGGCCAACATGTTTCTGCCTACACAAAGAGCCAAGTAGGTCTGGGGCATTCATCAGGGCTGTCGGATCCCTATGCCAATCAAGAAAAGTGTCTCCTATGTCCATATCTAATAGAGAAGGGGCTATTCACCTGAGGTGTACCCAAGTGGGTCCTACCTGGGAGAATCTCATGCATAACTCATCATGTGCCCTCAATTAAAGGGGGTACCACATGTTCGGTCAGAAGGGGCGTGGCCTTCGGAGTCACACATTTGTCAGAAGGACCGCCACGCCAGTCCACCTACTGCGCCCACTCCCCACCGGTTGGCACCTCTTCCAAACACCTACTTCTCGTCATTATCATCTTAAAAATTGAGGTTTTAACAAAAATGTGTGCACTCCTCAAAATCTATTCCCGCAACAATATGTGATCTTATTTTTGCGATTCAGAATTAAATGCTATATACCAAATTCTCGACATTTCACCATCCTGTGCTTTACTTAACAGCTGACAATGTTTTGTTAATCAGACGCTTAAATCTTTCTTAAGTGCTGAAAATGTTTTGTTAATAAGGCTCTTAAGTCTTACTTAAGTGCTGAAAATATTTTGTTAATCGGACTATTAAGTCTTAGTTAAGTGCTGAAGATGTTTTTTTAATCAGACTCTCAAGTCTTACTTAAGTGCTGAAGATGTTTTGTTAATCAGACCTTTATATCTTACTTAAGTGCTGAATATGTTTTGTTAATCAGACCTTTATATCTTACTTAAGTGCTGACGATGTTTTGTTAATCAGACTCTTAAGTCTTACTTAAGTGCTGAAGATGTTTTGTTAATCAGACTCTCAAGTCTTACTTAAGTGCTGAAGATGTTTTGTTAATCAGACCTTTATATCTTACTTAAGTGCTGAAGATGTTTTCAGCTCCGATTACTGGGACTGCCAAAATGTAATCAATCAAAACTAAGCAAAGAGCCGTGCAGAGAAAAAGCAATGAGAATTTCTAAGAATTTTAACAAAATGTGTGATTGCTGCATTATATGTTGAATTTACAAAACGAGGACAAAGAAGAAGATATTGTAGAAGCTATAGCAGATGCGATGGGAAGAGAGGTTGTTTCACAGAGTGCTCTTCTTTTTCTGAAGCCTGTGAAATCTGTGCTAATTAGTTTGAAATCAACACATCTTATGAAACAATGTTATGATAATATGTGCCAAGTGGGTTGGCTTCACGTTGCATCAAAACAATTTTTCAAATATCACCCATGCCCCCCACTGCATTATGGGACGGATATATTATAAAACATTAAAATACAAGGTACAAGCCTGAATGGGTGTGATTCTTCAGACGTTATTCAAAGATACCAGACAACACAGCTTAAAGATTAAAGGGGAGGTGACTGTTGGAAGCAATGAATGAATAAAGTCAGACATCTGAACATGGTGACGTTCACGCTTCGATTTGCATAAAGTCCAGACTTTTATGAGATTCAAAAACCCCACTAGTATGCATGAAAACGAATGCAAACCATAGATTTCCATGCCAGTCCTGTCTTAGACAAACACGCATCCTTGAAGATTTTTCTCAGTCAGACAATCGCCAGGGCACAGTGTGGTGTCAATGCGCACTGAAATTTGTACAAATATATTTTCCTAACGTTCACATTTTTGTAGACGTAGAAATCCTTCCCTTTCACTGCAAACATTTTTTTGTAGACGTAGAAATCCTTCCCATTCACTGCTGAAAAGTATGAGGGTGATTAGGTTCTGTAGGTTTGTAAGCACCCACAAAGTTGCTACTTTGAATGTAGGTGCTTAGGGCATTCCCAATGCCTCCAGTACTGGTACTCTGCTAAAAACACCACGCTCTCCCATAAACCCTGGTTCTACAAGGCTGCAGATTTTGAGCGTGAGTTCGAATCTGCAATTTGTGCCCGTTGCTGGCTTTTTTTTACAAGTAAGTTTTTTATTTTTAGGCATGGTGGGGTTAATTAATTAGCCCGTAATCACAGGATCTTTAGCCGAAATTGAGATTTGAACCTGGTTCCCCAGGTCCAAAGTCAGCAGCTCTGGCCGTTATGACACATCCTCTCCCAAGTTGAACTTAACTGTGGGAAAGCTGTTGTGAATCATGCCCTCGTTCATATCCTATTCCCACCTGTAAAAATGTTTATATATATATATATATATATATATATATATATATATATATATATATATATATATATATATATATATATATATATATATATATACAGAGAGAGAGAGAGAGAGAGAGAGAGAGATATATATAGATGTTGCTTTGACAAAGACCTTGGTGGTCGAAACGCATAAGCTTGCATTAAACATACTTTGGGCACAGCGCTTGATGCACCTGCACGGCAAAGTTCTTTGTCTTCTGAATATAAACTCCCAAAGTGTGAGTTTGTTTTCAGAAAATAAAAAAGCACAATGTCGCTGACATACAGGATGAATTTTTCCTTCACATGGGGGGCAGAGTCAGACTGGGACAGAATAAAGGCCCTAACACCAAAAATAAAAGTGGCCCCCATTAGCGAATGAGATTGCTAAGAAAGTGTCCCACATTTGCAAATAAGGCAGTTCTGAACTTTAAAAAACACGTTGTAAAGGTGTATTGCAAGGTATGGAAGACTGCACGCATTAGAGTTTGCTATAGGCAATGTTTGTGGTAATATCAGGGAAATCAACCATAGCAACCAGCACAGCAGCCTATAAAACCAGACCACAAACAGCCAAATAAATAGCCCACCCACTGACCTATCAGACCAGCCCCCCGGGCGCTGCCTTATTGCCCTAGAGGCCAATCCGACCCTTCGTGGGGGTTACTGTGCACTTTTCCTACATGAGCGTGCTGTACGTGTAGGGACTGTCATGGTCCATACACGGAAATTAAGTGACCACCACCCTGCCCTAAACATGATGGGATCACTGTCATTGTAACATGATGGCCAAGGGGCCAGGTCAAAGTTTACACCAGTGGAGTCAGCTGACCCAGTGGATCCCCGGAATCTAAACAGAGTGGGGGAAACAGGTTAGCCGCTGGGAGAATCACCAATTAACCAGTAGCGGTCGGTGGTGGGAGTAGCTGCCCAGCGGTGACGTGGGGAGGGAGAGGGGCAGGGTGGGGGGTAGAAATCTATGGATTACGGAGGATTACAGGTAAGTAAACAAATAAATAAATAAATTAAACAAATTTCATTGCACGCACTGCATCCCCAATTGCGATGCAGTGCACGTAACAAAATCCGTTTTATTTATTTATATGTTCACTTACCTGTAATCCTCCGTAATCCATCGATTACTACCCCTCACCCTGCCCCTCCCCCTCCCCATGTCACGGCCCGGCAGCTACCCCCACCACCGACCGCTACTGCATTTAACACCATTGCTCCAACTTTGACAACCTCCAAGTGACCCTCTAAGTGTGTCATAAGTGTGTACTGACTAATTTAACATTTTTTAAATTCAAATCAGAAAAAGTCACTTATAGAAATTCCTTCACTTACACCATTAGAAAATATACGGTTGTTTGGGTGTTTCACCAACCAGTTTGCACACTTTTTATTGGCAGTATTACGTTTATGGTATACAAATGACTCAATTACAATAATACAAAGCATAAGACGCTAAAAATCAATAAAACAATAAAACGGGGACAACCCAAAGGGGGCATATGTTAAAACAACAATGAACTGGAGTCAACCCGTGACTTTCTTAACATTGAATAAGCTCACACTTGCTCACACTATTTCTTCCACTAAATGTATGCATACAAATTATGTGTGAAATACTCCATGGGAAGCTTTATGAACACTCATCAACATACTAGTTTCTGGGAGTTCGCTTATTACCCAGTGCCCTCTGCACTGTCCCTCCCCTAGGAACACACATAATCCCACCAAGAACAAACAACTGCAAATATCCAGCTATAAAGCATTGCTACACAGAACGCTGTGTTCTGTCTAGTCATATTTTGAGAAAAGGTGCTGCACCATGCTTCAGAAGAGAGCACTCCTCTCTATTGCCTACTCATATTTCTATCAGAATATAACCTCAGAATGTTTTTATTTAAAAACAATAAAAGCACATTCATGTTTCAAAAAGCTGATGTTTGTTAATTTGGGTAGGAACTTTAGCCTAGTTGTAAAGACGTTTTGAAGGAGTGAGTGAGTGAGTGCGTAAGTGAGTGAGTCAGTGAGTGAGCGAGTAGACCGCTACTGGACTGAATCACTTTAATTGTCTTCGGCTCGGAGGAGTAAGTTCAATGACGATTTATAACCAGTATGTTTTGATGGGGTCTTCTGAAGATGGTGTGCTTAGTGGGAAGGGTATGCCCAGACGTGGGTCTTCTGCTCGTTATGCTGTTGGATGGCCTGGCTGATGAGGGGTGATTCCCCAAAACCAGTCCCAGGATGCTTGTTTTCCGGTACAGGAAGGACCTGGCCGTACAGTCCAGGCTGAACTGTTCCCATAATGAGCAGGGTCAAGACTGATTTGCACATGGCTTGGTCTAAACTGGGGTGGCATGACGACCGATTTACCCCAGATCTGTGACTGGGGGTAAATGTTTGACAATGTTCAGTATTTCATCCATTATCTTTTTGTGTTGCTTAGTCTCAGTACAGATGAACATCCAGAATTAATTCCACAGCTCAGGCCCAGAGTCATAGCTACCACTGGTGCAGAAGATGCCCCAAGGGGTCAATTGAGGCCTCATTATTTGCTGTATTATGCTACCCCATCCTCAGTCAAAGGTTTTTTTCCCCTGCTTGCAATTGAGCAAATGGCATCTTTGATATGCTGCTGCTCAGGTCGTTGGACTGTGTAGCTTCATTATCCACTGCACCGCTGTGTGTTTGGGAGAGCTGTAGCAGGTTTTGATTGACTGAACAGAGGGGGTTCAAAAGGATGAAGGGCTCTATTTTAATGCTGGCAATCTAGTGTTTCCTTCAATGGCTCAATGTATGGTAACTCTAGGGTTATCCTAAGGCAGCTCATGTGGGTGTTTTAAACATCAGGTGAGTGAATGGTAGAACCAGCCCTTTTTCCCCCCAGTCCCTAGACAAAGGTGATCAAGGAGCTTAGTCCCTTCTAGGTAAGAATAGAATGAGTGAAAAAAGAAACAAGATTGCGGAGAACATGAGTGACAACACTGCCAGTTTCCAATCAATCTGTTAACATAGAATTTTTGGGGAAAGAAAACATCCATTTGCGTGATCCTGACCACCTTTTCACAATCCCTGTCACATAAAGGGCCGAAGTCTCAAAATGTTGATCTTTGGACATTAGTCTTGGAAAGGACTGCAACCATTCATGAGAATTGCCCAGCAGCAAAAGGGCAACGTGCTGAATGTTTTTTTAATGGCTTTGCCCATTCCTAATTAAAATAGCTGGCCAACATACCAGAGGAAATCAGGACATCTGCACCAAACAGAATGCGGAGGACAACATTTTATCTGGTATGTACCCCACCACCATGAAACCTTAAGAAATTCAAGACCCCAATGGTCACAGTGAGACACAAGAAGATTAGTGACCATGTGATGGGTGGCCATATTATTATCAACAACATTCCCAAAACTAAAAGAGACAATTCTCTGAGGCCTTGTGGAGGGAAGCAAGTCCTGGTTAAGAGACACGATTGAACCAGGACTCATTAGAGTGGATATCCTAAGAGGCACCTGCAGAAATTACTGTCCTGGATATCAACAATCACAAATCTGCATTATATGTTGCTCTGGGGAACATATTGTAAGTGCTCTTTCCTAGGAGAATGGAATTAACATGTTAATGCACTCACCTAAACATTGACTCAATATTGACCAACCCAGACTTTGACTTTCCTTTACCTAGGATACCACATATAATAATTGAACTTATCAGAAATACTCACAAAAGAGCAATTGAGATGTCTGATGAAGGGGAATCTATCAACATGTGTAAGAAACATCTATTACTATGATATAACGCAATGGCACACGTTTGTCTAGCTACAATAGAGTCATGGTATTATCTCCAATTCAGAAATTACACTGGTCACGTTTCTGTAATCATCAATGACACTACGTATGTAGTTCAGGGTGTAACGAGGATTCGCGCGAAAAATTCCGAGATGCTGCGACCCCTTTAAATTTCAGAGTTTCCAAGTTAGAATCTGTAAAGCCTATGAGAAAGATAAAGCCAGCACAGAAAAGTGTTCTCTGCAGCTTGAAACTGATCACCCCTCTAAAGTTTGTAGAAGTTTTTAAGGTTTTCTCATGGGAGAATATGATAGAGTGAAAGCGAGATCTGGACAAGCTGAAGGCTTGCGTTAACAATAACAGTGCAGAAACATTGAGCAAAACACCCCACTTAAAGAAGCGGAAAGAAAAGAATAGAATGAGGGCAGACAATTAATGGTCCCCCGAGGACCTGGCAAAGATGCAACAGAGGCAGGGTTTTAGAAGGAAAGAAGCAAACGTTCTTGGTAAAAGAAGACATGGTTGACTCTAAAGTACATTTTCAAGCTTACAGGGAATTTTCTCAGCCCAAAAGAAATATAGCTTTGATTAATTTAAACTGGCAAACGGTATGTCAGTTGAGCTTCCCAAACGTATAAAGATCTTTACACATCTGGGACTGGTGAAGTGGGGGTTAATAATCCACATATGTGTTTTTGTGAATTAGTGATTCTTTTCAGACAAAGGATCCTCGAATAACACAAAAAAACATAAGTCTGCTCTGATATCAAAGACAGATTTACTTGTGAAGGACGACCTGTCTCTTCGGTGGCTGCTTTTTGCCCCTTCGCAAGCGATGACTTGAAGCAGCTTCTTGGCGCTATAACAGTCTCATAATATTCTTTGGTTATGGGACAGTGTATTTAAGTAATGCTTAAATCCCTTAGGAGAGCCATTGCTGGAGATAGGAATTCTGTTAGTTCACACTAAACTCTGTCCACTGTTATTAAAATCTGCTACTGAAGCTTCTTATTTAAAAAGACAGTGGCTCACTTTGGAAGATCCAACTAATAACCATCCGATTGAAGTATACCTTTAAAAAAGTGCAACAAGAAGTCATGTTGTAGCTACTAGTGTGCTTTGAAAAGGATGTCCTGTTGACAGACTACCAGTCTGATTTCCTTCTACCAGTAGTGCTCCCAGAAGGAGAGGTAAACATCTATTCTGACTCCTATGCGGCATTTAAAATGTCATAGCAGCAATGGCTGAACCAAGTATGGTTGTTTGGGTGGGTTTGGAACTGGATCAGCTCATTGCTTTCTGGGGGAGGACAACAGGTCAGATTGGGAGAGCTGAAATCTAACATGATTGAACTAGACTTCGGTGTACTAATGTAGGAGACACATGTAGGAGACACATTTCCCCATCCTTTTGAAGCTTCACAGTTGTATCACAGTTTTGGTCTACCACTCTAAACCTATGCCTGCTCAGGATCATAAACTTCAAGCAAAACATCTCAGAATGGACAACCCAGGGCAGTAACCTGCTAAGTGGACTCAGATCATGAGAAATACCTTAAAGGAACCTGCAGAACTGTGCAAAGCTGCCAGCTTACTGTAATCCATAAACTGCATGCCTCTCTCTCACACTTCTTCATCCATCACACTGCTAAACTCTGTGTCCCTTTAACACGATAACTGCACCTCTATGGTTGTCTTGCGTGACATGGAAACACTTCCTATACAGGAACAAAACAAAAACAACACACTTCCAACCACACATCCTGCATGGGGTAGCATGCTACCCAAGTAGGCAAGTGCTTCAGCAACCCATATAGGGGCAGTGCGTGCTATATAAATGTTGCAATACAATATAATGACAAATGCATGAATGAAATACTCCAGTCAAGGGTAATCTGCAGGACAGCACCTAATTCTAAGAAAATCAAGGTCAATGCTCGGCTGATCTGGATTTGATATAGTGGCATTGGTTGTGGCTACTAGATCAAAATCAGGATGCTTCCTGGTTAAGGCCAGCCCTCTCGGAGACCTGCCTTTTGTTTGACTGCAAAGTTAGGTATATCGCAGATTCCTGTACGAAGGGTATGTAACTTGTGAAGTCATAATGGATCAACCCTCTCTTTTGAACCTCAACCTGCTGCCCTGGTACTGGAGTTAACTTCTATTGGAACAGCTTGTTGGAAGTGTTGGCTATTCTCTCTTTCAACCATATAAGCTGTCGGATCTATCTGTCATTGAGGCACGATTATCCTACTGCAACTCAAAGTATCCTCTCGGCCAACGTGACCGGAAATCTCCAGCGTCAAAGACGATTCTGTAAGATTGATTTTAGGAGTGATCACTTTACACAAACATTGAGTTGTGTCACAGACCCACAAGCAGAGATGTGCCAGCTGTTTAGAGCACTGTGTGGTACCCCATTTATGCCATTTCCAATCAATGTACTCAACTTACTGAAGTCAAAACGATGCAATAATGATGCAGGCTTTGAACTTACAACTTGCAGATCACAGCAGATAAGTCCCTAAGCTATCAAGAATGAAAATTGAAGTCAAAATTCAGCCCGTCTAATTTTTGCATGTGATTTATTTTTTTAAAGTTTTTTATAGTGCGAACATGACCACGGGGGGTATGAAAGCGATTTACAGTATATAAGTCAGGGAAGGATACAAGGGGTAAAAAACAGAGCATCCCAACACAGTAGAAACAATCTTAACAGTCTCATATAGCACGGAACCCTAGGGTTACTGCTTGTGTGCTTTTGGTTCTTTATTTAATTATATTCCTGCATTAATAATGTTATTTATAGTAATGTGACGTATCTTAGTATCGTGAACAATGGAATTCTTCAATACTCAAGAATTTACAGGCTATTTTTCTGACTAAATTGTTATTTATTCTGGTTGTTTTGTGTAATGAATTACACACAATGCAACCTAAATCATACAATACCTAGCACAAACTTTCCAAATTTCTGTTATTTTCCATAGAGTCGTTTTAAAGGTATAAACCTGCACCCTTTTGATGGGAATATTGCAGATTAAATGTCAATGGAGTAGCATGCCTCTCATGTGATGCAGGAGATAAAAAATAAAATAGTAGTAATAAAAGTAATCGAAACAGTGAGCTTTTTGCTTTATTTTTTTCCCTTTGTCCACCGTAGAAACTTACAAACTGCTGCCTTTTGAACAAGTATCGTCAGTTTTGTTTTTAGGGTACTAATGCCTAGATGCATCAAACAGAATTGCATTCGCAAACGGTGCGAATCGCATTTTTCGTCCGTTTGCGAATGCAATTGACTATTTTGGAATGCATCATGCATTTCGCAATTTTAGGAATCGGAACCAAGTTGCGATTTCTAAAATTGCGATTGCATTTAAGAAATCGCAATTAGAGATTTCTTAAATGCAATGCATGATTATTTTCAAATTGCGAATTCGCAGTTTGGAAGGGGTAAAATAGCATGAAATTGAACTTCATGCTAATTTACCTAAAACTATCAAATATGCACAAATTGCATTTTTGGAAGTTTAAATTTACACACACACATGCCCCGGGGCATGTGTATGTGTAAATTGCATTTAAAGTTAAATTTCAGGGGTGCAGGGAGGGGTTCTTTGGACCCCCCCTGCACCCTTGAAATTGCATTCACATTTTGCGAATCGCAATTTGAAATTCGCAAAATGTGATTGCCTTCCCATTCATTCCTATGGGCCTTTTGGCCCATAGGATTCAATGGGAAGGGTTTTCCTTAATTGGGATTCGCAAATTGTGAATCGCAATTAAGGAAAAATACCGAATCGCCAAAAAAATTGCGAATTGTTCATGCATTGCGGTTTGCGATTTCTAAATTGCGATTCCTTAATTTTCGCAATCTAGGAATCGCAAACGGCAACAATGATGCATCTAGGGGTATATAACCTGCTAGAAGCAAATGAGTACAAACAAATGTATGGCTGTTTGGGTCAATAATATTTGCTTTCATATTCAACAACTCTGTGACCAGTGCTTAATTAGAGCCAGTGGTTTCCGGTGCTCAGCACCATTACTTAATTGTTAACTCCGGCACTTATGACAGTCTGCCACAAGGTGGTGGACTTTTACTAATTTAGAGATAACCACAATAACAGTTATCTATCAATTCAATATATGTTAAAAATGACTAATACCTGCCGCCGGATCCTTTCTTATTGATTAGGTGGGGCTGGAATAGTCTGAACTGTCACACTTGTAGGAGTGTGATGGTTCGTAGATGTGCTGGTATTGCCATTGGCAAAGCTGGCAGGGACAATGGGCAATGCAAGCCGCAGTGGCATCCTGTGGAATGCACTGGCACTTATTTTATCACAAAATAAGCACTGTCTGTGGCTCATAGTAGTGAGGATACACTGCTGTAAAACCACAGTAGTATGTGTCTTTATATCTTAATTTTCATTGTGAAAAATATTTGAAGCCGGTCCTTAATAAGACTCTGACTTTCCGTTAACAAAGAAACTCTGGCAAGCTCACCTTCATTTTGGGCGCAAAATCAGTTTTTCCTGCAAATGTAACAAGAAATTATTCAAACTTTTTGTGCTGCTGATTCAATAAAAGTGTTGTTTTTCAGATGGATGCTTTCTTACAATACACATTATACAATACATCGGTACTGTCAACTATTCATAATTCATCACCTTTCGTTTGTGTGGTAAGTTATCAATGAAAGAAGAAGCTTGGTGTAAATATTTCATCCAATTAATGGGAATATGACTGTCTTTCAGTTGAACAACACATAGAAAAGTGTATAAAATTGGAAGTTGGCAAAAGTTTATAGAATTTTGAGTAAGGGTTGAATGGAACAGTCGTTTGGAGCGCTCATCAAACGAAGTACTGCAAAATGAAAAATCTTAAAATACGTTGGAAATACATTCTTCAATAAAAATTCTTGGAGCTCTGCCAAATTTGCCCAAACAAGTTTGCCCTACCATTTCAGAGACATAGCTTTGCCCCGCACCTTTCTTTACAGTGGACATACATGTGGACTAAACTAATATCAGCATTACAGTAAAAAAAAAAATCAGTCAACATTATGATGAGGTTTTGCTATAAGGCCGCAAAATGGTTAAAATAAGTCCACATTTTGTTCAGGAAGTGAATATGGTGTCAAGGTTTGGTTAATCAAAACAACTGCCACAGTAGGCATTCAGATTATTGACAATTTGACATCAGAGTTATAAAGTAAAAAAAACATGGTATATAGGTTCAGACAATAAATTATAATATGGGTGTGATCAATTCAGAAATGTTTTTTCATGTGCAGTTGTGACTTGTTATGTTATTTTAAAGGATTTATAAAGTGCCTGGTTACTCCAAGGAGTGTCCCCGCGCTATAGAGGGAGCACCAGTCCACAGTCAGGTAGAGCCGGTGTTGTCTGAAAGAACCAGACGGTTCTACTTACTTTGCCTAAACAAACCAGTCTTGAGATTTTTGTGGAAACTTGCTTCTAAGGGTTCGAGTCTCAGATCCAATGGCATTGAGTTCCAGAGTTTGACTGCCAGAAATCCAAAAGACCTGCCCCCTGGTGCATTCTGAGCACTCTAGGGATTGGGAAAGGTTTATTTGTGACTTAGTTGGTGTTCAGAATGCCAGAAGTGATTATGTTACACATGGGGTGGTGTCACATATGAGCGCGGACATCCAGCAAAGCATGCAGAACGTGTCCATTTGTAAGTGATATCTAGATGAATGGAAGTGAGTGCTCGCTACCCAGTGGCATGTCAGCAGAGAGCTTAGGGTAATGCACTGCAAATGAGGAGTACACCCACACAGTCATAACTTTGTTGTTATTCACACACGCTGACACCACACTTTTCTGCAGCTCTAAACCTGCACACCAATATTCAGAGTGCAGATACTTGCAGGAGATCTATATTGGATCCGAAGAATGTCTTCTTTTAATGAGGTGGGTGAGGCAGGGAATATAGTTCCTGAAGCAAATTCATCATGTCAAAAAGGAACTGAATATATATTTGTAGATTGTGTCTCTGAAAAGTCTGTTTCTAAACTTGGGGATCACCACGCTGTGGTTCGTCCTGGTGGCGTAACCTACACGAAGCGCTGAGACATATCAAGCAACCTTCTCTAATCATCCTGGATGAAGGACCTGGTGGTCTGATGTGACATCATTTGGGTGTCACAAAAAAGTGATGCTTGGAATGCTAGATTTTATCTCAGCCACTGATAATTACTTGAGCCGCATCCCAGTCCATCGTTATTTTGCACACACAGCCACCTCAGTTTGGACCTATCCACATACAAATAAGTCATGTCCCTGATCCAATAAGAACAGTCCAGCCCAAACTGCCTGGCCAGGTCCTCCCTGGACTGGACCACAAGCACATCATTATGACTCTCCAGTGACTGGAGTGGGTGCTGTGGTAATAACCATCAGTTTGGAGTAGATCCCCCCCTTTGCTCCACGTGCCACCATGCCGAGACCTTCTGAGTGCAAGCTCGGCTTTTCGGTTCCTTCTTTTTTCCTACACCTACTCATGTGAAATCTCTGCAATGTGCAGTCTCCACACAAGGATACAGTACGGAGATGTGTGGCAGAAATGTATATGAATATCAGGACTTCCAATGTCTAAATTTCAAATCACGCAGGTAGCGTATGCATATAGCCTTTTGTGATTCCGGCAAGCAGTCCTGGATCTCTGCAAGCCATAGGTGTATGCTTGGCATTCCAGAATTTGCCATTTGTTGTGTTAACAGATCAGCAAATATATTGTGAGGTGAAATGTCATGTTATAAAAGGAATGCACTTCAACAAGATCAAGCTACAATAGGAGGAATTCATGCAGATCTATATATCATGCACCCATCAGTGGAAATTCACTTATAGCATTGGGCAGGGAAACAATAGGAATAATTTGTTTGTCTGTTTTGTGGAAAGATAGCTGATGCTCCAGAGAGATTCTGAGGCTGATCATTAGAGTACTGTGTTAGTAAAGAAAGCTTTGAAGGTTTACAAATGAAAGATGTTGAGGATCTAATTAAATAAGGAGATATGAAATTTAATTCCTGCACTTCTCAGTGTGGCACAGTGATATTTAGAGATGTTGTATATGAAATGTGCCACCTATGCTATTGCCTAAATAACTTCAGCAAACAAGAGGTTAATAGTACATAAGTGATTCGCTCTATGGTGCAAGCACACGAGTTGGTAATATTTATCAACAGAATGTACTTACATTTGTGATACGTAAATTGTTACTTGTTTTAGCAGTTATCTGGTAACTGACATAATATCTGTTGTGATTGTGTCAGTTTCTAAGCTGAAATTGCAAGCCCCATTCTGTGAGTAGGATCGTACCAGATTTTCATCAAAAAAGCAGATGCTATTTTGATCTTGGCCTTATACCAGCCAACTGGATACATACTGTCTAGAGGTGTTATGAATATGGATTAAAGTCCCTTGCAATTGAAGAAGCCAAAACATAAAATGTTTGGAACAACAGCTATGAAGACAAAGCGAATGGATTAATATAGCAATACTTCTATGCAACTATTGCTCCCGAGGACAGTGAGTCCCTACATTTAGTTTTGGCATGTAAACAGTTTTTGTATATGGATTATCTCAAATATTGTCTCTGAGATGAGCGCTGTGTACAACTCAGTGATGTAATGTACTTTCCCCTTTTCTTTGTGTTGCCCTGCCTAGTTTTTTTTTCTTCCTTCTAATGTTCTGCCACCCTGACTGTGTGACTGCTCAGCGCTACAATAAAGCGGGCAAAATAAATAAATAAACACGGTCAAATAACTCTCTGAACAAACGGCTTAGTAAAACAGAGCATTCAATGAAAATCTTCTGCAATACACAAACTGTAACCTGTAAGCGCAATGTTATAAAAGTATAGGTTTTAGACCTAGTGGAAGTTGGTTGATGATAATGAACATGTCTGTATGGAATTGTATGCTATTGTCAAATAATGTGTTTTTGGTAATGACTGAAAGATGTATATGAAGCAGTTGCATCCATATTATTGTATTTCAATAAATTATATTTTGCACATCAGCTATGCAGAGGCTAAAGCGCATAGTCACTTAGAAGAACTCAGAACTCCAAGGTACCCCACTGCCTAATTTATGGGATTTGGGAAGGGCCCTTTTGTGGTACTGTTCAAGATAACAGATTGTACAGATTAGAATCAAATAGTGTAGATTACTGCTTGTGCCTAGCACAAAACAGCAACATGTTTGCTTATGCATGTACGTAGCTCTTGAAAGTTTTAGGTATACATATATATTCCCCTATGGCTATAGTGTAAAGCAGGCCCACCAAGGTATTTGTATATATATATATATATATATATATATCTCCGCACTCCGGTTCGACGTTCCCCGGCCATTAAGCGCTCATTGTGGGTGTGTAGCCTTACGGCAGAACCACGCCGTTTTCTATTCCACACTCCTTCACTTGCCAGTAAAGAAAATAGGCGCACACCTTCTGAAATCCACAATTAGATTTATTTCAATCCATTTAGCACGAAAGCAGATGATCTACGCGTTTCGATGCTACAAGCATCTTGCTCACGATCAACTTCCCACATTTTTTTCAAACATTTAAAGCATTCAAAATAATGTGTGACATTGTTTCCTGTATTGTGATACCGAGCATTGTGGTTATTGTAGTTTTAATTTAAAAAGAGTCTCTAGGGGAGAAATGTTACTTCATTTCACATTGGAAAGTTATTACTCCTTATTTTAGTTTTACGATCTTTACTTAGAATAAATCATATTTAAATTTATTCTCATGTTGTAATGTTTACTCTTTAATGAGTTAACATTTGTTTTGGACTCATTAAAGAGTAAACATTACAACATGAGAATAAATTTAAATATGATGTGGGAAGTTGATCGTGAGCAAGATGCTTGTAGCATCGAAACGCGTAGATCATCTGCTTTCGTGCTAAATGGATTGAAATAAATCTAATTGTGGATTTCAGAAGGTGTGCGCCTATTTTCCTTACTGGCAAGTGAAGGAGTGTGGAATATATATATATATATATATATATATATGAAGACGAAGCTCCTCCTCAGCTTGCTCTGCGCTCGCAGACACCGCCTCCACGCCAGCAAAAGAATGAGGACCGGACCAGCAGAGTCATATATATATATATATACAATGTGATCATGTGATCAAGGCCCGAGGGAGGGGCCGAAACGCATCATGGCGACCACTAGCACCGAATAAAATCTTAAAGCACGAAATTGTGGTCCGTATCCGTCTTTGAAATCTATGCAGGACTGCATTGGAAACGCGGAAGACTTGGATATATATATATATATATATATATATATATATATATATATATATATATATATATATATATATATATATATATATATATATATATATATATATATATATATATATATATATATATATATATATATATATATATATATATATGACATACAGTAGTGTTTTGTGCCTGTTTCCCAAACACAAGTTATGAGTACGGATAAGAAAACTAAGAACCTGTATTTTTACAACAGTTTTTTCTCTGCACTGAAATTAAGTTTTATAGATTTGGTGCCATTTCCAAACTGTTTCTGTGAATTTTGGACAGTTTGGGGAATTGTCCCATTATACCTGCCTAAATAGGTGTGTGAAATGACTCTGCATGGAAGTATGTGAATAGCCAAGACATTCTACCATGTGAATGAAAACCTATTTTGATTGCACTTCACTGATCACTTCTTTGATACTGTGATAAATACGCCCGGTCACATCAATTAAAATGGACATGTACTTATTACAAAGGAGATGGACATAAGGGGTACACATCGGACTCACGCACATGCATCAAATGACAGTTTCTCCTGTATTACGACTTTTTCTATGGACCAATTTGAGTTATCCTGTAAGTAAAGCCTTTTGTATCAAACCATAAATGTGGAAATATTGCTAAGAAAATTGGAAGATGCACGGACAAACACATACATGCTTCCTTTCTGCTGGGTGTTTTTGAATACATAAATGCCAAACAGTCAGACCATAAAAAGTTTTTTTTAAATGTTCAATATCTTATTAGACACTACATTATCATTACTGTCTTTCTGATTTCAGAACCCTATAAAGGTGGCGTCAGTATCCATTTGAAAAATATACATTAGTAAAAAATATATGCACAAAGGCATTACAGTGTCAAAAGTGGTATGTCTAGGTCATAAAAATGTGTGAGACTAAGCACAGATACATGTACATTAGGTGGTCAATAGGACTCCAGAATGTGTTTCCATAGTTTTGCAGTCACATCAAATAACTAGTATCAATGTCTTAAAAAAGTGGCAGCTTTGCTACTCCTCAAAGGCAAGCCTGTTCTTAATCCAACCATCACAAAAAATCAATGCAGGTCATAGAGTGAGTTAAATGTGCTTGAAATGATGTGTACGCGACAGCACCTTCACCTGACACCCCCTGAGTTTTCAGTCATTATTGTATCATTTTTTGGCCCTGCTGGTTTTTCTTCCACCGCTTCAAGATTTAACAAAGTGTCTTGCATCTTTTTTTAAATGTTTGCAATTGTCTCTGGGAGCTGCACGGTTGCATTTCTTCTGGCTTCTGAGATGCAGCCCTCCATTGCTCTCAAGCTAGGATCTACGGGGCACATGCATCATTGTAGAATTTTGCACTTCCTAAATTGCGAAAATTAAGGAATCGCAATTTAGGAAGTGCAAAATCCTATGCATCAAGAAATCCTAAAAGTTTTTAGGATTTCTTAATTTTCGGAATTTGCGATTCCTTAATTGCGAATCGCAATTAAGGAATGGCATTACATTGATTCCTATGTGCCTAGAGGCCCATAGGAATCAATGCCGTTTTGCATTTCTTTTTTTTGGAATTCGCAATTTGTTGATGCATTGCAAGGGTGCAGAGGGGGGTCCAAAGGACCCCCCCCTGCACCCCTGAAATGTATTTTAAAGTGCATGTTTCACACACACATGTCCTAAGGACATGTGTGTGTGTAACATGACACTTTCCAAAATGCATTTTTGTGCTTTTCTAAAGAATTTCGCAAATTAATACGAGGGTCAACCTCGTGTTCATTTGCACTTCGTATTTCAAAATTCGCACTTTTTAAAAAATGGATGCATTGCATTTAAGGAATCGCACAAATGCGATTGCTTAAATGCATTCGCATTTTTAGGAAATGCAAAAAAAAGCTAATTTTGAAAAATTGTTTCATGCATCCCAAAAACGTATTTAGGAAGCGCAAATGGCCGAATTTACCGATTCGCACCGTTTGCACTTCCTAAATAGGTTGATGCATGTGCCCCACTGTACACAAATGCCACCACACACTTGCGTAGCATCTTTTTTTCAAATTATCAATATACAACTTCACTTTTATTTGAAAATGCCAAAGTTACGCTGCAAAAGCCCTAAACAGCAGTTAACCCCAACTCATTTTAGCTGAAATAGCATGGAATGTGAATAATGGGGATTCCCTGTGCCACTTCAGAAGCCTTTGAAAGACTAAAATGGGTTAAAAAGACTAGAATCGTAAAATAACAATCATCCTATTATGTTCTAGAAAAACAGAAATCCGGGATATTAAATTCCCAGACAGAGCTTGGGGGTTCTTGGAAGTGAAAACATTCAGAGAATATAGGAGAGTTCCGCATATGTGCACGCACACAAACACGCAATGTGAATAAGTACTATCATGTTTAGAGGAAAGTACAAATAAAACAGGATATTATTTTTCAAGGGAGACACAGGAGGTTTTCTTGGGGGTGGAAATCAGAGAATATAGCGGATTTACACTTGTGTGCATGCTCTGCACTCACACATCAACACACTTAAACATTGTGAAAAGCACAATCATTGCTTTACAACTGAGTTTGCTATTTTTTTAAGCTGTATCCCTACCAGAGTTAACAATAAAAAAATTAAAATATAACCAAGTTGAATACTTGCCAGCCATATGCTTGTGAACTAAGATCACCCTAATGTCAGAGCTGTATTTTTCTGAGCCAAAGATTCTAAAGCATGAAGTGTTTTTACAAAATTAAAGATTGACCACTGCAATTGGCAGGCCTGGAGCGCAGCTGGCATACCCATAAGGCAGGGCGACTGTGACGCGACCATTCAGCGGCCATGGAAAATCTGACTCTTTTTGATTTTCCAGTCTCTTCTGAGCATACCATGGCAGGGGTGCAATGGAATGCACTGGCATCCCAGGGGCCTTATGAGAGTGAACACGTGCGTGTAGGTCTGTGTGTGGCCCTGTTTATCGCTCTCCCAACTTCCCCCTGCCCTAGCCGTAAAGGACACAATAATAAATATGCAGCTGTTTTTGGAAACAATTCTTGAGCAGAGTAATCAAAAATGTAAAACAGAAGATATTTTGAATTCATTCTAGCCCAGTTTGCATCGGGCAGCTGGCCAGGCCCCAATCCAAGCAGCCAACAGGGGGTCACCCAGATGCTAAGCTAACCATTCCAGACTAGGCCTCAGACACCTTTCATCTTGAGGACGTCTTTGTGATGTTCCCGACCGCTGATCTCCCCTTGTTTTGTGTCCGTTTCAAGGTTGAGTTGAATTTCACGGGGTAAGACTGTGCGACTTGAAAAGTCAACGAGTCGGCAAGTCTCTGGGACGAGAAGCGCATGGCATGGACACCATCTAGTTACAGAAACTGACAAATTTGAAAGCATGAAAATGCATTATGTCATAAAAAAAGTGAAATAAACTACACTAGGCTGTTAGTAATTCCCCGGTTCAAGAAACTTAGGAGAGCTGGCAAAACTGTTGTCCATCTTGCCTCAAAATTTTGGAACACCCTACCTGTGGACCTTCGTAATTGCTCCAATCTTTTCCGCTTTAGGAAACTCTTGAAAACGGCACTATTCAGAGTTTAATTTCTATCTGCACTTGTTTGTCTGACTTTCCCGTTAAGATATCGCGGAGATACCCCTTCGGGGGTGATTCCTGTGCACTTAATAAATCCTATACATACATACACTGTTTTTCGGAAGGGGCTCAATAGGTGTGAATCATAACCCGGGCAACTAGAATTATGTGGCGGGGGAGAACCAAATTATGTGGCAGGGTTTAACTAAATTAAGCAGCAAGAAAAGGCAAATTATGCACCATAGTGTGGCTCATTCTATGACATAACTACTGCATCGTTATTTTTTTACATATGTTAACACTATTTGAGAAAAAGTTTCACCTAAATAGTAACAGTTTACCACTAAAATACATCAATAGGCAATTGAAAGGTAACCAGTCCACTTTTGAGAAAGCCCTTCCACTCTCCAATAGTATGTGCCGCTATGTTTTAGTAAGGTTTGATCCATTTGAGCTAGAAACAATTTTTTTTAATAAAATCTGTAAATTATGTAACAGATGATGGATTATGTGGCAAATGCGGAAAATCCATATTTATGCAGAAAACAGAATCTTATTCTTCTTTTAGTCCTAAATGTAGCTTTATTTTCTCAAGTAGCTGGGCTGCATATCTCACTTGAGCAGATGACTGTGGACTATAAACACTATGCTGCCCCAGCCATTGCTTGTATTGTGCTGGTAACAAGATGTATGTACTGCATACATGTGTCAATAATGAGCACATAAGTACATCTATAGTCATTCTTCAATGTGTGGAGTTGGGGTAGGTCCTAAGTGGCAGACTGTCGTATGATTAAAAATTAGACAATCATACTAAAACGGCTATAGCTCAATCGACTGAGGGAGCAATTCATATTTGTTTATTAGACTATAGCTGAGATGACTAAGGGAGAAATTCATATTTTGTTCAATAGACTATAGCCCAATCGATTAATAGAGAAACTCATAGTTTGTTCAAATTGCAATCGCTCATTCGATTAAGGGAGAAATTCATATTTTGTTCAAATTACTATAGGTCAATCGATTAAGTGAGAAAATCATGTTGAGTTCACAGGCATTAAGTTAAAGAAAGAAATGTGACGTATTCTTTGAGTGCCATTGTCAGGGTTAAAAGGCATCTGAGCAAGTACACTTCTTTTTTTTCTTAGGTCTTGTTAAAATAAAGACCAGGCATTGTTCATAAGGGGGTCTTAGCAAGGCTTTGAGTGTAAAACACAAAATTAAGGGTTCCCAAGGGTTTTTAGGAGCCCGCCATTGGTGCTTCTGAATGCCATGCTCGCGAGATTCCAAGGATGCCTAGTCTTGATTCCGCCTCATGACACTTGCTTTCACCACGCTTCACTTCCACTAGTCTTGGGTAGCAAGCCGCGCCGCCTTGATTCGCTCACTGTCATAGCCTGTCCATTTAGAGGCTCCTAAGTACAGATGCTAGACTGAGACGGATGAAGCTGTTTTGAAAATAATCCGCCCTTTGGAGGGCGGTATGATGGGGTGGAAACAGAGCATGCTCCGATTTGCCTGGTGGGGTAGGAATGCGAGTGAATAGAGTAAGAGGCGCTGCAGCAGTCCTTCACTAAAACATCACACAAACTAACAGTGCTCTGGCGATATTAAATGTAGAAACATATCCCGTGATGGTCTGATTCCTGTTCTGCAACGTTTATAAACAATGCTGTGATATGTTTTCAAACCTTTGAGCATATTTATGTGAAAGTCACGCAGCGCAGCACAGCACAGCGCAGCACAGCAAGTCACCTTGATGCGCTGCATGACAGGGAAAGGGCAGGAATGCAAAGCAGCGATTTGCACTGCGTTGCATTGCTCCAGATTTATCAAGCCAGTCAGGGCCACATAAGGCGGCCTAGCATGGCTACATAAATCGCATTTTGGGCTTGTGTCGTGCTTGCCCCACCTTGCATGGTGCAAGGATGTCACAACTCCCCATATAAATAATGCCCCCCACGGTTTCAGGGTATGCACCAATTCCTATTTAAAAGTCCTTCAGAGTGTACTTTAGCTCTAAGTACGGGTAAATCACACCAGTAACAAAAATATTTGATGGCTTTTAAATTAAAAAGCTCACTTTTTCAGATTTTCTAGTTTCTCCCAGAGAGGAAAGTGATTTTTTTTTTCAATTCAACCTTTAGAATGGTGTTGTTTCATAATTTTTTTCTATAAAATAAATACCTGCCAATCAACCTAATGTATATTTGCTTCCTTATTCCAGTGCAGATACGGATTGTCTTTTATGCAGGTTTGTGCCCTATGTGTAGGTGTGCAAGTCATTTTATGGAGTTCACTTTTTAGAAATTGACAATCAGGAGCATACCATGAACACTCCTTAAAAGGTGTGGAGAAAATATGATAATGTATGAAGTGTGCACAGTGGAACAAACCACCTGGACCATGTTTACAACTCCTCTGTTTTGTACAGAATTCCACAGCGGCCTATTGCTTCATTGGAATTTACATGTTTATTCACTTTCTCTTTTTAAATCTTGAGCTTCCAAGTCAAGAGACTAAGAAAATCCCAAGGTGTCTATCAATCAGTCTATATAGTTTCACATGCATTTAGGTATCTTTGTGTTATCTATCTATCTATCTATCTATCTATCTATCTATATGACTTATTTTTCACTAACTCCATATAAGTCACACTGGAGGAATTCTATCAGTCTGGGATGCTAGGTCACTTATTTTGTTACACACTACACAAGCTGCCTGCACACTACTCCCAGCCTTAAGTGCTGACAGGGATCCTTTCAGACATAATTAAAAATGCATATTTTACATGTGAGTTACTGGTCTTTGGAAGGGTTTGTGGGATGTTGAAACTTTGTGCGTGGTTCTACATAAACCTGTCATTACAAGAAAGTTGGATAAAATGTATGAAAAGGATTGGTGTTTTTAGACTAGACTCACAGAGTAATAAAAATGCCTTCGCTGTAAGCGATATTTGGTTTGGCTGTTTTATTGTACTAATAGCAGGGGTTTCAAAACCTATAATTTAAAGGAATGGTATGGTACCCATGCGTTATAAGTCACATGCATTATAAAATTCTGTTGTATTTTAGATTTCAAGCACAGGAAGCCCTGAAATGTCTTTTTTTTCCTCAAAAAGATTTTATACAAATAATCTTGTATAGGCTTATCTGATAATGCAATCTCAGAATGACGGTTATGGTTTCAAACCTTATGCTACTATGTCACCTGTTTACTGCTTTTATTACACAAAATGCAGTGGTATAAAAACCCATGTCACAGGGCCCGGTAATGTTTTTCCAGATTTCATGGAAAATACATCATAATGAAATATCTAAACCACTTTCCAGACATATATAACGGCCCATTTCCTAATCAACATTTTATTCATGAAAGGCAAACAAAGCCTAAGAATTCCATTCATTACCCATTGTTATCTGCACCTGACAGAGAACAGCTCCAAAAGTATTTCCTATCTTCAGCCAGAACATGTGTTTTTTTTAATAAAAAACGACAGAAGGTGTGCTTTTTAAAAAAAAAAGACATTCTTAATGCCTTCAAAGTGACAGCCACAAACTATTCTGAGAGCTTTAATGTTTAATGAATGTATGAGAGGTAATCAAAACCTGATCATTCTAATTCTGATAGGTGCTGTTTCCTAGCTGCACCTTGCAGAGGACAGATTCACACACACATTTGTGTGTGTGTGTGTGTGTGTGTGTGTATAAAACATAAAGGTACGTGTATTGTATGTGCCTATATTGACCTTGAAAAGCAGTGGTGATGTTTAGAAATCGCTTGTGATCCCACAAGAACACCTTGATGGCAAGAGAGAGTAATTACATATTTACCATTAATGTATCCCCTGTTACTCTCTCTCTCTCTGTTTCCCCATGTCTTGAAAGAAAGACAGAGAGATAGATAGACGAACAGGCAGACAGACAGAGAGACATAGATAGATAGATAGATAGATAGATAGATAGATAGATAGATAGATAGATAGATAGATAGATAGATAGATAGATAGATAGATAGATAGATTTGGCTTTATAGACAGATACATTTGGCTAGACAGACAGACAGACAGACAGATAGATTTGGCTAGACAGACAGATAGACAGACAGACAGACAGACAGACAGACAGATAGATAGATAGATAGATAGATGGCACAAAGTACACAATATATGCCTGATATTGGCAGTGCCACGTGGCTCCTAAGCTCGAGGCCTGGTATTCTACCTAGAGGGCAGCAGGGCCGGTCAAATGTTGCTGGAGATGGGGGTGGTGGTGACGTTTTTGTGGACAGCTTGGCCTGCACCTCACTGCTCTCCCACCTGAGCCCTGCACTGCAGCCACTGCTACCTGTTGTGTTGAAGATATTTAAAAAGAAGAAACGTGACAGGAACATCAGTATTTTGGCACACAGGTGTGAAACGAGTCTGACCTGCTCCTGGGTTTTAAAAGGAATCGCTTCCAACCGGGGTGGGTTTAACACTGTTTCTGTTCTATCGATGCTTGAGGGGCCTGCATGTTTGTGACATGGCTTCACAATCCTCTGTGACAAACTGATGGTAGCAATCCAACTCTGCTCACGTCACACCATGTCGTAGGAGAAACCAATCCCACCTGGATGAGACCCCTCCTTGACAAACAAACAACATGGCTCACTTTTGACGGCCGTTCTTGGCGATTTGCTATGGTTTTGTGGACACAAGGGGCTCAACATCATACTGCACCACCAAAGAGTGGCATTATGAGTACACCCATGCCACCAACAAAACTCATAAGTAAGTAATAGAGATTACACAAAAAAACAGATGAGTTCTGTGTCAACAAATGAAGAAGATACAACCAGAATCCTCTAAAGAGGTTCACATATGTTTCGGCCAAAACGTACATAATACCTGGGAGCCTACTTCAGGCTATCCCAGATTTAAACATTGCCCATCATGTCATGTGATGGCTTTCCCGAGAGTAGGGCTGTAAATTAAATATTATATCACACCAAAATAAAGACAAGGCCAACAGTTCACCCTACAGCAGCCGTATTTCCACGGTAAAATGAGACCTTATGCTTTGAGGCATACGTGATTTATTGCCTAAACGCGAATATTCAATCCAAGGTATCCCTCTAATAACTGCCGCTTTTAATAGCCATACCATAGCCCACAAACTTGGTTCCCTTCCTGCATTTTAATACTGAGTGTAATTGAACGTGATGCATTTACCCCAAAGAAAGACAAGTGGCTCCTTCAGTGACTAGAATCTTGGGCTGCAAACTTCTGCAGCTAGCGTCTGACTCTCTGATCCATCTGACAAAATGTTAGCATATATCACTCCTTGGAGGAATCGAAAATACAGTTCAATGGCCTCCAGAGACAACAGGCATGAGGCATACAGATGCATGATTTGCAGTAGAATCATTGCGGTTAAACTATAGAACAAAACTTGAAGCACAAAAAATTTGGAAGAGAATACTCTCCTGCAATATAGATAGCTGTGACCAAAGAGTATGTTTTGCTATCACAGCGACGGCACAGACATCAGAGCATAGCGCAGTATGTATGTAATACCACTTAAAAACTGGGGTGGGGGGAACAAACAGCTTTTTTGCCAATATTATGTTTTGCAGGAGTCTTGTAACAGTGGCCTAATGCAAAATTATGCCCCGCCTCCTCCTGCAGAATGTAATCAGGGGCCCTTGAGTCTACCACAGCTCCCAGATATGCATTGGTCGTGGGCTGAATGGGGGCCCCCTAAAGATTTGGGGACCCCTCAAAATGTTGCACCACCCCCGCACTGCAGGGGCCCGCATTATGCCTATTTCTTGTACACAGTAATCAGTACATTTTTATTTGATCCAGACCTCAACTGAGATCAACAAATACAAATATCCACAAATTCAGAATTATAATTATTATTAATACTCTTAAAAATGATTAGATTAAAAAAAATATTGCCTGTTTCTTGTACACGATTATCAACAATACTTCATTTTTTTTAAGCCTAAAACATGATAAAACAGTGATTGTAAATGAAGTAAAATAATGCTTATTTAATTGTTATGAACTGCAGACTTTCAGCTTCTAATTCTTCACTGATTTGAGGCGATAGTTTGGGTAGACTTTTTTATTTTATTTGCTTACACTTTAAAACTACATATGTTTTGTTTGAAATGTGTTGGTGTTTCTTTCTTTGTCAGAATTGGTTGTGTATGCTGTTTATCTGAGGGCTTGAGTAAAAAATATATATATATTTTACTTAAATGGGCCATGTCATGCTGCAGTAAGCGCGACAAAGCACGCTTGCATTTAGGGAAAAAAGCCTAGTTGGAGCTTACTTTTTACTTTACGCTGATTGTGACATCCCAACAGAGGAACACTGTTTGGATTTTCACTGCTAAGATGTAAACATAGTTAGTAACTGGAATTGTATGTGTGTGTGTTGCTGATGATGGCGAGAGCTGAGTGATACAGTGTTCCCTCTCACCCACCCACACATACACATACATACAAGACTAGTGTGAAAGGAGCTCACACTTGCATTGTGTAAGAAGAAATCATCTGCAGGAGAGTAGTGGAGGAGGAGTGATGGAAGAGGACGAATGACATTGTGAGTATCAGAGAGGGAATGAAAAAGAAACAGTGAAGGTGGCAGGCGATTTTTAAGTGAGGAAGTTGGATAGTGGGTAAGAGATGAACAAATGTAGAGAGAGAAGAGGATAGATGGATTCTATATAATGAAAATGCAAAACATAAGAAAAAAACCCTGAAAAGGATTCATGGAGAATCCTTTATGAAGTAACTGTATTCATATGTCACATTAACGGTCTGGAAAAAATCATTGCGAAGGGTGTAAGAAAGAAGAAACCCTCACGCCCAAAACACTTAAACCTAATTCCAGCTGCTAAGAGGCACTCTCTATGCTCCCCTTCTCCATCTCTCATCTACCAATCATCTTTCCTGTTCCCTCGCTTTAGGATTTTGCTCCTGCGAATATTCCTCTCTAGCACACAGAAACCTGTGCAAAATGCTTTGCAGTAACCATACGATGCTTGGAGGCTGCAAATGACATTAAATTTCACTGCATTTGTGAAAACATTCCATGCACTGGTGCAAAACTATCTGCCACTGAACTCAGGGCAAGTACTTAGCCTGTAGCGTACTACGTACGGGCAGTAGCATAGCCTGTGTCATGGTGCCCTAGTGCAAGGAAGGAAATGTACCTCTTGCTGCAGTTTGAATTATAAAATGCAGCAATAATCAGGGTTCAGTGGGGCCCTCTGGTCCCAGTGCCACTGCACCTGCTGCACCAATTGAAGCTATTAGCCTGATAGCTAGATGGGGCTTAGGTAGTACGGCCTGTTATGTTCCACCCCACAGTTTGTGTGGTATAGTTACTGTTAATGAATCTCTTTAAGAGTTGTATATGTGTCACTGGAACCAGGGTTGCAGGCGGTGCAACAGCACCAGTGCTTGATATTTACAAAAAAAAGAAACGACTGGGCCCTCTTTGGGGGGCACTGCAGCTTGCACCGCAAACTGCCCCTGCCAGCGCTGCCAATGACAGTACCAACACCACTACTAACCCTCACACTCCTACAAGTGTGACAGTTCAGACTATTGCAGTCCTCCAAAGTTTTAACAGTGGCTTGGTTGACAGGTATTAGTAATTTCTGATGCATATAGATTTAATAAACAACTGGTTTTGTGGTTAGCTCTAAATTAGATAAACAGTGCCACCATGTGGCAGTTGGCCACAAGTGCCTGTGTTGAAAATTAAGTGCTGGTACCGAGCACCGGAAACCACTGGCTCAAGTTAAGCACTGAGCATCACCCCACTAAAACCTGAACGAGTTTAGATGGAGAATGAGTAATGAAAGGACCACTCTAATGCTTTTCTTCTGGCAACATTTGCTGTGCTTTCAAGGACTTGGCACACATCTCCTATGCCTTTAGTGCGGTGGGTGGCGCTACTGGGCAGCACCCCCACTCCTAGAAATGTTCCAGCACAACTCGGGGCATGTGTTCTTTCAGTTACTGCAGAGTGCTGAGAATGTTGAAGAACAGCGGGCTGCTATGGACAGCTTGCGTCTGATCAGTGAAGTAGAACCTTGCCCGAAGCGTTTTAGTTGCGACTCCTTTTCTGCATAAAACTCAGGTGTAGGCAGGTGATGTGGAGAAGTGTGGCTCAATGGTTAGAGCAGCAGACCCTGATGCAGAGGTCTGGGCTGGGACCAGGGTTCAATTCCCGCCTCGGCGGGTCTCGGGCTCAATTTCCTCGGACCTGATAATTCTCGCCTCGGTGCCTATTCTAACCATGGGTCCCACGCTGCGACTCTGGGCAATAGCTTGTTTAATCTCCACAACGGCCCCAACAGCGCTGGGATGCCTGGCTCCACCTTGGGGGTGCCCAAGAGTGGGCATTTCACAGGGAAAAACCAGGAAGGGTTCCACAGCGGTACGCGTATAGCGCCAAGACACTCATGAGTATAAGTGCGTTTTACAAGTACGACTCATTTCATTTCATTTCATTCTGTCCCCAAAAGCCCCTGCATTGCAAGTGATCGAGCAGGCCTCCCAACAGACTGCTGGGAGGAGGGGGTACCCTTAATGTTAAGTTGATCCGGTGTCCCAGATTTGCCGGAACAGCCCAGGCGTTTCACCCCCTGTCCCTGCGGATTTCAGCAAATTTAGCACATGCGCCAGTTTTCAGAGAGGCTGGGCTGGAGACAGAGGGGGCGTGTTTTTATATGTCCCAAGGCAGGGCGACGTAGCATCTCTTATCAGAAAGCAATGTAATCAATACGCATGAAGCTCGATTTAAAAGTTGCATTTAGTTGAGTTCCACAGTGCCTCCTCTGTGTTCCTATGATGAAGAGCGCTGTAATTGAAGTCATACAGTTCCCCACAGATGACGTAAAATTTAAGTCCATCTTCTATGTTTGCTAAATGTCCCGGGTTTTGTTTTTTAAATTCAAGTCACCCTACTTCATGGTCTCCTAAATGCGTAAAGCTGCGCTGCACCAGCCCTGGCGGTATTACCCTTGCCTCGCAGCCCCCCCCTCTCAGGCCTTCTCGCAGTGAACAAGAGCCATTAATTAGCCATTCAATCAATATTAGCAGGACGACAGGGCTTTTTACACGGGATTAAGCAGGCATCCGTTTGCTCCATTAGTATATTCCTGCTCACGAGCCGGCCCTCGCCTCGCATCTCGCGCTCCCCTGAGTGAGTCTAACGAGGGCCGCATACATTACCGCCAGGCCGGGGCGTGCGCAAAAGCGGCGCATCTTTATGCGCACTCCAAGAATAGCGCGCACCCCACAACTTTACCGACGTTCCCTGCAAAGTGAGGCCGCAGGTACGCACGGAGTATGTTGAGAGGGGGTGGGGCGCTTAACAGAGAGTTTAGGCAGGATACCGACAATATCTGTCATCGCAAAGGCACAGGCTGGGGCGGGGTGAGTGGCCATTTACGGGAAGTGTTGAGAAGGCGGAGAATCTCGACACGGTGCTGGGAATATAGAACAGGTTCTCTCACAGCTGATCAGCTCTTTAAGAGTGGGTGCCATTGATTGGTTGCAAAAACAAATGTAAATGTGCGACCGAGTGTAAAAACGAGGGGACAGATTTACAAGGCCCTTGCGCCACTTTTGCGTCATTTTTAACATGGGGGAAATGACGTAAAAGTGGCGCATGGGCCTTGTAAATAAGCCCCGAGGAGACCTGGCCTAGGTGCGCGCGTGCCCAGGCACCCTCATATTTACGTGTGAGTTAACAACAATGTAGCCCCCACACTCCCCTCCTCCATTCTTTTTTTTTATGTCTGACTCTCCTCTGTCCTGTCAAACCAATTTGCTTTTTTTGCCCCTAAGCAAATTCATTCTCTCGCTACACTTCGCTTTTTCCTGCATTCTGCCCATGTTTTTCTCTCACCTTCTTCCGTCCCCACCCCTTTCTCCTCTCTCTCTACCTGCGTTCATTCCTCTCCGTTGACCCCTGCTCTTCCTCTCGCGCCCTCATCTTCCCCAGTATTTCCACCTCTCCACTCCATGCTCCCCCCACGCCTCTTCCTGGTTACTGCTCTCTGCTGCTTGCCCTCCGCTTCCATCTTGAATCTCCCTCCTCTCTCTGCTCTCAGCCTCCCCGAGCCCTCTCTTTCACACCGTCATTTCTTCCGCCTCCCTCTAGCGCTATTTCTCACTCGCCCCCTAAATCTACCATTCCAAAATTCCCACACATATGTGTACATACACTTCACGTTTCCATAGACTACAGGTTTAGATTTTTAACATGGGTGCTCCTCAACATGCTATGGGCACATTATAAACTATGGGATTTATTTACAAGGCCCTTGCGCCACTTTTGGGTCATTTTTAACATGGGAAAAGTGACGTAAAAGTGGCGCAAGGGCCTTGTAAATCTGCCCCTATGTCTATTGGCCAATCGCGTCACCTATGTGACCATGACGTGGTTCCTGGAAACGCTTCATAGACTGGACTGACATCCGGCCAAATCCCGAGAGCCCCAGTCACCACGTGCCAGGGTCGAGCCGATTAAAAGATCACTGCGCTGTGCCCAGATATCTTTTAAAGGGTCTTAAGGCGCTGTCGGCCACGCTCAATGCTGCTGACAACCAGTTTGTGTGGTATTAATATTAACATTCGTGTGGTCTTTTTCTATGCGCCGGAATACTAATATTTATCAGACACTAAACCATTCATCCGATTTCTAATGGATACCACGCTTTTTAATGTATATCCTTAATTTCCATTAGCCTTTTATGTTTTTTCCCTTCATTTCTCCCTCCGTTTTTTTATATTTGTATTCGTTTTCTTTTTGCAACCAGCTCGCACTCTCGCGCACGGTGAGATATGTATTTAAACTGGACGTTTTGTACAAACAATACACATTACAAACGAATGGAAAGAAAGTCTTTGTGTCATGAAAAGTAAAAGCGGGCGTGTCGAGTTACTTTTTTTTCTTTACTTTTGTGAACACTTTCTGTGATTAAATCTGCGTCACAAGCCTCATAAATGCACGATGACGCTGGGACTAGGGTGGGCCTGCTCTGACGTCAGAAAGGGTGGTGTCCCCTGATTGGGCCCACCTGGTCCCCGGAAGAGAACAGAACAGTTACGGAGAGAGACACACTCCAATATTCAAACTACCCTTCTCCCCCAAGCCACGTCGCGCTTACTCACGGGTCTTATAAAAAGTTTAATATGTTATATTTCTATAATATTTCGTTTCATTGAAATGATTAAAAAATAGCTACGTCCGTGGCAGGCTAAGCCTCTGAAAGGAAGGAATGGATTTCAAACTTTGAAGCGAGAATTATTATTATTATTATTATTATTATTATTATTATTATTATTATTATTATTATTTTTAATGATCACCACCCAATGTTTACTAATTTCCAACAATAATGCTAACGTCCATTTCTTTTGCAGAGATTGAAAACACGTTCTTCCTGGATGTGCGTAGTACAGTAGGAAACCCACAATTATAAATACAGATTTGAAAGCGGGCAGAGTGGAAACAAAAGGTTTTTTGCAGGCCACTGAAGCAGAGACAGCCAGTGCTTTCTCTGCTCGATTCACGCATATAAATCATGTTTGAGCCTCCAATTCCTTATTTTTTATGCCACAAAAGGTTCAAAACCGGAGGGGATATAATAACACATTATCGTGCTTGTGTTTCTCTTATTGTTGACTTATGTTCTGTCAGTATCCTTCAAAACACCATATTTCATTAAAGGTGTGCCATTTCCTCCATTGCCTTGGGAGGAATCTGTCGCAAACTATTTCCACTATTCAGCAGGCAAAAACCTGCATAATTCCGAGTAACGGATTGCCAAAGGCGCTCCCAAAAGCCTCATACATAATACTTTAATTGAACGCGACCAATCGTATTTTACAACCTCTCGATAAATCGTACGCAGTTTCCGACGCATGGTCCAGTCGTTAAAACTCTTCGCTTCCGCCAAAGACCAGGGTTCGAGTCCCAGGCTCAGGAGTCAGAACAATACGTTTTTTTTCTCCCCGTGTTTGAATTTATTGAATGCTAATAATACAGTAAAGCACTGCCCCCACTAAGCACTGCCACCAACATTTTACCTCCAGTGACTTGATACTCTGACGTGCAGCACAACTGCTGCAAACAGCTCATTCATAAATAAGTACATATATGTCCCTGCACAAAACACACAATGTACGTTATTCTGAGGCCCGAGTACTCCGTTTAAACTCTTCTATTCAGGTCAGGAAGGGGGTAAAAATACACCTGCATATAGCAGGACAATACAAACCAACAAATAAAGAGACAACAGCATGAACACAGAGGGACGGGACACAGCTGCGTGTGGACAACTTCACAGGGCAGCAGAAACACTGCTTCGGATATAACAAAAGCACACATATTTAAGACAAAAAAAGACTATGCGCGAGAAACAATGGCACACAGCAAAGCGCGTCAACCCGCCATTTTGACAGCACCGTGTTTGTCAGTAACAATAATAATAATAATATAACAACATCAAGAAAACCTTCCACTGTCCAATTTAGAGGTAGGCAGTGTTTTAGTCTCTGGAGAAAAAACGTCTTCAGAGTTGACCTTACTAGGGTTGAAACTACTAACATTGGGTCACAAACAGGTGCTGCCATTTGCCGAATTAGAAGAACAAACACACTAAAGTTCATGTCTTAAGGGCACACCCCAACACAGACACACACTTGGAAGGACAGACTTGCATGACTATGCAGAGAGAGAGAAATGTACACAGAAGGGAACAGAGAAATGCTCTCGCGCGCACACAAATATAAAGGCGGAAAATAACAGACACGCTTGAAAGTGAGATACACATACTTTGAACACAGGCCCTCATTCACGTGATCAAAAATATACAAACAAGCACATATACACTTGAACAGGGCCGGCGCTAGGCATGGGCAGCGTGGGCGGCTGCACAGGGCCTCGCACTCTGCCCACCAGCATGGGGCCACGCACTGTTGATGTGTCCTGTTGTTTCCCAGGCGATCTAAAAAAAAAAGGTGTCGCCTTGCAATTAAGGTCCATTGGAGGGGGCCCCCTCCCTGGGCCTCTCAGGGATGTTGTCTGTCTGGAGACATAGGGGAGGGAGATGCTCCCTGAATTGCAAGGAGACCATTCAGAGACACTGTGGGGGGCCCATTGTCCAGCATTTTGGCGCCCCAACAGTTTTAACTTTTATACCAATCAATTCTCACACCTATCGGGCTGAAGGTGTGAGAAATGCTTGTGGAGTAAAAGTTAAAACTGTGGGGGCGCCAAAATGCTGGACAATGGGCCCCCCACAGTGTCTCTGAATGGTCTCCTTGCAGGGGGCCACTTATCTAAATTAGAGGGGGCCTCGCACGTTCCCTTTTAGCCCAGGGCCTCGCAAATCCTAGGACCGGCCCTGCACTTGAACTCACGTGGATGCACAACAAACAAGCCCATTCACAGGATGCTAGGTAGCGCCAGATCCCCACAGGCAGCCCTGCAGTGCCCCAGGCGTGCAGCAGGGGGAGCCAGAGGACTACGCCGGAGAACTCCAGTCACAATCCCAACAATAAAAGCGCAGACACTGCCAGTGTCTGCCCCTCCCAGCACCCTGCCAACCCCCAAGACCTGTGAAAGCAGCCCCAGGGCAGGGGGGCGCACCACGCTCCTCTTACCGGCGCTCTGCTGCTGGGGGCCCGCAGCCGCTCTGCCAAATAGCGCCTTGGTGCCCACAACCTCCTTCCGGGCCGCCTCGGGCGCCTCCACGGAGCTGAACCCCGGCTTCTTGAGCTCCGAGTCCTTGGGGAAGAGGCACTCCACGGAGGGGGGCTGCACCCCTAAAGGCAGGAGGAAAGATAGGGGAATGGTCAGACAGGAACTGTCAACGGAACTCCGCTTTACACCTCAACAGTGAGCATTGGGACTGACAGACGTGTTGAGTCCGATAGAGGGACACGACTTTCAAGTGGAGACTCTGATCTTTCATTGTTTCCACCACCCCCCGCTATGTTTGGTATAGAGTGAACCAATCGGCCCATTTACAAACCACTACCCAGAGCACAACCCAGGGCCTTTATCCCTGCTCAAGAGTTGACAAGGGGCAGGATATGGCATTAAGGTCTGAACTGCTCACTTTGGAGATGGACATCAGATTCCAGTCTCGGCAGGCCACTCCACATCATGTGATCCTGGGCAAATCACTTCATCTTTCTAATGCCTCCAAAAATTAATATGACCATGGGTAATGTAAATGTTGCTCGTGAAAGCGCTCCAATCAAAACCTTCCAGTTGAGTTCGAGACAGATAAAACTGGAAAAAGTAGTACCAACCCCTCCATCCCTCCATACCCCCCTTGCCCCAAAGCCCACTCGGCCACCTCCGCTCATCCCCGAACTTATTTGGGTGAAGGGGGCTTAGAACCTCAGCCAACCCCGAGCTGGCTGCAGCAGTGTAGGGAAGCTCTGCAGAGCACTTTACCCGTGGACTTTAGGGGGAATGACATTAGGGCTCATTTATTGATCAGTGTTTTTTTATAGCGCCGACAGAGCTGGCATAAGCGCCAGAGCGCTTACACATTCACAGTATACCGGAACCCCCGGACTTACCTAGCTGAACGCACGCCGAGATCAGTTTGCGGCAGTTGGAATCCATTTCCTCTTCGGGATTTTGACCTGGAAGAGAAGACACAAATTCAACAGGACGTTTTATTTATACGGCTAATAATCCCCCTCCCAGTAATTAAGATAACTTTGTTCCAAACAAAGCGAATTGCAATATTCTTATATACATACATCCGTTCCCATAAACATTCAAACACACCTATTGAAACAAGATATTTGGCTACGTTGTTCCTCCCACAGCAGTTGTTTCCAAACCCACAATTTACGTATATCGTGCTGTGAATTATTTCCCGCAATTCTCAGGCATGATTCTATTCCTGTGAATACGGGACTGTATTACCATCAATGTATTCTTTTGACTTCATAAACCACAAGGTGTAAATAGGTAAAAAGGTGTAAGTGCCACGTGAAATGTTCAAATAGGGTGATTTTACACGTTACCCATTACGTTTTTTTAATATTACATTTTTTTCCGCAGTGACTTTTTTGTGCCAACGTGGAAGTGTATTAAAAACAGAATAATACACGTTCAGACGTGGATTTTTTTTTCTCAAAATTGAAAACAGTAAAATAAGATACGTGGTTCTGCAGTAAAAAAAGAAGAGGAAAATAAATATATAATTTATATGCCGCTAAATGGAGAATTTCAGAAATAAAATAAAAACATTTGATAAAATCACATTCTGTTTATAGAGTTTGTGGAAACTGTTATTTTCAGGGTGCTGCCAACAATGGTATATATATATATATATATATATATATATATATATATATATATATATATATATATATATATATATTCTCTCCTGTGTAATGGTGTGACCTTCCCCACATTTAATAATAGTAGAAAAACGTAAACCTTTAGTGCAGCTGCTGTATTGTTAATGCTACACTGCTTATAATATGTAGAAGATATAGGGCAATCTATTCTACAGAAACCAGTACATAGGGTGTACTGAGATGGAATTGGATGAAAGCAGCCTTCAAAGGGGTTGGGGGTTGTAATATGGAATGTGAACTTGTCACCAAAGTAATACATATAGAACACTGCATATTTATTAATACCTTTGCCCTAACTTTTTTTTTTGGGACACAATTATCTTTATTTTACATCCCACGACATCTCTCTCTTCTCTCTCTTTGTGTGTGTGTTCGTATATAATTGTATGTATATATATATATATATATATATATATATGTATGTGTGTGTATGTGTGGGTGTACGTGTGTGTATGTGCGTTTATGTGTGCATATATGTGTGTGTGTGTATATATATATATATATATACACACACATACATATGTGTGTTTGTGTATATATATATGTGTGTGTTTATGTCTTTATAGGTGTGTGTGTGTGTGCTTTTTGGTGTGGCGAGAGTGCGTGGTTCATGAGAGGTGCAGACTTGAGTTGGTCACAGCATATTATGGTATAAGTATCCACATATATGCTGCTGTGTCGAGTGTTGTAGTTAGAGACATAAGCTGCATACTCAGAAGCACAGAATGTATACACTCCTAGTATAAGAAGTGTGAATATGATTCAGAAGAAGCGCCTCTGCTAGGGGTGCACTAACTTGACATTTGACCTTTGCATTAGAGTAATAGATGTCTGAACATTGTGTGTTTATTACCACATTTGCTCCGTATAACGTATTAATAGACCACATTTCTTTTCACTTTCATGATATGTTCGGTTTATTTCTCTGACGAAAGAGAGAGGGAGAGAGCTACTTGCATATATATCACGCCTTCCACATCTACACGACAACTAATATCAAATCCTCTTTCCAGCGCTAGCTGTCTGTGTCCCGACCCGAGCACACGCGACCGCGCGCGGGGCCTGTGGAGAGGTGAAGCGAATTCTTTCCAAAAGCTGTAAAATTCAGACTTTGCTTTCAAAGACACCGTGTTGAACCCGATTCGTTTGCAGCATCTCATTAGGTTATTTCACAGAGTGGATATCACTCGCCATTCACGTTTAGGAATTCGAAATGCGGAAATCTCCTCGTGTTTTCACTGCTGGCGTAGCGCCTACCAGTCCCGAGCGGCTTCAAGGAGCTCTATGCTCACAAACCCGCGCCATGAACCCTTCTCTGTGAGCAAGACCCGGGCGTTCCAGGCCCCTCGGCCCTCGCTGTGCAATTACTTGCTTGAGTTTCTGTACATAATCAGATACTGCAAAATGGCAGCTGACCTAAGCCCCTTAATAAGATTTTAAATTGAGATGTTCATAAATTATCTTATCCACCTCTTGGAAAACGAGCCCCACAGCGCCGGTATGGATGCAAATCATTTCAGCTGTCTCGTATATAGCGAGAGGATGGGTGTATGTATATATTCATGTATATATGAGTGTATTTATATTTTTGCATAGATAATGAAAATATAGATATCTATATAGGTAGACACGTTCGAACTAACTTACAAATAGATGACTATATGTTCGTTTGTGTTTTTCATTGTAAAAACACAACCAAACGAACATACATATATTTTAATTAACAGATATAAAACAAAATATTTTTTTTTAAAATAATAAATAGAGGATGAACCCGTAGGGATATATATACACAATGAGATAAATATATAGAAAGGTAGGTATATACATTTGTTTCCATTTCTTGCCATAGCCAAAGGCAGCTAAAACAGGAAGATGCTCTGAGATAGATAGAGATAGAGATAGATAGATAGATAGAGAGACAGATATATTTGTCTAGATAGATAGATAGATAGATAGATAGACAGATAGATAGATACATTTGGACAGATAGACAGACAGACAGACAGACAGATAAATGTGTCTAGATAGATAGATAGATGGATATAGATAGAAAGATAGATAGAGATAGATAGATACCTTTGGATAGATAGATAGAGAGACAGATAAATGTGTCTAGATAGATAGATAGATAGATAGATAGATAGACAGACAGATTTGGCTTTATAGACAGATAGATTTGGCTAGACAGACAGACAGACAGACAGACAGACAGACAGATAGATAGATAGATAGATAGATAGATTGATAGATTGATAGATAGATAGATAGATAGATAAGCACAAAGTAAACAATATATGGCTGATATTGGGCAGTGCCACGTGGCTCGTAAGCTCGAGGCCTGGTATTCTACCTAGAGGGCAGCAGGGCCGGTCATATGTTGCTGGAGATGGGGGGTGGTGACGTTTTTGCGGACAGCTTGGCCTACACCCTGGTGACCCCTCCCCCTTCACCCCCTCCCGCTCGGCGCGCCGCTTTGTGCCAGGCCTGGGGGTAGGGGGCGGCGGGGGGGATGCGGGTTTGAGTGATTCCGCAGTGAAATCGCCGGATTAGCGCCTGATTGAGATGTCTGTTCGTGAGATATTACAAAATTCATTATCACAGCTCTCTGCTAACTCGATATGAAGTAACACAGATGGGATTTTATGAGCCCAGGGCTCTCGTGTTTACTTATGATAATTTCTGGGGGAATTTGCATGTCATCAGCCCAGTAATCTGCTCTTTCTTCCCTCCCTGCGACGAGGATTCCTCGCTGCTGTCAGAAGAAACCTCCAGGCTGCAGGGCCCACACACCGCCAAGACAAGGCCCGGGAATAACACTTCAATATTTCAAGAAAGTGCTATATTCCGCAATTGTTTTATTCACAAAATGGCGCCAGGTTTGAAATCTTGACTGAGCCTCTTTTCAAGAATGTTTCACAAATTGCTTTGAAGGGGCACCCACTGGCTCTGCGGCTGAAGTCAGGCACATTTTGCGCGCCATGTTTGTTCTCCAGTTCTTAAGCGGTTGGGTAAACTTCTCCAAAATGTGCTTTGGGCACGAAACTGCCTGAGTGTGCACCCCGCATACTGACACCTTCTGTGCCGGAGCCAGCCCTCAGTCCCCGAAAACTCTCTCACCGCAGAACCATCTAAGGATGACACTTCAAATAAAGGCAAAAAAAATGTAGGTAATTATTTTAATCTCCCACACACAGGCGCAATATTACTGACATTAGATTAACATGCAATACTTATTTTATGTAGGCAAACGATGCACTAACCTCTCTTACATATATGCAACTTTGCCGTAAATAAATTCACAAACAAAAAGTGCTTTACTCTTACAAAGTTTTGCTATAACCCCCCTGCCTTACACGCAGTATTTTTATTACTTAAATTAAAATATGCAAATTGTTTTAGTCGCGCAAGGGTTTGCTATAACTGATCTATCTTTCATACATCATTTTTAACATGTTAATGAAAATATACAAATTGTTTAAGTTCTGCAAGCGTTTACAGTAACCTGTCCCTCTTAATATCGCGAATATTTAAATTAAAATGAATACATTATTTAATCGTGTACAGTTTGCTATGATATAACCTCACGCAGAACGTTGATAACATCATATTAAAATATACGGCTTGTTTCATTGATGCAAATGTTTGCAATAAGCACTCTCTGTTTCTTTCACACACAATGCTGCTGAACATAAATTCACCCATATGTATTTATTTTATGGTTTCAAAATATAGTTATGGCCTCCTTTGCTCTGACTCAAGTGCGCGCAGTGCTGCTGGTGTTAAATTGACATATCCAAATTGTTTCTTTGTATACACAGTCTGCAATGGCGGTGAATGCTCACTTTGTTTACATTATAGAGCAATATGTCGCCGACAATATTTCCACCATCATACAGTTTAATGTCGCGATATTAATTGCAGATCTGTGGTGTGGGGTTGGGGCCGTGCCTGTCTGGCCCATTTACCTTGTTTTTCTCAATGAAGGTGAGCTGGGAGGTAACCCGGGCACTCACCCTATATATTAACTGGCATGCGTGGTTTCAGGCCTAAAGTAAAGTCCACATTTGTAAAGCGCACAATCACCTGTAAGGGTCTCTAGGCGCTGGGAAGATTAAGCGAGCTATTGCCCAGAGTCACATGGTGCTGGGCTAACCTGCCGCCGGAGCCGGGGATCGAACCGTGGTCCCCAGATTCCAGCGTCAGTCGCCCTGGCCGCGGCGCCACACCTCTCCCTACCCGAGCGCGCACGTCTGCACAGCGCATATGCAGAGTACGGAGCAATGCGACAGAAAAGTAAGCATCTCATTTATGCATCTTGAATTAATAATGCACTCAGACAAACACAGCGTCAGCGCCGGCGTCCACCCCAGAGCGCCATTATTGGTGCAAAATCTCTTGGTGCAGCATTTACGCGTGAGTGGTGGTAGAAAATAAAAGGTTTAATTAGTTGGGGCTTGTATACAGCGTCGCAGCGCAGCCTTTCCACCACTTCTATGCGCCTTGAGAAATATAAACGTGTCAAACACGTCGAATAAGCGAATGGTCGCAAGCCTGGGCTTTTCTAAGTCGAAAATGCCGATCTTCCACTGTGTGGGGAGCATAAGAAGGCAGGCCCAAGTCGAGGTAGTAAAGCGAAAAAGGCATATGTTCCAGAAGACACTTAGGGCAACAGTTAAGTCCAGTACCTCATCCAGATGAGGAGGTAGTGTTAGGTTCTGTCACAAGCTACGCATTAGGCGTGACATGGATTGAAAACTGGCGTGCGCGTTCGATAGGACTAGCAATAAACCGTGCTGATGAAGTAACTGCCACTTCGCCCTCTTTCTATCTTCCCTTTAAATCGTTTCTATAGTACAGGTTCTGTTCCAACATTGTCTTTCTGAGAGCCCTGATGGAGATACTATCAGTTGGCTTGAAACGGCGCGCGTTTACAAGTTCATTCACAAATATGTTTGTGATTACAGCTCTGATATCAGAAACCAGCAGCTGACAATAAAAGAAAATAAATGAAACAACACGACGACTGTGGGATTTCCACGGTAAAACCCACCAAATGTGGCGGCATGGGACGGAAGAAGCTGCTTGCACTTTCTTGTGATTTCCCGCCCCACAAGCGCCTGTGTCATCATTGACCTGCTGACGGACGCGAACCGCTATAGGTAATGTAACAGTAATGTAAAGTGATTAAAAGACCTGAGCACTTTAATGATGACGAAGTGTATTCCGCAGTAAGCGTGCGCAGTAAGGGAAGGGCATAGGAAGGTCTGTTCACGCCAACGAGCAGGGCATGAGGCTTCTTGGCGCTGTGTGGGTGTTGTGGCATTCGCACTGGAGGAGGCAAGCGTGTTTGAGGTTTTGTGGTGGAGAGCAGGCCGCCCTGACCTGCACGGGCCCTTTTTGGCTGGTAACAGCTGTGAAGCAAGGACTTTGTGTGTGTGTGTGTGTGTATGTGGGGGGGGGGGTTATTCGAATGCTGCACGTGTGGTGCAGAAGCAGTGCCAGTGAATGCACAGAGGCGCTGGGGGTGTCCAGTGGCTGCAGAGGTGTTGGTTTGCAAGAGAGCTGCAGTGCTTCTGTGGCTGGGCTGCACTGGGATGCGCCCTGTTGCGCCATGGGGCGCTGCCAGCCCTGCAGAAGGCGGCATAGCGCCGAGCCGGAGCTGCAGAGTGCTGGAGCAGCATAGGGCCACACATAGGCACTTGTGTGTGGTGGCCGGTGGCGCACGCTGTAGTTGTGCAGGCCTACAGGGGAAGGCCTGGGACGGACCCTGTGTGCGTGTGGGGGGAGGGGTGCTCGGGGCTGCGCTGGGGGTGTCCTGGAGCTGCACGAGGGGCCTCGGGGTCGGCATGCGATGCACAGGGCGGGCGTGGACAGGCACTGGAGGGGTTGTCTGTCTGTCCCGTGCGGCTGAGGGTGCACCAGGGCAGACAGTGGATGTGGCAAGGCGCCGGGAGTGCTCAGGGGCTCCGCATGGTACACAGGGATGTAGGGTGGAGTGATTGCGGGAGTATGGGGCAGCAGGGAAGACAGGGGCTGCGGCACTGGCGGCCCCAGGGGTGTGTTCCACAAGCGCCATCTGTAGGGTGCACAGTGAAGGCGGCAGGGGGTGCACGGGGGGCTCGGTCGGGGAGACGGCGCTGTAGGGTGAGGAGTAGTTGCAGCACTGGGACAGGAGTGATTGTGCCTTTGCGGAGGGTACGAGGGGCACAGCGATGACAGGAGCCGTAGCTCTGGCCTCACGAGGGGGTGCGTCTGCATGGGGTGCTCGGGGGCTGCACGGGGGTGGCTGGGCAGCATAGGGTCACACACGGGCACGGCGCGCCCACGCTATTCTCAGGTGCCCGCTGGGGTGTGTGTGGGGGGGGGGGACCTGGTGAGGGGTGGAGCTGAATTGCAACGGTGCCCAGCTGTCGCACAGTGGTTTTTAAGTGGCTGCGTGTGCAGTGCACTGAGACCTCATGTACCAGCAGCGGGCTGTACACGGGGCGGGTGCGAGCGCGTGGAGTCACAGGGCTGTGTTGGGGGGTCCCACATGTGGCTGCAGCTGCACAGGCATCAGAGGGGGTGCACAGGGCTGCACAGGGGCTGCAGCTGCACATGGAGCGGGTGTGAGCCCTTGGTGGAGTCCCAGGGTTGTGCGGGGAGTACCACATGTGGCTGCAGCTGCACAGGCATCGGAGGGGGTGCACATGGCAGAAGCGAGCACAGCCACAAATCACCCCCGCCAGAGGACCCCCGCGGAACGAATCCCGACCCCCGCATACTCTCACAGGCGGGGGGGAGGGGCTCACTCACTCACCGGCTCTGTCAGAGGGGCTCCTGCTCCCGCAGATGGCAGCGGTCCTCCGGTGCCCGGGCACGGGTGGGGGTCCTGGGGGCGCGCCCTTCCTCCTGCAGCCCTGCTCCCTGTGCACTCCTGCCTTCCCCCGCCGCTCCCGGTCCCTGCTGCTCTCTGGCTCCCGCGCTCCCTCTCGACGCCTTTCTGAGCCGGGAGCCACGTGACGTCACCGGCAGAGACTCCACCGGAGGGGAGGGGGCGCCAGGGAGCACCAGAGGGAGGCGGGCAGAGCCGGGTCAAAGGTGACCCTCAAGAACACAGAAAGAAACCCATTAACCATTTATATATGATATATAAAGCAGCCGGGGATGGCTCATGAAGAGCAACACTGGGAGCACAGAAAAGAAAGGGAAGCAGAGGAAAGAGGGAGATGGATGGATGGGGGAGAAGGGAGGAGGGAGGAGAGAAGAAGGGAATGAAGGTGAAGGGGGTGGAGGGAAGGGGAGCATGGTCAGGAAGTGAATTGAACTGAAGGGGAAGGGAAGTGACGCGACATGAAGGGGTCGGAAATGTCAGTGAAGGGAAGAGGGGTACTGAAGGGGAGAGGATGGATGAATGGGTGGGTGGGGCTGGGAAAACGAAGGTCACACAAGACACATGCTATCACGGATGAGGCTGAGCAGCTCACAGTCTAGGGGTGAAGGGCGCGAGGGGGCAGAATGGGGCAGTATCCTGTGAAAGCCAGAATATGGACAGTGTTTTCACACGTACAAAAGAATCATCACTTCATCGAAAAAGCAGCCGCTTAGCTGGTGGGGGGGTAAACGTGGGTTCCTTTACTACCCGTGCCTTACAGGCCTGGCCCTGCTGCATATTGTCACTGTTGACTTGGGGTGGGGCAGGGACGGGCGTAGGGTCACTGGCACCAGCACACGTGCCCCACACCGGTCCGGTCACGTCCCTTCGAGGCACGTGTACCCTGTCACCGGACACACGCATCTCCGTGACATGCCCCACAGCACCCCCTGCCACTGATCACACATACCCCACAACATCCCTGTCACTACCCTATCACCGAGCACACACGTACCGCAGCATCCCTGTCACTGCCCTGTCACCAGGCACGTATACCCCACAGAATCCCTGTCACCGATCACACACGTACCACAGCATCGCTGTCCGTTCCCCGTCACTGAGTATAAATGCCCCATAGCATTTCTGCACGCCTGCCCCATTTCCAAGCACACACTCATCACAGCTTCCCTTCCAACCCCCCCCCCCCCCTCCCCACCTCACTCAGGCCTTGGGCACGCCTGTCCCGTTACCAGCTGCACATGCAGCAGAACTTCTATACCACTACCGCCAACCCACACGTCCCACGACACCCCAGTCACCCATGCACTCCAAATACATGTGTGCACCTTGTCCACGCACACTCGTCACCCAGCATCCCAGGCCCGCCCTCACACACCGGCCTCGTTCTAAGCGCCCATAACCCAGACTCCCTCGCGCTTCCCGGGCACCGATCCCACGGACAACAGGACCCCCCACTCAGTACCCGTGCCTCAGAGAGTCTCTGTCACTGAGACCACGAATCACGAATCTCTGTCACTGAGACCGCGAATCTCTGTCACTGAGCACACAAATGTCTGTCACTGAGTCCACGAATCTCTGTCAATGAGACCACGAATCTCTGTCACTGAGTCCGCGAATCTCTGTTACTAAGACCACGAATCTCTGTCACTGAGACCGCGAATCTCTGTCACTAAGACCACGAATCTCTGTCACTGAGCCCACAAATCTCTGTCACTGAGACCACGAATCACTGTCACTGAGACCGCGAATCTCTGTCACTAAGACCACAAATCTCTGTCACTGAGCCCACGAATCTCTGTCACTGAGACCACGAATCACTGTCACTGAGACCGCAAATCTCTGTCACTGAGCCCGCGAATCTCTGTCACTGAGACCGCGAATCTCTGTCACTGAGACCGTGAATCTCTGTCACTAAGACCGCGAATGTCTGTCACTGAGTCCACGAATCTCTGTCACTGAGCCCACGAATCTCTGTCACTGAGCCCGCGAATCTCTGTCACTGAGCCCACAAATGTCTGTCACTGAGTCCACGAATCTCTGTTACTAAGACCACGAATCTCTGTCACTGAGTCCACGAATCTCTGTCACTGAGCCCACAAATCTCTGTCACTGAGACCACGAATCTCTGTCACTAAGACCACGACTCTCTGTCACTGAGCCCACGAATCTCTGTCACTGAGACCGCGAATCTCTGTCACTAAGACCACGAATCTCTGTCACTGAGCCCACGAATCTCTGTCACTGAGCCCGTAAATCTCTGTCACTAAGACCACGAATCTCTGTCACTGAGCCCACGAGTCTCTGTCACTGAGACCGCAAATCTCTGTCACTGAGCTCACGAATCTCTGTCACTGAGCCCACGAATCTCTGTCACTCAGCCCACGAATCTCTGTCACTAAGACCACAAATCTCTGTCACTGAGCCCACGAATCTCTGTCACTGAGACCGCGAATCTCTGTCACTGAGCACACGAATGTCTGTCACTGAACCCGCAAATCTCTGTCACTGAGCACAGGAATGTCTGTCACTGAACCCGCGAATCTCTGTCACTGAGCACATTAATGTCTGTCACTGAACCCACAAATCTCTGTCACTGAGCACATGAATGTCTGTCACTCAACCCACGAATCTCTGTCACTGAGCACACGAATCTCTGTCGCTGAGCCCGCGAATCTCTGTCACTGAGCACACGAATGTCTGTCACTCAACCCACGAATCTCTGTCACTGAGCACACAAATCTCTGTCGCTGAGCCCGCAAATCTGTCACTGAGCACACGAATGTCTGTCACTGAACCCACGAATCTCTGTCACTAAGACCACGAATCTCTGTCACTGAGCACACAAATGTTTGTCAATGAACCCACGAATCTCTGTCTCTGAGCACACGAATGTCTGTCACTGAACCCACAAATCTCTGTCGCTAAGCCTGCGAATCTCTGTTACTGAGTACACAAATGTCTGTCACTCAACCCACGGATCTCTGTCACTGAGCACACGAATCTCTGTCACTGAGCCCACGAATCTCTGTCACTGAGCCCGCAAATCTCTGTCACTGAGCCTGCGAATCTCTGTCACTGAGCACACGAATCTCTGTCACTGAGCCCGGGAATCTCTGTCACTGAGCCCACGAATCTCTGTCACTGAGCCCGCAAATCTCTGTCACTGAGCCCGTAAATCTCTGTCACTAAGACCACGAATCTCTGTCACTGAGCCCACGAGTCTCTGTCACTGAGACCGCAAATCTCTGTCACTGAGCTCACGAATCTCTGTCACTGAGCCCACGAATCTCTGTCACTCAGCCCACGAATCTCTGTCACTAAGACCACAAATCTCTGTCACTGAGCCCACGAATCTCTGTCACTGAGACCGCGAATCTCTGTCACTAAGACCACGAATCTCTGTCACTGAGCCCACGAATCTCTGTCACTGAGCCCGTAAATCTCTGTCACTAAGACCACGAATCTCTGTCACTGAGCCCACGAGTCTCTGTCACTGAGACCGCAAATCTCTGTCACTAAGACCACGAATCTCTGTCACTGAGCTCACAAATCTCTGTCACTGAGCCCACGAATCTCTGTCACTCAGCCCACGAATCTCTGTCACTAAGACCACAAATCTCTGTCACTGAGCCCACGAATCTCTGTCACTGAGACCGGGAATCTCTGTCACTGAGCACACGAATGTCTGTCACTGAACCCGCAAATCTCTGTCACTGAGCACAGGAATGTCTGTCACTGAACCCGCGAATCTCTGTCACTGAGCACATTAATGTCTGTCACTGAACCCACAAATCTCTGTCACTGAGCACATGAATGTCTGTCACTCAACCCACGAATCTCTGTCACTGAGCACACGAATCTCTGTCGCTGAGCCCGCGAATCTCTGTCACTGAGCACACGAATGTCTGTCACTCAACCCACGAATCTCTGTCACTGAGCACACAAATCTCTGTCGCTGAGCCCGCAAATCTGTCACTGAGCACACGAATGTCTGTCACTGAACCCACGAATCTCTGTCACTAAGACCACGAATCTCTGTCACTGAGCACACAAATGTTTGTCAATGAACCCACGAATCTCTGTCTCTGAGCACACGAATGTCTGTCACTGAACCCACAAATCTCTGTCACTAAGCCTGCGAATCTCTGTTACTGAGTACACAAATGTCTGTCACTCAACCCACGGATCTCTGTCACTGAGCACACGAATCTCTGTCACTGAGCCCACGAATCTCTGTCACTGAGCCCGCAAATCTCTGTCACTGAGCCTGCGAATCTCTGTCACTGAGCACACGAATCTCTGTCACTGAGCCCGGGAATCTCTGTCACTGAGCCCACGAATCTCTGTCACTGAGCCCGCAAATCTCTGTCACTGAGCCCACGAATCTCTGTCACTGAGCCCGCAAATCTCTGTCACTGAGCCCACAAATCTCTGTCACTGAGCACACGAATGTCTGTCACTGAACCCGCAAATCTCTGTCACTGAGCACACAAATGTCTGTCACTGAGCCCACGAATCTCTGTCACTGAGCACACGAATCTCTGTCGCTGAGCCCGCAAATCTCTTTCACTGAGCACACAAATCTCTGTCACTGAGCCTGCGAATCTCTGTCACTGAGTCCGCGAATCTCTGTCACTGAGCCCGCGAATCTCTGTCACTGAGCCCACAAATCTCTGTCACTTAGCCCATGGATCTCTGTCACTGAGCCCAAAAATCTCTGTCACTGAGCCCGCAAATTTCTGTCACTAAGACCACGATTCTCTGTCACTGAGCCCACGAATCTCTGTCACTGAGCCCGCAAATCTCTGTCACTAAGACCACGAATCTCTGTCACTGAGCCCGCGAATCTCTGTCACTGAGCCCACAAATCTCTGTCACTGAACCCGCGAATCTCTGTCACTGAGCACACGAATGTCTGTCACTGAACCCACGAATCTCTGTCACTGAGCACACGAATGTCTGTCACTGAACCCACGAATCTCTGTCACTGAGCCCACGAATCTCTGTCACTGAGACCGCGAATCTCTGTCACTGAGCCCACGAATCTCTGTCACTGAGCCCGCAAATCTCTGTCACTGAGCCCGCGAATCTCTGTCACTAAGACCACAAATCTCTGTCACTGAGCCCACGAATCTCTGTCACTGAGCGTGCAAATCTCTGTCACTAAGACCGCGAATCTCTGTCACTGAGCCCACGAATCTCTGTCACTGAGCCCGCGAATCTCTGTCACCGAGTACACGAATGTCTGTCACTGAACCCACGAATCTCTGTCACTGAGCACACGAATGTCTGTCACTGAACCCGCGAATCTCTGTCACTGAGCACTCGAATGTCTGTCACTGAACCCACGAATCTCTGTCACTGAACCCGCGAATCTCTGTCACTGAGCACACGAATGTCTGTCACTGAACCCACGAATCTCTGTCACTGAGCACACGAATGTCTGTCACTGAACCCACGAATCTCTGTCACTGAGCCCACGAATCTCTGTCACTGAGACCGCGAATCTCTGTCACTGAGCCCACGAATCTCTGTCACTGAGCCCGCAAATCTCTGTCACTGAGCCCGCGAATCTCTGTCACTAAGACCACAAATCTCTGTCACTGAGCCCACGAATCTCTGTCACTGAGCGTGCAAATCTCTGTCACTAAGACCGCGAATCTCTGTCACTGAGCCCACGAATCTCTGTCACTGAGCCCGCGAATCTCTGTCACCGAGTACACGAATGTCTGTCACTGAACCCACGAATCTCTGTCACTGAGCACTCGAATGTCTGTCACTGAACCCACGAATCTCTGTCACTGAGCACACGAATGTCTGTCACTGAACCCACGAATCTCTGTCACTGAGCACACAAATCTCTGTCGCTGAGCCCGCGAATCTCTGTCACTGAGCACACAAATGTCTGATACTGAACCCACAAATCTCTGTCACTAAGACCACAAATCTCTGTCACTGAGACCATGAATCTCTGTCAGTGAGACCGCGAATCTCTGTCACTGAGACCGTGAATCTCTGTCACTGAGCCTGGGAATCTCTGTCACTGAGCCCGTGAATCTCTGTCACTGAGTCCCCGAATCTCTGTCCCTGAGCCCGCGAATCTCTGTCACTAAGACCACGATTCTCTGTCACTGAGACCACGAATCTCTGTCACTGAGCCTGGGAATCTCTGTCACTGAGCCCGTGAATCTCTGTCACTGAGACCACGAATCTCTGTCAGTGAGACCGCGAATCTCTGTCACTGAGACCACGAATCTCTGTCAGTGAGACCGCGAATCTCTGTCACTGAGACCGTGAATCTCTGTCACTGAGCCTGGGAATCTCTGTCAGTGAGACCACGATTCTCTGTCACTGAGCCCACGAATCTCTGTCGCTGAGCCTGCGAATCTCTGTCACTGAGTCCCCGAATCTCTGTCACTGAGCCCTCGCATCTCTGTCACTGAGTGCCGCTGTCCAACAGAATCTGTCTCTGAGCCTATATACCCCCCAGATAATCTGTCACTGAATACACTTGTCCCACAAACCCTATTTCACTGAGTACACGTCCCTCAAATCCCTCTCACTGAGAACAAAGGTGTCACAGAATCTGTCACTGAGCACATGAATGTCTGTCACTCAACCCACGAATCTCTGTCACTGAGCACACGAATCTCTGTCGCTGAGCCCGCGAATCTCTGTCACTGAGCACACGAATGTCTGTCACTCAACCCACGAATCTCTGTCACTGAGCACACAAATCTCTGTCGCTGAGCCCGCAAATCTGTCACTGAGCACACGAATGTCTGTCACTGAACCCACGAATCTCTGTCACTAAGACCACGAATCTCTGTCACTGAGCACACAAATGTTTGTCAATGAACCCACGAATCTCTGTCTCTGAGCACACGAATGTCTGTCACTGAACCCACAAATCTCTGTCACTAAGCCTGCGAATCTCTGTTACTGAGTACACAAATGTCTGTCACTCAACCCACGGATCTCTGTCACTGAGCACACGAATCTCTGTCACTGAGCCCACGAATCTCTGTCACTGAGCCCGCAAATCTCTGTCACTGAGCCTGCGAATCTCTGTCACTGAGCACACGAATCTCTGTCACTGAGCCCGGGAATCTCTGTCACTGAGCCCACGAATCTCTGTCACTGAGCCCGCAAATCTCTGTCACTGAGCCCGTAAATCTCTGTCACTAAGACCACGAATCTCTGTCACTGAGCCCACGAGTCTCTGTCACTGAGACCGCAAATCTCTGTCACTGAGCTCACGAATCTCTGTCACTGAGCCCACGAATCTCTGTCACTCAGCCCACAAATCTCTGTCACTAAGACCACGAATCTCTGTCACTGAGCCCACGAATCTCTGTCACTGAGCCCGTAAATCTCTGTCACTAAGACCACGAATCTCTGTCACTGAGCCCACGAGTCTCTGTCACTGAGACCGCAAATCTCTGTCACTAAGACCACGAATCTCTGTCACTGAGCTCACGAATCTCTGTCACTGAGCCCACGAATCTCTGTCACTCAGCCCACGAATCTCTGTCACTAAGACCACAAATCTCTGTCACTGAGCCCACGAATCTCTGTCACTGAGACCGCGAATCTCTGTCACTGAGCACACGAATGTCTGTCACTGAACCCGCAAATCTCTGTCACTGAGCACAGGAATGTCTGTCACTGAACCCGCGAATCTCTGTCACTGAGCACATTAATGTCTGTCACTGAACCCACAAATCTCTGTCACTGAGCACATGAATGTCTGTCACTCAACCCACGAATCTCTGTCACTGAGCACACGAATCTCTGTCGCTGAGCCCGCGAATCTCTGTCACTGAGCACACGAATGTCTGTCACTCAACCCACGAATCTCTGTCACTGAGCACACAAATCTCTGTCGCTGAGCCCGCAAATCTGTCACTGAGCACACGAATGTCTGTCACTGAACCCACGAATCTCTGTCACTAAGACCACGAATCTCTGTCACTGAGCACACAAATGTTTGTCAATGAACCCACGAATCTCTGTCTCTGAGCACACGAATGTCTGTCACTGAACCCACAAATCTCTGTCACTAAGCCTGCGAATCTCTGTTACTGAGTACACAAATGTCTGTCACTCAACCCACGGATCTCTGTCACTGAGCACACGAATCTCTGTCACTGAGCCCACGAATCTCTGTCACTGAGCCCGCAAATCTCTGTCACTGAGCCTGCGAATCTCTGTCACTGAGCACACGAATCTCTGTCACTGAGCCCGGGAATCTCTGTCACTGAGACCGCGAATCTCTGTCACTAAGACCACGAATCTCTGTCACTGAGCCCACGAATCTCTGTCACTGAGCCCGTAAATCTCTGTCACTAAGACCACGAATCTCTGTCACTGAGCCCACGAGTCTCTGTCACTGAGACCGCAAATCTCTGTCACTGAGCTCACGAATCTCTGTCACTGAGCCCACGAATCTCTGTCACTCAGCCCACGAATCTCTGTCACTAAGACCACAAATCTCTGTCACTGAGCCCACGAATCTCTGTCACTGAGACCGCGAATCTCTGTCACTGAGCACACGAATGTCTGTCACTGAACCCGCAAATCTCTGTCACTGAGCACAGGAATGTCTGTCACTGAACCCGCGAATCTCTGTCACTGAGCACATTAATGTCTGTCACTGAACCCACAAATCTCTGTCACTGAGCACATGAATGTCTGTCACTCAACCCACGAATCTCTGTCACTGAGCACACGAATCTCTGTCGCTGAGCCCGCGAATCTCTGTCACTGAGCACACGAATGTCTGTCACTCAACCCACGAATCTCTGTCACTGAGCACACAAATCTCTGTCGCTGAGCCCGCAAATCTGTCACTGAGCACACGAATGTCTGTCACTGAACCCACGAATCTCTGTCACTAAGACCACGAATCTCTGTCACTGAGCACACAAATGTTTGTCAATGAACCCACGAATCTCTGTCTCTGAGCACACGAATGTCTGTCACTGAACCCACAAATCTCTGTCACTAAGCCTGCGAATCTCTGTTACTGAGTACACAAATGTCTGTCACTCAACCCACGGATCTCTGTCACTGAGCACACGAATCTCTGTCACTGAGCCCACGAATCTCTGTCACTGAGCCCGCAAATCTCTGTCACTGAGCCTGCGAATCTCTGTCACTGAGCACACGAATCTCTGTCACTGAGCCCGGGAATCTCTGTCACTGAGCCCACGAATCTCTGTCACTGAGCCCGCAAATCTCTGTCACTGAGCCCGTAAATCTCTGTCACTAAGACCACGAATCTCTGTCACTGAGCCCACGAGTCTCTGTCACTGAGACCGCAAATCTCTGTCACTGAGCTCACGAATCTCTGTCACTGAGCCCACGAATCTCTGTCACTCAGCCCACGAATCTCTGTCACTAAGACCACAAATCTCTGTCACTGAGCCCACGAATCTCTGTCACTGAGACCGCGAATCTCTGTCACTAAGACCACGAATCTCTGTCACTGAGCCCACGAATCTCTGTCACTGAGCCCGTAAATCTCTGTCACTAAGACCACGAATCTCTGTCACTGAGCCCACGAGTCTCTGTCACTGAGACCGCAAATCTCTGTCACTAAGACCACGAATCTCTGTCACTGAGCTCACAAATCTCTGTCACTGAGCCCACGAATCTCTGTCACTCAGCCCACGAATCTCTGTCACTAAGACCACAAATCTCTGTCACTGAGCCCACGAATCTCTGTCACTGAGACCGGGAATCTCTGTCACTGAGCACACGAATGTCTGTCACTGAACCCGCAAATCTCTGTCACTGAGCACAGGAATGTCTGTCACTGAACCCGCGAATCTCTGTCACTGAGCACATTAATGTCTGTCACTGAACCCACAAATCTCTGTCACTGAGCACATGAATGTCTGTCACTCAACCCACGAATCTCTGTCACTGAGCACACGAATCTCTGTCGCTGAGCCCGCGAATCTCTGTCACTGAGCACACGAATGTCTGTCACTCAACCCACGAATCTCTGTCACTGAGCACACAAATCTCTGTCGCTGAGCCCGCAAATCTGTCACTGAGCACACGAATGTCTGTCACTGAACCCACGAATCTCTGTCACTAAGACCACGAATCTCTGTCACTGAGCACACAAATGTTTGTCAATGAACCCACGAATCTCTGTCTCTGAGCACACGAATGTCTGTCACTGAACCCACAAATCTCTGTCACTAAGCCTGCGAATCTCTGTTACTGAGTACACAAATGTCTGTCACTCAACCCACGGATCTCTGTCACTGAGCACACGAATCTCTGTCACTGAGCCCACGAATCTCTGTCACTGAGCCCGCAAATCTCTGTCACTGAGCCTGCGAATCTCTGTCACTGAGCACACGAATCTCTGTCACTGAGCCCGGGAATCTCTGTCACTGAGCCCACGAATCTCTGTCACTGAGCCCGCAAATCTCTGTCACTGAGCCCACGAATCTCTGTCACTGAGCCCGCAAATCTCTGTCACTGAGCCCACAAATCTCTGTCACTGAGCACACGAATGTCTGTCACTGAACCCGCAAATCTCTGTCACTGAGCACACAAATGTCTGTCACTGAGCCCACGAATCTCTGTCACTGAGCACACGAATCTCTGTCGCTGAGCCCGCAAATCTCTTTCACTGAGCACACAAATCTCTGTCACTGAGCCTGCGAATCTCTGTCACTGAGTCCGCGAATCTCTGTCACTGAGCCCGCGAATCTCTGTCACTGAGCCCACAAATCTCTGTCACTTAGCCCATGGATCTCTGTCACTGAGCCCAAAAATCTCTGTCACTGAGCCCGCAAATTTCTGTCACTAAGACCACGATTCTCTGTCACTGAGCCCACGAATCTCTGTCACTGAGCCCGCAAATCTCTGTCACTAAGACCACGAATCTCTGTCACTGAGCCCGCGAATCTCTGTCACTGAGCCCACAAATCTCTGTCACTGAACCCGCGAATCTCTGTCACTGAGCACACGAATGTCTGTCACTGAACCCACGAATCTCTGTCACTGAGCACACGAATGTCTGTCACTGAACCCACGAATCTCTGTCACTGAGCCCACGAATCTCTGTCACTGAGACCGCGAATCTCTGTCACTGAGCCCACGAATCTCTGTCACTGAGCCCGCAAATCTCTGTCACTGAGCCCGCGAATCTCTGTCACTAAGACCACAAATCTCTGTCACTGAGCCCACGAATCTCTGTCACTGAGCGTGCAAATCTCTGTCACTAAGACCGCGAATCTCTGTCACTGAGCCCACGAATCTCTGTCACTGAGCCCGCGAATCTCTGTCACCGAGTACACGAATGTCTGTCACTGAACCCACGAATCTCTGTCACTGAGCACACGAATGTCTGTCACTGAACCCGCGAATCTCTGTCACTGAGCACTCGAATGTCTGTCACTGAACCCACGAATCTCTGTCACTGAACCCGCGAATCTCTGTCACTGAGCACACGAATGTCTGTCACTGAACCCACGAATCTCTGTCACTGAGCACACGAATGTCTGTCACTGAACCCACGAATCTCTGTCACTGAGCCCACGAATCTCTGTCACTGAGACCGCGAATCTCTGTCACTGAGCCCACGAATCTCTGTCACTGAGCCCGCAAATCTCTGTCACTGAGCCCGCGAATCTCTGTCACTAAGACCACAAATCTCTGTCACTGAGCCCACGAATCTCTGTCACTGAGCGTGCAAATCTCTGTCACTAAGACCGCGAATCTCTGTCACTGAGCCCACGAATCTCTGTCACTGAGCCCGCGAATCTCTGTCACCGAGTACACGAATGTCTGTCACTGAACCCACGAATCTCTGTCACTGAGCACTCGAATGTCTGTCACTGAACCCACGAATCTCTGTCACTGAGCACACGAATGTCTGTCACTGAACCCACGAATCTCTGTCACTGAGCACACAAATCTCTGTCGCTGAGCCCGCGAATCTCTGTCACTGAGCACACAAATGTCTGATACTGAACCCACAAATCTCTGTCACTAAGACCACAAATCTCTGTCACTGAGACCATGAATCTCTGTCAGTGAGACCGCGAATCTCTGTCACTGAGACCGTGAATCTCTGTCACTGAGCCTGGGAATCTCTGTCACTGAGCCCGTGAATCTCTGTCACTGAGTCCCCGAATCTCTGTCCCTGAGCCCGCGAATCTCTGTCACTAAGACCACGATTCTCTGTCACTGAGACCACGAATCTCTGTCACTGAGCCTGGGAATCTCTGTCACTGAGCCCGTGAATCTCTGTCACTGAGACCACGAATCTCTGTCAGTGAGACCGCGAATCTCTGTCACTGAGACCACGAATCTCTGTCAGTGAGACCGCGAATCTCTGTCACTGAGACCGTGAATCTCTGTCACTGAGCCTGGGAATCTCTGTCAGTGAGACCACGATTCTCTGTCACTGAGCCCACGAATCTCTGTCGCTGAGCCTGCGAATCTCTGTCACTGAGTCCCCGAATCTCTGTCACTGAGCCCTCGCATCTCTGTCACTGAGTGCCGCTGTCCAACAGAATCTGTCTCTGAGCCTATATACCCCCCAGATAATCTGTCACTGAATACACTTGTCCCACAAACCCTATTTCACTGAGTACACGTCCCTCAAATCCCTCTCACTGAGAACAAAGGTGTCACAGAATCTGTCACTGAGCACATGAATGTCTGTCACTCAACCCACGAATCTCTGTCACTGAGCACACGAATCTCTGTCGCTGAGCCCGCGAATCTCTGTCACTGAGCACACGAATGTCTGTCACTCAACCCACGAATCTCTGTCACTGAGCACACAAATCTCTGTCGCTGAGCCCGCAAATCTGTCACTGAGCACACGAATGTCTGTCACTGAACCCACGAATCTCTGTCACTAAGACCACGAATCTCTGTCACTGAGCACACAAATGTTTGTCAATGAACCCACGAATCTCTGTCTCTGAGCACACGAATGTCTGTCACTGAACCCACAAATCTCTGTCACTAAGCCTGCGAATCTCTGTTACTGAGTACACAAATGTCTGTCACTCAACCCACGGATCTCTGTCACTGAGCACACGAATCTCTGTCACTGAGCCCACGAATCTCTGTCACTGAGCCCGCAAATCTCTGTCACTGAGCCTGCGAATCTCTGTCACTGAGCACACGAATCTCTGTCACTGAGCCCGGGAATCTCTGTCACTGAGCCCACGAATCTCTGTCACTGAGCCCGCAAATCTCTGTCACTGAGCCCGTAAATCTCTGTCACTAAGACCACGAATCTCTGTCACTGAGCCCACGAGTCTCTGTCACTGAGACCGCAAATCTCTGTCACTGAGCTCACGAATCTCTGTCACTGAGCCCACGAATCTCTGTCACTCAGCCCACAAATCTCTGTCACTAAGACCACGAATCTCTGTCACTGAGCCCACGAATCTCTGTCACTGAGCCCGTAAATCTCTGTCACTAAGACCACGAATCTCTGTCACTGAGCCCACGAGTCTCTGTCACTGAGACCGCAAATCTCTGTCACTAAGACCACGAATCTCTGTCACTGAGCTCACGAATCTCTGTCACTGAGCCCACGAATCTCTGTCACTCAGCCCACGAATCTCTGTCACTAAGACCACAAATCTCTGTCACTGAGCCCACGAATCTCTGTCACTGAGACCGCGAATCTCTGTCACTGAGCACACGAATGTCTGTCACTGAACCCGCAAATCTCTGTCACTGAGCACAGGAATGTCTGTCACTGAACCCGCGAATCTCTGTCACTGAGCACATTAATGTCTGTCACTGAACCCACAAATCTCTGTCACTGAGCACATGAATGTCTGTCACTCAACCCACGAATCTCTGTCACTGAGCACACGAATCTCTGTCGCTGAGCCCGCGAATCTCTGTCACTGAGCACACGAATGTCTGTCACTCAACCCACGAATCTCTGTCACTGAGCACACAAATCTCTGTCGCTGAGCCCGCAAATCTGTCACTGAGCACACGAATGTCTGTCACTGAACCCACGAATCTCTGTCACTAAGACCACGAATCTCTGTCACTGAGCACACAAATGTTTGTCAATGAACCCACGAATCTCTGTCTCTGAGCACACGAATGTCTGTCACTGAACCCACAAATCTCTGTCACTAAGCCTGCGAATCTCTGTTACTGAGTACACAAATGTCTGTCACTCAACCCACGGATCTCTGTCACTGAGCACACGAATCTCTGTCACTGAGCCCACGAATCTCTGTCACTGAGCCCGCAAATCTCTGTCACTGAGCCTGCGAATCTCTGTCACTGAGCACACGAATCTCTGTCACTGAGCCCGGGAATCTCTGTCACTGAGCCCACGAATCTCTGTCACTGAGCCCGCAAATCTCTGTCACTGAGCCCACGAATCTCTGTCACTGAGCCCGCAAATCTCTGTCACTGAGCCCACAAATCTCTGTCACTGAGCACACGAATGTCTGTCACTGAACCCGCAAATCTCTGTCACTGAGCACACAAATGTCTGTCACTGAGCCCACGAATCTCTGTCACTGAGCACACGAATCTCTGTCGCTGAGCCCGCAAATCTCTTTCACTGAGCACACAAATCTCTGTCACTGAGCCTGCGAATCTCTGTCACTGAGTCCGCGAATCTCTGTCACTGAGCCCGCGAATCTCTGTCACTGAGCCCACAAATCTCTGTCACTTAGCCCATGGATCTCTGTCACTGAGCCCAAAAATCTCTGTCACTGAGCCCGCAAATTTCTGTCACTAAGACCACGATTCTCTGTCACTGAGCCCACGAATCTCTGTCACTGAGCCCGCAAATCTCTGTCACTAAGACCACGAATCTCTGTCACTGAGCCCGCGAATCTCTGTCACTGAGCCCACAAATCTCTGTCACTGAACCCGCGAATCTCTGTCACTGAGCACACGAATGTCTGTCACTGAACCCACGAATCTCTGTCACTGAGCACACGAATGTCTGTCACTGAACCCACGAATCTCTGTCACTGAGCCCACGAATCTCTGTCACTGAGACCGCGAATCTCTGTCACTGAGCCCACGAATCTCTGTCACTGAGCCCGCAAATCTCTGTCACTGAGCCCGCGAATCTCTGTCACTAAGACCACAAATCTCTGTCACTGAGCCCACGAATCTCTGTCACTGAGCGTGCAAATCTCTGTCACTAAGACCGCGAATCTCTGTCACTGAGCCCACGAATCTCTGTCACTGAGCCCGCGAATCTCTGTCACCGAGCACACGAATGTCTGTTACTGAACCCGCGAATCTCTGTCACTGAGTACACGAATGTCTGTCACTGAACCCACGAATCTCTGTCACTGAGCACACGAATGTCTGTCACTGAACCCGCGAATCTCTGTCACTGAGCACTCGAATGTCTGTCACTGAACCCACGAATCTCTGTCACTGAGCACACGAATGTCTGTCACTGAACCCACGAATCTCTGTCACTGAGCACACAAATCTCTGTCGCTGAGCCCGCGAATCTCTGTCACTGAGCACACAAATGTCTGATACTGAACCCACAAATCTCTGTCACTAAGACCACAAATCTCTGTCACTGAGACCATGAATCTCTGTCAGTGAGACCGCGAATCTCTGTCACTGAGACCGTGAATCTCTGTCACTGAGCCTGGGAATCTCTGTCACTGAGCCCGTGAATCTCTGTCACTGAGTCCCCGAATCTCTGTCCCTGAGCCCGCGAATCTCTGTCACTAAGACCACGATTCTCTGTCACTGAGACCACGAATCTCTGTCACTGAGCCTGGGAATCTCTGTCACTGAGCCCGTGAATCTCTGTCACTGAGACCGCGAATCTCTGTCACTGAGACCACGAATCTCTGTCAGTGAGACCGCGAATCTCTGTCACTGAGACCGTGAATCTCTGTCACTGAGCCTGGGAATCTCTGTCAGTGAGACCACGATTCTCTGTCACTGAGCCCACGAATCTCTGTCGCTGAGCCTGCGAATCTCTGTCACTGAGTCCCCGAATCTCTGTCACTGAGCCCTCGCATCTCTGTCACTGAGTGCAGCTGTCCAACAGAATCTGTCTCTGAGCCTATATACCCCCCAGATAATCTGTCACTGAATACACTTGTCCCACAAACCCTATTTCACTGAGTACACGTCCCTCAAATCCCTCTCACTGAGAACAAAGGTGTCACAGAATCTGTCACTGAGCGCACATCCCCGGAAAATCCCTGTCACCCTCACCCCCCCCCACTCCCGCGCGCCTGCACCATTTCCAAGTCTATACTCCCACAGCCTGCAATGTCATCCCCACCCACATACCAAACACACCTGTTCTTTTCTTCCAAGTATCCACATTCGAACACTTGTTTTAGTGAGTGCCTCTTTCAACTTTCTTTGCTCCACTTAACAACTTTTTTTTTTACAAAGCCCTTCCTACCGCGCTTTTATGATCTGCCGACTATATAAATAACAGGCGGTACCACTATACAACCTAATGGTATTCAATTTACCGACCTAGGAAAGATGGAAGGCCGAGCTGTCTTTACCAGGATTCCACTTTGTTTTTCATATGTCAGTGGCGACGTACAACACGCGGAGTCAATTCTACTTCTCGCCTACAGTACGCGCATATTGTACCGAGCAATGTTGCCGCTGAAAAGCACCGATAAAGTACACCCTTCGTGACATACTCAAAATCTAGGACCGGCAAAACAATGAGAAAAATAATAATAATAATGGGTGCAATAAAGCAATGGTACCTTTCACATGACATCACTGAACGTGTGCTTCTGATTTACATCATACATATTATTAATTACATTAAAAAATGTATGGTCACGTATTCATTTGTCAGCTCGCTTCAAAAGCTGACTCCAAGCCGTACTATAACCACGGTTATTATTTATACGCCGGGTGCCACAAAAAATTGTTTTTGCTCTGAAGTAACATCAATTATTTTTAACAGAGCCATTGTAATTGCATCGACTCGTGATGAGTGAAAGGCCTGTCAGCCACAGATAGAAATGCCCTCTTCAATACCGAGTGGGGCATCGAATATTTCGTTTGAAAGCTGCACGCACTTGCCCTGTTTTCCCAAGAACTCCAGCGGCGTCTTCTTAGAAACTACAACGTGTGATAGGGCTTTTTTTCTTTTTTAAGGAGATACATTTAATTTTCACCAGACACCTTTAACTTTGTTAACGCAGCCGTCTATTTCAGTTACTTAAAATGATTTGCACTTTAAGGAAGTGAGTGTGTGCCAGCATCTGTGTGTCGTGCAACATGTGGCAAACTGAATCTTTTGAAATACCTGACGTGTCTAAGTTTGAGATTGGTATTTTATTGTCACGTTGCCAATGAACGCAATAGGAAAAGGTCGCTGTGTCAAACTATCAAGAGGATCTGTGAAAGGCACGTCTGAGCCCTATTAGTGGAAGACGAAACCTAAGACACGCGACATGCGCTGAGGGGAAAATAATGTAATTTACGGCTATAGACCTGGTATGATTTTAGCCTTCAAGTTCCCATCTCTTCTCCCTCCTCCCCCACAAAAAAAATTCACCAGCAATAAAAAAAAAAAAAAAAAAAAAATGTCCCATCATTACCTGTATATTTATCCAGAATTCAGAAAGTGAGGAAAGAGCCAAACGGGTCTGGGGGCCACACAGCTGGAAACTGCCCTGCTCTAGGAGAAGGGGAGTGACGTAAGAGGGAGGGAAAAAACTAACAGAACATGAAAACGTAATGTTATTTTTTTTCAGCACCCAGCTCCAGTGCCCGCTCTCGCTCACACTGGCATCTGCCGCTCTGCCGGGCACTTGGCCGGGCAGGGCCGGTGCAGCTGAAGAGAGCAGCTGGCGGCACATTTAAAATGCCTCCTGGAGTAAGAGAGGGGGGGGGACTGCACCCCTCGCGCAGGACATACGCTCCCCGTCTCCTAATCCGTTTTTTACATTTTTAGTCATACTCCTGTCGAACGAGTAATTAATGTCCGTGTCGCCGGGGAATACTGCACTAGCAGGCCTGCTGCGGGGAGTGGGTGTGCGGAGGGGATTAAAACACCCCCATCCCACTGCCGAAACAATGCAGGCAATATTTATACAGAGCGGGGGTTAGGGGGGGGGGCAGGTGAGTGTTATCCCCCACATACACACCAATCACCCCTCTCGCAGCGTGGCATGGAGTATGGGCTCTCTCGTCACACTGTACCTCTGAGAAGAGAGTGCACCCTGTCTGTCTCACCGTAAGTGCTTACAACAGACTCGCCGAGCCTATTAGGCGCTATACCAAAAATAGCGGAAACACTTCTTGCTTTAAAGGGAGGAAAACACCACTCAAGCCCCCGGCAGCTAACATCTGACCGGGGGCAGGTTACCTGTGTGAGGAGGAGAAACCTCTTTAAAGTACAGATACAGGTGAACTATTAGTAACAAAGCACGGATTCCACCGGCCCTGGTACAAGCAAAGGAAACGACCGCTTTAACTGCTGTTGAGACTGCACAATACAGATCATTTCTGGCACGGATTTAACTCCAAAGGTTGGTTGAGACGCCATTTTACCTGAAATGATTATGTATAAATAAACGCATCTTTACCTCAGGGGCAAATGCACCAGCACACGACCATGGCTTCCAGGCAAAAAAAGTGAAGCACCGGTAAGAATTCCCAAGCTGGCCCTGTCCCATGGTCCTTTTCGATGGCCTGTTGATTACGTATTATAGCGAAAAGGTCGATGGGGGCGGAAACATGGAATGGTCCTGAATTTACACTGCAATATTTAAGTGTAATAATAATATCCGGGGCGCCTACAAAGCGCCACCAAACACAAGGTTGTACTAATACCAGGCCATACCATTCATTTATGCAACTCTGGCGGATGAGAGGCCGCGCAGACCCATGGGGGCTTGAGCCCACGACCTTATTGTCACCCACGAGCTCACGCCTTAGACCGGTTTTTGAGCCACATGACGCATTTTTAAAAATAAAGTTGTTGGATTTCTTCTATCTTACTGTTCCGCGTGTATTCAAATGTTTTCGTAAATGTTTCTCTCTGAAGTCGGATACAGCATATACATTTTTGAAAACACATTTCCCCTTGAATTGGACTACAGACAAAGCGAGCAAGCAGAACATATGCGACTTGTTAATTAAAAAAATAACGACGAAAACGAACAGACACCAGAAAACAGCATCTACCTACAATTTTAGAACTCATCTACTTTATCCACCTGGGGCCTCTTTGTTACCTGGAGCTGTACAAAAAGGCACCTGCAAAAAAAGGATATATAAGAATCGTAAACATTAGACCCCATTTCCGAAATCCCTTATTTTCAACAGTCATTAACTCATTGTCAGTTCCTCGTATGTGCCCGGGGTGTCAGTGATGAGAAATAAACTGATTATACAGGAGTACATGAGAAAGGCAGTGAATGGGTTCCGGAGGATATTAACCTCTCCCACCCTCCAATAAGTACAAGTACTTGACAAATGAACAGGAGTACCGGGCTTTCCTGTACTGAGACTGTGCTCATTGAGAGAGCACTTCCGGTTGGCTTTGAGAGAGTATTTCCGGTTAGTTTCTATTCGCACTTGAGCTCCCAAACCCCGTGAACACCTCGGGAGCAGCAGCCCTTCTTTCTCAGCAGCCGTGAGCCCCATCGATCCGCGCCTCTGCTGCTGCGGGTCCCCTCCAAGTGCCTGCTGCAGCAGGCCTCTCGCCCCGGCAAGGCGGGCTAATTGCTTAAACAAGCAGAAACAAACAGGTATTGAGCTGGGATCGATGATGGCCGTGTGCCTGAAGGGTCACTGGGTGACGCATCCCCTTGTTCCCCTCTGACCGGAAATGGAAAGTATATGCCCCCTGGCAATCAGAAGGAGGCTCCTGGGGACGTTTCGTGGCGGGGTGGGGGGTATGAAAAAGAGTTTATGATTTGTGACATCACCGGTGGACCGCTACAGAGGATGTTGGGTACATCCACGGCTTGGCAGTGTTCGAAAAGTGTCATCTCTGCAGCTTGTTTTGGTACATGGCCGCCTGCATCCTTTAACCATTATATGGTGATCACCTTTTAGGGGAATATGACCTTTAACAGGCATTACTATACACATAGAGACGGCCTGTCAGCCTAGCAGCATACACATTACCTGGTGCATTCACCTTGCGAGGGAGGGCGACATTTTGTGCCTGAGTGTTCAGATAAAGCACCCACTCTGGCTGCGTGGGGTGTAATATGTTAACAGACAAGATATGCCAGCAGACTCGAGGTTCTACTCCAGACAGGGCCAAAACGCGCCTTTATCATTCCAAGGTCGCTAACACGAGCGCCACGGTCTGCATAGTAATACTTTCATCGTTTCAACAGGCACCGGGGACTTTATTGTGGTTTTAGCAGTGAGCACTTCTTAAGAATTGCCTCCTCTCCAGGCTGGTGCACACTTGCCTCCAGAGGCAGGCAGCGCCCTAACGAGTGGCAGGTGTAATGCTGTTTTAGGGAAGAGTTGACGGTCGTGGAAGTACGAATTATACGACCTAATCTCGGCTTCCGCACTCCTGTGTGATCGTGGGCACATCTCGTTACATATTCGTGCATCGGTCCCATCACCTGACAACAGTGTCAAGGTTAGTGCTTAAAAACAACGAAAGCCATTGACAGTAGTAGCGCTGCAGATCTCAATACCTCCTTGATAATGCGGGTAACTGGACCAGTGAGTGTTCCTAAAGGTGTCCGGCAGCGCAGTGGTGCTCTCATCATCCCGCCACACCCGGACAGAGAGCAGCATCCCTCGTACCCCGGGCCTCTCCCTCCCTCTCGGGGTCTCCTGAAGGCGGCTCGGTGCCAGCGGCTCAGGCCCGGGCTGCCGGAGCCGAATCTCTCGCCTCGGGGGCTCACCGCGCCTCCCCTTTCATTCCCTGCGCCGATCGATGCGCTGTTGTCATCCTCGGCGACCAGGGGGACACTTGAAAGCATCTCTGATCAGAGGAGCGGGGTGACCTGCCCGGGCTCCTTAATTACCACATCAACGGCATGGGGGGAGCGGGGGCGCGCAGGGCGGCCCTTGACAGCCCGAGTTTGCTCGCTCTTAACTTTCTTTTTGTAATTAGCCAAGAAGCCCCCTCTTCTCTCCGAGGCGCGCGGCGCTTTGCTGTTAGATTGGCGGGAACGAGAGGGGCTTGCCTGTCGATACCCCTGTCTTTTGATCGTCTCTTCTTCTGTGCGTAAACGAGCACGGTGCCTCTCACTCTTGTCAAAGATTGTTCTAGAGAGGGCCCCAGTGGCACAAATATACTCCCCACCGGATAATCAGTCATTTCAGGCCGCGCACATTTTGTTGGTACCATGACCTACCGTCTCCAACGGCATCTCTTTTTAAAAACACAGAAGTAAGTACGTCTGTGAAAGAGAGTGAAGGGATATGGGCACATGAAGGTGACCACCTCACTCCTTGTCATTATGGACCCTGGGTCTTACTACAGTTTGGAGGATGGCATACTATGTTAACATGTGACCTATATAACTTCCTCCATATGACAAGTTCCTTAGTTAGTCTATAATCCATGTGCAATTCAGATGTAGTCCATCCTTCAAGTTGTGGTGAATTAACCCATCTGACAATCTCACACTAGCCCCCCCCACTCTCCAATTCCCAATCTTACAACCACAAATCATTGGTTTCAGGTGGTTTTTTTTTGGTCAAATGTGATAAAAACCATACTACAACACCCAGAATGCATTAGATTATCACACAAAGGTCCAGGCGCATTAGTACCTGGAGAGAGGTGCTCCCCCGAAGGTGCATCGTCACCTTTTTCCCTCTTTTATCCCTCCACTATTCTTTTCAATCCAAATAACTGACTAACATATCCACGACTCAAATCACTTTCATAATTCACTGTACTAATTCACCACTAATCCTTTATGGGTTCTGGAGTAGCATCCTATTCGCCGAAAAAGCTCTTCGACGTCCCGTCAGGGGTAGTAAGTGCTATATAAATCCAATTACAATACATTTTAATTACAATATGCAAACTCTTGTTGGTTGTGCATGAAGTGTCTGTCTTTTCACAGGAGTACTTTTTATCTTGAGAGCACAGTAACACACAGGGCGGACTGGGAGAATTATAACAAATTGGGTTGTGTGTATCTTGTACCCCGGAACCTCATTTCTATTGGACCCAAACTCAGCGTCAAGTACTCGTGTTCAGCATTTGACACTCAAAATGGTGCAGCAGAGCAGTCCAGGTTTACTCAGAGGAGTGGTGTTGGCTGGAAACTCAGAACTCATAAAACATATAACTCAATAGCACACACAATTCGGCGCATTTACTTCTTTGAATTTTTTTATTATTTTAGTGCACACACAGCTAAATACTACAATTTGCCCGATTCACGAAGGTAAATATACACATGTATATTTACTCACACTTCATGTATACTACACCTAGGAGTAACTCTCTACTTTTTTGCTATTCATCATTTCCGAGTGGAGATATATGCCTAAGTTCACATATCTCAACCCCCTGTAGTGAGTGTGTGGAACCTTCTACAATTGTATTACATGTAACTGCAAGTCATGTTAGAACAGTTTTTTAAAAAACTTTTTCCTACTTGTCTTGCCAATTTAGAGACCATTTCAATGGATGAAGTGATATCTGTAAATGACACAATGCTTTAGTTACTTTAAACCACATCATGCCCTTTAAATCTAGGTGGCTTGTGAAAATGTGTCATTCTAAAAAGCGGGTTGTGGTTCTATAAAGTTTAGGAAGCATTGTTTTAGACAAATACAATAGTATATTTTTGGGGACAAAATACAATATGAATACTCTTTGGTTTGAAGAAACCTGTGACAAATACAAAAAGAAAGGACTTTATATTGTGTAAGTTTGTGGGTGTTTTTATTCTTTAACCTTGTGACAAATGCTGTAAGACGGGACTTTGCATTGCCAACATTGTTAAAGACATAGGGGCATATAATCAAGAAAGGGCGTTACATTATCGCCGCTTTTATCGGCAGGAAACTGCCGATAAAGCGGCGATAATGGGCTTGATAATATGCTCTATGAATTCCAATCGAAGCCCATGTTAGATGCCGATAAAAGCGGCGATAATGTAACGCCCTTTCTTGATAATATGCCCCATAGTTGCATAGTTCTCAATTTAAAGGAGTGTCTACAGAGGTCTGGTCTTAATCAAGTGCATTTGAATTTGATGGATCTGATCCACAAGCTGCATTTCATAGCACACACAGTGGTACTACAATAACACTGAAAGTATACTACAACGTGCAATTCACAAACCTCCACGTCTTGTAACTTTTCTCTGTGGAGGTCTCTGCCATGTGTGCAATATCCTCGCATGAAGGTCTATGTTTTTGTAGGTAATGTAGGAGGCACAAGGGGAGTTGCTGGAAATGTGAAATACTTACTACTAAATGGGAGGAGGGTAAGAAGATTTAAGGAGTGGGTTGGAGTGAGACATGCTCATACAACACACACACCCACAAAATAGTAACACACTTGCAATTCTAAAAATACACTTCAAAAGTTACTACAGCCCAATAGGTGCTAAAACAGGTGTAAATGTACTCAGACTTGGAGTAAGTAAAACACAACACATGGCCAGTCACTGGTACTGCAATCACCCGCAAGCAAATCAATGGAGACAGTGAATTAAAATAACAACTCGTAGCAACTAAAGTTAAAATAAATTGATTTAATTAGTTCAACATTTAAAATTATATATATATATATATATATATATATATATATAAAGCAATCAAATATGTTATACCATTATTGTTATTATTTAAATCAATTTGCTGGCTGGAACTAAAGCAGGAATAAAGCACTGGAGATTTTTGCACTTAACTGTGGTTTCGCTGACGTTATTTCGCTACCGTGGTGGTGAAGGAGCGTGATGGATAGCGTCTTTCGACATATATATATATATATATATATATATATATATATATATATATATATATATATATATATATATATATATATATATATATATATATATATATATATATATATAATTTAAAGCAATCAAATATTTTATACCATTATTGTTATTATTTAAATCAATTTCGTAATAACCATAATTTAAAAAACATTAACATTTTAAAGTGTTTAAAAAAACAAGTTTTAAAATTAATTAAAATATAATGCCGCACTTTATTCTCACAATCCCCTATATAAATGCAATTACAATACACTACAATACAATCATAACAGCCAACAATTAAAATGTAATTGAAATTAAAAGCATAACACAATTAATATAATACAAAATAAATAACAACATTTGTAATAAATGAATAAATAATTATATATTTATTATTACTTAAATAACCTCCCACCCCATGCCTCTACAAACTAAGCAACACACACCTAAAATATAACTTAACAAATACTATAATTTCACAATTTACATACTTATCAATTAAATAATTAACAACAAATTAATAATTACTTATGAGAAATTATTTCTTAAATAACTTCCCACCTTGTACCCTTAAAAACCCAACAACCCACACCTAAAATATTTGTTAACAATTATAATAATTACTCAATTTACATACATAATTATGCATTTAGCAATTACAAATAATTAACTAATAATTAATTATTTTAATTAACTTCCCACCTTTTACCCCTAAAACACAACAACCCACACCTGAGATATAGCTTAAAAATATTTTAGTTACACAATGTAAATAGTTTATTATCAATTGAATGATTTTGATTAATTATAATTAATTTACTTCCCACCCTGTACCCCTACAAGCCCCACGACTCGCACTTAAAACATGACAAAATATAAATTAATCACACAATTTGCATAATTAATTGTCAATTAAATAATTGAAAATGTATTATTAATTAATTATAATTAATTTACTTCCCACACTGTGCCCCTACAACCCCACAATCCGCATCTCTGTGGTGTCACAGGCCATATGGGCTGTCATAGGAGTTTATAGAGAGGCCACAGTTGTTTCTGGGAGCCCAAACCGAAAAGTGTACAAGCAAAATCTGTTCATAGGCACTGGCCCCACATTAATTTTACAGTGTTGGTGTGATCAAAGATGATTTTTCAACATACTCCAGCTCATGGTTACCATTTTCTCATGCCGGCAGAAGCCTGCAACTTGGGGAGACAAGGGCAAGGGAACAAAGTAGTAACAAAGTGGATTTTCGGTGTGGAGTATTCCTGCAACAAAGACAGAGGTTTTCATGTGGGTTATGGGATTTTCCTTAGGATAGCCTCACCTACCTACCCCACTTATATGCTTTTAGGCCAGAAGAGAGCACGGAGCTGACATGAAGGTATGTTTGTTATGAAGAACAAGGGAACCCAAATAAAGTTGGTCAGGGACCTTGGGTAATCAAATATGTCTAAAGATAGTGGTCCCTAGACAAGGAGTTTACACAAATAACCGCCACTATTTTTAACTTTGCTGCCAAGATGGACAGGCGCCCAATTGCAGCTATGCTGAAAATCTATCAGGCCAAAGGGGTAGCAACTACCTGCTATGGCAGTGAGATTTGGGGATACACCACCACAAACGCATTGCAGGTGGTTGAGAATACCTTCTTAAAACGCCTGCTGGGTGTGCCAAAAAGTTTATCCAACCTGGGAGTTCATGAGGAACTGGGGGCTCCATTCTTATGTGATATATTGGCACTGCGTCCTCTGGTGTTTTGGCTCAAGTGCTGGCTAAACAAGGAACTAGAGCTCATGCAACAGATTATAACGGACTGTATGAGCCTTGACCATATGCTTCGAATCCCATGGTTGAAATACATCGGTGGTTGTTTTGCAGAGTTGGGCCGCCCTGATCTCCTTTTAAAACCTTCTGTTATAGTAAAAAAGGATGTGAAACTGGCTAAGAAAGCTTTCAGTTGTATCAGGAAGCTAGAAAGAGATGAGCTGGAACTAAGAAAATCAAGTGTCCACAAATTCCTGACTCTTAAACCTGTTCCACCAACTGAGTCATATCTTCTGGGAACACGGACTACTTACACTGACTACTTATGAGCGGTTTTTATTGTCCAGGTTCCGCTTAGATTTTTTTCATCTGTTACTTGGTGTTCCTAAAGGGTGCAGCAGAGGACAGAAGTTATCAACCTGTGGTTGCGATCAAGTATCTCCACAGGACCTGCTACACTTTATGCTCATCTGCAAATTTTATGATATACCACAAAGACACTTTTTGCTCCCCCTTTTAAAGAGGTTGTATTTTAACCAGATCCGCCCAGCTCTCCTGTTTTTGCAGATGCTAAAACCAGATTGTATTTTCTTCATTGTGGGATATCTGAAAGCAGTAGTGAGAACAAGGGCTTGTCTTGAATCTTAGTCATATTAGAGGGAGAAGGCATAAAATCATGGACTACGTGTTTTGTACTGTACATTAATTAATGATATGAGTTGTGAAACTCTCTTTTTAATTTTATGTATTTGTTTTTATATACCGTTATAAATTGTAAAAATTGTTAAGTACCAGTTCCTATTGAGGTGCGGACATGTTGTAACTTTTATGGTTTTTAGCGAAAGGTGCGGACATGTTGTAACTTTTATGCTTTTTATTGAAAAAGCGAATAAAGTTGTTTTTGTTTGTGTGTTGCGTTTGACTCCATGTGTATTTTCTTAGCTCTGATAATTCAAGGGACCTTCAGATTATCATCATGTTTTACTGTTGAATGTAAGGTTCTCTCAAAGTTAGTTTATTACGTTTTGCTGACCTGTAGTTCTTTTAGCTGTGGTTAAAAGAGCTTGTATACATTGTTGTCTGCTAGATGCAGCAACAGCGATGATCACCTTCTTCCTCAGTGGATTTCAGACATTTTTTTAAATAGCTCCCCATAGTCTAAATTGTAGTTCTAGTACTGCATGCTCCCTAGACATTTGTTGAATATGTGATAGTACTGTTGACATAACACTTTCTGTAAAACGGAGGCACTCTGTGAAATACCTATGGTGTCTCTTTTGCACCTGTACATATGTGCTGTGATTTGTTGCTGACTTATGCTACTGTTTTTCGTAAGGCCTATTTCTTATCTGCCCTTTTTAAGGCCCAGAACCATTCTTGTGCTATGTTTGCTTCCCTTCTTGTGCAATTTTCATTCATTATACTGTACAGTTTGATTGCAGTACCAGTAGGTGGCCATGAGAGGGGTGTGACATACTCCGATTTCACAGCGCCACTACTAGGATGCAAATGCGTCAAAACCTTATGCCTGCCTCATACCAGGCATAAGGGTGACGCCGTGCTAAATTCATAGCCCCCCTTCCTGCATTGCTGGAGTTGCGTCACTCTTCCGACACACAACTCCAGCAATGTGTCATTTTTGCACTGACGGGTACATCAGTCAAACTGATGTATCTGTCATTCCTTGTGACATGATGCGTCATACAGTAAATATGACACATCCATCATGTCGCATGAAGGGCGCAATGAAAAGTGATGTAACGCTGTTTTGACGCAGCGATGCGTCACTTTTCATAAATGAGGCCCTCTGTGAATAGTGTAAAAAACACAGTTGATGGACAGAATGTAGAACAATGTCTGTCCATCAACTGTGTTTTTTGCAATTTTCACCCCAAGTGGGTTGGGTATGCTCAGACGTGAGTCCCAGGCTCTCCACACCACTGGAGTCAAGCTATCCAGGCTGATGAAGGCTGATTGCCAGAAACCGGTCCTTGGATCCTTGATTCCGGTCTGGAAAAGACATGGCTTGGTAGTTCGGACTGGACTGTTCCCATGAGGCACAGGGTCAGAGCTGATTTGCATATAAAGAAAAACCAAAGGAGGTGATGGACGGAGTGTTGACAATACAAACACTCACCCACAGTCAACAGATCTGGGTTTAATCCATCACCGTTCTTTAGCTCACTCCGCCATCCCAGTTCAGACATGGCCATATGCAAATCAGTCTGACCCTGTGCCTCATGGGACCAGTCCAGCCCGAACTGCCAAGCCATGTCTTCCCTGGACCGGAATCAAGCTTCCCAGGACCGGTTTCTGGCATTACAGCCGTCTTCAGCCGGGCTTGCTTGGCTCCAGGGGCAAAGTGAGCAAGGGACTCACGTCTGAGCATACCCTGCCAACCTAAGTTGGGCGAACAAAGAAAAACCAAAGGAGGTGATGGACGGAGTGTTGACAATACAAACACTCACCCCCAGTCAACAGATCTGGGTTTAATCCATCACCGTTCTTTAGCTCACTCCGCCACCCCAGTTCAGACATGGCCATATGCAAATCAGTATGACCCTGTGCCTCATGGGACCAGTCCAGCCGAACTGCCAAGCCATGTCTTCACTGGACCGGAATCAAGCTTCCCAGGACCGGTTTCTGGCATTACAGCCGTCTTCAGCCGGGCTTGCTTGACTCCGGTGGCAAAGTGAGCAAGGGACTCACGTCTGAGCATACCCTGCCAACTTAGGGCGAACAAAGAAAAACCAAAGGAGGTGATGGACGGGGTGTTGACAATACAAACACTCACCCCCAGTCAACAGATCTGGGTTTAATCCATCACTGTTCTTTAGCTCACTCCGCCACCCCAGTTCAGACATAGCCATATGCAAATCAGTCTGACCCTGTGCCTCATGGGACCAGTCCAGCCCGAACTGCCAAGCCATGTCTTCCCTGGACCGGAATCAAGCTTCCCAGGACCGGTTTCTGGCATTACAGCCGTCTTCAGCCGGGCTTGCTTGACTCCAGTGGCAAAGTGAGCAAGGGACTCACGTCTGACCATACCCTGCCAACTTAGGGCGAACAAAGAAAAACCAAAGGAGGTGATGGACGGAGTGTTGACAATACAAACACTCACCCCCAGTCAACAGATCTGGGTTTAATCCATCACCGTTCTTTAGCTCACTCCGCCACCACAGTTCAGACATGGCCATATGCAAATCAGTCTGACCCTGTGCCTCATGGGACCAGTCCAGCCCGAACTGCCAAGCCATGTCTTCCCTGGACCGGAATCAAGCTTCCCAGGACCGGTTTCTGGCATTACAGCCGTCTTCAGCCGGGCTTGCTTGACTCCAGTGGCAAAGTGAGCAAGGGACTCACGTCTGAGCATACCCTGCCAACTTAGGGCGAACAAAGAAAAACCAAAGGAGGTGATGGACGGAGTGTTGACAATACAAACACTCACCCCCAGTCAACAGATCTGGGTTTAATCCATCACCGTTCTTTAGCTCACTCCGCCACCCCAGTTCAGACATGGCCATATGCAAATCAGTCTGACCCTTTGCCTCATGGGACCAGTCCAGCCCGAACTGCCAAGCCATGTCTTCCCTGGACCGGAATCAAGCTTCCCAGGACCGGTTTCTGGCATTACAGCCATCTATATAGCCAGTGTCTAACCCAGGGTGGTGTGGAGTGCAAAAAAACGATGGATTTAGGCCCAGATCTTTGTACTGGGGTGAATGTATGACATTGTTCTACATTCTGTCCATCAACTGTGTTTTTTGCAATTTTCACCCCGAGTGGGCTGGGTATGCTCAGACGTGAGTCTCAGGCTCTCCACACCACTGGAGTCAAGCTATCCAGGCTGATGAAGGCTGATAGCCAGAAACCGGTCCTTGGATGCTTGATTCCGGTCTGGGAAAGACATGGCTTGGTAGTTCGGACTGGACTGTTCCCATGAGGCACAGGGTCAGAGCTGATTTGCATATAGCCAGTGTCTAACCCAGGGTGGTGTGGAGTGCAAAACACGATGGATTTAGGCCCAGATCTTTGTACTGGGGTGAATGTATGACATTGTTCTACATTCTGTCCATCAACTGTGTTTTTTGCAACTCTGTGAATAGTGGACATAATATCCATCAAATGTAACTCCAAAGATTAAGAAGTTGTTGAAAATAATAAACTCTATAGCAAATGGAAAGGAACAGTGCTAAAAAAACAGGTGCTTTGGATCGAAAAGCTAAACTCAACAGTCCTTAAGGATTGAAAGAAAGACTAGACTTTGTGATTTCTTTTTTGATGAAATCGAAAATAGGATACATTTCAAGATATGATGTACTGCGGTGACATGATTTCTGTTAAGAGCACTATTTGATTAAATGAGGTAAGGGACTGGCATTCACCTAAATCAGGAAGAGACTGTTAACAGTTTAATATATATTTGTTCATCATTTATGAACAAATACACTTTTTATTTTTGCTTTTACTATTATTGTACAGGATTGTGCCCTATTCGTATGAACCATAGTTTGTGTTTTTTTACCCAGAAAAAGCATCATCATGGCCTAAAATGTACTGAGAATAAATTCCAACATTTGCACTGTGCGGTTTTATAGCTCAAACATGTCTGCAACTAAATTCTATGTATTCTTTCCACTAAAATTGTGATTAAGACAGAAGTATCTCACCCCCAATATTCCTAAATTACTACATCACATTCTCCTACAGTGCCTACTAATTCAGTAAGATTGTGCGTTTGGGAAACATAAGCATCAAAACTATGGATACTGAGTACTCTCATACCATAAGAATATGTTGACCTAATTCCTGGCTAGCTCACATTACATCATCTGGACCCCAAAACCTTACAGGGTACCTGATGGTGCATGGAACCTAATTTCCTAATTCCTCCAAGGAAATTGTGGAAACCGACCTACCCTTTCATTGTCAACTCAGGCATGCCCAAAGAGAGACACAAGAAATACACAAATTGGCATTTCAAACAAATATTGAAGTAATTGGATTATTGTGTAAAATATGGTTGCTGCAATTATCAGTTGAAGAAAACAATATAGGAACCAGCATTACTAGTATGGTGAAGAAGATGAATAATTCAACCATTATAATGCTTGCATTGATTATATGGCTACATATAATTGTACTCCTACCTAGCACAGCTTATCCTAGAGAGCATAGGGTGGAAGTGATTCTGCCAGATACGTTAGAGTGGTCTTCCTCCCCATTTATCTGCATGTGTATGCCATCTGGTAGCCAGTCTTGGTGTGGGATAGTGATGGGATTCAGCTGAGCTGGATTTCAGGCACAGGGGACCACCATAATCCAGTGAAACGTCCCTCTCCAGAGCAAAGGCTTGGTTCAGTTTATATAATAAAACTCTTCCTTCCATGCCTGAGGTCTCATGCTGCTGTCATGGTTTATTCTACCCACCCAGAGTTGTTGCCTAACAGACAACAAATAGGGTCAATTTGCGCAGTGTACCCAGTCCTTGGACAAAATGTTCTAAGGTATGATCATGTGCCTCTGAGGCATTTACATTTGTAAGCAAAGTTTTTCTGAGTATACTATCTCATATGGGCGTGCAAGCAAATGTGTGCTAAAAGACACCATTTAAAAAAATGTCTATTTCAAAAGTGAACATGTAAAATGGAAGGGTTTGTTCTCTGGGCCTATTAACCTCATGACAACATGCATGATATAGTTCTTTACAGTTTGCAGTTTATTGTAATTGCACTTTCTTTATTCATATGTTGTACTAACAATAATTCATCTTATATAAATCTTTATCTAGAAACATTTTACACTCATACTCACCTCCACTAATTCGACATTCATTTATTCAACTTAAAACCATAACTGTCTACAAATTACATATTTCATATCTGCAACATTCATTCCATTATTTAATAACATATATGGAGTGATTTTTTTGTCAACACTTCAGTCTACATCCACTGAAGTATTCCGCACAGTGATGGATATTTTTCGTACTACACCTAACTTTTGCCCAATGTGAAGTTTTACGTCACCTAGTGGTGATTCTTTTCAGCCTAGTGCTCCACCCCTGGAACTGGACCCATTGGCTGCTTAGTGGGTCTCCCCACTACCACCTATGACAGCCCTAAACGTATTAGGCAAATACCTTAGTAACTGCTGCTTGGCAGATATACATTGTCCATTCACTGCCACGGGAAGTCCTTCCCTTGAGGACCAGGACTTCCAGCAACGGGGATCTGATGGTGTGCAATTATAATACAGCCATGGCCATGAGTGGCCATAGGAACTTTATTTCAGTTTAACACTGGTCATCTATTTCTCTACAATTTCATTAAAACCACTAAAGCCTTGTGCTGGGAAGAATGGACTAAGGTTTTTTAAATATGCAACCGACGAGACCATTGTCTTCAAAACTGTGCCCACTGCTGTCTTTATATTGACTTTGTGAACTGATTGATGTGATCTTAGCAAAGCATTGTAGCAGCTAAAAGATCAGCACAGACCTGTTGAATCACACCCACATCAAATTAACAGTATATTCTATTCCAACCAATACATTATTCACCTTCTTACAAGAATACATTGTGAACACAAGGAAAGAAATACTGGGAAGTGTCATATTTAGGGTGTGAACATTTACCAGAAAATTCATCTAGAATCTACCAGCAATGCTCAAAATACCCCAAAAAGGGAATTACTCACATTTAGCAACTCATTTTGACTAGTAAAGGGTACATGAAATGTGTGCAAAACATTGAAATTAGTTAAAAAAAAATTATTTTGGGAGTACGGGCAATTTTGAATGGTATACAAGTTGTGTTTTTTCTATAAAAGCAACAAAGCTAAAAGTGCTACAAACCTACACAGCAAACACTGGGTAGCAGAGATAAAGCAGTACAAGATCCACACTTGTAGACACTAGCTCAAATTATAGGACGGTGTGCAACTCAGGATGACCATTTGCACCAAACAGTAGTTCACATTATACCATTAACTTCAGGCCACATGTCTATCGAATGCATTAACTAGGTGGTAGATTATGGAGTATGCCATTGTAGAGAACATTTGGGAAAAACTGCATTAGAGAAATGTTTGTTGCTCTGGTACATGTTTTCCTGCAAAAGCTTGGCGGGAACCAGCAGGCAAAGCATGGAGAACTCACTGTATCACTCTCTGGAAGCAAGCTGCACCCAACTGAAGTGGCCCAATTAGTTCAAACAGGTCTTGGGTTGCTTGTGTTCTGGTTAAAAAATGACCTGGTTTGGAAGGTTAGGCTGGGCTGTTCAGACTGGAGCCGGATGTAACCTCCACATCATCCAGAACAGCAAACACACCATGAAATGACAGATCAACCCAGTCATCTCTGCCTGCTTCTACATGTTCCGCATGCTCCCAAGAATCTTCAAACGGCTCCCCACCGGCACGAGGAAACCATCATTCAAGCCATAATCACCAGCCAGCTGGACTACGGCAACGCACGGAGACTTCAGATGATACAGAGCTCAGCAGCCAGACTCATCCTCAAGTTGCATCCGTCTAGAAAATATGCTGATTCCAGATACTGACACATGCCTACAACGCCCTCTATGACCTAGAACCAGCATACATCAACCACAGCCTGAACGCCCACCAACCATCCAGAGATGTTTGCTCCCCCACCCTCACACAGACACAGCCCATACACCGAAGCCACAGCGGAGGCCGTTCCTTCTCCTACCTCGCCATTAAGTCCCGGAATGGCCTAACCCTCCACCTCCGGACATCACCCTCATAAGGGAATTCAGGAAGTGACACATTAGCAGATGGCTGGGTCTAATCTGAGGTAGCATGGTTGGTGAAATGAAAAAATATGGACTTGGTGGTGGCCCAAAAAATTAACATTGGCTGAGATTAATTCAAGTATTCCATTCATCACTTTTTTGTATTCCTCAGTACAACACCCTACGTGTAACAGTTATGCCGAGACGTGGGTCCATGCTCACTGACTGAGCAGGCCCGTTTAGGCAGAAATTGGTCTTGGGTTGCTTGTGTTCTGGTTCAGAGATGACCTGGCTTTGCAGTTCAGGCTGGACAGTTCAGATTGGAGGAGGACCAAACCTGATTTGCATATAGCTAAGTCTAATATGAGGTGGCATGCTGGGACGAAAGAATGAGAACTGGGATGTTGCCCTGAGTAATTACCAGAGGCTGAGATTAATGAACTCACTCCATCTATCACTTTTTTGATTTACTCAAAGTGATGACCTAAGTTTAACGGGTGTGCCCAAAAGTGGGTCGAGTGCTCACTCTGACACTAGAACCAAGTTGCATCCACCTTACCAGGCCCAATTAGGCCAAAACCAGTCTTGGGTTGCTTGAGTTCTGGTTCGGAGAAGACCTGCTTGGTAGTTTGCACTAGACTGGTCAGATAGGAGCTGGATCTTGGCTGATTAAAATGTGGCTTGGTCTAATCAGAGGTGACAAAGTGAGCAAACAAATGATGGGCTGGGAGGCAGGGCTGAGTAATGACTAGTGCCTGTGATTAATATAAGCATTTGTTCCATCATTTTTTGTATTCTGCAACGGGATAACTCGCAATATATCAAGGTCCTGCAATTTTAATGTAGGTCCTATAAATGATGTCCTAATATAGGTGTATATTTCCAAGAAACACATAGTCTACGTGATGGCAACTGAAGGTACAGAGCTGCAATGCAAGGCAAAGGATCATAAGGGGAGGGTTGACTGGGGGGCAGAGTCACAAGGGAAATAAAATATTTCATGAGACTGTGTTGAAAACTAGTGTCGTCAGAGACTGGGAAATGTCAAGGGGCAGGGCCAGGGCAAAATATGGCGTTGAAGGAACAGCCACAAGTAATTGTTTCACACACAATAGCTCAGACGATGAAGGCGGGTCCAACAACAATTGAAACACCAACATGCCAGCAAATGCAAAATAAACTGGACTCTCCACTGCAGATGTTGTAAAGGGGTTTCATCTGCCATGACTGCAGTTTGGTAGGCCATCTGCCAAACACCAAATGAGCTCCTATTCCACAACTGTGACCTACTAGATAAGTTACCCTCACCGGAGAACTCCATGTGTCACTTAGCAGGAGTGCCAACTTCACTTCTAACCCCTATGCATGATAGCAAGTATACCCTGAAGACATGTCTGATGATGCGTTAAAAATCTTTACAATTAGGAAACAGTAAACATATATGCAGGAGTCAAGTACAGTAAAAGAGGCAGGAACAGTTATGCATGTTGCCCTCATACCACACAGCATGGCTTTCAATAGATGTCTCCCATACTTGGACGAACAAAGCCACCCTTACCAAAGGTCATGTCTGCAACTGGTAACACATGGGTTAGTGAGGCAATTACAGACATATTGTGTCCTTGAACAGCCTGGGAGCACAAAAGATCACTTTTAACCAGAAATGTCTTCATAGAGGCAAACTACCCAAGGTATAACCACTGACATTAGTTCAGGGCGTAATGGAAGAACTCAGAAATCCTAGGGACAATGGTACTCAATGTAAACTGAGATGTGGATATGAAAGAATACCCAGCAGACCTACAATTGCTTGTTGTACCACACATTTCTCAAGTTACTCACACGCTGCACCCTGTACTGACATGTAGGATGGAAAAAACAGAATACTGGTAAAACGGCTTTTAAGATCTAAATGAGCAATGAGGCAGAAGACTCCCCACCTGCATGCACATGTTGGTATGCAGAGATACATTAGTATCTGTGATTCATAGTGTGATGTATTATGTCCAACAAAAGAGTGACTACAACTGATGTCCTCACTATCCAGTAGATTTACCTGCTGATAATAAGACTAGCCGACACGCCCATCTCACCCAAATGCGCAGCAAAAACAATTGCAGGTGCATAGTAATACTAATTTCTACAAACAATCCAAAACCATTTGTTTATCTTCCAACAGGTTGGCTATGTCCCTTCCATGTTTACAGTCACTGTAAAACACACACAACTCATGGTTTACCTCATTATAGCGCATCTTGATTTGTGTAGTTCTGTCCACCACTTCTTATGCACCCTTTGCTTTGTTTAATTTGATCATAAAACTCACATTGCTGCTAAATGACAGCAATCTCCCACTCTCTGTCAACCTTTGCCCAGCCTTGCCCCATGTTGGTTTCTTCAGAGGCCCACCCCCAAACGTAAACGTAAACGTATGGATATAGAACTACACTGGAAAAATCGAATCATTGATCTTATACCTATTTATATATGTCTGCCACTATGCTGAGAAAAATCATTTTAATTATTCACATCACTGTTACTACACATGTGCTTATGCCAACCTATAACGATAATACTCACGCTGAGGGTAATGCACACCAGGCCCTCTAATGGAGGACCCGGACAACTTATCATGACAAGATATTAACCAGACTTACTTTTGTCCTACACTTTCTCTCTTTTCAGAAACGCTACTCCCTTCTACAAACTTGGTGGCACTGGTTAGTTCAGGCCGCCACTGATACTAAAATTGACCTTCCTTTGGTCCTGAAGAAGCGCTTGGATCTCTTTCTGAGGTCACCCACAGTGCGAAACATGTTGACCGTTATATATGTCCATTAGGGACATATACCCAGCTACAGAGGGCCATAATATCCCCTAGAGCAGCACTACACACTTTGTTTTAACAATGACAGAAGGTATCACCCTAATAAATAGTATCCACTCTCCCTCCAGTCACTGACACTTACACCCATGCACCCAAACGGCTTTTCATCAAAAGATCTCCGGTAAAGAGACCCTTCAGGGGACCCGTAGGGCATTACAGCGCCGGTCCTACGAGGAGCAAAGCCCAAATGAAGAAGCATGACATCCTTCAGGGTATGTGAGGGCATTATAATGAGGGCACCCTGTCCCCCACAGATAGATTAGCACACGAAAAAAAGTTTCTTCCTCTTTCATCCTCTACAAGAAACAGTGACTCCCTTTGTGTACTAGTTGCATTCAGACTTGCCCCACTGTCCCCAACAGTGGTCACTGGGTCCCCTGGGTGGGCTTCAGGGCACCCAGGGAGTCGTGGCCAGTCCCTGGGGGATGGGCTCTACGGGGCATAAAGATGGCCTCGGGAGGGCGTCAGTGTGCCCACCTCCCCCATTGAATTATGGCTGGGCCCCAGGGAATGGGGTCCCCAGGGCTGTTCAGACCTTTCACAGAAATTAAACCTCAACAGGAAGCACTTATAAATATAAACATAGCAGGTGCCCCACCTGAAGCTCCACTTATGTGAAAGACAAATGATTCGATCTCCTGGGTTGGTGAAGGCAAAGCAATTCCATATTGAAAGACAATCTGAAATGCTTTGTGTAGGTGAATGCATCATTGAGCTATTGGAGGCAAACTGTAGTGACCATGATGAGTGGGTCCTTTCTTGTCCTTACCTGGTGAGAGCAGAGTCATTGGTTCTGCCTTTAAATTAATAAAAGTATTAAAATGTACAAATCACTTGGAAGCTTCACTGTTTGGTCCTGCCCACCTTAGAAAGGTCTTTCTGCCTTTTGCAAGGATAATAGGTTGCTTAACAAGATGACCCTCAGTGAGTTTCCCACCGATTTTGGTGAGGTGCTATTAATGCCGAGGAATATGAGGGCATCTCCACCAAACACAAAAGCACTTGCTTTATATAGTTAAGAAGAAAGGCCCTTGTTTGGTGGAGATTTACCTCTTTGTAGTCTGGTTATTTTCTCTGTAGGAAAATGTATGTTTACACATATTTCTGTATAAAGACGCACCAGGAACAATCTCATTGCCAAAATGCACACAAGGTCACTGGTGACATTTCCTCTTGCTCCATTACACAGCTGAAGTGTAAAATACGCACTGGACATTTTCCCAAGGCAGTAGCACCTAGTAATAAACCAGCAGAAAGTACACTACTTCAGTAGATATTTTGTGAAAAACTGTGGATTCTTGGTGGATTAAGTCGCAGGTGTGGTTCATTTGTGGCCCAGTCGCTGACACAGCTACTGACACAGATATTTAGACACCCACTCAGGCACTCACACACCCAATGACAGACCCACTCAGACACTGATACAACCACTCACAAACCCACTCAGACATTCACAGACCCACTCACACACCCACACAAAGACCTACTCACACACTCTCACATGCACTCACAAAACAACTCAGGCACTCATGCACCCTATCACAGAACCGCTCACACACTCTCACAGCCACTTACTGACCCATTCAGATAATCATGCACCCACTCACAGATCCACTGAGAGACTCATGCACCCACTCAAAGACCCACTCGGACACTCATGCACTCATTCACATACTGACTCACACACTCATGGAGGCACTCATAAACCCACCTAAACACCCTGACACCCACTGACAGACCCACTCAGACATTCACACACCCACTCACAGAAGCACTCAGACACTCATGCATATTCACACACCCACAGACAGACCCACACTCTCTCACTTCTACTCACAGACCCACTGAGACACTGCAAAGACTCACACACTCCCTCTCAGTTAGGAAATCAAATTAAAATAACCTTAGAAATTCACTGGAGAAAACAAAGGTTACAGGGACGTTATAGTTAGGTTCAGATTTCACACATTCAAAACCATTGAAATTCAGCAGTTTTAGTTCCCTGAGCTTAAGGTGTGGCAGTAACAAGTTTTGTTTTGCAGTTGGTGTTTGTTCTGCTATTTTAAAAAATAATTTTGGCATCTGCTAGTGAAGATCCTCAGTATCAAATTGGAAGCTTATCGTCTGAAGAACCTCCTCCTAAAAAGTAAGGCATTGCATAGAAGTTCTTCACAATACTAGTGGTTGAGAAGAAGGTAGTGGCACAGAAAGTGAAGTGCATCCTATGTGAAAAAGTGCTTTCATGGGGGGCATGGCTAACCAAGATGGCCGAGTGGACCTAATCCACTAGGGCTCCTCTGCAAGCACACAAGAAAGCCACTGAACAATGCGGAAAGAGGGGAACCTCACGTTGGTGAATGATGTCCCATTATCAGAGGAGGTAGAGGCACTGGAAGGGAGGCAGTGAGGCTAAGAGAAAAGAGCAGATGGCACTGGATCCGTGAAGGGTCGAGGAGGCCCAGCCATGAAGCAGACACCACGGCAAGAGAGTACTGATGCAGCAGGCATGGATCATGGAGCTGAGCACGCAATGTGACCTTTAAAACCCAGCTGGTGTAGCTAGGGGAAACGAAGACGAGGCACCCCGGGGCAAACACAGCGAGAAGCTGGGGATGTGAGAAACCAGGGCAGCGACTGCCGAAAGTGCCATTCACCCCTGAAAGCAGGCCGCTGTGTGAGGCAGAACCGGAGGGTAGGAGACGACAAGCTACCTGGGGAGCATCAAGGCCACCTGGCATGAGAAGGGCCTGACAGAACTCACCGCAACACAGGGAGCGGCCTGCAGGGACTCATGCCTGATCCCCATATGGCAGCCCGTAAGACGACTAGACGCTTGGACGGTTGAGCACAAAGGGCTGGTGCGTGTCCCTTGCTGACGGAGGGCAAGACAAGCAAGCAGCAAGGCAAGGAGGCTTATGGCCTAGTACGACACAAGTGCCAATAGGCTTGGCAAAGCTAAACCAGCTCTTACTATGCCTGACTCCAAAATGGCAGCTGGCCACTGCAGAGACTTCTTTTAGGCTGGACAGGCAGGGAGAGCCTGGAAAAACTTCCAACACCCGGCGGGGAGCGGATCCCAAAAAGTGTGAAAGAGGCAGCCTGAATCACCCTGGGAGCCGAGGTTCATGCCCACCACACCCATGCTATCCTCTCTCGCATATGGGCGGCTGCAGACAAGGCCTATATGGGGGCTAAACTGTCGTGTATTTCTATAGGTTCTGATTCGATCCCCCTATTCCTGACCCTATTCTGGTTAAACTTACTAGCTAGTTAACTAACAGTCAGCCCATGAGGCAAGAAATCCCCCATGATGCAGATACCGTTATCTGACGCAGTCACACTACGGCACAGGAACGTGTTATCTGATTAGGTCATAACGCTTGAGATCTAATTAGACAAGCGACATTCCTCCAGCCCCTGATAAGGCATACGACGTTCTCATAACAAATCAAACCTATGACAACCTGGATAATCCGTGCGGCCATTGTTTTGATTTCACAGAGAACTTTAGTAAAGAATGTGCTAACGAGCAAGTCGTATGACATCTTTATTGACGTACCTATGTCCATCCTTACGTCAATCTCGGCACCTTTAAGGTATAAATATTGCCGACCTTGCCCTATGCAAAGACACGCGTGGTGACAAGACGGAGCAGCCATACTTGCCGAAGCCGAGAGCAGAAGCAGACCCCGCAGGCAGCAGCCCCGCCTTCCTGACGCGCTGAGAGACGCGCTGCTATCTCAAGCCGAGAGACCCAGCACCGGCGCTTCTGGGCAGCCCTCGCAGGCAGCCTGGAATATCGAGAGCAGAGAAAGAGATACCATTCCTCATTCATCCTAAATTCCAGGTACAGAACTGAATAACCCCTCCTAGAGAATTCTTTAGTTATTCACTTGGCAAAAACAAACTTAAACTAAACTGTAACTTTCTATTCCCGCCCACGCATTAGACTTAGGTCAGGTACACGGGGTAGGCGTATTTAGAAACACCAGTTGAGTACGTTTAGTCAAATGTATATGTGTATGTAAATATATTTTAATCATTTTAAACATCATATGGCTCAGAAACCATATCAATGTTTTTACAGTATTATTTTATACTATTGCTTCTAATGTATGCACTTTACTTAACTATAAGTATTGCAATAATATCGATCCATTTCTCTTGTACGAGAAAAGAGACTGATCAATAAATAACATCTTTTATTGAACACGCCCGTCTCTTCCTTTTCTCTACATTCTGATGAGACTAAGAATGCACGTACTGACTGAGTAAAATAATTGCCTTGTGCTCACACGACTCTCGAGATTGACTCTTGATTAGGGGAGAGCAAAGTTGTCATGTTCTATGGTTGTCAGAAACTAAATCCCTTCTTGTCTAATCAGGGGAGTTAATCCTTCCTTGAACATTCGAGAAAGTTTCTAGCGAACTCTGAGCTTAGCTGGCAAACCCAAAAATTAAGTCTAGTATCGACAGTAGTAGACCTAGTTAACGTCTGGCCTAGGCCTTTACTGCTGTAGGCACTATTCCAATGCGCAGAGCCTATTGGGAAAATAGGAGCTACACTACATGGCGCCCAACGTGTTTGGAAAGGGCGATAAAACTAACGTAAGACATTTAGAGTAACTCAGTCGTGCTTTCTCACTCAGACCCCTTTTCCCAAATACTCCAAAGACGTCTGGAGTGGGTGAAAGGTTATTATATCCTCCAAAACCTCGCAGGAGGGAACTCCTATGTATGGTTCTTGGTCTAGTCAACGTTGAAGGATAAAACAGTTCCAAAATATTGTGCATCTAATCTCTGTTTCCATAAAGAAACCTGATCTGCAAACAAAAATAATACCATCCTGTCAGTAAAATGGGAGACAGCGATGGAGAAAGAGAGGCAATTAGATTAGCTACTGAAATAGCAGATGCTGATGCTACCATGCAAGCAGCAGACGCGGATATAATACTTATTCCGGTCATTAAAAGGAGATCTATAACCTTAAAACTTATAGAAAATGGACTGACACCTAGAGGTGGCACAGTCATATTCGTAATTGAGGCACACGAATATCGGCAGACAGAGGTATACTATACATGGATACATTTTCCAGCAGCAAATGCTGTAACAAAGTACTTCCACTATTACAAAGTAGAGGAACCTCCTGAAACGTACACTCCTTTCGAGGAGGTGGAAGTACCACTCAAATTCCAAGAGCATTTGCTCTTATTTGATGGCGCCCTAATACATAACAATCACATTACAAGGCTCGGTCCTTTAGGAAGACCAGGAGCAACGTGGCCGGTCCTAGCCGGATACACACCACATCCAGACATCGAAAGAATGCCTGCAGCAGAGCTATTAATACAGCTAAAACAACTCCTAAAAATTCATAGACAATTAGTTCAGTATGTAATGCGGACTTCAACAATTCAGCCAGCGATTAAAATTCCACAGCTGACCCCTCACCAGGGGAACACAAATAAAATCACACCACAGAACATCCAATCCTGCCTAGGTAAAGTTCCAGCTAAACGGGAACAAATACCATTCTGGTTGGCACAGAAAATTACCCAAATAGAGGCGGTGTTTCCTGACACCACCCCATTAGAAAAACACAGGATTCTGACTATATGTCTCCCAATGGGAATCACACCACACATTGAGGACTGTGACACTTGGGGTACAGTCTTTGCTTCCATCTATACAAAAACGCACGGTGTTCCATCCATTTCGGTGATACCAGATGTGCTAAAACAAATTCAAGATGAATACGGTCCAGAACCTGCTTTAACTCTCGGTATGAAATTACTGAAAGACTTCAAGCAGGTCTCGGCTATATTACTAGCCAACATAAAGGGTGAAGCAGCAAACGTGGCGATCCGCCAGAGGTTAAAAGAGACAGATATAGCAGACCAACCAGCTGAAATTGCCAGAATCATAGAAAAATCCTATGAAGAACTAGGCAGAGATAGTCTAGGTGGAATACCAGTAAAACCGCAACTGACTACAAGTCCAGAAAAAATATTTTTTAATAATAATTCACCAAAAAAGAACTGGGATGGAAATAAACAATCCAATCCTAAAGAAAAGAAATTCCAGTCCAGAGGAAGGTCTCCTAGGCGAAGAGAGAAATCTCCGAACCCGAGACAAAGGTCACCTCAGAGTGAACCCTCTGGGAATAGATATAACCTTAGAAATAGGGATAATATTAAAAAACCTGATAGATATCAAGACATTGATACACGTCCCTCTCAATCTTTTCAGAATTCCTCGCAGAAATCGGAAAGAAGAGGACGATCAGAAGAGCACGCCAAGTCCAAAGACAAGGAACCTGCTCAACTGAAAAAGAAATCACAATTTCCAAAAAAGAAGGTAGCCAGTATCAAGGTAGTTAACAATGCCGAGAATACTGAGGACACAACTGAAAAACGGAGAATGGGCTCAGACAATGCTAGACAGCGCAGCAGAGGTGAGCATAGCTCGCAAAGTCCTTATGAATCATCTGGAGACAGTGGACACGAATGAATACCTTCAAGTGGAAACTGCAGATACCAGAGTTAGCAAGCCCCACAAAATATACGAGATAACATTACGTATAGAGGGAGATAAGACTAGGAAAATAAGGGGACTATTTTGGGATAACCTATCCAAGGGCTATGACATCCTTCTAGCTGAAAAAGACTGGCCACCAGAGTTTGTCAGGGAGTGCCCTCATGGCGAAGAAGTAATTATGCCTGCCTTCTCGAATCAAATACCGATTCATAAAAAATATACACTTGCTAGAAAGTGGGCAGTGGCCTTAGCACCTGCTTTATATAAAAATCATGTAGGATGGGATGAGGATTCTCCTCCTCACAAAGTCCAGTTAAAATCACAACCTACTGCACAAAGGCAGTACCCAATTAAGCAAGAAGCTAAAAAACAAGTAAATGAAATACTAGATCAGCTAGAATACCAAGGGGTGATTGAAACTTGCACCTCACAAATGAACAATCCTTTATTTCCGGTCTCCAAACCAGACAATTCGTACCGTCTAGTTTTGGATTACCGACACCTTAACACATGTTGCAAAACTTTTGCAGTGCAAAACTCACACAGTGCTGCACTAATGAATAACATAGTGCGCAAAAAATACAAAACAACCTTGGACATCTCCAACGGATTCTTTTGTCAAAACATAGCACCAGAGAGCAGATATTTAACTGCATTCTCAGTAAATGGCACTCAAAAACAATTCTGTCGGTTAGCCCAGGGGTACAAGAACAGCCCGGGGGTATTCTCAGCGAGAGTAACAGAATTACTACAACTATATGATGATGAAGCATTATCTTATGTCGATGACATTTACTTAACAGATGATGACTTGGAAACTCACTTGAAAAGAGTGAACACCATAATACTTGGTTTCGCTGCAGAGGGTTACAAATTCAACTTCAAAAAGTCCAGAATTGCCCATCTGACGGTCCTATTCTTAGGATATGAGTTATCAAGTGAAGGCAAAAGCCTGGCAGACAATTTCCTAGAGAAATGTGCCGTAATCCAAGCTCCTAAAACACTAAAAAACCTACAGTCAATTCTAGGCTTCCTAAATTTCGGAAGAACATATATTGCAAATTACGCAGAAAGGGTCAAACCCCTTTATGATCTAATTAAACCAGACTTTAAAAGATCCAGTTGGACTCAAGCACACACAGAAATTTTGAGATCCTTACAAACAGACATGCTAATTAAAACAAAATTAGAAACCCGTGATAATACACGCAACCTTGTGATCCGAGTCATCCCAGGGAGATGCGGATTCACATACCTAACCTCTAATGAGGGAGATAAGGTACCAATTGCATTCAAATCACACTTGTACACTAAGGCTGAAATGAAATTTAGCCCAACGGAAAAAATTCTTACAGCAACACAGACAGCTATAGCAAAAGAACGAGCCCTGGCACAAGGTAAACGAATAATAATCGTGACACCAATACCAGCCTTAGAGGCGGTAACAAAGGCAAGCATTCCAAATGCTAAAGCACTCCATCCAAGATGGATACAATGGGCTAACTCTCTTGCTGCAACAGACGTGATGTACGAATTTGATCCTTATTTAAAAACACAAGAATTTCTCCAATATGAATTTGAATGTCCTCCGCCAACCGAAATTCTGCCTCTAGATGACTACGGCTGTATAATATATACAGACGGATCAGCACAACCCGCAGTAGGGGGTAAACAAGCTTACAGTGCTGCGTGCGCGATTGTTAAAGGTCGTTGGCACGAAGGGAAATTTAAACCAACCCTCACTAAAACACAATCTCTAGGAGATTGTACAGCTCAGCGAGCTGAATTACTAGCATTCAAGATGGCGCTTGAAAATACCGATCGAGAATTCCCCACGCTCATAGTGTGCGATTCGTATTATTGCGTTCAATCTTATAATGAATACTTGCAGATCTGGCTTCAGAATGGTTTCAAGGATGCGAAAGGTGGCACAATCAAGCATAAAATGCTCTGGGAACAAGTAGCTCTTTTACAAAAAGAACTACCAAAGACTCACGTGATACATACACTGAGTCATCAACGTGATGGCGTTCACGTTGCAGGGAATTCATTGGCTGATGAGGCCGCGAAGGCAGCTGTGCAAACGGCTTCCGTAGCTGCCGTCACCCGGTCAAAAACAAAAATAGACAGCGAAATATTACAAGCTGTCAGCGCTTCAGAAAAGGATTCGATAGAACCACTCCCTAAAGGCTTTCCAGTAAAATACTCATACATAACTGATACAAACAATGTTCCTTTTGCTCGAATCCCTGGAGTGGGGGATAGGGCAATTCCAAACATGGAACATAGGTTAGGACTGATAATAGCGGCACACGAAGGGCTTGCTTCTACCCATGCTGGCGTCTCAGCCACTGTATCATTATTAAAACAGAGATACTGGTGGCCACAAATGAGAAGACAAACAAGGAACTATGTTCTAGCATGTGAAATATGTCAAAAAATGAAAGTATCAACTGTGAGACGTCCAGCACAGACGCCCCTTCTAATCTCGGATAAACCATTAGCCTGTGTTTATCTAGACCACTGCGGTCCCTTACAAAGGGATGGTAACTATAAATATATCTTGGTCGCAGTGGACTCATGCACGAGATTCATATGGATGTGGCCCCAGCGAACGGCTGACGCCAGAACTGTTATAAAAGATTTGCGAGTCTTTATCGGCACATACGCAATTGGCATTCTGCATTCGGACAATGGTCCTGCTTTTAGCTCTCGGGCTTATAAGGAGGCCATGGTCAGCATGGGCGTGCAATTGCGGTACTCTTGTCCATTTCACCCTGAGGGGAACGGAATTGTTGAAAGAAAAAACCGTGACATAAAGCAATCTATAACGGCAAAGGTATTAGGTTCGGGAGCTGGGTGGGTCAAACATCTAATAAGTGTCCAACGTAGTCTTAATAACTTGCCAAGAAATTCTCTGAAGGGATTCAGTCCGTACGAATTATTATTCGGAACTAGGATGTTGATCTCTGACCTTGATAGTCAGACTTCAGTGGTAACAGAAAAAAGCTTTGATGTCAAAGACCGTTTGGCTATTTTGCAGGACTTAAACAAAACAAGAAAAGACCTGAGCAACATACAGTTGAAAGAACAGCCAACGACCACTGAAGAATCACCACCTGTCCCAGCAAGACCTGTCTGGATTCCAAAAGTCGGGGATCTAGTCAGGGAGAAGATCGCGGTAAAGAAGGAATTTGGGCCTTCTTACAGAAAAGCAGTTCCTGTATTGTCTGTCAACGGGACAAGATCAGTTGTACTACCGCCACTTGCTGGAAAAAAGGAGAACCGAGTTGTATCCATCGACCTGGTAAAACCACAACATGTGGCCGATAACAAACAGTAGGCCAAGTGGACTCCCAATAAGTAGCAGAACACCAAGGTTTGCTACCAGTACAGAGGTCCTATCAAAGAGGCTCATCACATTCGAAACGCCTACGGAAGAACAACAAGGACTATGCAACAATGCAATAGAACTTAGACCTCTGAAAACCCAAATAAAGACATTTAGCAGAGACACACCAATCTATACAGAAGTACCAAGTGAAAATGCGAGAAACAAAAATCCTGAACCAATTGGAACAATTGACAGAACTGCATCCGGTTACTTCATCAACTTCGATGATTCCTCTGACGGCTTCAGCGAACAAAAGACACAGCCATCATCAAAATCCTTTAAAGACAAAGCTAAGGAACTTTTGAAACAACTGAAAGAAACATATCTAGTTTCTCCATGGATTGAATTTTGGGTGGGTTTTGGTGCATTTATCCTCATACTTTGGCTCATCATGGTATTTACCTTGGGACGCTTCATTGAGGGAAAATATGCTAAAATGGACACAGCAAGTCAGAACATCAACTTGGTCCTCAAACCACACACATCTTCACACGTCGAGAAAAGAGAACTTTCTTCAGAACTTTCTTCAGCCAACTTCACAGCAATTCCAATATCTGGTGGGGTAGCCTGGGACAACACTGACTATGAAATTTATGGTCCGGTCGAGATCCTGAAATATCCACACCAAATCAAGATCTCCTTGAGTGACTTTGCAAAACCAAACTCATTTGCTGATGATTGGGACTTTGAAAGTATAAACAATATGATGTCTGACTTAGTAATGTCTGCTAAATTTACAAAACATGATTATTTGCAGGGTTCTACAAATTATGACAGCATGTACTGCTATAACCATTATGGTAACCATTTCTTGCATAAATCTGCACAACCTAGAAATGTTTTAAATTTTAATCAATGGGAACATTGTGCTACACCTCCAAAAGGGAGCTCTAGAACCGTGTATGGCAAATATTCATATTTTTCAGGTTTTAACATAACTAATGCTGAAACATTTTATTACAAATTGTCAAACAAGACAGGGATGAAAACCATGATAACCAACACAAAATTGATATATTCAGATTCTTTCTTTGAAAAAATGAATACTTTTGGATTTGATTATTGGGACAAACATGTTGATTTGAAAAGTGTTTGGGGCACAAAAGAATGGCAAGTACAGGGTTTAGAAGCTTTGTTTAGAGCCTGCATGATCCCAGAACAAATGATATTTTTAAATGACACCGTTCAACAAACCACCTGTCTTGGCTTAGCCAAAATCAAAGATTTAAATAACCTGTCTATTCCAAAGCCAACAATGTTTAGCAATAACTCTGAAACAGATGAAGAAATAGACATAAACCATATACTTAACCAAAACAGAACACATCCTGATTGGAAACAATGGTTGATCTGGCCCACAGATACAAATAACTGTCAAGATAGATTCCTGAATAAAACACAGGGTTTCAAAATGACCAGGCCAGACCCTAGATATCCCCAAAGACATCACCCAGGGATAATAACAACCTACAGTGTGGGCAAATTATGCCTTCAATGGCTACAAACTTCCACACTGCCTGAAATTAAGCAACACCTAACTTTACTTACTGATGGTGCTGACTTGCGTGATTTCATAATGGGACCACGCAAACAGCGTCAAAAGCGTTTCATAGCAGCCTCTGTATATGCAGCATACAATGAGGCCTGGAAGGTTACTCAAATTGAAACAGCAGAAAGAATACGGGAAATTGACCGTATTAATTTGGAAAAATCACTTTCTGTAGTGGACAATGGGTTAATGACTCTGTCCTCCAGAATTTTTTCATTGGACAGCATTGTGTCTTCAGCAATCGATATATTATCGCAAGACTTACTGTTATTACAACATGGTCAGTCACAATTGCGTTCTATTGTACAGCCTGGCTGGACGTTACAAAATCTGCGTTCAGGCTATGTGCCTTGGCATTTAATCAACACAACGTCACTATTCCAAATCTTTAACCTTACTGATAGACAAATCGGTATGGCTCAGAAGGGTGCTGATTATACAATCTTGAGCATTGAAAAACTAGAAAGATTACCGTTGACAATGTCAGAACGACCTGTCAGTGAATGGATAATCCACGGAATCATAAATATTCCAATCTCAACCTTCAGGTTTCAATACTGCCAAAAATATATACAGGCTGGCATGTACGAGAAATTGGGAAAGGGGTACCTTAAAACAACATGGAACCTGCCCTATTCACATGCATGTGTCAGTAACAAAGGACAGAAAGTGTTTCTTAGTGGCAACAATTGTGCTATGTCACTAAGCGGCACGCTTCTGTGTAACGGTATTAGTTTGCACGGAGCCTGTGAAGGGAATTCATACAACCTTTCATGTCACCAGCAAGGCGCACCTGCAACTGAAATAGAACCATTCTTTCAAAGACTCTATAATGGGAGTTACATTCTTATTGTAGACCGCAGATGCTGTAGTCTTATGCCCGGGACTCCTTATCTCGTCACTACGACGGCGAAGGTCAAGTGCTGTGGACGTTCTTTGTTTCCCAGCTCCTTTCCAGACAGGGAGGCAAGGGCATGGCCCAGTTTGAAAATTACTTCTATTCGAATAGACACTTTAAGCAGAATGAAAACAGTGCTTCTTCAGACGCCTACAAGGCTCACGTCATCTAAAGAAACGTATGATCTATAAGTCGCAAGGACGACTGCAGAGATACATACATTATTATCAACTAATTCCCCCGTACATTTCGCGGAAATCCTGAGCGAAATCTTAAATATTTCTGATACCACAGGGGTCTCAAAGGTATTTAAGACAGTATTTTCGATGGCATTAACACCATTCAAAGCCATACTGGGTATTTTTCCAGACTTCGTCCATTCGATTTTTGGCGGACTTCCCCTGATCCTAGGACTAATTGCAGGAATCCTATTCCTAGTCCTTATTTTTCGTTATGGCAACCCATGTCACAGATCAAACTCTCGCGACAATGGAAGATACGATCCTAGCCATTGGATACCGGGACCGGATATCAAAAATCCTGGGACTATCCCGGCTTAGAGACCTAAACATGACTTGGTTTCTATCATTTCGACCAATGTGGCAAAGGTGTGTTTTACCTGTACTAAGGTGTCTGCTATGCGGAGAAGAATGCGTGTTAGACACCTGTCTGACGCTACAATCGGATGCGCCGGTGGATGCAGATACACTGTTGGTTCCTACCAAGGTTCACGCACTGTGCTGCCCTCAAAGGCTGCCAATTCTGATGACGGCATTCCTGGAATCTTCACCACTGCGATTGAAGAGTAGTGAAGTTCAAGATGAAAGCAGCATCGAACAGGTACGACCTTCTGTCAGCAATGCAAATCAGAATGTCAATGGAGACAATCATGCGCATGAATGCATGGTTACCCCTATTTCCGACTTAGAGGAACTTTCCCATGAAGCTGTTGACAGTTTTTTCGAAAGCCTGAATGATATGATGTTCTCTCCGGAACAGAAATAGAGACTTTTGAGTAAACTCGCACACGGCGTTCCCTGAATTCGGCCTTCAACTTTAAAAATAAAGTCACATGAACAATTACAATCCAGTTCACGGACAGCAACTTTTTTCAGCAAGCCCCTAAAATATTTTTCTATATATTTTTTCCCGGGACACTGATTTTCTGCTTAAAGTAAGAGACTATTCCTAGAGAACTAAGATTTCTATTTTAGATACTTTATAGACTTTATAGACTTTAGCTGCCCGCTGGTATGTTCGCAATAGATTTTATGTGATGAAATGGTTTCGACTTTTTTTCTGTATAGCCATATTAAGAGCCATTTCATGTGTATTTCTCATATACCAACAATCAATAATGCATAACAATGCGTGTTCACTTTTGCATCTAATTCATAGCTTAAGTGCATACAATATATATGACTGCAATTTTTCAGTATATTTGAAAATTTCGAAATGCATTTATGTATTTTGGGGTGGTAAGGTATACACTATACTCTATAGTATGTTGTACTATGTTATACTATGCATAGATTAGTAGATATGACCATAGTTAGCGTGGAGTGGGTGTCGTGTATTTCTATAGGTTCTGATTCGATCCCCCTATTCCTGACCCTATTCTGGTTAAACTTACTAGCTAGTTAACTAACAGTCAGCCCATGAGGCAAGAAATCCCCCATGATGCAGATACCGTTATCTGACGCAGTCACACTACGGCACAGGAACGTGTTATCTGATTAGGTCATAACGCTTGAGATCTAATTAGACAAGCGACATTCCTCCAGCCCCTGATAAGGCATACGACGTTCTCATAACAAATCAAACCTATGACAACCTGGATAATCCGTGCGGCCATTGTTTTGATTTCACAGAGAACTTTAGTAAAGAATGTGCTAACGAGCAAGTCGTATGACATCTTTATTGACGTACCTATGTCCATCCTTACGTCAATCTCGGCACCTTTAAGGTATAAATATTGCCGACCTTGCCCTATGCAAAGACACGCGTGGTGACAAGACGGAGCAGCCATACTTGCCGAAGCCGAGAGCAGAAGCAGACCCCGCAGGCAGCAGCCCCGCCTTCCTGACGCGCTGAGAGACGCGCTGCTATCTCAAGCCGAGAGACCCAGCACCGGCGCTTCTGGGCAGCCCTCGCAGGCAGCCTGGAATATCGAGAGCAGAGAAAGAGATACCATTCCTCATTCATCCTAAATTCCAGGTACAGAACTGAATAACCCCTCCTAGAGAATTCTTTAGTTATTCACTTGGCAAAAACAAACTTAAACTAAACTGTAACTTTCTATTCCCGCCCACGCATTAGACTTAGGTCAGGTACACGGGGTAGGCGTATTTAGAAACACCAGTTGAGTACGTTTAGTCAAATGTATATGTGTATGTAAATATATTTTAATCATTTTAAACATCATATGGCTCAGAAACCATATCAATGTTTTTACAGTATTATTTTATACTATTGCTTCTAATGTATGCACTTTACTTAACTATAAGTATTGCAATAATATCGATCCATTTCTCTTGTACGAGAAAAGAGACTGATCAATAAATAACATCTTTTATTGAACACGCCCGTCTCTTCCTTTTCTCTACATTCTGATGAGACTAAGAATGCACGTACTGACTGAGTAAAATAATTGCCTTGTGCTCACACGACTCTCGAGATTGACTCTTGATTAGGGGAGAGCAAAGTTGTCATGTTCTATGGTTGTCAGAAACTAAATCCCTTCTTGTCTAATCAGGGGAGTTAATCCTTCCTTGAACATTCGAGAAAGTTTCTAGCGAACTCTGAGCTTAGCTGGCAAACCCAAAAATTAAGTCTAGTATCGACAGTAGTAGACCTAGTTAACGTCTGGCCTAGGCCTTTACTGCTGTAGGCACTATTCCAATGCGCAGAGCCTATTGGGAAAATAGGAGCTACACTACAAAACAACGCATACTACCTACTGTTAGACCCATGGTGAAAGGTGAAGGACCACGCAGATGTGTGCACTAGACCATCTGCATATGTAGAACAGAACTCGGATATCATTCATGGAACCCGGTGGTGATCCATGGGACCCGGCGATACCCCTCTCCATTGGCGAGCTTGAGAGACACCCGCCTGTCCCAGGGCCACACCACATGGAGGCAAACAGGGGGATTTAAAATAGAGAAATGGACCAGTATGATGGATGAGCACCAGCTTGTTACATTAACATGAAAGTGCCCTGTCACATTAAAAGCACTGCCTGAAGCATCTGTAACTCCACAAGTCAGAAGATCCAGTCTTGCGTCACGAGATCCCACAAGTAGACACCTCCGCATTCTGCTGCCTCGACTAGAAACCAGGGAGAGGTACCCACCAACACCACTGAATTTATGCCACCCAAAAAGGGCCAAACAAACAGAGTCTCTAGCTATTTCTCACCTACGGAGACAAGCGGGCTGTCCAGGGAGGAATCTCAGCAGAAGATAGAGTTGAACAGGATCTAAAGAGGCGCTCCTGGCAGTCCTTCTTGGACACAGGGAGCTAGGAGACGTAGGGTCAAGCATGGAGCATGAGTTGACCTGCATCCAGACTGTGACACTTCACTCAACAGCAAGTCAGGTGATCAGTGCTTGGCAGGGTGGAGGGCAGCGTCTTAATGATTCCCGATATTAGATACTAGACAGTGACCCATTCAGATTTTGTCTGGCTCGCCGCACGCAGGTTTGGGCCAATACACCTATAATACGTCTACAACAATGTGTTTTTGTAATGGGAAGACATTTTCTGGGGGTATGTTGACCCTAAATGTTTTGATCCAGGGGTTTCTTGTTGTTTTGGTTCTAGGTACACTGGCACCAAAATCTCCATACAAAGCACACATAGGTAGGAGAGAGGGGACCGCATGACAAAATAACTGGGGGATGGGGAGGGAGGAGGAGGGGTCTAGACCAGGAAGTGGCACTCCTCTGGCGAAAAGGCATACACCGCCAAGTCTTTGGTAGCTATGGTTATCACCATACTCATGTGGAATACCAAGGGGCCTAACTCACCTGCCAAATGAGAGAAATTATGGCTATACCTCTTAGACCAGAGACACGACAAAAAGTGCTTTTTAAGAGGAGCTTCAAACAAATACTCTTGCCGAACAACAAGCATGGTAAAGAACTTGAGACCATCCATCCACAACACCTTTCTTGTGCTGAAAGAGAGTTTGATGGAAACAATGCCTCTATATCTTTGGTGGGCAAGGTAGTTCCAGGAAATACTACAGCTCCTGGAGTTGCTCAATAGCTACCTGCTACTGTTCCAGAGTTAGTGATGTTGGGACTATTTTGACTGAAATGCAAGAAGGTGCTGAGTATGAGAAAACAGTCCATCCCTGCTCCTGTTTAGATTTGCAACACCTATAAGTACTAATTATTTTGGTTTAAAATACTTGTTGTACAACTTTTGTGTGTTTTGTTCTTAAAGATAATTTTTCACAATTCTTTTTTTAAAAAACCTTGAGAAATCCCCAAAATTGCTTAGCAAAGTTAAATTCTATGTTTGTTTGTAAAAGTGTAAATATCTGTGGTTATGTGTGCATAAATATGTTTGTTTGAATAGGTGTTTTAGTGTTTGTATGATTGCTTATATAATGCGTGAGTGGCTGTGTGTGTGAGTGGTTGTAGAGATGAATGAGTGGGTGTGTGAGTGGCTGTGTGGGCGAGTGAGTGGCTGTGTCAGCGGCTGTATGGGTTAGTGAGTCGCTATGTAGAAAGCTGTATAAGTCAGTGACTGGGTTTGTGAATGGCTGTATGAGTGAGTAAGTGGCTATGTGAGTAGCTGTATGACTGAGTGACTGGGTGTGTGAGTGACTGTATGGGTGAGTAGGTGG